>NC_140995.1:24502477-25702477 GCF_052327205.1 Somniosus microcephalus | reverse complement strand
GCTAGTGATGGAGCGTTGCAGCACGCAATCCCATCTGATGGCTGGTAAGGTGAAAGTGCTGCTGTAGGAGCTATGAGGTAGCTGCAAGGGGGGTTGCCCCCTCTGCTGCTCCAGGGGATGCACACAATCTTACAGCTCTTTTATTGACCCGCAGGGCACACATAACGCTACAACGATAAGTTATAATTGTTCAAAGGGCTTCGCACATGAAATCACAGCCTAGTTTTTTGATGTTTGGTTACCCAATGAAACCTAGGATAGCTACTCATTATCATATTGCTGTTTGTGGGAGCTTGCTGTGCGCAAAGTGGCTGCCGCGTTTCCCACATTACAACAGTGCCTACACTCCAAAAGTACTTTATTGACTGTAAAGCGCTTTGGGACATCCAGTGGTCATGAAAGGCGCTATATAAATGCAAATCTTTCTTTTTTTCTTTACCTTCAGACCATGTTTGTCATTATGCCTGTGCGAATGAGCTGCTTGCATGACAAAATGGCACTGAACACAAGGGAATACGTCCAAACTGGAAAAGGGATCAGAAATTATACGCCCTTAACTCCCTTGGAGGTGACCACTCTGGACAAGCTTACTGATAAGAGCGTTAGGGGGCTAAGAGAAGGTGAAGCGACCGGGCACTCACAAGTGATGGGCTTAGTCCATCCAACTCATATGTCATGCCCCTCCCTCACCCCTGCTCACTCATTCCCACACAGGCATACACACTAACAAAACACACAGTTCAATGCAAGCTCTACTTGCCTCTGAGTCAGAAGGTTGTGGATTCGAGTCCCACTCCAGGGCGCAAATTGGCTACCGCGTTTCCTACATTACAACAGTTACTACACTTCAAAAAGTAATTCATTGGCTGTATGATTTGGGACATCTGGTGGTCATGAAAGGCGCTATATAAATGCAAGTCTTTCTTTCTTTCTTTCTCTGTTAGAAGCTGTCTCTGACAGCCAGCATGATCATTGTTATGTCATTGTAAGCTACAGCACATGGAATGCAGCAGTTCAAGAAGGCGGCTCACCACCACCTTCTCGAGGGCAACTTGGGATGGGCAATAAATGCAGGCCTTGCCAGCGACGCCCACATCCCATGAATGAATTAAAAAATATATTAAGGAACCCAGTACTTTGGAAAATGCAACAGCAAAATTGGAAAATTCACACTAGCTGACAAATAGCTCCATTAAAGCTGACACAAAAAGCTACCAATGCAACTAACAATCAAACTCAAAGGGCTAGAAATGCATTGCAGCCCTGGAATGGGCAGTATAATTAGAAAAGTTGGAGAATTAGTACCAGGCGCAAATGCTTTAGACTGCAGCCAAAATTCATTCTCACTGCTCAAAGAAATGATTGGAGCAGTAATTCAAGTCTTTAAGGCCAAGCTCATTTGTGTTACACTCAAAGGGGACCAGTATCAGGTACAGTCTAATCACAAGTCATGATTGCCACAAGCATTTTCCAGCTCTTAAAGGGATGCTGAAGATACTAATTTTCATCATTGCTGGTTGTGCAACTGCCTCAGCAAGCAACAGCAGGTCAAGGAGAAGGAGCCAGAGCACTGAAGCAGCTGTACTCATGGCAGATCCACGCCACAGGGAGCGAGCCCGCAGATTCAGTGATGAAGCATTGGAGGCGTTGGTGTTCGCTGTGGAGAGACGGAGGGTGGTGCTCTACCCGGCAAGTGGCAGGAGGCCCTCGCCGCAAGTCTTCCGCACCATGTGGAGGGAGGTAGCGCAGCATGTCTCGGGCAGCACTCTGGTCCCAAGTGCAGGAAGAAACTTAACGACCTCACTCAGGTGGTCAGGGTGATTGAATGCTTCAACAAATGCTACATATCACCGTCTGAACCACAGTCTTCACACACTGCCCAAAGCAGCACAGCCCCAGCACTCACCCACCAACAATCTCAACCTACCAACACTCACACCCACATCCCACACCTTGCACACAATGACAGCTATTCAACTATGGCGGGCACATCACCCAAACCCATTGCTCCACACTCACTCACACACTTTCCTTTCTCTTGCAGGCCAAGGTGGCTCACAACAGGAGGGAGCAGGAGCGCACAGGCGCCGACACCCAACCACTGTCTGCGCTGGAGAATAGAGTGCTGGAGATTATTGGGCGCCAGGTGGTGGGTGCCATGGCCACTGGCAGCGTTGACCCCCTTGGGGACAACAATGGTATGTTCATCCCCACTCCTTCTTCTCACATGCTACTTCCTCCTCACCACACAAGCATTTTGCATCTTCCAGCTAATCATGCTGTATGCATGCAATTCTCCCTTCCAGCCACCCTCCCCTCACGTTAACCCGACTCTTGTGCCTTTATGTTTTCAGATAATGAGCAAGCACCTGAGCAGCCTGTCCCTGAGGGCACCGTAGAGAGCGAGGCGAGAGAAGAGGAGGAGAAAGAAGACACCACGTCACTGCATGTCTCACCCACAGGCACCAGCTCAGATACTGGCACGACGCATTCTTCAGAGGCTAGTATCGTAGCAGGATCTGCACAGGGTGAGGCACCGGGGACCAATGGGCTGCATCAAGGCCAGGGGGAAAGGGTAGCATGGGGGCCAGCTCCCCGGCCGGCAAGTTTGTGTGCGAGGACTCAGATGAGGACCTTGATGGGGAGGCGTTTAGAAGAAGGGTGATGGGCATGCACACGGAGATGATAGGTGCAATGGCAAGGGTGCCCGAGAGCCTGTCGTCAATGGTAAGGAGTGCAGAGGAGTCCACCTCCAACATTGCACAGAGCTCTGCACACAATGGAGCCCATCATTTCCAGTCTGCTAAGGATGATAGACTCCCAGAGAGGCCGTGACGAACCAGACCTGATGCTGCGTGTGATGGCTGATCTGGCAGCTTCCATTGTGGCACAGGCAGAAGCGATGCAACGTCTTAGTGCTGTAATGCAGTCTATGCTTGGTGGCATCCAATCTCAGACTGCTCTCATGCTGTTTCAGCTTGATGCCACGCAAGCTCTGACTGCTGCCATTGTGGCTGGTTCTACTACCGTCAACCGGGGCTTTCACGGTGTTGCAGCTGGCCAGCAATCTGTGCTCCAGCAGATTGCTAGGGATACTGAGGTTCTGCCCCAGGGGAGTGGCAGTGGGTCAGTGGAGCAGGAACCTGCTGTCTTCTCTCAGGATGACAGCATTCCTGCTCCCACCACTGCCACTCCGCCATTGCCCTTGTCGCTGCCTGTCATCCAGCCAGCCCAGACTGCTGCTTCCCATACTGAGGTGGTGCAGTCTACAGCCGGACCTTCCAGGTCCAAAGCTGGTCAAGGGCGTCCTTCAAGGCCATCTAAAGTCTCCCACACGGACACTCAGCAGCCTCCCACCAGCCCTGCTGCAGCCACTGGGCCAACACTTCGTAGGAGCATTAGAGTAGGCAAAGACACAGTAACGAGAGGCACTAACGGATTGCACAAGGGTGAATAATTAATATTTTTGTTGTAAATATGTGTTCACTGATTATTGATAAATTTATTAATTCAGTTTGGATTCTTTTGTGGTGTCTCTCATTTCAGCTTTGCGCTGTGATATGGCCTGCGACAGGGATGGAATGATGGGGATGTGGTGAGCAACAGGGATCTGGGGTTTAATTCATTCGAACGGCAGTCTGATGAGGCGATCACGAACCACCCTCCGGAAGGCCGATTGAGTGGCTACCTCCTCCCTCGGTCCTGTTCCACCTCCTCGTCCTCCTCACCTTCCTCTTCCTCCTCGTTCTCCTCCTTGTCCTCCTCATCCTCCTCATCATCCTTCTCCTCCTCTCCCTCTTCCTGAGGTGGTCCCGCAATCCCTGGTGACAAGGGCTGGGCCTTCATGATGGCCAAGTTGTGGAGCATGCAGCAGACCACCACGAAATGGGACACCCGCTCAGTCGAGTACTGGAAGGCTCCTCCCGAGCGGCCAAGGCAACGGACCCATTGCTTGAGCTCCCCGATGGTCTGCTCGATGATGTTCCTGGTGGCAGCATGGCTCTCATTATATGAGTGCTGGGCAGGAGTGTTGGAGTTGCGGAGGGGAGTCATGAGCCAGGTGGAGAGCGGATAGCCCTTGTCTCTGAGCAGTGGTGGCTGGAAGAATGCTGGCACACCGGTCTGGCGCAGGATGAAGGCATCATGGCTGCTGCCAGGATAGCGGGCATTGACATTGAGGAGTCGCTGTCTTTGGTCGCACACCAACTGCACATTAAGTGACTGGTAGCCTTTGCGTTTATGGAAGATCTCAGGATTATTATGAATTGCCTGCAAAGCCACGTGGGTGCAGTCAATGACGTCCTGCACCATGGGGAATCCTGCTATCCTGGCAAAGCCACATGCAGGCTTGTCCTGCTTCTCTCTAGTGATGGCGAAGGAAAGGTAGTCCCTTCTCCAACTGTAGAGAGCCTCTGTGACCTCTCGGATGCAGTGATGGATGAACTGCGAGATGTTACCTATATCTCCTGTTGGAGACAGAAAGAATCCCCTGGCGAAGAAATTGAGGGCGACGGTGACCTTGACTGCCACTGTGAGAGCCGTGGTCGCCCTTATCTGAGGCTGGACGTCTGGTTGCAGGAGGTGGCAGAGTTCTGTGACCACCTCCTTGGTGAAGCAGAGCCTTCTAATAGACTGCTCCTCACTTAATTGGAAATCGGAGAAGTGCTCTTGGAATACCCTCGGAGGGTAAGGCCTCCTGTTGAGAGCCCTGATGGCCCTCCTCCTCCCTCTGACCACATGTTCCAGTCTTTCTCGCTGCCTCCGCTCCCTCTGCCGTAGATCCTGGAGGGCGTGATCAACTGCCAGTACAGCCCCCATTAATGTAACTAAGTGTAGCAGTTTAATTCGTTGAAGAATAAATGTAACTGCTTTTTAGTTGCCACAACACTCCTGATACAAAAGGACCTTAAATTACTGAATGAAACTGTTGCCGTATGACAATAGTCAAGAAACCACTGAAACTGCACTAACATGACAACTGCATGTCATTACTGATGATCCCTTTAAATAACGTCCCTGGAGCCAGCTTCCTAGCGCTTCACGGCAGCTCTCCCTGTCAGTGTTTAGTCCAGGCGCTAAGGTAGGCGGCGACAATCAGTTTAGCAAATCGGGCAGTTGCACACTCACTGATGTCACAATCCACCTGGCGTTGCCGTTCCCGGCGTTAACTCTTACCGGCGGCGCTACGGGGGGGGGGCGGGATTTGGCGTGCGCCTCTGGATTCGTCTCGCCCGGCGATACTGCTCTAGCACCCCGTTAGCGTTAGGGGATGAATTTTTCCCCCTCTGATTAAAATGCTTATCTTCAGCTGTATTAATCCAACTTTACCAAGTTACCATTCTTAAATATATCACGGAACATTTTTTAAAGCAAAACTTTTTTTTTTAGTTACCTTCTAAAATGCTGTCCGATTGCACTGGTTCATGGCAGATTTTACGTTTGGTGATATGCAAATGAGTTTGAACGGAAACTCGAAACAAAATACACTTCTCAAAACTAGCGCAATTTTGGGCGATTGCGTCCAAAGTGGCAACTCTACCCCGGTGACTATAACACAGCAGAGTGCTGCTAATATTATGCACAATAACAACTCCTATTTATAAACATCCCAAGGCACTCCATCTTTGGGCTCATGGAGAAAGGAAACACCAAGCCAGGAAAGGAGCGATCAGGAGGGGTAGCCAAAGACTTGTTCCAAGAGATGGGATTTGATGAGGTCATTATAGGAAGAGAGGTGCAAGAGCAGGGGGGTTTAGGGATGGAATTCCACAGAGTAGGACCCAGGCAGCTGAAGGCTCTGCCACCAAAGACTGGGGTAAGGGTAAGGTTGCCAACAATGTTCCCTGTAAGCTGTGCTTTGTTCTGCGCGGCCTGTTTCTTTTAGTGCATGGTCCCTTTAAATTTCCACGCATGCACGGTATTTACAATGGAGAAGCCAGTGAGCTACCTGCACGGGACCTTTCCCATTACTGCGCAGCCGCGCAGTTTAGAGGGAACATTGATTGCCAACCGTCCAGGATTGCCCTGGAGTCTCCAGGAACTGAAGATTAATCTTGTGGAAACTGCTGCATGCATCTTGGGTGAAAAAGCATAGGAGAATTGATAAACAATCATGTGGGTTTTTTTCATTTCTTGCAGTTCCCGAGACTGTTAAATTTGAACGTGGTTTATGTCTCAGGAATAAGTAACGATAACTCATTAATGCCAAAGGTCATCAGGTAATTCTAAAGGAATGATCATAGAGGGCCACAGCTGACATACATTGCAGCATCACTTGCTGCGACCAAGATAGTCTGCATTTCCTCCCTGAGGTGTTCCTACTGCCCAGTTTGTGCTTTTTTGGTCCAACTACCACAGGGTATCAATTTACCGCTAAGCTCCTGTCTGTGCCGATTTTCTAGCAGGCCTCAATCCTGGCACCCACAGCCAAAAGCAGATGGAAACCCTATATGCTAATATATGCTAATGTGGGTCAAATGGCATAGTTACGACTCCCAATGCCATTTTTGTCCCTGCTCGCCCGATTACCTTCAGTTGCTCCTTTCGCGCACCAAACATGGGCAATACAAGTCAGGAGAAGGCCAGTTTCGGGTTCCAGGAAAGGGCTCCTCAGCTGCAGCTAGGGAAAGCTGGGTGCAGGTTCAGCGCACATGTTTATTGCAATCGCTTGTGACTTTTGATCCTTAATGGCTTCCATATTTAATGTCCTTGGTGCTGTAGGTTCTGCAAGAACGTTGGCTGCTGCCCTAAAGTGGTGCTTACGTTCACTCCCAGTGCTTCGACCCCTCCCCTCCCAGTTGCTGCTGCATGCCCTTCAAAATCGGCTTCCTCTCCTGGTTTTTTCTCGCCTCCAAATCAGTGAGTGTCATGAATCTTATCATGACTCATGAAGTAACAATGGGCGGCCAGCTGGTGGCGCCGTCCAAGGAGTATAAATACTCGGGCATAGGCCCAGCTTGCTCAGGATGTTTCTGCAACCAGGAACTAGTGATGTAACTAGAAATCTCATGGTTTTGAAACAGTTGATTAAAGCCTTGTTTTATACACAAACCAAGTGCTCAGTAGTCTTTTTACATCAGTGAGCATATTTTGCACATACACATTCATTATAATAAAGATTCCAAACCAAAATGGTTCAGATCCCTCGTTGACTCCTCCAGGCAGGAGCCATGCATGCCCCACCCACTGCCCTCAGCGCCCCCACTGGCTGTTTCGCCCCTTCTATCATTATCCACTTCAATTTATGCAGGAGAAGTTGATCCACCTATGGGGAGATATCGGGCCATATTTTCCGATCGAGAGGCCTGCTGCGTGCGAAGGCCTCCGATCTGGAAAAATCTACGCACTTACCTGAGGGCTCCCGAGGTCCGGACACTTCCGATCCTGGGCCTCTCCAAACTCCAAGTGCGCGGGGCCCACGTATCCCAGAGGCGCAGGCGGTTCGCAAGCGTCCCTGGGATCACGTGGGCCATGGGGAGCCAATAGGAGAAGGGAGTCTCCCTTCATATACTTGACAGATAGACCTGTCAAATATATGAATGGAGATCACCACAAAAACACAGTAAAATATTAAATAATTTTTTTAAAAACCATCACCTTTTTAAAATTAGTTGAAATTACAATAAATTAAATATTTTAAACAAAAATTTATTTTTTGAGAAAAATAATTAAAGTTTTTTCCGGGGCTAAAAATAAACTTACCTTTTTAAGAATGTATTTTTAAATGATAAATGACTGAAAAAAAAATGTAAACTTTTTTCAACACTTATCCAGGCGTAAGATTTCTAAGGGCTTTCTGCGGGCGGAGGGTCTCCAGAAAGCGGAACTCTCTGCCCACTGAGGCCCTTCTCCAGGGCAGGCGTCCGATCTGTCAAGAGCAAGTACACACCCGCAGGGATCGGATTATACGGCCCATTATTTTGGTTGAATTTCTTGCTAACCTTACCATGTTGAAACTCAGCAGTGCCCAGGACAAGCCTGAACTTGGCAAGATAAACAGGAGGCATGGATCACTGAAATAATGGACAAGCTGAACTACTTAATGCAGCAGGGTTGTATAATTCCTACTAAGTGCATCGTCGTGACAATCAGAACAGCAGCTGTCAGTATTTCCCGCTTCCCCTCCCCCATTGAGGTCTGACAACTAGTGATTCACAGGGACAACTTTTGGTTTCTGGAGTCCTCGCTGACACTGAATAATCTTTGTCCAGCACTGTCTCCACTCTGGCTGGAACAGGCTGACTTTAATTTTGCGTTAGGCTATTAATTGTATTGATTAGTATGGAACTCACTGTTCGGAATGTGTGCTGCCCTGTTCAAGCACCAGTGATTATGTGTGTTCAGGCGCCGGACTGTCTGCTCCTGGTGTTATTTATTGATAAGTGCTTTTTTTTTGTTATTCCTCAATCACTATCTTATTTTATTAGTTACATGGGAAATGGTTACATTACTTACAAGCAGGTGCCAGTCTGTCTAGAGCAGATGACTGCAATGGTGTGTAGGAATATGAAGCTTGGTCTTCAATTTAATTTCTTCAAATTTCTTAATATCAATGTGCAACTTTCAGCGTTGACATTGACTCAGCTATCTTTACATGCGAGGTATACTGAGATACTTGTTGCTGGATTTGAGCCTTAGAAGCTTCAGATTGATTTTGTCCCTTTCTTCAATCATTTTCCTTTTGTAGTTGCCCGAAATTACTGGTTGGTGTCTCAGGCTGGAAGTGGCCTCACCTGACAGCTATTCAAGGTGAAATACTTTCCAGACAAGAAGGGGGAGCTACAAGAATTTGCTGCAGCAAATAGATTTTGGATTGCGATCCCATCACTATCTTTATACAGTATTATTTCTTTTTGTTTTCTATGATTACTTTCGACCTTCGTAACCCCTTGTAGATTCGCCACCTCTGTGAGAGCACTTTTGTGTCTCCCATTTAAACAGACATGTGAGAGGTTCAGAGATTCTTACGGAGGGAGGTTGGGGAAATGGTGAGGTTCTTTCTTTTGGTCCTGCTGGAAGGGATCAGCACTTTTTATTGCTGTGGTGGCTGAAGGCAAGGCTACCAATTGTGGATGAAAGGAGTGAAAGATGAACAATAGGCTAGAATGAGAGAGCCGGAGAGTATGGGCGGGGGTGGGGAGGTTGTTAGGCTAGAAATTATAAACAAAGAGAGGGGTTGTGGCAAAGCCACCAAAGAGACTCTCACAGTAACTTGTACAATTGTCTTTAATCATTATTGTTACCTTTTAATGTTTGCCCTGTTTAAACAGCGCGGGATCGATAAAATCGCGATCTGACGCGATGACGTCATCACGTGGGTCACATGACTTCCCAACGGCGGGAAACGTGATGACGTCATGACGTCAGGGTTGGAGGGCGTTTCCAGTTAGTCCTCGTGGAGTGAGCTAGTGTACAGACCTGTTTGGAGTTTCTCCTGCGTTTCTTGTTTTGTAATACTTTCAGTGCATTAAACTAAGTTTGTTAACTACCAGTTTAGTTCACAGTGTTTTTGTTAGGAGCGTATAGACTCCTACAGGGTGTTATAAATCTCATCATCATCAAGAAACTACTCATGAAACAACGCTGGACGGCCAGCTGGTGGCGCCGTCCAAGGAGTGTAAATACTCGGGCGTGGGCCCAGCTTGCCAGGGACATTCTCACCACACTCCTCAAGGAAGTTGCTAAAGGTACGATACCAGTGTTTCCATACCTTAGCAGCTGTAAGTGAATTCGGGTCCAGGTCGAGACGGGCAGGTCTGAGTAGTTTCTCCATGATGGATCGATTACTTGTCTGAGTTCACTTCTACAGTTCGAGTCGTAGCTGGCTGTTCCCAAAATCACCCAAAGCGTGGAGTCGATATCAAGTTGATTAAATTGACGTAATAAAACTAACTACGCACTTGGTTTGAGTATAAAGCAAGGCTTTAATCAACTTGTTTCCGAACATGGAGGTCTAGTTGTACTTCACTAGTTCCTGTCTTTCAAAATGTCCCTAGGCAAGCTGGGCCCACGCCCGAGTATTTATACTCCTTGGACGGCGCCACCAGCTGGCCGTCCAGTGTTATTTCATGAGTAGTTTCTTGATGATGATGAGATTTATAACAAGGGGTGAGGTCATGGAGGGAGTTAAACACAATTTAAGGTGTAGGTCAGTGAGGTTGGCCAAGTGGGACAGAATATGAGCAGTGGAATTTTGGATGAAGAGCAGCTTAAAAATCTGTTAATAAACCAATTACACAAAAGCAAAATGCTGGAAATCTGAAATAAAAACAGAAATTGCTGGAAACGCTCAGCAGGTCAGGCAACATCTGTGGGGAGAGAAACAGAGTAAACGTCTCAGATCGATGGCCTTTCATTTTGATGAGCTAATAATAAATCAATTAGTTGCCTCCGTGAAAATCGCTGATTTCAACTCTTGACTTCCACCAGTTTTTCTCTCTCCTCCTCCTCCAGACTTTGTATCCTGGGATATATCCTGATTTATCCTTCTCAGTCCGCTAAGAGTGATTTCTTCATCTAGACCATGCCAGCTTTCACAAAGGGCTGCACTTGAAATAATGGGGAAGATTGAATGCCCATAAGGGGAGCCTGGCCCATTTTCTGTCCATTTAGATGAATGGACAAGAAACCAGGTGGGTTCCATTAGGGGAGCATACTCCTTCCAGTCTGGTTTTCCTGTGTTCACTACACCCAGACTTTGAGTGGATAAGTTCTCATTCAGTCTCCCCCCAACTACAGCTCCTAAGACAATGAATGGATCCAGAAAATCCTCATTGACTCTCTACAGGCTAATCACATTTTTAAAGGAAGATAATTCCCAATTGAATTCAATATGCCCCCAACAAGATAATTATATTTGAATTGAGTGGTTTGGCCCCTCCTTTAGACATTTCGACTTGGAGTAGATTAACAATTGTTCCTCTTCAAAAAGGATTGTACCCTCTGCCTCATTTCAAATTCACTTTTCACGGTGGCATAGTGGTTAGCACTGTTACCTCACAGCGCCAGGGACCCGGGTTTGAACCTGGCCTCGGGTGACTGTCTGTGTGGAGTTTGCACATTCTCCCTGTGTCTGCGTGGGTTTCCTCCGGGTGCTCCGGTTTCCTCCCACAGTCCAAAGATGTGCAGGTTAGGTTGATTTGGCTATGATAAATTGACCCTTAGTGTTAGGGGATTAAATACGTGGGGTTATGGGGATCGGGTGGGATATGTGTCGGTGCAGGCTCGATGGGCCGAAATGGCCTCTATCTGCACTGTAGATTCTGTGAACTGTAACACTTGGCTAAAATTCTTATCAATCACCTTGAAGATTTGATTTCAAAATTGGAAGGTCTTTGTCAACATGATGTATCACTTAATTAATATCATTACCCTTTTAAAATTGGTAGATCCTCCACCAAGCTGTAGAAAAAAGCAACTGGCTTCCAACAGGTGAAGAGATCGCAAAGTCTCTGTTTGAAGAATGGACTCAGTCGAGAATAATTTTGTGGACTTTATGGGCTGAGGGTGTTTTCCCTGTGGTGGGATTGCCCTGTGCAGATGCGTGGGGGACTGGTTTGTTAAAACGCCAGAGAACGCATGGCAGTTGGCTGTGACAAAAGAACTGTCCGTCATCCAGAATGTATGGGTTCGCCCGACAGTCCTGGAAAAAGGAAGGGGGCCATTGAACTTGAACTTATTAAAAGGCCACTCTAATATGCAAAAGCACTTCTCACCTCCATCTCAGAAGAGAAGCAGAACAATGAACCCACTGGCCTCAGCCAGCCGAAAAGGAGCCAGTTTTTTTCCCCAACACAAAGACCGAAAGATATGTCCCAGACTTAGGGCCATTAATCCAATACTCATGGGTCCGAGGACGACCCATCACTGATTAAGCACCGGAGTGCTTAGAAACAAAAGGATTTTAAAGATTGGCGGGAAAGATAGGGGTAGCTAGACTCCTATATAAGATAGATTATTTTCCACCATTTTTTTCTCTCTCTCGCTCCCGCTCCAACAAAATCGAACTAACAAGAAGTACCGGAGAAACCGACGAGCGGAGCGATCGAAACCAACCGCGTGTGGGGGTAAGCACAGTCTCGAGTGTCCCAAGCCGGTAACCCATGAGCCGTAAGGGTTTTCTCAGAAGTGAAGCTTTTGGGCTATTCCGAGGGGGGACCTTCGTTTGGTTCAGCCAGGCGAAGGGGTTTATGCGACTGGGTAATTCGTTGGTAGGGGTGGAGTTAGAGTCCACCAGAGCAATAAGGGAATTACTGCTTGTTATATTCCCCAGTTTTGTACTGTATGTATGTTGTTTGTAACCTGGATTTTATTCTCCACAGAAGACAGTGATTTTGTTTAGTAGTGCATGTTTTAGACAGTGTATGTTAGACCAAATAAATATAAGTTTGATTTTTCACCGAAGCATTCCTGTCCGTGACTTATTTCATTTACACTCGGAATAATAATTCCCGGGTATGGAACTTTCGTAAGGCGGGGGCGATTCAAACCATCCATCTAGCAATTGGGCTAGGATCAAAAACCGCTTACACAGGAGAACAACTGAACAAAGCAATTGAGTGACACCCATGTCCAGCATTGACAATCTCTTCTTATCAATTATGTTTCCTTTGAATTTTCATCAGTTGTATTATGTTCTTTGATTTTTGGATTTTTTATTTGAAATTCTGCATGTTAAGCAGCCAGGAGATTCAGGTTGATGATTGGGAATGTAATTTGCCCAACTGTATACAAAGGTGTGCTTCACCCATTGTTTGTCTCAATTCAAAGTCTTGTCTTCTAGTAGCTCTGTCAAGGAACAGAAATTGTACAGAGCGAGAGCCTATCGGTTTTGATCCTCTGCTCACTTCATTATATTGTCTCTTCTTCTGGTGGAAACCAAATGACTTTTTAAGTATTTTGGAGTTCAGGGGGAGGCAATCTTCTTGACAGTTGCCCACAGGGAATGCCCTTTCCCTGGTTGTAAAGCTTAGGAACAAGGGGCAGGGACCCATTTCTCAAGGTCTCTCTTTATTGTTGCCCCAGGAATTCTGGGGAGAAAATGGGGCAGTGGCAAACGCGACGCTCCAGGCTTCCTGCCTCATTTTCTTGGATGAATGTTCTCTGGGAGTCACAAAGCAAGGTGTTCAGCGAAACATGGTGGCGCTCTGCCCCCCAACAAGATGATTCACAGAATCACAGAATCACAGAAACCCCACAGAGCAGATAGAGGCCATTTCGGCCCATCGAGCCTGCACCAACACATATCCCACCCTATCCCCGTAACCCCACGTATTTAATCCCCCTAACACTAAGGGTCAATTTATCATAGCCAATCAACCTAACCTGCACACCTTTGGACTGTGGGAGGAAACCGGATTATATTTGAATTGAATGGCTTGGCCCCTCCTTCAGACACCCAGCTAAGACAAAATGACTAACTCACAATTATTCAGCAAAAATTAACTGGGGCATGTTTTTCTGTGAGTGCTGATGGCTTTTAACTCCTCATGTACTGTGTCATAATTAGAGAAGCCAAAATAACCTTAAAGCTCTAACAAAACGGCTTCATTTTTGTCTTTAAGATGTTAGCAAGCATCCACAAATTTTACAGCAGCATGGGTCTGAGCAAGCAGGAAGAGTAACTCTTCCTCGTTGACTTTATTTTTGGGCAGCTCAGTTATAACTCATGATGAATGAGTTAGCATGACAGAAATCAGGATCTGTGAACCAGCTAGGAGAATGAGTGCTGTCCGCTGATGTCGATTCGCAACTGCATCATCATATCCATTTGTACAATTTCCCAAACTATCAAGACTCATCCAATAGTCCGAATTGGGATTCATATTTATAAAGATATTTACCACAATTTCCTTATACAATTGGACCTTTTGGCCTTCTTTGCTCTCTAATGCAATCCAGACCACACAGATATAGTAAGAGCCTCAGAATGGCCTCCCCAATTTTGAAAGGTGTGACAGCCCTGTGAAGGTGGGCACATTTCTTTAGGTGCAGCACGGCTTCCTACCTGATCGTTTGCCTCAAGTCATACAAACACCCATACTAAAATAACAACAGAAAATGCTGGAAATACTCAGCAGGCCAGGCAGCATCCGTGGAGAGAGAAACAGAGTTAACGTTTCAGGTCTGGGACCCTTCATCAGAACTGGAAAAAGCTGGAGATGTAATAGATATTAAGCAGGTGCAGAGACGGGGGGGGCGGTGGGGGGAGGGGGGGGGTTAGGAGTGGAGGAAGGAATTGAAAGAACATCCTGTACTTTTGTAAGAGGCAGGAAAGATATAATGTTGCAAATGGGAGTGGCAAAAATCATACAGCATGAAAAAAGGGGGCAGTGATAATTATCTGAAATTGTTGAACTCGATGTTGAGTCCGGAAGGCTGTAAAGTGCCTAATCGAAAGATGAGGTGTTGTTCCTCGAGCTTACGTTGAGCTTCATTGGAACAATGTAATAGGCCGAGGACAGAGAGATCAGAGCAGGAGTGAAGCGGTGAATTAAAGTGACAGGTGACCGGAAGCTCAGGGTCACCCTTACGGACTGAACGGATGTGTTCCGCAAAGCGGGCGCCCAATCTGCGTTTGGTCTCCCCAATGTAGAGGAGACCGCATCGTGAGCAGCGAATACAGTATATTCAGATTTCCAGCATCCGCAGTATTTTGCTATTATAAACACCCATACTATTTCAGTAACTTCTTCTCTTACAGTTGCAAATAATTCATCAGATGCCTCTTACATAAACTGTTTTATCGATAAGCACAGTCAAGCCCCACCAAAATGGCCAGGATGGCAGGGGTGGGGAAGGAACTCGCTGAGGAACAGTGGCTGGATGTTTGCACTCCAGCCTTTCGATGACCATTTGTCACTGACTGTGATAGGGTCAGCTTAAGATCCAGTACTTGATTTATTATACTTCAGCAGTTCTCATCAAGGGAAGGTCGAAATTCCGCGGGTGCATTCGAGAAGGTGTGAGCAGGTTGGCATCTTGTTCCCGATTTTGTGGGCATTGCCCCATGCATAATAATAAGAGTCAGATCCAGAAATGGAACTGACATAGAACTGGATTGGCTATTAGTTGGATCCCCACCATTTCTTGCTCAGAAGGGGGTGCCCTTTGACCTGAGAGTGTGTAGGCTATATTTTTGATTTGTTTAGAGGCTGTAAATGTATTCTTTTTCCATATCTATCTGTAATATATTAAAAGTATTACGCATGGATGCACTTCTTAACAAGTGACGCTTACTTCCTTAGACATCGAGTTCCATCCTGCCTGTCTGTCATCATGCTGTTGCTCGAGTCAGTCACTCAATCAGACCTAGACAGTGATTAGTGGCCATGATTGTTGGATCCTCGGTGGTGAGACAAGCCTCCTTTGGCAGTTCTATACCGGTGACAGCTTCAGCAAGAACTACAAATCTCCTGTGGGAAGCGAGGGGGAGAAAAAAAAGGAAGGTTTGGAGGAGGGAGGCGCAAAGAGTAAACAAAGAAATAAAGCACTTACATTTTAAGCAAATACTGCAAATCCACTGTGGAAAATAAAGCAAAACAAATCTAGGGATAGAATTTTCACAGGGATCTCCCAATCATTCAGCAGAAGATCCATGGGGACACCAGATAAACAACATAAATGGTGTTTACGCCGTTTCTACTGAAGTTACAGATGATGATCGGGAGAACACCCAATAATATAAATAAGTAGAAGTAAAAGGTATTTGTAAACATAGAAACATAGAAGATAGGAGCAGGAGTAGGCCATTCGGCCCCTCGAGCCTGTTCCGCCATTCAATGAGATCATGGCTGATCATCCAAACTCAGTACCCTGTCCCTGCCTTCTCTCCATATCCCTTGATCCCTTTAGCCTCAAGAAATATATCCAACTCCTTCTTGAATATATTTAATGAATTGGCCTCTATTGCCTTCTTTGGCAGAGAATTCCACAGGTTCACCACTCTCTGGGTGAAGAAATTCCTCCTCATCTCTGTCCTAAATGGCTTACCCCTTATCCTTAGACTGTGACCCCTGGTTCTGGACTCTCCGACCATCGGGAACATCCTTCCAGCATCTAGTCTGTATAGTCCTGTTAGAAATTTATACGTTTCGATGAGATCCCCTCTCATTCTTCTAAACTCCAGCGAGTACAAGCCCAATCGACCCAATCTCTCCTCAGACGTCATTCCTGCCATCCCAGGTATCAGCCTGGTGAATCTTCGCTGCACTCCTTCCATGGCAAGAACATCCTTCCTCAGATAAGGTGACCAAAACTGCACACGATACTCAAGATGTGGTCTCACCAAGGCCCTGTACAACTGCAGCAAGCCATCCTTCTTCCTGTACTCAAACCCTCTCGCTACAAAGGCCAACATACCATTTGCAAATGGCAAATTGTAATGGCAAAAGAAGTTTCATACCTTAAGCAAGAGTTGTAGAGGTAGTGTTTATAGTGTTATAAATATAAATGTAATGACTATATTTTTCATTATCAATAACTTAGGTAATTTTTTTTAAGTTAAACGAACATGGAAACAAAGCCAGTAATGTTCTGCTGGTTTTTCTGACTTAACCCGAGAGTAGGTGTTGGGGAATTACAGGTAACTGCAAATTTGCAGAAAACTTCCTCAGCAATTAGCTTCCAATTAATATTTACGCTACTTTCCCACCTGAGTAATGGTCTTAAAAAGGCAGAACAAGTTAAACACAGGTCCATCTTTGCAGTTGCACATCATAACCATGCTATACGTGAGCATCACCAGGGGAGGTCAGCTGAGCAAACACACACACACACACACACACACACACACACAAACCTGATCTCCCATAGCAGTATACACAATGAATCAGTTATATGCTGTGTAATGTTTATGGTGATTGAGTACGTGCTGCTGGTATTTTTGGTTCAAATTATTTGATTAGGTCCATAGATTTGTGGAATCAGCAAATCAGTGGCCTTGACTATTATTATAAAAAAGCAAAACACTGCGGATGCTGGAAATCTCAAATAAAAACAGAAAATACTGGCAGTACTCAGCAGGTCAGGCAGCATCTGTAGAGAGAGAAACAGAGTTAACGTTTCAGCTCATGAGTATTTCCAGCATTTTCTGTTGACTATTATTATGTCGACTGTAACTTTGTTAAAGTCAGGATGTGCAGGGAGACATTGGGGAAGACGGTCAGGTTCCAGGTAGATTGGAGGCATGTGACAGTAGTGGGGAGGAGATGTCATTTGGTTTGGTAGTAGTGGTTCGTCTAAGAACATAAGAAACAGGAGCAGGAGTAGGCCAGTCGGCCCCTCGAGCCTGCTCCGCCATTCAATAAGATCATGGCTGATCCAATCTTGGCGTCAACTCCACTTTCCCGCTCTCTCCCCATACCCCTTGACTCCCTTGTAGTTCAAATGTCTGTCAATCTCAGCCTTGAATATATTCAATGACTCCGCCTCCACAGCCCTCTGGGGTAGAGAATTCCACAGATTTACGAACCTCTGAGAGAAGAAATTCTTCCTCATCTCCATCTTAAATGGGCGACCCCTTATTCTGAAACTATGCCTCCTAGTTCTAGATGCCCCCACTAGGGGAAACATCCTCTCAGCATCTACCCTGTCAAACCCCTCAGAATCATATATGTTTCAATAAGATCACCTCTCATTCTTCTAAACTCCAATGAGTATAGGCCCAACCTGCTCAACCTTTCGTCATACGTCAACACCTTCATCCCAGGAATCAACCTCGTGAACCCTCTCTGCACTGCCCCCAATGCAAGTATATCCTTCCTTAAATATGGAGACCAAAACTGTACGCAGTACTCCAGGTGCGGTCTCACCAGCGCCCTGTAAAGTTGCATCAAAACGTCCCTACTTTTATACTCTATACCCCTTGCAATAAAGGACAACATTCCATTAGCCTTCCTAATTACTTGCTGTACCTGCATGCTAGCTTTTTAAAGGCCCAGAAATTCGGGTCTCCATGGGTGAGTACACACGGGGTGCTCACCCGTAGGCCCGATGGAAGTGCCGGTTTCCTGCATGCACTGCGCATGCACGGGAAACCGGCACTTCCATTCCTCTGAACGAAGAGGTTCAGAGGTTGAACGCATGCGCAGGGGAGGCTGTGCGTGCGCATCAAACTTAGTTTTTTTTTACAGGTTTTCCCGTGAGGGTAAGCCTGCAGAATTTACACATTTAAAAAGCAGGCGTAAGGCCTACTTTTTGCAAGGTAAGTGGTGAATTAATTAAAATTAAAACATTTTTCCCACAGGTTTATTATTTTTAAGTACCTTAAAGCGAGGTAAGTTTATTTTTAGCCCCGTTAGAATATAAAATTATTTTTTTCAAAAATTTAAATTATTGTTTAAAATAGCTGTTTAATGTAATTTATAATTTATTTTAAAAATGTGTTTTTTAAAACTTTATTTGAAGGTTTAGTGCTATTTTGGGGCCGTAGTATTTATAAGTCTTGACAGCACTTCCTGTCTGGCTTATGAATGGAGTATTCCCTGCTCCGATTGGCTGCCCATGGCCCACGTGATCCCAGGGGATGCATCGAACTAACTGCGCCCCTGGGATATGCAAGCACTGCGCGCCGGCAGCTGGACCAGGCCCCAGATCAGAATTCCACGGGGCCCTACAGCTCAACTGCCGGCGCGCAAGGTAAGTGCAGGTCGGGGGCTTGCACCCGCGGGAAGCCCCCGACCCGAATTTCTGGGCCAATATTGTGTTTCATGTCTAGGGATATGAAAGCAGTCAGAAAGGGGTTGTGGCGTGTGGGAGCAGGGCCTGTTGGGTTTGGGTCAATTAGGGAGGAGAGTCCTTGGATTTGGGAGTAACAGGGGCAGGCTTTAAGGTCTGGGAGTGGTATGCTAGAAGTGTAGAAGAGGTGGGAGTTGCCTGGGTGTGGCATTGGTGACAGGATGGTCCTGAAGTGTTGGAGCACTGTAATGAAATTGGGGAAATATTTTGCTGGATGTCAAAATGCTGGAAGAGCAATCCCAGGGGCAGGCAACATTGGGGGAAGGGTTGCATGGGTCTGGGACCATTGCAAGGGGGTAGGGTTCCTGGGACATATAATTACATAAAAATTACAACACAAAAAAGGCCATTCAGCTCAACCAGTCCGTGTTGGTGTTTATCCCTCACACGAGCAGTAGCCATAATCCCATGTGCTTGCCCTGTCCCACTATCCCTTTAGTCTAGGAGATGGATGGGCAGTAGGCAGAGAAATGGGCCGTGATTTCGCCATCAGAGGCGGGATCGCGGCGGGAGAGGTTGTTAGCGGGTCCTGGTCCTGCTCCCGGCTCCAGCCGCTCTGCGAATAGGATTTTCCCCTGATTGAGCTTGTTAAGCCCACCCTGCAAGGTTCCCGGCCAATTAATAGGAAGCAGGTCTGATGACGTCATTTGATGACGTGTCATCAACCGGTTTCCTTAAAGGGGCCATGTCCAAATTCATTTTGACAGTTGTTCTCTCAGTGTTCTACAGCATTGAGGTGCTGCAAATACTGACAAGCACTGCACAAAGGTGCACGGCTGCACCCAGGCTCCCGCATGACTCCCTCCATATGCTTATCGAGAGAGTCACAGCACGCAGGGAGATTCGCTTCCCTTCCAAGGGCGGAAGAGATGTCCTGGGGACACAGCCTGGTTGCACATTGCACAGGAGGACACAAGCAGGGATGTCATAAGGAGGACCAGGCTGCAGTGACGCAAACCTTTCATTGATCTCAGTAGATCACGAAACGTTACTGCAAAGCCACATTCAACCTCATCACATCCCCTTCACTCTGCCTCCCCTACCCGACTCCTGCACATCCTTACTCACGCCAACTTCCAACTTACCTTGCACCTCCACCCATCCCTCTCTATCTACATTATCATTTCCCCATCTCACTAGCCACCCCTCACACTCACCCTCATCCTAGTCCAATCATACCAACTAACAACACACAAGGGAAGCCACTTGGGTGTTTTATGCAACGTTCATGTAAATTTTCTGTTAATGTGTTGTTAAACATTGAAATCTATATTTTCAACACTTTACCTTATTGGACAGATCTGTCAATGGTGAGAGAGCTTGCTCCAAGGAGGTGACAGTGGATAGAGAGTTTACTCCAAACACTTCCAACTGCATACAGCTCAAAATTGTTTTCCAAGTCCTGATGGCTCAAGCTTCTGACATTGGAAAATGAACAGCTGTGAAATGGTAGCCTTCATACCACTTTTGCAGCTGTCACCTATTCACAGCAATGGGGAGACATAGAGAACCCAACCTACTTACCTGACGTGATCTCCGAATGACATGAACCTTGTTAAAAAAGTGTTAAGATAGAAATAGAACGGAAAAATAGTAGTTAACAAGCATTTAACAAGCATTTAACTGTCTTAAATGCCCTCCCCCGCCGCATGGTGTCGGGTCTCTTCTGAAATCACAGACCCGACACTTTGGAAACTTACATGGAGGCGGGTTTGGAGTGGGTTCCCAACCGGCTGTCAATCATTTCGATTTTGACAGCGGACCCACTTCCAAACCCGCCCTCTGAGCGCCGGCAAAATTCAGCCCATGGGATTTGTGAGCATTGCTGGGCTATCTGTGTGTGGGTCCTGAGGCCATCTGTAAGGGTGTGTCAGGATTTGGGAGCGGGGGCAGCCGTGGAATGTGAGCGTACTGGGGAGTGATTCTGTGAGTATGGGAAGATAGGGTTTTGAGCTCTGGGCGGATTGAGGGGGGTGGGGTTAGGATCTTTAGCTATTGGGGAAGGGGCCTGGGATGTGTCAGAATTGAAGGGGCTTGTAGCATTTTTGTGGGGAAGGTAGGGTAGGAGAACAACAGCTGTAAGTCTTCATCAATCCCTCCCACCCCATAAGTTTTTATTGCAGTAGTTTCCCAGCACCTAGCTGTGAACCATGTTTGCGTTATTTAAAGTGCATAGGCACTTATATAGTAATTGCTGACTATATGTTGGCAATTATAGTATAAGTGCACCATGCACTTAAGTAACTAAGATGTGGCTCAGTGCCATGCAAGGCATTGTTGGGCATCCGCCCCAGCTCCTATAAGGACCCTGTGGCCGTGTTCCTGGCCATGATCTAGAAACCAGATTTAAGCTTTTTGAAGCACTTAGTGCACTTTTACTAAAAAGGCAATAAGCACTTTAAAGAACTTAAAGCAGATTCCTGGGTCAATGCTTGGAATACCATGGGCATAGGGGTGAGTTAGCACCAGGAAGAGGAGAAAAGGCATCAGCACTCGGAGTAAGAGCAGCAAGAGGCAGCAGGAGTGGGCAGAGATGAAGGCCGCTGTAGTGTATGTACTTTGCAGAAGGAACTATATTCTGCAGCCCCTGTATACTGCAGTACCAGTAGTGACCACCCCTGTATATAAGCCTGTGTAGTAACTTTTGCATAGTAGTTCCAGTTTGACTCCACTCAGTAAAGACCTGTTATAACCAACTCCTGCAGTCCGTGTCTCAATTACACACGGACATAATACTGGTGACGAGCAGATCCGAACTTACCTACAGTCTGCACCACCTCATGGGGATCCATCCATGAAGCGAAGTTGTCAGAGGTCGAGGCCAGAAGGAAGAAAGAAAAAAATAAAATAAAACAAACAGAAGAAACGGGCGTCGACCGTGGGCAACCGCCTCTGATTCATCGGAGTTGAAGATTTGCAGGAGAGGCTGTCGAGAGCGGGGCTTGGTTATCCTGTCGATGGTGTTCCAGCTACTCGGGCTGGTGGCAGGTAGTACACTGATTCTTCCTGGGCTGCGGCGGGCTAGAGCTCGATCGGGTGGCTTTTCAACGGGGCCGAGCAGCGTTGTCGGGAAGAGGAGAGAGAGAGAGAGGGTGGAGCAAACAGGGCGCGGCCGGTGCTACGAAGCCGGGCAGCATACAGACCCGAGAAGAGGGAGGAAAGTGTCCCACAGGGTTGCTCCGACGACGGGGAAATAAAAGAAATTAGAAGCGCAGAAAGCCGCGAGGAGCTGCAGTTTGCCACGTGAACCATGGAGAGCGGCGTCAGCAGCAGCGCGGGGGGAAGTGCGCGAAGACCATAGGGCATCGCCATCAAGGCATAAAACGCCAGCAACAGCGCTAGCAGCAGCGGGGAAGACGGAAAGCGCGGGAGGCGCCATTTTGTTAAATCGGGCAAGAAGGCAAAGCGCGGGAGGCGCCATCTTAGATTTCCAAGATGCCGAAGACTGGCAATATCACTGTCTTCGATAATGCAATAGAAGATTGGACCACGTATGTGGAAAGAGTCAAGGTATATTGCGAGGCAAACGAAGTAGCCGATCAGAAAAAGGCATCGGTACTACTAAACTTAATGGGCGCAAGAACGTACGGCCTATTGCGGAACCTGATTACTCCAGCCAAACCGATGGCGAAGAGTTTTAACGAAATTGTTGATATCCTACAGGAACACATAAATCCTACACCGCTGCTGATAGCAGAAAGATTTAAATTCCACAGGAGAAATCAGCATAAAGATGAGAGCAATGCTGATTACCTTACGGAACTACGCAAGCTATCAAAGCACTGCCAGTTCGGAGCAGGACTGGCAGATACCTTATGGGACAAATTTGTCTGTGGACTCCTGAGTGAAGGAACCCAGAAGAGGTTACTCTCAGAGAAAGAGCTGACGCTAGATAAGGCTTTCAGCGTGGCAGTATCGTACGAAGCAGCAGCAAGGGGAGCTGCGGAAATACAGCAAAAGCCACAGGAATACGGCACCCACGAAATGACACGGGGATTTGAAAAATGTTATCGCTGCGGCAGAACAACCCATGACCAGAAGGACTGCTGGTCCAAGGACAAAATATGGAGGCAATGCGGAAAGATGGGACACATTGCACGAGTTTGCAGGTCTGGGAAGAAGACTAACGACAACAAAAAGGCTACTAAGGAACAGTACAGGAAAGTACAAAAGATGACGGACAGTAGTTCCGAAGACCAGATGAGCGATAGTGAATCCGGGAACAAGAGACTAAGCTGTCTCAAACTTCACAACGTAATCACAAAAGAGGATCACCGAACCATTTGGGTCACCCTCACGATAGCAGGGTCCCAAGTCAAAATGGAATTGGATACAGGATCAGCCCTGACCGTCATGAATCGACGAGACTACGAGCGGCTATTCTCACACATATCCTTGAAAGAGACATCCATTGTCTTGAAGACATATACGGGGCAAAAAGTATACCCCAGAGGGAAAATAAGGGTGCCTGTCGAATACAACGGCAAGGAAATACAGAAATTGTATCTGTGCATACTGCAAGATGGTGGACCACCGTTATTGGGACGTGAATGGATCAGAAAGATAAGTTTAGACTGGCACTCCATTCAGGCACTGATGGTGGCTGGTAAAAAGGATGACGACATCACACCTGGACGATTGTCAAAAATCTTAGCTAACGCCAAACAGGTATTTCAACAAGAACTGGGAACTCTTAAAGGCGTAACCGCCTCGATAAAAATAGAAGAGAATGCAACTCCCAAGTTTTTCAAAGAAAGACCGGTACCATACGCAATTCGCCCAGCTGTCAAGGCAGAGCTGGAGAATCTGGAGCATGCAGGCGTGTTATCTAAGGTAGACTGGAGTGAGTGGGCGACACCCATCGTTCCTGTCATGAAGAAAATGTTAAACAATAAGTCTGAGGAGCCAAGGAAGGTTCGCATCTGTGGGGACTGCAAGGTGACGGTGAACCCAGTCCTTCACACAGTACAATATCCTCTCCCGAGGATAGAAGATATTTTCGCCTCACTATCTGGAGGGAAGCGTTTTACAAAAATTGACCTAGCACAAGCATATTTGCAGATGGAGGTTGAAGAATCCTCTAGGAAGTATCTCACGATAAACACTCACAAAGGTCTTTACCAGTATAATCGACTGGTATTCAGAGTAGCATCAGCTCCGGCGATGTGGCAAAGAGCGATGGAACAAGTCCTGCAAGGGATTCCGGGGACTCAGTGTTACTTGGACGACATGCTAGTGACAGGTGAAGATGACAGTGAACACCTTGCCAACCTAGAGCAGGTGCTCACTAGACTAAGAGAACATGGGCTACGAGCCAATCGCCCCAAGTGCGAGTTTTTTAAGAAACAGATATCGTATTGTGGCCACGTGATTGATGAAGAGGGGTTACATAAGTCCCTTGACAAAATTGAAGTGGTAGTTAAGGCTCCAGCGCCTGAAAATGTGTCGCAACTGAGGTCATTCCTCGGATTGGTGAATTACTACCATAAGTTTTTGCCGAATTTGTCCACAATTCTGCACCTACTGAACGCCCTACTACAAAATGGAGTAGCATGGAAATGGAGCGATGAATGTAAGCGGGCCTTTCAGAAGAGTAAAGACCTAATCACTTCAAGAGAAGTATTGGCTCACTACAACCCATCACTACCGATAAGACTGGTGTGTGATGCGTCTCCCTGCGGCATTGGAGCGGTACTGTCACATAAATTCCTTGATGGTTCAGAGAGGCCGATAGCTTTTGCGTCACGCTCGTTAACTTCAGCCGAGCGTAACTATGCCCAGATTGACAGAGAGGCCCTCAGCCTGGTGTGGGGGTGAAGAAGTTCAATCACTACCTGCACGGTCAGAAGTTTACTCTACGAACTGATCATCAACCTCTTGTCTCCATTTTCAACCCTCAGAAGGGCGTCCCGATAATGACAGCACAACGGCTACAGAGGTGGTCCCTTTTCCTAGGGGCACACCAATATGACATCGAGTACAAAGGAACTAAACAGCATGGGAATGCTGATGGATTGTCGCGCCTACCGTTGCCGACGGTAGAAGAAGCACCTGCAGTGGATCCAGTGGAGATATTCCACTCGACCATAGTCGAATGTCTCCCTGTGACGAATGCAAATATAGAAAAGGAAACACGAAATGACCCGACACTCTCCTGGGTCTATGATTTAACGGTGAAGGGATGGCCAGCACATGGCGAACCACTGTTGCCAGCATTCTCGCCGAGAAGAGAACAGCTGTCAGTGTGCAAAGGAACCTTGATGTGTGGATCCAGAGTAGTAATTCCACCCAAATTGAAGAATAGAGTGCTCAATGAGCTTCATGAGGGTCATCTGGGAGGGGTAAAAATGAAGAATTTAGCCAGAGCGTTTGTGTGGTGGCCGGGAATCGATAGAGAAATCGAAGAGATGACCAAGAGCTGTACAGGATGCCAGAAGGTCCAAAACGCCCCACCACAAGCCCCTCTACATCCATGGGAGTGGCCCTCATCTCCATGGCAAAGGGTGCACATTGATTTTGCTGGTCCATTTATGGACTCGATGTTTTTAATTGCGGTGGATGCACATTCAAAGTGGCCAGAGGTAATAAAAATGTCCTCAACCACCACAGAAAAAACTATCACAGTCTTACGAACCATATTCGCCAGAAATGGGCTGCCTGAACAGATTTGCTCCGACAATGGACCACAGTTTGTGTCTGAAGAGTTCCGGAGGTTCTTAAAGAACAATGGTGTTAAGCATTACACATCCGCCCCATATCATCCAGCCACCAATGGATTGGCTGAGAGGTTCGTTCAAACATTCAAGAAGGCTATCAAGGCAATGTGTAATGAAGACATACCCCTACAACACAAGGTGGATAACTTCTTGTTTGCCTACCGGAATGCGACACATGCGGTTACCAACCAAACTCCAGCCATGATGTTCTTCAATCGAAGACTACGATGCCACTTGGATTTGATTAAGCCAAACATCAGAAGAGATGTGGAGAACAGGCAGTTTCAGAATATGAATGAAAGGCCGACCAGGAGTTTTAAGATAGGTCAACCAGTTTTGGCCCGGGACTACCGCACAGAGAAATGGCAGCCAGGAACGATCTGTACACGGCAAGGACCTCTAATGTATACCGTGGATGTTGGAGAGAGCATTGTAAGACACCATTGATATACCTATCAATTCCTCCAATAAAAGGCGAAGAGTTACGAAGGTGACTAAAGGTTTTTATTGACTAAATAACAGAGCCCACTCTCGTGGGTGATCCGATCCAAGCAGGAGGAATACCAGCCAGTCGCTCACCTTTATACCTGGCCTGGTGGGTGGAGCCAAGGCGGAGTCGGCAGTGGTCATCCCAGGTATAGCAGTGTGGCAAGAGGCGACCTCGTACCGTGATACAATAGTGGTCAGTGATACAGTTATAACGAACAGTGGTGAACAGTGCTAACTACTAACAGTGATACGATAGTGAACGTGGTTTACCACATTCACCCCTTGTTTAGAATTAAGTCCGGCGGGGTGAAGTGTACTACCAATTCTGGTAGGTCAGTCTGTCCGGAGGCTTCGTAAGCCTCTCCGATCGCCGCAGCGGTGGTGTTGCCTTATCCGGTGCTGGTGCCTTATCCGGTGTTGATGCTAGTGTTTGCGTGGTCGGCGAGGGCTCGTGGGGTTCCGGCATGCCGTCTACCTGGACTGAGGTTGGGGGGGGTGGTGGCGGTGTTTCCGGATCGGCTGAGGGTGCGAGGTCTCGTAGGGAGACAGTGTCCTCCCGCCCGTCTGGGTACGCCACGTAGGCGTACTGGGGGTTGGCGTGCAGGAGGTTCACCCTCTCGACCAGGGGGTCCGTTTTATGGGTCCTCACGTGTTTCCGCAGCCAGACCGGCCCCGGGGCGGTCAGCCAGGTTGGTAGAGTGGTTCCCGTAGTCGACTTCCTGGGGAAAACGAACATTCGTTCATGGGGGGTGGTGTTAGTGGCCGTGCAAAGTAATGACCGGATGGAGTGCAGCGCTGTCGGGAGGACTTCTTGCCAGCGGGAGGTTGGGAGGCCCTTAGACTTTAAGGCTAAGAGGACGGCCTTCCATACCGTCGCGTTCTCTCTTTCCGCCTGACCGTTACCTCTGGGGTTGTAGCTGGTGGTCCTGCTTGCTGCAATACCTCTCTCTAGGAGGAATTGCCGGAGTTCCTCGCTCATGAAGGAGGAGCCCCGGTCGCTGTGTATATAGTTCGGGAACCCGAACAAGGCGAAGAGGGCATTCAGGCACTTAATGACCGTGCTACTGGTCATGTCGGGGCAGGGGAAGGCAAAGGGGAAACGGGAGTACTCATCAACGATGTTGAGGAAGTACACATTACGGTCAGAGGACGGGAGGGGCCCCTTAAAGTCGATGCTCAGGCGCTCGAAGGGGCGGGTGGCCTTGATCAGGCTTGCTCGGTCCGGCCTATAGAAGTGCGGTTTGCACTCCGCACAGGTCTGGCAGTTCCTGGTCATGGTCCTGACCTCCTCGATGGAGTAGGTCAGGTTGCGGGCCTTAATGAAATGGTAGAGTCTGGTGACTCCGGGGTGGCAGAGCTGGTCGTGGAGGGTCTGAAGCCTATCGATATGCGCGCTGGCGCATGTCATTCGTGAAAGGGCATCAGGGGATTCGTTCAGCTTGCCTGGCCGGTACAAGATCTCATAATCGTAGGTGGAGAGCTCGATTCTCCATCTCAAAATCTTGTCATTCTTGATTTTGCCCTTCAGCTTGTTATTAAACATGAAAGCCACCGAACGCTGGTCGGTGAGGAGGGTAAATCGTTTGCCTGCCAGGTAGTGCCTCCAGCGCCGTACTGCCTCCACGATCGCCTGGGCCTCTTTCTCGACCGACGAATGTCGGATCTCGGGGCCCTGTAGGGTCCTTGAGAAGAAGGCCACTGGCCTCCCCTCCTGGTTTAGGGTGGCGGCTAAGGCGAAGTCGGATGCGTCGCTCTCCACCTGAAAGGGGATGGACTCGTCCACTGCGTGCATCGTGGCCTTGGCTATGTCTCCCTTAATGAGGGAGAAGGCCGCGCACGCCTCCTCCGTGAGGGGGAAGGAAGTGGCTTTCAGGAGGGGTCTGGCTTTGTCCGCGTAATTGGGTACCCATTGGGCATAGTAGGCGAAAAGCCCCAGGGTTCTCCTAAGTGCTTTAGGGCAGTGGGGGAGGGGTAGCTCCATGAGGGGGCGCATTCTTTCTGGGTCGGGGCCGATGATTCCGTTCTCCACTACGCAGCCGAGGATGGCAAGGCGCGTGGTGTTAAACACGCATTTCTCCTTATTGTAGGTGAGGTTCAGCCGTTGGGCCGTACGGAGGAATTTCTCCAGATTCGCGTCATGTTCCTGCCGGTCGCGGCCGCAGATAGTGACGTTATCTAGGTAGGGGAATGTAGCCTGCAGTTCGTTCTGGTCAACCATCTGGTCCATCTCCCTTTGGAAGACCGAGACCCCATTAGTGACACCGAAGGGGACCCTAAGGAAGTGGTATAGGCGCCCATTCGCCTCGAAGGCGGTATACTGGCGGTCCTCAGGGTGGATAGGGAGTTGGTGGTAGGCCGACTTCAGGTCGATGGTCGAGAATACTTTATACTGTGCAATCTGATTGACCATGTCAGATATGCGGGGGAGGGGGTATGCGTCCAGCTGGGTATATCTGTTTATGGTCTGGCTGTAGTCGATGACCAGGCGGTTTTTATCGCCGGTCTTTACGACTACGACCTGGGCACGCCAGGGGCTGCTGCTCCCCTCGATAATGCCCTCTTTCAGGAGGCGCCGCACCTCAGAGCTAATGAAGGCTCTGTCCCCGGCGCTATACCGCCTGCTTTTGGTAGCGACGGGTTTGCAGTCAGGGGTAAGGTTAGCAAACAGAGAGGGTGGCGGGACCTTGAGGGTGGAGAGGCTGCAGGTGTTACGCGGTGGGCGGTTTAACGTTTGCTGGTTGTTGACTGTGAGTGGGGGGAGGGGTCCACCGTATGCTAGGGTTACGCTTTGGAGGTGGGATTGGAAGTCCAGCCCTAGTAGGACGGCAGCGCAGAGATGGGGGAGGACGAGGAGTTTAAAGTTTTTATACTCCGTGCCCTTAACCGACAGGGTCGCGACACAGTAGCCGCTGATGTCCGTGGCGTGGGACCTCGATGCCATCGAGATTCGGCTGCGCGTTGGTAGGACAGAGAGGGAGTAGTGGCTCACCGTGTCTGGGTGGATGAAGCTCTCCGTGCTTCCGCTGTCGAACAGGCAGGTCGTGGCGTGGCCGTTCACTTTGATGTCCATCATTGACTTGGACAGATGGTGCGGGCGGGCTTGGTCCAGGGTGACGGAAGCTAGTGTGTAGCTGAGCGAGTCGTTGTCATCTGCGGGCGAGGCGGTCGGGCGTGGTGAGTAAAATGGCGTCTCCCACGAGGTAGGGCCCCATGAGGCACTATTGGGGTCGGTTGCCTTAATCAAAGATGGCCGCCCCCATGACTCATGTGTGGGGATGCTGGCCTCAGTTGCCCTAAACAAAGATGGCCGCCCCCATGACTCATGTGTGGGGATGCTGGCCTCAGTTGCCCTAAACGAAGATGGCCGCCCCCATAGTTCGCATGCGGCACTGCTGGCCTCTGAGGATCCGCTCCTGCAGGCCTTGGAGAAGTGGCCTTTCTTCAGGCAGGTTTTACATATGGAGTTCTTGGCTGGGCAGCGCGACCTCGGGTGCTTCTCCTGGCCACAAAAAAAACAGCCGGCGGCCCGATCGCGGATGCCCGATGTCGGGGCCGGTGCCGGGGGTGGCGGGGCCGGTCGGGTCCGGGACGCCGACGCAGAGGTAGGTCCCGGGGGCGGCGCTGGGAAGGGTGCTGTGGTAGGGGTCGGGCCCGAGTCCCAGGGTCGCGAGCAGTACCTGGTGAATGCTTCCTGATCTTGGTGGGCCACTTCCAGGGAGATAGCGAGGGCTTCAGCTTTTTCCATGCTGAGGTCTTTAGCTTCCAGCAGTCTTTGCCGTGAGTACTCGGACCGTAGGCCTTTCAGGAATGCGTCGCGGATATTATCTTCAGTATTTTCGGCTGCCGACACCGATTTAAACTCACAGTTCCTGGCGAGTGCATATAGCGCCTGTGAGAATTCGGCTACTGATTCTCCTGGCTGTTGCGGCCGTGATCTTAGGAGGTGCCTAGCGTACATGTAGTTTACCGGGGTCCGGTACTTCTGTTTCAGCAGGTTGATGGCGGTCTCGTAGGTAGTCATGTCCTCGATGAGAGTGTATACTCTCGGGCTCAGTTGTGCCTGCAGGACACTTAGTTTGGATGCCTGAGGGACGCTGGATTCTCTCAGGTATGATTCGAAGCAGACCAGCCAGTGTTTAAAGTCTGCGGCTGAGTTTGCTGCTCGTGGGTTCAGGTCCAGGTACGGCGGTCTGAGGGCTCGCAGCCAAGCTGGCTGGTGTGGCTGTGCTCCTGGGAGCTGCGCTGGTGGCTCCTCCGCCGGTTGTGACTCGTTGTCGGACATCATTAAATTTAGTCAATAAAATTGATATACCTATCAATTTCTCCAATAAAAGGCGAAGAGTTACGAAGGTGACTAAAGGTTTTTATTGACTAAATAACAGAGCCCACTCTCGTGGGTGATCCGATCCAAGCAGGAGGAATACCAGCCAGTCGCTCACCTTTATACCTGGCCTGGTGGGTGGAGCCAAGGCGGAGTCGGCAGTGGTCATCCCAGGTATAGCAGTGTGGCAAGAGGCGACCTCGTACCGTGATACAATAGTGGTCAGTGATACAGTTATAACGAACAGTGGTGAACAGTGCTAACTACTAACAGTGATACGATAGTGAACGTGGTTTACCACAACCATGCTGACCAGATTCTAGAGTCACTGGAAAACGTCAATTCCACACCACGATCCGATACACCTGGTGATGAAACCGAAGTACCAATTGCATCTACCTCAGAATCGGTGATATTGGAAGCAGACGAACCAAACAACGACGTTGATCCCGAATCAACTTTGCCAGAAGAACCTGATACCCCAAAGAGGCGTTATCCAGACAGAATCAGGAAGCCTCCTCAAAGACTGAACTTATAATTGCTTAACTTCAGCTAATGTATCTAGCAACTGTAATTGTAAATATGTTATTTAATTATTAATCGAATGTTATGTACTGTTTAGCTAAAAGGGGAGGAATTGTAGTGTATGTACTTTGCAGAAGGAACTATATTCTGCAGCCCCTGTATACTGCAGTACCAGTAGTGACCACCCCTGTATATAAGCCTGTGTAGTAACTTTTGCATAGTAGTTCCAGTTTGTCTCCACTCAGTAAAGACCTGTTATAACCAACTCCTGCAGTCCGTGTCTCAATTACACACGGACATAATAGCCGCCCCTGCTCAGCCTGGGGAGAGGGGAGGTGAGGGCGGGAAGAGGCTCCAGGAGGCAGCAGCGAGTGGGGAGGATAAAAGGCCACCACCACTTGGGAAGGATTGGGAGGGAGGAGAGGGAGCAGAAAAGTGTGGGGAGTGTCGGTAACAAGGAGTGTTGGGTGCGAGGCCCAATTTTCACAGACTCCGGTGAATGGAAATGTTGCTCAGTTCTGCAGGCAGTCGGGAGGGCAGCCCGTCCATGATATTCTAATAAGTCCCAGGAGTTAAAGTGACACCTCATGCTCACTGCCAGTGGGAGTTTTCCACCCACCCCCAAGTTAAAATCGGGGCTTACAGACTCTGATAGTAAATTTCTCTGATGGCAGTTCTTTAGCAGCTCCTATTCCCTCCTGCACATACAAAGGTACAGCCAATAAAAACTGAGGAGTACAGAAAAAAAAACCCTCGATTATTCAGTGGTCTTTGCTGCCGCTGGTGGGATCATGCTGTGTGCAAAAATGGCTTCCCTGTTGGCTCACATAACATAACGTCACAGCATTGTATGTGAAGTGGTTTCTGATGCAGTGCTGTGTGAATTTGAAATTCAGAGTGAATGCAGAGGAGGAAAAAAAACAAGAGGTTGAAATGATCTCAATTCTTCCCACGCGTTAACAGAAGAGCATTGGCAGTGGCCTTGAAGCAAATCATCTGCCTGCTTCTTGTTAGGTAGTAATGGGTGAGAGGAAGAACAATATTTGTTTTATTGGAGGAATTTTTTGATTTGTTTTAATCATTTATATTGTGATGTAACAACTTAGGAAATCTAATCAGCTTCATTCTTCTGTCTGAAACTTTTAGGGAGTGATTTTAATCCTACCCCGCTGGCAGAAACCAGGCAGGTGGGCAGTTCAAATCCTCCAAGTCCGGGAGCTGACCTGCCAGGATTTGCTTTGCAGGCAGCAAGAACACCTGCCCAAAACAAGCAGGGTCCTTTCTCGCACATGCATGTCGGGTCCTGATGATGTCACTGGGACCCGACTGCAATTTTTACTGGTAGACCTGAGTGGGAAACAGCAGTGATGTTCCTGCCAGGCCTACCTAATGAGGAATGAGATTGGAGCCATAAGAGGCCCCAAAAAGGTGAGCTTAAGGCAATCTGGACTTGGCAGGCGGCCTTCCGGGCTGTGCACATTTCCACCACTTCCCGCCCTGAACAGGTGGGAAGTTAACCGGTGGTATTTAATTGAGGCCTGGGAGTTAAAATGTCCCAGGCCTCATTTTTGCTGGAGCGAGATAGTTTTGAGCTGTTACAAAACTCACCTGCCAATAATTGACCCCGAGTTAAAATCAGGCCCTCAACTCTTTCCAAGTAAATACATCTTTAACACTTCGAAGTAAGCGTGCAATGGCACAATTTGCCTTGCAATTACGTCACCGTTCACAGCAACATCAGCAATTTCCTTACTGCTCGGGGGTCTGCTTTCTTTTAGACGGCGAGCGCAAAGGAAGCTACAGAGTTACAACAGTACAGAATGTTTTCAGGCCCCTGTCTATCTGTTTCAAGTCATACCACTATCATTACAGCCCAAGGTAGAGTAATGGCACACTTACACTCACCTTTACTGCTGGTAAGTGCACCACCTCCCAAGACCTTAATTACTCTGTTCCCGTTATTTTAATCTCATTTAATCGCCAGTGGGTTCGACCACTATTCCTTTCCCTTTTGGGGCCTGAGTTCAGGTCCAGCACAAACTGATGGGATAACCCCCCTTCCGGAAATCTCTCAGGCTCCTTATGTGAGAACCTTTAGTTTGTACAGCTCCAAATTCATTACTAATTTGATCTATACTGTCATTCCCACTTAGAATGGCTGGCATGGAAATTGGAAATATTGCCTTGGTGCAAGGCTTGTTCGTACCACATGGCACAATTTCTCCAAGACCTCTGAACTTGCAGCAGTCGCTCGAGTCAAATGTATGGCACATCTGGCCTTGTCACAGAAGTTACAGTTGCCTGCGGCTAGATTTTGTTGTTGGGTTGGCCAATATTTAAAAAAGAAAGTATCAACAATGCAGAGATGTCAAATAAACATTGCTTTGGAGGGGGGAGGGGGGAGGGGGGAGCGAGGGGGGACGGGCTCAAAAATCACATTGATCAATGTGGACTCACAGCAGTCAGTTTTGTGCATGCTCTGTGCATTGCCAACCTGGAGGCAATGACACAAACCTTTCCATAAAAAGCAGTGCCGTCACACTGATCAAACAGAGCAGAGAAGGTGACACATTTCAACACTACGCCTGCTGTGACATATTCGATGCTTGGAAAACAACAAATCATCTACCTGCCTGTCTCCCAAGAGTGCATAACTTTCTGCTTTCTTATAAGGCTCGTGGCTAAAGCAGGAGTGCAAAAGAGTCCAAGAAGATGGCAGCTTTTTTTGTTTGTATGTAAACGTCAGAATTTTCTTTCCATTTGTCTAATCTTACTGCTGATAGTTCCGTTTAAGTATTTGAGTCATGTCTAAGCCTTAACAGAGTAACTGCTGCACAAGGACAGGAAGATTCTGTATTCCATGAATGTTAATTTGATGTGCCAGAGAGAAGGAAGGCGGGAGGAGATATTCTATTCAGGTGCAAATCAGTCCAAATTATGTGTTCTTGGCCTGGCAAACAATCGATGTCTCAAGAGATTTTGTTGTCACATCAAACAGTTCTTAACCTGCGAGTTGCGGATTGATTTCAAAGCAGGATCTATCTTGAGCACAGCCTTGCGGCCAATACTCTCACCTTCTACTACTCGGACATATTTCAAGAGCCAAGGGGTGGCATGGCAGGCCTCCATCAGTCTGCTATATGGAACAACGTGAGCCAGGCAACAGTTGCTCTGTTAATCGCTATTTCTGTTTTACTGAGACAATGGAGCAAACGCAAATGGATTTTCTTACCATAGCTGTCAGGGTCCTGCAAGTAACAAACTGTACGCACATTGAAATCTGTGCCCCTGCCCAGAATTCCATTCAATTTGACAATTGAAAGCAGCCATGCTCTGCGAATATGTAGGTAATTGATGATGCACATTACATCAATGTCCAAGGGTTAGCTAGTTTTAATTATATAACAATTTGCTAAACCTCTTCAAATGCAAATTTTATTTACTAGGTGTTCTAAGAAAAATGACAGCTTCCCAGCCTGGCTGTTAGACCTTTTTTGTTTGTTGGATAAATATGTCACTCATTATTTAAGAAGGGAGGGAGGAAGAAACCAGGTTACTACAGACCTGTCAGTTTGACATCAATTGTGGGGAAGTTACTGGAATCTATCATTCGGGACAGTGTGCTGAGCACTGGAACAAGTATGAAAGTATTAAAGAGACTCAGCATGGATTTGTGATGGGTAGGTCATGTCTGACTAATCTAGTTAAAGTTTTTGAGGAAGTTACTAACGTGGTGGATAAGGAAGTATTGATGGATGTTGCTTATATGGACCTCCAGAAGATTCACCAGAATGATAATGGGACTTAAATTATGAGGGCAGATTGCATAAACATGGCTTGTACTTCCTTGGGTATAGAAGATTGAGGGTTGAACCAATCGAGGTGTTAAGGTAAAATGAGAAAAAGATTCAATAAGCTAGATACAAAGAAACTATTTCCTGTGGTGGGGAAATCCAGAACAAGGATGCACAATCTTACAATTAGAACTAGGCCATTCAGGGGTGAAATCAGGGAGCACTTTTTCACACAAAGGGTAATGGAAAACTGGAACTCTCTCCCCAGAAGGCTGTGCATGCTGGGTCAACTGACATTTTCAAGACTAAGATTGATAGGCTTTTGTTAGCTAAGGGTATCAAGGGATATGGATCAAAGGCAGGCAAATGGAGTTGAGATATAGATCGGCTACAATCTAATTGAATGGCATAATAGGCTTTAGGGGCTGAATGGCCTACTCCTGTTCCTATGTTCCTTAAAGGCAATATAGCCCAGTCAGGCAATACATCTCTCTATGTGGGTAGAACCTTTGCTACCCCTTTGAGCCAATCAAATCACAGGGACCCTTTGATCCCAGTGTGTTGTTTCCAGCATGTGCACAACTGTACTGGCGATCCCAATGTATCTGTGTATTCTCCTGTAAGTATCATGTGGTAAAATTGTACAGTGACCTCATAAAATAATGTACACAGTATATATTTTTTTTCCCAATGAAAGTTACAAAAACGTGCACTGGGATAAACATTATCTTGGTAATAACTAAGGGGAAAAAATTTGGTCGCTTTGCGCCTCCCGTCATCGCCATGCACAGCGCCATGCTCGTGCCCCGGCCGTGATCTTCAGTGGCATTCCCCAACTTACCACCAGATGTTATGTCCGCCGGGGTCAGGGGGGCCTACCTGTGGCCGGGGCAGCGCTAGTTAAAGGGGAGGTGGCGGGTGGCCATTTTTGTTGCTGGCCACCTGCCAGCACCTGCCCCCGTTGCCGTCCCCGGCCCCCGTGAAGACCCCCCGCGGGGTGCCGGCTGCTCTCCGTGAGCCCGGCACTCCTCTTTTGCCGGCACTCCCGATCCCTGGTGGCCCAGCTGGGTGCCGTGACGCACTGCGCCAGACCCCTCCCCTTTAAGAAGGGGAGGAAGGCCTGCAGTACCACGGCGCGACGTGTTGCAGCGCGTGGCGCTGGGGCACATAGCGCCGCGATATTCCCTCACAGCACCCCAAGAGGGAAGCAGGGCGCTTCCAGTAGCGCCCCAGTTCCCTCTTGGGGCGCTCCACTTCCCTCTTGGGGCGCTACCACTCAATTTCAGCCGCAGGGGGTGCTAATTTTTTCAGGGCACTCAAAGTAGCACCCCGGTGAAGTTAGTGCCCCAAAGGGGGCACGATTCCATTTTTCCCCCTAAGAGCCTTGTTACAGCCAACAATATTGGTAAATAGTAATAATGGGACTGCTGGCAGATTTCTGCTATTTCCCTTTTCCAATTATGGACAGTATGGGGTTAATGCTAAGCTCAGTGAAGAACTTAAACATGGAATGTGGAAAAGCCATTCAACATTCCTTCCAGCTGACCATGTCCAATTTGCATTGTCACGAACCTTGACCAATTCAGAAAAGTAAATTACCTCAGGCAAACCTCCAAGAAAACTAAAATTTCTCCTTAAGCCACAAAGGGAGATGATTGTAACCATCTGTATAGTGGCATATTTTTTGAATGCTTCTTATACGAGATACAAATGGAGTCTTCCCCTCAACGGGAGGCGCATCCAAGCTGCTTTTACATTGATCTTGGAGGGGAGCTTACTCTATCTGCTCCCAATGCATGGGTCTCATGTGCCCTGTGACAACCCCAATGTAAACTTGCCAGATTCACTAAGAGAAGCTGCCAGGAAGGCTTGTTCTTTTACCTGTACTCCTGGCGACTGGTCTAGAAAGTTTGCATTGGAGTTGCTGGTAGATGCAAGAGGCACTTGCATCAGGAGCTGATACCACAAAAATCTCTTTGGTTTTGCCAAAAAAAAATAAACATCGAAAAAATGGTCACACTTATTGCTCAGGTGGTCATTGTTTCTTCTGCTTTGAACCAATTAGGCCAAAGGTGCTCTTCTGGTGCTCCATATGTGCAATTTAGATGGAGAACATCAGAAATGTGTCCTCCCAGAACCTTCATCTCAGTGCCTGACCTTCCTCTCAGGCAAGGCTGACCATACGTCCCCATTTTCCGGGGACTATCTCTGGATTAGGGACTGTGTCCCCGGGCAAACAATGGCCCCAGAAGAGTCCCGGTTCACAAGGCTCATCCCCGGAGTGCAACCCTAGGCAGTGTGTGTACCCCACCTGATCTGAGCTGTCAGTTTGCGGCTCTGGGGCTCTCCCCTCCCCTCCCCGCCCCTCTAATTGTCGATCTCCCACACCCCAGGATCGGACACTTGGCCGGTTTCGCCTTCCGTATCCCTGCCTCCTTTTCCCCAACCGGCGAGTTGTCTCCGAGCGCCACATTGGCCCTCGCAACTGGCTGGCTGCATGCTAATGAGGCCCGGCCGCCCTGAGGGTCCGCCACCCGCCCGATTAGCACAGCAGGCACAGTCAGCCCCAGCAGCGCCAGCGAGTCCTCGCGGTTGGTTTCTGATCCTTGTGTTGACCCCCAGAGCTCAAGTGTTAGAAATAAACTGACAGATAACGGCTCTGACCTGATCCACTATCAACCACAGCTCATCCTTTCACATCCAAATCTGGAACTGGAGATAAACCTCCCATCTGAGACTGTCAGCAAATCCAGTGGGGTTTTCCATTGCCGTTACAATAAAAAGGCTCATGAACATTAGCAAATAGAGCAACATCGAGCTAAAAGGAGACTGTGAATAGCTTTGGTCATCTGTGTAATATTTATGATCAGAGAACTGGTTGGTGAGTACATTAATCCTAAACACTGTGTGTGGGGGGGTCGGGGTCAGGAGTGACCTCAGTCACTGGGGGGGTTGGGGTCAGGAGTGACCTCAGTCACTGGAAGGTTGGGGTCAAGAGTGACCTCAGTCACTGGGGGGGGGGTCAGGGTCAGGAGTGACCTCAGTCACTGGGGGGGTCAGGGTCAGGAGTGACCTCAGTCACTGGGGGGGTCGGGGTCAGGAGTGACAGTCACTGGGGAGGGGGGTGGCCAGGGTCAGGAGTGACCTCAGTCACTGGGGGGGTCAGGGTCAGGAGTGACCTCAGTCACTGGAAGGTCGGGATCAGGAGTGACCTCAGTCACTGGAAGGTCGGGGTCAGGAGTGACCTCAGTCACTGGGGGGGTTCGGGGTCAGGAGTGACCTCAGTCACTGGGGGGGTTCGGGGTCAGGAGTGACCTCAGTCACTGGAAAGTCGGGGTCAGGAGTGACCTCAGTCACGGGGGGTTCGGGGTCAGGAGTGACCTCAGTCACTGGGGGGGTTCGGGGTCAGGTCTGACCTCAGTCACTGGGGGGTCGGGGTCAGGTCTGACTTCAGTCACTGGGGGGGTCGGGGTCAGGAGTGACCTCAGTCACGGGGGGGTCGGGTTCAGGAGTGACCTCAGTCACTGGGGGGGTTCGGGGTCAGGAGTGACCTCAGTCACTGGAAGGTCGGGGTCAGGAGTGACCTCAGTCACTGGGGGGGTCGGGGTCAGGAGTGACCTCAGTCACTGGGGGGTCGGGGTCAGGAGTGACCTCAGTCACTGGGGGGGTCGGGGTCAGGAGTGACCTCAGTCACGGGGGGTCGGGGTCAGGAGTGACCTCAGTCACTGGGGGATCGGGGTCAGGAGTGACCTCAGTCACTGGGGGGTCGGGGTCAGGAGTGACCTCAGTCACTGGGGGATCGGGGTCAGGAGTGACCTCAGTCACGGGGGGTCGGGGTCAGGAGTGACCTCAGTCACTGGGGGATCGGGGTCAGGAGTGACCTCAGTCACTGGGGGATCGGGGTCAGGAGTGACCTCAGTCACTGGAAGGTCGGGGTCAGGAGTGACCTCAGTCACTGGGGGGGTCGGGGTCAGGAGTGACCTCAGTCACTGGGGGGTCGGGGTCAGGAGTGACCTCAGTCACGGGGGGTCGGGGTCAGGAGTGACCTCAGTCACTGGGGGATCGGGGTCAGGAGTGACCTCAGTCACTGGGGGGTCGGGGTCAGGTCTGACCTCAGTCACTGGGGGGGGAGGGGGGGTCAGGGGTGACCTCAGTCACTGGGGGGGGAGGGCGATGTCCGGGGTGACCTCAGTCATTGGGAGGGTGAGGGGTCAGGCGTGACCTCAGTCACTGGGGGGGGAGGGTGTGACCTCATTAATTGGGTGATGGGGGGGGGTCAGCTTCAATAGTGTGATGTCAGATCCGCAGGAATGATATGCACATTTGTATTGGATTTGTAGTGTATATGTACAACTGTTGAAATATAGGCTGCGAAAAAATGTTGCCTCGCTACGCTGCGCAACCGACATTTTCTGTCCTGGCTGCTTTGCTGTGCTCCCACCCTATGTGTCTTTGGATTCAGTTTAGGAAATACGGTCACCCCATCTCAGGCCTCATTATAGTATACCAGCCTTGCATCAAGCACACAAAGGAACACATTACTGGGAACAGACCTAAAGGGCATTGGCTGTGCAAGCAATTCTAGGGGCCTTAAAGGATGCAGTAGCATTAAAAGAGCAGTTACAGTAGAAGCCCCGTGAGAGAAGCTGATCGAGTTAATTGCCTTTGAGCATTTATGGACACAGACATTTGACTTTATCCGCTGTTCATAAATATTTGAGAGTGTTGAAATCCATTATGCCACTCAGAAGCTAAAATTTGGAGGTCTCTTCTTGTTTATTTTAATGTGCCTTCATTTGTGAATGGGCGCCCATGCTGCTATACCGAGCTGGGATGGCGTGGCAGCAATCCACAACCCAGAAGTCTGGGCACTGGGCACCCCTGCAGTCAGCCTTGTAAGGAATGAGTAAGAGGGAAACACCATGGTGACAAGCAGTAGACATGCACACAAATGGTTGATTAAATAAAGTACTGCTGGTATTGTATAATTGTAATTACAGTGCATTTTGAATCTGGCAGAGCAGACAAACCAAAACTGGGCATCAGAAACATTCTGGTGTGAGAATAAGAGGATGATGGTTTGACTGAGAATTTTCATCTTATCCAAGGCTGAACGGAAAATTTGATGGTTTGACTGTAAAGGGACGATTTTAACCCACCCTGCACGATGCGAACGGGGTGGGCACGATGCTAAAATTACTTCCCTGTTCCCGCTGCTTTTCTCATTTTAACCATGCGGATTTTTTCATCAGCTGAGGCACCCATTAATAGCAGATGGGGGCCTCCTGACTGCACACAAATCGGGGTCTTCGGATACCATGAGGAACCCAATGTGATTTTAATGCAAAATCACCGAAGCCTCGCCCAACGTCCAACCCACCAGTAAAACCTAGCAGGCATGGTCATTCAGAGCCACTCAAAGTACTATTTAAAGGGGCACTCCGCTGCAGGCAATTATGTCGTAGAAATCTGCACGCCATTGAGCTGTTTGGATTGCCCGGAGCGTTTCCAGCTTCTTTCTGCGATTTCTTCGTCTTACTTACACTGTTTAAGCTCTTGCAGCTTGATCATGGTTGCCCTATAGCTACTTTGATTTGGATGGTGGAGGAAGTGAAGCAGTGGCAGCCTCACCAAGCAGCAGTTGGGCGCCTCATTGGAGATCATACCAGCCCACAGGGTGGAGAGGCCAAGAATAACTTTTCTGGAGCCAGCGTCTCCAGGCCGGCTGTCGCTGACCTCTGCAGGAACATCTTAATGTGCCTCTAATAACAACAGGAAATGCTGGAAAAACTCAGCAGGCCAGGCAGCATCCGTGGAGAGAGAAACAGAGTTAACGTCCAGCGTTTTCTGTTGTTATTTCAGATTTCCAGCATCTGCAGTATTTTGCTATTGTATTAATGTGCCTCTAGTTGGACTTCTCTCTCCAACTTCAAATTATGCAGACAGAAGCACATCACTGTAATGTGGGAAACCTTGGCTGGAAAGCATTGGTGAACACCCCTGAAACAGATGTGGAATTGTTGCTTCAAAATGCTGATTGTTTCTTCAATGATCTGAGGAAGGATGTTCTTGCCATGGAGGGAGTGCAGCGAAGATTCACCAGACTGATACCTGGGATGGCAGGAATGACGTATGAGGAGAGATTGGGTCGATTGGGCTTATACTCGCTGGAGTTTAGAAGAATAAGAGGGGATCTCATTGAAACTTATAAAATTCTAACAGGACTAGACAGACTAGATGCAGGAAGGCTGTTCCCGATGGCGGGCGAGTCCAGAACCAGGGGTCACAGACTAAAGATAAGGGGTAAGCCATTTAGGACTGAAATGAAGAGGAATTTCTTCACCCAGAGACTGGTGAACCTGTGGAATTCTCTACCACACAAGGCAGTTGAGGCCAATTCATTAAATATATTCAAGAAGGAGTTAGATATATTTCTTAAGGCTAAAGGGATCAAGGGATATGGGGAGAAAGCAGGGACAGGGTACTGAATTTGGATGATCAGCCATGATCTCATTAAATGGCGGAGCAGGTTCGAGGGGCCGAATGGCCTACTCCTGCTCCTATCTTCTATGTTTCTATGTAATGATAATCCTATGTGTTGAGTGGGCCTCATTGCAGTGACATTACACTGGTGTATTTAGATGCCGCAGAGTCATAAACCAGGGTGTGAGGAGATGACCCTGCCTGCCCTTGACAGCAGTAAGGCTCTCAAACACCAGAAATTGTCCATTGCCTCACGAGAAAAGAATCATGCGTTGATCCTTAGCATCTTACATTCACCTGCATCATCCAATGGCAGTGATCACACATTATCTGGACCATCAGGGAACAGAATTCCTTTCAATTCATGTATGGGACACGTTTCCTGGAGTTATTCTAAAGGCGCATGTGTTCTACCTATTATTCCCTGCATTCTGGGGAATCCTGACAGGTGGAAAAGGCCAAGGGCGTGAGCCTGCTGTTCTTTGGGGGACAAGGAGAAGATGATGCACTGCTCCACCTTTTGAAAAAAGGCATCTGATGACATTTATGTACAGCAGACTGATTTATGCTGTTGAGATCACTTACTGCAGCCTGGAAGGTGCCTGTAGTGAGGAAAATGAAGGGAACTGTGAACTTTACTTCCACATACAGTTCAGTGATTATCTGGAAAAATGGCTGACGGTCTTCAACAACAACAACAACTTGCATTTATATAGCGCTTTTAACATAGTAAAACATCCCAAGGCACTTCATAGGAGCGTTATCAGACAAGATTTGACACCAAGCCACATAAGGAGATTTTAGGACAGGTGACCAAAAGCTTGGTTGAAGAGGTAGGTTTTAAGGAATGTCTTTTAGGAGGTGGAGAGGTTTAGGACGGGAATTCCAGAGCTTAGGACCTAGACAGCTGAAGGCACAGCCACCAATGGTGGGATGAAGGAAATCGGGGATGCACAAGAGGCCAGAATTGGAAGGATCTTCTTACAGCGGATCATAGAGTTCCTTCACCACATCTTTAAGGAGCCTCAGATGGTGGCTGTACTCCTCCTGGGTTATGCCTTCAAAACTGCCTATAAAGTTAGAGTCATAGAGTTTTACAGCACAGAAAGAGGCCCTTCGGCCCATCGTGTCCGCGCCGCCCATCCATCCCTGTCCAGTCTAATCCCATTTTCCAGCATTTGGTCCATAGCCTTGTATGCAATGGCATTTCAAGTGCTCATCCAAATGCTTCTTGAATGTTGTGAGGGTTCCTGCCTCTACCACCCTTTTAGGCATTGAGTTCCACATTCCAACCACCCTCTGGGTGAAAAAGTTCCTCCTCAAATCCCCTCTAAATCTCCTGCCCCTTACCCTGAATCTATGCCCCCTTGTTATTGACCCCCCTACTAAGGGGAAAAGTTCCTCTTTGTCTACCCTATCTATGCCCCTCATCATTTTGTACACCTCAATCAGGTCCCCCCTCAGCCTTCTTTGCTCCAAGGAAAACAACCCCAGCCTGTTTAGTCTTTCTTCATAGCTGAGGCGCTCCATCCCAGGTAACATCCTGGTGAATCTTCTCTGCACCCTCTCCAAAGCAATCACATCCTTCCTATAGTGAGGTGACCAGAACTGCACACAGTACTCCAGCTGTGGCCTCACCAGCGTTTTGTACAGCTCCATCATAACCTCCCTGCTCTTATATTCTATGCCTCGGCTAATGAAGGCAAGTATCCCATATGCCTTTTTAACCACCTTATCTACCTGTTCCGCTGCCTTCAGTTCCTAAGGATATGTTGAGTTAAACCCTCCTGCTCCTGTGATGGTGTCTCTCCCTCTCATCCATCACAAGTCTCAGCCTCTTCCGTCTCAGCCACATAAGCTAAATACAAGGGTCTTCCAAAAGGTACACCCCTTACACTACTTGGGTGGGGCCGGGGGCGGGGGTGGGGGGAGGAGGTGGCAGTGGGGGGGCATTAAACAATAAATTATACAGCCTCCTTCAGTAACAACGTCAGAGATGGTAAAACAAATTTGAAAGATTTTGCATCTTCCAGAGCCTAGCCGCCTATCTCTTTAACACAACTCGCACTTAATTGATTTGTGCTTCATTGAAATAGCTGCACCCTCTTCAGGCAGAGACAAAGGCAGGCACCAGAAAAGCCATTGATGACGTTCAGGAGCAGCACTGTTCATGTGCAGAATAGGAAAAACAATTGGTGCCTGTAATGTATGTACCTTTAAGGGGAGAACGACTTTTTACAGCTCCTGTATACTGTAGTACCGGCAGTGACCACACCTGTATATAAACTCTGAGTAGTGATCTGTACAGTTAGTTCTAGAGTAACCCTCATTCAGTAAACACCTGTTGATCGTTCCCTGCAGTCTCTTGTCTAATTATTGAAGGACACAACATCAAGATACCCGGATCTAATATTGGCGACGAGCAGATTCAAACCTACCTGCAACTCTGCATCACCTCCCAGGGATACGCTCCTGGAGAACAGTGGAAGAAGGCTGAGTCCAGAAGCACGGGCGTCGACCACGGGAAACCCCCCAGTCATCCAGCGGAGATTTGAGCATCGCAGGGGAGGCTGTCGAGAGCCAGGCTTGAATTTCCAGTCACGGTGGTCCAGCGAAATGGGCTGGCAACAGGTACAGCGCAGACCCTTCCCGGACAGCGGTGGCTAGAGCCGACCGACGGCACAGAAAAAGGCCAAGCAGCGTCGACGGGGGAGAGAGAGAGGGTAGAGCACACAGGGCGCAGCCGGTGTTCAGGACCGAGTGGCGTCAACGGGGGAGAGGCAAGAGAGCGCAGAGCGCAGCCGGTGTTCAAGGGCCGAGCAGCGTCAACGGGGGAGAGAGGCGCGCAGGAAAACGCGCAGAGCGCAGCCGGTGTTCAAGGGCCGAGCAGCGTCAGCGGGGAAGAAAGGAAAGCGCGGGAGATGCCATTTTAAGCCAGTCTAACCACACCCAAAAATGCCGAAGAGTGGCAGTATCACAGCGTTCGACAATGAAGTCGAAGATTGGATGACATATGTCGAACGCATAGAAGTATACTGCAAGGCGAATGAAGTGCCAGATGACAAGAAAGCGCTGGTATTGTTGAACTCAATGGGTGCAAAAACGTATGGCTTACTACGAAACCTAGTAACCCCAGAGAAGCCAGTAGAAAAGGATTTTGAAAACATAGTGACAATCCTACAGGACCACTTAAACCCCACACCGCTGCTGATAGCAGAAAGATTTAAGTTTCACAAAAGGAACCAGCATAAAGATGAAAGTAATGCTGAGTATTTAACGGAACTGCGCAAGCTATCGAAACACTGCCAGTTTGGAACGGGACTAGCAGATACTTTAAGGGACAAGTTTGTGTGTGGGCTTCAAAGTGAAGGAACCCAGAAACGGCTTCTATCAGAAAAGGATCTTACGCTGGACAAGGCTTTCAGCATTGCAGTATCACACGAAGCAGCAGCACGGGGCGCTGCAGAGATACAACGGAGACCGCAAGAATATGGCACAAATGAAATGTCATATGGAACAGTGAAGTGCTATCGCTGCGGCAGAACAACACACGACCATAATGATTGCTGGTTCAAGGACAAAGTGTGCAGACAGTGTGGAAAAGTAGGACACATAGCAAGAGTCTGCAGGTCGGGAAAGAAAACCAGTAGCAAGAAATCTCCACAGGAGAAGTACAAGAAGGTACATAAGGTGACGGAGAGTAGTTCAGATGAACAGAAGAGTGATACAGACTCTGGAAGCAAGGAGCTGGGTTGTCTGAAACTACATAATGTGATCAAAATGGAGGATCACCAAACTATCTGGGTCACGCTCAAGATAGCAGGAGTCCAAGTGAAAATGGAATTGGGCACAGGATCAGCCCTAACAGTCATAAACCGAAGGGACTACAAGCGGCTATTCTCACATATACCCTTGAGAGATACAAAGATTGTCTTGAGGATGTACACGGGGCAAAAATTCTACCCCAAAGGATAAATAAGGGTGAACGTTATATATAACGGCAAAGAAACACCAAAAATGGACCTATATGTATTGCCAGATGGAGGACCACCACTACTAGGACGTGAATGGATCCGGAAGATACAGCTAGATTGGCATTCCATACAAGCACTGACTGCAGATGCCAAAAAGGATGACGACATCACACCTGGACGACTGTCAAAAATGCTAACTGATGCACAAGAAGTGTTCCAGCAGGGACTCGGAACACTAAAAGGCATAACAGCGATGATCAAAATAGAGGAAAATGCAAGCCCAAGGTGTTTTAAGGCCAGACCGGTGCCTTATGCGATCCGCCCAGCCGTCGAAGCAGAGCTGGAAGGTTTGGAACGTTCAGGAGTACTGTCCAAAGTGGACTGGAGCGAGTGGGCTACACCCATCGTTCCTGTAATGAAGAGATCGTTGAGTAATATGCCTGGGGAACCAAAGAAGGTTCGCATCTGTGGGGACTTTAAGGTGACAGTGATCCCAGTCCTTCACACTGTACAATATCCGCTTTCGCGGATTGAAGATATTTTCGCCTCGCTATCTGGAGGGAAACGCTTCACTAAGATTGATCTGGCCCAGGCGTACCTGCAAATGGAGGTAGAAGAAGCCTCGAAACAGTACCTCACGATCAACACTCATAAAGGTCTCTACCAATTCAACCGGCTGGTGTTCGGGGTAGCATCAGCTCCGGCCATTTGGCAAAGGGCAATGGAACAAGTCCTGCAAGGGATTCCAGGGACCCAGTGTTATTTGGACGACATCCTGGTCACGGGCGAAAATGACAGTGATCACCTCGCCAACCTGGAGTAGGTGCTCACTAGATTGAAGGAATATGGGCTCCGAGCTAACCGCCACAAATGCGAGTTTTTCCAGAAGCAGATCTCGTATTGTGGCCACGTTATTGATAAAGAGGGGTTACATAAGTCCCCTGAAAAGATTGAGGCAGTAGTCAAGGCTCCAGCACCGGAAAATGTGTCACAACTCAGGTCGTTCCTCGGGCTGGTGAAATACTACCATAAGTTCTTGCCGAATCTGTCTACCGTACTACACCCACTGAACACCCTACTGCAAACGGGGGTACCATGGAAGTGGAGTGACGAATGTAAACGAGCTTTCCAGAAGAGCAAAGCATTGATCACATCAAAAGAGGTGTTGGCTCATTTCAACCCAGCACTACCAATTCGGTTGACGTGTGATGCATCACCCAATGGCATTGGAGCGGTGCTGTCGCACAAATTCCTGGACGGCTCGGAGAGGCCAGTAGCCTTTGCGTCTCGGTCACTAACCTCAGCCGAGCGTAACTACGCCCAGATTGACAGGGAAGCCCGCAGCCTAGTGTGGGGAGTGAAAAAGTTCAATCACTATCTGCACGGGCAGAAGTTCACCTTGCTGACTGACCACCAACCACTTGTCTCCATCTTTAATCCAAAGAAGGGTGTTCCGGTGATGACTGCGCAACGGCTACAAAGATGGTCCCTTTTTCTAGGGGCGCACCAATATGAAATCGAGTATAAGGGCACGAAACAGCATGGAAACGCTGATGGGCTATCACGCCTGCCACTGCCTACTGCGGAGGAAGCACCAGCAGTGGATCCTGTTGAAATATTTCATTGGACTATAATTGAATGCTTGCCAGTAACTAACGCTGGTATAGAGAAGGAGACCCGAAATTACCCGATACTGTCTCGGGTATATGATTTGACGGTGAAGGGATGGCCAGCACATGGTGACTCACTGTTGCCAGCATTCTCATCCAGAAGAGAACAGCTGTCAGTATGCCAGGGGACCTTGATGTGTGGCTCCCGAGTGGTAATTCCACCCAAGTTAAGGGAGAGAGTGCTCAATGAGCTTCACGAAGGCCATCTGGGAGGGGTGAAAATGAAAAGCCTTGCTAGGGCTTATGTGTGGTGGCCGGGGATCGATCAGCAAATCGAGGACCTGACAAAGAGCTGCTCAGGGTGCCAGAAGGTCCAAAATGCACCACCACATGCCCCTCTACACCCATGGGAGTGGCCCTCATCTCCATGGCAACGGGTGCATATTGATTTTGCTGGTCCATTCATGGACTCAATGTTTTTAATAGCCGTGGATGCGCACTCGAAATGGCCTGAGGTGATCAAAATGTCCTCCACCACCACGGAGAAAACTATTGCAGTCCTACGGACCATTTTTGCCAGGAACGGCTTGCCAGAGCAGATTTGCTCTGATAACGGACCACAGTTTGTGTCCAAAGAGTTTCGAAGATTTATGAAAAGGAATGGGGTGAGGCATTACACATCCGCCCCGTATCATCCAGCCACAAATGCATTGGCTGAGAGGTTCGTACAAACCTTTAAAAAAGCAGTGAAGGCCATGTGCGATGACGACGTTCCACTGCAGCATAAGGTGGACAATTTCCTGTTAGCCTACAGAAATGCGACACATGCAGTCACCAATCAGGCCCCGGCCATGATGTTCTTTAACCGAAGGTTGAGATCTCGTCTGGATTTGCTCAGACCAAATGTACGAAGAGATGTTGAGAATAAGCAATTCCAGCACATCAATGAGAAGCCGACAAGGAGCTTCAATGTAGGGCAACCAGTCTTGGCCCGCGACTACCGAACAGTGAAATGGCAACCAGGAACGATATGCACACGGCAGGGGCCACTAATGTACACAGTGGATGTTGGGGAGAACATTGTGAGACGCCATGCTGACCAGATCCTAGAGTCACAGGAACGAGTTAACCCCATGTCTCGGCCATACGTACCTGGTGAGGAACCTAACGTACAGGTCGCATCTCCCTCAGAAACAATAGCATTGGAAGCTGATGAATCAACTGACGACAGGGTGTTAGAATTGCCTCCGCACCAAGAGCGAGACACTCGGGAAAGGCGTTATCCAGAAAGAATCAGGAAGCCTCCCCAAAGACTGAATTTATAAATAGACTATTTTCAGTTAATGTTGCATGTTAAAAGTGTTAATTGTAATTAGTTTGATATTTAATTGTTAAATGAGTGTTATGGTACTGTTAATCTAAAAGGGGAGGAATTGTAATGTATGTACCTTTAAGGGGAGAACTACTTTTTACAGCTCCTGTGTACTGTAGTACCGGCAGTGACCACACCTGTATATAAACCCTGAGTAGTGATCTGTACATTTAGTTCTAGAGTAACACTCATTCAGTAAACACCTGTGGATCGTTCCCTGCAGTCTCTTGTCTAATTATTGAAGGACACAACATCAAGATACCCGGATCTAACAGTGCCCATCTTCTTCTGTGTTGTGCCCATAATTCTGGCACTATTTGGGAGCATGGCACAGGAAACGCAACCCAATCGTTCAGGAATAAAACCTGTAAAATCTGAAAACTGTTAAGTTAGCATTAACAGCATAGTAGCTTTTACAGCCCTCAGGACCCAGCCGAAGGGAAAATTCAAGAATCAGATCAGAGCAGATTTTATATCTGTAATTCCCACTAATTATTTTTAATCGTTTATTGAGGTTAGAGTTTATTTGAGACAAAACAGAGTCTGTTAAGGGAATTTGACTGCAGTACTGCAATATCTGTTGCTGCCAGCCCATCTTACTTTAACCTCATTCAGGAGAGTCCAATTATACAGTGTAGAGAAACTCAAACCACAGTGGCATTAATAATAGGAAGTATAATGGCAGTCCCAATGGCCGGAGTTTTCCCCAGGCACGCGGGTTGGGGACGGGGACTGATTTGAATGTGAGGCCTTGCATTCCCACCCACAGCCAGCCAGATTGAGAGGCTGGCGGGCCGTGGGCAGGTAGGCCTCAGGAGGGGCAGGTCCGGGAGAGGGATCACGGGAGCAGGATCGGCAATCGGCAGGGGTCAGAGATCGGGAGCGGGGAGAGAGCATCAGCAGGGGTCGGAGATCGGGAGAGGGGAGAGAGTTTCGGCAGGGATCGGGGATCGGGATATGGGAGAGAGCATCAGCAGGGGTCGGAGATTGGGAGATGGGAGAGAGCATTGGCAAGGGTCGTGGATTAGGAGTGGGGAGGGGGAGAGGGGAGAGAGTTTCACAGGGATTGGAAGAGGGGAGGGGGAGAGGGGAGAGAGTTTCGGCAAGGGTCGGGGATTGGGAGTGGGGAGGGGGAGAGGGGAGAGAGTTTTGCAGGGATTGGAAGAGGGGAGGGGGAGAGGGGAGAGAGTTTTGCAGGGATTGGGAGAGGGGAGGGGGAGAGGGGAGAGAGCATCGGTAGGGGTCGGGGATTGTGTGGGGGGGTGGGGAGAGAGCATTGGCAAGGGTCGGGGATTGGGAGAGGGGAGGGGAAGAGGGGAAGAGGGAGAGAGTTTCGGCAGGGACCGGGAGAGGGGAGGGGGAGAGAGCATCGGCAGGGGTCGGGGATTGTGTGGGGGTGGGGAGAGAGCATCGGCAGGGGTCGGGGATCGTGTAGGGGGTGGGGAGAGAGCATTGGCAAGGGTCGGGGATTGGGAGATGGGAGAGGGGAGGGGAGAGGGGAGAGATTTTTGGCAGGGTCGGGGATCGGGAGAGGGGAGAGAGCATTGGTAGGGGTCGGGGATTGTGTGGGACTGGGGAGAGAGCATCGGCAAGGGTTGGGGATTGGGAGAGGGAAGAGAGCATCGGCAGGGGTTGGGGATCGCCAGTGGTGGTGGAGATGGGGGAGAGATCATCAGCATGGATCGGGAGAGGGAAGAGGGGAGAGTGCATTGGTAGGGGTCGGGGATCGTGGTGGGGGGGGACCAAGCCTGGTCAGGGAGGAGGCCTGGGAAGCGATTGGAGGCCAAGGGGAGGGGATCTCCGATCGTGACTGGTGGGCTAGGCAGGGACCCTGGATCCAGGAGGTAGGTATAAAGCCACTTGCCTCCTGGATGTAACAGTCCCCACCTCTGTTTAACTGCCAGGTTTCATGAATTGTGTGAAACCCGTTCACAGGCAGTTAAATTCAAAATGGAGGTTAAAAAAGAGGCTTCCAGCCTCATTACAATATCTAAATTGAGGTAATGCCCCCTGGGAGCGGGTCAGTCGCCCACCCCCCATCCCGCCTCCGGTAAAACTGGAAGTGGGTGGGTTGGAAGCGGGATCAGGTCGGGAAGCCCATTTTTAACACTTTAACTGCCCCCATGCTCCAAACCCACCAGTTTTTTTTAGGGGAAAATTCCGGCCAATGAGTCTTTAACTAATGATACTTGATGATGTATGACTCTAAAATAGTATATGATAAAAATACCAACAAGTAGAATTCTGAAACTTTAGTGCTCCTCTGGAGCCCACAAAAATAAAACTCAAAATTTCCTGGGCCTTTTTAGTGAGTGGCCTCCAACTTGGTACAACTAAACACAGCGTGCATACGATTTGCCTATTTGTATATAAATTTCCCAATTGGAGCCCTACACCTGGCGTAGGAGCCTTTTTTGCTTATTTAATTGTGATGAAATATGTCATTCATCAGACTCTGTATTTAACTACACATATTGTATTGCCTACTCCTGTGTTTGTATTGCCTGCTCCTGTGTTTTCACCTTGTATTGTATATAGTGCACCGCCCCCTTTCTCCCCATTGGGTGTGTCAGCTCCGCCCATACCTGGCCCGACTTAAGACAAGCCCAGGCTTGTCTTGCAGCAGAACAGCAGAATGCTAGGTGAAGCTAGGTGAAGACACAGGCATCTTTCTTTGCTAATAAAAGCCTAGTTTTATACAGTTAACTTTGGGCCTTGAAGTTATTGAGGCGCATCAATTTTATTAGCAAACTTTCAACGATGGATCAACTTTTGAAACCAGAACGCTTGGATTTGGACCCGCATGCTCCGGATGCATCGGCATGGTTTGGACACTGGTTCCAGTGCTTGGAATTTTTTATGGCCAACTCCGAAGCCGTCACAGCCTCTAAAGCCAACGGAGATGTGAAACTCGGGATCCTGCAGAATCGGGTAAGCCACCGGGTTTTTCCACTCATCCAAGACGCCGCCACCTACCTGGATGCCTGCAACATTCTAAAGGCCCACTATCAGCGGCCTACCAACGAGGTGTACGCCAGGCATCTGCTTGCTACCTGCACACAGCTACCCGGAGAGTCGCTAGAGGACTTTCTAGTCACCCTAAAAGTGCTTGGCAAAGACTGCAAATGCAAAGACGTGAAAGCCACAGTATACACAGACGAGCTTATTCGGGATGCCTTTATCGCAGGCCTTAGCTCTAATTACATCCGGCAGAGACTGCTAGAGAAAACGGGCCTAGATCTGACACAGGCTGTGGACACAGCGCGATCGCTGGATGTGGCTCAGAAGAACTCTGACTCCTACTCTTCAGGCCGCGCGGCCCACGCCGCCTCGTACGCACCAAGGGCGCCGCCATGTTGGAAGACATCTTCCCCGCCCGGTAGCCCAACACCGTCGGGGCCCTGCTCTCCCCCCAGAAGCCCTACGACCGCCGCAACGCATCGGGGCCCCAAATGCTACTTCTGCGGGCAGCCGAAGCACACCAGGAACCTGTGCCCGGCGAAAGGCACCACCTGCTATAAGTGCGGTAAGAAGGGGCACTTTGGGAAGGTGTGCAGAGGGAACCTCGCAGGCAAACCCGCCACCGCTGCGTGCGTGCCATGGGAGTGGCCATCTTGGACGCCATCTTGTCCGACCTCGTGGGGTCCGCCATCTCGCGAGCAGACATCGTGGACGCCATCTTACCCGGCCTCGTGTGGCCCACCATCTTGTCCCGATCACGGCCCTACAGTGGCGTCGATCACAGTGGACCAGTCCAGACCGCACCCACTATCCAAATCGATGGTGGACATCGAGGTAAACGGGTGCAAGGTTAAATGTTTAATTGACAGCGGGAGCACGGAGTGCTTCATTCACCCTGACCTGGTACAACGACTCTCTCTAACTATAGTCCCTACTCAGGGCACGATCTCTATGGCCGACAAAACCCAGATATCGACTATTGCAGGTTACTGCGCGGTACGATTGTCCATTAAAGGCACTGTATATAATAATTTTAAACTGTTAATTATGAAGGATTTATGTGTGAGCGTGATCTTGGGCCTGGATTTTCAGTGCCACCACCAAAGCATCACGCTCAATTTCGGTGGGACCCAGCCGCCCCTCACAGTGTGCGGTCTGGCTACCCTGAAGGTAAAGCTGCCTTCGCTATTCGCGAACCTTACCCCTAACTGCCGGCCAATAGCGACCAAAAGCAGGAGGTACAGCTGGGAGGACAGGCGGTTTATCGCGACCGAGGTAGACAGGCTCCTGAGGGAGCGCATTATTGAACGCAGCAACAGCCCGTGGCGCGCCCAAGTGGTGGTGGTGAGGGGTAGCGAGAAGAAGTGGATGGTGATTGACTATAGTCAAACAGTCAACATCTATACCCAACTAGACGCCTACCCGCTACCCCGCATATCCGAGATGGTGAACCAAATCGCCCAATACCGGGTGTTCTCCACCATCGACCTCAAGTCAGCGTACCACCAGCTCCCTATCAGACCAGAGGACCGTTCGTACACCGCCTTCGAGGCAAACGGACGCCTCTACCAGTTCCTCAGAGTCCCCTTTGGGGTGACGAATGGGGTCTCGGTCTTTCAGAGGGAGATGGACCGCATGGTCGATGACCACCACTTGCAGGCAACCTTCCCCTATCTCGACAACGTCACCATCTGTGGCCACAACCAACAGGACCACGACTCAAACCTCGCGAGGTTTCTGAAAACCGCACAAAAACTCAACCTCACTTACAACGAGGACGAGTGCATTTTCAACACCACGCGCCTCTGCATACTAGGCAGCGTGGTGGAGAATGGGGAAATCGGACCAGACCCCTGTTGAGTCTGTATGTCCCAGTTATGTTTAGGATCAATCACTGAACACAGACAACAAGAATAACTTTTAACAGGTCTTTACTATTCGGAGGTCAGGGCTGAACTGCCCAGCAACTCATTACACAACACTTATATACCGGTGTGGTCACCACCGGTATTACAGTATACAGCAGCCAAGAGAAAGTAGTACATCTCTTAAAGTAGTTCTCTTAAGGTGGAACAGGTTACATACACCACAATCCTCCCTTTTTAGCTTAACAGTTATATCCCCATTTAACATACATAATAACATATATACAACTTCATGCAAAACAGTTCAAAGATTCAGTCTCTGAGGGGGCCTCCTGATTCGAGTTGGATAACGCCTTTCAGGGGTCTCTGATTCTCGTTGTTGGGGTGACTCATCTAGTTGGTCTCTTATGGATTGGACATCATCATCAGGTACATTCACTTCTGAGGTAGATGCTTCAGGTTCACTAACTTCTTCCACGATTGTCTCTGCCGTAACCATGGGTTCGACCCTTGTTTTCGATTCTACCAGTTGGTCAGCATGACGCCGTATTACATTTTCACCAACATCTACCATGTACATCAGGGGTCCTTGTCTGGCCCGAATTGTTCCAGATTGCCATTTCTCGTTTTTATAATCCCGGGCTAACACTGGTTGTCCTATTTCGAAACTCCGAGTGGTCTTGTTATTTATATGCTGGAACTGTTTGTTTTCAACTTCCCTCCGCACATTTGGTTTTAACAAGTCCAACCTGGACCGCAACCTCCTGCTATAGAACATCATGGCAGGACTTTGGTTTGTCACTGCATGGGTGGCGTTTCGATATGCCAGTAGGAATTTGTCCACCTTGTGTTGTAGTGGAATCTGATCTTCGCTCATGGCCTTTATCGCTTTTTTGAACGTTTGTACAAATCTCTCGGCCAACCCGTTTGTAGCCAGATGATATGGGGCAGAGGTATAATGTTTCACCCCATTCTTCTTCATGAATCTCTGGAATTCTTCTGACATGAACTGCGGTCCGTTGTCTGAACATATTTGTTCTGGCAATCCATTTCTTGCAAATATCGTTCTTAACACCGCGATCGTCTTTTCCGAGGTAGTGGTAGTCATCTTAATCACTTCTGGCCATTTAGAATGTGCGTCCACCGCAATTAAAAACATGGAGTCCATGAATGGACCAGCAAAGTCAATATGTACACGTTGCCATGGGGTTGAAGGCCATTCCCATGGATGCAGCGGTGCAATCGGAGGTGCAATTTGCACTTTTTGGCACCCTGAGCAGCTTTTCGTCAGCTCCTCTATCTGTTGGTCGATACCCGGCCACCACACATAAGCCCTAGCAAGGCTTTTCATCTTGACTCCCCCCAGATGACCTTCATGCAGTTCCTTTAGAACTCTCTCTCTTAACTTAGGAGGAATAATCACCCTTGTTCCATACATCAATGTTCCTTGACAGGCGGACAGCTGTTCTCGCCTTGCTGAGAATGCCGGTAACAGTGGATCACCATGTGCTGGCCATCCCTTCACTGTCACTTCGTAGACCCTGGACAGTGTCGGGTCATTCCTGGTTTCTCTTTCAATACTTGCATTGGTGACTGGTAAACATTCGATGATGGTCGAGTGAAATAACTCAACAGGGTCAACCGTCGGTGCCTCCTCCTCTGTAGGTAGTGGCAGGCGCGACAGCCCATCAGCATTACCATGCTGCTTTGTACCTTTGAATTCTATCTGATATTGATGTGCCCCAAGGAAAAGGGACCATCTCTGGAGTCTCTGTGCTGTCATCACTGAAACACCCTTCTTAGGGTTAAAAATGGATACCAACGGCTGGTGGTCTGTCAGAAGCGTAAACCTTTGGCCCTGCAGGTAATGATTAAACTTCTTTACTCCCCACACAAGGCTGAGAGCCTCCCTATCTATCTGAGCATAGTTGCGCTCAGCGGAGGTCAATGATCTGGATGTAAACGCAACTGGCCTCTCCTGGCCATTTGGCAACTTGTGTGAGAGTACTGCCCCAATACCATATGGAGAAGCATCACAAGCCAAACGAATAGGCAGCATTGGGTTGAAGTGAGCCAACACTTCCTCTGAGGTGATCAATGCCTTGCTTTCGCGAAAGGCCCTCTTACAGTCCTCGCTCCACTTCCATGGTACTCCCTTCTGCAAAAGAGCGTTCAGCGGGTGCAGCACCGTGGATAAATTTGGCAGAAACTTATGGTAATAGTTAATCAACCCTAGAAACGACCTCAATTGGGATACATTATCCGGAGCGGGAGCCTTCACAACAGCTTCGATCTTATCAGGAGACTTATGAAGCCCCTCCTGGTCAATGACATGACCACAGTACGAGATCCGCTTCTGAAAGAATTCACATTTCTGGCGATTAATTCGAAGACCATATTCTTTCAATCTGGTGAGCACCAGTTCCAAGTTTGCAAGGTGTTCCTCGTCATCATCTCCTGTAATCAGAATATCGTCCAGGTAACATTGTGTACCTGGAATTCCCTGTAATACCTGCTCCATGGCCCTCTGCCAAATTGCTGGAGCCGATGCCACTCCAAAAACCAGTCTATTATACCGGTACAAGCCTCTATGCGTGTTGATCGTGAGATACTGGCGTGACTCTTCCTCAACTTCCATCTGTAAGTACACCTGCGCCAGGTCTATCTTGGTGAAGTGTTTCCCGCCAGACAACGAAGCGAAGATATCCTCAATCCGCGGAAGCGGATACTGCACCGTGTGAAGCATCGGATTAACAGTGATCTTGAAATCTCCACAGATGCGAACCTTCCCCGGTTCCCCCGGCTTGTTGCTTGATGAACGCTTCATGACGGGGACAATGGTCGTGGCCCACTCACTCCAGTCTACCTTAGACAGTACTCCTGAACGTTCTAGCCCTTCCAGCTCAGCTTCCACAGCAGGTCGTATTGCATAAGGTACCGGTCTGGCTTTGAAAAATTTCGGGTTTGCATGTTCTTCAACCTTGATGTTTGCCGTAATTCCTCTCAGTGTTCCCAGTCCCTGTTGGAACACCTCTTTAGCATCGTCCAATATTCTGGACAATCGTTTAGGTTTGACATCTTTTGTACCGGAATCTACTGTTAGTGCTTTTAAGGAATGCCAGTCCATATTTATTTTCCTAATCCACTCCCGTCCCAGTAGTGGTGGACCTCCCTCAGGTAGCACATATAAATCCATTCCTCGGCTTTCTTTGCCCTTGTGGACCACCTTTACCTCTATCTTCCCGATGGGGTATACTCTTTGCCCCGTGTATGTTTTCAATACAATCTCCGTATCCCGTAGGGGAATATGTGGGAATAACCTTTTGTAATCTTTCTTATTCATGACCGTCAATGCCGATCCAGTGTCCAATTCCATCTTCACTTGGACTCCTGCTATCTGAAGTGTGACCCAAATTGTTTGGAGGTCTGCTTCCTTACCAACATTGTGTACTCTTAGACTACCCAGTTCATTACTGCTGGAGTCTGAATCTGACTTCTGTTCGTTTGAACTGTTCTCTGTCACCTTGTGTACCTTTCTGTACTTTTCCTGCGGTGACTTTTTGTTGCTGGTCTTCTTTCCTGACCGGCATACTTTAGCTATGTGACCAAGCCTGCCACATTTTCTGCATTCCTGATTTTTGAACCAGCACTGGTTCTGATCGTGCGTTGTCTTTCCACAGCGATAACATTTTACTGTACTCAAGACCATTTGATTGGTGCAGAGTTCCAGTGACCGTAGCTGCATTTCCGCAGTGCCTCTCGCTGCGGCTTCTTGCGATGCTGCAATAGTGACAGCTTTATCAAGCGTAAGATCGTTCTCCTCAAGCAGTCGCTTTTGTGTTCCTTCTTTTAACAATCCACACACAAATTTATCTCTCAGCGCATCTGCTAGTCCTGTTCCAAACTGACAGTACTTCGATAGCTTACGTAGTTCAATTAAAAATTCAGCGTTGCTTTCGTCTTTCAACTGCGTTCTTCTGTAAAATTTAAATCGTTCCGCTATCATCAGCGGCGTGGGGTTTAAATGATTTTTCAGGACAGTAACAATATTCGCGAAAGTCTGATCCGCCGGTTTATTTGGTGATAGAAGGTGCTTCAATAGCCCGTATGTCTTCGCACCCATTGAGCTTAATAAGGTTAGTGCTTTCTCATCATCTGGTACCTTATTTGCTTTACAATAAACTTCCATGCGTTCTACATACGTGGTCCAATCTTCGATATCACTATCAAAGGTATTAATGCTCCCATGTTTAGGCATCCTTGCAAGTTTTTAAATTTTTCTTTTATTTTTAAATGGCGGCTTCCCACGCTTGTCTTCTTCCCCCGCCTACTAAAATGGTGGCTTCCCGCGCTTGGCGGTCTTTCCCGCGCTCGTCTTCTTCCCCCGCCGACTACAATGGCGGATTCCCGCGTTTGCCTTCTTCCCCCGCTGGCTGCAATGGCGATTGCCTTGCTGCTGCCGTTCTCGCCTCCCCAGCGGTTCTCACTCCCCGACGCTGCTTTGCCTCGCAGCCCCGCTTGCAGCCCGGTCCTTTACACCGGCTGCGTTTGAATTCTCCGCGGCTCTCGTGCCTTAAGCTTCTCTACTCCCCGACGCTGCTTTGCCTCGCAGCCCCGCTTGCAGCCCGGTCCTGTACACCGGCTGCGTTTGAGTTCTCCGCGGCTCTCGAGCCTTAAGCTGCCCCAGTCGCTGCGCCTCTCGGCCTCGATTGCAGCCCGGCCCTTTCTACCGGCCGTGGTCGAGCTCTCCGCCCTTATTCCTCCGTTTTCCCTCCCCTACTCCACAGCCAATGCGGCCGACTTTCTGCTCGTGTCGCTGATCGGCTTACCCACCACCATGGTAGAAGGGATGATCACTGCCTGTCGCTGATGGAGGGCTTCGTGGTCAGAATTCTTTTTCTTTTTAACCCGGGTTCTCGATGCCTCCCGTGCGATGGTGCTCAGCAGGATGATGAGGGCGGATGCCTCTTCTCGACGCCCATTTTGAGGACGAAGCTGCCTTGGATGTAAAATTGCCGCAGGGTAAGATCGGACTCGTCGCCACTGTTGAGTCTGTATGTCCCAGTTATGTTTAGGATCAATCACTGGACACAGACAACAAGAATAACAGGTCTTTACTATTCGGAGGTCAGGGCTGAACTGCCCAGCAAATCATTACACAACACTTATATACCGGTGTGGTCACCACCGGTATTACAGTATACAGCAGCCAAGAGAAAGTAGTACATCTCTTAAAGTAGTTCTCTTAAGGTGGAACAGGCTACATACACCACAACCCCGACCGATTGCGCCCCCTACGGGAGCTGCCCCTGCCCAACACACCCAAAGCCCTGAAAAGGTGCCTGGGGTTATTCTCGTATTATGCCCAATGGGTCCCTAACTACTCCGATAAAGCCCGCCCCCTCTTGAAAGCATCCTCTTTCCCGCTCTCTGCTGAGGCCCATGTTGCCTTCAAAAGCATTAAGCAGGATATTGAGCGGGCCACGCTACAGGCAGTGGACGAGAACACTCCTTTTCAAGTGGAAAGTGATGCATCTGACTTTGCCTTGGCGGCCACCCTCAACCAGGCGGGGCGGCCCGTAGCTTTCTTCTCGAGGACCCTCCAGGGGCCCGAGATCAGACACTCCTCCGTGGAAAAGGAGGCCCAAGCCATCGTGGAGGCAGTGCGCCATTGGCGGCACTACCTAGCCGGCAAACGCTTCACCCTACTTACCGACCAGCGGTCGGTAGCGTTTATGTTCAATAATAAACAGAGGGGGAAGATTAAAAATGATAAGATTCTTAGGTGGCGGATCGAGCTCTCCACCTTCGAGTACGACATCATATACCGGCCGGGGGCCCTTAACGAATCCCCCGATGCCCTCTCACGAGGAATGTGTGCCAACGCCACCGGGGATCGGCTACAGACCCTCCACAATGACCTCTGCCACCCAGGGGTCACACGGCTGTTCCACTTCATAAAGTCCCGCAACTTACCCTACTCGATTGAGGAAGTCCGGTCTCTGACCAGGAGCTGCCGCACTTGCGCTGAGTGCAAGCCTCGGTTCTACCGCCCTGATAGAGCCCACCTAATCAAAGCTACACGGCCCTTTGAGCGGCTTAGCTTAGATTTCAAGGGCCCCCTCCCGTCCGTCGACCGCAATGTTTACTTCCTGAACATTGTGGACGAATACTCCCGTTTCCCATTCGCCTTCCCCTGCCCAGACATGACCAGCGCCACGGTCATTAAATGCCTCAACAGCCTGTTCTGCCTGTTCGGTATGCCAAGCTATATCCACACGGATAGGGGGGCGTCCTTCATGAGTGAAGAGCTACGCCAGTACATGCTGTCCAAGGGGATTGCCACGAGCAATACCACCAGCTACAACCCCCGGGGTAACGGTCAGGTGGAGCGAGAGAACAGGACAGTATGGAGGGCAGTCACTCTAACTCTAAGGACCAAGGGCCTTGGTCCCTTGGGTAAGATTGATTGGGTGGTGTTTCTGGGGGGATTGACAGTGGATAGACAATGGCAAGCATTCAAAGATAGAATGGAAGAATTCCAGAACATGTTTATACCGGTTTGGCATAAAAATAAACCTAAAAAGGTGACTCAACCGTGGATAACGAGGGAAATTAGGGACAGCATAAAATCAAAAAAAAGGGCATATCAACTGGCAAAAAAAAGCACCAGACCGGAAGATTGGGGGCAGTACAGGATACAGCAAAAGAGGACAAAGGGATTAATCAGGAAGGGGAAAATAGAATACGAAAGTAAACTTGCAGCAAACATAAAGACAGACTGCAAAAGCTTTTATCGGTATATCAGGAGGAAAAGACTGGTAAAATCCCAAGTCGGTCCCTTGCAGTCCGATTCGGGAGAATATATAATGGAGAATAAGGAAATGGCAGACCAACTAAACTCATACTTTGGTTCTGTATTCACAAAGGAGGACACAAATAACCTCCCAGGAATATCGGCAAACATAGGGACTAATGAGAGGGAGGAGCTGACAGAAATTAGTATCTCTAGGGATATGGTGTTGGGTAAGTTGAGGGGACTGAAGGCCGACAAATCCCCGGGGCCTGATAAACTACATCCTAGGGTACTTAAGGAGGTGGCCCTGGAGATAGCAGATGCTCTAAGGATCATCTTCCGGAACTCCATTGACTCGGGAACAGTACCCGTGGATTGGAGGGTAGCTAATGTTACCCCAATATTTAAAAAGGGGGGTAGAGAGAAAGCAGGGAATTATAGACCAGTAAGCCTTACATCGGTTGTGGGCAAAATGCTAGAGTCCATTATTAAGGATAAAATAGCAGAGCACTTGACAAATGGGGAAAGGATCGGACAGAGTCAACATGGATTTACAAAGGGTAAATCGTGTTTGACTAATCTGCTGGAATTTTTTGAGGAAGTAACTGGTAAAATAGATGGGGGAGAGCCAGTGGATGTGGTGTACCTTGACTTCCAGAAAGCCTTCGATAAGGTTCCACACAAAAGATTATCATGCAAAATTAAGGCTCATGGGATTGGGGGCAAAGTATTAACGTGGATAGAGAACTGGCTGGCGGATAGAAAACAGAGAGTTGGAATAAACGGCTCGTTTTCGGAGTGGCAGGCAGTGACCAGCGGGGTGCCGCAAGGATCTGTCCTGGGACCCCAGCTGTTCACAATATATATAAATGATCTGGATCAGGGAATTGGATGCAATATTTCCAAATTCGCTGACGACACTAAACTAGGAGGAGGGGTGGGCTCTGATGAGGATGTCAGGAGGCTACAGTGCGATTTGGACAGGTTGGGGGAATGGGCGGATACGTGGCAGATGCACTATAATGTGGATAAATGCGAGGTTATCCACTTTGGGGGTAAAAACAGGAGGGTAGATTATTATCTAAATGGCAATAGATTGGGAGATGGGGAAGTGCAGAGGGACCTGGGTGTTCTTGTGCACCAGTCACTGAAGGAGAGCATGCAGGTGCAACAGGCGATTAAGAAGGCAAATGGTATGTTGGCCTTCATATCAAGGGGGTTCGAGTATAGGAATAGGGATACCTTACTACAGCTGTACAAGGTGCTGGTGAGACCGCATCTGGAGTATTGTGTACAGTTTTGGTCGCCCCATCTGCGGAAGGATGTTCTTGCCATGGAAAGAGTGCAACGGCGATTCACCAGGCTGATACCTGGAATGGCGGGAATGACCTACGAAGAGAGATTAAATAGTTTGGGCTTGTACTCACTGGAGTTTAGAAGATTGAGAGGGGATCTCATCGAAACATATAAAATTATGGCAGGCCTGGACAGGCTGAATTCAGAGAGAATGTTTCCAATGGCCGGGGAGCACAGAACCAGGGGCCACAGTCTAAAAATAGCGGGCAAATCATTTAAAACAGAGATGAGGAGGAATTTCTTCACTCAAAGAGTGGTGAGCCTGTGGAATTCCCTGCCACAGAGGGCTGTGAAGGCTAATTCAATAAATATTTTCAAGAGAGAATTGGATATATTTCTGAAGGCTAAGGGGATTAAGGGTTACGGAGAAAAGGCGGGGACAGGGTACTGAACTGGTAAGATCAGCTATGATCTCAGACGAAGATCAGCCATGATCTCATTGAATGGCGGAGCAGGCTCGAAGGGCCGAATGGCCTACTCCTGTTCCTATCTCTATGTTTCTATGTTTCTATCTCCCGCTGGCAGGAAGTCCTCCCAGATGTGCTCCACTCAATACGGTCACTATTGTGTACCGCCACTAATGCCACACCTCATGAGCTAATATTTGTGTTTCCCCAGAAATCCACCTCAGGCGTATCCATACCGTCATGGCTCTCCACCCCAGGTCCGGTACTTTTGCGGAAGCATGTGAGGGGCCACAAGACGGACCCACTCGTGGAGCCAGTGCACCTGCTCCACGCCAACCCACAATATGCGTATTTCCGGCACGCCGACGGACGGGAGGACACTGTGTCCATAAAAGACCTCGCCCCAGCCGGTAACAACAACAACAATGACAACGACTACAACAACAACGGCAACAACCACAACAACCACAACAACTATTACCCACCCACTCCACCCACTATTCTTTCATCACCCCCGGAAGAACACCAGCCAATGGTACCCCCACCACCTACTCCTTCAACAACCCCGGTGGCGCCCCCGGCAGAGACCCAGGAGGTCACCTGGGACACCCAGCCGGCACCCGCAGCACCGCAACCATTACGTCGGTCACAGAGGACTATCACACCCCCGGACAGACTAAATCTGTAGAAGGGGTGAATGTGATGAAATATGTCATTCATCAGACTCTGTATTTAACTACACATATTGTATTGCCTGCTCCTGTGTTTGTATTGCCTGCTCCTGTGTTTTCACTTTGTATTGTATATAGTGCACCGCCCCCTTTCTCCCCATTGGGTGTGTCGGCTCCGCCCATACCTGGCCCTACTTAAGACAAGCCCAGGCTTGTCTTGCAGCAGAACAGCAGAATGCGAGGTGAAGCTAGGTGAAGACACAGGCATCTTTCTTTGCTAATAAAAGCCTTGTTTTATCCAGTTAACTTTGAGCCTTGAAGTTATTGAGGCGCTTCATTAATCAGCCTTACTCCTGTTTCAGGTAGGCAGACTGCCTGCCCATTTACAGCTCCATGTGAACATTTCTTTTTTAATTTATTCACGGGATGTGGGAGTCGCTGGTAAAACCGGCATTTATTGCCCATCCCTAATTGTCCTTGAGAAGGTGGTGGTGAGCCACCTTCTTGAACCGCTGCAGTCCGTGTGGTGAAAGTACTCCCACAGTGCTGTTAGGGAGGGAGTTCCAGGATTTTGACCCAGCGACAATGATGGAACGGCGATATATTTCCAAGTCAGGATGGTGTGTGACTTGGAGGGGAACTTGGAGGTGGTGGTGTTCCCATGCGCCTGCTTCCCTTGTCCTTCTAGGTGGAAGAGGTCGCGGGTTTGGGAGGTGCTGCCGAAGAAGCCTTGGCGAGTTGCTGCAGTGCATCTTGTAGGTGGTACACACTAGCTTCACACGAGCCTTGGACGCCCAAGGTGTAGCTGTGGTTTCCCCCTGTCCCCCGCAATTTTCAGCTGCTGACCGCCCATTTCTCAGCCGCAAAACGGGCAGACATGAGTTGACTTTCTCCCCCAGTATGTCAAAATAATTTTGTTTAAGCCAAGCCAGACTGATGTGGGGGAGCATAGTGTGTTTATTATTTTATTCTGTTATGCAAAGAAAAATTGAACTGATTAAACTTTGTGAATCTGATCATAAAGCTGCTCTGTGCACTTATAGTGTAAAATAAAGCAGCATAACAATTATATTCCGCCTACTCTCAGTAAGTGTTTGCTTGGTTTGCCTTCAAAGAGATTGAAGTACATGTGCAAAAGACAATAATAATGTCCAGCCCAGGTCACAAAGAGGTACTATTATTACACCTCTTAGTTACGCTATTGTGCAAGTAGATATAGATCAGTGTTAAACAATTGCATAAAAGTAAGACACTCAGACCACTAATATGAGTGAGTGATGCCACTGAAACTGAGAACGTGTAGGATTCGCAAAATTGGACTTTATATTAATAAGGGTCAAATGGCAGAAGAGGCCATGATTTTAAAGACTGTTTTAAAAGAAGCCCAGAAAAAGGGGCATACAAAATGGCCACCATACCATGTGACCAGCTTATTGGGACACTTTAAAATGGTTCCTGCGCAACCTCAGACAGATTTGTGGATTCAACCCACAGTAAGTTCTGAAAGCCGTTTCTGAGAGAATGAAACCAGACCCACAGGTATGCATATGGATTAGATGCAGATCTAGTCAAGATCGGCCTGGAGACAGAGGCCATCAAAATGTTGCCCCAGACAAAAGGGGACAATTTCATATTCATGAGAACAGCACCCAGGACTAGATAACGAGATCAGCAGGACATTAAAAACAATGAAGGTAATTCCAGACCAGAGATGGGCCTTTTACCAGCCGTTTAAGACATTTTAAAATATAATGACTACCCCACTGTGCTCCCAGCCCGCCAAAAATAAAACAAAGACTAACCTGATTTTGGGCGGGAGACGGAGATTTCTGGAAGAAAGTATATCTGGAAGACTTTTTCAGCAGTTGGACACACAGGCAGACACGCAGGGTTGGAGAGCTGGAAACACGCAGCTTGAATCCGGACACCCAGAAGAAGAAGCAGGCAATCGCAGGAGGAAGAAGAAAGCCAACATCGAAAAGGCCGGCTCGAAACCAGCGTTCCGCCCCGGGGAAACACATTGGGAGATCATCGACCATCCCCGGGCCATTGCCGGAACGAGAGGCCATCAACCCAACTTGGGAGAAGAGACAAAAAAAAATAAAGGTCCCAAGAGAAGAAACCTTCCAGCCACCCCGGCTCGGGAGAGGAGAAAAGAAACTGAAGAAGCGATGGGAGCCAGCCCAAGGCTCCTCTAACCAGGGTCAAGCCGACGATCCTCGACCCCGCTGACATCCAGGCCCGCCGGTGTCCAGCCGCCCCCGACCCCCACCTCAGGAGAGAGGTGTGGCGCAGCTCGCAGGGGCTCCACGATCCACGTGGAGACGAAACGCCTGAAAGGACCAAACACAGACTCGATTTCGAAACCTTGCACTTCCTGGTGGGATTGGTGAGCATGTTTCTGGCCCTTCACAATCAGATCTAGATAGGTTTAATAAGGGGGTGGATTTAAGGGTACAATTAACATGAGTTGTTGTCCCTCGATGTTCCGTGTGTTTCCTTATTTCCTGATGATCTTTGTAGAGTATAAGATGCCTGTATTTGCCTTAGTTAGTACTGTGTCATTATGATTTGTTTGTGTGTTTTTCCCTCCCATGTACTCCCTTATCTGCTTGCATTTGATTTGATACTTTTCCTTATGCAATAAAATTTCATTTTGTTTCATCAAACTTGGTCTACAAGAGTTTTCTCTACATTGTAGTTCCTGCGCCTAAGTCCAGAGTATAGAATCTAAGGGGCGAGTGGGTCGAACCACTCAAGGTTTTACTGTGCAAGAGAGAGAGGCCTCTGGAGAGAGAGAAACCTCAGGGAAATCTCTCAAGGAAAACCCCTTACAGAAAATGGCGACCGTGGCAGGACTCTGGCAGCAGGATTGCAATGTAGTAGATCCAAGTTTGAATGGTCGAAATGCAATGGATGAGAGGATAGCAGATTATGTCTTTGGCAAGGTAAATCTCACTAAACAGTGGATTTCTGATCTCTTGCTGGATGGGCGTCCGGTGGACGCAGCCATCAGGTAGACAGAGAGCAAAGAGCATAAGAAGTCAGTGGAAAAGGCATTGTGGCTGATGTGTTACAAGAAGCAGGTCCAGATCTTGGACCGGGTCGTTGCAGCACAGGCAGCCAAGATCACAACCCAGGCAGCAGAGATAGAGGAAAAGGCCATGGGTGGGGAAAAACTCATTACAGCGTTTCACGCGCTGAATCAGGAACGCCAAGTGGTAGCTAGTCAACATCAGGCTAGGATAGAGTACCTGGATTGCCAGGTTACTGAGGCAAAGATTAATGAAACGAGGATACGGGAGAAAAACGCCCGCCTCGCACAACAGCTAAGAGCACAGGAGGAGAGAGTAGTGGAGGTTAAGGCAGCTTACAAGCTAGCCCTCGAGCACGGGTTTGAGAGCACAGACCACGGCCCCTGCCAAAAGACCATAGAGGACCTAAGAACGGCCCTGGTTAAGGCAAAAGGCATGGAGTGTCTCGTCAGCCCGAAAGCCAGTCACATGGACTTTTTAAAGGAATCAAAACAGCCGATTCCAGCTGAGGTAATTGTGGTACCAGCCACCGAGCCCTCAGCACCGCCAAGCTATCGTGAGACGGTCGGAAAAGGAGGGGGTAGCGAAAGAGGAGGTAGCCAAGGTGGAATGTGAGGAAAAACCACTGGTAGCAAAGCCGGGACCGGCACCAATGTGTCCCGCTCGGCACCAGAGGTTCGGTCCCAACGCTGCCGATGGCAGCGTCGGACCCCACCAGAACCAACTCGTGGTGCCCTACGCTGGCCCGCAATTAAGGTCCATGGTGAGACACCTCACACGACTCACAGTAAAGGGAGATCCCTCGATTCATTTCAGGGAGATAGAGGAAAAAGCAGCCATCAATGACTGTGATGATCAGGAACAGGTCAAACTGTTGCTTTTCTCCCTGGATTCCCCCGGGACCAGCGTGGCGTCCTTCCCCAGCCGGAAGTCAGCGCAGACCGTGCAGGGAACGCAAGCAGAAGCGGGGTAAGAGAGCAGGGATCCAAAACAGGCTGAAGAGGGCCCCACACAAACCCTCCCTCCCAAGTATTTTCCTGGCCAACGTCAGGTCACTGGAGAACAAAATGGATGAGATCAAACTGGATCTCACCACACAGAAAAGGACAAAGGAATGCTGCGCCATGATCTTCACAGAAACCTGGCTGAACAATGGCATCCCTGACACCACCATACAACTAGAAGGACGCACGGTCTTCCGCGCTGACAGAACTGCAGACTCCGGTAAGAGCAAGGGAGGCGGTTTGTGCATTTACACCAACAATGCCTGGTGCACCAACAGTGATATAATTGATAGATCCTGCTCGGCTGATTTGGAATTCCTCATGGTAAGGTGCAGACCCTTCTACCTGCCTCGGGAATTCACGAATGTTATCATCACTGCGGTCTACATCCCACCACACGCTAATGCCAAACTAGCACTGAAGGACCTCTACAGGGCCATCAGCGAACAACAAACTGCGCACCCAGACGGAGCTTTTATCGTCGCGGGGGACTTCAATCACACAAACCTAAAAACTGTACTACCGAAATTCCACCAGAATGTCTCCTGCCCCACAAGAGGGGAGAACACACTGGATCAAGTCTACACGAGCATTGTAGACGCTTACAAGGCCATTCCCTGCCCCCACCTTGGGAAGTCTGACCACCTCTCCCTGTTTCTAGCCCCGGCATACAAACCGCTCATCAAAAGAGAGAGAACATCAATGAGAGCAGTGAAAGTATGGCCAGAGGGGGCAGTATCGGAGCTTCAGGATTGCTTCGAACGCACTGATTGGGGCATGTTTGCCCACAATGACATCGAGGAATACGCATCCACAGTGCTATTCTACATCAACAGCTGCGTCGAGGTCATCACGACCCACAAAAATATCAGGTCATACCCCAACCAGAAACCCTGGATGAACGGAAAGGTCCGCTCACTGTTGAAAGCACGCGACGCAGCATTTAAATCTGGCGACGCGGCGGCTTACAGAGCAGCTAGGACCAACCTAAAAAAGGGTATCAGGACTGCCAAATGGAAACAGACACTGCGGATAGAGGATCACTTCCGCAACAACTCGGACCCCCGGCGCATGTGGCAAGGCATCCAGTCCATCACTGACTACAAGGGCAAAAACACCAGTCCCCCGGTCAGCGACGCCTCCCTTCCGGAGGAGCTTAACAACTTCTACGCTCGCTTCGACAGGGACAACAAGGAGCCGGCTACCAAAGCCTTGCCACCCCCGGAAGACCAGGTGCTCACTCTGTCGACCTCCGACGTAAGGGGCACTCTACGCAGAGTGAACACACGAAAGGCTACTGGACCGGATAGCATCCCTGGACGGGTACTCAAGGAATGTGCTGATCAGCTGGCTAATGTCTTCACCGCCATCTTCAACCTGTCATTGGCCCAGGCAGTAGTCCCTACATGCTTCAAGACCGCCACCATCATTCCTGTGCCTAAACAAGCGGCTGTGACGTGTCTGAACGACTATTGACCTGTCGCACTCACACCCATCATAATGAAGTGTTTCGAGAGACTGGTCTTAGCCCACATCAAAGCCAGTGTTCCTGCCTCCCTTGACCAACACCAGTTTGCCTATCGGGCAAACAGATCAACGGAGGATGCAATCACAACTGCTCTACACTCGGCACTGAATCACCTAGATGGTAAGGAGACCTACATCAGAATGTTGTTTATAGACTACAGCTCAGCATTCAACACTATCGTCCCCAACAAGCTGGCCACCAAACTCCAAACTCTTGGCCTGAACACTTCCCTCTGCAACTGGACCCTGGACTTCCTAACAAACAGACCCCAGTCTGTCAAATTAGGTAACCACACCTCCCCCCCCCTGACCTTGAACACGGGGGCCCCACAAGGATGTGTGCTGAGCCCCCTCCTCTACTCCCTCTTCACCCACGACTGTGTGGCTGTTAATGGTTCCAACACCATCATCAAGTTTGCAGATGACACCACGGTAGTAGGCCAGATCACCAACAACGATGAGTCAGCCTACAGGGAGGAGGTTCAGCATCTCGTGAAGTGGTGCGCCGACAACAACCTGGCCCTTAACACCAAGAAAACAAAGGAAATAATCGTGGACTTCAGGAAGTCCAAAGGCGGAAGTCACACCCCCATCCACATCAATGGGGCGGAGGTGGAAAGGGTGGCCAGCTTTACTCGGAGTCCACATCACGGAAGACCTCTCCTGGTCCCTCAACACCTCCTCTCTGGTGAAGAAGGCCCAGCAGCGCCTATATTTCTTGAGGAGGCTGAAGGGATGTAATCTGTCACCCCCGATCCTCTCTAACTTCTACCGCTGCACTATAGAGAGCATCCTGACAAACTGTATCACGGTATGGTACGGCAGCTGTAGCTCCCATGACCGGAAAGCCCTGCAGCGGGTAGTCAAAACTGCCCAACGCATTACCGGCACCCAGCTACCGACCATAGAACATATATATCAGAAACGCTGCCTACGGAGGGCACGGTCCATCATCAAAGACCCTACCCACCCCAGCCACAGTCTGTTCACCCTCCTGCCATCTGGAAGACGCTACAGATGCATTCGCACCCGTACGACCAGATTTAGGAACAGCTTCTTTCCCAGGGCTGTCATCCTACTGAACTCCACAAATAAACACTAAAACCTGCACATCTGCCGATGCACTTTATTATGGTCATATTTATGCTAATATATATGTACAAATGTATGTTGAAATGTTTAAGTGTCCTAATCCAAATTGTACACTCTCGGGAGCCGCAAGCCTACATTTCGTTGTACTGCACTTGTGCTCTAACGATGACAATAAAAGTTGATTTGATTTTGATTTGATTTGATTTTGATTCCACAATCCTTCAGTGCCTCTCAGAGGATGGCAAGAGGGGACGGAAAGGGTATGCGGATCTCAGGGAGGAAGTTTTAGAAGTAATGGGAGTGGACGACGGCAGTCCGTTCGACCGTGTAGAAGGGACCGTGCAGCTATCTGGAGAACCCCCACGGGTTTTCGCAGAAAGGCTGTGGCCAGTGTATCGACGCAGCTGTCCAGGTATGCCTGAACGGGTTGCAATGAACGACGAGCAGCGGTTTCATTGGCTCCGTTGTTTGGTTACCAACAGCTTGCCAGAGATACGGGCCCTAGCCAGATCTTGGTTCAATCCCCAAGGTCCCAGCGTCACGGAGGAGACGGTACTCCGTCAGCTAAATGTGGCGTACAAGAATTGTAGAGGTCAGGAAACACCTCCCCAGAAAGGAAAGGTGCATGAGGCAAAACCCGCAGCCCCAAGTCAGAAGGAGTGGCGTCAGGAGGGGAATCGCCCTGTCCAAGCCAAGCTCAATTGCTACGGGTGTGGGAAGGATGGACATTGGCGCAAGGACTGTAGAAATCCGTGGATGGATAATAAAGGGAGATTTCCCGCAGCCCAAGCCCAAGCCCAGACCGCCGCCCCAGCACCAACCCAAACCCAAGCCGTAGCCCCTGCCCCAGCACAAGGAACTGGTGCAGTTATGAATCCCACTGCGATTGAATCGATTTTAGAGACAATGCGGTCTCTGATGATTTCGCAGGGGAAAGTAGCCGTCACCACCGGCCTTGTCGCTCCCGATACCCCAACCGCTGTGCCCAAATGACTAGAGCCGGCGCAGCCTGTTTACTTATGTGCGCTGCGATATGATATATGGAGGCGACCCCTCGTGGAGATGGAGGTGCAGGAGGTAAAAGGGACCTATTTGTTGGATACGGGGGCATCGTGCACCGTGATCCACACAGATAACCCCGCCACCTCGCCTCTGTCCACCGGGGTTCCATATATTCTGTCGGGTTTCACAGGCAAGGAACAGGCTGGCGCACATTCCATTCCCCTCTCCATTCATTTAGGACCACTCCACACCAAGTGGAGGTGTATACTGATGAAGTGGGAGGTGGAGAATGGGAAAGGGATCCTCGGGTCCGATTTCTTGGTCAAAAACGGGATCCTCGTGGACCTAAGAAACCATTGTCTTTGGGGAGCGGGTAAGGGTGAGCCAGGCCAGGTAGTCGTCATCCCAGGGGAAGGAGAAAGAGGGACCCTGTGTACCGTGAAGCCAAAAGAGGGCTATGACCTCGAGCTCATGGTCGCAGGCGTCCCACAAGATTTGCAGGCATTCGTGTGCGACCACCTGGCGACGTTTGCCACCCACAAGCATGATTGCGGGAGGGTCACCGGGTTTGAGGTTAGCGTAGACGGGGACCCCATGGCCCGACCCCAAAAACAGTACAACTTCCCCCGGGAGGCGGAGCCCGACATGGAGACAGCAATATCTTCACTGGTGCAGCAGGGCGTGTTGAGACCAATAGCCACCCATGTGAACTCTCCGTTATGGCCGGTGAGGAAGCCGGACGATTCCTGGAGAGCCACAGTGGACTACAGAGTCCTCAATAGCAACATCCCAGCCTGCGCGCCGACAGTAGCAGCAGTTGCCGACCTGATAGGAAGTATTCCAGCCTCCGCGACCACGTTCACGGTGCTGGACATTTCCAATGGGTTTTGGTCCATCCCTTTACGGAGGGAGGATCAGTACAAGTTTGCCTTTACATTTAAAGGGCAACAGTACACCTGGAACTGCTTGCCACAGGGTTCCCACAACAGCCCCAGCATTTTCCATCAATGCATGGCAGGGAGTTTAAAAGAGTTCAGCCAGCCCAATCAGCCAGTGCAGTATGTGGACGACCTGCTCCTGTTCACAGACTCAAGAGAGGAGCATGGCCCACTATTGGCCGAGTTATTGGAGCTGTTAGGAAGAAAGGGTTTCAAAGTAAACCCAAAGAAGGCACGGATCGGCCAGCAGGAAGTGAAATTCCTGGGTCTGACCATCCGCGCCGGTGAGAGAGCCGTAGATAAGGCCGGCGGGAATCGGTACAAGATCTATCGATCCCCAACACCGAAGCCCAGGAGTGGGAAGTAGGAGATAAGGTCATGGTAGGAGACTCTGCCCGAGTGGGGAGTTCAGAACCACTGTACAGGGGAACCTACAAGATTGTAGGCAAGGCCAGCCCCATGGTATACGCAGTGAAGTTGCCCCGGCGCACTAAATGGTTTCACATCAACCAGTGCAAACTGTTTAAACTGGGTGCAAGAGCATCAGCAACCGAAGCCAGGTCTGGGGATAAAGATCCTCAGCCTGAGGCGCGCGATGAGTCACAGGCCACACAAGCTGGCGCCGTCGCCTGCTTGGAAGGAGAAGAGGTCCCGCCCACCTGGGGGGAGCTTTCTCCGATGGCCTGGGACTCGGACGAGGAGGGGCCTGAACAACAAGGTCCCGCCCTCGAAACGATTCTGGAAGAGGTGGAGTTGGAGGACGGAGATCCCGCCCTCGACTCGAGCGTGGGGGAGGTAGAAATTGGGGGCAGAGATTCTCCACCTGTAGGGACAGGTGAGGAGGAGCCGTCTGCCACAGGCCCAATTCCCGAAGGGGCGGAGCCTGAGGGGAGGGAGCCGAAGCCTACAGTCGTGGAAGGGCCACGGGCTGTGAGAGCTGAAGTCCCACCCGAAGGTCCACTCGCCAAGGGAGCCTGCCCGAATCCCAAAGGGGCGGAGCCTGAGGGAAGGGAGCCGAAGCCCACAGTTGTGGAAGAGCCACGGGCTGTGAGAGCTAAGGTCCCACCCGAAGGTCCACTCGCTAAGGGAGCCACGCCCAAAGTACCTTTTCGCAGGTCGACTCGAACGCCTCAGCCAGTAAAACCTTGGCCTGATCACCCCGCCCCCAGTAGACGCCGACTTCAGAAATCCATGAAAAAACACAGTCCCCGATTAACAGCAAAAGGCTGCGGGGAACCAGAGCCACAGGTCACTGCAGCCCCGCCACAGGGAGCGGCAAGCTGCAGTCCAATCAGGGATTAGGCAAGCCGCCCGGGGACAGGCGGCGCTGTACATAAGTTAGGTTAAGTTTAAGTTTAAGGTGTGTAAATATTAAAATGATTAGAGATTAAGTAGTTTTAAAATTTGCCCAGTATGTGTTTTTTTGGATCGAGGTCGAAAGACCCGATCATGCCGTCACCTAAGCCAGAATCTCTCGGGAGCCTGGCTATATTGTTTGATTTATTGCAGGAACCAGTAAAGATGAGAGGGATCCTCGTCGCGTTCGTGATGGTCGGATGGAGCTGGGCCTATCGGGGCCGCACCAAGGACTCCACCGTCTACGGGTGCTCTGGAAATAGAGGCCCCATCGCGACTGATGGAACCGGCTCACGGGACGCTGAAGAGACTGCTGCCTACTTCCATGAAGGGAGATGGCCAGGCTGGCTGGGGTCGAACTCTACTGAATACTCCAGCCAGACGGGGTTTGCATACAGAGAAACGTCTCTGATGTGCCCCAGGGTGCGGATCATTGTGCCCAGGATCAGTGTCACCGCGGGCAAGAAGATTTGCTGGGACTGCTTGGGACATGTACCTTTGGACCACTGGTGGTGGCTGCGCAAGTTGAACAGCACCATGAAGAACTCAACTGTGGAGTGGGAGAGATTGGGTAATAACACCCATCGGACAATAACGGGAACTCACGAGGGGTTGAGTGTCTGTTGGGACAAATGGTGGGAACCAGATGAGGGGGTCTACGGCCTAGAAATTCAGTGCCCTTAGCACCGATTTTGCGGCGCTAGAGGGCCTAGCGCTGCAATTGGCGCCGGTTCCTAAATTGCCTGGCGCCCTTCCGCGGCGGTAGACCGGTAGCGCTGCGCCGGCACCGATGACGTCATTGGTGTGCGCAGCGTCCCGGTTGCCGTGGTAACCCGGCCCCAAGCCGAAATTCAGTTGCGGCCGCCTCGCCAGTGGCAGCCGCAACTAAGACTCCGGCAAACGAGTGTTGCCGGAGTCTGCGCCGGCGCTTTAAGGAGGCACGGCGGCCGGCCGCTTTCCCGCCGGCCGCCTGCCCGCAGCTCCCTCCCCGGACTTCTCCCCCCCCCCCCACCGGAACAGATGCAAGCCCGGCACTTGTCCGAGGTGCCGGGCTCATTTTTGAAGAGATTTGCGCGGGCCGCGGCCAGGTGCAGGCAGCTCTTCCTTAACGGAAGGAGGAGGCCTGCACTTCCCGAGCCTGCCGCACCGCAGCGGGCGCCGCAGCGCCGGAATAGCGCCGCAATGCGGCGCGTTGCGCCAGTTTTCAGGCGCTAAAACCCTTCAGTAGCGCCGGCAGCCGTTTGGGCGCGGCGCTACTGAATTTTTGGCGCGCGCAAAGGGACTTAGCGCCGGCGCTAACTTCCGGCGCTAAAGCCCTGGCGCAGCGCAAACTCAATTTCTAGGCCTACATCTGTATGTGGGGTTCAGAACGCGCTTGCCCCACAGGCGTCTCCATCTTTTTCCAAAGACAGTGGCAGGATGCTGGACAAGGAATGAGGTGGGACGTCAGCACATGGGCGTGCGGAGTCCCATACTCTCAGATCCCAGTAAACGCCACCGAGCTCATCACCCGACCCCGCAAGCCCCTGCCCACAGTTCCAGTAGCTAAAGCCCTCAAGGAAGGGTGCCCCACCACGACAAAGGGACCCGGGAACGGATTGGTATTGGTACCCACAGATCAGGTACTGTACCAAGGGGTCCACTACGCGGTGGCTTCGGTGATTTTAAATCTCACCGAGGTACGATTGCCAGCGTGGTGCCCCAAGGAAACGGAGCAATTATACCAGGTCCTGTTAACAAACATGTTTAAACAGTTTTATGAATTCGACTTTGCCGATGTCGACAGAGCCGAATTGTACACCACACCACATGAGGTCTTGGACAGAATAGGGAGACAAAGAAGGGGTGCAGTAAATGATATTTTCACAGCTTTTAATACAGGAACTTCCGTCATCAACACACTGGATGATGTGGAGCTGCAAACCCAAATCAATGGTTTAAAAACACAGTTAAGAAAGATATTGACTGATGAGAATAAGGTAGTGGGTTCTGAGTTACACGAGGACCAGGCCATGACACTACACTTAAAAGAGATAATAGCTGAGCTGGAGAAACACGCCAGAACGGTAAATGCTCGCATCAGGGAGGATCGGAATGCGTCCGATCAGGCTGCACAGAACGAAGCTTGTGTGCTATATGGGGCATGGTTACTGGGCGAGGGCCGCAGTAATCTGGAGGATTTAAAGCAAGGCTTAGTCCCCTCCTGGATCAGCAACAAGCACCTCGCAGCCCTCCACCTTTTTGAGAATACATTGAGTCCGTGCCAGCTCAGACTAGCTTCAGAGGCCTACCCAGTCCCAGTGGACTGTGGACGGTCGAATCACACCATTATGGGTATAGTGGTAAGAATGCCGGTGATGGGAAAGACAGCCAAACTCGCCCCGGTATACAGGGTGGCGAACATTGGAGCAATTCAGGGGGGTGCGCACATTCGCTACATGGGGGTCCCACCTTACGTCATTCGATGGGAGCATGCAATGACGGATACCGACCTCTCGGGGTGCCGGAGCCGGGGAGCACACAACATCCTGTGTCCCCAGCACTTGAAAAACCACAGTGCGGGTTCAGAACTGCTGGCGCGAAGCCTATCAATTGCACCATGGAGGCAATGGCACAAGGCCATGTGCCCCTGCAGGTGGCATATATAGGAGGTGGGACATACTGTGTCACCACTGCAGCGCCACACTACCAACATGGACAGCACAGTTGGTGTCCGGTCAGTGACAGCAGCTTCTGTTTCAATCCCAGGGCAGAAGTTCAAGTGGCCCAAGAGCGAATTGTCCCCATTCCTGAACCTTCCACTGTTCACATCACTGTGAAAGAGAATTTCACCAATTTGCTGCGATTCGTTGCACATTTTGGATATATCATTCCCCCTCTCCCTGAACACCTTACCAAGATATTAAAAGCCATTGTTGTTTCACAGAAACACTTCTACACACTGGAGCAGAAAACTTTAGAGATGGAGGCAGACATATTGGACATCGTGACCCCACCGTGGTGGGACCTGTTCACTAATAAAGAAGTCCCTTCCTGGATTAGGATAGCCTCCCACATTCTTGTAGTGTGCCAGGTTGTCATTTTAGTTTATTTACTGTTTGTACACTGTAAAAAGGTCAAACATTCGCAACAGTATGAGAATAGAGGGGAATGGAGGGAGCATTATGTGCGGGTAGAAGAAGAGACACCCGTTTAGATTTTGCTGCTTTGTATAAAGTTAAAGTTTTCCATCCCTCCTCTATTAATTTTTTGATATGTATTCATGTGTATTTTTGAATTTTTCATGTATGTACTTTATTTTTATTATTGAAGTTTTATTAGATGTGACGTTATTATTAGAAAGTAATGTGTATGCACTAGGTGATGTAAGGGTATAAGGACCCCCTCCACGCCTGGAAGTAATTGTTAGATTTTTAACTCCAAGGTATTGCCATCTATAGATACTTAATGTACACTAGATTTTTCTGAAATGGGAAATGCATGTGTCGTGGGGTCATAGATAGGTAAATACTGGGGATGGTTAGATTGTGGAAAGTCAGAAAATTTTGCTCACCCAGATTTATGATACTTCAAGCAAGTTACAGTATCATCAGGGGGGGAGTGTAGGATTTGCAAAATTGGACTTTATATTAATAAGGGTCAAATGGCAGAAGAGGCCATGATTTTAAAGACTGTTTTAAAAGAAGCCCAGAAAAAGGGGCATACAAAATGGCCACCATACCATGTGACCAGCTTATTGGGACACTTTAAAATGGTTCCTGCGCAACCTCAGACAGATTTGTGGATTCAACCCACAGTAAATTCTGGAAGCCGTTTCTGAGGGAATGAAACCAGACCCACAAGTATGCATATGGATTAGATGCAGATCTAGTCAAGATCGGCCTGGAGACAGAGGCCATCAAAATGTTGCCCCAGACAAAAGGGGACAATTTCATATTCATGAGAACAGCACCCAGGACTAGATAACAAGATCAGCAGGACATTAAAAACAATGAAGGTAATTCCAGACACAGAGATGGGCCTGTTACCAGCCATTTAAGACATTTTAAAATATAATGACTACCCCACTGTGCTCCCAGCCCGCCAAAAATAAAACAAAGACTAACCTGATTTTGGGCGGGAGACGGAGGTTTCTAGAAGAAAGTATATCTGGAAGACTTTTTCGGCAGTTGGACACACAGGCAGACACGTAGGGTTGGAGAGCTGGAAACACGCAGCTTGAATCCGGACACCCAGAAGAAGAAGCAGGCAATCGCAGGAGGAAGAAGAAAGCCAACATCGAAAAGGCCGTCTCGAAACCAGCGTTCCGCCCCGGGGAAACACATCAGGAGATCATCGACCATCCCCGGGCCGTTGCCGGAACGAGAGGCCATCGACCCAACTTGGGAGAAGAGACAAAAAAAAATAAAGGTCCCAAGAGAAGAAACCTTCCAGCCACCCCGGCTCGGGAGAGGAGAAAGGAAACTGAAGAAGCGATGGGAGCCAGCCCAAGTCTCCTCTAACCAGGGTCGAGCTGACGATCCTCGACCCCGCTGACACCCAGGCCCGCCGGTGTCCAGCCGCCCCCGACCCCCACCTCAGGAGAGAGGTGTGGCGCAGCTCGCAGGGGCTCCACGATCCACGTGGAGACGAAACGCCTGAAAGGACCAAACACAAACTCGATTTCAAAACCTTGCACTTCCTAGTGGGATTGGTGAGCATGTTTCTGGCCCTTCACAATCAGATCTAGATAGGTTTAATAAGGGGGTGGATTTAAGGGTACAATTAACATGAGTTGTTGTCCCTCAATGTTCCGTGTGTTTCCTTATTTCATGATGATCTTTGTAGAGTATAAGATGCCTGTATTTGCCTTAGTTAGTACTGTGTCGTTATGATTTGTTTGTGTGTTTTTCCCTCCCATGTACTCCCTTATCTGTTTGCATTTGATTTGATATTTTTCCTTATGCAATAAAATTTCATTTTGTTTCATCAAACTTGGTCTACAAGAGTTTTCTCTACATTGTAGTTCCTGCGCCTAAGTCCAGAGTATAGAATCTAAGGGGCGAGTGGGTCGAACCACTCAAGGTTTTACTGTGCAAGAGAGAGAGGCCTCTAGAGAGAGAAACCTCAGGGAAATCTCTCAAGGTAAACCCCTTACAAACGTATGTACTGCAGACCTTCAACTTGCAACATGCGCTTTTCAGTTGGTATCCCCTGGTACAATCAGGTGCAGGAACATAGGATTGAACAAGGAGTCATTCATCTGGCTGGTTCCAGTGTGTAGGAAATATCATACCCCACGCTATCTGTCATACTCCTCTATCAATTTTTTCGCCAGATACTCATCCAACTCTCTCTTGAATTTCCTGATACAATAAACCTTGGCTGATTTCCCTTGGCAGTCCATTCCATACATTCGCCCTGGCTCATTTTTTCCCCCTCCCCAGCTTAGCCGCACTGGGGAAAATGGTGGAACCCCAAATGCTCCTTGGGTCACATGGTTTTCCCTCTTCCTAGAATCTCTTGACCTAGATTTTCTGCTCCCAGGCATGACTCAAGCAGACTTGGGTGGCAAATGGGTTGGGAAATCATTCGTCAGCTCCCCAATCTACCGCGGCAGTCCCCCATATATGAGTGGCCATATTCAAATGCTGTGCAAAGGACAGAAATAGGCAGAGTGGGTGAGTGCTTACACCCTATCAATCCCTGTAATAATTTTGTATGCTTCAATGAGATCCCCTCTCATTCTTCTGAATTCAAGAGAATACAGGCCTAGTTTACTCAATCTCTTCTCATACGACAGTCCCGCCATCGCAGGAATCAATCTCGTGAACCTTTGTTGTACTCCCTCTATGGCAAGTATATGCTTCCTTAGGTAAGGAGACCAAAATTGTACACAGTACTCCAGGTGTGGTCTCACCAAGGCCCTATATAATTGGAGTAAGACTTCTTTACTCCTGTACTCAAATCCTCTTGTAATGAAGGCCAGCATACCATTGATTGACCTGGTCACTGGGATTGTTCTCCTTAGAGCAGAGAAGGTTAAGGGAAGATTTAATAGAGGTGTTCAAAATGAAATGGGGTTTTGATAGAGCAGATAGGGAGAAACTGTTCAACTGGCAGGAGGGTCAGTAACCAGAGGACACAGACTTAAGATAATTGGCAAAAGAACCAGAGGTGAGATGAGGAGAATTTTTTATGCAGCGAGTTGTAATGATCTGGAATGCACTGCCTGAAAGGATGGTGGAAGCAGATTTAATAGCAACCGTAAAAATTAATAGGATTTATACTTCAAAAGGAAAAATTTGCAGGGCTATGAGGAAAGAGTAGGGGAATGGGACTAATTGGATCGCTCTTTCAAAGAGACGACGCAGGCACAATGGGCCGAATGGCCTCACACCACCATTTTAATAGTATCCAGCATTGCTAGGGCCAGAGGAGAGGGCTTAAAATTCAAATCCCTAGTGATCTCAGGGTGATCAGTGCATTCTTCCCCACCAGTAGATTGGCTGGCAGGGCCCTAGGCCTGATACATCTTGTTGCCCAGGTGGCAGCCAGTTTTTTAAGTTGTTCCAGGCACCAGATTCCTGCATTAGCAATTTTCCCCATTCATCGGGCGGGCTCAACCTATGGACCTATTTGACCACCGCGCCCATCACAGCCAAGCCCAATCGCATCATCACCAAACCAGGTATGACATGGTTATAGACACTGGACTAGAAGAGGTCATGAATTCAAATCCCAGAATGCCAAGTTGTGAATTTGAAATCAATAAATCTGGTAATTCTGGCACAAGAGAAAATGACTATGAAAGCTATTGGATTTTGTGAAAACAACTGGGTCACTAATGTCCTTAGGAAAGTGGACTTGTCTGACTTACGTGGTACCCACGCTGGTAACTTTTATTGCCCTCTGAAGTGGGCTAAGAAGCCATTCAGTTGTAAAAACAATTGTTATAAAGCATGAAGTAAGTCCCACCAGCACCTTCTCAAGGCAGTAAATGTGGCCCTGCCAGTGTTGCCCACATAATTAACAAAACAAATCCACCAACACATGCTCCCAACAGAGGTCACTGGATAGCATCAGGAGCAGGACTTTGACTGATTTCCCCCTGCCCAACCTAGAGACAATTGTAGTGCCTCTTCTGCCACCTCGGTTGAGATCATCTCACTCAACATAGACCAAAGATCAGGCAATAGTGCTAAATTCTTTACGATAGCAAAATACTGCGGATGCTGGAAATCCGAAATAACAACAGAAAATGCTGGAAAAACTCAGCAGGCCAGGCAACATCCGTGGAGAGAGAAATAGAGTCAACGTTTCAGGTCGAAACCCTTTGTCAAGACTCTCTGTGGAGAGAAAAATAGAATCATGACAAAGGGTTTGGACCTGAAACGTTGACTCTATTTCTCTCTCCACGGATGTTGCCTGGCCTGCTGAGTTTTTCCAGCATTTTCTGTTGTTGTTAGTGCAAATTCTTTAAATTTCCAATCCTTCCCAAAGGACCATGCTTTAAGTCAATCCCTTACCCCCACCATTAGCTTAGTGTCTTCAGCATTAATACAAAACCTCCTCTTATCCTCTTTCCTGCCATCAAAACAAAACTATTTGCATCCCTACATAGAAGAAACTGAATGTCCCATGAGGAATAAACTGTTTGCAAAATACATTTATTTGGGGAGATTTGAGCTTCCACTGTGCATTTACAGTCAGATACATTAACAAATGCCTTTTTTATATGATTGTTAGGCATTGTATTCTCCAGTAGTTTTTATTAGCAGCCCCACAGAGGGCTATATATTTGGTGTGTGTGTTAATTTTGCTGAAAAAGTGGATGTGCATAAACAGGGGAGCAAGCTTGGTAGAAAGCATACGCTGATTCTTGCTCCCATCATAAAATATTTATTACCTTGTTATGGCCTTGTTAAAAGCTAGTGAAGCGCAAACCCTATGCAGAACTATAGGAGTGTGAGATATCCACAGCTAAGATTTGTTTGAACTTCAAGGCAGAACAAGCTTTAGTCTGAACTAATGGGAAGTTTTTTTAAAGTATCACCACAGAACTGATTGTGGTGAATAGAATAGTATTAGTCACACACTACAGTGGCCATTGTCAGCTGTGTCTTAGCGTGGCAGAAGCAGGAAGAGAGGGTAGTGCAGGAGTACAGAGGCCGTAGAAGGTGCATGACTCACTGCGCAAATTACTCAACACAAAAAAACATCTACCTGGGCATGACAGGGGACAGGCTGTGACTGACATGGGCCATCGGGTCTATGAAGTGCTGCAGAGATAACCTACATTGCACAATCAGTCACAGTGTTTGTGTTTGCGTGGGCTCCATCCTTTGAAAGGTGACACCTGCAGTCACCTATGTGTATTCTATGATGGCTCAGGACTGCCACAGATATATGAGTGCCAACTAACAGTTTCTATGCTGCTCCACACTAGCATTGCATGGGCCCAGCTATTTTGTGGGATATGTGAAACATTCCCAATGTGTCACCTTGGCTCAGTTGCCTAAGTCAGAAGGTATGGGTTCACCCCCATTCCAGGACTTGAGCATATAATTTAGAATGACACTTCAATGCAGTACTCAAGGAACGTTGCATACTGTCTTTCAAATGAGATGTTAAACCAAATCCCTGTCTGTCTGTTGAGGTGGATGTAAAAGCCTCACACATCTGCACTCTCCTTTGTAGGAGACACTCGCTAACTCGCATCCTCTCTCTGCAGGACAAGACTGCGCACAACATAAGGGAGAGAGTAAGACTGGAGGAGGACCAGCCAACATCATGAACCTCTCCGAACTGGTGCAGCAAGCGCTGAAAATCAGTGGCCCCTCTAGAGCTGACAGAACAGGGAATTTGAGGCTGGGGGCTTCTCTGAACAGGGTCTCTGGCTATTACTTGCAGCCTTTCATGCAGGTCAGAAAAATGCACTATCAGATTGACTACATCAGGCTCCGTTGTGATGCTTGTCATCTGCTACTGTCTTGCCGTTCAGTGCTACGCTAACTCTTGTCCTTTTTCTCTTCCCCTAGGTACTTCTCAGCAGCTGCAACCCACAGAAAAAGGCACCTCAGAGGAGAGGAATCCTTCTGAGGAGGCACCATCACACGCTACATCATTCCCAAACACCAGCATAATGAATAGCTCCGGAGTCAAAATGGTGGTCAGCAGGTTTCTGGTGGGAAAGGGGCGGTAAGTTGATTTTTCAAATTTTAACCGTTGACCTGCCCCATTCCCGCTGACCGGGTTGGATTAAAATCAGCGCCTCTGATCTCTTCCTCCTTTACCTTGATGATTGTATTGGTGCTGTTTCCTGCCTTTGCTCATCTGAAGAAGTTAATGACTGTGCTTCCCATTTTCACCCATTTCACTCCTTTACATCTCTGGTTCTTCCCTCCTCTTCATGGACCTATCTCACTCCATCTGTGGCAATGGGCTTTACATAAACATCTATTACAAACCTACAGCCTCCTGCAACAATGCGGTGTACATTTTATATCACCCTTCCTCCTCTCCTTTTTCAAAATGTCTCTGGCTCCATCATATCTGTAATAATGACTTCAATTTCCACAGCAGAACCTTTTATCTCTATCAAGCTTTTCCCTCATCAAGACCCTTAAATGTATTAACATCAGAAATAAGAGCAGGAATAGGCCACTTGGCCCCTCGAGCCTGCTCTGCCATTCAATAAGATCATGGCTGATCTTGGGCTCAAAGCCACTTCCTCGCCCGCTCCCCATAACCCTTCACTCCCTTATCTTGCAAAAATCTATCTATCTCCACCTTAAATGTATTTAATGACCCAGCCTCCACAGTTCTCTGGGGCAGAGAATTCCACAGATTTACGACCCTCTGAGAGAAGAAATTCCTCCTCATCTCAGTTCTAAAAGGGCGACCCTTTATTCTAAAACTGTGCCCCCACGTTCTAGATTTCCCCACGAGGGAAAACATTCTCTCTGCATCTACCTTGTTGAGCCCCCTCAGTATCTTATATGTTTCAATAAGATCACCTCTCATTCTTCTAAATTCTCAATCTTTCCTCATAAGTCAACCCCCTCATCTCTGGAATTAACCTAGTGAATTGTATTAACCTATTGCCTGCAACAACAGTGACATGGTTCCTCTTGTCCTCAGCTTTCATTACATCAGCTTTAACATCCATCAGATTTTCTTCAGCTATTTCCATTAATATGAACCTACTACTTAGGATAGCCTCTCCACCCCTCTCTCCCGCTACATGCTGGAATTTCCCACCTCTACACCCGCTTTTACTCTTCATCATCTTTTGTCGTTGCTGGCTCAGAATCCTGGAATTCCCTAACTAAGAGCACCGCCATCACAAAGACTGCAGCAGTTCAAAGAGAAGGCCCAACACCTTCCCAGGGCAGCTAGGAATGGGCAATAGATACACCTTGCCCACATCACCCACATCCTAAAAAGAAATTCCATTATTCAAGGTTACTCCTCCCCCAGGCACTTTTCCATGCAACCATGGCAGATGCAACATCTGCCCACACATTTCGTCCAACACTATTATCTAAAGTCCAAATATTCTTCACATTTACTGTTCATGATGTAGTCTCCTCTATATTAGGGAGACCAAATGCAGGCTGGGTGACTGCTATACTGAAAACCCTCATTTTGCCTACAAGCATGATCCAGATTCCACCCCCATACTCATCACTTGAATCTTCCTTCCCATTCCTATCCTGATTTTTGTGTCTTTGGCACTCTTCCAATGAAACTCAACAAATACTTTTGGGGCTAAGCTAAATTTCTACTATTCACAGTCGCTGTGCAGGATATCTCATCTTCCTCCTAAACACTTCATAGCCCTTTGGTCTGAACATTGACTTGAGGAACTTCTACTTCCTCAAACACACTCAAATTTCACTTTGTTCCCTTCTACCTAGGAGCTGGTTTACTTATCTTTTGCCTATTAAAAGTTTTTTTTTATAGCTCGATTAAAATGGCTTTTGCAAATTATCCAACATTTTTGTTTTTTCCTATCCAAATAACCCATTAATTCCCTCTATGTATGTGTTTTCAGTATATCTGTCTTTTGATTTTACCTGTTATTCCCTGCACCATCTTTGTTCTGATAAGTCCATTTAGAGGGCTCTTTAATTCTGAAAAAGGGCTTCAAGCTGAGCATGAAGCGATGTTTCCTCCTTTTTGAAGAGGTAACAGAGAGACTAGACAAGGGTAATGCAGTAGATGTAATTTATCTACATTTTTAAAAGGCCTTCGATAAGGTACCACATAATAAACTAATGAATAAGGTCAGAGAATGTGGAGTCAGGGGACAAGTAGCAGAGTGGATAGCTAGCTGGCTTCAAGACAGAGAGCAGAGAGTAGGGGTAAAGGGTAGCTAGTCACAGTGGCAGAAGGTGGGTAGTGGTGTTTCACAAGGATCAGTGCTCGGACCACAATTTATATTAACGATTTAGACTTTGGAATCAAAAACACAATTTCTAAATTTGCGGATGACTCCAAATTGGGGGGCTGGGGGGGGGGGGGGAATAATTAATACTGAGGAGGACTGCAACGAATTATAGGAAGACATTAATAAACTCACAGAATGGGCATATAATTGGCAAATGTAATTCAGCACAGATAAATGTGAGGTATTACATTTTGGTAGGAAGAATAGGGAGGTAACTTATTACTTGGAGGGTGCAAGTCTGGGTGGGGTAGAGGAGCAAAGGGATTTCGGAGTACTAAATCACTAAAAGTAGTGACACAGGTTAACAAGGCCATAAAAAAGCAAACCAAGCACTAGGGTTTATTTCTAGAGGGACAGAATTGAAAAGCAGTGAAGTTATGCTAAACTTGTATCGAACCTTGGTTAGACTATACTTGGAGTATTGCGTACAATTCTGGTCGCCGTATTATGAAAAGTATATAGAGCCACTGGAGAGGGTGCAATGAAGATTTACAAGGATGATACCAGAAATGCGAGGGTATACCTATCAGGAAAGGATGAACAGGCTGGGTCTCTTTTTGCTTGCAAAAAGAAGGCTGAGGGTGACCTAATTGACGTCTTTAAAATTATGAAAGGTTTTGATAGAGTAGATACGGAGAGAATGTTTCCACTTGTGGGGAAGAGCATAACTAGAGGGCATCAATATAAGATAGTCACCAACAAATCAAATAGGGAATTCAGAAGAAACTTCTTTACCCAGAGCGCGGTGAGAATGTGGAACTCGCTACCACAGGGAGTGGTTGAGGCGAATAGTATAGATGCATTTAAGGGGAGGCTAGATAAGCATATGAGGGAGAGAGGGTTATGCTGACAGAGTTAGATGAGGAAAGACGGGAGGAGGCTCGAGTGGAGCATAAACGCCGGCATGGACTGGTTGGGCCGAATGGCCTGTTTCTGTGCCGTACATCCTATGTAATGTAATCCTTTCAGATGCTGCTGTGTATTTCTAAAAAAAATCTGTTTTCATTTCAGAGTCCCAGCACTTGCAGTTTTTTTTCTTTTTGGCCCAGTGTCCAGGATTTACTGCAGCCTGTTTCCTTCCCCACTGCAGGTGAAGTTCTTCGTGGAGGCCAGTGAGCCGGGCAAGATGATGGAAATAGCCCCAAGGCTGGAAAATCTGTCAGGGTCAAAAGTGGAAGTCCTGCCACAACAAACATATGCTCCAATTTTGCAGATGCAGGAAATCTTTGCAGGTCAGCCCTCAAAATGAATTACGCGAACTGCAAAAATAACTGAAGAATATGAATCGAGACATGGCACTTCACACGATGAAGTACTTTTGGAGTGCAGTGACTGTTCTTGTGTGTGGCCTTTTATATCAGTACCTCACTGTCGTGGATCCAAGATGGACAAGGTAGTTAACGTCTTTTGAGCTTTATGCCGATGGCAAAGGGCTCATTATCGACGATACCTCTACAGCTGCCACAAAGCAGAGGAGAAGAGCTCTACTTCTACACCTAGCAGGACCAGATGTCCAGGATATCTTTTCGACTCTACCGGACACAGGAGAGCCAGCAGACTACATGGCGGTGGTTAGTGCTTTGAATCACTACTTCGTGCCCCAGGTCAACGCAACATTTGCTAGACAGACCTTTCATAAGTTGTCCCAGAAGGCAGGTGAGGCTGTGCAACAATTTGCTACTCGCTTGCGGCAGGCTGCTAAAGACTGTGCTTTTGGGGGGGGGGGTGCGGATAATCAAATAAGAGACGCTATCCTGAGTAGGTGCACGTCAGCCTATGTGCGGAGGAAATTGCTAGAGGAAGGGCATGGTCTAACGCTCGCCCACACGTTACAATTGACCTCACTATGTGAAAACGTCGAGGAGCAGATGTCAGCCATGTCATGTACAGAGAAGGCGGAGACAGATACTGTTCGTCGTGTTACACAGAAAAGAGGGTATTATGCAAAAAGCTCGACAGAGAAACCAAAGGGAAATGGCGATAGGAACGAAAGGAAATGTTACAGATGTGGACACACAGACTACATGGGCAGAGATCCGAAATGCCCAGCACGCGGACAAACGTGTCATAAGTGCAAGGGAAAGGATCATTTCTCCAAAGTATGCTGCACAAAGGGTACAAAGAAACACAGTGTGAACAATGTAGAGAAACAAAATAACTGTGCATTTGCTGTTACTGGAAATAACGTGACAGAGAGACTTACCTTTTGTGTGGGGGGAGTAAACCTGAGAATGTTAATTGATTTGGGTGCAACTAGTACTGTAATGTGATAGATGAGAATACATGGGAAGGATTAAAGTCAGAACACATTAAGTGTCAGTCACATGTCCCTAAGACAGAGAGAAAGTTGTTCTCTTATGCTTCTAGCCGACCACTGTCAGTTAAAGGTGTATTCACATGTGGGATTACAATAGGCAAGAGAACTGAGCAGGCGGAGTTCATTGTGGTTAAAGGCCATGGAGAGCCGTTGCTAGGAAGGGAGACAGCCATGAAACTGGGAGTTTTAAAAATAGGCACAGATGTCTCAGCTGCGGTAGATGTAAGACAGCTACTAGAACAGCGGTATCCAAAGGTGTTCCAGGGAGTAGGAAGGCTGAACACAAAACAGATCAGTTTGTATATCGACCCACAAGTGAAGCCTGTGGCCCAGCCACTCAGGCGTATACCATTCAACTTAAGGGGGGCAGTAGAGGCCAAAATAAAACAATTGAGGGACATGGACATTATCAAACCTGTAACTGGTCCCACCCCATGGGTAAATCCTGTGGCTATTGTACCAAAAGCGGATAAGGATGTAAGGTTATGCCTAGACATGAGACAAGCAAACCAGGCAATAGTGAGGGAACGATATCCAATCCCCACCATTGATGAGATACTCCAAGGTATGAACGGCTCGACGGTGTTTAGTAAGCTAGACCTGAAATGGGGTTATCACCAGCTAGAACTGACCCCTGAGTCACGAGAAATCACAACGTTTGCAGTACATAACGGAGTATACAGGTACAAGAGGCTGATATTCGGTGTATCTTCAGCTAGTGAGCAATATCAGCACGAGATAGCTAATGCCTTAGCTGGAACAGAGGGTGTTGAAAACATCTCAGACGACATTATCGTGCATGCACACGACCAGGAAACGCACGACAGACGCCTGCACGCTATCATGACCAGACTAATGGAAAGTGGACTGACACTAAACTCAGAGAAGTGCCAATTCAACATGGACCGATTGATTTTCATGGGAATCCTGTTGTCTGAAAAGGGCATTGGACCAACAGCAGAGAGAGTGCGAGCGGTGGCAGAAGCTCGGGAACCAGAGAATGCTACAGAGGTGAGGAGTTTCTTGGGACTCGTTGGGTACAGTAGCAGATTCATCCCACAGTTTGCAACGCTAACAGAGCCACTGCGACGCCTGACGAGAAAAGACACACCATTTAAATTTGGATCACAACAGAGACAGTCATTCAGTGCACTCAAGGTAGAGTTGGCCAGAGCCGGCACTTTAGCGTATTTTGATAAGGACACACCAACCAAGGTGATAGCAGATGCCAGTCCTGTAGGTTTAGGAGCAGTACTAGTTCAGGACTAACAGGGACAAGAGGTGCCAATATGCTATGTAAGTTGTAGTTTAACAGACTGTGAGAGGAAATACTCTCAAACAGAGAGAGAGGCCTTAGCTCTTGTATGGGCTTGTGAGAGGCTGCATCCATATGTGTATGGCCGAAAATTTAACTTGGTAACTGACCATAAGCCATTACAAGTGATATACGGCCCACACTCTAAACCCTGTGCCCGTATAGAGAGATGGGTACTTAGATTACAGCCGTACGATTTTAAGGTGATACACATTCCAGGCAAGCAAAACATTGCAGACCCACTGTCACGATTGCTGGGGGAGACAGCAAAACAGGAGAGATATTCTCATGGCTCAGATGAATATGTGAGATTTGTAGCTGTGAGTGCGACACCAAAAGCACTCACTACTAGAGAGGTGGAGGAAGCCTCTGCTACCGACCCAGAGCTGATTGAGGTACGGAAGGCAATCACAAATGGACATTTTGAGAACTGTAAAGCTTATGCAGCAATTGCAAACGAGCTGTGCGTAGTGGGGTACCTAGTTCTTCGGGGAACACGCATCGTGCTACCCACAGTGTTACACGCACGAGCCCTGGTGTTCGCACATGAAGGACACTTGGGAATAGTTGGAACAAAGCAACATCTCAGAACCAAGGTTTGGTGGCCTGGCATGGACAAGGCAGCTGAAAAACACTGTAAAGCGTGCCACGGCTGTCAGATAGTAGCCAGACCCGACCCACCTGAACCGTTGAGACCAACACCATTACCGGAGGGCCCCTGGCAGGATGTAGCTATAGACTTACTGGGACACTTGCCATCCAACCACTCCATTCTTGTGGTAGTTGATTATTATAGTCGCTACTACGAATACGACATCATGACCTCCACAACAACAGAGAAGGTTATTGATAGTTTAGAGTCAATCTTCAGCCGTCATGGTTTGCCAATCACCTGCAAATCTGATAATGGACCCCAATTCAGATCTGAATTATTCAAACAATACTGTGAAAACAATGGGATCAAACACCTGAAAACAACAGCAAAATGGGCTCAGGCTAACGGAGAAGTCGAGCGCCAGAATGCATCGCTGATGAAGAGAATCAGAATTGCTCAGTCAGAAGGACTAGATTGGAAACATGAACTTAGAAAATATGTGACTGTGTACAGGAGCATTGACCATGCCACGACAGGAAAGAGCCCGGCAGAGCTGCTCTTTAAACGGAAAATGAGAGGAAAGCTGCCAGACATAACAGAGTCGTGCGCAGACATGGAAGTACGTGACCGGGACGCAGAACAAAAAGGCAAGTCCAAATTGTATGCAGATGAACAGTGGAGAACACAATACTCAGAGGTGGAAGTTGGCGACATGGTGCTGGTACGGCAGGACAAAGTGGACAAGTTCACCACTCCTTTTAATGCCACACCGCACAAAGTTTTGAGTAAAACAGGGAGTCAAGCAGTAGTCGAATCTCCAGAAGGAGCACGCTACTCGAGAAACACTACGTTTGTGAAGAAATACAGAACCAATGGACCAAAGGAGACACTCCATGAACAGGAGGAAACACAAGGGACTGAGGACAGTATAGCAGACCCTGACACACATACCACTGTGACACAGGCAATACCCACTGACACCAACATGTCAGACATACCCAATACAACCAGACCTCAAAGGGTTAAAAGAAAACCCCACAGACTGTCTGATTATGTCACAACATAAACTGCGAGAACTGCATGGGTGATGTTAAATGTTTAAACCTAGGAATTATTTAGTTGTGTGGTAAGACACAAGTTTGTAAAAAGTTTATAAATCAAATAAGTTATGCAGTGTTATTGTAAGCAACTGTTTGCAAACTGCAAGTTTGTTTCCAAGGAAAAGAGGGATGTCATGTATTGATTGCGAGTTTGACACCAATCAATACGGTAATGTAATGTGCGAGTTTGACACCAGTAAATACGGTAATGTAATGTGCATTGCATTATGGGAATTACCCGGGAAAGCAGCAGTCAGCCATTTTACCAATACAGAGAAGATCGTAGTTAGAAGCCTGTCTGCCTGGTTCTATGCTTGAATGCATTCATACAACACTCACCTGTTAATCACAAACTACTGTGTACCTAACATGTAAGGTACTGATGTGAAAGGCCCGACATAACAGCACGGGCTTGATGGGCCGAATGACCTTCTTCTGTGCTGTAACCATTCTATGATTCTAACAGCAGTCGCTGCACTCCAAAAGTAATTCATTGTGTGAAGGACCTTAAATCATTTTGATGTGATTAGTTGTTATATAAATTCAAATGTTATTTATTATTATAATAAAGCCCAATTCATTTGACTTGTGCAATTATAGGCAAATGTTCAAATACTTCACACTCAATTGAATTATCAAAAACAGTCCCGAAATTGTTGCTCACCATTAGTGAGGTGCTAATTTTTAAAAGGGTTATTGACGCTGTTGTTTTATTTCCTTCCACTGTTATCTGAGCTGTCAGGCAGTGTACTTTATTTTGTGCATAGTTTGTTGTAGAAATGGACCCCAATGATTTGCACATGTAAATATATTGGAGTACAATGCTTCCACATTCTTCTCAACTGATCTGGAGTAGGTCAATGACTGAGGTATAGAAAAGGAGGAATGAAAGGAATGTTAAGCAACTGTACCAAAGTAGCTGGTGGGCAGTTGCCTCATTAGAGCCCTCCGCAAGATCCTGCAAATCCATTGGCAAGATAGGCGCACCAACGTCAGTGTTCTTGCTCAGGCTGACATCCCCAGCATCGAAGCTTTGACCACGCTCAATCAGCTCCGATGGCCGTGCCACATTGTCCGTATGCCCGATACGAGACTCCCAAAACAAGCGCTCTACTCAGAGCTCCGGCATGGCAAAAGAACCCCAGGTGGGCAGAGGAAACGCTTCAAGGACACCCTCAAAGTCTCCTTGAAAAAGTGTAACATCCCCATCGACACCTGGGAATCCATGGCCCAAGACCACACAAAATGGAGGAAAAGCATCCGGGAAGGCGCCGAACACCTCGAGTCTCTTCGCCGGGAGCAAGCGGAAGCCAAGCGCAGGCAGCGCAAGGAGCGCACGTCAACCCAAGCACCCCACCCACCCGCCCCTTCAACCACCGTCTGCCCCACCTGTGACAGAGACTGTAGGTCCCGCATTGGACTCATCAGTCACCTGCGAACTCATTTTTAGTGTGGAAGCAAGTCATCCTCGGTTCCGAGGGACTGCCTAAGAAGAATGATGAATTTTGGAGCATGCGCGATGCTGAGAGGCTCGTGGATAGCACGTTTAGCGAGTTGTTCACGCCTCAGGGCAGGGCGGCACAGGGGGTGACCATCAGGCGGAGCAACAAAGGCAGGCAGGTAGTGCAGGGAACCCCTGCGGGCATCCCCCTTTCAAACAAGTATACCGCTTTGGATACTGTTGAGGGGGATGACTCACCAGGGGAAGGCAGCAGCAGCCAACTTCCTGGCACTGGGGGTGCTCCTGCTGCCCAGGAAGGGGGGAAAAAGAGTGGGAGAGCAATAGTGGTAGGGGATTCTATAGTAAGGGGAACAGATAGGCGTTTCTGTGGCCGTAGACGTGAATCCAGGATGGTTTGTTGCCTCCCTGGTGCCAGGGTCAAGGATGTCACTGAGCGGCTGCAGGGCATTCTGGAGGGGGAGGGTGAACAGGCAATGGTCGTGGTCCACATTGGTACCAACGACATAGGTAAAAAGAGGGATGAGGTCCTGCATCAAGAATTTAGGGAGCTAGGTAACAGATTAAAGAGCAGGACCTCAAAGGTTGTAATCTCTGGATTACTCCCAGTGCCACGTGCTAGTAAGTATAGGAATGGGAGGATAGAGCAGATGAATGCGTGGCTAAAGAGTTGGTGTAGGGGGGAGGGTTTTACTTTCCTGGATCACTGGGCCTGCTTCTGGGAAAGGTGGGACTTGTACAAGTCGGACGGGTTGCACCTGAACCAGAGCGGGACAAATATCCTTGCGGGGAGGTTTGCTAGCACTGTTGGGGGGGGGTTTAAACTAACTTGGCAGGGGGATGGGATACAGAGGGGAGCTGAAATAGGGGGGGATGTGCTGCCAATTATAGAGAAAAAAACAAGTCAGCTTGGTAGACAGGGCAAATATATAAGGGCAAGGCTGGATGGCATCTATTTTAATGCAAGGAGTCTTGCGAATAAGGTGGATGAACTGAAGGTGTTGATAAACACATGGGAGTATGATATTGTTGCTATCACGGAGACATGGTTGAGGGAAGGGCAAGACTGGCAGCTCAATATTCCGGGGTACAGAATCTTCAGGCGAGACAGAGGGGGAGGTATAAGAGGAGGGGGTGTCGCAATATTAATTAAGGAGTCAATTACTGCAGTAAGGAGGGATGATATATTAGCAGGGTCCTCTAATGAGGCCATATGGGTGGAGCTTAAAAACAAAAAGGGGGCAAGCACTTTGCTGGGAGTGTACTATAGGCCTCCAAACAGTCAGGGGGAGATAGAGGAACAGATATGTAGGCAAATCTCAGAGAAATGTGCAAATAATAGGGTAATAATAATGGGGGATTTCAACTTCCCCAATATTAACTGGGATAGTCAGAGTGTGAAAGGCTCAGAGGGTGTAGAATTCTTAAAGTGCATCCAGGAGAGCTTTTTGAGCCAGCATGTAGAAAGTCCTACAAGAGAGGGGGCGGTACTGGACCTAATTCTCGGGAATGTGGCCGGCCAAGTGGAAAAAGTGCTAGTAGGTGAGCACTTTGGTGATAGTGACCATAATATGGTAAGATTTAAGGTGGCCATGGAAAAGGACAGGGATGGGCCGGAAATAAAGGTTCTAAATTGGGGGAAGGCCGATTTTAATAGGATAAGGCAGGATCTGGCCAAAATGGACTGGGATCAGCTACTTGTAGGAAAATCCGCATCGGAGCAATGGGAGGCTTTCAGAAGGGAGATTGAGAACATACAATGGCAACATGTTCCCGTAAAGGTCAAGGGTGGTTCCAAAAACCACAGGGAACCTTGGATGTCAGGGGATATACGGGAATGGATTAGGAAAAAAAGGAGGGCTTTTGGTAGATACAAAAGGCTAAAGACGGAGGAAGCCCTAGAGGAGTACAAAAAGTGCAGGGGGATACTTAAAAAAGAAATTAGGAGATCAAGGAGGGGCCATGAAATAACACTGGCAAGCAAAATAAAGGAAAATCCGAAGATGTTTTATAAGTATATTAAGGGTAAGAGGATAACTAGGGAAAAAATAGGGCCCATTAGGGACAAAAGTGGCAATCTGTGTGTGGAGCCGGAAGATGTAGGAGGGGTTCTGAATGAATTTTTTGCGTCTGTTTTCACTATGGAGAAGGACGATGTAGACATAGAAATAGGGCGGGGGGACTGTGATATGCTCGAACATATTAACATCGAGCGGGGGGAGGTATTGGCGGTTTTAGCTGGCCTAAAAATGGATAAATCCCCAGGCCCGGATGAAATGTATCCCAGGCTGCTGTGTGAGGCAAAGGAGGAGATTGCGGGGGCTCTAACACATATATTCAGGACCTCTCTGGCCACAGGGGATGTGCCAGAGGACTGGAGAACCGCTAATGTAGTACCATTATTCAAGAAGGGTAGTAGGGAAAAACCGGGGAACTACAGGCCAGTGAGCCTAACATCAGTGGTAGGAAAATTATTGGAAAAAATCCTGAGGGACAAAATGTGTCTCCACTTGGAGAGGCAAGGATTAATCAGGGATAGTCAACATGGCTTTGTCAAGGGAAGATCATGTCTGACTAATTTGATTGAATTTTTTGAGGGGGTGACTAGGTGTGTGGATGAGGGTAACGCAGTGGATGTGGTATACATGGATTTCAGTAAGGCCTTCGATAAAGTCCCGCACAGGAGACTGGTCAAGAAGGTAAGAGCCCATGGAATCCAGGGTGCCTTGGCACATTGGATACAAAACTGGCTTAGTGGCAGAAGGCAGAGGGTGATGGTCGAAGGTTGTTTTTGTGACTGGAAGCCTGTGGCCAGTGGGGTGCCACAGGGATCGGTGCTGGGTCCCTTGCTGTTTGTGGTCTACATTAATGACTTGGATATGAATGTTAAGGGTATGATCAGTAAGTTCGCGGATGATACAAAAATTGGTAGGGTGGTAAATAGCGAGGAGGGTAGCCTCAGTCTGCAGGACGATATAGATGGGTTGGTCAGATGGGCGGAACAGTGGCAAATGGAATTTAACCCGGAAAAGTGCGAGGTGATGCACTTTGGGGGGACTAACAAGGCAAAGGAATACACAATGAATGGAAAGACCCTAGGCAAGACGGAGGGTCAGAGGGATCTGGGTGTGCAAGTACACAGATCCCTGAAGGCGGCGGAACAGGTGGATAAGGTGGTAAAAAAGGCATATGGGATACTTGCCTTCATTAGCCGAGGCATTGAATATAAGAGCAAGGAGGTTATGATGGAGCTGTATAAAACACTGGTTAGGCCACAGCTGGAATATTGTGTGCAGTTCTGGTCGCCACACTACAGGAAGGATGTGATCGCGTTAGAGAGGGTGCAGAGGAGGTTCACCAGGATGTTACCAGGGCTGGAGCGCTTCAGCTATGAAGAGAGACTGGGCAGGTTGGGTTTGTTTTCCTTGGAGCTGAGGAGGCTGAGGGGGGACATGATTGAGGTGTACAAAATTATGAGGGGCATAGATAGGATGGATGCTGAGGAGCTTTTTCCCTTAGTAGAGGGGTCGATAACTAGGGGGCATAGATTCAAGGTAAAGGGCGGGAGGTTTAGAGGGGATTTGAGAAAGAACTTTTTCACCCAGAGGGTGGTTGGAGTCTGGAACTCACTGCCTGAAAGGGTTGTGGAGGCAGAAACCCTCACAACATTTAAGAAGCATTTGGATGTGCACTTGAAATGCCATAGCATACAAGGCTACGGGCCAAATGCTGGAATATGGGATTAGATTAGACAGGGCTTGATGGCCGGCGCGGACACGATGGGCCGAAGGGCCTCTATCCGTGCTGTATTACTCTATGACTCTATAAGAAGACATTAGAGGCTCAGGGTGGGGAAGGCAGCAGCAGAACTTTAGGGACTCAGCCGAAATCTCATTGGACCCTTGGGCAAGAGGTTTGCACATTCAAAGCACATTTTAAGAATTTGAGCACGGAAATTCCACAGGATTTTGAAATCATTATTCATAGAATCTGCCCTATAAAATTTACTAGGTGGCTCAGTGATACACTGCACTGGAGCACTGTGCCACAGTTCCATGAAATGATTAGATGTACCGACAATCCTGCCAACACTGAATTCTTAATTTCACTTCTGTTTCCATGTCCAGGTACCAAGTGGGAATCAGAGACTTTCCCATGGAAACTTAGAGGGATAATCATCTGTGCTGCTTGTGCACATCTGCTAGTGCCCAATTCCAGAGCAATATTGGTGTAACTCTGGGGAAATTACTCTTGCATCTTCTCAACTAGACATGGTGAATGCCACAGAGTGACTCAAGAAAGGAGAAAGGGAGATTTAGGGCAGGATTTTCATTGGGCCGTGGAGGCGGGATTGGAGGCGTGTGGGGGGTTAAAATCCTGAAATCGGGAGGCACGAACCCATCCCGCCCCCAACCCGCCTCCATGCCAGTTTCAAAGGAGGCGGGTACCCGACCCGCAGTGGGACCCGCCTCCCCGAGGGGGGAAGGGGATTAGTGCCAATTAACTGCCTGTTAACAGGTAGTTAACAGGCAGTTTTTAGCCTAATCCCTATTTTCATTGGTGAAATGTGGGATTCTCGACGGCTCCAAACCACGCCAAGTTAGCGAGGCGGGTCGTCGGGATGAAGGGCTTGGAGGGGTCGAGATGTCCGGTGTTCAGGTGAGTGATGGGTGCATGAGTGAAGAGGTAAGTGTGTTTGGTGTGTGTAAAGTGTTTAAAGAAGTTTTACTTACATGTACTTACCTTTACAGCCTTCCTTCCTTCAGGTCTCGGGAGTCCCTCATGTCACCGGCACAGAAAGCGGAATGGCCGCGAGCTGTCAAAAGTTCCAGCTTTCAGCTTTCTGTTCCGGGGAGATCTCTAAATCAACCTTAGAGGAAGGAATTAACTTGGTGTACAGATTGTCAGTGTTTGACAGCTTCAAACAGCTGTCAAATGCTGATATTTCATCTGTCAAAAGATCTTGACAGATGAAATATCAATCTGTGATGTCACCTGTTGCCGGGTGGCCCCTAATTGGCCTGCTGAGCCCGCTGGGCGGGCTCAACAAGGTCAATCAAGTCAAAATTGCATGGGTTGGCCACAACTCGATGGAGGCAGGTCTACAACCCTGAAAGTTGTAGTCCCGCCTCCTACCCGCCTCCTCAATGAAAATCCAGCCCTTTGTCTTAAAAAGAGAGAACGTCAACTTTTGGAAAAATAGGGTTGAAATTCTGCTGTATGATATTTGTACGTTATTAGTTTATGTATTTGTGAGATATTCCTGCTTGCTATTCTAACCCATTACTTAAAGTGCTTAACAATTTTGTTAAAATAATGAACAAAGCCATTTTACAGATGTGTATGAACCAATGTGTCATCAATATCACACAGTGTAATTTAAACCTCATATATGGGCTAGCACTTGCGCCTCTCATTACCCCCACCCCCCCACCACCCACAGAGGGCGCTAACAGGGCACCCAGGCACGGCACCACTAATGACTCCCGCTAAATTCACCGGGAGTTTAGCGGCGGTGGTAACCGGTAGCGCCCCGCTCTGCTGCACAGGCGATGACGACGTCATCACTGTGTGCAGCGCCCCGTTTTCGCCCCAACTGCAAAATTGGCCCGCGTCCCCTGAATCTGCACCAGGCGATGACAGTAACCGATTCAGGGGGCAGGAACGGAGCGACAGGAGGCTTGCAGAGCAATAAGTAAAGGGGAGGTGGCGGGCGGGGAAAAAAATCGGCCGACTTGTCGCGGCCTGTTGCCTCTTTGAACATGGGGCGCGTACCGCGATCTGGCAGCCCGGCGCTCCTCTTGTGTGCCGGGCTGCTGGCACGGCACCCTGCTCCCCGGTGGTCCAGGTAGGGCCCCGCAGAGTTGTGGGCTTGGGCCCTCCCCTTTAATGAGGGGAAGAGCCCTTCCAGGCGACAACGCTACGTGGCCCAGTGCATAGCGCTGCAGAACGCACCGCCCTGATATTCGGAGTTAGCACTTTAAGAGCTCCACCTCCCTCTTGGGGTGCTAAAACTGAATTTACCGATCGCCAGCGCTATTTTTCGCCAGGCGCTAAATTTAGCACCCAGGCGATGTTAGTGACCATAAATGGCAAAATTGGCCCGCGTCCCCTGAATCTGCATCAGGTGATGACAGTGGACGCGGGCCAATTTTGCCCCCAAGGACTTTTGTATAACATATTTCAGGAACCAAATCTATCTATCTATAATGTATTTAAACTCTTACATTTGCGTACACTTCAATTTTTCCATTATAAGTTGCTCAATTATAATGGAATCTGCCTATTTAATCTTGTCACGTTGTAATTACACCCTCCCACCTGTGGCTGGTGCAGCAGGAACTCCAGGTGGGCGTGTTTAAGTACAGCGTGACTAGATTATTTCTATGTACCCAATCCAATTCTCAATGTCCTTCCCCTGAAGAGAACACATGGTCCTGACTCTCGGTGTGAAATGCCACAGGAGATCGACTAGTATGTATCTTATAAAAGATACAGTACATTACACATCCTAACTCAATTGACAAATGGAAAAAAAAGCAGCAATGATTTACATTTAACCATGAAGCAAATCAAAGAGAGTGGCCCTGTCGGTTCCATTAAAAGAGCCTGTTGCAGAATTCTTGTGTATCGACAAAAAGATGATTTTCCCTTGTGCTCACGGCAAGTGCAAATGAAAATGTAACTATTACGCTAATAAGTCTGTAGTGCATTAGTGCTGTCTTTGTGGATATTTCCTCTTGCTTTAATGAGTATATAAATAAGATAAGTAAAGACGTCTTACTGCAATTATATAGGGCCCTGGTGAGACCACACCTGGAGTATTGTGTACAGTTTTGGTCTCCTTACCTAAGGAACGATATACTTGCCATAGAGGGAGTGCAACGAAGGTTCACCAGACTGGTTCCTGGGATGGGGGGATTGTCCTATGAGGAGAGATTGAGTAGACTAGGCCTATATTCTCTAGAGTTTAGAAAAATGAGGGCTGTGGAGGCTCAGTCGTTGAGTATATTCAGGACAGAGATCGATAGATTTTTGAATATTAAGAGAATCAAGGGTTATGGGGATAGTGCAGGAAAGTGGAGATGAGGTAGAAGATCAGCCGTGATCTTATTGAATGGGCTCGAAGGGCCAAATGACGACTCCTGCTCCTATTTCTTATGTTCTTAGTAAATATTGCAAACAGAGCAGTTGTAAGAAATAGCTCTTAGATTCAAAGATGGAGTTTTAATTCTTAGAATAGAGACTGACAACAAACTGAAATGCAGCCGGGAACGGATAGCAGAAATGTCAGCAAGGTCAAATGACAAGGGTCGTAGTTCGCTCTCTACTGTCGCGGGTTGTATGTCTATTATACTTATCTTAACCACATGTAATATCTGATTATGCTTGAAACTGTAGCTCTTTAATAAAAAGCCTTACAAACTCCTAAAGCCCTTTGGGTAATCTGTGTGTGACCTGTGATCCAAATCGTACACAGTGCATTGGTGCTCCAGTGAATGGGGTCATGGTTTGCACCTACAATCTAACTTCCTGGGTTTGGCTATGCCATGACGGGTGGGTAGAAAGCAAAGGTTACACAAGAAAAACCAAAGGCCAGATGATCCAGTCTTAACTGGTGGACCTCATAACAATACTGGCATGGGCCTGGGACCTGGTTACCTCCCTGCCTTATAAGTCAGAGAATGTGTGGTGCTGGTAGACCTAAAGTGGAAGAGCAAATATATAGCGTAAGATACATCAAAAGGGGGCAGCGTTTTGGAGCACTAACAGCGAGCACTAAGGAATAGTGTAACGTGGGTTCTTAGCTAATAATTCCCATAGTGGTCAAGTTTTTGAAATGTGTCCTCTTGGGTTTTTTTAGCGCAAAGCAGAGTCCTTGAAGTTGCCCACAGGGGCACTATGGAAAGCTATATTAAGACTGTTTTTTGAAGGATCTGTTTGAAGAAAGATGACTGAGTGGAAAGTGTTAGAAGCTTCTGAAAATTATTCCATCAGCACAGCTGATGAAATGGTACTGATACCTCCTGGGGATTTAGGTAAACGGCACATGCTCAGACTGCACAATCCAAATTAAGCCCACAGCATCACAAATCTGGGTGAAAATATCAAGCTGGGGCCTTCAAATACAAATTTTAATAAAGGCATTAAAAGATAATTCAATGTAAAATAATCAAGTTATTGTGAAATATGTAATTTTTTGAATTGTTAAACGTTTTATTTTAACCCTTGTTCGGACATTAAAATTTTCAGTTATTGTGAAAAACATGGTGGATGATGTTGTGTCGGTACCTTTCTACCTAGACACAATTTAGGACTCAGAACTCAGAGATTCAAACATGAAGTGCTTTATTGGAAGGAAAGGAAGTTCTGGAAAGTTCCGAACAAAGAGAGCTAAACTTAACAGAGAACACCCAACCATTTATCTCCTGTGACAGCGCCACCACAGGTGGGAGGAGAACACACAATAGAACACACAATACATAACATTTCCTCCCCTCTTAAATGGAAGGTCCACATTATTCCTCAACAGGTAAGTTACTTTCAATGCACTCAACGAACCTAGGGTAGAGGTAGACTGCCTCAAACCCTGACTTTACCCTGGGGTTTATTCTCCCCCAGTCTTGTGGGTAAGTCACTAAGCCTACAGATCCAAGCGTCTTGGAGGCCGCCGCTCTCTGACAGGATACCGGCGGTCATCGCTGGCTTCCACAGCAGTAGGCATTGACACAGGCCTGGATGGAGAAGGTGGCTGTGTCAGTCGAAAGTCAGGAGTTTGCACAGGTGGAACAGTCTCTTTGACTTCCTGTGTTGGAGAAGAGCACTGTGGCAAAGGATGCTGGTTTGCGGTATCATCCGGAAACAGTTCAAGCCAACCAGCCGTTGGAGCCTCTGTGGCTGTCTCTGCTCCTAGCAACAGTTGATCTGTGTGTCTTCTCCAGACGATGTCCTCAGCAGTCTCAACCGTGTAAGACACAGGGCCCGTCTGCGCGATCACCATAGCAGGAACCCATTTCGGTCCAGTGTTGTAGTTTCGAGCTAGGACGTGCTCTCCAGGGTGAAACCGTCTCTCCTTGGCTCTTTTCTCTCTCTTTTCAACTTGAGCTTGTTGTTGACGATGGACAACCTGTTCTGCCCTTGGAGGTTTGAGTAAGTCAAAACTTGTCCGCAACTGCCTCTTCATCATGAGTGAAGCGGGGGAAGTTTTGGTTGTGGCATGCGGCTCGTTCCTGTAGGACAACAGGAAGCTGTTCAGACGTTGGTGGATTGAGCCCTGACCTTGCGATGCCTTCAAGGCGTGCTTCAAAGTTTGCACAAACCTTTCTGCCTGGCCGTTAGTAGAGGGATGATAGGGCGCAGACCTGATATGTTGGACACCATTCACATGCAGGAAGGTTGCAAACTCCTGTGATACAAATTGTGGACCGTTGTCACTTATGAGTTGTTCCGGTGAGCCATAACGGCTGAACATCTCACCAAGTTTCTCAATTGTTTTCTCTGCCGTGGTAGACCTCATCACAGCAACCTCCAGCCACTTCCTACGAGCGTCCACAACCACTATAAACATCTTCTCTTCGAAAGGACCGGCGAAGTCCACATGTACTCACTGCCACACTTCTGCAGGCCAATCCCAGGGGTGTAGGGTTGCCAGCTGTGGAACATTCCAGGCCCTTTGACATGGGGAACATGTTTTGGCTTTCTCCTCAATATTCCCATCGAGACCTGGCCACCAGAAGTAGCTTCTTGCCATTTCCTTCATCCGAACCATCCCACTGTGGCCTGTATGAAGTTGTTGCAGTATAGGTTCCCTCAGAGGTGGCGGAATGATGACACGGCGTCCCCAAAGAAGACAACCTGCCTGGACGGGGAGCTCATTTCTTTTTGAAACGTAAGGTTTCAAACTAGGAGAATCTCCTATAGCTCTCCCTCGAATGACATCGTCCATTACCTCAGACAGGACTGGATCATTGCGGGTGTACCTTCGCACCTGAACTGCAGTGACAGGTGCTCCCTCCACTTGTCTAAAGTAGAAGATGTCTATCTGACGAGGCTCTGGGGGAGTAACAGGCAAGGGTAGCCTCGAGAGACCGTCTGCGTTGCCGTGCAAGTCTGATTTGCGATATTTGATGTCATATGTGTGTCCTGACAACAGTAAAGCCCACCTTTGCATCCTGCTTGCAGCGAGAGACGGAATTCCGGTGTGGGGCCCGAAGATTGAAGTCAATGGACAGTGGTCTGTCAGGAGTGTGAACCTTCTCTCAAACAGGTACTGATGAAATTTTCGAATTCCAAAAACGATTCCCAGGGCCTCGCGCTCGATCTGCGCATAGTTACTCTCGGCCTTGTTCAAGGTGCGTGATGCGAAGGCGATAGGTTTCTCTTCACCCGAAGGCATGATGTGGGATATGACTGCTCCCGCACCATATGGTGATGCATCACATGCTAGCTGCACGGGTAGCTTTGGGTCGAAGTGTGTCAGGACCTCCGATTTCAGCAATGCTTTCTTTGCTTGGGCGAAAGCTTCGTTGCACAGTTCAGTCCATTTCCATGTTTTGCCTTGACATAGCAACTGATGTAACGGCTTCTGCAATGTTGCTAAGTCTGGAATAAACTTCCCATAGTAGTTAAGTAGCCCCAGAAATGAACGTAACTGGCTCACATTCTGGGGTGCTGGGGCCTCCACGATCGCCTTGACCTTTGACGGCGCCTTATGCAGGCCAGTAGCGTCAATCACATGCCCCAGGTACTCAACTGAAGACTGAAAGAATTCACATTTGTCTTTACGAACTCTGAGTCCATACTCTTTCAGTCGTTGTAGTGTCGCATCCAAGTTCAGAACATGATCCTCCTCATTCGTCCCAGTGACGAGGATGTCGTCCAGGTAGCACTGGACTCCTGGCAGTCCACTCAAAATCTGATCCATTGCCCTTTGGAATAGAGCAGGGGCCGACGTAATTCCAAATGGAAGGCGGCAGTACCTGTATAGCCCCTTGTGTGTCACAATTGTCAGCAGCTCCTTTGATTTGTCATCGACATGCATTTGTAGATAAGCCTGGCATAAGTCTATTTTGCTGAACTTTTGCCCTCCGGCCAGGCCCGTAAAAAGATCATCAATGAGGGGAAGAGGGTACTGTTCCGCAGACAGCACTGGGTTAATAGTCACTTTAAAATCCCCGCAGATTCGAACAGATCCATCCTTTTTCAGGACAGGAACAATGGGTGTGGCCCATTTGCTCACGCTCACAGGCTCCAGGACTCCATTCTCGACTAAGGCCTCCAAGTTAGCCTCAACTTTTGGCCTAATTGCATAGGGTACAGGTCGGGCTTTGTGAAACTTCGGCTTGCTGTCAGGTTTAATGTCCAGTCTCACGCTGATCTTTTTCATGCTCCCAAGTTCCCCATTGAAGAGTTCTGCATGTTTGTTTAACACTGCAGTCAGACCTGACTCCCCTTTTGACATCATGCGGACTGCAGGCCAGTCCAGCGTGATTTTCTCTAGCCACGCACGTCCCAGTAGCGATGGGTAATTTCCCTTTACCACATATAGTGGCAGTTTTGCAGTCTGTCCGTTCAATTTAACTGTCACCTCAATGACGCCTCTCATGGCCACAGGTTCGCCGGTATACGTCTTTAGCACAATGTTTGTTGGCTGAAGGGTAAGATGCTTTAGCATTTTGTTGTAGACAGTGTCTGAAACAAGGGACACAGCCGCGCCTGTGTCCACCTCCATCCGCACTGATTGTCCCTCCACCAGTGGTGACACCCAGTAGCCATTTAAATCACCTGCAACCGTCAGTATGTGCACCTCTTCCTCCTCAGAGGTGTCGCTCCCCTCTGTTTTGCTTGTTCCATCATACTGCACTGAATGAACACTCTTTTTCCTCTCTTGTCCAAATACAGACATTTTGCTTCCATGCTTCCCAGCTCTGTCTGTTCTTTTTTTACCTCGACAGGCACGTTCAATGTGACCCTTTTTGCCACAATTTTGGCATTCCAGCTCCGTACACCAGCAGTCATTAGCGTAATGGCCCATTTTCCCACAACGGTAACATGTGCCGTTCCGCACACCTTTAGGCTCAGACGACACCTTGTGAACTCTCCCTGTTGAACTCAACTGGTGAGCCTCCTTTTCCGCCATCTCCATGGAGACACTAACTTCAATGGCCTTTTCAAGAGTAAGGTTGTCCTTAGTAAGAAGGCGCATCTGTGTGGCTGCATTTTGCAGACCACACACAAGTCTGTCTCTAATGGTGTCATTCAGCACCTCCTTGAACTGGCAGTGTTCCGACAACCTTTTTAAAGCAGCAATAAACATCGTCACTGATTCCCCCTCCCCTTGATTCCGTTTATGAAATCTAAATCTCTCAGCAATAATCAGAGGTTTTGGTGAAAAATATGCTCCAAGAATTTCCACTAGTTGCTTATATGTTTTAGTTCCTGGCTTATCTGGTTGCATGAGGCTGCAAAGTAAATTGAATGTCTTCGGCCCGATTACACTCAAAAAGGTAGGCACGACCTTTTCGTTTGCCACCGCATTCGCCAATACAAAATAGTCAAAACGTTCTGTATAAGCGCTCCATTGCTCCACATCTTCATCAAAATCACCGATGTTTCCTAATATAGTAGCCATCTCACGTTTCAAATTAAATTTTCTGTTTACTCACTGCACCCGTAACGTACGCAGATTCGTCCGCTCCTCGTTGCCACTTGTTGTGTTGGTACCTTTCTACCTAGACACAATTTAGGACTCAGAACTCAGAGATTCAAACATGAAGGCCTAGAAATTCACTAGCCTTAGCGCCGCTTCTGAGGCGCTAGAGGGACTAGCGCCAGAGTTATGGCCAGTTGAAAAATTCCCTGAGGCCCTAAAGCGGCGTTGCACCGGTAGCGCAGCGCCGGCACCAATGACGTCATCGGTGTGTGCAGCGTCCCGGTTGCCATGCCGACGGGCCCCAGCGCCGAAATTCAGTTGCGGCCGCCTCGCCCGTGGCAGCCGCAACTAAGACTCTGGCAACAGAGTCCAACATGTGTTTGCGCCGGCGCATTAAAGGCCCCGCGGCGGCCGGCCGCTTTCCCGCCGGCCGCCTGCCCACAGCTCCCTCCCCGGACTTCTCCCCCCCCCCCCCGGAACAGATGCAAGCCCGGCACTTGTCCGAGGTGCCGGGCTCATTTTTAAACAGATTTGCGCGGGCCGCGGCCGGGTGCAGGCAGCTCCTCCTTAACGGAAGGAGGAGGCCTGCACTTCCCCAGCCTGCCGCACCGCATCGGGTGCCGCAGCGCCGGAATTGCGGCGCTAAACGGCAGTTAGCGCCCTTTTCCAGGCGCTAAGACCCTTCAGTAGCGCCGGCAGCCGTTTGGGCGCGGCGCTACTGAATTTTTGGTGCGCGCAGGGGGACTTAGCGCCGGCACTAACTTCCGGCGCTAAAGCCCTGGCTAAGCCAAAACCCAATTTCTAGGCCGAAGTGCTTTATTGGAAGGAAAGGAAGTTCTGGAAAGTTCCGAACAGAGAGAGCTAAACTTAACAGAGAACACCCAACCATTTATCTCCTGTGACAGCGCCACCACAGGTGGGAGGAGAACACACAATAGAACACACAATACATAACAGATGAAAACGTTTTCAGAATGCATTTTAAGTGACAGTGGAAACCTGTTGGTCAGATTGCACGTTCAGAGTGATGAGCTTACATATGCGGCGGCAGTGCGGAGCTGGGAGGAGCGGTGAGGCGGCGGTGGCGATAAAAGGCGAGCCCGAGGCGCAGGTAGGCCCCACAGCAGCAGCAGCGGCGGTGGCAGTGCGGCCCTGGGAGGAGCAGCGAGGCGGCGGTAGCGATAAAAGGAGAGCCTGAGGTGCAGGTAGGCCCCACAGCAGCCGTAGCGGCGGTGGCGGCAGTGCGGACCTGGGAGGAGCGGCGGTGATAAAAGGTGAGCCCGAGGCGCAGGTAGGCCCCACAGCAGCAGCAGCGGCGGTGGCAGTGCGGAGCTGGGAGGAGCGGCGAGGCGGCGGCACCGATAAAAGGAGAGCCCGGGGCGCAGGTAGGCCCCACAGCAGCAGCAGCGATGGCGGCGGCAGTGCGGACCTGGGAGGAGCGGTGAGGCGGTGGTGGTGATAAAAGGAGAGCCCGAGGCGCAGGTAGGCCCCACAGCAGCAGCAGCAGCAGCGGTGGCAGTGCGGACCTGGGAGGAGCAGCGAGGCGGCGGCGGCGATAAAAGGCAAGCCCGAGGCACAGGTAGGCCCCACAGCAGCAGCAGCGGTGGCGGCAGTGCAAACCTGGGAGGAGCGGCGAGACGGCAGTGGCAATAAAAGGCAAGCCCGAGGCGCAGGTAGGCCCCACAGCAGCAGCAGCGGTGGCGGCAGTGCAAACCTGGGAGGAGCGGCGAGACGGCAGTGGCGATAAAAGGCAAGCCCGAGGCACAGGTAGGCCCCACAGCAGCAGCAGCGGTGGCGGCAGTGCAAACCTGGGAGGAGCAGCGAGGCGGCGGTGGCAATAAAAGGCGAGCCCGAGGCGCAGGTAGGCCCCACAGCAGCAGCAGCGGTGGTGGCAGTGCGGACCTGGGAGGAGCAGCGGTGATAAAAGGCGAGCCCAAGGTGCAGGTAGGCCCCACAGCAGCAGCAGCGGCGGCGGCAGTGCGGACCTGGGAGGAGCGGCGGTGATAAAAGGCGAGCCCGAGGCGCAGGTAGGCCCCACAGCAGCAGTAGCAGCGGCGGCAGTGCAGACCTGGGAGGAGCGGCAGTGATAAAAGGCGAGCCCGAGGCGCAGGTAGGCCCCACCAATCTCAGAGCTCCGAGAGCGGGAGAGAGAAGTAAAAAGTAATCGAAGTGTGATGTCACCAGAAAGCAGGTAAGTGATTGGTTGGTGAGTATTTCTCTCTTTCTCGTTTTTTCCAAACTTAAATTTTGTGGTTTATAGTTTCTAGGCTCTCTGTTGTGTAGCGGGGACTGCTGTTAAACAAGGGCCCTTGAGTATATCATTTAACTGTAGTGTAATTGGTGGGATTGATTTGATTTAATTTAATTTGAATTAATTAAAGGGTAAGTCATGGCAGGACAGCCCGGCCCCGTGGTATGCTCTTCCTGCGCTATGTGGGAACTCAGGGACACTTCCTGTGACCCTGATGACCATGTGTGCAGGAAGTGTGTCCAGCTGCAGCTACTGACAGTCACATTGCGGCGCTGGAGCTGCGATTGGATACATACTGGACCATCCGCGATGCTGAGGACGTCGTGAATAGCATGTTTAATCAGTTGGTCACACCACAGGTAAAGGTTGCACAGGCAGAAAGGGAACGGGTGACCAACAAGCAGAGTAGTAGGCGCAGGCAGGTAGTGCAGGGGTCCCCTGTGGCCATCCCCCTCTCAAACAGATATACCACTTTGGATACTGGTGGGGGGATGACTTAACAGGGGAAGGCAGCAGCAGCCAACTTCCTGGCACCAGGGGTGGTTCTGCTGCACAGGACGGGAGGAAAAAGAGGGGTAGAGCTATAGTAATAGGGGATTCTATTGTAAGGGGAATAGAGAGGCGTTTCTGCGGCCGCAAACGAGACTCCAAGATGGAGTGTTGCCTCCCTGGTGCAAGGGTCAAGGATGTCTCAGAGCGGCTGCAGAACATTTTAGAAGGGAAGGGTGAACAGCCAGTTGTCATGGTGCATATAGGTACCAACGATATAGGTAAAAACCGGGATGAGGTCCTAAAAGCTGAATATAGGGAGTCACACAACACCAGGTTATAGTCCAACAGTTTTATTTGAAATCACAAGCTTTCGGAGCGCTGCTCCTTCGTCAGGTGAAGTGGAGAGATGCATAAAGACACAGCTTATATAGTCATCTGGCATTATTCTCTGACTATATAAGCTGTGTCTTTATGCATCTCTCCACTTCACCTGACGAAGGAGCAGCGCTCCAAAAGCTTGTGATTTCAAATAAAACTGTTGGACTAAAGCCTGGTGTTGTGTGACTTCTTACATTTGTCCACCCCAGTCCAACTCCGGCATCTCCACACCCTGAATATAGGGAGTTAGGAGGTAAATTAAAAAATAGGACCTCAAAGATAATAATCTCAGGATTGCTACCAGTGGCACATGCTAGTCAGAGTAGAAATAGAAGGATATTTCAGATGAATACGTGGCTAGAGGAATGGTGCAAGGGGGAGGGATTCAAATTCCTGGGACATTGGAACTGGTTCTGGGGGAGGTGGGACGTGTACAAAACGGACAGTTTGCACCTGGGCAGGGCTGGGACCGATGTCCTAGGGGAAGTGTTTGATGGTGCTCTGGGGGAGGGTTTAAACTAAAATGGCAGGGGGTTGGGAACCTGAGCGGGGAGACAGAGGAAAGGGAAACAAGGATAAAAGCAAAAGACAGGAAGGAGAAAAACAAAAGTGGCAGGCAGAGAAATCAAGGGTTTAAATCAAACATGGCCACAGTAAATAATAATTCTAAAAGATCTAAGAGCATTAAAAAAACAAGCCTGAAGGCTCCGTGTCTCAATGAGAGGAGCATTCGTAATAAGGTGGATGAATTAGCTGCGCAAATAGAGGTAAACGAATATGATATGATTGGGATTACGGAAACATGGCTCCAGGGTGGCTAAGGCTGGGAACTCAACATCCAGGGGTATTCAATATTCAGGAAAGATAGGCAAAAAGGAAAAGGAGGTGGGGTAGCATTGCTGGTTAAATAGGGGATTAACACAATTGTAAGGAAGGATATTAGCTCTGATGATGTGGAATCTGTATGGGTAGAACTGAGAAATACCAAGGGGCAGAAAACGTTAGTGGGAGTGGTATATAGACCTCCAAACAGTAATGCGGAGGTCGGGGATGGCATTAAATGGGAAATTAGAGAAGCGTGCAATAAGGGCACAGCAGTCATCATGGGTGACTTTAATCTACATATCGATTGGGCTAACCAAATTATTAACAATACTGTGGAGGAGGAATTCCTGGAGTGTATACGGGATGGTTTCCTGGACCAATATGTCGAGGAACCAACTAGAGATCAGGCCATCTTAGACTGGGTATTATGTAATGAGAAAGGATTAATTAGCAATCGTATTGTGAGAGGCCCCTTGGGTCGGAGCGATCATAATATGATCGAATTCTTTATTAAGATGGAGCGTGAAGTAGTTGACTCAGAGACTAGGGTCCTGAATTTAAATAAAGGAGACTACGATGGTATGAGGCGCGAGTTGGGTAGGATTGATTGGGGAATGTCACTCAAAGGGTTGACGGTGGATAGGCAATGGCAAACATTCAAAGATCATATGGATGAACTACAGAATTTGTTCATCCCAGTTAGGCATAAAAATCAAACAAAAAAGGTGACTCAACCATGGCTAACAAGGGAAATTAGGGATAGCATAAGATCCAAGGAGAGGACATATAAATTGGCCAGAACAAGCAGTAAACCTGAGGATTGGGAGCAGTTTAGGATTCAACAAAGGAGGACAAAGGGATTAATTAAGAGGGGGAAAATAGAGTATGAGAGTAAGCTTGCAGGGAACATAAAAACTGACTGTAAAAGCTTTTATAGATATGTGAAGAGAAAAAGATTGATGAAGTCAAGCGTAGGTCCCTTGCAGTCAGAATCAGGGGAATTTATAATGGGGAACAAATAAATGGCTGACCAATTAAATACATACTTTGGTTCTGTCTTCACAAAGGAGGACACAAATAACCTCCCAAAGATGTTGGGGAACATAGGATCTAATGAAAGGGAGGAACTGATAGAAATCAGTATTTGTAGGGAAATGGTGTTAGGGAAATTGATGAGATTGAAGGCCGATAAATCCCCAGGGCCTGATAATCTACATCCTAGGGTACTGAAGGAAGTGGCCCTAGAAATAGTAGATGCATTGCTGGTCATCTTCCAAAAGTCGATAGACTCTGGAACAGTACCCATTGATTGGTGGGTAGCTAATGTTACCCCACTGTTCAAAAAAGGTGGTAGAGAGAAAACGGGGAATTACAGACCGGTAAGCCTGACATCGGTAGTGGGGAAAATGTTAGAGTCCATTATAAAGGATGTAAAAGCAGAGCACTTGGAAAAAAGTGACCGGATCGGACAAAGTCAACATGGATTTACAAAAGGTAAATCGTACTTGACTAATCTACTGGAATTTTTTGAGGATGTAACTGGTAAAATAGATAAGGGAGAACCAGTGGATGTGGTGTATTTGGACTTTCAAAAGGCTTTCGATAAGGTCCCGCATAAGAGATTAGCATGTAAAGTTAAGGCACATAGGATTGGGGGCAAGGTATTGACTTGGATAGAGAACTGGTTGGCAGACAGAAAGCAAAGAGTTGGAATAAACGGCTCTTTTTCCGAGTGGCAGGCAGTGACTAGTGGGGTACCGCAGGGATCGGTCCTTGGACCCCAGCTATTCACAATATATATTAATGATCTAGACGAGGGAACTAGATGTAATATCTCCAAGTTTGCAGATGACACAAAGCTGGGTGGGCGTGTGTGCTGTGAGGAGGATGCCGAGAAACTCCAATATGATTTGGACAGGTTGGGTGATTGGGCAGAAGCATGGCAGATGCAATATAACATGGATAAATGTGAGGTTATCCACTTTGGTGTCAAAAACAGGAAGGCAGATTATTATCTGAATGGCAATAGATTGGGAGAAGGCGAAGTGCAACGAGACCTGGGCGTCCTTGTGCACCAGTCGCTGAAGATAAGCATGCAGGTGCAGCAGGCGGTTAAGAAGGCAAATGGTATGTTGGCCTTCGTAGCGAGAGGGTTTGAGTACAGGAACAAGGATGTCTTGCTGCAGTTGTACAGGGCCTTGGTGAGACCACATCTTGAGTATTGTGTGCAGTTTTGGTCGCCTTATCTGAGGAAGGATGTTCTTGCCATGGACGGAGTTCAGCGAAGATTCACCAGGCTGATACCTGGGATGGCAGGAATGACATATGAGGAGAGATTGGGTCGATTGGGCTTGTACTCGCTGGAGTTTAGAAGAATGAGAGGGGATCTCATTGAAACTTATAAAATTCTAACAGGACTAGACAGACTAGATGCTGGAAGGATGTTCCCGATGGTCGGGGAGTCCAGAACCAGGGGTCACAGTCTAAGGATAAGGGGTAAGCCATTTAGGACAGAGATGAGGAGGAATTTTTTCACGCAGAGAGTGGGGAACCTGTGGAATTCTCTACCAAAGAAGGCAGTAGAGGCCAATTCATTAAATGTATTTAAGAAGGAGTTGGATATATTTCTTAAGGCTAAAGGGATCAAGGGATATGGAGAGAAGGCAGGAACAGGGTACTGAATTTGGATGATCAGCCATGATCTCATTGAATGGCAGAGCAGGCTCGAGGGGCCGAATGGCCTACTCCTGCTCCTATCTTCTATGTTTCTATGTAACTCATTATGAATGTGGAGATAGGAAATTTTAACAGGAAAAATTGACACAAAAACTGTGACAAAAGCATGACAACAGGATGTCAAGTTGTGTAGACAGAAAGTTCATGCATTTTTAAAACATTTAACACATATATTTTGATACAGTATTACATTACCAACTATTTTTTGAGCTCTCAATGACTGGCTAACCACATGTGTGAAGTTCCTAATTTATGAATAGTTTGCTATATTTTTATAAATTTAAAAGACGATGTGAAGGTTTGATGAAGTCATTTGGTATCTGTACAATGTCTTCCCAGCTCACAAGACAGTCGGGGGTTCCAATCCTATGATTTTTTTCCTGCCTCTTTGAGAGGAAATACCGCAATTCTGTCGCACATTATTCAACTGCCTAAGTTTCCATTAAGTGGTTGTTTTCTTATCGGGGAACGTCTTCATTTTTAACAACATGGCAACTATCTTCAGAACGTTGGTAATTTTTACACTAACTTGATGCAATGCAGTAAATAGCAATTCAGGTGTTAAATCTACTCAGTATGAGATTCATTAATTCATGAACACATGAATGTCATTCATGTATTCCAATGTTGGTTTAACATGACACTAAGTGTTTTGCCAGTGAACTGAAGGCATCAGTTGAGCCAGTTACTTAGGAGATGGGGAAAGATCAAATTAACTTCAGTTATACTGGAATTTCTGAATTTTGAAATGGCATATTCCAACAGTGCTCTAAGACATAATTGAAGCTGAATTTATTACTCCCAACAAACTAAGAGAGCATGATTCAGTGTAACAAATCTCTTTGCTTTGCATTATTGTAGTTAATTATTCCAAATGGATTGATTGGAAAAGAAATTAACAGCTACATTTCCATGGGAGAAATAATTTCTCTGATTCGAATCAAACCAAATAGTTTTTCACTGATCTACTTATATCAGTAAAGTAGTCTTCATTCCATTTTATGTAGTATTTTTGAATAAATAGAAACTATTTTTACAAAAAATGCATGTACTGTAATTGAATGTTAAATAAGAATATTGTTGGATTAATAGTATTTTAAGGTTTCATTACTCCCAGACTTGGCTTCTCCAAAGCTCTCCTGAGTTCCACACTACACAAACTCCAACTCTTTCAAAACTCGGCCTCTGCATCCTGCCCTTCCTCAAGTCCCATTCACCCATCACTATATCCTTGCTGACTTCCATCGGTTCCCTCACTGAATTCAAAATCTTTCAGCCTCATTCACAAGTCCATCCAACGCCTCACCCCACCCTACCGCTTCAATCTTCTCCATTCCCACGTCCCAGCTTGTGCTCTTTGGTCCTCCAACTCTGGCCTCCTGTGGTAGAGCCTTCAGCCATGTTGGCTCAGCGCTCTGAAACCACTTTAAGCCTCTCCACCTAAAAAGCCCCCTGAAAAACTATCTTTTTGACCTTGGTTTCAGACATCTATCTTAACTCTTCCCTTGCTGATTGGTACCCATTTCTGCTCTGTCAAGCCTGTTGGGATATTTTGTATGCAAACATTACTATCTGAAGCTGTTGCTTGCCCTGTTCACAGCACTGACATGTGGAATATTGGTGTTATTGTTTGGGATGGACATGAAGAATTATTATGTGACAGAGTTGAGAAATCCTCTACAATGCAGACCAGATTATTAAAATAGTTCAACTTCCAAAAGTAGCAGTGCTTTATGGAGATGAAGAACACTACAACTTCCAATTATATGGTTAGTCAGTCAACGTACTGTGCGGAGTGCAAACATTGACAAGTAAATCTCCAGGAGTGCATGGCTGTGATGGATAACACCAGCACATGCACTTTGAAGTGCATAATTTGGATACGTGCCAACTGTCTATGGAACTCAATTGCTAACAATCTGAGTGAAAATATTTTCTACTGGTGAGGTTTCTAAATGGAGCAACTTTTTACTTGAATTTTACATTTATGGCAGTATTAAGCATTGCTAGATCAGTTACAATGTAGGTCTGTTTACCTCAGCTCCTTACAATTGTCTCACAAATGTAAAGTCAGTTCCCATATCTAACAAACATTTTATATAAGTCTCTTAAATGGTGCAACCTTAACCTGCCTGACTGTCTTAATGAGCCCAGTTTAGAAGACAATTCCTGTGTATTATCATGGGGTGTCGGGTAGTGGGTGGGGGTTGGTGCGATTTTGGTGTTGCACAATAATCGGGATGGAGGGGTGACTTCGACTTGCATGTATGAGGCTCTCCTCCAGGAACACAGGAACATGAGTAGGCCATTCAGCCCCTCAAGCCTGCGCCGCCATTCAATGAGATCATGCCTGATCTGCGACCTAACTCCATATACCCACCTTTGGTCCCTATCCCTTAATACCTTTGGTTAACAGAAAGCTATCAATCTCTGATTTAAAATTAACAATTGATCTAGCATCAATTGCCATTTGCAGAAGAGAGTTCCAAACCTCTACCATCCTTTGTGTATAGAAGTGTTTCCTAATTTCACTCCTGAAAGGTCTGGCTCTAACTTTTAGGCTATCCCCCCACCCAGTCCTAGAATCCCCAACCAGCGGAAATAGTTTCTCTCTATCTACCCTATCTGTTCCCCTTAATATCTTGAAATCTTCGATTAGATCTTCCCTTAACCTTCTAAATTCTAGGGAATATAACCCTAATTTGTGTAATCTCTCTTTGTAATTTAACCCTTGAAGCCTGGGTATCATTCTGGTAAACCTACGCTGCACTCCCTCCAAGGCCAATATATCCTTCCTAAGGTGTGGTGCCCAGAACTGCTCACAGTGCTCCAGGTGTGGCCTAACCAGGGGTTTTTTTTATACAGTTGCAGCATAACTTCTAACCCCTTGTATTCTAGTCCTCTAGATATAAAGGCCAGCATCCCATTAGCCTTTTTGATTATTTTCTGTACTTGTTCATGAAATTTTAATGATCTATGTACCTGGACCCAAGTCTTTTTGGACCTCCACTGTTTTTAGCTTTTCATGATTTAGAAAGTACCCTGTTCTATCCTTTTTAGGTCCAAAGTGGATGACCTCACATTTACCGACATTGAAATCCATTTGCCACAGTTTTGCTTATTCACTTAATCTGTCGATACCCTTTGTAATTTTATGTTTCCATCTACACTGCCTACAATACCACCTATCTTTGTGTCATCGGCAAATTTGGATATATGACTTTGGATATATGACTCCATTATCTAAATCGTTAATAAATATTGTGAATAGTTGAGGCCCCAACACAGATCCCTGCAGGACACCACTAGTCACCTCCTGCCAATTTGAGTACCTACCCATTATCCTTACGGCCTGTCCCCTGCTGCTCAGCCAATTTCCTAACCAGGTCAATAATTTGCCCTCAATTCCGTGGGCTTTTACCTCAGTTAATAGTCTCTTATGTGGGAATTTATCAAATGCCTTCTGGAAGTCCATATAAATAACATCTATAGACATTCCCCTGTCCACTACTTTCGTCACCTCCTCAAAAAATTCAATCAGGTTTGTCAGGTATGACCTACCTTTCATAAATCCACACTGGCACTGTTTGATCAACTGAAAATTTTCGAGTGTTCAGTCACCCTACCCTTTAATTATAGACTCTAGCAATTTCCCGACAACAGGAGTTAGGCTAACTGGTCTATAATTCCCTAGTTTCCTATGAGGCTCCTGCCTGTTTCAGACAGGAGCTCCGGTTGCCTGGCTAGAGAACCAGCTGAAAATCAGGACAGCTGGCAACACGGTGGTAAGTTAGAGCTTCAACCAGTTGTGTTAATTTGGGTTAAAATTGTCTTGTTTTTGAAGCACAAATGGGGTGGTAGCAAAACAAAAATTGCCCCCCATGAGTTTTTGACCTTTTAAAATAAAATTGACTGCAAAATCCTTTCAAGCACAAGTGTACGGCATTTTATTAAACAAAACCAAAATAGAAACAGTATCTCATTTACTATTCTTTATTTAGACATACAACCAGCAATTATGGTTCTTAAATATCCATCCGTGCTGAGATGCCCATTTCACACTGCTGGGATTAGCTTCAAATTCTTTTGATGCTCAACACATAAGGTGTCCAGCTGATAATGTATTCAATGAAGACCAGGGGGGAAAAATTGGGTTTCTTTGCGCCTCTTGAGTGCTGGGCTGCTTTCCCAGCACCCCACTCCCCGGTGATCCAGCAGGGCCCCGGTGTGCGCAGCGTTAGACCCCTTCCTTTTAATCAGGGGAGGGAGACCTGCAATACCGCGGCACGATGTGCCGATGGGCGTGGTGCTATTGCACGTAACGCCGCGATAGTCGGTGGTAGCGCCCCAGGAAGGCGGGGGAGCAGCTTCCAGTAGTGCCGCACCTCCTGCTTGGGGTGCTACCACTGAATTTATGGCGCAGGGGTGCTAACTTTTTCGGGGCGTCAAAAGTACCAAATTTTCTCCCCCAGGATTTTCCTGTTTTGCATAATTCCGATACATCTTTATTATTTAACATAGGTATTCAAAATCACGAAGGATTGTGATAGAGTAAATAAGGAGAAACTGTTGCCACCGGCAGAAGGTTCAGTAACCAGAGGACACAGATTTAAGGTGATTGGCAGTAGAGGAGACATTCTTTTTTACGCAGTGAGTTATTATGATCTGGAATGCACGCACTGCCTGAAAGGGGTAGAAGCTGATTCAATAGTAACTTTCAAAAGGGAAATGGATAAATAAGTGAAGTCGAGAAAATTACCAGGCTATGGGGAAAGAAGAGGGGAATGGGACTAATTGGATAGCTCTTTCAAAGAGCTAGCACAGGCATGATGGGCTGAATGGCCTTCTATGCTGCAACACTCTATGGGCTAGAAATTCATTATAGCCCAGGAATGGGCGGTATAATTAGAAACGTTGGAGAATTAGCGCCAGGCGCTAATGCTTTAGACTGCACGCAAGATTCATGCTCATTCCTCGGAGTCCACATCACGGAAGACCGCTCCTGGTCCCTCAATACCTCCTCTTTGGTGAAGAAGGCCCAGCAGCGCCTATATTTCCTAAGGAGGCTGAAGGGATGTAATCTGTCACCCCTGATCCTCTCTAACTTTTACCGCTGCACAATAGAGAGCATCCTGATGAATTGTATCACAGTGTGGTATGGCAGCTGTAGCTCCTATGACTGGAAAGCCCTGCAGCGGGTAGTCAAAACTGCCCAATGCATTACCAGCACCCAGCTACCGACCATAGAGAACATCTACCAGAAACGCTGTTTACGGAGGTCACTGACCATCATCAAAGACCCTACCCACCCCAGCCACAGTCTGTTCGCCCCCCTGCCATCTGGGAGACGCTACAGATGCATTCGCACCCGAACGACCAGATTTAGGAACAGCTTCTTTCCCAGGGCTGTCATCCTGCTGAACTCCACAAATAAACTCTAAAGCCTGCACATCTGCCAATGCACTTTATTATGTTTATGTTAATGTATTACAAGCCAAATGAATGTTGAATGTTTAAATGTCTTAATCTAAATGTACACTCTCGGGAGCCGCAAGCCTACATTTCATTGTACTGCACTTGTGCACTAACAATGACAATAAAGTTGATTATTATTATTATTATGCTGCAACACTCTATGGGCTAGAAAGTCATTATAGCCCAGGAATGGGCGGTGTAATTAGAAACGTTGGAGAATTAGCGCCAGGCGCTAATGCTTTAGACTGCACGCAATATTCATGCTCACTGCTCAAAGAAATGATTGGAGTGCTAATTCAAGTCTTTAAGCTCAACCTCATAGGCGTTACACTCAAGGGTGGACCAATATCAGGTGCAGTCTAATTGCAACTCATGATTGCCACAGGCTTTTTCAAGTTCTTAAAGGGGGAGTTCATTGATGCTGCAGAACCTCATTCTCAGCATTGCTGGCTGTGCAGCTGCCTCAGCAAGCAGCAGCAGGTCAAGGAGAAGGAGCCGGATGACTGAAGCAGCTGTGCTCATGGCAGATCCACACCCCAGGGAGAGAGCCCGCAGATTCTGCGATCAAGCATTGGAGGCGTTGGTGTTCGCTGTGGAGAGACGGAGGGCGGTGCTCTACCCGGCAAGTGGCAGGAAGCCCTCGTCAGAAGTCTTCCTCACCATGTGGAAGGAGGTAGCGCAGCACTGTGGTCCCCAGGACCCCCACACAGTGCAGAAAGAAACTTAACAACCTCACTCGGGTGGTCAGGGTGAGTGAATGCTTCAACAAATGCTACATACCACCATCTGAACCATAGTCTGCACACACTGCCCAAAGCACCACACCCCCAGCACTCACCCACCAACAATCTCTACCTACCAACACACACACCCACATCTCACACTTTGCACACAATGGCAGCTATTCAACTATGGCAGGCACATCACCCAAACACATTGCTCCACACTCACTCTCACATTTTCCTTTCTTTTGCAGGCCAAAGTGGCTCACAACAGCAGGGAGCAGGAGGCGGGGGACAAGCCGACACCCAACCACAGTCTGTGCTGGAAAATAGAGTGCTGCAGATTATTGGGCGCCAGGTGGTGGGCGCCGTGGCCACCGGCGATGCTGACCCCCTTGGGGACAACAACATTATGTTCATCCCTACTCCTTCGTCTCACATCCCACTTTCCCCTCACCCCACAAGCGTTTCGCACTTTCCAGCTAATCATGCTGTATGCATGTCTTTCTCCCTTCCTGCCCCTTTCCCCTCGCCTGAACCCGACTCTTGTGCTTTCAGATGATGAGCAAGCATCTGAGCAGCCTGTCCCTGAGGGCACCGTAGAGAGCGAGGCAGGAGAAGAGTGCTGCAGGCTCAGGGACTGGAGGCTCAGTCATTGAGTATATATTCAAGACAGAGATCGATAGATTTTTAGATATTAAGGGAATCAAGGGATATGGGGATCATGCAGGAAATTGAAGTTGAGTTAGAAAATCAGCCATGATCTTATTGAATGGCAGAGCAGGCTCGAGGGGCCAAATGGCCTACTCTTGCTCCTATTTCTTATGTTCTTATGTAAGAGGAGGAGGAAGAACACACTGCATGTCTCACCCACAGCTATCAGCTCAGATACTGGCACTACGCGTTCTTTAGAGGCTATCTGGAATTCTATATTAACCGGCAAAATTCATACTCCGAAAACAACACCTCAATAACCGGAAATGTTGCCGAGTCCGAGTCCGAGTCTCCCGCGGTGGCCGAGTTAGTCAGTGGGGGTAGTTCTCCAAACTGCCACTACTCGGCTTCTTGGCGCTGTCGGAAGTCCGAACACCTCAATAACAGGGGTCTGACTCTCCCACGGTGTAGGTGAGTACCCAGTTACTGTATACCGCACATTCCTTGATTTTTTTATTTTTGTTTGTTAAAAATAGCCTCGGTAGATAACCCTCTCCGTCATCCGGAATTTTTAATCAACCGGCACCATCCTGGTCCCATCGGTGTCAGCTACCAAAGAATTTTCTGTAGCGGGATCTGCACAGGGTGAAGCACTGGGCATGAGCGGGCTGCAGCAAGGCCAGGGGGAAAGGGTAGCTCAGGAGCCAGCTCCCCAGAGGGCGAGTTCGTGCGCGAGTTCTGCTCGACAGGACTCAGATGAGGACCTTGACGGGGAGGCGTTTAGAAGAAGGGTGACGGGCATGCACACGGAGATGATAGGTGCAATGGCAAGGGTGCCCGAGAGCCTCTCGGCAATGGTAAGGAGTGTGGAGGAGTCCGCCTCCAACATTGCACAAGGCTCTGCGCACACCATGGAGCCCATCATTTCCAGTCTGCAAAGGATGCTCTCATGCAGCCTCAGCTTGATGCCGCGCAAGCTCTGACTGCTGCCATCGTGGCTGGGTGTACCACCGTCGACTGGGGTTTTCACGGTGTCTCAGCAGTCTCAGAATTTGTCCCCCTGTGATTCTATGTTGGTTGTGATGGGAGTTCCGCCCATCACAATGGTACACCTCTGGCCCTGGCCACTCTTCTGGAGTCAGGCCACATTGCATCATTTTTATATGGCCCCTGTACTCTGCTTGAAGGCCCACCTAGGTGTGGCTGGAGAATGGCTTCAGCAGCCCTTGGCTACATGGTATGGCTGGCAGCCTCGAGGCTGGGTGCCATCTAAAAGTTTTCTTTTCAAAAAGTGCAATAGCCTACGTAGTCAATCACCCTGTGATCAATTACAGAGCCTTTCTGGCAATCCAATTTTTACACTGCTGGATGTCAGGGGCACACCAGCATTCCTGGTATCCTGTGCTGCTCAGTATGATGTATTCCCATTATTTACATCCAAGAAAGAAAGTCTTGCATTTACAGAGCACCTTTCATGACCTCAGGATGTCCCAAAGTGCTTTACAGCCAATGAGATACTATTGAAGTGTAGTCACTGTTGTGTTGTAGGAAGCGCGACAGCCAAATTGCGCACAGCATGGTCCCACAAACAGCAATGTGATAATGACCAACTAATCTGTTTTAGCAATGTTGGGTGAGGAATAAATATTGGCCAGGACGCCAGGGAGAACTCCCCTACTCTTCTTCATAATAGTTATAATTATAATGTGCCGACCCATTTTTGGGCAGATATATTATATGCCAGAAGTGGCAGGGGTGAATGGGGAGTTGGCATAAAATCTTATCTGAATCTCTGCTCTGCTATTTACAATTTAGCAGCAGTTTCTGCAAAGCTACTGGTCTTTTTTGCTGGACAGAGAAAGGCACTTTTATATTTTGAGTTTCTGTTTGGATTATCATTGATAGAAACAAATGTATTCTTTTAACTAAAATCTTGTAAATGTTCCAATTGAATCCACAACCCGCAAAGCACTTTTCACTTTAGGATACTCCCCCGGAACCCAACCACCATCCCCTTTGATGGCCAGTTAATGGATGATAGACATTGTAACAACTGCCTCTGAAATAAATATCCTTCTGGAATGTAAATCTACTGGTCCACTAAGTTCCACACGATAGCTTAAGATTGTAGTTGACTTTGAATTAACCTATTCAGCAGCAGCAGCAATTATGCTTAGGCAGCAGAGGTCTGTAGCGTTGGTTGTCCGTGACCACGCTGTATGGCTTCATTCCAAGCATCAGGCAGTTACACGGAATTGTTACTGATCTGCTAGAGCTAGGCTAACAAGGGCGAATCTGTGGCTGCCTCCAATCCAAACCAGGTTGGTGTCCCTTCCTGGCCCCAATTCCGATTTTCAGTGCCCAGTTTACGGAAACTTTGAGGGCATTTTTTAACCTAACCCAACCATTGGGAAACTGACAGCATCAGGTGCAATGTTAGTTTTACACCCCGCCCAATTTTATTCTGCAGTGAAGTCAACTCTCCATTGAGCGCTGATAGCCTCACTGCTATTTTTACCGCAAAATCCGGACCAATCTAGATTTCTTTATTTGTTTATCCTCCACACACACTTGGGATAATCACACAGTAGTGCTAAAATATGAACAATTCACAATTTGATTTTAAAGCCAAGTTTAAGGACAGATGCACCAGAGAGTGTATGGGCGTGAAATTGGGATCGTTAGCGTACGTTTTTTGGGCGCTACGAGTGCCCTTAAAGCTCCAAAATGGCGTCTGTGGAGTAAGCATGCACACTTGTGGGGCGAATCATTCCAGCCGCCATATTGGTGAGGGCATTAGCGCATGGGCAGTGAACATCCGCCAGAAATATGCTGAGCAGGCAGACCATGATGTCAATCAGCGTGCAGCGCTGATTTGATGCCAATGGTGCCATTTTGGAGCTCAACGCTCCAGCTAATGCCCTCTCTTAAGCTCGCACAGCTGACCAAGCTTTCAGCAGCAGAAAGGACCCCCTCACCCCACCCCCAACCAGCAATATTTAAAGGGATCATCACCTACTTCCAGGTTAGTTGTTGGTTGATTTCCTCTGGCTGTTGTTAAAATTCTACAAGCGTTTGGTGCTTTCTATAGTTGTTTCAAGTTGCGAAAGTCTACAGGGAGTGGTGTGGCAGTTGCTGAGGGACTTTTTCCTGCCCTCAAGGCTTCCGCACAAAACACTTGCTGCGAGACATGGGTGCACTAGTAGGACTTCCCCTTGGAATACAGCTGACTTGGAGAACGAACAGAGGCCAAGCTGCTAGAAGAGGGAGGAGGAGGAGGGGGAGAAGTGCCCTGAGCAGGAGGCCATATCCACCCAGGGTGTTCAGGGAGCAATTCTCCAACCTCAACCTCAGCGAGGAACAATGTGTGAGACGTCTGCGCTTCAGTAATGACATCCTCACTGAAATCTGCCACCTGCTGCAGCCACAACTGCAACCTCAGAGCAGGGCGAGGACTGCATTGCCAGTGGCTGTGAAGGTGACCGTGGTGATGAACTTTTATGCATCTGGCTCCTTCCAGGCTGGAGCTGGCAATATTTGCAACATCTCGCAGTTTGCCACTGTTGCGTAAGGGAGGTCACTGAGGCTCTATTCCAAGACAGCTGACTACATTTCATTCTCTCTGGCCAGAGAGCAGCAGGCGGAGCGAGCACATGGCTGTGCTAGGATTTCAGGCTTCCCCATGGTGCAGGGTGCCATTGACTGCACACACATCGCTTTGCGGCTGCTACATGTCAACTCTGCCCTATACCAGAACCGAAAGGGATTCTGTCTTGTTTTGCACACTTTGTATAAAAATAATAAATGTAGGACAACGGAGTATTATAGTTTAACTCTTTTATTAAGCATTAGGTCTGTGATCTTACTCATAGCAGCACCATTGGGGAAAGCCTGGCATTAGGAACCCTAGCCTGGGTCTTCAAAACAATAGTAGTCCTTACAGATGCCTGCAAGCCAATGATAACTCAGCATGTGATCACATGTGAATATAATAGGTATTCCTTACAGATGCCTGCGGGCCAATGATAATTCAATATGCAAATGTTACATCCCCTTTCTTTTAAAAGAAAATGTTATGCATTACTTTTAAACCTTTCTTCTACAAAATGTTCGCGGTAGCATAAACATATAAGTAAACTCAGCATTTAAATAGCACTGAAAACATCGCAACGTTTCAATAACGATGTACAGTTTTTTTTTAGGGCAGCGATCCGCCTACACCCTTTGACAGTTCACAAGTCAAGGATAACTCTGGGCTTGACCTCTCGTCCCGACCTTGTGTGGTATGAAACTGAGCATGCTCCTGAATTGGTCAACAATTCAGGTTCAGGTTTAGGTTCCGGTAAGTATGATGTGTTTTGTGTATTGCTCTGTTCATCACACTCTGTTGAACTGATCCTCTCATCGGAATGACGGTGTTGTTCCTTGGTGTTCAGGAGGTGCCTGCAATTGCAGCGGTACACCTGTCCTTCTGGGGTGCGGACGTGATACGATCACTCAGTGTCAGCTGGCTGAATGATGACTGCTGGCTTCTAGTAGCCATGCTCCTGGATTCTGATGAATTCTCCATTGTGCAGCAGCGGCAGTTGTCTAGCTGACCTGTCATAGTATCTCTTTTGGTGTTGCTGTCTTTGTACACATTTTGCATGCACTTGCTTGCAGCTGACGACCTCTGGCTGCAGCTGCTGGTTGGTGCTTGGAAGGATTGAGCGAAGTCTGCGGCTCATCAACAGCTGTGCTGGTGACTTGAAGTTGCCAACCGGAGTGTTGCGGTACTCAAGGAGACTGATGTAGGGGTCTCTTTTGTCCGCTTTGGCTTTGTCCATGAGTGTTTTTGCAATCTGGACAGTTTTTTCAGCAAGGCCATTACTTTGAGGGTAATGTGGGCTTGATGTGACATGTGTGAAATCCCATGCCTTGGCAAACGACTTGAACTCTTTTGATTTGTATTGGGGGCCATTGTCTGAGACTAAAGTCTCTACCATGCCATGCCTGGCAAAAGCTGCCTTTAGCTTGTGGATCACAGCTGCAGATGTGGTGCAGTGAAGCTTGTCCAGTTCAAAAAATCTGCTGTAGTAATCAACAGCCACTGTGTAGTCCTCGTTGTTCCATGTGAACAGATCCGTTGCCGTGACCTGCCAGGGCCTGTCTGGGATACGGTGAGGTATCATGGGCTCTTTGACATTTGATGGGCAGCATTCTAGACAAATGGAACATTTTCTGACAATGTCCTCAATGTGTTTGCACATTCCGGGCCAAAACATAATGTCACGTGCTCTTTGTTTGCATTTTTCCATGCCCATATGTCCAGCATGAATTTTTGTCAACATCTCTTCTCTGAGACTGGTAGGAATGATGATTTTCTCCCCTTTGAAGACGATTCCGTTGATTTGTGACAGTTCATCTCTGGTTCCAGAATTCAGATATGCTCTGAGGGCATTTCCTCCTTTCCTCAGGCCATCCTTCATGTATGACTTTGCTCAGCAGTGTGAGTTGTGCATCTTTCTCTGTTGCTGCTCGGATCTCCTTCAGTTTTGAGTCACTCACAGGTAAGCTGTTGTACACCATGTGCACCTGCGCATCCATGCCTTCACTGAGGCTGCTGTCCTGGTAGCTAAGAGACTTTCTGGAGAGCGTGTCTGCGACAGGAATGTTTTTGCCTGGACGGTGAATGATTGTGAAGTCGTACTTCTGTAGCTGAAGGATCATTCTCTGTAGCCTTGGTGGGGCTGTGGCTAGTGGTTTCCTCATGATTGACTTGAGGGGCTTGTGGTCGGATTCCACAATGACTTGTCGGCCATAGACGTACTGGTGGAAACGCTTACATCCAAACAGAATTGCATATAGCTCTCTCGATTTGAGCATAGTTGATTTCACTGTCTCAATATCTGCAAAGGCTTGCTCAGTCTCTGAAATCTGTTTTTTCTATGATACAGAATCAATAAACAGTTCCTCTGCATTTGGCTCTCTATCTGGTATTTGGCTGTCACTCACTGTGTGTACTGCTCTTCCAAAAACAGTCCTGCAAACTTTAGCAAAGTGGTTCCGTTTACCACATTTAGCACATTGCCTTCGTTTGGCAGGGCAGTGCTCCTTTTCCCCATGCACCTTGTTTCCACAATATCCACAGTTTTTGAAGCGTTTTATGTCTGTGTCGCTCATTTTTAGAACTCTCTCTGTTCTTTCTGTTCTGAAACACGCTCTCTGGGTGGTGTTCTTTGGTGTGTGTCTATTAACTGCCTGCACTGTCTGTTCACGCGAGCTGCTCGTGGCACCGGTTATGGTTTTCAACTGTGCTTGGGCTATCTCGTGCGATCTAGCTATGTCCATAGCTTTGTCCAGCGTTAGCCCAGACCCAACATTCAAAAGTTTCTCTCTCACTTTAGCTGAATGTATTCCAAACACGATGCGGTCTCTGACCATCTCATCTTAATCTGCGTATTCACAGTCTTTTACCAGCAGTTTTAACTCAGTCACAAACTGTTCAAATGACTCACTAGCTCCTTGTACTTTCTCCTGAAACTTGTACCTAGCGAATATCGTATTTGTCTTGGGCATCACATATGATTCAAAATGGTCAAAATAACTTTTCAGTGCCTTTGCTTCATCCGCGGTGAGAGACGTGTTAAAAATGTCTCTCCCTTTTTCTCCGATCCACAAGAGTAGGTAGCTGCATCTTTCTTCCTCCCCTTTGCTTTTCAGCAGACCCGAGAACATCAACTCCACGTGTTGCTTGAACTTGCTCCATTCTCCTGGTAAGTTCAAAGATTCCCAATCCATTCGAGGCAAAGGAGCTCCAACGATGTCCATTTACAATCCCTATTCTGACACCATGTCTTGTTTTGCACACTTTGTATAAAAATAATAAATTGTAGGACAACAGAGTATTATAGTTTAACTCTTTTATTAAGCATTAGGTCTGTGATCTTACTCATAGCAGCACCATTGGGGAAAGCCTGGCATTAGGACCCCTAGCCTGGGTCTTCAAAACAATAGTAGTCCTTACAGATGCCTGCAGGCCAATGACAACTCAGCATGTGATCACATGTGAATATAATAGGTATTCCTTACAGATGCCTGCGGGCCAATGATAATTCAATATGCAAATGTTACAGATTCCACTCCCTCAACATCCAGCTGGTGTGTGGCCCTAGGTAGCCTATCATGCAGGTCAATGCCCGGTATCCTGGCAGCAGTCATTCTGCGGCAGTCCGCTGTGCCATCTGCATTTCAAACACCACGGCAAACCAAAGGGTGGCTACTGGGCACCAAAGGCTATCCACTGACGACATGGCCCATGACTGGGGTGCACAATCCACGCGCACATGCGCAGCATGCATACAATGAAAGCCATGCTACCGCAAGAAATGTGATAGAGCAGATCATTGGTGTGCTGAAACAATGCTTCCATTGTCTGGACCACTCTGGAGGAGCCCTGCAATACTTGACAGAGCGGGTGTCGAGATTCGTGGTGATCTGCTGCATGCTGCACAATCTCGCCATCGTGAGGGCACAGCCCTTGCCACCAGCTGTACGTCGAGCAGCTGAGGAGGAGGAGGAGGAGGAGTAGGAAAAGAAAGGGAGGAGGCAACCTTGACAGACCCTTTCTGCCCAGGCTGTCCATGAAGAACTCATCCAAGTGTGAAGCCAGTAACCGCAACCCCATTGTGCATGCCCATCAGCCTTCTTCTGTAGCCTGCCCCATCGAAGTCCTCATTTGAGTTCTCTGCAGCAGAATTAGTGTGCGACCTCGCTCTATGTCAAGCTGGCACCTGTGATATTCTTGCCCCCGCCCTGGCTGCAGGCCACTCATGCCCAGTGTCTCACCATGTGCAGATCCCGCCTTCATGCTACTCTCTAAATTACCTGCCGTGTCAGTATCTGGCCTATATGTGACTCCAGACCCACAGCAATGTGGTTGACTCTTAACTGCCCTCTGAAATGGCCTAGCAAGTCACTCAGTTGTAGCAAACCGCTATGAAACAAAATAATAAGAATGAAACCGGACGGACCACCCAGCATCGACCTCGGCACCGGCTACGGACACGGCAACGGCACACCCAGCCCAGTCGACCCTTCAAAGTCCTCCTCACCAACATCTGGGAATTTGTGCCAAAATTGGGAGAGCTGTCCCACAGACAAATCAAGCAACAGCCTGACATAGTCATACTCACAGAATCATACCTTTCAGCCAATGCCCCAGACTCCTCCATCACCATCCCTGTGTATGTCCTGTCCCACCAACAGGACAGAGCCACCAGGGGTGGTGGCACAGTGGTATACAGTCGGGAAGGAGTGGCCCTGGGAGTCCTCAACATTGACTCCAGACCCCATGAAGTCTCATGGCTTCAGGTCAAGAATGGGCAAGGAAACCTCCTGCTGATTACCACCTACTGTCCTCCCTCAGCTGATGAATCAGTACTCCTCCATGTTGAACACCACTTGGAAGAAGCACTGAGAGTAGCAGGTCACAGAATGTACTCTGGGTGGGGGACTTCAATGTCCATCACCAAGAGTGGTTTGGTAGCACCACTACTGACCGGGCTGGCCGAGTCCTGAAGGACATAACTGCCGGTCTGGGCCTGCGACAGGTGGTGAGAGAACCAAGACAGGGGAAAAACCTACTTGACCTCGTCCTCACCAATCTACCTGTCGCAGATGCATCTGTCCATGACAGTATTGGTGGCAGTGACCACCGCACAGTCATTGTGGAGACGAAGTCCTGTCTTCACACTGAGGATACCCTCCATCGTGTTGTGTGAAACTACCACCGTGTTAAATGGGATAGATTCAGAAGAGATCTAGCAGCTCAAAACTAGGCATCCATGAGGCGCTGTGGGCCATCAGCATCAGCAGAATTGTATTCCACCACAATCTGTAACCTCATGGCCCGGCATATCCCTCACGCTACCATTACCACCAAGCCACGAGACCAACCCTGGTTCAACAAGGAGTGTAGAAGAGCATTCCAGGAGCAGTATCAGGCTTACCTAAAAATGAGGTGCCAACCTGGGGAAGCTGCAACACAGGACTACATGCATGCTAAAAAGTGGAAGCAGCATGCTATAGACAGGGCTAAGCGATCCCACAATCAACGGATCAGATCAAAGCTCTGCAGTCCTGTCACATCCAGTCGTGAATGGTGGTGGACCATTAAACAACTAACGGGAGGAGGAGGCTTCAAGAATATCCCCATCCTCAATGATCGTGGAGGTCAGCACGTGAGTGCAAAAGACAAGGCTGAAGCATTTGAAACCAACTTCAGCCAGAAGTGCCAAGTGGTTGATCCATATCGGCCGACTCCCGAGGTCCCCACCATCACAGAAGCTAGTCTTCAGCCAATTCGATTCACTCCACGTGATATCAAGAAACAGCTCAGCGCACTGGATACAGCAAAGGCTATGAGCCCCGACAACATCCCAGCTATCGTGCTGAAGACTTGTGCTCCAGAACTAGCCGTGCCTCTAGCCAAGCTGTTCCAGTACAGCTACAACACTGGCATCTATCCGACAATGTGGAAAACTGCCCAGGTTTGTCCTGTCCACAAAAAGCAGAACAAATCCAACCCGGCCAATTACCGCCCCATCAGTCTACTCTCAATCATCAGCAAAGTGATGGAAGGTGCCATCAGCAGTGCTATCAAGCGGCACTTACTCACCAATAACCTGCTCACTGATGCCCAGTTTGGGTTTCACCAAGACCACTCAGCTCCTGACCTCAGTACAGCCTTGGTCCAAACATGGACAAAGGAGCTGAATTCCAGAGGTGAGGTGAGAGTGACTGCCCTTGACATCAAGGCAGCATTTGACCGAGTCTGGCATCAAGGAGCCCTAGTAAAACTGAAGTCAGTAGGAATCAGGGGGAAAACGCTCCACTGGCTGGAGTCGTACCTAGCACAAAGGAAGATGGTTGTGGTGGTTGAAGGTCAATCATCACAGCCCCAGGACATCGCTGCAGGAGTTCCTCAGAGCAGTGTCCTAGGCCCAACCATCTTCAGCTGCTTCATCAATGACTTTCCCTCCAACAAGGGAAGCAGGCGCATGGGAACACCACTACCTCCAAGTTCCCCTCCAAGTCACACACCATCCTGACTTGGAAATATATCGCCGTTCCTTCATCGTCGCTGGGTCAAAATCCTGGAACTCCCTCCCTAACAGCACTGTGGGAGTACCTTCACCACACGGACTGCAGCAGTTCAAGAAGGTGGCTCACCACCACCTTCTCAAGGGCAACTAGGGCTGGGCAATAAATGCTGGCCTTGCCAGCGACGCCCAGATCGCATAAACGAATAAAAAAAAAGGCTAGGTTTAACTGGTGCTAGCCTCTCATGATATTGGCCCCTGCTGATGCGTCCAGACAATGAACAGTGTGGACAGTAGTGGCTGGACGCTGAAATAATTTAAATGAGCACGATGTTGTCGTGCTGCCTGCGTCGCCATCAATGGGCGCAGGTTAATCGTGCATCGTGATCCCCGCACTCGTTTTCGGAGGCTATCCAATTTAGCCCCCCTGGTGTTTCGGAAGCCAAATGTAAGTAATAGGGCTCGATGTTGCCAGGCCCGAGGAAGCAGGATTGGAGGCGTGTGAGGTGTTAAAATCACAAAAAATGGTGTGCGGGCCCGATCCCGCCTCCATGCTATTTTTCCAGAATCGGGGTTTCAGACCCCGTTTCCATCCTGCCTCCAAGAGGCGGGATAGTCCCTTAAGGCCCTTAACAACCGCTTAATTGCCTCTATAATCCAATTTTGAGGGGCCTTTCTGATTTTTAGACATTTCCCCCATCCTACACGCCTCCTCTGGAACATGCCAGGTAATCCTGGCGACCTCACAAGTGGATTGCTTAGTAACAGCTGCAGCTCCACCATTAAAAAGGAGTTTTCAGCAATCATCATTTGCAGGTGGCAGAACTTTGTTGTCTCAAGTCTGGGGGAACTTTTAGCGGCCTACTCATTGTTGTGGAAGTTTGGAGCCTGAGACCCAGCTCCAGTGTGACCTCCTGGGAAACCCCTCTCCCCACCTTGACTGAGCACTTCCTCAACTGAGGTATATAGCAGAAGCATGGGAACCATTTATTTCCTTTCCTCCTGGACATCAGATTCGGACGAAGACCAGCCGTGGCAGCAGCAGAACCCTGAACAACAGCAGCACCAACAGCAGGAGCAACAGGAGTGCCAAGCTGCTGCTCACCCACCTGAAACTGCACAGGCCAGAAGGTGCCAGAGTGCGACCACATTGCTGCCTGAGATGCAAGGGATGCCCTCATGTTGGCCAGATTTGCTTAGCCTGCACAATCAAACACATTTGTCTCGCACATTCTTACCAGAGCAGAGCATCGACAACAGACAAGAACCTGCGGATTCCTATCACTCTGACCACCATACTGACAATTGCAAGTCGCCCTAAGCCCTCAATGTGAAAGTCCCATTTGCGAAATGACACAGGCCACAACTTCAACAGTTTGCCATCAAATCTGTTTATGATACCATGACAAGAATGGCTGGTCTAAATACAATACATCACAGCACCCAACTCACGACCCTTGTGCATTATCTTCCTTTTACACATGCTCCTACGTGGTGCTTCCCCTGTGGCTTCAGCAGATGTGGAGGTCCCTTGCTCACTTTCATGCTGCTCCTGTCTCGATACCTTTGGTGGCCGTCCTCTGGGGTTGCAAACCTGTGAGGGCTCGGCAACAGTCTGCTGCTCCTGCGGCTGTGCAGTGCCTGAGACGCCCATCTCAGTTGGGTTAGGACTCTGGTGGGGCTCTGACCGAGGGCTTTGCAGTGGCATGGTCATGTGAGCGCTTGGAGAGGAGCCCCCACTTCCTTGTTGTCTGCCACCAACATCCCTCTCATGGGTCAGCCCCACTTCAGAGCTAGCTGTGAGGACTGGAACTTGGTGAACCCAACTGCAGTAAGGCAAACTGAGGCAGAGGTTAGGTTGCAAAAACAAAGATAGACTTTACTTGAAATAAACAAAATAACAACAGCACAGATACAGGCTAGCAGGCCGGCAAGAGGAATCACAAGGCAGTGAAACTCAAGACTGAGCAATGAACATAAACTGAGCACCACTTAAATAGTAGGCATATAACCATGCACAGGAGAGTACAATTAGGAATAAAGAAGGACACAATTAAGAGTTCATGGTGCCCTCTGGTGGCGAGGCGAGGCAGAATCTGGGTACCAGGGAACTGATGGCCACTGGCCGGAGCCGGGAGACATGGAAGGTAGGATGAATCTGCATGGAGCGGGGCAGCTGGAGACGGTAGGTCACCAGGTTGACCTTCCTCAACACCGTGAAGGGACCGATGAAACGGGGCGCCAGCTTGCGGGACTCCACTCGCAGCGGGAGATCCTGCGTAGAAAGCCAGACCCTCTGACCAGGATGGAATGAAGGAGCCGGTCTGCGCCGCTTGTTGGCCTGGATCTGTCGTTGCCGAGAAGCTCGTTGTAAGACCAGCCGCGCTCTCCTCCAGGTCCGACGACAGCGCTGGACAAACTTCTCCGCAGAGGGAACCCCCACCTCGAGCTCCTGCTCCTGGAACAGTGGAGGCTGAAAACCGAACTGGCACTCGAACGGCGACATTCCTGTGGGGGAGCAGCGCAACGTGTTGTGCGTGTACTCAGCCCAGACGATGTGACGACTCCAGGTCGCAGGATTAGTGGACACGAGACACCTCAGGGTCGTCTCCAGGTCTTGATTGATCCGTTCAGTTTGACCGTTAGACTGAGGGTGGAAACCCGAGGAAAGGCTGACAGTAGCTCCAATGAGCTTGTAGCAAGCCCTCCAAAACCAGGAGGCGAATTGTGGACCACGGTCAGAGACGATGTCAAGAGGCAAACCGAACAACCTGAAAACATGCTGGACCATGAGCTCGGCTGTCTCTTGGGCTGAGGGAAGCTTGGGCAAGGGCAGAAAGCGACAGGCTTTGGAGAAGCGATCTACGATGACCAGAATGACAGTGTTGCCTTGAGACGGTGGAAGGCCTGTGATGAAATCCACAGAGAGGTGTGACCAGGGGCGGGTGGGAATGGGGAGAGGATGCAGCAACCCCTGGGGGCGAGATCGAGGGTTCTTGTTTCGTGCACAAATGGCACAAGCTGCCACGAACGCCTTTACGTCCTTCTCCATGGTGGGCCACCAGAACCTTCTGCGAAGGAACTCCAGCGTCTTGGATGTGCCTGGATGACCGGTGAGTCACGACGAATGCCCCCACTGCAGGACTTGAGCGTGCCGTGTTGGGAACAAAAAGGCGACCGGGTGGGCCGTTGCCAGGGTCTGCCTCCCTCTGTTGCGCCTTTCTGACCAGTGTCTCGATCCCCCAGTGAACCGGTGCTACAATTCGAGAAGTAGGAAGAATAGGTTCTGGTTGTCTCTCCCGCTCGGGTGGATCAAATTGCCTGGAGAGAGCATCAGGCTTGAGATTCTTGGATCCTGGACGGTATGACAGGACAAAGTCAAAACGATTGAAAAACAGTGCCCAGCGAGCTTGACGACAGTTAAGCCGTTTGGCCCCCTGGATATAGGCCAGATTCTTATGGTCAGTCCAGACAATGAACGGGTGTTTAGACCCCTCCAACCAATGTCTCCACTCCTCCAATGCCAACTTAACTGCTAGTAGTTCCCTGTCCCCAATATCGTAGTTTCGTTCTGCAGGAGTGAGTCGGCGAGAAAAGAAGGCGCAAGGGTGCAGTTTGTTGTCGTTAGACCACTGGGACAAAACGGCACCCACTCCTATATCAGAGGCATCCACCTCGACAATGAAGGGGAGTGAGGGATCCGGAATCACGAGGACAGGAGCAGACGTGAAGCGCCGCTTGAGATCCTCGAAAGCCTGCGCAGCCTCAGCGGACCAACTGAAGCGGGTGGAAGCGGTTTTGGTGAGGGCGTTGAGAGGGGCAGCAATGGTGCCGAAGTTCCTGATGAATCTCCGATAGAAATTAGCAAACCCCAAGAAACGTTGCACCTGTTTGAGAGAGGTGGGTGGTGGCCAATCTCGGGCAGCTTGGGTCTTGCCAGGGTCCATTTGGATGTTGCCGCTGGAGATGATGAAGCCCAGAAATGAAACCGTGGAAACATGAAACTCACACTTCTCAGCCTTGACAAACAAGAGGATGTTAAGCAGACGTTGCAGGACTTGCCTTACATGCTGGACATGATCGTGAAGAGTTTTGGAGAAAATGAGAATGTCATCCAGGTAGACAAAGACAAAGCGATTCAGCATGTCTCGGAGGACGTTGTTGATGAGCGCCTGGAACACAGCAGGGGCGTTGGTCAATCCAAAGGGCATGACCAGGTTCTCAGTGCCCAGTAGGTGTGTTGAATGCCGTCTTCCACTCGTCCCCTTCGCGGACGCGGATGAGGTTGTAGGCGTTGCGGAGATCCAATTTTGTGAAGACTGTGGCTCCCTGTAGTAGCTCGAAGGCAGTCGACATGAGCGGAAGAGGATAACGGTTTTTTATAGTAATCCTGTTAAGGCCACGGTAGTCGATGCAGGGGCGGAGACCTCCATCTTTCTTACTCACGAAGAAAAAACCGGCACCAGCAGGAGAGGTGGACGGACGAATGAAGCCAGCGGGCGAGGGCGTCGCGGACGTAATCCTCCATGGCGGCGGTCTCTGGAGCAGAAAGGGAGAAGATCCTACCCCTAGGTGGGCATGTCCCAGGCAGGAGATCAATGGCACAGTCATATGGCCTATGAGGGGGAAGTGATGTGGCTCGAACCTTACTGAAGACCTCTTTTAAATCCTCATACTCGGGAGGCATTCGGGACAATTCAGAGTGCGATGGGGACTCCTGGGGCTGGGAAGGAGACTTGGAGCGAAGACAGGTGGTATGGCAGGCGGAGCCCCATTCCGTAAGCCAGCCAGCGGCCCAATCCATGCGTGGATTATGGCAGGCCAACCAAGGGTAACCCAGAACTAATGGAAACTCGGGAGAGTGGATAAGGGAGAATTGGATGGTCTCGAAATGTTGTCCTTCCACGCCCAAACACAGGGGGGCAGTAAGATGGTGAATAGTTCCAGAGCCCAGGGGTCTTCCATCCAGGGCGATAACAGTGAGGGGGTGATCAGGATGGGTCAGGGGAATCTTGAGCTGTTTGGCTAAACCTAGATCCATGAAGTTACCATCAGACCCAGAATCCACCAGGGCCTTAAGATTATGTTGTTGATTGCCCCAGAAAAGGGAGGATGCCAGCAGGACCCTAGAAACAGTGGGGCCGGGAGAGATGGCTACGCTCATCTCAGGTCCCTCCGTCTTGGACGAGCCCTGGCTTTTCCCACCAACTTTGGGCAAGAAGAGCGAAAGTGGCCCGGTTCCCCACAATAGAGGCAAGATCCCTCTCTCATTCGGCGATCACGTTCAGGCTGCGAGAGATGAGTTACTCCCAACTGCATGGGCTCCTCTGGATCAGTCAAAGATGGACTCGGGATGGCTCGGAGGTTCTCGGATGGCTTCGAAGCAGGGAAGGCTCTGGTCTCCGGAAGCGGGGTGAAAAAGGAGTGGCGTTCTCTTCGCCTCTCACGGAGACGATTATCCACTCGAATGGAGATATCAAAAAGAGACTCCAAATCACTCACCGGATCTCTGGAAGCCAGTTCGTCCTTGATTTCATCCGTGAGACCGTGGCAAAAAGTGGCGATGAGCGCCTCCGAATTCCATTGGCTCTCTGCAGCGAGAGTGCGAAACTCAATAGCGTAGTCCGCAGCACTACGAGCCCCCTGGCGAAGCCGAAGCAGTTTGTTAGATGCCTCTCTCCCACTGACAGGATGATCAAAGACCCTTCTCATTTCCTCAGAGAAAAGTTGGTAGTTTGAACATGCCGGAGTTTGCTGTTCCCAGACAGCCGTAGCCCAGGTAAGTGCTTTGCCGGTGAGTAGCGAAATGATGTAGGCCACTCGGGAACAGTCACTGGGAAATAATGAACCTTGCAGTTGGAAAGCCAGGGAACACTGGGTTAGAAAACCTCGACATCCTCCTGGGTTACCGTCGTAGCGCTCGGGTGCAGGTAATCGGGGTTCTTTCAGAGGGGGAGGCGAAACCGGAGGAGCGGGTAACGGTGCTGGAGCAGCTTGGATCACCTGACTCTGGCTCTGGCTCTGATGGAAAGCAATGACGAGGGCCTCCAGCTGTCTCTGGCTTCGGGAGAATGACGTGGCGAGGCACCGCAGTTCGTCCAAGATCAGTTGTAGCTGTTCAAAGATTTGCCGTAGCCATTGGTCCTTCTCTGCTGGGTCCATGTTTTGGCTCAGTCTTGCTGTGAGGACTGGAACTTGGTGAACCCAACTGCAGTAAGGCAAACTGAGGCAGAGGTTAGGTTGCAAAAACAAAGATAGACTTTACTTGAAATAAACAAAATAACTACAGACACAGACACAGACACAGACACAGACACAGACACAGACACAGACACAGACACAGACACAGACACAGACACAGACACAGACACAGACACAGACACAGACACAGACACAGACACAGACACAGACACAGACTAGCAGGCCAGCAAGCGGTATCACAAGGCAGTGAAACTCAAGACTGAGCAATGAACATAAACTGAGCACCACTTAAATAGTAGGCATATAACCATGCACAGGTGAGTACAATTAGGAATAAAGAAGGACACAATTAAGAGTTCATGGTGCCCTCTGGTGGCGAGGCGAGGCAGAATCTGGGTCATTCCTGACACTAGCAAGTGGATTGACAGTACCTTGCTGCATTTCAGGGGGGCCATGAGGACTTCATGAAGGTCTGGTTTCTATGCTCAATAGCTGACCATCGCTCCTCAAGAGATGTCATTCTATTCTGAACAATGACCATGTTTTCAAGACCCTGGTGACAAAGCTCCTCCATGGCCGTAGCCATCCTGTCCTCTACAGTAGCCAGCCTTACCACAGAGTTAGCCATCCTTTCCATGGAGGTTGCCATCCTTTCCGCGCTGATGCATTCATGCGCCAATGCCTCCACAAAGGCTCTGCTCATGTTCGCGATGGACTCCGCCATTCGCTCCACACTCACAGCGATCCTGGGGACAAAACCTGCCAGAGACTCCTGCACCTGTTCCTGGAGTTCCAGCACCGCTCTCCTTCTGGATGGACCCGGAGGCACAGGGTCGACATGCAGCTGAGCTGAGCTGGGAGAATCCTGCACCCTCTGACGAGGAGGACTCTCCACTGCTGTCCCTGCCTCCACCATCTGCTGATGCTCACTTGTGATCTGTGATACACCAGGTGCCAACACTACTCTATCTCGCGAAGGCCCCACCGAGGTGTGAGTGTCTGCGCTGGTGCTGGGTGCGCTGGATTCTGCTGACGCTGCGCCCTCAGAGGTTGCAGCTTCCTCTGAGGAGTCTGGAAACTCAGGCTCTTCCTCCTGGACAGTGGGGACGGGGGCTTTCGATGGTCCTGTGGGGGAGTAAAGGAAAGAGTTAGAGATGTGAGGTCAAGGTTACATGCACATTGAATAGTGCAGATGATCATAAGTCAATCTGTTAGATCATCAGATTCATTATCAGTGACTCATACAATGTCAATGAGAGAGATGCCAAACTATTCTGTCACCAGCTTGCTGTGATGCGCCTGTCTGTCTGCCCCCACTTGGGAATCCTCCTTGATCCCGGCGATTTCCAGGGCCGCCTCCTCCCAGGCGGTGAGCTGGGCTACTGAGGGTGGCCCTCCTACTGTCATGGCTCTTTCCCTCTTATTGTGGGCTCTCTTTTCCTGCAATGAGGGACACAAGTGGAGTTTGAGTGAGAATGAAGGAGTGAGTGTAGAGAATGCATAGCATAAATGCTTAGAAGGAGACAAAGGGCCCTCCATGTGTGTTGTAAGTTGTTGTTGTTGTTGCATCACAGTGATAGGGAGTGTGAGGGCTACATGGTCGAATAGTTAAGTGAATGTGACCATAGAGAGAGAGGCACTGGGTAAGGGTGCAAGGATGTAAGTGTCAAGTGGGATGTGGAGGAAGAGGTTGGCAACAAAGAGTGCTGGTGAGGAGAGGCAATGGGGATCAGATTGAGGGAGATGGGAAAGTCATACTCACTTTTCCTGTGCGGAGAAGGTCATGAAACCTCTTCCTGCATTGCAGCCAGGTTCTGCGGCTCATCGATATGGAGTTGACCTCCTGGGCCACTTGCAGCCACACAGCTTTAGTCTGCTGGGGTGGGTTTTTTCTCCCTGAGGAAGGGAAGACCACCTCCTTATTCGATCTTGCTCCCTCCACCAGAGCTTGGAGGGAGGGCTCATCGAAGCGTGGAACACACTTTTGCCTGCTGCTGGATATAGTCGATCAATGAATTCCTTACTACAATCACCATAAAGCTTGCAATCTCCAGAAGAAGCAAGGCTGCTTGCAGGCCTTAAATCCAGCAGCATTGATGACGTCATCGGAGGCGACTTTCTGTATGAAAAGACTTATTGGGCCAGGGGTTCCCACACGCTGGAAATCAATTGCCCAATTAGGGAAAAATCGCACTTTTTCCTCACTTCACTTCGGAGTCGGGGTCCTGACACGAATGCCACCTGACGCCCCAGCCCACCCACACTGGCAAAATTGAGCCCATAATGTTTATTAGGGGCATAGTAATAACTCCAAACAGCGAAGTTACGTGTTAACTTAAGGCACAGGGCCGATATTGGCTGAGGCGACTGGGACATATTTCCCAGGCCTAAAATACTGGGTGGCCCAGGATTGTGGCAGTAACAGTTCTCATTCCCATAATGCAGACTAATAACAAGTCCTGTAGTTTTGAAGCATTGCACTTTGCCAAATGGGAAAGCAATTAGCTGCACATAGGCTGGCTCAACTCTGCACAACATATTTATAGATAAAATCAATCGTGTGCCAGCATGAGCTGGAACAGTGAGAAAGCCAAAAGAGAGAGAGAGAGAGAGAGAGAGAGACAACAAAGAGCGAATCAGTGTGTGACCACTGGCGCTGGGTCAATGCTGCTTGGCTGCACAGTGGTAATAGGGTATTAATCATCGAAGTGAGCATTGACAGCAGTGTGCAACCAATGAGTTGCCGGCGGGGCAGGACTTACAGCAAACAGTCTATTTTCCAGCGAACAACGCCTATTTACTCAGCAAACAGAATCTATTTTAAAAAGAGTCTCTATGAAGTACAGCAAACAGAACTCATGACCGAACCTACAGCAAAGTCTCCTGATAAAAGCAGGGTTATTTCTCCAGCAAAATGCAGTGAGTGGAAGATAGTTACATAATACAAATTATGTGCATAAAATCAATCACTTACAGCAGTGCGGTCTCCATTCTGGCCAGGAATAGTGGTATCACTTTCTGCAGCCACTAACCACAGCAGCTCATTACAGAGGTTTTGTAGTGTAGGATAGCCAGGGGAAAGAAAAGAGAGGTAAATGCAAATAATCAGTGGAGATACAGTCATCAGAATTAAAATTAAAGAGCACCTGTATGAAAAAAATCTGAATAAATGGGAGCCAGCAAGGTTTCGGACGGGATAGATTTGGCCTGATCAATCGCAAAAATCTTTTGCGGAATTGATGTCACAATATAATGGTGGAGGGGAGTGAGGGAGTGAGGTGGGGGGGTTAGAGTGGAAGACATATGCCATAGATCCAAAAAACTTTGATAAAATATCATGAGAAGCTCCTTTTACATTTTAAGGTCTCTGGGTATCAAGGGTAAATGTTGGGTGTGGATTAGCCACTGGCTGAAGAGAAGAAAGCAGAGAATAGCTATAAGGAGAGCTAGGTCACAAAATGGGGGAGGTATTGAGTGGGGTACCCACAAATCCACGTTAAGATCCCTCCTGTTCCTGGTATGTTAAAATAACCTGGAATTGTAATCTAAATACAAGATTGCTAAATTTACAAAACATTTTATTCCCAGCGGGTTTTGAGCGGGTAGATGGTGAGACGAAACATACTTGCAGGCATACGTTTTGAGGCCCAAAGTCATCGACATGTCACTAGTCAGTTGCCTGCCCAAAATGGGCGGAAAGTGACAGCCAACTGACAGGTCAGGAGGGGACGTTTGGATGGCCTCAGGCCACTGGCCAGTGTCAAAGGAAGGCTCGCTGGCAAGCAAGTAAGTGGTGGGGTGGGAGTTTTGGAAGGGTCTGATTGGAGGGAAGAGAGAGAGAGTCCAGGCCAGGGAAGGCTACGATGTTCCTTGTTGGGGCCTGGAAGAGCACTCCCGCTCCTGTTGACCGCAATAAGGAAAGTATCCCACTTACCCTGGAGAGCTTTTTCATCCTCCCGAGATCTGCTGATCTGCTTCACCTGAAGGCAAAACCACCGTGGCTTCCCCTCTCAGGCTCAGGTAAAAAAGCAATCAAGATCCCATTGAGGTCATGTGACCCCAATTTGCATAGATCCACGAGGCTCCTGCGTCCTGCCTGTTTCCAGTGGGCACCACAGCCACCTTACTGCAGTGAGCAGTTAAAATGGTGGCCAGCGAGATTACAGCTGGAATGGGGCGGTAAGGCTGACCACTCCATTGTAAAGGTCCCGTAGTCTTGTTCCTGTCAGGCGGAGTGGGATAAAATTCCCCCCCACCAAGTCGGGAGTGGGTGGGGGAGGGGGGTGGGTACTGTAGACTCAGAGCGAGCAGCAAAGGTTCTACAAAGAGAGTTTGACAGGGTTTGCATTTGGGCTGATCAGTGCCAAATGTAATTCAATACGAACAGATGTGAAAGGAGAAAGCAGTCTATTCCATGGGCTCGATTTTCCAAGCACCAAGGAGGCGGGTTTGGAGACGGGAGTGGTGGGAAAATTGCAGAATCGGGGGGGGCAGGAACCCATCCCGCCCCCAACCCGCCTCCGTGCCAATGTCCCAGGAGGCGGGTATCCGACCTGTGCTGGGAGCCGCCTCCCCGAGGTGGGAAGGGGATTAGTGCCAATTAACAGCCTGTTAACAGGTAGTTAACAGGCAGTTTTTTGCCTAATCCCTATTTTTAGCCCTGAAGTGTGGGCTGTCCAATGGCTCCGAACCACGCCAAGTTAGCGAGGTGGACCGTCGGTCTGAAGGGGTTGGAGGGGTCGAGATGTCCTTTGTGTAGGTGAGTGATTGGTGCGTGTGTGCAGAGGTAAGTGTGTGAGGTAAGTGCAAAGTGTTTTAATAAGTTTTACTTACCTTTACTTTCTCCTGCAGGCTTCCTTCCTTCAGTTCTCGGGAGTCCCTCAGCTCACCGGCACAGAAAGCAGAATGGCCACTGAACTGTCAAAAGCTGCAGCCTCTGCTTTCTGGTCTGGAGAGCTCTCTAACTGAGTCTGAGTAGAAGGACTCCAGTTAGAAGACAGATTGTCAGTGTTTGACAGCTTCACAGAGCTGTCAAACGCTGATTTTTCATCTGTCAAAAGCTCTTGACAGATGAAATGTCAATTGCTGACGTCACCAGTAACCAGGTGTCCCTTAATTGGTCTGCTGAGCCCGCTGGGCGGGTTTAACAAGGTCTGATATGCCTATCAATTAGTCCAATAAAAGGCGACGAGTTAAGAACGTAACTGAAGGTTTTTATTGGCTAAATAACAGAGCCCACCCTCGTGGGTGATCCGATCCAACAGGGAGGAATACTAGCCAGTCAGCTACCTTTATACCTGGGCAGGTAATGGGCGGAGTCGGAGGTGGTCAGCCCAGGTATAACAGTGCGACAAGAGGCGACCTCGTGTAGTGATGTGACAGTGAGAACAGTGAGAACAATATACAGTGATAACTATAACAGTGGTTTACCACATTCACCCCTTGTTTAGATTAGAGTCCGGCGGGGTGAAGTGTATTACCAGCTCTGGTATGTCAGTCTGTCCGGAGGCTTCGTTAGCCTCTCCGATCGTCGCAGCGGCGGTGTTACATTATCCGGTGTTAAAGCTGGTGTCTGCGTAGTCGGCAAAGGCTCGTGGGGTTCCGGCATGCCGTCTACCTCGGCTGGACTCGGGGGGTTGGGAGGGGGGGGTGAGGGTGCGAGGTCTCGTAAGGAGACAGTGTCCTCCCGTCCGTCTGGGTAAGCCACATAGGCGTACTGGGGGTTGGCGTGCAGGAGGTTCACCTTCTCGACCAGGGGGTCCGTTTTATGGGCCCTCACGTGCTTTCGCAGCAAGACGGGTCCCGGAGAGGTCAGCCAGGTTGGTAGGGTGGTTCCCGTAGTCGACTTCCTGGGGAAGACAAACATTCGGGCATGGGGGGTGGTGTTAATGGCAGTGCAAAGTAGTGACCGGATGGAGTGCAGCGCAATCGGGAGGACCTCTTGCCAGCGGGAGGTTGGGAGGCCCTTAGACTTTAAGGCTAAGAGGGTGGCCTTCCATACCGTCGCGTTCTCTCTTTCCACCTGGCCGTTCCCTCGGGGGTTGTAGCTGGTGGTCCTGCTTGCTGCAATACCCCTCTCCAATAGGAACTGACGGAGTTCCTCGCTCATGAAGGAGGCGCCCCGGTCACTATGTATATAGTTCGGGAACCCGAACAAGGCGAAGAGTTTGTTCAGGCATTTAATGACCGTGTTACTGGTCATGTCTGGGCAGGGGAAGGCAAAGGGGAAACGGGAGTACTCATCAACGATGTTGAGGAAGTACACATTACGGTCGGATGACGGTAGGGGCCCCTTGAAGTCGATGCTCAGACGCTCGAAGGGGCGGGTGGCCTTGATCAGGCTTGCTCTGTCCGGCTTATAGAAGTGCGGTTTGCACTCAGCACAGATCTGGCAGTTCCTGGTCATGGTCCTGACCTCCTCGATGGAGTATGGCAGGTTGCGGGCCTTAATGAAATGGTAGAGTCTGGTGACTCCGGGGTGGCAGAGGTCATTGTGGAGGGTCTGAAGTCTATCACTTTGCGCGCTGGCGCATGTAATGCGTGAAAGAGCATCAGGGGGGTCGTTCAGTTTACCGGGCCGGTACAAGATCTCATAATCATAGGTGGAAAGCTCGATTCTCCACCTCAAGATTTTGTCGTTCTTGATCTTGCCCCTCAGTTTGTTATTAAACATGAAGGCAACCGAGCGTTGGTCGGTGAGGAGGGTAAATCGTTTGCCTGCCAAGTAGTGCCTCCAGCGCCGTACTGCCTCCACAATTGCCTGGGCTTCCTTCTCGACCGACGAGTGTCGGGTCTCGGGGCCCTGTAGGGTCCTTGAGAAGAAGGCTACCGGCCTACCCTCCTGGTTAAGGGTAGCGGCTAGGGCGAAGTCGGATGCATCGCTCTCCACTTGGAAGGGGATTGACTCATCCACTGCGTGCATTGTGGCCTTGGCTATGTCTCCCTTAATGAGGGAGAAGGCCGCGCACGCCTCTTCCGTGAGGGGGAAGGATGTGGTTTTCAGGAGGGGTCTGGCTTTGTCCGCATAATTGGGTACCCATTGGGCATAGTAGGCGAAAAGCCCCAGGGTTCTCCTAAGTGCTTTTGGACAGTGGGGGAGGGGTAGCTCCATGAGGGGGCGCATTCTTTCGGGGTCGGGGCCGATGACTCCGTTCTCTACTACACAGCCAAGGATGGCAAGGCGCGCTGTGTTAAACACGCATTTCTCCTTATTGTAGGTGAGGTTCAGCCGTTGGGCCGTACGGAGGAATTTCTCCAGATTCACGTCGTGGTCCTGCCGGTCGCGGCCGCAGATGGTGACGTTATCTAGGTAGGGGAATGTGGCCTGCAGTCCGTTCTGGTCAACCATCCGGTCCATCTCCCTTTGGAAGACCGAGACCCCGTTGGTGACACCGAAGGGGACCCTAAGGAAGTGGTATAGGCGCCCATTCGCCTCGAAGGCGGTGTACTGGCGGTCCTCGGGGTGGATAGGGAGTTGGTGGTAGGCCGACTTAAGGTCGATGGTCGAGAATACGCGGTATTGTGCAATCTGATTGACCATGTCAGATATGCGGGGAAGGGGGTATGCGTCCAGCTGGGTGTATCTGTTTATGGTCTGGCTGTAGTCGATGACCAGGCGATTTTTATCGCCGGTCTTAACGACCACGACCTGGGCACGCCAGGGGCTGTTGCTCCCCTCGATGATGCCCTCCTTCAGGAGACGCTGCACCTCAGAGCTAATGAAAGCTCTGTCCCCAGCGCTGTACCGCCTGCTCTTGGTAGCGACGGGTTTGCAGTCGGGGGTGAGGTTAGCGAACAGGGAAGGTGGCGGCACCTTGAGGGTGGATAGGCTGCAGGTGTTACGCGGTGGGCGGTTTAACCTTCGCTGGTTGTCGACTGTGAGTGGGGGGAGGGGTCCACCGTATGCTAGGGTTACACTTTGGAGGTGGGATTGGAAGTCCAGCCCTAGTAGGACGGCAGCGCAGAGCTGGGGGAGGACGAGGAGTTTAAAGTTTTTATACTCTGTACCCTTAACCGACAAGGTCACAGCACAGTAGCCGCTAATGTCCGTGGCGTGGGACCTCGATGCCATCGAGATTCGGTTGCGCGTTGGCAGGACAGGGAGGGAGTAGTGGCTCACCGTGTCTGGGTGGATGAAGCTCTCCGTGCTTCCGCTGTCGAACAGGCAGGTCGTGGCGTGGCCGTTTACTTTGATGTCCATCATCGACTTGGACAGGTGGTGTGGGCGGGCTTGATCCAGAGTGACGGAGGCTAGCGTGTAGGTCTGCGGGCGAGGCGGTCGTCGGGTCCGGGGGCCCGGTGGCAGTCGGGCGTGGTGTGTAAAATGGCGTCTCCCACGAGGTAGGACAAAATGGCGGAGAAGATGGCTGCCCCCATAACTCACATGAGGCACTATTGGGGTCGGTTGCCTTGATCAAAGATGGCCGCCCCCATGACTCACGTGTGGGGATACTGGCCTCAGTTGCCGTGAAAGAAGATGGCCGCCCCCACAGTTCGCATGAGGCACTGCTGGCCTCTGAAGATCCGCTCCTGCAGGCCTTAGAGAAGTGGCCTTTCTTCCTGCAGGTTGTGCAGGTAGAGTTCCTGGCTGGGCAGCGCGACCTCGGGTGCTTCTCCTGGCCGCAAAAGAAGCAGCCGGCGGCCCGATCGCGGGTGCCCGATGTCGGAGCCGGTACCGGGGGTGGCGGGCCCGGTCGGGTCCGGGACGCCGACGCTGAGGTAGGTCCCGGGGGCGGCGCTGCGAAGGGTATTGCGGTAGGGGTCGGGCCCGAGTCCCAGGGTCGCGAGCAGTACCTGGAAAACGCCTCCTGGTCCTGATGGGCCACCTCCAGGGAGAGAGCGAGGGCTTCAGCTTTGTCCAGGTCGAGGTCTTTAGCTTCAAGCAGTCTTTGCCGTGAGTAGTCGGACCGTAGGCCTTTCACAAAGGCATCGCGGATATTATCTTCCGTATTTTCAACAGCCGTCACCGCTTTAAAGTCACAGTTCCTGCCGAGTGCTCTTAGCGCCCGTAAAAATTCAGCTACAGACTCTCCTGGCTGTTGCGGGCGGGATCTTAGGAGGTGCCTGGTGTACATGTAATTTACCGGGCTGCGGTACTGCTGTTTCAGTAGGTTGATAGCGGCCTCGTACGTAGTCGTGTCCTGTATGAGTGCGTATACTCTCGGGCTCGCTTGGGCGTTCAGAAGTCTTAGTTTGGATCTCTGCGGGGCGCCGGATTCTTCCAGGTAGGATTCGAAGCAGTCCAGCCAGTGTTTGAAGTTGAGGGCTGCGTTTGGTGCCTGTGGGTTTAGATCCAGGTATGGTGGTTTCAAGGCTTGCAGCCAAGCCGGCTGGTGTGGCCCGTTGTCTGGAGGCTGCTGTTGCTGTGCTGCTGGGTGAGCTCCTTGCTGTTGCTGTTCATTATCAGACATCTTTAAAATTTAGTCAATAAAATTGATATGCCTATCAATTAGTCCAATAAAAGGCGACGAGTTAAGAACGTAACTGAAGGTTTTTATTGGCTAAATAACAGAGCCCACCCTCGTGGGTGATCCGATCCAACAGGGAGGAATACTAGCCAGTCAGCTACCTTTATACCTGGGCAGGTAATGGGCGGAGTCGGAGGTGGTCAGCCCAGGTATAACAGTGCGACAAGAGGCGACCTCGTGTAGTGATGTGACAGTGAGAACAGTGAGAACAATATACAGTGATAACTATAACAGTGGTTTACCACAAGGTCAATCAAGGGAAAATAGCGTGGGTTGGCCACAAGTCGATGGAGGCGGGACTACAACCCAAAAAGTGGGAGTCCCACCTCCAAAAGCTCCCCATTGACAAAATCGAGCCCCATGAGTGGGACAGAACAGAAAGCTGAAAGAGAGCTAGGGGTGTTAGCTGGTTCATCACTTACTGGGGTCGATTTTGGCTTTTGGTTGCTGTTTGGCGAAGCGCACTGGCCAGCTGCCCATTCTGGCTGCGAAGAGGTGGCTGCGATTCTGAGGTCCCTGCATCATTTGAATTTGGCAGGTGATCCGCGGAAGTCAAACAGGCATCCGATGCAGCTCACCGCTCTTGGGCCTCAGGAACGTCTGAGTGGGATTGCTGGGGCGCGGTGGCAGAGGCCCGTAGGTAGGTGTGCTGAAGGTGGGGGATACGATGCCAGTGGTTGGTGGGGGTGCATGGCCAGGTCCCGCAGTATTTCTGTAGAGCCAGAAGCAGCACTCCTGCTCCTTCTGGCTCCACAAAAAAAGAGGGAGGTAAATTGAGTCGCAGCGCCCCGAAAAGATTAGCGCCCCCACGGCCGAACTTGAATGGTAGCACCCTAAGAGGGAAGCTGGGCGCTACTGGAAATGCCCCGCCTCCCTCTTGGGGTGCTGCAAGGGGATATCGCGGTGCTACGTGCAGCAGCGCCACATCACACCGCAGTACTGCAGGCCTTCCTCCCCTTCTTAAAGCAGAGGGGCCTTGCGCAGCGCGACCCGGGGCCCAGCTGGGCCACCGGGATCGAAGTGCCGGCAAAAGAGAAGTGCTGGGCTCATGGAGTGTAGCCGGCACTCCATGCGGGGGTGGGGGGGGGCGCGGGGGTCTGCTCAGGAGGCCGGGACGGCAACTGGGGCAGGTGCTGGCAGGCGGCCAGCAACAAAAATGGCCACCCGGCACCTCACCTTTAAATAGCACCGCCCCGGCCACAGGTAGGCCCCCCTGACCCCATCGGACATAGCGTCCAGCGGTAAGTCAGGGGGCGCTACTGAAGATCATGGCCGGGGCGCGAGCTGGGTGCTGCGCATGCCGATGACGTCATCACCGGCAGCGCTAACGGTTACCGCTGCTGCTAACCTCCCACTGAATTTCGCGGGAGGCGTTGGTGGCGCCGTGCCTGGGCGCTAGTTGCTTAGCTCTTAGGGCGCTAACGGGAGGCATAAAGCAACCGAATGTTTCCCCCATCATTTTTAACATTTTTCTGTCCGTTCCTTGTACACATGGGCTAAAATTGCAATCCAGCCAGCAAGGCTACCGACCCCATTTTTAGGCTCTTATCACCCCATTAACACCGATTTAACCAATGTGAGGAAAGAAGGGCTTAGAAATTACCGACCTTAACACTGGCCATTAACGCTGGTTTTCTTGAAAAAATGGCGGCCGGCGTGCTTCGGCCTGCTTCCAGCGCAGGACATGTTGGATGTCATTTTGGTAAGGGCCATAGTGCTGCCGTTGACAGCGCTGGCCTCTGAAATGTAAATTAGCAGATCGTGACCTCAATCATGGTGCAACGCCTGACTTGACGCCACGACTGGCAACTTGGACTTTTTCGCTCGGTATTATGCTGGGTCCGAAGCCCGCACAGAAAAGCAAGCGTGAAGCAGCCCTGCAGATGCGCTGATGGCACTTCTTAAAGGGACACACACGTTACCTTCCCTCTGTTACTGACCATCACAGCGTCCACTTGGCCACAATGCTGAAATAAAAGCCACCACAAAGCAAACTTTCCAATCCAACTTTACGCATCTATCCATCCAATATGACATCAAGAAATCAACTAATCACCCTTGTGTATTCTCTTAGTGACTGTCTTGTGTGTGCCTTTGCCTATCCTACTGATGTCACGCAGTGCTATTCCAGTGGCTGCAGTATGGCTGGTGGAATGCTGCTGACTTTCAGTGGGGGACACTGCAAATGCCTGGAGGACAACCTCGAGGAGCTGGTGGCTGGAAGTGTGAAATCGAATGACGGTGTTTCTTCTTCTTCTTCTGCTTCTTTCTTTTCCCTCTTCTTCTTCTTTCCTTCTTCTTCTTCTTCTTCTTCTTCTCTCCTTTCCCATTTCTTCTTCTCTCCTTTCCCTCTTCTTGGTCAACCACTGGTTGGGCAGGCTACATTTGTTGAGTGTATGAAATGAAGAAGGGTAGAGTTGTGGTGAAGGAAGCAAGAGCTGCATGCTTACGCCATGCACATCTTGTTAATCAGAAGATATTGTGGGATGAGGGATGCAATAGAGCCACCTGATGGGCTACTGATGTATATAATAATAAATCCATGTGCAGCACAGTTCTTATCGGAAACCATGTTGTGCTGTTGTATATATATGCTGTGTCTCAAGATATCACAGAATTGGCGATGAGGATGCGATTGCAGAATCCCTAGCTGAACTTTTTGTTGGAGGATAATCCTGCCAACCGACAGAGGGACTGTTAGAGGTTCTTCATTTTGCAGAAAAACTTAAAAATCTGAGGTAAATTTCGAGCACACGTGGCTGAACTGTTGACGTTGCCAGAATCCAGATGGCTGTGCCTTGGGAATAATAGGGCACTTGGGTGAGTTCCATCATGACCGAGAGACTTTCGGAGCATATGTGGAGCGGCTAGAAATGTTTTTCACCACGAATAGTATTGTCGAAGTCCCCGATGATGTAAACCGTAACCGGGCAGTTTTAGAAATGAAACGGGCTATTTTTTTGACTGAAGCAGGCCCCAAGGTGGATGAAACCCTGAAAAATGTGCTTGTTCCCACCAAGCCGAAGGACACACCACTGATGGAGATCCTAACCAAGTTAGAACAGCACTACAGTCCTGACCCCCTGGAAATTGTTGACAGTTATCGTTTTAGAACAAGCGAGCAATTAAATGACGAGGGTATCAGTGAGTACATTGAAGCTATCCATTCACTGTCATTTTGGAAACTTTCAGGACCGAGCTTTGCGTGACCGCTTTGTTTGTGGGTTGAAAAATGAACGTATCAGAAGTAAATTGTTGACAACCCTTAACCTGACTTTTGACTTAGCTTGTCAGACAGCTATGTCGGTGGATATGGCTGACCGATACTCCCGAGACTTCCGCGCCATTTCCAGTCGTCAGACAACCGAGGTGAATCGGCTGCAGGTTAAAAGTAAAAGGTAGTTGGGCCCCAAGACCTCAACAACTGGCCAAGGTAACAGTGCATTGAAGTCGTGCTATCGGTGCCTGGGACAACACATCGCTCAAAGCTGTCTATATGTGACGGCAGAGTGTTTCTACTCCAAGAAAACTGGGCATCTTGCGAAGGCGTGCTGACAGAAGAGTAAACCAACTGGCAATGCTAGAAGTAGAAATCGCCAGACACTACATACCGTTGAAGAGAAGCAGCAGGACGAGGAGTTTCTGGAGATTCACGTCATCAGGAGCACGAAGGTATCTAACAGCAATTCACAAGATATCGTCATCCAAGTAGATGTCGCAGGAACCAGGATACCCATGGAAATCAACACTGGTGCATCCGTGAGCATTGTACCGGAATCACTATATCGCGACAAGTTGCGTGATTATCGACGAGAGAAATCGAAGGTAGAGCTGCGAGGCTACTCAGGAGAGCAAATCCCTGTAGTAGGAAGTGTCACCATACCAGTGAAATACAAGGATCAGTGTCAGAGCTTGCCTCTCATAGTAGAGACAAGCCTGCCTTGATAGGTAGAAATTGGTTGGGGTTGGAATGAGATTTTTCGTGTGGAATTGAAATTTGCATCGAAAGATGATGCCATCAAACAGTATCCGAAGGTGTTCAGCAAAACGGGCAGTCCGATCCAAGACTTCAAGGCGAGCGTCAGAGTGCAGAAGGACGCAGTACCAGTTTACTGCAAGCCACGTCCCGTACCATACGCACTCAAGGAGAAAGTTGAGTAAGAACGCAAAAGACTTGAAACTGTGAACATTGGCCCAGAAATTCGGGTCCCAACGCGCGAGTAAGCACGGGGTCCTCACGCGTAGGCCCAATGAAAGTGCCGGTTTTGTGCATGCACTGCGCATGCACGGGAAACCGGCACTTCCGTTCCCCTGAAAGAAGGGGTTCAGTGGTCGAACGCGTGCGCCGGAGAGGCAGCGCGTGCGCATTGAACTTACGTTTTTTTTGCAGCTTTCTCCGGGAGGGTAAGTCTCCAGCAGTTACACTTTTAAAAAGCAGGCGCAAGGCCTGCTTTTAACAAGGTAAGTGGTGAATTAATTAAAATTAAAACATTTTTTCCACAGGTTTATTATTTTTAAATACTTTACAGAAAGTTAAGTTTATTTTTAGCCCCATTAGAAAATGTAATTAATTTTTTCAAAAATTTAAATTATTGTTTAAAATAGTTATTTCATGTAATTTATAGTTATTTTTAAAATGTGATTTTTAAAAAATGTATTTGAAGTTTTAGTGATGTTTTGGGGCTCATAGTATTTATAGGTTGTCAAACTTATGAATGAAGCATTCCCTGCTACCATTGGCTCTCCATGGCCCACGTGATCCCAGGGGACGCATCGAATGAACTGTGCCCCTGGGATACACAAGCACTGCGCGCCGGCAGTTGAAGGAGGCCCAGGATCGGAATACCACGCGGGCCCACAGCTCAACGGCCGGCGCGCTAGATAAGTGCAGGTCGGGGGCTTGCACCCGCGAGAAGCCCCCGACCCGAATTTCTGGGCCATTATCTCTAAGGCAGATCTGTGTAATTGGGCAACACCCATTGTTGTTGTACCTAAGTCAGATGGTAAGGTAAGGTTGTGTGGTGATTATAAGGTAACTGTAAACCAGGTTCTAGAGTGTAATATACCCAATAAGTTGCCAAATGTGCAAGATTTGTTCACAACTCTGATAGGTGGCCAAATCTTTTCGAAGTTAGATCTAACAAACGCCTACCTACAACTTGAGTTAGATGAAGAGTCCAAGTCATGCGTGACTATAAATACTAACCAAGGCCTATATCAGTTCAATAGGCTACCATTTAGAGTGTCTTCTGCCCCCAACATATTCCAGGGGGTGATGAACCAAATTTTGCAAGGGATTGAAGGGGTAGTGTGTTATTTGGATGACATACTCATTTCAGCACCAAACAGGCAAATCCATGATGAGATGTTGAATGAAGTGCTCAAACGGCTAGAGAAGCACGGAGTACGAGTGACAGCTCACAAGTGTGAGTTGTTTCAAAACTCAGTGGAGTACTTCGGGCACAGAGTGGACAAAGATGGTTTACATCCAACCAAGGGAAAGCTGGATGCAATCAGAAATGCACCCACTCCCAAGAATGTCTCTGAACTTCGATCATTTTTGGGTCTTTTGAATTATTACGGAAAGTTCCTCCCAGACTTGGCTACATTGTTACATCCACTGACTGAGCTGTTGAGAAAACAGGTTCCTTGGAAGTGGTCAAAAGAATGCGACACAGCATTCAAAGAGTGTAAAAGCCAGTTAGTAGAGCGTACCATGTTAGTTCACTATGATGTATCTAAGCAGATCAAGCTGGTGTGTGGCGCCTCTCCATACGGAGTTGGGGCAGTGATCTCTCATGTACTAGATAGTAGGGAGGAGAGACCAAATGCTTTTACTTCACGCGCTCTCAGTGCCAGTGAGTGGAATTATGCACAGATCGAAAGGACAGCTTTGTCATTGATTTTTGGGGTCAAGAAGTTTCACAAATACTTGTTTGGTCGTAAGTTTACCATAGTTACTGACCATAAGCCCCTGACAGCAATCCTCCATCCAGAGTCCCCAGTTCCAACCTTAGCTGGAGCATGAATGTAGAGATGGGCTTTGATTTTGTCAGCGTATACATATGACATTGAATACAGATGATCAGCTGATCACAGTAATGCTGATACTATGTCCAGGTTGCTATCCCCATCACAAGTTACACCCAATAAGGAAGACATGTTCTATTTCTCATACATTGATGAGCTGCCAGTCACAGCTGAAGAGATTGGTAGGGCAACCAAACGTGACCCAATAATGTCAAAGGTGTATGATTACATAGCAAATGGATGGCCAAACCAGGTATCAGAGGAAGATATCCATCCAAACTTAGTTCGTAAGAATGAATTGTCAGTGGATAAAGATTGTATCATGTGGGAAGCAAGAGTGGTTATCCCAAATAGGTTCAGGTCTAAATTGTTAGGAAATCTTCATGACCAGCACTTGGCAATGTGCTTGGCCAAGCGCTTTGCACGCAGTTATTTATGGTGGCCAGGTTTAGATAAAGAGATAGAGTACATAGTCAGTCAGTGTACAACATGCCAATCAGTGAGCAAGAAACCACCATCAGTACCATTACAGCCATGGAAATTGCTTCCCAGAGTGTGGCAAAGGTGACATGTTGATTTTTCTGAGCTAGAAGGACAGCAATTGTTCATAGTGATTGATAGTCACTCGAAGTGGGTAGATGTGTTTCCGATGCAGATAATAACAACAAGCAAAATACTAGACAATTTGCAAAGATTGTTCTCTTCATACGGCCTCCCAGAAGAAATTGTGTCTGATAATGGGCTGCAATTTTGTTCAGAAGAGTTCACACAGTTCATGAGCAGAAACGGTGTGAAACATACCAAAGTTCCACCGTACCACTCTGCTTCAAATGGTGCAGCAGAGCGCACTGTACAAATTGTCAAACACGCCCTGATCAAGTAAATGTTGGATCCAAAGCCAAAGAAACATCAGTTGTCGTTGGACCACAAACTAGCAAATTTTCTGATTACCTAAATCAGAATACTCCTCATACCACTACTGGTAGAAAACCAGCAGAGTTGTTTCTCAAACAACAGCCACGAACCAGGTTCTCGTTGTTAAAGCCAAACTTGGCACAGTCTGTAGAAGAGGAACAACCAAGGCAGAAAGAGAGTCATGATAAAGGTAGAGTTAGAGAGAGAAGTGTGAAGTTGAACCAGAGGGTTAGGGTGAAGAACCATATCACCATAAATGGTTAAAGTGGTTACCAGGACGAGTAGCGAAGATATGTGGCCCTCGCACATATTTGGTCAAGATGTTTGATCATGGAAAGGTTAGGTTTGTTCACATTGATCATATTTTACCTACAGATGTGGAAGGAGATGAAAGCTGGGATGATTCCATTTATTCTGATGAGTCAGATAGTCTTGTTACAAGTAGATTACCAGTAGCAAATCCTACATCAGACAAACTAGAAACAAGTCCAAGACAAAGTCAGAATTTAAGTCTGAGCCCGAGTCAGGCAGACAAACAGTCTGAAAGTGTAGAGAGCCCAAGTGTAGATCAAGGTCATCCCTTGGAGAAAAATTCTCCGCAGGCTCAGCCTAGAATGAGTCAAAGTCCTACAACAGATCTGAAAGTTCTGTTCAAGAAAGAAGGTATCCTCTTCGAAACAGAAAACCAGTGGTTAAGTTTAATCTGTAAATATGGAAAATAAGTCCATATCTTTTGTTTGTATTACAGAATTCTATAGTAGAATTTGGAAACATAAAATGGGTTCCATTTGAGAAATGTATATCAAGAGTTGTGTATACCAAGCAAGTCATGTACACTGATTATTTGCTATGATTAACTTCTTCAATAAGGAGGGAGAAGTGTAATGGAGCCACCTGGTGGACTACTGATGTATATAATAATAAAGCCATCTGCAGTACAGTTCTTACTGGAAGCCATGTTGTGCTGTTGTATATATATGCTGTGTCTCAAAATATCACAAGGGAGAAGTGGGATGTGAGAACGAGGATAACATATGAGGATACCGACATCTTGTATCCTTTCAGCCCCGCCACTGGCCAAGCGCTCAGCCATGACCATGCCAAGAATGGCCTGCACCATCTCCTCCAAGGGGGAGAGGTGAAGCTAGGAATATGAGGTGTTTCTCATGTTTGGTACAGATTGTTGGTCAGTGAGTGATGGCGGGAGGGGAGGCTCGTGCAATGAGCAGTGTGTGAGGCTAGTGGTGCAGTTGGTAGGAGACGGCTTTTGAAGATGCAGTCACTGACCTTGACCACTCGTCTGAGGTCATGATGCTTCTTTGGGCACTGGAGCCAAGTTGTGGGGGTGACACTACTGGCAGTGATGGGCTCGGTGATCTGGTCCCCATCGTTCTTTCTGGAGGGCCTCCTGGCCTCTGTGGGTAGAGGACCTCTCCTGCAGTGTTGACCCCCTGCACAAAGCTGGAGTGCTGCATGCGAGACCCTGGGTGTCACTTCCCTGACTTGTTGAGCCATTTGTGTTAGTGCTGAAGCACTTTTACCATTATTTTACGTGCGGAAGACAGTTCAGCTTTAAGAGCTGGAGTCTGCCATTTCGGAATTATTTTTTTCTTCAGAAAACAGTTGCGCTCTAAGAGCTAAAGACTGCCTATTTTTAAATGATTTTTATTTTTTTCATTTTAGAAGGCAGTTCCCCTTTAAGAGATCAACACTGCTTTCTAAATTGACAGCCTCACTTTAAGAGAATGCTGCCTCGCTCCAGTGACGCTATGGCCACGCTACACTGAGCTCCCTGCTGAGACTACTGTCCGAAACAGCGTGTTGTACTGCAGGTTTTGCACTGCGTTAATTTAAATCAGCAGGCAGCACCGAAACACCGAGCTGCCTGCGCTCTTTTTGCGGGTAGCCGTTAACTTCGGCCCACGGTGGCACGGGCCGGTTTCCGGCCTAATCGAATATCTAGGCCAAGAAACCAAGCAAAGAGAATATTGGCTTGTGTTGCCAAATTGGTTAAGTTAAGAGGTTTAAGATTAGGTAAGAGGTTAAATTAGTTAAGAGGTTATGCTGAAGCTGTACAATGGATCTGGAGTAGTGCATACAGTTCTGGTGACTGAGATATAAGGGCCCTAAAGGCAGAGCAGGTTACAGCAAAGAGACTGATTTCTAGTGTCAGCATCAGAAAAAAAAACTTCCCAAAAGGATGGCTTGCATACAACGGCTACCTTGTTCTGAGAATTTTCCAAAGCAATGATGTGGAGAAAGCTAACATTGGCCGTCACCTTAGCCTGATCGCTCTTTCAGAAAATAAATGAATCATGACTGCTTGCATGTCACTATATTTTAAAGAGGCAGAAAAACAATGGTTGAGCAGAGTAATCAACCAAACACTTATTGATAACATCTGGGGGGAAAAATTCAGTATCGCCCCGTTTGGGGCGCCATTATTGGCCGTGCGCAAAGTTTAGCGCCTGGTGCTAATTATCGCCTCCGACAGCAAACTTGGCTTCTATCGCCCCTGGTGGTGATTGGAGCGCTAAATCAGGCGCTTCACACCTGTCTTAAGGCGCAAAGGCCGAGGAGCAAGGCGCTACCTCAGAGCGCTGGCGAAGCTCATGTGATGTCAGTCAGCAATGGAACACAGACACACTGGCGCCGGCCAGTTCTTAAAGGGGAGGGTTGATCTTGCTCTCCATCCACATCCTGCTCATTGCAGCCTTGAATTTTGTTCTGGAGAGACCTGTACATCAAATCTGCTGGAAAGAACAATGGAGAGACCCAGGGAAAGAGCGCAGAGTGCAACCCCCACAGTCTCTTCTAAATCAATACAAGGAAGGTCAAATCAAAATGAACCTGCAAAGTGCTGCTCAGTACCCAAAACTCCTTCACACAGCGTTGAATCTCTCCAGAAGTCTCTCTCTCTCTCTCTCTCTCTCTCAGAATTCGTGGTGCAAAAATGTCACCAACAAAAAAAGGCAGGAAGCGGTCGCCTTTAAATAGCGCTCCCCCAGTTCCTTCCTGACTGCAAAACGCTCCCTTCAACCTGTCGTTGCTAGCGGCAGGCAGTAAGGCAGGGGGCGCCACTCAATATCTGGTCCGGGGCATTCTGGAGGCGTTGCGCACTCGACTTACGTCACAATCTGCCGGCGCAGGGGATCGTGGTGGTAGTGTTTCGCGCCGCCACAAAATGTCTAGTTAATTTCGCGAGTGGCGTAAACATCACCACGTCTGGGTGCTAGTTACTTTGCGCCCCATTAGCGCCCTCTTAAGGTGCTAACGGGAGGTGCAAACCAACTGAATTTCCCCCCCCTGCAGTCTTGTGATAAAGAGTTTTGAGGATTCTTTTATAATCCATGCCATCAGAGCTGCCTTACTTCCTTTTAATGCTGAGACCTTAGTGAAAGAGCGTCCAATAATCTACTCGCTCAAAGTGGAGCATGGTAGTCTTATCTCGATTGTGCATGATAGCACGGAGCCCACTTAAACTGGTATCAGTTCAGCCCTGGGACCTGCTATTTTGTCTTACCTGCTAGATTAATTTATCTCCAACTAATGTGGTTGTGTTTCTTCTTGGATTTGATTTATTAACCAGTTCTGAAGCTTTAATCCTGGTGTGTGGAGTTGTGCATCAAGCAAATCCATCCTATCCATAAGGATAATTCCTTATACTTTATCTACTGCAAAACTGGAGTCACGTTGAAGGGGTAATTACTAGTCCTTCAGGGCTACCCTGGATCAGGCGTATTTCTCAAGACCTTCACTTTCAACTAAAGTTTGAGGTAGCCGAATCCTAAAGACGCTGAATTGGGTCTAAAGGTCCGGACTATCTCTCCCTAAAGGAAAGGAACAACCCGAGAATGTTACCATCCTCCAGATAGCACTTTTAATAAGTTTAGCTAGTCTGTAACGTTCCGGATATTATGAGGGTCCGGAAAACTCCCCCAGAATTCTGTAACTCTCCACCAAAGAATGTACAGAGATTGAGTTCATGAGTTTTTGATACTGAAGTCTTATGAGAGACAATTCTAAAAATATATAGATTTGTTAAAGAACTGACATGCAATTTACAGTTAGTGAGTCTATCGCAACATTAACAGTTCCAAAAAGGGAAAACTTACGATCTTATTATCAGAGAATCTTACTTTTAAATCTTAACTTCACTACAGTATTACAGTTCTTAAAGTTCTTATACAGGCAGGATATCCACCAATATCAAATAGCTTTGATCCCCGAGGTACAACAAGTTGGAGATTACAGAGCCGCCTCTGAAGCCGGGAATCACTTTGCCCGATTAAAGCGAATCTGTTATCCTATTTGAGAGTTCAATATTTATACCCTTTGATGTAAAAAGACTACTGAGCACTTGGTTTGAGTATAAAACAAGGCTTTAATCAACTGTTTCACAACCATGAGATTCCAGTTACATCACTAGTTCCTGGTTACAGAAACGTCCTGGGCAAGCTGGGCCCACGTATTTATACTCCTTGGATGGCACCACCAGCTGGCCGCCCAGTGTTACTTCATGAGTCATTTCTTCATGAATGATAAGATTCATGACACCCTTTTCCAGAGGTATTTCCTTTAAGGTTTTCTGCTGATGCAAGCTAATTATCTCTAGTCATTTTTCTGCTGACCTCTGCAACTCTTACTGCCACCTCAGCCAGACTCGTGTCTCATCTCTAGGTGTTCTAAGTTTACCATATAAAAACGGTGTGATGGCAGGTGTTCCTTACTTTATGTCATCTTTACAAGGGCAGATGTTCCTTATCTTATGTGCTTCTTTACGAAGTATAAATTAGAACACCTTATCCAGAGTGAACCATTGTTTCGTTCCCAAAAGTTCAGCCTGTCGGAGCCCTTCACCTTCTGTTTCAATAAGGCTATTGATTCAGTGTCAACAACTATCTTATCTCTATAGCCAGAATGCTTTCACAGCTTTTTCATAGTTAGGTTTCTAGATTTCCAGACCCAGTTTGTCATGTTTTAATAAGGCCAGAGTTCTTTCATAAGATGGTGTCTTTTTCTGAATAGGTTATATGGCTTATTCCTTCACAACGTAGGTACCGAGTGACTGCCTGATCACAAGAAAAAGCAAAAACCATTTAGAAATTAGGAGAAAATGTTTCAAAGAAATGTTCCTCCACAAGAGCAACAATGCAACACAGCTTCTAAGCAAAAGGAGAAATCAACTGAAGTTTGATTCTGGCTGCGGTAACTATGGAGCACAGAAATGAGACATGCTCATACGATTCTCACAAGACTACAGTGAGGAAAACTCTTATCAGCCTGCAATACCAGTGACAACTTTGAATGCCAAGGATGAGCTACTTCTTAATTCTCCATTGTGATAATAATAACCATTCAATCACATCCAGCTAGTCCCATAAGTCCTGGGAAGCCTGCTTATATATCCAAACAGGTGCTAAGATATTCTCCAGTGGACATAGCCATAATACTTCTCAAGGCCAGATTCAACCTCTGCAGACATCTTCTGAATTTTCACAGTCTCCTCTACTTCTTCAAAAGCAAGATCATAGATTGTGAATCTATTCTTCAGTCATGCAGGCTCAAGGGGCCATATGGCCTACTCCTGCTCTTATTTCTTTTGTTCTTATTTCTTATGTCCTGTTACTTCATGTAGTTCTTCCTCTGTAAATAGGTTACTCTATACTAAGACCATAAAGCTGACACTTTTTTCAATGTTAACACTTAGTGCATAGGTTTAGCATTTGGGCAAAGTCAAAAGTAGAAAATGAAAGCCATGCAAACATCAGTGCACCAGTGTATATATAAGCCCCGATTTTAACCAGGAGAGGGAAGTGGTCAGGCAGGGGCGAGAAGAGAGCCAAATTCCCCCAACCTCAGCAGTGTGAGGCCCGGGTGATTTTAACTTCCGTGCCTCACCTGCGTTGTGCCTTTCAGCTGCCCATCCAAAATAAACGGAAAAAGGTAGCTGGCCAACGTAGGGATTGCAATTTTGGCGGCAGGAGGCTGCCAGTTTTTCTGATGCCTCCCTGGAGGTCCTGGCAGAGGAGGTAAGGGCAAGAAAGGAGGTATTGTTCCCTAGCAGCCGCAGGAAGTCCCCAGGGCTATTATCCAGCAGGTCTAGACAGAGGTGGCTGATAGGGTTAGTGCAAGCTGCATCGACCCCAGGACCTTGGTTCAATGTAGAAAGAGGTTCAATGCCAACCTAACCCATGTCACTTTTCTCAAGCTCCTTTTCCACACCTGTACCTTGCAGAAGAAGACACCTCAGAGGACGACAAACCCTTGAGGATGTACCATCATGTGCTGCATCACTCCCAAGCAACAGCACAGATTGGCACTCCCCGTTGGTTAGACAGTGAGCCAGAAGGTGAGCACGTGATGAAATAGCCAGCACGAGTGAGCAACAGCAGCAGATACTGGTGGCAGGGACAGCCCAGGAGACAGCTCGCCGGAGGGAAAGGTCGACTCCTAACTCTGCTGAGCAGGACAGAGATAAGGACTTCAGGAGCCCAGCAATGAAAAGGAAACTGCTTCCCTCACACAAGCAGGTATTGGAAAGCTTGCCAATGAGCATCAGCACCATGGCTGGGACACGGCAACTGACCCTCACAAAAAGAGTCAATGTAACCAGCCTTTGCAACTTTAGTGGAAGCAAACGGCTGCCATGGAGGCTCTGGGCTGCACTTTGAAGAGACAGGGGTTTACCTTGGACAGATTGGTGGATGGAATAGGTAGAGGCCTTCAAGGAGCCACTCATCTTCTGGAGTGTGCTGACCCACAAATCAGTGGAAGTGATGAATCCCAGCCCCACAATGACGCTATGGGAACAATGTTACCCTTTCTCAGGATGTCAGCACACCTGCGCCTTCGGCACCCTATCGACCAATACCCAGCATGGTACCAGGAAGTCAGATGGGCCAGACCATCCCAGCAGCAGCCGAGGTGCAGCAGTCGGCAGCCGGGCCCTCTCAGGCTCCAGCACACAGAAGTCACTAGCCACGAGCATCTCAAGGGTCCTAACAGGAGCAACAACAGACTTTCACCAACTTTGTTGAGGCCAGTAGGGGCGCACCTCATAGGAGTCGCAGAGTTAGTAAACCTTCTTGGAAGACAACAAGGGTTGACATCGGTGTGAAATGAATTGAAGGAAATTATTATGTTTGGCATTAAATTCAACACCGTTATCACATTTGGCACTTTGGTCTGCAGTGTGATTTTATAACAGCTTCTGAATCTGCATTATCAATATTTCATTGATATAGAACCTGGCTTTCAATGCAGGATTAAAGGAATGGTGAAGGATGTAACAAAGAGTGTTAATGCAGAGGGGCTTTCTATAAGTTTTCAGAGCAGGGTTTTAATGTTTACAACTTCTGAAATGTGTCAGAAATTAGAATTAGACTTTGGTGAGGTCTGATCAAGGAGAAATTCTTTTTTAGAAATATCAATTAGGCACTTTGTGATACCATCTAGATCCACATCGTAACATAACCCTTTTGGCCACTGAGTGAAGAAATTACTCATTAATAATTTTTAAAGACTGTCAGTATTCAAGGAAGAAATTATTATGGATTTATTTGAGCATGTAAAGAGGATATCAGAGAACAGAAATGTGCTAATTATAGGCAATTTTAATCTCTTGTGGTCTATTACAGTTTCAAATTGTTAATTATTATTTTCCATTGGCATTATAGGTTTCCATCTGAATAAACTTAAGTCTTCTCTCCTGAGGTAACACATCCCTTCTCATTATTGTCACATTCCCTTGTAAGCAACACTAACCCAAGTATTTCTGCCTTTTGTAAGTGAGCTAAACCCTGCCATATGAAACTCTTGTCCATCATTATGCTTCTACTGTGTTTCTCCTTTTATATCTAATTTCTGCTTCCAGACATAAAATCAGCTTCTCGTTAGATCTTCATTTCAAATAATCTAAGACAGAAAATATTAGTGTGAGATAAGTAGATGTTAAAATTCATGCAGATGATGATTTGGTAAAAATTACTGTGTAATCAGAAATGTTCACTATGGAGTTCTTTTGAATTAGGTGACGCATTTCTCAATCTCTTACTGCACTGCTGTAAATCTCTAGTGAGGAACAAATTGGACCGGTCCTCAGCTCTGACATTAGCATTGCCCTATAAATTCACTACTGACAGAAGGATGAGCACTAACGATGACTTCAGATAAGCCAAAGAGCAATCAGATTTTGCCAGAAAAAGAACCCTTCCTCTTACTCATTAACTAATCAGCAAACACTGACAAGCGTATCAGGGATAGCTTTGCCATTAGCTTAATTTTTATGCCCACGAAGAAGTGCTAAGTCATATTTGGGCAGTTTTTATGGCAGCTCACAAACTCCACCATGGATTTACACGGCAGCTAATTATCGGAAGTGGATTTAAATAGCTTTAATAACACTTCAAGCTTTGATCAGTTACAAATAACACTCTATTGCAGCTACAATTATGCTCAGACCAGGCATTAATCTGTGTCTGCAGAATAAAGTAAATCCTTCTGCCAGGCCAGGTGGGAACGGGGCAGTGATGAGCCACAAATAGCTATGCACCACTTATCGCCTTGCTATCACTCCCGATACGACTAGTGCCATTTCTGTCCCATTGTAGAATAAGGAGGGGCAGGGGGGTGGGCAGAGTTCCTGCCTGTTTCAGGTGGGAACCTACTTTTAATTTTCAAATTATAGTCCTGCGCTTGTTGTAGAACCCCGGTGTAATTTTGAGGTATCAGTGCTCTACCCATTGGTACTAAGTTTTGAGCTGACTAACCAGCAGTCCTTAAAAGGACCGCTGCATGCTGCTCCAAGAGCAGTTAAGTAAAACATTTGTGCGGAATTGTTATGGGGACAGGAGAACATGAATCTTCTGGCCCTCTGCCAACCCATCCAGGCCCTCCTTCCACAATTGCCTCCCCGCTTCCTTAACATGGAACCTCTGGCTTGGCTCCACGGAAGAACTGCCAGAAATCATAGAATTATAGAATCATAGAAAGTTACAGCACGGAAGGAGGCCATTTGGGCCCATCGTGTCCACATCAGCCAACAAGGAGCTATCCAGCCTAATCCCACTTCCCAGCTCTTGGTCCATAGCCCTGCAGGTTAGAGCATCCCAAGTGCACATCCAAGTACTTTTTAAATGTGGTTAAGGTTCCTGCCTCTACCACCCTTTCAGGCAGTGAGTTCCAGACCCCCACAACCCTCTGGGTGAAGAAATTTCCCCTCAAATCCCCTCTAAACCTTCCCCCAATTATTTTAAATCTGTGACCCCTGGTTTTTGACCCCTCTGCTAAGGGAAATAGGTCCTTTCTATCCACTTTATCTAGGCCCCTCATAATTTTATACACCTCAATAAGGTCTCCCCTCAACCTCCTCTGTTCCAAGGAAAATAGACCCAGCCTATCCAGTCTTTCCTCATAGCTAAGATTCTCTACTCCCAGCAACATCCTTGTAAATCTCCTCTGTACCCTCTCTAGTGCAATCACATCCTTTCTGTAATGTGGTGACCAGAACCCCTGTCCTGCATGACCAACAAACTACTTGCAGCTCACCAGCATTATCCAAATAAGGCCTGGCCATCAATTTGTCTTGATCCTCTCACTGTGGACAGTGGGCAGGTGGCACAATCATGTCATCCGCTGTCATGGCTCAATCATGTTGCCTGTTGTCCTCTTAAGTCAAAACCGGCCCCCTTGTGTTTAATAGATTTCAAACTGCATCAGTTGTAATAAGTAGGCATACCTTTCTCAGGTAATGTGGAGGCATCACACATAGTGGTGCAGACTGCAATATGTGCAAAGGCCCATGCTTGCATCACATTAATGGCCCGGATTTTGCGGTCGGCGGCATAATTAAGGATTACGCCTCCGGCATCTGAATCGCATGTGCACTTACCTGTTTTGAGGCCCCAAACGAAAAGTTGCTGTCAGACACTGCAGAGTTGAGCCCAGCGTAGTGGCCCATGGATCCCAGGGGCGTACCGTGTGCGTAAGCGTACCTGGGATCACGTGGGCCGGTGCTCCAATCAGGAAACAGAAGGTCTCTCATTCTCCCCCACTAGATACTGTGGTATTTTCTAGGGAGAATATAGCAGCTAATGTTGATAAAAGTGTTTATGCCTTTTGTACCATGAAAAGTCACCTGAAGACACAGTGAGGGGAGTAAGGGAAGTGTATTTTTGATTTTTTTTAATTTCAAAACTGTCAATTCCCCAAACAGTCTCTCACTCTACCCAGTCTGGATTTACAGTCTTTATTGACAGGTATCCCCTTACGCTGTGCAAACAGGCTGCTGCACCTGTTTGCACAAGCCGTAAAATTTTCATGGGTAATTGCTGGGCAGTTGGTGGGCAATTAGCCCAACTCTGGGCCAGCAATTAGGATTTCAATGTCGGAGCGGATAATCTGTCAAGTCGGAACTTGACAGATCGCAAGTTCGGGATTTAAATCATGCGTAAGCGCAATCGGAAATCTCAAACTTGCTGTCCATTTCAAAGGCGGTGTGACGGCGTACTCTGAGAGTGCGCCGTCACACCGACCACAAGTTCTGCCCCATTAAATTAGTGCAAAATGCTTACTGCACACACTGGAAATGTATGCAAGTGCAATATGTACACGGTGAAAATAATACCCCTACTGTAACTGGCAGACTGAAGGTAACCTTCTACACAAATACATTGCGAACAGCTGGACCTATGGGATAAAAGAGTTCCACGTCTGACTGAGCATTTCAGAGGCAGCTACAGTGACACGGTGAGCAGACAACACCTGGAAGGGTGGGTGCGTACATGAACAGAGATTGAAAGGTTCCTATGGAAGAGGAACAAGCGACGCTGAAGATGAGAGAAAAATAAACTACATCTTCAGTTGTAAAATGAATATACATAGCAATACTATTATCTTTGCTGGCACACTTGAGGTAGCAAATCTAAAGGAAGAGATCATTTTTAAAATGTACATGTGTGCAATGTCCGCAGCTGTAACCATAGAACCACATTATAAAACTGAAGGAAAAATAATATTACACTGTATCGATATGTATGATATTTTTAGCATGATTTATGTAGTTAAATGATTTAACTTTGTTCCGCTACAAGGTACTGACTGCTGAGCTTTGTGAGGACCCAGCAGTCAAAGGAACCTGTACAGGTTTCTACTCTGCTCAGAAGCCACCTCAGCTTCTGGATGCAGACGCCAGAAGCTCGCAGGAAAGGCCTTCAGATGAGTTGAGAGATTCCTGAATTGCAAGCATCCAAGGGCAGCATGAAGGTGGTTTGCTGGATTTGTACCGATGTAGATTGACGACAGTGCTGATTGGGACTGGCTGAGCTCAGCCCAAGTGCATAATATTAAACCACGTTGCCGGGCATCTGGACGGTGCAAATCTGCAGACTGGATCGGAGCACTGCCATGAGATGACTTGATGAGCAGATGCATACTTTCCTCCAGCAGGCTCTGTGATAGCAACATAATGTGGAGGGGGCAGCATTTGTCCATTGTCCTCAGGTTTGTTGTTGCAACCCATTGGCTTTTTAATGTACCTCCCAGAAGAACCATGGAGCGTCGCTGACAGTCTTCCCACCACCCAGCAACATGGTGTAAATTCTGTTTCCTCAAAGCACTGTGCCTGGTCACTTTCCTTCTCTAAAATGCTGATGATTCCAGAAATGCACTCAACATAATTGGATGATGATGACTCATCCGTGGAGACATAAAGAACTTTGTTCTATTCTACATTTTGGACTGTACTTGAACTATAGAAGTGCTGTAGGTAACACAGTGAGAATAATTTATGCATAGCAAATGTATCTCAGGAACATGGGCACAGGGCGTTGTTTATACGAATCAATGACTTTACAAACTGCAATTAGCAAGCTGGTTAAGGGAAATGTGATGATAAGCAAGTTTTCAAACAATTTCTATTTCCTGCCAAGGGTAAGAACAGCAACTCTTGCTGAATGGAGATGCATTCCTCAAGTAAGTACCTTCTGTAAATAATGTATGATAGCTGGGCTGCTTCTGTTCAATAAGTTACAGTTATGGTCTTGGCAGCAACAAATGAGTCATTTGGCATAAAGTCTGAGTTGAAGCTTCCTGAGGCACTAAGAGAAGGACGAAAGCTTTCTTACATTCATCAGCTGCAGAAGATCCACCTAAGGCTGGATGAACACATGAAAATAACAAATGCAGCTTGGACAGTTTTGCAAAATTAACATTAACTGCTCTGGGAGATCAAAACCTCACTGAATAAAGCAAGTAGCATTTGCTGAAACCTACATAGCACTTTTCTACGGGAGACTCCATTATGACTACATTGCTTCAAGTGTAAAAATACTAATTATGCAAGCGAAATCACTTTCTCTGTGTGCACAGACACAAGTGCTGTCTGTGATGAGAGATAAGAATTAATTGTCACTGAGGACAATATTAGTCCTAGTTTTTGTGTATGGATCTACAAAAGCCTCTTAGCTGATATGAGTACTTTCTTCCAAACGTACCTTTTTGGTACCACATGATGAATGAAAGATAAGAAACAGCTCTTTAGCGGAACCTTTGTGATGTACCTGTTAAAAAAAGAACTTGCATTTATATACCGCCTTTCACATCTCAAAGTGCTTCACAGCCAATAAGTTACTTTTGAAGTGTAGTCACTGTTGACTTTAAACAAACACTACAGCCAATTTAGGCACAGCAGGGTCCCACATGCAGCAATGAGATAATAGACCAGTTAATCTATTTTTGGTGGTGCTAGTACAGAAATGGCCCTTATCAAAGTCACAAATAACATCCTATGTGACTGTGACCATGATAAACTATCCTTCCTCGTCCTTCTCGGCCTGTCTGCAGCCTTTGACACGGTTGACCCGTCTGGTTCCATTCTTATCTATCCAGTCATAGCCAGAGAATCAACTGCAATGGCTTCTCTTCCCGCTCCCACACCACTACCTCAGGAGTCGCCTAAGGATCTATCTTTGGCACCCTCCTATTTCTCATCTACATGCTGACCCTCAGCGACATCATCCAAAAACATGTTAGGTTCCACATGTACGCTGACGATACCCAGCTCTCCCTCACCACCACTTCACTCGAAGCCTCCGTTGTCTCTAATTTGTCACACTGCTTGCCCGACATCCAGTTCTGGATGAGCAGAAATTTCCTCCAACTAAATATAGGGAAGACCGAAGCCATTGTCTTCTGTCCCTGCCACAAACTCCATTCCCTAGCCACCGACTCCATCCCGCTCCCTGGCAACTGTCTCTGAGGCTGAACCAGACTGTTTGCAACCTTGGTGTCGTATTTGACCCCGAGATTAGCTTCATACTACATAGCCGCTCCATCACGAAAACTGCCTACTTCCACCTCCATAACATCACCTGAATCTGCTCGTGCCTCAGCTTAACTGCTGGTGAAACCCTCATCCACGCCTTTGCTACCTCTAGACTTGACTATTCCAATACACTCCTGACCAGCTTCCCATCTTCCAGCCTATATAAACTTGAGTTCATCCAAAATTCTGCTGCCCGTCTCCTAACTCGCACCAAGTCCCATTCAGCCACCACCCCTATGCTAGCTGACCTACATTGGCTCCCAGTTGGGCAAGGCCTCAATTTGAAAATTATCATCCTTGTTTTCAAATCCCAACATGGCTTCACCCCCTCCTTATCTCTGTAACCTCCTCCAGCCCTACAGACCTCTGAGACCTCTGTGCTCCTCCAATTCTGGCCTCTTTTTTAAAATTTGCTTATGGGATCTGTGCGTCGCTGGCAAGGCCAGCATTTATTGCCCATCCCTAGTTGCCCTTGAGAAGGTGGTGGTGAGCCGCCTTCTTGAACCGCTGCAGTCCGCGTGGTGATGGTACTCCCACAGTGCTGTTAGGTAGGGAGTTGCAGGATTTTGACCCAGTGCCGGTGAAGGATCGGCGATATACTTCTAAGTCAGGATGGTGTGTGACTTGGAGGGGAACTTGGAGGTGGTGGCGTTCCCATGCGTCTGCTGCCCTTGTCCTTCTAGGTGGAAGAGGCCACGGGTTTGGGAGGTGCTGCCAAAGAAACCTTGGTGAGTTGCTGCAGTGCACATCAATGATTTTAATTGCTCCACCATTGGTGGCCATGCCTTCATCTGCCTAGGCCCTAAGCTCTGGAATTCCCTCCCTACACCTCTCCACCTCTCTACCCCTTTCTCCTCCTTTAAGGTGCTCCTTAAAACGTACCTCTTTGACCAAGCTTTTGGTCACCTGTCCTAGTATCTCCTTATTAGGCTTGGTGTCCAATTTTGTTTGATAACGCTCCTGTGAAGTGCCTTGGGACATTTTACTGTGTTAAAGTCGCTCTATAAATGCAAGTTGTTGTTGTTGTTGTTAGTTAAGAAATAAATGTTGGCTAGGACAACAGGAGTACTTTGGTGCTCTTCTTCGTATAGTGCCATGAGATGTTTTACTACTACACTGAAGTATCAGTCCAGATCATATGCTCAACTTCTAGAGTGGGGCTTAAAAGCCACAACCTTCTAACTGAGTGGTGAGAGTGCTACCACTGAGCCAAGACTTATAAGGTTTTTGGTGATGACAGTAACAGATTGAGCTGTCACCTTTTTTGTCAAAAGTATGCCAGATGCAGCCTAGGTTTTAACTTTTGAACGGGGCCTGCCAGCTACCAATCAAAGACGCACCTGTGAGTGAGGCTGGATTCTTAACTGTTTAATTTGCTCAAACAGAATGATAGTGGAAGCAAGCAGATAAGAGGAAGAAGGGGTGGGATTGAATAAGTTAGTATATTGTGCTTTCTGGGGTATCTGGCAGAAATAATGGCCTGGAATATGCGGTCAATGGTGAAGCGACGGCACTTGCCGCTGGCCTCGGAGAAAGCTGCCCACAAAGATCTAGCGATCTCTGTGGCATGAATTTCAGCTCTCCCAACCTTAGTTTGAATCCGGTGCCAGCAACAGTTATGTCATCAAGCAGGCTAAGCAGCCAATCAAATTGAAGAATTCTCATAGACAGCAAACCAAGATGTAAAATGCACAGATTATAATTTTTTTTTTTTAGAAATTTTACAGAGAGCATAATAAAGTTTGGCACATACACATGGGATTAAGGTAGAAGCTGAAATATCATTATCAAACTTTAAAAAAATTATTATATTAAAAGCCATGTAATTCTATTAATGGAAAAAATTGACATTCCACAAATATAAAATTAGATTTTATGGGGCAGAACGGTTGTTCAGCAGTCACTACACTGTTAAAAACACCTATTACAACAAGGCTTAACTTTTTTCAGGGGGGTTTAACAGCGATATTCCAGCGTAATAGGGGAAGTTTTCATTTGAATTGATTGCCGGCTCTGGGGAGTTCCTCAGCACAATTTGTGGAGGAGTAGGGAACGACTGTAATTTTTCCACTCCTTTTCCCCCCCCCCGCCCTTTCCTTTTGTTTCTCTCTCCCACCTGGCAGCTATCTCTTGCCCTGCCAGTACACTTCACACTTAATCTCAGCCTATTACCATCTCGTCTGGCTTCGAACACCTTTTATTGTCTCTTCTACTGCTTTTGTCTCTTTCACTTCTTTTGTCCGATCACAGCCCTGCCTTCGATCTATTTTCTTTTCTTTCCAGTTTTGAAGAAGGGTTCGACCCGAAACGTCAACTCAAATTTCTCTCCACGGATGTTGCCTGACCTGCTGAGTTTTTCCAGCATTTTCTGTTGTTATTTCGGATTTCCAACATCTGCAGTATTTTGCTATCAGACTGACAGCAACATCTGGATTTCCACGTTTATCTGTGCATGTGCTGATTCCAGGAGTTGCCGTCCCTTTCAGAGGAGTAATGAATGCTGTCCATTTTGCCGTCATTACTACCGCAGAATTCGGGCCAATGTCATGGTCTGAACTACCTATCAGAAAATAGCATTCTTAATGGAAAGACAATCAGCAGTCATAATTTCAACAGATGGTTATCTTAAAATTTAGATGAGTAGCTAGCTGAGTTTGATTGCTGTTAAAGGCCGTTCACTGAGTGAAATTCACTCAATCATTTGATGAATGTCAGTCCACAGCATCAAGATTGCCCTTGGTACAATTGTAAGGGCTTGCTCATCACAGACTTTTTTTGTATCTGATTTAAGACTTCTGAATGACAAATGAGCGGTAATTATTAATAGTGGTGCTGTAGGAATTAACGAATTCCAACGAATAACGGAGATCGACACAAGAGAACAATTAAACAGGTCTTTACTCAACGGAGATGCCACGAGGACTGCCTGGGCAGCCTCATGGTTTGCGACGTGACGTCATCGCGTTTGCCTGCGTTTTCCCGCGCTCTTAAAGGGGCCACGCCCCATACATGCAAACTCTATATACAAAACACAGTAATGCCTAACTCAATGGTACAGGTTTAGGCTGGTGTTAGAACATCGTTAAAGGGAATTATATACAGTTAGCCAGAGTCATTCAGTGGTTCTGCCACATGCGCCCCCCGCAGAATTCGCTTTAACGGACAAAGTCAAACGGTGAGGGGGTCTGACGAGCCTGTCAGAACGACTCCTGTACTCTCGAGGCGGAGGCTGCTGGGCGGCTGGCGGTCTGGCAGGCGGTCGCACTTGGTCTGCCGTAATGACGATGGGTGGTCGACCCTGTCTCGGCGGTTGTGCTGTCTCGACGGGGCGGTCGAGGTCTAAATGTGCTGGCTTTAAGAGGTTGACCGACATCTACCGTGAAGGTTTTGTCCCCTGCTTCCAACACGCGGAAGGGACCGGTATATGGGGCCTTGAGCGGATCCCTATGTGCGTCATGGTGAATAAAAACGTATTCAGCCTTGTGAAGCTCCGTGGGAACGTGTGGCCTCTGCAGCCCGTGATGCGAAATGGGCACCGGTGCGAAACATCTGGCCGTCTCCTGGTGACTAGCAAGTTGGGCAGACGCGGACCATGGCTCCGTCAATGTTGGTAGGAAGTCCCCTGGGACTCGCAGTGGCTGACCATACACAAGCTCCGCTGATGAAGAGTGAAGGTCTTCTTTGGGGGCTGTGCGAAGGCCCAACAGGACCCACGGTAGCTTGTCTGCCCATCCAGCGTCCTGGAGGCTGGCCCTCAGGGCGGCTTTCATTGACCGGTGGAAGCGTTCGCAGAGGCCATTCGCCTGTGGGTGGTAGGCTGTGGTGCGGTGTAATTTGTCCTTGGGCCACTGCATTCCAGAGTTCGGAGGAAAACTGCGGTCCCCTGTCTGACGAAATATCTGCGGGCACTCCGAAACGGGCGATCCAGGAGGAAATGAACGCCCTGGCCACGTCCGCCGAAGTAGTGGATGACAGGGGGACCGCCTCCGGCCATCTGGTGGTGCAGTCAACCATGGTCAGGATGTGTGAAAAACCATGGGAGGGTGGGAGTGGTCCTACCAGGTCCACGTTGACATGGTCAAAACGTCACTCCGGAACTGTGAAGGTGGCCAACGGAGCTTTGATGTGGCGCTGTACCTTGGCCTTTTGGCAGACCACGCAGGTGTTGGCCCAGTCGCGGACATCTTTATGCATGCCATGCCATACAAATTTTGCTGACATCAGTTTCTGAGAGGCCTTCATTCCTGAGTCTGACAACCCATGTATGGTGTCGGACACTTTGCGGCGCCAGACGACCGGCACGACAGGGCGAGGATCCTGTACGGAGACGTCACACAACAGCGCGGTACCTGCCGAATGGAACTTGACGTCGGCCAACTGGAGGCCAGTCATGGCCGTTCTGTAAGCTTGGACTTCCAGGTCTGAGACTTGGTCCGCTGCCATGAGGGCGTAGTCGATGCCCAAATGAACCATATTAACGATCGCGCGGGAGAGGCAGTCTGCCAACAGGTTGTCCTTACCGGCCACGTGCTGTATATCTGTGATGAATTCGGATATGTAGGTCAGTTGACGCTGCTGTCGGGCTGACCATGGTTCGGCGGTCTTGGCCATTGCAAAGGTTAGCGGCTTATGGTCCACAAAGGCGGTGAAAGGACGTCCTTCCAGTAGGAACCGAAAATGGCGGATGGCCAGAAAAAGGGCGAGCAACTCCCGGTCGAACGTGCTGTATGCTCCCTTGTTCTGCCGTAGTTGACGGCTGAAGAATGCTAACAGCTGCCACGTCCTGTTCACCCAATGCTGTTGCACGGCACCGACTGCGTAGTCCGACGCGTCAGTGGTGAGGGCGATGGTGGCTCCTGGCAGCGGGTGCGCCAGCATAGGCGCGTTGGCTAAGGCGCTTTTGGTGTCGGCGAACGCTCGGGCCATGTCATCCGTCCAGTCTACCGGGTTCTTGCCAGTCTTGCCCTTGAGGGCCTCGTACAGGGGCTGCATGGGTAGTGCCGCCTTAGGCACGAAACGGTGGTAAAAGTTTACCATGCCTAGGAATTCCTGCAGGGCCTTTATGTTCTGCGGGCGTGGAAAGGATGTCACCGCCTCTACTTTCGAAGGTAAAGGAAACGCTCCCTCTGAGGTGATGCGATGCCCCAGGAAGTCAATTTGGTACAGGCCAAACTGACACTTGGCCGGGTTGATAATCAGGCCGTGTTGACTGAGGCGTCGAAAAAGGGTGCGTAGGTAACTGGTATGTTCTTCCTTAGCAGGACTGGCAATTAGAATATCATCCAGGTAGACGAAGAGGAACTCGAGGTCCCGCAGCATGGAGTCCATCAGGCGTTGGAAAGCCTGGGCGGCGTTCTTTAACTCAAACGGAATTCATAAAAACTCGAAGAGGCCGAATGGGGTGATGACTGTGGTCTTCTGGGCGTCTTGTGGATGAACTGGGACCTGGTGGTAGCCCCAGACGAGGTCGACTTTTGAGAACACGGTGTTCCCTGCCAAATGGGCAGAGAAATCCTGGATCTGGGGGATCGGGTACCGATCAGGAGTGGTGGCGTCGTTGAGGCGTCAATAGTGGCCGCATGGCCGCCATCCACCGCCAGGCTTCGGGACGATATGGAGGGGTGAAGACCAGGGACTATTCGACCGGCGAATAATCCCTAACCGTTCCATGGTTGCGAACTCCGCCTTTGCGACCGCCAGCTTGCCAGGTTCCAGGCGCCGGGCCCGCACATAGACCGGGGGGCCGTTGGTGGTGATGTGGTGTTGCACACCATGTTTCGTAGCTGTGGAGGAGAACGTGGGTCTTGTCAGGTCGGGGAATTTGCCGAGCAGGCGAGCGAACTCATCAGGAGTCGGGAACGCACAGGAGACGGTGCGTGATGTAGTGTTACTGCGGTAACGCGGAAGAGAATTAAAAGTTGCTGCGCTGATCAGCCGCCGGTTCCTAACGTCGACCAGGAGGCTGTTGGCGCACAGGAAATCCGCGCCGAGGAGGGGCTGGGAAACTTTGGCCGTAACAAACTCCCAGTGAAAACGTTGCCCCCCGAGGCACACCTCCACTCGCCATCTGCCGAAGGTCTGAATTGTTCCGCCATTGGCCGCTTCAAGGGTGGGGCCGTGATTCCCCGTCTGCACATCGAGGGGGGACGCGGGTAAAATGCTGCACTGCGCTCCGGTGTCTCACAGAAAACGACGACCGGAGAGAGTATCAGTGATGAACAGCAATTTTCCCGCATTGCCGATCACCATCGCGGCCACGGGGTGCCTGTTAGACCCGTTCCTCGGTGGTCGCAGTGTCAGTTGTTGTTTGTTTTTTTGGGGAAAACTGCAGGGAGGGCGGCAACGCTTCGCCTTCGCGCCGAACTGCACATGATAGAAACACAGCCCAGCAGGCTGACGAGCTGGGGCGGCGTCTGCAGGGGATGAGTGCCTCATGGTGGCGCAGTACTACCGAGTTACAGCAAAAATTTTGTCAGCCTCCGCAGCGAGTGTTGCGCAGCCTTCAACTTCAGATCTGGCCAGGGCAGCTTGTACCTGTTCAGGCAGTTGGCTGAGGAAAATCTCGCGGAATAGGAAACATTCCCGTTCTGAGCCCAGGAGTGTGAGCATTTGGCTCATCAACTCTGAAGGCTTGGAGTCCCCGAGCCCGGGCATAGCGAGTATTCGACGGGCGCGCTCCGATTTTGTGAGCCCGAAAACCTGCAGTAACCGCGCTTTGAGGGTTTCATACTTGCGCTCCATTGGGGGGTTTTCGAGGAGGCTGACGATCCGAGAGGTGGTAGAGCTGTCGAGTGCGGAGACCACATAAAGGTACTTGGTCTGATCCGCATCGATGTTCCTCAGGGCGAACTGGGCCTCGACCTGAATAAACCACGAGGGTGCTTGCTGCTCCCAGAACTGCGGTAGCTTTAACGAAACGGCGTTTGCTTCCATGCTGTGCTCTTCTTAACAGGGTCACCAATGTAGGAATTAACGAATTCCAACGAATAACGGAGATCGACACAAGAGAACAATTAAACAGGTCTTTACTCAACGGAAATGCCACGAGGACTGCCTGGGCAGCCTCGTGGTTTGCGACGTGACGTCATCGTGTTTGCCCGCGTTTTCCTGCACTCTTAAAGGGGCCACACCCCGTACATGCAAACTCTATATACAAAACACAGTAATGCCTAACACAATGGTACAGGTTTAGGCTGGTGTTAGAACATCGTTAAAGAGAATTATATACAGTTAGCCAGAGTCATTCAGTGGTTCTGCCACAGTGCATCTTGTTGATCACAGCATTCATGGAAAAGTCTCCGTGCTCACACCAATCCTTTTTCTCGTCTCCTTTGCAAGCCTCGTACGAAAGCATACTGAAGTAGTTCTTTCTGCCACTGCCAGCGGTATCCCCCCACAGTGCAACCATCAATTCTTGGTCATAGTTTTCCTGCAACTTAGCTACATACAGTATTTGAACTTCTGTTTGCCTGCTTATGCAAGAACTAATGCTTCAGCAAGAGTAGCTGTCTCCCTAGTGATAATTCTATGTATTATGTGCAATTCATACTCATCCTCTCTTCGCCTAATATTTTATTCATTTGGGTCTACATCAGCTTGTTTTGCTGCTATCACAGGCATATTTCAATCACTGGATTGATATATCAATACATCAAAACAACACAACTTTTTGATTTAAATTATGCTCAGAAACTACAGCTGCTGTCTGTATAAATGCTACACTCAATTTAATGCTGCAAATGTTTCACTGGCCACTCCAAAAAAACATTTATCCCATGTGATTTTGCAAATGACATTCATTGTGTAAATCCAAGGCTTGCATCTTAGCCTATTGTTTTCATCTGTATCCTTGCTGCCTCAAAAATTTGATTCAGATAACTTTCCTTTTTTTATTTTATCATGAATCTGCTAGATTTTATATAACCTTACACCCCTGGCTCATCAAATTTTACGGGGCTTTTAAAAATAACAAGAATATTTATCAAAGCCAAAGGGGGAAAAGGCAGCCTCATTGTTCTAAGCATTAAACCAAGCTTACAGTGATGTTTAAAGATAAAGATCAAATAACAACTATCACAGAAACTAGAAAGGAACAGTTGATCCTAGTCCGACCAGACTGTTGTACTTTTCCCTACATGCATTTATTCACTGATTGATCACTAACTTAAGTAATGTCTCTGATTGCACCAAGTCCCATTCACCCATCACCCCTGTGCTTGCTGATCTACATTGGCAGTGCCTCGATTTTAAAATTCTCATCCTTGTTTCTAAACACCTCCATGGCCTTGCCCCTACCTATCTCTGTAACCTCCTCCAGCCCTACAACCGCCAAGATCTCTGCACTCCTCCAATTCTTGCCTCTTGCTCAGCCCCAATTTTCATCAACCCACCATTGGCGTCCATGCCTTCAACTGCTTAGCGCCTAGGCCCTGGAATTCCATCCCTAAACCTCTCCGCCTCTCTATCTCTTTCTCCTCCTTTAAGACGATCCTTAAAACCTACCTCTTTGACCAAGCTTTTGGTCACCTGTCCTAATGTCTCCTTCTGTGGCTCAGACAAGGTGTAATAAAAGGGACAGCGGCACATGGAATAAAAAGGACAGTGGCAGCATGGATACGAAATTGGCTAAGTGACAGGAAACAGAAAGTGGTGGAGGAAGGTATACAGTGGTGTTCCCCAGGGGTCAGTTCTAGGACCACTGCTTTTCTTGTGGGTTCAAGTCCCAATCCAGAGATTTGAGCAAAAAAATCTAGCGGACCCTCCCACAATACTGCACTGTTGGAGGTGCTGTCTTTCAGATGAGCTGTGAAACTGAGGCCCCGGCTGCCCTCTCAGCTGGATGCAAAAAATCACATGGCACTAGTTTGACGAAGGAAGAAAGACTTGCATTTAAAGAGTGCCTTTCATGACCTTAAGATGTCCCAAAGTTCTCCCCGCTGTCCTGGCCAATATTTATCCCTCAACCAACACCTAAAAGCAAATTATCTGGTCCTTATCACATTGCTATTTGTGGAACCTTGTACAAGTTAGCTGCCACATTTCCTGCATTATAACGGTAATTAAACTTTAAGTACTTCAGTGGCTGTAAAGTGCTTTGGGACATCTTGAGGTCATGAAAGGCACGATATAAATACAAGTCTTTTATTTCTTCACAATTCAAAGGAGAGCAGAAAGCCTAAAGCTAAGAATAAATAATTCTACAATACATTTTTTCCATGCTTTCAATTGGATCCCTAATTATCCATCCAGTGAATTGTTACTTAGTCATATACTCTTCAAAGTTCAATAACAAATTTGTGAACATCAGGAGAATTATTTTCTACTGCCTCCTGCTTTTTCTTGTTGTGTAGTTTGGTTGCAACTTTACGGGCTTCATGACTTCAAGTACTTAGACCTGGGGCTTGATTTTAATAGCCCTGAGGAGGCGGGTTTGGAGGCGAGTCAGCTGCGAAAATCAGAAAAAATGGCTTCAGACGCCCAACCCGCCTCCATTCCGCCCCCACCCGATTTTTGCGAGTGTCTGTTCAGCCGCTCTCAAACTGACCCGACTCCAACCAGTGGGACGGGTAGTTAAGGCAGCTAAGAGCCTGTTAACTGCCTTGATAATCCTATTTTGATAGTGGTTTCCCATTTTCATGCTTCTGGCTCCTGTTTCCTGTCTTGTCAGAAACAGTCCAGCTGCAAGGAGACGAGTTGGTGGAGGACATGATCTGTAGCCATTATTGGTGCAGAACTTTAAAAGCGCTCCTGTAACATGGCTGTCATTCAAAAGTAACAACTTTGTTGTTGGAGGTTTGGGATAAGATTTTGCAAATCTACTGACCTTGTGACTGGTCAAGCTGACACACATCTGCTGTTTGAACTGATTGGGAATAATTTCAGGCCACGTTGAGTGTGCGCTTGCAATCTTCTTGCCTCAACTGAAATCTATAACAACGGGATGGGAACCATTTACATCCTCTCATCCTGGTCATCAGATTCGGAGGAAGAGCAGCGCGGCTAAGTGCTGCCGGATGAACAAGTGGCTCGGCACACAGCCTCCTTGGAGGAAGGTAAAGAGGACGAGGAAGAGGACGAGGAGGAGGATGAATAGGAGGATGGGGAGTGACGCCTTGAGGGGCCGGATGTGACCAACCCAGCAGTAGGCGACCACATTGATGGCTCATCCAAATCTCTGCTGCCCGTGTCCTAACTCGCACCAAGTCCCGATAACCATCAGCTATGTGCTCGCTGGCCTATTTTGGTTCCCGGTCCGGCAATGCCTTGATTTTAAAATTCTCATTCTTGTTTTCAAATCCCTCCATGGTTTCACCCTATCGTATATCTGTAACTTCCTCCAGCTCTACAACACTCCGAGATATCTGCACTCCTCTAAATCTGGATCTTGCGCATTCCTGATTTTCATCGCTCCACCATTGGTGGCTGTGCCTTCAGCTGCCGAGGCCGTAAGCTCTGGAATTCCCTCCCTAACCGTCTCCACCTCTCTCTCCTCCTTTAAAACACTCCTTTAAACCTAGCTCTTTGACCAAGCTTTTGGTCACCTGTCCTAATATCACCTTATCTGGCTTGGTGTCAAATTTGTTTGATAATAAGTAGCAAAGAAAGAATTCTAAAAGACAGGTAAGTCAGAAGATGAAAGTCCTTCAAGGTTTGATTTTATGCTCTTCTATCTCGAGGCCAGAGGCTACACAAATGGAATAATTCTGCATGAAGTCATCATGCACACTGATCACCAGGAGAGAGAGAAGCACTCTGCAGTAAAAACAGACATCGCTGTGAAATATTCTGCAAGAATCAGAAAATGCTAAGGAAAATAACATTCATCTGACAATATCTTTCCTTTTGGAATAAAAGCAGGAGCTTGCAATTATACAGTGCCATTAACATAGAAAAATGTGCCAAAGTGCTTCACAGAGGCGTAATCAAAAAATGGCCGCCAAGCCAAGGAGGAGGTATTAGATCGGTGACCAAAAACCTGGTCAAAGAGCTGGGTTTTAAGGATGGCCCTATAGAAGGAGAGGAAGGTAAAGAGGTGGAGCGATTTATGGAGGGGATTCCAGAGTGTGGGGTCTAGGCAGCTGAAAGCACAGCCACCAATTGGTGGGTAAAGCGAGGGGGGATGCACAAGAGGCCAGAGTCAGAGCAACAGATAGTTTTCACAATGTGTAGCTTCCTAATTCTGCTAATTGGAGATACATAAACAAGATATATCAGGTAAAAAAAAAATGACATTTAAGTAAAATAGATTTTTTTTTAATCTATACTCTGACATGAATCTTGTCATTCATGTGGAAATGACTTAGGAAATAATACTGGGCGGTCTGCTGGTGGCACTGTCCAGGGAGAGTATAAATACTCGGGCATGGGCCCAGCTTGCTCAGGACATTCTTTAACAGGAACTAGTGAAGGACACAACTAGACCTCCATGTTGTAAAACAGTTGATTAAAGCCTTGTTTAATACTCAGACCAAGTGCCGAGTAGTTTTCTTACGTCAAACTCCATTATGGTTCAGATTATAGTGAACAAATGTGGACCCTGATATTGCTTCCCACTAATACAAAATCAAGATACTGCGGATGCTGCAAATCTGAAATAAAAACAGAAAAAGATGGAAATACTCAGCCAGTCAGGCAGCATCTGTGGAGAGAGAAACAGAGTTAACATTTCAGGTCAATGACCTTTCGTCAGTACTGGAAAAGGTTAGAGATGTAATAGGTTTTAAGCAAGTTCAAAGGCAGAGAAAGGGGGGAGGGGAGGAAAGAACAAAATGGAATATCTGTAATGGGGTAGAAGGCAGGAGAGATTAGACCTGGGCGCTGGACAGGCAGAGCACGCTGGAAGGCTGTGCCACTTGTCCAGGCCTCAAAGTGCCTGTATTTGTTGGGCTGGGCCATTCTCATGGCTTTGTTGCACCTCCAGCAGAGGCCCACCCCTTGGCAGGGCCTTGTGCCAGGATACAGAGGTAGGAACATAGGGACAGCTGTAGGTCTGAGAGGTGTGCAGCTGTGGTACTTGCTGGTGGTCTTCGAGTCTTCTGCCTGCTATTTGGGAACAACAGCTAGAAGGCCTCCTGGGCAAAAGATCTGATGGGACCCGGCAAAAAAAAATGGTAATACTTACCTTTTGAACCTTCTTCATCTCGCTGACTGGCCCCCTCTCTTTTTGCAGTCTGAAGGGATCCCAGATGTAAGACCAAACACCAGGAAATTGAGGTGGAAAGGCCAGGTATGCACTTCCTGCTTCATTGCCATGTGTCTGCTTGACTTGCACCTTTGCAGGCACAGGCCCACCCCTTTGTGGAAACCCCGGAAATCCCGAAGCAATGTAAAGGGAAAAAATACCCAACATTATGGCTCTTCACCCCTTTTCCCTCTCTGTGGTGCCTGCAAATTGATCATTCCCCAGGCATCACAGAGAACAATATCGGAGCCATTAAAAATCCTTTAAATTCTCCTTAAAACTTGTTCCACAGCACACTCGTAGCACAACATTCACAAATTATTTGTATTAAAAACTTTTGAACCTAAAAATATGTTTCCTGTACTTTCAATAGATATCAGTAAAGACCAAAATTAGGAAGATGAAATAGAAAAGAAACTTTATGTTACATGTAAAATGAAACAAGCATGAAATACTTCTGAAGACATTATGACTTACAATAACAATGCCTAATCATTTATTTTTTACCTTTTCAACACACACATTTCATTCTCAACCATTCTGCTTTGATTAAATCTGTCTGGTCTTTGAATCTCTTTCTGCCTCCCATAAAATGCATGAACATTCTTGATAAGTATTTATAGTCTTGATGAACCTATGCTCGAACAGTAAAAAATGTAAACTCATAAATTTAACTTATTTGTCGAGTATACATTATTTGACAGGCTAAACAATTATGAAAAATTTAACATACATAAAGCACAAAAAGAGTTTTCAAATTTCAACCAGTAGCATGAGTCAGCCGGCAAACAGATGATGTGGTCTCTTTACATTCAATTAGTTTTGTGTAGGTCAACATTGCCTCAGTCTTTGTAAAGCGTTTCCTGGCCAATGATCTCCCCTTCAAACTAATGGACTACAGCTCCAAATGTAATTAAGAATTACATGCATGCAATGTTTAAAGCAGAATTTGTTCAGGAGGGATATGCACTCCCTCCAGCGTATGTGATCTTTGACCCCAATTCCTGTAGTCTTTAATATATGCAATGAAATTCTTATGAAATATGATCAACATGCTGATAATATTCTAGTGAGAGAGTATGACTGGACTGACAATGAAAAGAGAACCCAAAGGACCAGGGGTTCAAGGAGCAGATATATATCGACAATTTAAAATCTTTATTGAAAACTGCTATGAGAATGGAACCAATACCAGGCTGTGGGTGAGAAGAAGAACCAGGTCTAGCTCACATGTATCAAGACCAGGACCTGGTTATGGGTGAAATGTGACCTAAAATATCATAAATGCTGTGAACAATTCCCTGCATCAGTACAGTGATAATGAAACTTATATCTTCCTTTCCATGCAGATTACGGCTTAATAGGAAAAAAGACAGACGATCTGACCATTTATTTCATTGCTGTTTGTGGGAGCTTGCTGTGTGCAAGTTGGCTGCTGTGTTTCCTACATTACAGCAGTGACTACATGTCCAAGGTACTTCATTGGTTGTAAAGTGCTTTGGGACATCCCTAGCTTGTGTAAGGCGCTATATAAAAGCTTTTATAATCCATATTTTGTAAAATGTAGTGGAGGAAATTTAAAATGGCATCTTGGCACCGCACTATTTTGTGATGACACGCAACTCTACCTCACCACCACCTCCCTCGACCCTTCCACTGCATCTGTGTTGTCAAACTGCTTATCCAATATCCAGTCCTGGATGAGCTGAAAGTTCCTCCAATTAAACATTGGGAAGACCGAAACCATTGTCTTTGGCCCCCGCCACGAACTCTGTTCCAACATCACCGACTCCATCCTTCTCCCTGGCCACTGTCTCAGGCTGAGCCAGACTGTTAGCAACCTCAGCGCCCTAGTTGCCCTGAGCTGAGCTTCCAACCCCATATCGTCTCCATCACCAAGACCACCTACTTCCACCTCCATAGTATCGCCCATCTCTGCCCCTGCCTCAGCCCATCTGCTGCTGAAACCCTCCTCAATGCCTTTTGTTTCCCCCAGACTCAAATATTCCAACGCTCTCCTGGCCAGCCTGCCATCTTCCACCCCCAATAAACTTAAGCTCAATCAAAATTCTGCTGCCTGGATCTTAACTTGCACCAAGTCCCGTTCGCCCATTACCCCATGTGCTCACTGACCTACATTGGCTCCTGCTCCACCAATGCTTCAGTTTTAATATTCTTATCCCTGTGTTGAAATCCCTCCATCACCTCGCCCCTCCCTGTATCTCTGTAACCTCCTCCAGCACTATAACACTCCAAGAACTCCGAGTTCCTCCAATTCTGACCTCTTGTGCATCCCCATTTCCTTTACCCCAGCATTGATGGCTGTGCCTTCAGCCATCTAAACTCTAAGCTCTGGAATTCCCTCCGTAATCCTCTCCGCCTTTCCCCTCTCACTCCTCCTTTAAGATGCTCCTTAAAACCTATCTCTTTGACCAAGCTTTTGGTCATCTATCCCAATTTCTCCTTCTTTGGCTCGATATAAATTTTTGACTGATTACTCTCCTGTGAAGCAATGTGGGACGTTTTACTACGTTAAAGGTGCCAAATAAATGTAAGTTGTTGTTGTTGTTGCTTCATCCATATTATATTCGAATCACTGATATTAGCACAAATGTACTGGTGAATGTGCATTTACCTTTAATAGAGTTTTCATACTCTTTAGTGACTAAAAAGTCATTTAAACTGCACAAATTGTGAAGTATTTGTCAGGTCAGCTGTGGAGTGCACAAATTCAAAAGTTATGGCAGAGCAGCCGAGAACTCGCAAAGCATATATAATGGACCGGAACCGAGATGTCCTGATAGATGGCATCCTAGATAACTGGGCCGCAGTTTTTGAAATGGCAGGCGGGGGGTGGGGGGGGGGTGGGCGGTGGGGGGATGGGGTAGGCCAACAAAAATGGTTATGACACAAAGACTATGGCAGAACATTATTGACAGAGTGAAATCAGATTTCACGGTAAATGGGAGTGGGAGGCAGTCTGTAAAATGTTCCACACCCTGAAAGGAAGTCAAGAAAATACCACTGTCTGAAGAGGGCACACGAGACATTTGCCAGTTGAAGTTGCAGTTCTGACTGAGTACAATTTATGAATGGAATGCATTTATCAAATCCTTGATGTGCTGCAGAACATGTAGCATCTCCAAACACAGAGAATAGAGTATTATTGTTGTTGTACTTGGAACTGGCAATATTTAAAGTTAACCATAAAATTGCCCAATCCTGTTAGCAATCCATCCAATAGGGGATCCCCCAGAGGGCTAACTTCCCTCAGAGTCATGGGCTTGAACCACATTGTTTCCCTAAAGCTTACATTGTTCAGCAAATCTTAGGTCCCGATATTTTTCAGGTGGTCGCACATGTGCAACCTCACTACCCCAGCTAAGCCTCCCACTCTCAATACCTCTCATCCACATAAAGACAATTTTCCCAGGCAGTCACTCTTTTTGATCCTAATTAAGCCACTCTCTCTGCCTCGAGTTATGTCATAGCTGCTCTTCTGTGCATCTACTCTGTCTGCTATCTCTGCTTTTGAGGCAATCATGGCTACTCCCCATGGGGCTAAATTTGACTTTGGGCGAAAATGTAAAACGGGCAACATCGGATCAGCCGTCCATGACACATCTCTCCCAATTTTCATTTCCATTGAAATTCCTATAGGAATCTCACTTTATTTGTGCTACTTTAAGAAAGAAGTGGAGGATGAAGATGAACTCATGGATGAAAGGGAGCTGAGGTTGCATTTTGAAAGAGAGCTCCTACCCGCCATTGCTCTTCCAACCACATCTATCAGCAACAGTGGACTTAACTGGCCTTGTCTGAAGAACAACGGAAGTGAAGGCTTAGATTCATCAGGGAGATGGTGACATTATGCCACATCTTTCCTCCCGCCAATCGCCAACACAGGCATGGCGCTGCCAGTGGCTATCAAGATCTGAACGGTTACATTCCGTAAAGTCAAGAGCATCATTTACTACACACTTGTAGCACTTCTTTTCCCATACACTGAAAGTGCTACCATTTTATCAATGTGGTTTGCGACCATCTACACAAAATTTGACCCACATCGAAAAGTGGCTTCCAAGTGACTAAAGCTAACCTCTCTAACTACAGCTCGTGACACCTCTACATCAGCCCTGTACAACCGCTGAGCACAGGGAAAGTGAAGTATACACCATCATCATCAGAGCTATCATCGAGCACACTATAGGAATGACGACACAAAGATTCCAATGCTTTTACAGATAAGGGGGAAATCCTACAGCACAGAACAGCCAAAGTGTCATGAATCATTATCATCGTTTGCTGCATGTTCCATCATTTTGATCTTCAATGAGGAATCAACTTGCAGCAGAAGGACACTGAACAACATCAAGGGGATCTCATTCAGGAGCCTAAGGGTTCAGCTGCACAAACACCTTTGCCAGCTTAGAAACCTATTGGCCTAGAAACTGGTTTGCGCCAACCTGTTAGCACGAACTGGCGCAGGAAACAATCCCTGCACTGGATCGGGTCGGCCCAGGGCACATCTGGTGTATTCTAGCTACGCTTCATCTTTAAAGGTCTTTGGGGGAGAAATTCATTGCAGCCCCGTTTGGGGCGCTAACTTTAAAAGTTGAGAAAATTAGCACCAGGCGCTAATGTTACTAAACTTTTAAAAAAATGTGGTTTTGCGTTCCAGGAATGAAGTGGAGCGCTAAATCAAGCTCCACTTACTTCTTGGAGCGCAATCGGCAGCAGGCAGGGCGGAGACTTCAGCAGCACTGCACACTGGGCCGTGCAGCGCTGCCACATTCAAAGGCTTCTTCCCTCCCTTAAAGGGAAGGGTCATCACTGCAGGGTCTGCAATAGAAAAAGTACCTACCTGGACCACCAAGGCAGCCACGATCCCATACGATCAGTCCGGCACTCAAGCAGATTGATCGATCGCAGGTGGGAACCCGCGACAAAAACTGGAACAACAAAGGTAAGTTTTTTTTTTACTTACCTTGGCCACCTCACCTTTAATCAATCGCCCCCGAAGCGGCCGGCCGCCCGATGCACGCCTCCTGCAGCTGTCGGTGTTTTTGCCCGGCGCTGCTGCATGGGGCGGAAGTCAATTTCAGGTCCAGGGCACTACCGGGGCGATGCACACAGTGGTGACGTCACGATCTCCGGGCGAAGGAGATCAGGGCGCAACGCCACCGCAAAACTCCCACCGAATATGGCGGGAGTCGATGTCAGCACCGCGCTCAGCCAGGGGGCGCTAACGGGATGTGCAAATGCACCCAATTTTGCTCCCTTTGTAACTATACCCCAAGATCTCTCTATTCTTCCACACTGTTAAGAACTTTACTGTTCAGGGTATACTTTTTTTCCCACTGTTCTGTTTCTGATAATGTATTACTTTGCAATTCTCTGCATTGAAATGCAACTAACCACTGCCCACTCCAGTAATATGTGCCTGCAATCTTTTGCATTCTTTTTCAGTTTGCCATGCCCTTAATTTGGTATCATCAGCAAACCTTGATATCATTCCTCTTGTGCTGATGACTAATCATTTATATAAGCAGAAATCAAACTGTTAGCTTTCTAACTTTCACATAATGGCCCAAAATTTGCTGGAGCATGCCTGGTTAGTTAGACTTTTTCCTGCACCCTTCAGCACAAAAACTTTTTGTCCGCAAAGTTCCTGGAAATGTGAGCTGATAAGGGCGTGGTGAGGGCAAAAGGGAATCCAGGACCTTGGCAAATGATAGGACCAACAGGGTTTCGCCTTAACCAATGAGATTTAAGGATTGAGAAATGAACAGAGGAAGTACTGAGAAGGAGGGCGAATTAGAGTGGGTGAATTCAATGTCAAATCAGGTACAGAAAGAGTAATAAAGAGAGGGGGAAAAAAGATTGGATTAAGAGAGAGACCGAAAGGAAAAAGTTTAAAATTTTACATTTTTAAAATTTCCAACAACAATTCATTAACTGAGGAAATGAGACACCACACTTTCAATTGTTAATTTTCTGGGCCAGAGAGGTTGATTGGCAGTCATTAACAATTATCACGTTGTTAAAAGGGTACTTATGCTGTTAATTACTAGACATAACTTTCTTCGTTTAATGGGCAATTAATGTGCAAATGCAGCAACGTCATGAAACTCATGGGGAGGTTAAGTGTGAGATGTCGATTTCGCGAAGCTAACAGCGGACCGGTGCAAATAGTCCAGGAACTTGTGGCGATTCGCAATTCACGGGGCATCTCTTCCTCACCATAGGTTGCTGGCCGATTTATACATTAATAATTGCATGCAAATCACTGTATTATTCACTGATTAGATGCAGGCATTATATTGTGGGAAAATTTTTCATGTTTAGTTTTAGACTTGAAATGTTTCTTCAAATGAAAAATAAATGTTCAGATGAAACAGGAGATAATGTCGCCTCTGAAATACTATGTTGGTATCCTGTACTTGGCCGTAGAGAACCCTCTGGGAATAAATAGAGGCCATGAACGAGTTTCTTCATAGCTCAGCATGTTGCTCAACAAGAACAAACCCCCCTTCACGTGAAAACACTGACAGCTCTTGGTGTTATTGGAGATATGCTAATCAAGTTTTTCTGAAAGATTGGTTCGCTGTCACATTGGCTGGAACCAAAGCTTGTTTATCCAACTTATTCTCAAAGAAGCTATTTATAGAGCTTGTACATCAATACAGGTTGTAACAGCTACCTCTAGTGGTGAATGGGATATGAACGCAACTTTCTGCTCGTAAATTCAAATTCAAATTAACTCAGTAAATAACATATTGTTGAAAAGGCAATCATTACAGAAATATTCTTAGTTTATTGTACAATCTATATGTGTATGAATATCTATTAATTGAAAACAGTAATGGTTCCTAAAATGAGAATTTTCTCTTGTAGGCATTTGCATCATTTTGCTAAATGTCATCGTGTATATTGTCATATCATAGAATAATAGAATCTTACAGCATGGAAGGAGGCCATATCATGCCTGTGCCAGCCCTTTGAAAGAGCTATCCAATAAGTCCCACTCCCCTGCTCTTTCCTCATCGCCGTGCAAATTTTTCCTTTTCATATATATAGAAAATTCCCTTTTGAAAGTTACAATTGAATCTGCTTCCACCTCATTTTCAGGCCGTGCATTCCAGATCATAACAACTTACTGCATAAAAAAGTTTCTCCCCTACTCCCCTCTGTTTCTTTAGCCAATTATCTGCAAACAGTTTCTCCATATTTACTCTGTCAAAACTCCTCATAATTTTGAACACCTCTATTAAATCTCCACTTAAAACGCCACCACTTCCAGCACATGTGATGCATCACATGAGGCCTCAACGTAGTTTGCACCACAATTGGCTGCGGACATAACTCACAATTAAGCAACAGTCCTGCAGATGCAGGTACGACAGACTTACTGTAGAGACTCCCAACAGGAAGCACTTTAAGAAGACTGCGGAGTACCGGGATTTTAACCAGGGACCTGTTGATCTGCAGTCAAATGCTCTGTCATTGAGCTACACTCCCAATTGGCAATTGATAGCCAAGGGCTATGGGCCAAAGGCGGGTATATGGAGCTAGGCCGCAGATCAGCCACAATCTCACTGAATGGTGGAGCAGGCTCGAGGGACTCAATGACCTACTCCTGTTCCTATGTTCTTATGTTCCTCTGGGTATCCATCTTCTTCATTATATTTGTTCAAATTTATCAAGACTTTTCTTTAATGGAGAGCATTTACATGAAGATATGCTAATACATTGACGTTGAAACTTTGCCACACTGACAGCGCAGTACACTATGCCAGGGAGGAGTAGCATGACAGTTTACTTTATACCCATTTGTTTTTCATCTGGTAAATTTCTATTTTTTTTATGCTGTCACAGAATGATGTAAAGCAAAGATATGGGGCTGATTTTCCTGCACTACTGTATTTCAGTCCCGAAAGGTTAAGAACGAGTGCCAATCCAGACAGAATGGTAATGTGCTAAAACCATGCAATTTTCCTGTCAGCTTATTTGCATAATTATTCACAGCTCCAAGTGCAGATTTCGGTATGTGTAGGTATGTAGCCAAGTGGATTAAACATAAAGGCTGCAGCCACTTAAAGGGAAGAAGCAGCATGGGTGGAGGGGGAGGGGCGGGGTGGGGGGGGGGCAACAAAAATTCTGACAGTAGTTTTAAAGGTATAAAGAAATTTCAACCTGATTGCTGCCTTTTGCAATGCTGAAGGGGAAGAGGAAACCCAATATGGAGGTACCAGACACAGTTAGAGGGCAAGTGTACGCTGTACATGTACAGTGTACACGTACGCTGATGACACCCAGCTCTACCTCACCACCACCTCTCTCGACCCCCTGCACTGTCTCTAAATTGCTTGACCGACTCTGGATGAGCAGAAATTTCCTCCAACTAAATATTGGGAAGATCGAAGCCGTTGTCTTCGGTCCCCGCCACAAACTCCGTTTCCTAGCCACCGACTCCATCCCTCTCCCTGGCATCTGTCTGAGGCTGAACCAGACTGTTCGCGACCTTGGTGTCATATTTGACCCCGACCACATATCTGTACCATCACTAAGACCGCCTATTTCCATCTCCGGAGCATCGCTTGACTCTGCTTCACCTTAGCTCATCTGCTGCTGACACCCTCATCCATGCCTTTGTTACCTCTAGACTTGACTATTCCAATGCAGTCTTGGTCGACCTCCCACGTTCTATCCTCTGTAAACTTGAGCTCATCCAAAACTCTACTGCCCGTGTCCTAACTTGCACCAAGTGGCATGGTGGCATAGTGGTTAGCACTGTTGCCTCACAGCGCCAGGGACCCGGGTTCAAATCTGGCCTCGGGTGACTGTCTGTGTGGAGTTTGCACATTCTCCCTGTGTCTGCGTGGGTTTCCTCCGGGTGCTCCGGTTTCCTCCCACAGTCCAAAGATGTGTGGGTTAGGTTGACCCTTAGTGTTAAGGGATTAAATACGTGGGGTTATGGGGATAGGGTGGGATATGTGTCGGTGCAGGCTCGATGGGCCGAAATGGCCTCTATCTGCACTGTGGGGATTCTGTGTGTGAAGTCCTGTTCACCCATCACCCCTGTGCTCGCTGACCTACATTGGCTCCCGCTTAAGCAACGCCTTGATTTTAAAATTCTCATCCTTGTTTTCAAATCCCTCCATGGCCTCGCCCCTCCCTATCTCTATAATCTCCTCCAGCCCCACAACCCCCCGAGATCTCTGCGCTTCTCTAATTCTGGCATCCCGATTTTAATCAATCCACCATTGGTGGCCATGCCTTCAGCTGCCTAGGACCTAAGTTCTGGAGTTCCCTCCCTAAACCTCTCCGCCTCTCTACCTCTTTTTCCTCATTTAAGATGCTCCTTAAAACCTTCTGCCCTAATATCTCCTTATGTGGTTCGGTGTCAAATTTTGTTTTATAACGCTCCCGTGAAGCGTCTTGGAATGTTTTAATACGTTAAAGGTGCTATTTACGTACAAGTTGTTGTTGTTGTGCAGGTGATGATGTGGCAGGCAATGCTTTGTGGCTGGCAAAATGGATGCTATGATGCCTGAGATGGATTTGAGAAGGATTGGTCTCTTTGACTTTCCAGGATACCCGCCACATTGAAAAGTAGTGCAGCACATCTGCAAAAAGCATTAGACATGAAAGATAAGGGCTGAAGTAACCTTCAGTCTCTGGTAGTGCCATGCCAGCGCTGCGGTTTCGACGCAGGTCAGATTGCAGCAGGTGGTACAATGCTACTACTGCCTCCCAGATGAATTGGAACTCACCCACACAGAGTTCTTTGGACAGATCTAGGCAAGTGAGTGTTAAATGCAGCATGGCTCATGCTCACCTCTGACAAAGTCATGAGCTCTAACCCTACCACAGAGCTTGAACAGATACTCTGGGCTGACACTTCAGCTTACTTATGAGGCAGTGCTGCATTACCGGAGGTGCTGTCTTTCAGATGAGATGTTAAATTAAAGCCACATATTTAGGTGGGCATAAAATATCTCTTGGCACTAGTCATAGAAGTGCAGGGGAGTATATCCTGGCCAACAACATTTATCCCTCATCCAACACCACCAAAACAGACTAATGGATTTATCTCATTGCTGTTTTTAGGACCTTGCTGTGTGCAGATTGACTGCCATGTTTGTCTAAACAGCAGTGACTATACTTCAAAAGTAATTAATGGTTTGTGAAGTGTTTTGAGATGTCCTGCAGCTGGGAAATGCAGTATATAAATGCAAATTATTTCTTTCCTGCTTTCTCTGTTGTTGTTCGTGGGAAGGAGGGTAACAGCAGGTGGGCACAGTCTTCATGTGTTGAAATGTCAGTTGCTTAGCTTCCCACCACCCCCATTGCTCCTCTCCCCCTCCCAAAGCTCAGCTACAGGAGGATTATCAATGGGACACCTTTTGTGCCACTATTGGAGATCTAGGCAAAAAAAGGCAGCTGCAGAACAATTGGCATGAAGGGTCCTGAAACCAACAGCACCAGCACAAAAAATAAAAAGAGGAAAAATGGTGGGGAAATGACCTGAAAATTGTTCACTGAATCGTCTTGCGTGCACTGTAAGCTTACATTCATGAATAGCTCAGCACCTAGCAACTTTGGACAAGTACTTTATATTGGGATGAACAGCAGCATGCATTATGTACACCGGAACATCAGGAAATTGGGTGCCCATCAAAACCAGTTTTTAAAGTGAGGAAATACATGCGCAGTACAAAGTCAGCAGAAATCTAGCAGAACGTCTTTCCTCCAACTTTCCTGCTCCATTACACCACATAAATTGGTTCACACGGAGTGTAATGGAAACAGAAATTGTCCCAAAGGGTTTCTGCACAGGCGGGAAGGAACAACTGTAAGTTAAATTACTGATAGCCATTCTTGTCTACATACTAACAGACAATTCGGGGCAGCATTGACATAAGCCTAGGTTTGGTTGCCTGACTGCCCTCTTGGCTAAGGAATGGTGTGAGACCTGGGGAGACCTAAGTGGATCAGAAATTTAAATAAATGAAGAGTGATATAAAAATAAGTTTGTTACAGTACTGGTGTAGTCTGACAAGAATTATCTGCTTAATATCAATAAACCTAAGAACCTTGATCCAGACAATAAAAGACATAATCTGAATTACAGAAACTGCAGAGTTAGAAAAAAAAATTTGTACCATCAACCCTATTCTCTCCAATAGGTATTAAACAATCTGCTCAATTATGGGCTTTGCCCAAATTACAAAATCTTTTCTGGCTGATCACAGAATCAAAGACTGTTACAGCACAGAAACAGCCATGTGGTCTGTTTGTATGCCACATGACCCATCTTGTCTAATCCCATGTTGCTGCTTGCTTCCCATAACCTTTAATATTCCTCCTTTTCAATCAAATATCTGATTCTTTTAAAATAATTTACGGACTTTGATTCAACAGCTTGCGGCAAAGAATTCCACATTCTAATCATCCTATGAAGAACTTTTTTCTATCCTCCCTTTTTAATTTTTTTATGATTGCCTTAACTTTGTGCCCTCTTATTAACAGCTCACCGATCAGTGGAAACAATCTATTGCTATACCTTATCATAACTGCTTACAGTTTTGAAGAGCTCTATCAGGTAATCTCTTAACTTTCTCTGATTTAGTAAAAAAAAGTCACAACTTTTCAAGTTTCTGTTCAATCACAAATAAAATCTCCAATATAAAGTGCTGTAAAATGTCTTCTCAACACCCAAAGGTAATTAAACAAAACTCCAGAATAACACTACTCTTACAACCCATGCTAATCCTAATCGGTTGCATTTTGCAGATGGCACATGTTATCAGACCCTCTAAATCTGTCTTTCGCATTGCAGCCTTCAAAGCTTAAACGTTTTTATGCACCTGTTTCCTAAAAGATATTGGGCCAGGTTTTGCTGGAGTGTGCCCCATTAGTTAGACTTGTTTGTGCACGTTTTAAGTTTTAACATTTTTTGCCCACAAAGTTGCTGCAAGTGCGAGCTGTTAACGGTGCAGCGAGAGAAACAGGGCATCTGGAACTTTGGTGAACAATGGGACAGACAGTGAATCTCCTTAACCAATGAGATTAAAGGTTTGAGAAATAAACAGAGATAGGACTGAGAAGGAGGGTGAATTAGAGTGGGTGAATTCAACGCCAAGTCAGGTACAGAAAGAGAAATAAAGAGAGGGAAAAAAAGATTGGATTAAGGGAGAGACAAAAGGAGACAGAAAGGAAAAGTAAGAAAAAAATTAAAATTAAAAATTTGACATTTTTCAAAGCTCCTCAAACAATTCACAACCTGAAGGAATGAGACTCCACACTTGTAAATTGTTTACTTTCTGGACAAGAGAAGTTGATTGGCAGCCATTAATAATTATAACGTTGTTAAAAGGGTATGTATGCTGTTAATTACTAGACTTAACTTTCTGTGGTGAGTTTAACGGGCAATTAATGTGCAAATGCAGCAACGTCATGAAAATCACGGGGAGGTGAAAGGCGAGATGCTGTTTTCACGAAGCTAACGGCGGAGCGGTGCAAATCGGCCGGAATCTTGTGGCGATTCGCAATTCACAGGGTATCTCTTTCTTGCTAAAAGATGCTGGCCGATTTATGTATTAATAATGGCCATTCAGACACCATTATTTTTTCAGCAAATCTGGTCCAATAATCAGTACAGCATTAATAGTTATTGCTGACTGTCTATTCCATATACTTACTGTTATGAATCTTATGATCCATGAAGAAAGACTCATGAAATAACATTGGACGGCCAGCTGGTGGCGCCGTCCAAGGAGTATAAATACTCGGGCGTGGGCCCAGCTTTTCCAGGACATTTTGTAAACAGGAACTAGTGAAGTACAACTAGACCTCCATGTTCTGAAACAAGTTGATTAAAGCCTTGCTTTATACTCGAACCAAGTGCGTAGTGAGTTTTGTTACGTCACATACTAATTTGAAGGGAAAATAAAAGATCTCATAATTTCTAATATGTATTTGGGTTGTTAACATTGTATTTGTTTTCTTTTCCTGTTGTAAGTATCATTCATGAATTGAACTTGGGCAGTCTCAAGGTAGCTCTCAGCGGGTGTGCGTCCACAAGTAGCACTGCCTTTAATGTGGCAATTTCTCTGTGAGAGGCCACAAAGATTGGCAGGTGCTGGAAGTGACAAACCTCACACTGATTGAGTAGGCGTTGATCTTCTGAGGTTGCAGTTGAGTCACATTGCTTGAGCGGAGCAGAAAAAGCTTTATTCTACTTCTGGTTATTGTTGCAAAGTGATGCACACTCTGTAAGTAAATGTTAAAGACCCAGGAGTCAGATCAACTTGACATATTTCATAAGACAGCATAGATGACTAATATAAGCAAGCTATAGGTCTATACACTCAGGGGGGGAAATTCGGTTGATTTGCGTCTCCCGTTAGTGCCCTGAGAGGGCGCTAACAGGGCGCAAAGCAACTAGCACCCGGTTGCGGCACCGCTAACGCCTCCTGCGCAATTCAGTGGGAGGTTAGCAGCAGCGGTAACTGTTAGCGCCCTGCGGCGCTGCGCCTCCAGCGATGACGTCATCGCTTTGCGCAGCGCCCCAGCCGCGATCTTCGGTAGCGCCCCCTGGCTTACCGCCAGACTCTATGTCCAACAGAGTCAGCGGGGCGTACATGCGGCTGGGGCGGCGCAAATGAAAGGGGAGGTGCCAGGCGACCATTCTTGTTGCTGGCCGCCTGCCAGCACCTGCACCCGTTGTTGTTCCCAGCTTCCTGTAAAGCCCTCCTCTTGAGTGCCGGGCTCTTTTGCCGGCACTCTGATCCCTGGTGGCCCAGCTGGGCCCCGGGTTACGCTGCGCTAGGCCCCTCCCTTTTAATAAGGGGAGGAAGGCCTGCAGTACCGCGGCACATAATGCTGCGAGATTCACTCGCAGCGCCCCAAGAGGGAGGGGGAGCGCTTCCAGTAGCGCCCCGCCTCCCTCTCGGGGCGCTACCAGTGAATTTCAGGCGCAGGGGCGCTAACTTTATCGGGGCACTAAAAGTTGCGCCCTGGTGAAGTTTGCACCCTCAATGAGGAGCATCATCAATCCAGACTATTCCCAATGCTGAGTTCGTCTAAAAGAGTGTTTAATTTCACATTTATACCTTTCTTGAATCATACCTACTTGAACTGTTTCAAGTACAAGTTAACAAAAATCTATCAATCTCAGATTTAAAATTAACAATTGACCTAGCATGAACTGTTGTTTGCGGAAGAGAGTTCCAAACTTCTACCACCCTAGAAGTGTGTGATGAAATATATTCCATTCATCACTGCCTGTGACTGTGGTCGGTTTCAGTGTCATTTCCCTTCCCCCAGTCCTCATTGTATTATGTATTGGAATGTGCTGGAATGTGCTGTGTGTAGGGCTCCGCCCATACCTGGCCCCTTTTGTAAGCTGGCTCAGTCTGGCCTCAGCCTCCAGAAGGAAGACATCTCTCTCTTTTACGTGTTACTTTCTAAGTTAATAAAAGCCTTGTTTTGTTTCGCTAACATCGAGTCTCGGAACTTATTGAGGCACATCAAAGTGTTTCCTAACTTCACTCCTGAAAGGCCTGGCTCTCACTTTTAGGCTATGTCCCCTAGTCCTTGGACTCCCCCAACCAGCAGAAATAATTTCTCTCTATCAACCCTATCAATCCCCCTTAATATCTTGAAAAAATCGATCAGATCGCCATTTAACTTTCTAAATTCCAGCGAATACAACCCTAGTTTATGTAATCTCTCCTTGTAATTTAACCCTTGGAGTCCAGGTATATCTACGCTGCACTCCCTCCAAGGCCAATATATCCTTTCTAAGGTATGATTACCTAAACCTAATTCTAATATTATCTGTTACTTATTCTAACTACTTATTCAAGTTAGTTATGCTTAAGCAGTTAGTTGCACTTTACACCGACTGTCCTTTTTCTGTTTTATCTCAGTCTCCCTGTCAGACGAGTTCGGCCAACTCTTTGTGCTGTACTGCACGTACACTTTGTTCCTTCACATTATATGCTAACTATCCCATCATGCTCTATGCTTGTGCCAAGCCATTCAATCTGCCATGGTACACTAGCCTACAGCCATATATATGTGACTTCTGAATGTTTGATGCTGACACCAAGGGTTAGATTTTCCTCCGAGGTGGGAATACAGCCAGAGATGGGTCAGGGTGGGCATCTGCCCACTGCCCCAACCCAGCTGTAATCCCCTTCCCGCCTCCAGGAGACGGGACCCGGCGCGGGACAGCTACCCGCCCCCTTGGAAGATGGCACGGAGGTGGGTTGGGGGCGGGATGGGCACCCGCCCCCAGATTCTGCCATTTTCACGGCAGTCCCATCTCCATACCCGCCTCCTCAGGGCTGGCAAGATCGTGCCCAGAGAGTTAGCATGCAGGTACAGACAGCAATTAGGAGGGCAAATGGTATGTTGGCCTTTATTGCTAGAGGGTTGGAGTATAAGAGTAAGGAAGTCTTACTACAATTGTACAGGGCTCTGTGAGACCACACCTAGAGTACTGTGCACAGTTTCAGTCTCCTTATTTAAGGAAGGATATACTTGCCTTAGAGGCAGTGCAACGAAGGTTCACTAGATTGATCCCTGGGATGAGAGGGTTGTCCTCTGAGGAGAGATTGAGTAGATTGGGCCTATACTCTCTAGAGTTTAGAAGAGCAAGAAGTGATCTCATTGAAACATATAAGATTCTGAGGAGGATTGACAGGGTAGATGCTGAGAGATTGTTTCCCCCTGGCTGGAGTGCCTAGAACTAGGGGGCATAGTCTTCGGATAAGAGGCCAGTCTTTTAAGACCGAGATGAGGAGGGATTTCTTCACTCAGAGGGTTGTGAATCTTTGGAATTCTCTGCCCCAATGTGCTGTAGATGCTGAATCATTGAGTATATTCAAGGCTGAGATAGATAGATTTTTGGACTCCAGAGGAATTAAGGGATATGGGGATAGGGCAGGAAAGTGGAGTTGAGGTCGAAGATCAGCCATGATCTTATTGAATGGCGGAGCAGGCTCGAGGGGCCGTATGGCCTACTCCTGCTCCTAATTCTTATGTTCTTATATTCTTAATGAATGAATCATGACTACTGCCAGGATACCGGATATTGACCTGCATGCTGCGCTGCCCGTGGTTGCACACCAGCTGCACATTGAGTGAGTGGAATCCCTTTCAGTTCAGGAAAATGACAGAGTTGACATGAGGAGCATGCAAAGCAATGTGCGTGCACTCGATGGCATCCTGCACCATGGGGAAGCCTGCAATCCGGGAAAACTCTCGTGCTCGGTCCGCCTGCTTGTCCCTGGCAAGAGGGGATGAGATGAAGCTGTCTCTCTTTGTATAGAGAGCCTCAGGGACCACCCTTATGCAGCAGTGTACTGCAAATTGCGAGATGTTGCTTCTGTCTCCAGGAACAGCCTGGAGGAGCCAGATGCATAAAAGTTCAGAGCCATGGTCACCTTGACAGCCACAGGCAATGTGGTCCATGTCCTGCTCTGAGGTTGGAGTTGTGACTGCAGCAGTTGGCCGATTTCAGTCACGACCTCTTTAGTGAAGCAAAGACGTTTCAAGCATTGGTTGTCGCTGAAGTTCAGGTAAGAGAATTGCTCCCTAAAGACCCTCAGCGGATATGGCCTCCTGCTGAGAGCCCTTCTCCCCCTCCTCCCTCTTCTAGTAGCTTGACCTTCTCTGCGTGGCCTCTCTTCATTCTCCCAGTCATGCTCAATTCCAAGAGGAAGGCCTACTAGGCCACCCATGTCTGGAAGCAACTGGTTTCTGCACAAGCCTTTAACCCACAAAAAAAATACTTCAGCACCAACCAGACCATTCCCTGTAGACTATTGAAATGATAGACAAGTATGAAAAAGCTGCCAAAACGTGTAGAATTGCACCAGCAGCCAGAAGAAATAATCCAGCAACTAACCTGTAAGTAGTTCACGATCCCTTTAAGTAGCGCTGGTGGGGGGCCCTTCATGCCATTTAACATCATGTTCAGCTGTGCAAGGTTAAGAAAGGGAGTAGGCTAGAGCATGGAGCTCAAAAATAGCAGCTCTGGCGCCAAAACATGCGTTGCACACTGATTGACGTCATTATCTGCCTGCTCTGCATGCGGCCGGCGGTCGTTATGTGTACACACGCAAAGCCCTTTACCAATATGGTGCCCGGTGCACTTCACGTTGGAATCGCGGACGCCATTTTCAAACTTTTGGAGGCCTCGTAGCGCCCAAAAAAACGGGCGGCACAAAGCCCAATTGTTTTATCAGCGCTGACTCTGTTCACCTGATGCCTCTAGTCATTTTAAAGACCTGAATGGTGTCGTAGATCGATTAATTTTTTTTCAGTGAGGACAAGTTCAGTTTTGTGGTCTTGCCTTACACTTTAGAATCTAAGGTCCTGCAATTATCCTTGTTCTTTTCTGATACTTGTCCAATTGCATCAAAGTCCTTTTGAAGATATGAAGTGGCTTTTTCCACTTGAGTTACGTTAGTTTTGCAGCATAACACGGACAAGTGGGGACGATCCCAGCAACAACAGAAAAAAGCATCACTGCTGATCCAACCCTTTTCACCTTCATTAGCTTTTCTTCAGTTTTTGTTTCTACATCTTTAACCACTGCACAACTCAGCACTGACCGCATTTCAATGCCTGGCTATTTTCTCTCATCCTGCCACCTGTACCATTTCACGCTCATGTGCTACCACTTCATTTGCTTCACTTGCAATGTGGGCTACATTGGGCTAGTCGAGCAGAAAGGTGCTAGCAAAATATAATTTGAAGCATGGCTTAAACACTGCTTCCCATTATGTGCTGTCGGTACATGAGCTACAATCTGCTGCACAATACAAACTGCTGCATTTTATCCATGTAATAAACTGACTATACAATTGTACTTCTGCAAATTAGTGATATGATCCTTCAGTACAAAAGAAATTGCAGTAGTGATTTTGCTTCTGTGGCCTAGTACCTGTTTCTTTGTGACCAGAGCAACCTGGCAGAATAATAGACAAAACATTTGTGCTTTATAGTAAAGTTGTTATGCTGTCAAACATTTATGACTCTATTCTCTCAAAGCCACGAACTTCAAATATTAGAATACAAAGTGCTAAGGCAACCAGCATCTTTCAAGAAATCTTTTTAAAAATCCCATTTATGCGATACAAATTCGGCTGAACTGTTCCTGGCAGGCACTGGGAGCACATTTCATGAAATTGCCCACTCCCAGCATAGGGAGAAGCATAAGATGACAGAGAGAAGTAAAAGAAAAGATAAGGGGAGAGAAGCAGAAGAGAAGAAAAAGAGAAATACAAAAACAGAAGAGAGACAAAGAAACAGCAATAGGAAGACAGAAGCAGCAGGTAAAAGAGTGACCATATTCTCATGGGTACCGTGTGCTCCACCGAATAACTGCAGGAGATTGACTAGTACATTAAAAGTCTTGTGCATTGCACACACTTCACTGCAGTGGTCACATTTACACAGATCATACGTTGCACTTTGGCGTCTCCTTTGACTCAGTGGGCATTGCCACAGGAGCTCTGCAAGCAGGGTCAACCCACAGCAGCAACTATTTTACATAATTTGAGCTGCAGTGGTTTAGTGAGGCGCATTTCGTTCAACTGGAACAGGTGAAGGTGGCATCATTGCAAGTGACATCACCAGCAGAGCCGTAGATTTTTAGCACGCGCTGAGAATGACGTCATTGAGTGGCCCGGCACATGCGCAGGTTAACATCATCGGGTTGATGGAAATCAGAAGTACCCACACTGTCGCTAATCACTCCGTCAAACTAAACACTCTGGGTGAGGGCTGCGGTAACTGATGGGGCATTGTGTGTGGGTCACGGATTGTTAATAGGTTTATTGGGTAGAAAGCGTGGGGGTGGCAATGTTCCCGCGAATTTATTTTTGGGTGCGGCTGTGTGGCCCATTCAAATGACCACGCATGCACGTCTTTTCCATTAAAAAGCCGTTAAAGGGCCTGCGCGAGACCTCCAGATCGCTACGCGGCCGTGCAGCTTACAGGGAACAGTGGGGGTGGGTCACCTTTCACATTACGAAGTGAATAGTGACAGTCTCATGACTTCCGGATGTTGTCCAGTCCAATGATGTCATTTGCCGAATGGACCATGCTTTCTGTGAAGTCAACTCAGTTCATGGTCAAGCACGTGATGCAGGTCTGGGGGGGAGGAGAGGGAGAATGTGGTGCAGGTGTAAAGGGGGTGGGGTTGGAAGAACGTGATCCAGGTCTAACAAAGGGGGCGAACGTGATCCGTCTTTCCATCTGGATCATTCTCCGCCCTCATCTATCCTCCTTTAGACCTGGATCATGTTCTCTACCCCTCCCCACTGTTCTTTCCGTGCTCTCCCTCAGTTCCCTCTCCACAAAGCTCCTGACCGTCTCCCCACCCCCCACCCTGCCCCCCCCAAGCTCCTCACCCACTCCGATCCCCTGCCGCCTCCCTCCAATCCCCGTCCCCTCCCCTTCGATCCCCTGCCGCCTCCCTCCAATCCCCGTCCCCCTCCCCTTTGATCCCCTGCCCCGTCCCTCCAATCTTCATCCCCCCCCCTTCAATCCCGTCCCCCTCCCCTCCTATCCCCTTCACCAGCCTCTGATCTCCTGTGACCCTCCACTCCCATCCCCTTCCACTCCCCTCCGATCCCCTTCCCCTCCATCCAATCCCCTTTCTCTTGCTCCGATCCCGACCCCCTCCCCTCCGATCCCGTCCCACAACCCTCCAATCCCGTCCCCCACCCTCTGATCCTGTCCCACTCCCCTCCAATCCCCCGTCCCACTCCCCTCCAATCCCGTCACCCCTCCCTCCAATCCCACGTCCCCCTCCCCTCCGATGCCCTGTCCCCCTCCCCTCCAGTCCCCTGTCCCCCTCCCCTCTGATCCCGTCCCACTCCCCCGTCCCCCTCCCCTCCGGTGCTGTCCCCCTCCCTCCAATCCTCCGTCCCGCTCTCCTCCGATGCCCTGTCCCCCTCCCCTCCTATCCCTTCCACTCCGATCTCCTGTCCTCTTCCCCTCCGATCCCGTCCCCCTCCCCTCCGATCCCCTGTCCCCCTCCCCTCCCCTGTCCCCCTCCCTCTGATCTCGTCCCCCTCCCTCTGATCCCCTGTCCACTCCCCGTCCCCCTCCCTCTGATCCCGTCCCCCTGTCCCCCTCCCCTCCTATCCCTTCCACTCCGATCTCCTGTCCTCTTCCCCTCCGATCCCGTCCCCCTCCCCTCCGATCCCGTCCCCCTCCCTCTGATATCCCGTCCCCCTCCCCTCCCCCCTCCCTCTGATCCCGTCCCCCCTCCCTCTAATCCCGTCCACTCCCCGTCCCCCTCCCTCTGATCCCATGTACCCCTCTGATGCCCTGTTCCCCTCCCCTCTTATCCCATCCCTTCTGATCCCGTTCCCCTCCCTCTGATCCCCCGTCCCCCTTCCCTCCCCTCCGATCCTGTCCCCCTCCCCTCCGATCCCCGTCTCCCTCCCTCTAATCCCGTCCCCCTCCCCTCCCCATCCCGCTGATCCCCTGTACCCCTCCGATGCCCTGTCCCCCCTCCCCTCCTATCCTCTCCCCTCTGATCCACTGTCCCCCTCTCTCCAATCCCCTGTCCCCATCACCAGCCTCTGATCCCCTGTGACCCTCCCCTCCCATCCCTTTCCACTCCCCTCCGATCACCTTTCTCTCGCTCCGATCCCCTGACCCCTTCCCCTCCAATCCTCTGTCCCCCTCCCTCCAAACCCCTGTTCCCCTCCCCTCCGGTGCCCTATCCTCCTCCCCTCTGATCCCCTGTCCCCCTCCCCTCTGATCCCCTGTCCCCCTCCCCTCCGGTGCCCTGTCCCCCTCCCCTCTGATCCCCTGTCCCCCTCCCCTCCGGTGCCCTGTCCCCCTCCCCTCTGATCCCCTGTCCCCCTCCCCTCCGGTGCCCTGTCCCCCTCCCCTCTGATGCCCGGCCCCCTCCCCTCTGATCCCCTGTCCCCCTCCCCTCCGATGCCCGGTCCCCTCCCCTCTGATCCCCTGTCCCCCTCCCCTCCCCTCCGATGCCCGGTCCCCTCCCCTCTGATCCCCTGTCCCCCTCCCCTCCGGTGCCCTGTCCCCCTCCCCTCTGATCCCCTGTCCCCCTCCCCTCCGGTGCCCTGTCCCCCTCCCCTCCGGTGCCCTGTCCCCCTCCCCTCTGATCCCGTCCCCCTCCCCTCCGATGCCCGGCCCCCTCCCCTCCGATGCCCTGTCCCCCTCCCCTCCGATGCCCGGCCCCCTCCCCTCTGATCCCCTGTCCCCCTCCCCTCCGATCCCCCTCCCCTCTGATCCCCTGTCCCCCTCCCCTCCGATCCCCTGTCCCCCTCCCCTCCGATGCCCGCCGATGCCCGGTCCCCCTCCCCTCCGATGCCCGGTCCCCCTCCCCTCTGATCCCCTGTCCCCCTCCCCTCCCCTCCGATGCCCGGTCCCCCTCCCCCTCCGATCCCCCTCCGATGCCCGGTCCCCCGCCCCCGGTCACAGCTCAGGCCCCGCCCCGCCCCCTGAGTAGGCAGTGACAGTTGGCCGCGGGTTCGTTTCCCGGCGGGCGGCGCGGGCTCTTCAGCCCGCCATGTTTAAATCGGGTAAGCGCAGGATTAGCGACGGTTGGCCTGGGGTTTGATTTGTCTTTTGTGGGTTAATGTGTCGAGAATTAACTGAAGAGTGTCGGTGCACGTTCGGCTGACTTCACCTTTCGCTGTTTATGTGGCTGACTGCTGCTTGTCGGTGACAGCTGTTTACCGAGCAGCGCACGGCTCGCTGCCCCGGGTCCGTTACTCAAGGCGAGGTGCGGACGGCCATCAGAGTAGACTTTTTAAAAATATATAAAATACACCATTTTGTATTGGGAAGTGAGCCTGCAGCTTTGGTGCGCCTCGTATATTGTGACCCATCTGATTTTCTGTTGCGGGATCTTGCTGTGCGCGAATTTGCTGCTGGTTTTTACCCCGTGACAGACTCCACTGTCCAATAGCTCGTTGGTTGTGAAATGCCTTGTGTCCTCGGGTACCTGTGAAGTGCTACTTCAATGCAAGTTCTTTCTGTTTTCTTAGTGTTGAGATGATGATCAAATTGCGCATCTTGGCCTAAGATGTCCCCTGAACATGTGGAGTAATTGTGCTTCAGAATGATTGGAGTTCAAGTGCACTTTCGCAGGAAATATAATTCAGTAATTAGAATGTGATCTTGCCTGCATCAAATATGCGGCGGCAAAAATGTCTTGTAATTGTAAATGATATTAAGTGCCACCAATGAGATTGTAGTTTTGCAGCTGTGACTGGGAGCCACAAATGGTATGTTTGAAGGATGTTCTTGCCATGGAGGGAGTGCAGCGAAGATTCACCAGGCTGATACTGGGATGGCAGGAATGACGTATGAGGAGAGATTGGGTCGATTGGGCTTATACTCGCTGGAGTTTAGAAGAATGAGAGGGGATCTCATTGAAACTTATAAAATTCTAACAGGACTAGACAGACGAGATGCAAGAAGGATGTTCCTGATTTGGGGGGGGGGGGAAGTCCAGAACCAGGGGTCACAGTCTAAGGATAAGGGGTAAGCCATTTAGGACAGCGATGAGGAGGAATTTCTTCACCCAGAGAGTGGTGAACCTGTGGACTTCTCTACCACAGAAGGCAGTTGAGGCCAATTCATTAAATATATTCAAGAAAGAGTTAGATATATTTCTTAAGGCTAAAGAGATCAAGGGATATGGGGAGAAGGCAGGGACAGGGTATTGAATTTGGATGATCAGCCATGATTGCATTGAATGGCGGAGCGGGCTCGAGGGGCTGAATGGCCTACTCCTGCTCCTATTTTCTATGTTTCTATGTTTACCTGCCAGGTGCCAGAGTGAGGGGAAATAACAGCATGTGGAAAAAATACCTGTCAAGAGCTTTGTTCACATAGGAACATAGAGTAGGATGGAAATCTTGCGGATTTGAGTTAGATTCTGCACTGAAGATCTTTAGGGTAGTAATTGCAAGTTACTCCTGGTGCCATGTGTTGGGTAAGTTGGAAGCAGTTTGGACATGTCCAGTTGTTAGCTTTGGCTCAGTGGTAACACATTCACCTCCCTCTGAGTCAGAAAATAATGAATTCAAGCCCCATTGCAGAGAATTGAGCACACTATCTAGGCTGACACTCGGCACAGTATGGCACTGTGGAGTGGTGTCTTTCAGATGAGATGTTAAATCAAGGCCCTGTCTGCCCCCTCGGGTAGATACAAGAGAGGGTCCCATTTGAAGAAGAGCAGGGGAGTTTCAGATGGGAATGTTTCAGATTCAACAGCAGCAGCTTGCATTTTTATAGGACCTTTTAACGTAGTAAAATGTTCCAAGGTGCTTCACAGGAGTATTATAGGACAAAAAATTTGATTAGGATATCAGGTTAAGTTCTAGGGCAAGGAAAGTTGTACAAAAGGGACAGGCTTCATCTAATTCATACTGGTTCCAATGTCCTTATGGAGAAAGTAAATAAGGCAGTGTGGAAGAATTTACAAAAAACATTCACTGACTGTCCTGGAAGTGAGGGTTGTTTTTTCTGGGGATGGAGGACATTTTAGGTTTTGGGTTGTACATCACATGAAATAAAACACCTGCCAGACCCAATACAGGACATTGGTTTGTGCCCCTCTGGAGTACTTTGTGTGGTTCTGATGCCATATTATAGGAATTATCATGGCACTGAAAAGGTGCAGCAAAGGGCTACCCACCTTCTGATATTTGGCATTACACACGAGGAGAGACTACAGAGGATTCATACTGGTTCCAATGCCCTTGCTGCTGAACAACCTCTCTGGTCCTGAAAAATTATTGCCTCAGAAGAAGATTAATTGCAGATTTTTTTAAAGTTTGTGGGTTTTCTATGTTTTGCCCTTAATATGTCCCAATCCTTATTTTGCTTTCTATACCATGATTTATATTTCCTATTTTTTTCTTCCTGCTTTGCCTTCTGTGAGCATTCTTCAATCTGATTGGTATCAGCCTCTGCTGCTTTCCTTGTTAACAGACACCACAGATCCCCTGCAGAAGGCACCAAATTCAAATTGACGTCGGAAAAGAGGAAGTCTGCACTCTAGAACCTGCTAAAATTTTGTGGGCAGCCTTTCCCGAGGTGAACGGCAAGCACCATTACTTCACCGCTGACTGCAAAATCTGGGCCATTGTGCTTTTATGATGATGGAAATGCTCGAAAGTGTATCCATAATCAATTAGTTTTAGAGTGCAGTGAATTACATTGACAAAGCTATCATTGAATTTCAAACATGGAAAGGAGCTGTTCACCCGTCGGGCCTGCGCTGACTTTCTGTACACCCAGTGGACTAAGTTCCATGCCCTGCATGTCTCCTTACCTTTCTAATGTTTTCTTTTGAATATTTATCCACTTCGCTTTTAAAAGCTTTTATGGATCCCGTTTTCACCACTTTCTGGCAGGGCATCCAATTTCGAATGACCCTTTCAGCTGCCGTTTGCAACTTTCCGAGGGGAAACGTTTGCCTGGTTTCTGCTTTACAAAGGACTCAACAGTTCTTGATGTTTAAAGTTTACCTACAATATTGTATGTGAAAAGATCAAGGCACGGAAAATAAAACGTGGTGGTGGGGGCCGCTGTATTTTGCAAAAGTTCTTACAGCTATTACAAATGAACTCTACACCCTGTCTTGCCTCCTTGGATTTAAGCTTCTTGGGACAATTTAAATTAATTACTTACTAGTTGGATTTTTTTATACTGGAAATAATGCTGTTTGCTGGAAATGAAGGCTAACCTTTGGGTTGGATAATTAAAAAGAAAAAAAAATCCCCAATTGCAGAGATAATGCACTGTAACGACACTGTTCCAAAACTCCTGGTGGAAAATGGGAAGCGGGTGGTAATTATTGCTGGTAGTTCTAATTTACATAAAATGCTCAGCACGATGGGAAGTTTTGTGGATGCCAAGTATAAACTGAGACATATCCAATGGCCACTTCCTGCCTGGTGCCGAAGGGACAAATCTCACCTCAACCTCAAAATGAAGTTCCAAATCAAATCAAAATCAAATCAAATCAACTTTTATTGTCATTGTTAGTGCACAAGTGCAGTACAACGAAATGTAGGCTTGCGGCTCCCGAGAGTGTACATTTAGATTAAGACATTTAAACATTCAACATACATTTGGCTTGTAATACATTAACATAAACATAACCATAATAAAGTGCATTGGCAGATGTGCAGGCTTTAGAGTTTATTTGTGGAGTTCAGTAGGATGACAGCCCTGGGAAAGAAGCTGTTCCTAAATCTGGTCATACGGGTGCGAATGCATCTGTAGCGTCTCCCAGATGGCAGGAGGGCGAACAGACTGTGGCTGGGGTGGGTAGGGTCTTTGATGATGGACCGTGACCTCCGTAAACAGCGTTTCTGGTATATGTGCTCTATGGTCGGTAGCCGGGTGCCGGTAATGCGTTGGGCAGTCTTCCCTTGTCTTGCTAAAGTTTACGTCAGATGGCCTATCACATTATACTTTTGTTTTATTGATAGTTGAAAGATCAATAAAAGTATAGCCAAACTTCTTTGCGAAAAACTGGAATAGCTTGTAGGAGCGACGAACTCAAACCCTGCACATTATGCAAAAAATATTGTATCTGAAATTCCAGTGCGTGATTTGAAGGCTTTCAGACACATCTCTTCCGCTTTTTCCTTCGTATACATCAGAAAATTGGATTGCTATTCATCATTTGAGTTTTATATTTGGTACCCAATTAGTTCATCCCATATATCCTAGTCTAAAAGATATTGATAGTTAACTAGACCAGACATGTCTGTAACAAGATTACTATACAATCCTGAGTGAAGTGCAGCTTAACTCTTGAGTTGCCAGAGGCATCAACAATGGAGTCAGCCATGGGTGCATTAAGTAGCACTACTTTAGCAGCACCAGTGACCTAGTTAATCCCATCACAAGATTGTATTGATGACTACAGCAAAAGTAAACAGATACTTAACACTAATTAACAGTATATCTAAATATAAAGGCAACAGTAATTTAAGTAAAAACAGAAAATGCTGGAAATACTCAGCAGGTCAGGCAGCATCTGTAGAGAGAGAAACAGAGTTAACGTTTCAGGTCGATGACCTTTCGTCAGAAGTAATTTAAGTATCACTATCTCAGCAGGAACTGTTTGTTTAGTAACAGTATAACGAGGTTATTATTGATGTCCAAGTTCACAGTACACACTTAGCAAGTTTATATTTATATTTTGCACGCCATTGTTAAGGTTCAAAAGCTAAGGATGTCCCTTTATGATGTGAGTATAAGATCATGCAGTCTCTCCATTCGTAGTAGGTTAGACGCTGTTGTGTCAGGCAGAACTGCCTCTCTCAGATGTTCTGGTTTCACGCCGGGGACGCCTGTGGCAAGGTTTCACCTACAGTCGTTGTCTTTAGTTTTGTCTTCTCTTCCTAACTTTAGCTAACCTTGCATGTACTATAATTCTCTGTAGCTATTATAGTGTACTTTCACTCTATTCTTGCATCTTAAGCTATTAAGTTATATGTTGCAATACACTTTACAGTTGTTTATTTCTGTTTGGACTGAACACCTAACCTCTCAAAATTTCTGACTTTCAAAAATAAATTATGATCTCGACCCCCATCCCTCACCAGTGTTGTCTCGGGGGGTCTAGTTTCTTCCATTCATGTTCTATTTTGCTCCCTTCTGTTCAGGATCTGTTTTACTTAGGTTTTGTCTTTCTAAAGCCATTTTATAGCATGACTAAGATCTTCTCTGTTTATCATCTTATGCTTTTCACCTTTTCCAGTTTAAAAAAAAAACAACGTGAGAGGATAATAAATCTATCCCCATGATCTGCCTCTTTGTACTCGTATTTACGATATTTATCCCATCACTTGCTGTTTGTTCTGCTTTGTTATGAAGGGCTTGTCTTTCTTGGTTCTAATGAAGGATTTCTAACCAAAATATTAACCTATCTTTTCAGATGTTGACGGATCTGCTATGTATTTTGACATTTAAAAAAATTATGATGAAGCCTACTTGTTGCTATGAAATCCCTAAATCATATATTTTTTAATGTATTTATGCAGCTAATCTTTGAGGAACTTTCCATATTGGGAGCCTTACACCGACTCTTGCAGAATGGCCAGTGACTGCTGCAAAAACGCTATTCTCCAAGGTACAGAACAAGCACGTAGACTGTCCAATTGTAAAACTAATGGTGCTATATCAGAAAATACTTCCATTGTTTTAAAGTTAATTCGAGATGGCATTGAAATAACAGTATATTTGAATTTAGGCTGAGGTTTGTCATTTAAAGATTGCAACATGGCTGTTTCCTTGCCTGCTTTATAAATCAACTCGTATATTATTTTTAACAATCACATGTAAAATACAGTGTCGTGTATATTTCCCCTCCCAAAAGGGAAAAGCCATGCTGGGCCTCAGTGTGGATGATTTTTTGAGGCTGGAAGTGACCATTTTAATTTTTGTAACCTGTAAAAGTTGTATAGTGTGCACCAAAGAATGGTGGCAATATTTTATTCGAAGTACAAAACATCAGTTCTGCATGGATTGAAACAATATAATGCAAACAGCAAAAGTTATTAAATGATCTGAGCTGTAGAAGGATTGTAAATTTTGTAGGTGGGGTGAATCTTTTTTGATTTTAAGCGATTGATTGAGGGCTATTAGATGCTAAATATTCTCCTTGCACCTACCTCTTTGACCAAGCTTTTGGTCACCTGCCCTAATATTTCCTTATGTGGCACTGTGTCAAATTTTGTTTGATAATGCTCCTATGAAGGGACGTTTTACTACGTTAAAGGCGCTATATAAATGCAAGTTGTTGTTGCACAGGAAAGGAGAATTAAGAGATTGTAAATGTAGAAGGAGTACAGGAAACTTTCTGGTATCCGGCACGGACGGGACCGACGTGGTGCCGGTTCATCAAAAATTCCGGCTAACCGAAAGCTATAGTCAAAGATACGGAGCTGAGAGCTCCGTATAAAGCAACAAACCCTGTTGCTTAGCTTCAGAACAATCGGCACAAGTTGCAAGCGTCTCTGTAGCTTAGCAACAGCTGCAGCTACACCCTTGCACAGCAACAAATGGAGTAAAAAAAAGTAATAAAAGTTACCTGAACCTACTTGATGCGCTATCAATTACTCATAAAAGACTGAGAGTTAAGAGAGTAACTAAAGGCTTTTATTAACAAAAAAATGAAGGTCTGCCTCGAGTGGTCGACCGGTCCAGAAATACAAAGGGCTGGGGAGCAGTCACCTTTATACTAGGACTTGTGGGAGGAGTCAGCCGAGGCATGTCCAGGCATGTACACAGTGGAATACAAACAGTGGTTTACCACATTCACCCCTTGTTTAAAATTGAGTCCGGCGAGGTGAAGTGTATTAAAAGTTAGTGTATTGGAGTCTCTCCGGAGGTCTTGTCTGCCGCTGTGATCGGCGTGGCGACGGCAGGGGTAGTGGAGCTTCCGGCGTCGAGTCCTGCGTAGGCTGTGGCACAGGCATGTCGTCCTCGTAGATGTCGAGCGGGTCGCGGGGCCCAGGCCTGCCGTCTGCTGGGGCTGGATATCGGATCGTGGGGGGGGGTGGTAGTGAGTAGTGGGTTACTGCGGCCCCCGAGGGTGCAAGGTCTCTTATGGAGACTGTGTCCTCCCGCCCGTCCAGGTATGCAATGTAAGCATACTGGGGGTTGGCGTGGAGGAGGTCGACCCTCTCGACCAGGGGGTCCGTTTTATGGGTCCTCACGTGTCTTCTCAGTAGGACCGGCCCTGGGGACGTCAGCCATGGCGGTAGCGATGTCCCCGATGTGGACTTCCTTGGGAAGACAAACATTTTCTCATGAGGGGTGGCGTTAGTGGCAGTGCAGAGCAGTGACCGAATAGAGTGGAGCGCATCGGGGAGCACATCCTGCCAGCGGGAGGTCAGAAGGCCCCTAGACTTTAAGGCTAGCAGGGCGGCCTTCCAAACTGTTGCATTCTCTCTTTCCACCTGTCCGTTCCCCTGGGGGTTGTAACTGGTGGTCCTGCTTGTGGCAATACCCCTAGCTAGCAGGTACTGATGGAGTTCGTCGCTCATAAACGATGAGCCCCGGTCGCTATGGATATAGCTGGGGAAACCGAACAGGGTGAAGAGGTCGTTCAGACATTTAATGACCGTGGCACTGGTCATGTCCGGGCAGGGGATGGCGAACGGGAAACGGGAGTACTCATCAATAATATTGAGGAAGTACACATTGCGGTCGGAGGAGGGGAGAGGCCCTTTAAAATCAACGCTCAGGCGCTCGAAGGGGCGAGTGGCTTTTATCAGGTGGGCCCTGTCTGGTCTATAAAAGTGCGGTTTGCACTCAGCGCAGACTTGGCAGTTCCTGGTCATGGTCCTGACCTCCTCAATAGAGTAAGGCAGGTTGCGGGCCTTGATGAAGTGGAAGAACCTGGTGACCCCCGGGTGGCAGAGGTCATTGTGGAGGGCCCGCAGTCTATCGATCTGCGCGCTGGCGCAGGTGCCACGCGATAGCGCATCCGGGGGTTCATTGAGCTTCCCGGGCCGGTACAAGATCTCGTAATTGTAGGTGGAAAGTTCGATTCTCCACCTCAAGATCTTGTCATTTTTGATTTTGCCCCTCTGCTTGTTGTTAAACATGAAAGCAACTGAACGCTGGTCAGTGAGCAGGGTAAATCGTTTTCCGGCCAGGTAGTGCCTCCAATGACGCACAGCCTCCACAATCGCCTGGGCCTCCTTCTCAACAGCGGAGTGTCTGGTCTCCGGGCCTTGGAGGGTTCGTGAAAAGAAGGCCACGGGTCTCCCTGCCTGATTGAGGGTAGCGGCCAGGGCAAAGTCGGACGCGTCGCTTTCCACCTGGAAGGGGATGGATTCGTCCACTGCGTGCATGGTGGCTTTGGCAATGTCCTCCTTGATACGGTGGAAGGCTAAGCGGGCCTCTGCCGTCAAGGGAAAAGAGGTGGACTTGATCAGCGGACGGGCCTTGTCCGCATAGTAGGGGACCCACTGGGCGTAATAGGAGAAAAACATTAGGCACCTCTTCAGGGCCTTGAGGCAGTGGGGCAGTGGGAGTTCCATAAGGGGACGCATCCGGTCGGGGTCGGGGCCGATGACTCCGTGTTCCACAACACAGCCAAGGATGGCGAGGCGGTTTGTGCGGAATATGCACTTCTCCTTGTTATATGTCAGGTTCAGGAGTTGGGCGGTGCGGAGTAATTTTTCGAGGTTTGCGTCATGGTCCTGCAAGTCACGGCCGCAGATGGTCACATTGTCCAGATATGGGAAAGTGGCCTGCAACGCATTTTGATCTACCATCCGGTCCATCTCCCTTTGGAAGACGGAGACCCCGTTGGTGACGCCAAAGGGAACCCTAAGGAAGTGGTAGAGGCGGCCTTTTGCCTCAAAGGCAGTATACTGGCGGTCCTCAGGGCGGATAGGGAGCTGGTGGTACGCTGATTTCAGGTCAATGGTCGAGAAGACGCGGTACTGCGCGATCTGGTTGACCATGTCAGCTATGCGGGGGAGTGGGTAGGCGTCCAGCAGGGTGTAGTGATTTATTGTCTGGCTGTAGTCGATGACCAGGCGCTGCTTCGCGCCGGTCTTAACGACCACAACCTGGGCTCGCCAGGGGCTGGTGCTGCCCTCAATAATCCCTTCCTTCAGGAGCCGCTCCACTTCGGTTTTAATGAAAACCCTGTCCCCGGCACTGTATCGCCTGCTCTTTGTGGCGATGGGCTTACAGTCGGGGGTGAGGTTAGCAAACAGTGGGGGGGGGGGTGACTCTGAGTGTGGAGAGGTTGCACCTGGTGCGCGGCGGGCAATTTGGAAGCTGCTGGCTGCGGACTGTGAGTGGGGGTAGGGGTCCACCGTACGCCATCGTAACACTTTTAAGGTGGCACTGAAAATTTAACCCCAGCAGGACGGCAGCGCAGAGGTCGGGCAGGACCAGAAGTTTAAAATGATCGTACACAGTCCCGTCTACTACGAGTGTCACCACGCAGTAGCCGCCGATGTCCGCCGACTGGGACTCGGAGGCCATAGAAATCCGCTGGTGCGCAGGCATGACTGGGAGAGAGCAACGCCGCACCGTGTCGGGGTGGATGAAGCTCTCCGTGCTCCCAGAGTCAAAAAGGCAGATTGTATCGTGACCATTTACCTTAATGTCCATTGTGGAACTGGCCAGCTGGTGCGGTCTCGCTTGGTCCAGTGTAACGGATGCCAGCGTAGGGGTCGGTGTGTCGCTGCGGGTATCAGATGAGGCGGTGTTGGGGGCCTGCTGCGTTCCGGCTGTCGTCCAAGATGGCGGCGTCCATGATCCCCATGTGGCTGGAGGCGTCCAAAATGGCTGCTGTACCGGTGGTTCGCACATGGCCGGGGAGGCCCAAGATGGCGGCCCGCATGGCCCACACGCGGCGCTGCTGGGGTTCGGGGTGGCTTTGGCCCTGCAGACGCTAGCGTAGTGTTCCTTCTTCCTGCAGCCCGAGCAGATCGCGTTTTTCGCCGGGCAGCGCGCTCTGGGGTGTTTTGCCTGGCCACAGAAGTAGCATTTCTAGCCTTGGGGCACTGCTGTCTGGCCTTGGGACACTGCTGCGGTAGTTGGGCCGTGGTTGGGGTGGCACGGCGCTATGAGGCGGTCCTACCGTGTCCCAGGCTGTCATTCCCCGCGGCGTCCACGGTGCAGAGGAGTAGGCATCCATGCCCCGGTAGGCTGCATCCAATGATAGTGCGAGTTCAGAGGCCTTGTTGAGGTCGAGGTCACTCTGCTCCAACAGTCGCTGTCGGGTGTAATTGGATCTGTGGCCCGCTACAAAAGCGTCCCGGATAAGTTCCTCTGTGTACACGGCGGCCTTTACATCCTTACAACCACAGGCCCGGCCAAGCACAGACAGTGCCTGAAGGTATTCCACGGTCGATTCCCCAGGTTGTTGTTTACGACTCCCCAGAAGGTGCCTGGCGTACACTTCGTTCACTGGGCGCGTGTACTGGTCCTTGAGGAGCTTGATAGCGTCCGCGTACGAGGTCGCGTCTTGGATGACCGAGTACACTCGGTGGTTCACTTTGGAGGTCAGGACATCCAGTTTGTCCTCGTCCGATTTGATTGCTGCGGAGGCGGTCAGGAATTTTTCGAAACACTTAAGCCAGTGAGTAAACTTGGTGGATGAGTCCGCCTCCCGATGATCTAAGTCCAGGCATGCTGGTGTGAGGATCTTCTCCATTATAAAAATTTTGTTAGTAAAATTGATGCGCTATCAATTACTCATAAAAGACTGAGAGTTAAGAGAGTAACTAAAGGCTTTTATTAACAAAAGAATGAAGGTCTGCCTCGAGTGGTTGACTGGTCCAGAAATACAAAGGGCTGGGGAGCAGTCACCTTTATACTAGGACTTGTGGGAGGAGTCAGCCGAGGCATGTCCAGGCATGTACACAGTGGAATACAAACAGTGGTTTACCACACTACTCCTGAATTTTGCCGGTTAACCGACATTTCCGGTTATTTAGGGGCCGGTTAATCGAAAGTTTCCTGTACATATGTTCACAAACCTGTTTTATTCCTTTCCTTTCTCTGTTGTTAAAAACAGTGACATTTTTAAACATATGCATAGGCTTTGTAGGAGCCTGACACATAACCACCATTTTTTGTCTTTCCCTATTCAGTCATTCCTGCAATGCAAGTAGCATGGGGTGATTGCAACCCAGAGTGGCTTCTTTCACTTTAATGCATATACTGACATTTCAGGCTGTCCTGAAAGCTGATCCAAAGCTGCTGACCACTCCCCTGCACCCCCACCCCCCAACAAAGAGTGTTTCTCCGTAGCTCTGCTTTGGATTCCCAATATGAATCTAATTAGTTGGATTGCATATATATGCCTGGGACGTGACGTTTCTCTCATCTTTCCTCCACTCCTCCCCTTTCTCAGAACAGAGAGCACTAAGTTGGTATGCTAATGTGATTTTTGAAATTTTTACTGTCTGTGACACAACCGAGTTCCAGTCTGTTTAATACCTGCAAATTACTGCATCGTAGTCAAAGGCGATAAGCCTGTTGAATATATGTTCCCTCATTGGGATGTATTGGAGTGGAAGCATAATGGGAGGATAGAAGTGACTGGTTATTCAAGGCTGTATGAAGTGAAAATGTATTAAATATTTTAACTGCCTGGGATATGACATTTCTCTCATCTTTCCGCTGCACCTCCCCTTGTATAGTTATAGGTCCTTTTTTTAAAAAAAAGTTTAATTGTTTTTACATCTAATTGTTTTTTAGTTTTAAAGTATCTTTCCAGTGAATTTTCATTAACCTTCAAACTAATTTAGTCCTTGATTTTTAAACTCTGGTTTGATCATTGTACGTGATATTATCGTTACTAATTGAATACTGCTTCTTTGCAGATGTTGTGGCATTTGTGGAGGTGTGGTCATCAAATAAGACTGAAAACTATTCAAAACCATTTGTAGAACACTTGATTAATATGGGTGCCACAGTAAGTATTGCTTGCTACAGAGATGTTTTGACATATTTAGTACTGTACATGCAAGGTTGCAAAGCTGCACTTGAAATTTGAAAATGGCTTTCTTTTGTCACTTATCACTAATCAGTTGTTTTTAGAGGGGAATGGTTACTTTGTATTCTTTTGAGCTATTTATTTGCCAGGTCTCTCTCTGACATTCACGCAGGAATTCTGTTCACAAGCCTATGTTGAATGCAGCTCTCGAATCATCCATGAGGAGGTGATTGTCAGATTATGTCATCACGTGGTTCCTCCGAATGACATGAAAGTTCTGCACGATAAATTGCAGTAATGAATGTGTCGTACTACATGATCATAGGAACTTCATAAATTACATTTGGCAGTTACCCTAACTTCTATTTAGTTTTGGCAGTAAAATAATTTAATCATTAATGATTCCAAAGAAAAGAATAGCACAAGAATTAGGAGCAGGAGTAGGCCATACGGCCCTTCGAGCCTGCTCCGCCATTCAGTAAGATCATGGCTGATCTTCGACCTCAACTCTACTTTCCCGCCTAATCCCCATATCCCTTGTTTCCCCTAGAATCCAAAAATCTATTTATCTCCGCCTTGAATATACTCAACAACTCAGCATTCCCAGTCCTTTGGGGTAGAGAATTTCAAAGATTGACAACCCTCTGAGTGAAGAAATTCCTCCTCATCTCAGTCTTAAATGGCTGAGACTATGCCCCCTAGTTCTAGACTCTCCCACCAGGGGAAACAATCTCTCAGCATCTACCCTGTCGATCCCCCTCAAAACCTTATATGTTTCAATAAGATCACCTCTCATTCTTCTAAACGCCAGAGAGTAGAGGCCCAATCTCTCTTCATAGGACAACCCTCTCATCCAGGGGATCAATCTAGTAAACCTTCGTTGCACCGCCTCTAAGGCATGTATGCCCTTCCTCAGATAAGGAGACCAAAATTGTGCACAGTACTCCAGGTGCGGTCTCACCAAAGCGCTGTACAATTGTATTAAGACTTCCTTACTCTTGTATTCCAAACCCCTTGGAGTAAAGGCCAACATGCCATTTGCCTTCCTAATTGCTTGCTGTACCTGCATGCTAACTTTCTGCGTTTCCTGTACGAGGACATCTAAATCCCTCTGAACACCAACATTTAATAGTTTCTCACCATTTAAAAAATTGTGTTTTTCTATTCTTCCTACCAAAGTGAATATCCTCACATTTCCCCACATTCTACTCCATCTGCCACCTTATTGCTCACTCACTTAACTTGTCTATATCCCTTTGCAGGCTCTTTGGGCTCGATTTTGCCAGGCCCGAGGAGGCGGAATTGGAGGCGTGTGAGGTGTTAAAATCGCAAAAAAATGGCGGGTGGCTCCAATCCCGCCTCTGAGCAATTTTCCCAGAATCGGGGTTTCAGACCCCGTTTTCATCCTGCCTCCAAGAGGCGGGATAGGCCCTTAAGGCCCTTAACAACCAGTTAAGTGCCTCCATAATCCAATTTTGGGAGGCCTTTCTGAATTTAACACTTTTCTCCCGTGCTGCACATCTCCTCTGGAACACGCCAGTTAATCCTGGCGGCCTCACAAGCGGATTGCTTACTAATAGCTGCAGCTCCACCATTAAAAAGGAGTTTTCAGCAATCATCATTTGCAGGTGGCAGAACTTTGTTGTCTCAGGTCTGGGGATCTTTTAGCGGCCTACTCATTGTTGTGGAAGTTTGGAGCCTGAGACACATCTCCAGTGTGACCTTCTGGGAAACCCCTCTCCCCACCTTGACTGAGCGCTTCCTCAACTGAGGTATATACCAGAAGCATGGGAACCATTTATTTCCTTTCCTCCTGAACAGTGGGGAGGGGGGCTGTCGCTAGTCCTGTGGGGGAGTAAAGGAAAGAGCTAGACATGCGAGATAAACGTTACATGTACATTGAATTGTGCAGATGATCATAAGTCAATCTGTTAGAGCATCAGAATCAATATCAGTCACTCACGCAATGTCAATGAGAGAGATGAAAAATGATTCTGTCACCAGCTTGCTCTGATGCGCCCGTCTGTCCGTCCCCCACTTGGGCATCCTCTTACACTCTACGATCTCCAGGGCCGCCGCCTCCACAGTGGTGAGCTGGGCTATTGAGGGTGACCCTCCTCCTGTCCTCATCCTCTCCCTCTTATTGTGGGCTCTCTTTTCCTGCAATGAGGGACACAACTGGAGTTTGAGTGAGAATGAAGGAGTGAGTGTAGAGAATCCATAGCATAGATGCTTAGAAGGAGACAAAGATGGAGTGAGGTACCAAGACCAAGGGCCCTCCCTGTGTGTTGTAAGTTGTTCTCATAGCATCACAGTGATAGGGAGTGTGAGGGCCGCATAGTTGAATAGTTAAGTGAATGTGAACGTACAGAGAGGGAACGGGTAAGGGTGCAGGGATGTAAGGGTGAAGTGGGATGTGGAAGAGGAGGTTGAAAAAGCAGAGTGCTGGTGATGAGAGGTGATGGGGATCAGATTGAGGGTCGTGGGGAAGGAATACTCACTCACTTTCTGTGCGGAGAAGGTCATGAAACCTCTTTCGGCACTGCAGCCAGGTTCTGCTGCACATTGAAATCGCAGTCACCTCCTGCGCCACTTGCAGCCACACAGCTTTGATCTGTTGTGGAGGCTTTTTCCTCCCTGAGGAAAGAAAGAGCATTTCCTTGTTTGCTCGTGCTCCCTCTACCAGAGCTTGGATGGAGGCCTCATCGAATCTGGGTGCACACTTTGGTCTGGTGCTGGACATAGTAGCATTAGGAATCCCTCAGAAGTATGTTGATAAAGTTGTAAGGCTGAAAAAGAACCAAGGCTGCTTGCAGGCCTTTAATCCAGCTGCATAGATGACGTCATCTGAAGCGAGTTTCAGTATCATAAGACTCATTGGGCCAGGGGTTCCCACACGCTGGAAATCAAGTGCCCAATGAGGGCAAAATCGCACTTTTGTCCCGCCTCCCATTGGAGGCGGGGTCCTGACGTGCCGACCTCCAGCCCGCCCCCAATGACAAAACCCAGCCCTTTGTGTTCTCCTCACAGTTTATTTTCCCACCTAGCTTTGTATTGTCAGCAAATTTGGTTACATTGCACTCGATCCCTTCACCTAAGTCATTAATATAGATTGTAAATAGCTGAGGCCCAAGCACTGATCCTTGCAGCACCCCACTAGTTACAGCCTGCCAACTGGAAAATGACCCGCTTATCCCTACTCTGTTTTCTGTCTGTTAACCAATCCTCTATCCATGCTAATATATTGCCCCCAACCCCATGAGCCCTTATCTTGTGTAGCAACCTTTTATGTGGCACCTTATCGAATGCCTTTTGGAAATCCAAATAAACTACATCCACTGGTTCCCCTTTACCCTGCTGGTTACATCCTCAAAAAACTCCAATAAATTTGTTAAATATGATTTCCCTTTCATAAAACCATGTTGACTGCCTAATCATATGATTTTCTAAGTGCCCTGTTACCACTTCCTTAATAATGGATTCCAGCATTTTCCCGACAGCTGATTTCAGGCTAACTGGCCTGCAGTTCCCTGTTTCCTCTCTTCCTCCTTTCTTGAATATCGGGGCTACATTTGCTACCTTCCAATCTGCTGGCAGTGTTTTAGAATCTAGGGAATTTTGGAAGATCACAACCAATGCATCCACCTCTTTTAGAACCCTAGGATGTAGGCCATCAGGTCCAGGGGATTTGTCAGCTTTTAGTCTCATTGGTTTCTCAAGTAATTTTTCTCTACTGATAATCACTTTAAGTTCCTCGCTCTCATTAGCCCCTTGGTTTCCCACTATTTTTGGTATACCTTTTGTGTCTTCTACTGTGAAGACAGATACAAAATATTTGTTTAAAGTCTCTGCCATTTCCTTATTCCCCATTATAATTTCAATTGTCTCGGCCTCTAAGGGACCAATGCTTACTTTTGCTACTCTTCCTTTTTACATACTTATAGAAGCTCTTGCAATCTGTTTTTTTATTTCTTGCTAGTTTACTCTCATATTCTGTTTTCTCCCTTTTAATCAATTTTTTGGTCATCCTTTGCTGGTTGCTAAAGCTCTCCCAATCCTCAGGCTTACTACTCTTCTTCGCAACATTATAAGCCTCTTTTAATCTAATACAGGAAACTTTCTGATATCCGGCACTGACGGGACCGAGCTGGTGCCGTACCATCAAAAGTGCTGGACATACCAGCGTTAATGTTGAGAGATACGGAACTGAAAAGCTCCGTGTGAATCAACAAACCCTGTTGCCAAAACAGTCGGCTGCAGCTGCAAGTGTCTCTAGCTGAAGCTGTTGCTATAGCTACAGACCTTGCAGTGCCTGACTGGGGGAAAAAAAAGCAACGAGAACTAAAAAAACGTATAGAAAACGGCTCCTGATTTTTGCCGTTAGATCGAGTATTCTGGACATATAACCTCTGGATAAACCAAAGTCTCCTGTACTATCCTTAACTTTAGTCAGTTATGGATGTATCACTTTTCCCGTGGAGTTTTTATTTCTCAATGGAATGTAAATTTGTTGAGAATTTTGGAATATTTCTTTAAATGTCTGCCACTGCTTATCTACTGTCATACCTTTTAATCTAATTTACCAACCTACCTTAGCCAACTTGCCCTTCATACCTATGTAATTGGCTTTATTTACGTTTAAGACTCTAGTTTCGTACTTAAGTTCGTCACTCTCAAACTCGATATGAAATTCTATCATATTATGATCCCTCTTCCCCAGAGAATCCCTTACTATGAAATTACTAATAAACCCTGTCTCATTACACATGACACGATCTAAAATAGCCTGTTCTCTGCTTGGTCCCACGACGTATTGTTCTAGGAAATTGTCTTGAATGCATTCCATGAATTCGTCCTCCAGACTACCACGATACTGATAACTGTTGCGTCACAATTTTTGCCACCATGTTGGGCATGCGTGTACTGTAAATGTGAGCAGTAGCAGTCATGCTCTATTATAAGAATCCCAGTGTTGAGGAAAAATTATATTGCATGATGCTGTCGGACTCACTATGAAATTTTTCTTCAGGTACTTACTACAACAACAACTTGTATTTATATAGCACCTTTAACATAGTAAAACGTCCCAAGGCGCTTCACAGGAGTATTATAAGTCCCGAAGGCTGTGTTGTCTGCCCAGTGCCAGGGTAAAGGACATCTCCTCTGGGCTGGAGAGGAACTTGGAGTGGGAGGGGAAAGATCCAGTTGTCGTGGTCCATGTAGGTACCAACGTCATAGGTAGGACAAAGAAAGAGGTTCTGCTGAGGGAGTATGAGCAGCTAGGGGCTAAATTAAAAAGCAGAACCACAAAGGTAATAATCTCTGGATTACTACCTGAGCCACATGCAAATTGGCATAGGGTAAATAAGATCAGAGAGATGAACGAGTGGTTCAAAGATTGGTGTGGGAGAAATGGGTTTCGATTCCTGGGGCACTGGCACCAGTACTGGGATAAGAGGGAGCTGTTCCGTGGGGACGGGCTTCATTTGAACCAGGCTGGGACCAGTGTCCTGGCAAATCGAATAACTAGGGCTGTAGATAGGGCTTTAAACTAAATAGTGGCGGGGAGGGATACGCTGAGCGGAAATTTAAAAAGTCAAAGAAAAATGGGAAGGCAAAAGTGAAGGGTAGCGATAGGGGTAATGATGACCAGAGTGTGACAGGAAGGGACAGAGTGTATACACATAAGAGTGCACCAGAAAGAGGGGTCAGAATAGGGAAAAATGGTAAAAAGACAAAATTAAAAGCTCTATATCTGAATGCACGCAGCATTCGTAACAAGATAGATGAGTTGACAGCACAAATAGAAGTAAATGGTTATGATCTGATAGCCATTACAGAGACGTGGTTGCGAGATGACCAAGGCTGGGAACTGAATATTCAGGGGTATTTGCCATTTCGTAAGGATAGGCAGAAAGGAAAAGGAGGTGGTGTAGCTCTGTTAATAAGGGATGAGATCAGTGCAGAAATGAGAAATGATATTGGCCTAGAAGATCAAGACGTAGAATCAGTTTGGGTGGAGATAAGAAATAATAAGGGTAAGAAGTCACTGGTGGGAGTGGTCTACAGGCCCCCAAACAGTAGCCACACTGTAGGACAGAGTATAAATCAAGAAATAGAGGCTTGTAAGAAAGATACGCCTATAATCTTGGGAGATTTTAATCTTCATATTGATTGGACAAAGCAAATTGGCAGGTAGACTTGAGGAAGAGTTCTTCGAGTGTATACGGGATGGTTTCTTAGAACAATATGTTGTGGAACCAACCAGGGAGAAGACTATTTTAGATCTGGTAATGTGTAATGAGGCTGGATTAATTAATAATCTCGAAGTGAAGGATCCTCTTGGGAAGAGTGATCATAGCATGGTAGAATTTCAAATTCAGTTTGAGGGTGAGAAAGCTCGGTCTCAAACGAGTGTCCTGAACTTAAACAAAGGTAATTACAAAGGTATGCAAGCAGACTTGGTTAAAGTGGACTGGGAAAATATATTACAGGGTAAGACTGTAGAAAAGCAGTGGCAAACATTTAAGGAGATATTTCATAACTCTCAGCAAAGATATATTCCAGTGAGAAAGAAAGACTCTAAGAGAAGGATGAACTATCCGTGGCTAACTAAGGAAGTAAAGGATGGTATCAAATTGAAAACAAAAGCATACAATGTTGTGAAGAATAGTGAAAGGCCAGAGGATTGGGAAATTTTTAAAAAGCAGCAAAGAACGACTAAAAAATGATAGAGAGAAGATAGCTTATGAGAGTAAGCTAGCAAGAAATATAAAATCAGACAGTAAGAGCTTCTACAGGTATATAAAAAGTAAGAGAGAAGCTAAAGTAAATGTTGGTCCCCTAGAGGATGAGTCTGGAGAATTAATAATGGGAAAGAGGGAAATGGCGGAGACTTTGAACAAATATTTTATATCGGTCTTCACGGTAGAAGACACTAAAAGCATCCCAATAATGGATAATCAAGGGGCTATTTGGGGGGGGGGGGGGGACTTAAAAAAATCATTATCACTAGAGAGAAAGTACTAGGCAAACTAATGGGACTAAAGGTGGACAAGTCCCCTGGACCAGATGGCCTGTATCCTAGAGTCATTTAGAAAATCATAATATAGTCAAGCAGAGTCGGCATGGTTTTATGAAAGGGAAATCATGTTTGACAAATTTATTGGAGTTTTTTGAGGATGTAACGAGCAGGGTGGACAAAGGGGAACCAGTAGATGTCGTGTATTTGGATTTCCAGAAGGCATTCGATAAGGTGCCACATAAAAGGTTACCACATAAGATAAGAGCTCACGGGGTTGGAGGTAATATATCAGCATGGATAGAGGATTGGCTAACTAACAGAAAACAGAGTTGGGATAAATGGGTCATTTTCAGGCTGGCAAACTGTAACTAGTGGGATGCCGCAGGGATCAGAGCTGGGTCCTCAACTATTTACAATCTAATGATGACTTGGATGAAGGGACTGAGTGTAATGTAGCCAAATTTGCTGATGATACAAAGATAGGTGGGAAAGCAAATTGTGTGGAGGATGCAAAGAATCTCCAAAGGATATAGATAGGCTAAGTGAGTGGGCAAAAATCTGGCAGATGGAGTTTATGTGGGAAAATGCAAGGTTATCCACTTTGGTAGGAAAAATAAAAAAGCAAATTATTATTTAAATGGGGAGAGATTACAAAATGCTGAGGTACAGAGGGATCTGGGGGTCCTTGTACATGAATCGCAAAAAGTTAGCATGCAGGTACAGCAAGTAATTAGGAAGGCAAATGGAATGTTGGCCTTTATTGCAAAGGGAATGGAGTATAAAAGTAGGGAAGTCCTGTTACAACTGTACAGGGCGTTGGTGAGACCAAACCTGGAGTACTGTGTACAGTTTTGGTCTCCTTATTTAAGGAAGGATATACTTGCATTGGAGGCAGTTCAGAGAAGGTTCACGAGGTTGATTCCAGAGATGAAGGGGTTGTCTTATGAAGAAAGGTTGAGCAGGTTGGGCCTATACTCATTGGGGTTTAGAAGAATGAGAGGGGATCTTATTGTAACATATAAGATTCTGAAGGGGCTTGACAGGGTAGATGCAGAAAGGATGTTTCCCCTCGTGGGGGAATCTAGAACTAGAGGGCATAATTTCAGATAAGGGGGCATCCTTTTAAATCGGAAATGAGGAGGAATTCCTTCTCTCAGAGGGTCGTGAATCTTTGGAATTCTCTTCCCCAGAGAGCTGTGGAGGCTGGGTCATTGAATATATTTAAGGTGGAGATAGACAGATTTTTGAAAAGTGAAGGAGTCAAGGGTTATGGGGAGCGGGCAGGGAAGTGGAGTTGAGGCCAAGATCAGATCAGCCATGATCTTATTGAATGGCGGAGCAGGCTCGAGGGGCTGAATGACCTACTCCTGCTCCTACGTCTTAGGTTCTAAGACAAATAAAATTGACACTGAACCACATAAGGAGAAATTAGGGCAGATGACCAAAAGCTTGCTCAAAGAGGTAGGTTTTAAGGAACGTCTTAAAGGAGGAGAGCGAGGCAGAGAGGTTTAGGGAGGGAATTACAGAGCTTGGGGCCTTGGTAGCTGAAGGCACGGCCACCAATGGTTGAGTGATTAAATCAGGCATGCTTGTGAGGCCAGAATTAGAGGGGTGCAGATATCTCAGAGGGTTGAGGGCAATGTTCCGTGTAAGCCATGCAGCGATCCAGGGACCCCACGCAGCTGGGTTTTCAATTAGCAAAATCGCGCATTTGTGGAATTTTGAATGGCCCACGCAGCTCCTTAAAGCGGCCGCGCGGCGCCAAACAAAATTACAGGGAACATTGGTTGTGGGGCCGGAGGAGATTACAGAGATAGGGAGGGGCAAGGCCATGAGAGAGGTAGCGAGGCGGAGAGGTTTAGGCAGGGAATTCCATAGCTTAGGACATAGGCAACAGAAGGCACGGCCACCAATGGTTGAGCGATTATAATCAGGGATGCTCATCAGGGCAGAATTAGAGGACCGCAGATATCTCGGCGGGGGCGGTGGGTGGGTGGGTTATGGGGCTGAAGGAGATTACAGGGATAACAGAGATAGGGAGGGGCGAGGCCATGAAGGGATTTGAAAACAAGGATGAGAATTTTGAAATCGAGGCGTTGCTTAACCGGGAGCCAGTGTAGGTCAGCGAGCACAAGGGTGATGGGTGAACGGGGGTCTTCTTAACGGGGTCTTTGAGTGCTCCAGTGTTGATTTTCCTGCGGCATTGTTTCTGTTGCCGCCACTGTTTTGGGGCTACATTGATGGAGATGACAGAGCGGATTAGGCGGTGGTCTGTCCAGCAGTCGTCAGCCCCTGTCATGGCGCGGGTGATGCGGACGTCCTTGCTGTCCCTCGCTCGGATGATGACGTAGTCCAGCAGATGCCAGTGCTTGGAGCGAGGGTGCTGCCATGAAACCTTGCACTTGTCTCTCTGATGGAACAAGGTGTTGGTTATGACAAGGCCATGTTCTAAGCATTTCGACAGGAGGAGGGTACTGTTGGAGTTGGCTTTCCCTACCCCCTCTCTGCCGATCACACCTCCCCAGAGGTCTGTGTCCTTTCCAATTCTGGTGTTAAAATCGCCAAGGAGGATCAGCTTGTCGCCCGTTGGGACTTGGGACAGGGATTGTTCGAGGCTGGAGTAGAATTCCTCTTTGGTCTCGTCTGTGGCTTCCAGTGTTGGGGCGTACGCACTGATGACCGTAGCGCACTGGTTCCGGGCTAGGGTGAGCCGAAGAGTTATGAGGCACTTGTTTATACCGCTAGGAGAGTCTCTGAGACGCCCAGTTAATTAAATTTTTTATTGCGAAGCCTACCTCATGGAGGCGCCGTTCTTCTTCAGGTTTGCCTTTCCAGAAGAAGGTGTAGCTACCGCCTTGCTCCTTGAGCTGGCCTTCCACAATCCGCCGGGTCTCACTTAGGGCGGCAATGTCAAAATGTCTGAGCTCCCGGGCAACGATAGCAGTACGGCGTTCCGGTCTGTCACTGTTGGGGTTGTCCATGAGGGTCCTGACGTTCCAGGTCCCGAACTTCATTTTAAAGGGTGGAAGATGCCTGTGCGTGAATTCTTTTAACGTGGGGTGGCCGTTGCACACCAGCTACCACACGGGCTTGACAGAGCAAGGTCTTGGTCCAATGGCAAGGGGATCCAAGACGATTGGAGACCAGGCTCTGCTACAATGGCCTAACACACACACAAACATAATGCTACTGTCCTCCTCCCTCCTTCTCGCAGGTCCTGTCTGCCTGGGTTCCGTAGGATGCGTTGTGGTCCTCCCGACCTTGCTGTTGGCCCGTGCCGCACCTTCCCTGGGCCCTGACCCCGCTGCTGGTCCACGCTGCACCACTCCTGGGCTTGGACCGCGTTGCTGGGCTTGTCCTCGCCCTGGGTCCCGGCCTCTGACATGAATGATGTTGTCTCTCACAGGATCAAATTAGCACTGATATTCTCGTGATCCCTGGCCCCGAGCTCCACTCGCGATCCACGAGTCACTGGTTCACTAGTCCAGTGGAGAAGCGTAGTCTTGACGGCAGAGAGGCCTGGGAATTTGGGATCTAAGTTTATGCGAAGAGCCAGTGCTCACTGAGAACAAAGAACAGGCATGGTCGGGGGATGGGCAGTGGGCTCAGGTAACTTTAACCTTGCAGCTTGAACTTGCAGTTAGGGATAAAATGCACCCACTATTAGAGCCAGGGGAGCTTAAACAGCAGAAGAGAGGAGACCGGGGGAGAAAAGAGCAAAGGATGGCAAAGGAGCTCCCTAGGGAGCTGCCAGCCCAGGAGCCATCTTGTAAAAAACAATGCCGCAGGAAAATCAACGCTGGAGCACTCAAAGATCCTGCTAAGAAGGCCCTATTCAGCCTGCGCCTCACAAACAACTTGACGACTCCCAGTGATGCAGAGACGCAGAGTGCCCACAGCGCCTGGTCTGCACTCAAGGCCTCCATAATCAGCACCTGTGGAGAGACGCACGATCACTCGACCAGGAAACACCAAGACTGGTTCGACGAGAATGACCAGGAGACCCAGGAGCTAATAAGCCGCCAGCACAAGGCATTCCTGATCTGGAAACAGCAACACAACTCGAGAGCAAGAAAGCAGCTCTACAGACGCCTGAAGGCCGAGGCCCAACAAAAAACTTGCGACCTAAAGAACAGATGGTGGGTGGAGAAAGCGCAGGAGATCCAGCAGCTAGCCGACAACCATGATGTGCGTGGATTCTTTAGCGCAGTCAAGACCATCTACGGCCCAAGCATCCAAGGTCCTACCCCACTGCAGACCAAGAATGAAGAGGTACTCATTAAGGACAGAGAGGCAGTCAGTGCCCGCTGGAAGGAGCACTTCGAAGATCTCCTTAACCGAGACTCTGTCTTCGACACGAGTGTCCTCAACTCCATCCCGCAGCATGCTACCCGCCACCAACTCAGCACAACCCCAGCCCGGCATGAGGTTGAAAAGGCCATCTGACAACTGAAGAAGAACAAGGCCTCGGGAGCAGGTGGAATCCCTGCCGAGGCACTAAAGCATAGCAGAGAAGCACTACTGGTGCGAATTCATGAACTCATTTCTCTTATCTGGAAGGAGGAGAGCATGCCAGGGGATCTCAGACGCCGTAATTGTGACCATCTTCAAAAAAGGTAACAAGTCCGATTGTGGTAATTACAGAGGAGTTTCCCTGCTGTCTGCCACAGGGAAAGTCATCGCAAGAATCCTCCTCAGTCGCCTCCTCCCAGTGGCCGAAGAGCTCCTCCCAGAGTCACAATGCGGATTCCGCCCACTAAGGGGCACAATGGACATGGTCTTCACCGCATGTCAATTACAAGAGAAATGCAGGGATCAGCACCAACCGCTGTACATGGAATCACACCAACGCTCTTCTCGATCTTCCTTGCTGCAATGCTCCTTCTCACCCTCCGTAAGCTCCCCGCTGGAGTGGAGCTAATTTACAGAACAAACGGGAAACTGTTCAACCTCCGTCGCCTCCAGTCGAGATCCAAGGTCGTCCCATCCTCTCGTCGAATTACAGTATGCAGACGACGCTTGCGTCTGTGCTCACTCTGAGGTCGAACTCCAAACCATCGTCAACAACTTCACCAACGTGTACGAGAGCATGGGCCTTACACTAAACATCCGTAAGACAAAGGTTCTCTACCAACCTGCCCCCATCACACAGTACTGCCCCCCCGATTATCAAAATCCACGACAAGGCCTTGGACAACGTGGACCACGTTCCACATCTCGGGAGCCTACTGTCAACAAGGGCCGACGTCGATGACGAAGTCCAACACTGCCTTCAGTGTGCAGTGCAGCCTTTGGTCGCCTGAGGAAGAGAGTGTTTGAAGACCAGGACCTCAAACCCGGCACTAAGCTCATGGTCTACAGAGCAGCAGTGATACCCACCCTGCTGTATGCCTCAGACACATGAGCCATGTACAGCAGGCACCTCAAAGCACTGGAGAGGTGCCACCAACGCTGCCTCTGCAAGATCCTGCAAATCCGTTGGCAGGATAGGTGCACTAACGTCAGTGTTCTGGCTCAGGCCAACATCCCTAGCATCGAAGCTTTGACCACGCTCGATCAGCTCCGATGGACGGGTCACATCGTCCGCATGCCCAATACGAGATTCCCAAAACAAGTGCTCTACTCGGAGCTCCGGCACGGCAAGAGAGCCCCAGGTGGGCAGAGGAAACGCTTCAAGGACAACCTCAAAGCCTCCTTGAAAAAGTGCAACATCCCCACTGACACCTGGGAATCCCTGGCCCAAGGCCGCATAAAGTGAAGGAGAAGCAATCCGGGAAGGCGCCGAACACCTCGAATCTCTTCGCCGGGAGCAAGCGGAAGCCAAGCGCAAGGAGCGCACGTCAACCCAAGCACCCCACCCACCCGCCCCTTCAATCACCGTCTGCCCCACCTGTGACAGAGACTGTGGGCCCCGCATTGGACTCTTCAGTCACCTGAGAACTCATTTTTAATGTGGAAGCAAGTCATCCTTGTTTCCGAGGGACTGCCTCAGAAGAAGGATGGGTGAACGGAACTTAGTGCGAGTTTTGGATCACCTCAAGTTTACGTAGGGTAGAATGTGAGAGGCCAGGCAGGAGTGCGCTGGAATAGTCAAGTCTAGAGGTAAGAAAGGCATGGATGAGGGTTTCAGCAGCGGATGAGCTGAGGCAAGGGCGGAGACGGGCGATGGTACGGAGGTGGAAATAGGCGGTCTTAGTTATGTTGTGGATATGTGGTCGGAAGCTCATCATTTGTTCAACTGTCTTGAATTTGCCTTACTGCCTCCCTTGGTAGTACAATCAAAAGAAGAAAAATTATATATATATATGCATTTTGATATTGCTGTGCATCTGGAAAATCTGTTCTGCAAAGCTTAAAAACCATATTTAACTGTATTCAGCTAAGTGAGTGCAGTATAGTTGACTGATTAGAAATTTCTGCCTGACAGTAATGTGGTGCTGGGCCAAGAAGGGATAAGACACACATGTGGCGTCTCAACACACATGTGATTTCCTAAAACTGTATATGCTCACTTGATCTCGGCATGCCACTGTAAGGAGGTACTGAGCAGGCCAGATGAGATCCACACACTGTTGGTTATGCGTTAGTAGAGGGAATTGATTGAAAAATGGGATAGGGATGTTTGTTTTTGTGTTTTTTTTGTGTGTGTCAATTACATAGTTTACTTTTTAGGGGTATACCTGTTGATCACCATGGTATGCTATATGTGAACAAATATGATTAAATGTGTGCAGAATAAGAAGAAATATTAAATGGAGAGACAAAAGAATTAATAAAATGGGCAGAATAAATATACTCAAAAGAGCATAGAGAAGAAGTAGTAAAATGAACTGGTAACCGAGAAAAAGAAAAATTAGAAACCCTGTCTGCACTTCCAGTCCTGCGTTACCTTAAGTGGAGATTGGATTTAGCCTCTACTAGGTGGAAACACTAGCCATCAAAGAGCTAGTAGTGGGAGAGAGATATTGAGTGCCACGGCAGTATTGCAGTGGGGACTGAATGGAGGAGCAGGCAGGGATAGGTTGAGCCACATGTTGGCCTAACAACCGTGGAAGCATACGAAAAGTGACGGACAGGAAAAGATCTACTGGTCCATCCAGTCTGTCCCATACAATACAATACAATACAAATCGCTTTATTGGCATGATAAGGTACATCTTATGTTGCCAAAGCATCAAAATACATTTATGGTTGAACACATAAACGCGGTTCCATTCATACAGTGTATAAACAGGTATATCCCTGAGTTTATAAATATATTTTCGCCTTGTTTATATATACTCTTGTCTTAGTTTACTGGTTGTCCCTCTGTTCATGGCAAGCTGTAACATAGTGTGCCGCCAGTGTTACACAGCTTCTCTCCTCCCCCAGTAGGAATGGGAGTTTTTGGTTGTCAGTCAGATTTCTGAATTCAGGGCATATTTGTGAGAATTTTTGATAGAAATTCTCTCTGATGCCCTGATATTTTCCACAGGCTGTGAGGAAGTGCATCTCTGTCTCAACTACTCCCTGACTGCAGTGAGAGCATATCCTGTCTTCTCTTGGCAGCCTGGTCTGCCTGTGTCTGCCTTTTTCGATCGCTAGGCTATGTTCGCTAAGTCTGTACCTTGTCAAGGTTCTTCTCAGTTTGTTATCCTTTACCATGGTCAGGTAATCAGCTATGTTGTATTGTCTGTTTAGGGCCAAGTAGCAATTGAGTTTGCTTTGGGTTTTTGTTGTTTCTGCCCAATATGACAGATATTTTTCCTTTTGCTTAGCGACGATTGTGTTGGGTCGAATTCTTTGTGTTACCCTGTCACTGTCCTGGGACTGGTTATTGTTAGTATTGTTATTAGTTACTTTATTGAGTCCCAGGACTAGTTGACTGAGGGTATTCTTCTTTATGGTCAGCTCTTGGCATTTCAGGGCGTCGTAGTGATAGCATTGGGGGTTGCTCATTTGTAGGTGATTCCAAAATTTGGTGGCTCTTTTTTGGATAGTGATTATTAATGGGTATTGGCCTAGTTCCGCCCTGCATGCGTTGTTTACTGTTTTCCTTTGAGTCCGGAGGATACTTTTACAGAATTCCGCATGTAGGATCTCAATTGGGTGTTTGTCCCATTTTGCAAAATCTTGTTGTGTTAGTGGTCCCCAGACCTCACTGCCATAGAGTGCAATTGGTTCAATTACTGATTTGAAAATTTTGAGCCAAATGCTAATTGGGATTTCTATTTGGATTGATTTTTTGATGGCATAGAAAGCCCTTCTTGCTTTCTCTTTCAGTTCATTCACAGCCAGTTTGAAGTTTCCCGTAGAACTGATTTTTAAGCCCAAGTATGTGTAGTGAGTGGTTTGTTCAATTTTGGTTGTTCCTACTGTGAAATTTATTGTGGGTCCATGTTGTTTGGATCTTTGCTGGAACACAAGGACTTTGGTTTTTTGGGGATTTATTGTCAGGGCCCAAGTCTGGCAGTACGACTCCAGCAGGTCCAGGTTCTGCTGTAGACCCTCCTTAGTTGGTGACAGCAGAACCAGGTCGTCGGCATAGAGGAGGAATTTAACCTTGGATTCATATAGGGTGAGGCCGGGTGCTGTAGATTGTTCAAGTAGTTTTGCCAATCCATTAATGTAAATATTAAAGAGTGTCGGTGAGATTGGCGAGCCCTGCGTCACCCCCCGCCCCTGTGGGAAGTATTTTGTTTGTTTGCCTCCAATTTTAACTGCACATTTATTGTTTGTATACAATGGTGATGTCTTGTGCATCACACTACCTATACTCCACACGAGTCCACACCCCACCCGGAAGCCGTGCAATCTCCTGGGAGAGGCGATGAACAGTTATGGAATCGGTGTACATAGTAGACTCGGGGAGGACAGCTGCACCCCCCCCCCCCCCCCCAGCCTCCATTCATATAACAAGAAGTTTTCACTATATAACTAGATATTCAGCAGTAAAGGTAAAATTCTGATCATAAGGGACATTGGGATCTGCTTCCAGGAGACATTGATGATGCTAAATCCTGAAGAATATCTGGAACAGGCTCGAAAGTCTCTCATCCTCAGTAAATATCTTGACTATTTCCAGTAGGGCATCCACTGAAACAAAATGAAAAATGCTTATGCAAAGGTGTTCTGTCAAGTCTGTCCATAGGTCCTCGCTGGTTCTCCCAGCAGGATTTCAGTTTAATTCTCCAGAGGGTTATGTATCCATTGTTTGAATGTCATTAAATGGGTTTAAGTTACTTGCACTGAAAACTGAACTTCTGTTGGCTTTAGTTTTGGCTTGCAGAATTAATGAACTACAAGGTCTTAGTGCAGAACTGCTGTATTTGGTTTAACATTCTGACAGGATAATTAAAAAGATTCACTCAGAGTTTTTACTCTCAAAGTACTTTTGAAGTGTAGTCGCTGTTGTAATGTAGGGAAACATGGCAGCCAATGTGCACACATCAAGGTCCCACAAACAGCAATTAAATGACTAGATAATCTAAGTTAATAATGGTTTTTTATAGAGGATTAAATACTAGCCAGGAGAACTCGTCTATGGGATTTTTTATATTCACTTGTGGGGGCAGGTGAGGTCTTGATTTAAAGTCTCATCAAAATACGTTAATAGACTTGGTGTTGGATTTCAAGTGTGGTTTGAAATACAGATTGTAGTACCACTGCACTGTTGAGTTTTGTAATGGATTCTGTTTAAAAATCAGTGAATTTAGAGAGCGCTTTTTTTAAACCCTGTGTCTTATTTTATCTGCTTGCAGGTTTTAAAATACTTCAATAAGCAAGTGACCCATGTAGTTTTCAAGGATGGACATGAAAGTGTTTGGAAAAAGGCCAAGAAAACTGGTGTAAAGTTGGTGTCTGTACTTTGGGTAGAAAGGTATTAACATTTTAATAGTCATTTCTTAAAAGCTATTGTTTTGCAAGTTGGGCTGTTGGCTTATTTGAAAGTGAGATGGTAAGTGAATTTTTCATTTTCAGACAACCTGACTCTGTATATTTTCTTTGAAATCAAAATTTTCCATACTGCACATTGGCCTAGAAATTCAGTAAGGCCCCGCCAGCTCGCTTGCGCCCAAAAGTTAGCGCTGCGCGCGGAGCCAGTTGCGACCGTCAGAAATTCAGTTTCTGCGCCCCAAGTTGGAACCGGGCGCTATTACAGGGTGTGCCCGCCCCCGCTTGGGGCGCTGAAACTGAATTTCAGCGCTGTAGATGACGTCATCGGTGCCGGCGCAGCGCTAACGGCTACCGCCGCCATTACCGCTGCGCTGAATATCAGCGCAAACTCCTCTATTGGCGCAGAAGCCCTCTTTGGGTGTTAACTGGCCGCAAAGCTGGCGGGGCCTTACTGAATTTCTAGCCCATTATGCCTAATGATTCTGTTCTATATTACTTAAGGATTTCTGAAAGTTAGGTTTACAACATAAATCAAAGAGCTATTACAGATTTCAGTGTGATTTTATCTTTTTAATGGATTTTTGGAATTCATTACCTAAATTGAGAGCCCCACAACTGTTTTTCAGCAAGCCTTAAATCTTTCCAATGTTATTTACTGATTTTGTTCTTAATAATTTTCCACAAGAAATAATTGTGAAATGAAGTGACTTTCAATTTAGTTATGATGAACTTTTGCTATTTGATGTTTTACTTAAAAAACATTGATTATAACTAGCATAAATTCTTAGGGAAAACAATTCAATTGCATTTCCATTATGTGTTGTGTCTGATATGCTTGTAATTTTACAACCTTAAGACTTGTGTATAAGTATGAAAGGTCACAGGTTTCCTGTGTAATTTGGAGCTATAATTTACAGACTATTATTAGGACAAAATAAATACTCTCTTTAGGGGCTTTGTACCAGTTGCCCAACAACTTTTCTTCCTTCTGGCTTAATGATTTTTTCCTTTATTTTTCATGTTATGCCCTTATCCATGTTCTTCCCTTTCCTTATTTTTTTGTCATCTCCACAGATCATGGATCTCTGCCACATTCATCAGTTACCAGTAGATATGGGTTGGAATGCTATGCTATATTGATTACAACTGTTGAAAATTGTAATCCAGAACCCCTCTCCTAAAGTCCTACCATTTTTCTAATGGAACAAAATGCAGAAAATGATGGTCTGTGAAGCCATCAGGCTACATTTAATTCTTTATGTAACTTAAAAACAGCTTCATGCACTGTAACTTTTACACAAGTGATTTTTACACTTTGTAATGTGAATTATAAATGGCCGGGTAGGGTATTTTTCTTTTTTTTAAATAAATTTTACTTCATTTAATAGTTCTGTCCCATTTTTATTTTCAATAGTTGCCACCGTAATGCTAACATAAGGGTTAGGAGGTACAAAATTGTAATAACTTGTCTGTTTCCATTACACAGACCATTTTAATTTTCGGAATGTAGGTTTTTAGAACTTACCGTTGTGACTAATCTTGATACTTGCCCACCTGCATTATAACATGCTTCATTTAACACCATCTGTTAACTGGTTACTGGACTTTGCACCCAACATTTTTATGACATTTGTCACTATGTTGTAAGATGTTACATGCATCTCCTTGTAGCTTGTGAAGTGCTTAGTTGCAGTGGGCTGTATTCTAATGAAGCTAGAGCTTACTTTACCCACCATATTTGTGTTTTGATACAATATGATTTAAATAGAAATTTATTTCTTTTAAATTAAAACAAGAAAGCTTTCAGAAAAGAAATTGTCAGGATAACACCAGGTGAAAATTTCAATGCACGTTATTGCCTGCTTATATATTTCACACCAGACTAGATATGCTTAAAGATGAGTTACAGTCGGTGTGTGGGGTAATAAAGTAAGGTTTTACTTTAAACGTTGTTAAAACTGGATGTTTAGAATGCAGTCACTGGTGGGCAGTGAGGGTCCTTAACCTTGAAATGATTTTTTTATGCCACTAATCAAGATATTATCATATGGAAAACCATCTACAAGAAAACATTTGGATTGATATTTGGCTGAAATGCACTGGAACAAGTGGAGTCTTGGAGTTAGTCCTCCTGCCAAATGTTAACATTGCATAACTTGTCTTAAAGGTGTATGGCAACAAGTACCCATGTTGATGAATCCTCATTTCCTGCAATGAATGAAAGTAAATCTTTACCTGAAAGTAAGAGGACAGTAAGTATAGTTCATGTGACAATAATTCCATAACATTTTTTACAAGATGCAATTTTCTGTTAGTGTACAAAGTGTGGTGTGCATACAGTTTTCTACTGTATTTGCATAAAAGGCAAATAACACATACATCCACTTTTACTTTGAGAGAAAAAGGGAACTATGTACCCCTGAATGTGGTCATATGCACCAATTTCACAAACATGCAGCCAAAGCCATGGATTTCCCGTTGCTACAAGACAAAAAGTTTCATGCGAGTGCACATTCACATTTTTTTCCTCATTGCATTAGCGTTATCTACTGAAAATAAGACCATGCAGCAGAGGCAGTTTCTTTTTAAACATTTGTAGCTTCACGTGCACAATACTGGTTTGGTCAGGATGCAGGACAATTGGAGGGTTACAGGGACAACTCTGGAGATTTTGAAAAGGCTTCGGGCTCATTGTATTCTTCACACAAGCTAATAGGTCAACTCGCCAGTATAGATGTCATCTTAGTAATTTTCTGCTGTCCCTCTCATAACACAATACCACAATGCTTTACACCACTACAGGAATATCAGTTATTTGGCCATTTTCGGTAGGAAGCTGTGAACTCTACCTGACATCCCGCCCCCACCCCAATCAAAGATGAGTTGCATTGCATCGGGAATATGATTTTTTTAGTCGACTCCAGAGACTTTTTAAAACCATAACTTGATTTAGATTATATGAATAGTTATGCTTCCTTTGTTTTAGAAAAAGTAAAATAAATAGCGAAATTAAACATAACAAATAACTGGTGAAATTTGGGGTAATATTTTCTTTAAAAAAAAAAAGACCTTTTCTCCATCTTGTCAAAGTTGTTCTTCTGTGGAACTGCACGCAGAACAAAATCAAGTGTAGTCTTCAGGTGAAGCAGGCTTAGAGTGCAAGGGCTAATTGGGCCACGGCTTGCAGATACCATTTAATCTCCATTTTAATGTCATACATTCGGTTCCTTTTTTATAATTCTATTACAAATTCCTTTGTCAACATTTATAATGGAAAGTGCCTATGTAAACTTGTCATGTTGTACTTGCCACCTCCACCTGCATCTTCATTGGTGACAATGTTTCAACTTTGGCTGGGCAGTTTCCTTTATAAATGTGAATTTAAGAACTTGTGGGAAAAACTTGACAGGAAGTGCACATAGATAAAAAATGTTTACTATATCAAAATAGATGGTCATTATGGTGATAATGTTGACAAACATTTGGAGTTTACATTAAATAAAGCAATTCCTTTGAAAAATGCACATATTCTATTTAATATTTTAAGAGCTGCTTACAAAGTAAATATATTGCATTTGTCACAGTTGCGTGGTTGCCCTTGCGACATAGTTGAGTTGCAGCTGAGTGGGAATGTGCAGCAGCAGTTTGCACAGCCCACCCATGTTTTAAATAGTGACCATGGGTGTGTAGCAGTGCTATTCTGTTTGAAATTTGTTTTGTCGGAATATTTGTGTTGGTATAAAAATATTGGCTATACTGCCAACACTTGTTCAATCCTTTCAAAATTCCATTGTCCGCTACCCTATTGCATGTTTCCAATCTCTGCTTGCTGTCCCTCTCCCATTCCATTGATTTAAAAATTCGTATCATTGATAGATCCTTCCATGACTTCGCCCCACCTATATCTGTAATTTCCTCTATTCTTTGAAATGGTGCCCTGAAATGCCAGGTTCAGGTCGTTAATATATATCAGAAAGAGCAGTAGTCCTAATACCGACCCCTGGGGAGCACCACTGTATAATTGGCTCCAGTCTGGAAAAACAACCGTTTACCGCTACTCTCTATCCCATAGCCAATTTTGTATCCATACTGCCACTATCCCTTTAATCCCATGGGCTTCAATATTGCTGACAAGACTATTATGTAGTACTTTGTCAAACCCCTTTTGAAAGTCCATATACACAACATCAACTGGCGGAGCGAGGTGTTCGGCGAGTCGGGCGGAGGCAGCGCAGCGCATCGAGCAGCAGCAGCAGCCGCATCGACCCGCTAGAGCTCGTCGGCCGGCAGCTCCTCAGCGGGAAGGCATTCCGACTGGGAGGAGGGGAGCCGAGCATGGCGGCCAGAGGCCGGACTGGAAGCGGGAGAAGCAGGCCCCGGGCCGTCGGACCGTGGAGCCGGCGACGGTGAGGTGGAGGCCGCGGCGACCGGAAGATGTGTTCAGCGAGTCGGGCGGAGGCAGCGCAGCGCATCGAGCAGCAGCAGCAGCCATGACGACTCGCAGTCCGACTGGGAGGAGGGGAGCCGGGAATGGTGGCCGGAGGGTGAGCGGGAGAAGCAGGCCACCACACGTGGAGCTGAGCCGGCAACAGTGAGGAGGAGGACGGAGTGGCTGAGGGACATCGTGCTCCCACTGCCACTGGATGCCAAAGAATTGACTTTCTGAACACGGCGCTGTAAGAATAGCTGACGTGTCCCTACGGGGAGTAAACATTCCATTGTACTAGTTACATATGGCAAATAAAATTGAATTGAAAATTGAATTGAACTGCACTACCCTCATCAACCCTCTCTATTACTTGATCAAATAATGCGATCAAGTTAGTCAAACGTGATTTGCCTTTAACAAATCAGTGCTAACTTTAATTTATTAACCCATAAATTTCCAAATGCCAATTTATTTTGTCCCGGATAATTGTCTCTATAAGTTTCCCAGCCACCAACTGTTTGGCCTGTAGTTGCCAGGTTTGTCCCTTTTTTTAAACAGGTTTGTAACATTTGAAATCCTCCAGTCCTCTGGCACAACCCCCATATCTAAGGAGGATTGGAAGATTGTGGCCAGAGACTCTGCAATTTCCACCCTTGCTTCCCTCAGTAACCTAGGATGCATCCCATTTGGACCAGGTGTCTCTTCTACTTTAAGGACTGCCAACCTTTTAAGTACCTCTTTATCTATTTTTATCCTATCCACTATCTCTACTACCTCCTCCTTTACTGCTATGTTGGAGGTATCCTCTTTAGTGAATACGGATGCAAACTACTCATTTAGTACCTTGGCCATGCTCCCTGCCTCCATAAGAATATCTCCTTTTTGGTCCCTAATTCGCCCCACCCTTTCTTTGGCTAACCTTTTATTATTTATATCTGGATAAAATACTTTTGGCTTCCCTTTTACATTAGCCACTAATCTATTCTCATACTCTCTTTGCCCCTTTTTTTTTAGACCTCCCCTGTACTTTCTATATTCAGCTTGGTTCTCTACTGCATGATGAACCTTACATTTGTCATAAGCCTCCTTATTCTGTTTCATTTTCATCTTTATGGGCTAGAAATTTGGCTCTAGCACCCAGTTTTTCGGCGCTACGGGTGCCATTTTGTGTCCAAATTGGCCTCCGTGCACATGTCTGGTGTGGGCTGCACAGGATGCCATCTTGGTAACACCAAACGAGAGGCGTCCTTTACCCATGTCTGAAACCGGTGCTAGGCTATTTGCATATGCAAATAAAGGGCCTAATGCCAGCTTCTGTTGCCTGCTGCAACTTTGGTTTGCGCCTAAGGCAGCCAGCACCAGTGCTGATTGCCTCCAGAAAAACCAACGCTAGCCACCACACAAGTAAAATAAAAGTACGTACTAACCATAATCACCACCAGTCCCGAGATCTCCGACCACCTCCAGGCAGTCCCAACTCCCTAACAATACCCCAGAACCCTTGATCCTCCTACCCAACCCCCGACAGCCTTCCGATCGGATTCCGAGGCCCAGCTGTTTCTCCTCCAGACCCCCATGATCCAACCCAATCACTTACTTGAAAATTGGACCACTAACATTTGCGGGCGCCTACCACAGCACCATCTACATGATAATGAGGTCCGAGACCCAAAATCTGGGGCTCATTATACGCCCCCATTTGAGTGCGAGCTGTTGTCACTCTGTGGGAAAAGCGCCAAAAATGGCGCTTCCAGATTTCTAGGCCTATATCTTTAGTCATCCAGGGAGCTCTAGCTTTGGATACCCTTCCTTTCCTCCTCGTGGGAATGTGTCTATTCTGTACCTGAACCATCTCCTCTTTGAAGACCTCCCATTGTTCACTTACTAACAATTTTTATTCCAGTCCACCTGGGACAGTTCCCTTATAACTCACTGAAGTTAGCTCTCCTCCAGTTAAGTTTTTTTTACACTTTATGATCTCTTGCAGCCATTAAAAGTTTTGTTTATTGTGAAGATGCTTGGTTTAATCTGAGCAGTCAAAGAAACATAGAAATGTCATCAGTGAATGAGGTCTTTTGGCCCTATTGTGCCTGTGCTAGCTCCAGATCAAAGTTCTCTATTCTAATCGCATTTCCTTATAAACTTTTTTTTTCTTTTTTTGTTTAACTGATTCTCTCTTAAATACCATAATTGAAATATCTGCAGTGGCCACTTGTGGAAATGATTTTCATATTCTAACAACCCTTTGCATAAAAATATTTTTTGGAACTTCCCTCCCACTTTGTTTCTAGTACTGATCCTAAATTTATATCCCTTGTTACTAATTCACCAACCAGTGGAACTCACCTGTCCCGATTTGCCCTCTTAAACATAAGAACATAAGAAATAGGAGCAGGAGTAGGCCAATCGGCCCCTCGAGCCTGTTCCGCCATTCAATAAGATCATGGCTGATCTGATCCTAACCGCCAATCTACTATCACAGAACCATCTCCTGAATCTAACAGAATTAGACACACGAAATAGGAGCAGGATCAGGCTACACGGCCCCTGGGCCCGCTCCGCTACCCACAGGGCCATGACCGATCCGAACCTAGACTCCTGTCCAAATTCCTGCCCGCTCCCCGTAACCCTTAATTCCCTTTACTTCTAGGAAACTGTCTATTTCTGTTTTAAATTTATGTAATGATGTAGCTTCTACAGCTTTTTGGGGCAGCATATTCCATGGACCTACCACCCTCTGAGTGAAGTAGTTCCTCCTCATCTCAGTTTTGAAAGAGCAGCCCCTTATTCTAAGACTATGCCCCCTAGTTCTAGTTTCACCCATCATCGGGAACATCCTCCCCACATCCACCCGATCCAACCCCTTCACAATCTTATATGTTTCAATAAGATCGCCTCTCATTCTTCTGAACTCCAATGAGTAGAGTCCCAATCTACTCAACCTCTCCTCATATGTCCATCCCCTCATCCCCGGGATTAACCGAGTGAACCTTCTTTGTACTGACTCGAGAGCAAGTATGTCTTTTCTTAAGTATGGACACCAAAACTGTATGCAGTATTCCAGGTGCGGTCTCACCAATACCTTGTACAACTGAAGCAATACCTCCCTATTTTTATATTCTATCCCCCTAGCAATGAAAGCCAACATTCCATTGGCCTTCTTAATCACTTGCTGCACCTGCATACTAACCTTTTGAGTTTCGTGCACCAGGACCCCCAGATCCCTTTGTACTTCAGTACTTTCCAGTTTCTTGCCATTAAGATAATAACTTGCTCTACGATTTTTCCTGCCAAAGTGCATAACCTCACACTTTCCAGTATTGTATTCCATCTGCCAAATCTCTGCCCACTTACTTAGCCTGTCTATGTCCCCTTGCAGGTTTTTTATGTCCTCCTCACTCACTACTTTCCCTCCCATCGTAGTATCATCTGCAAACTTTGATATGTTACACTCGGTCCCCTCCTCCAAATCGTTAATATAGATTGTAAAGAGTTGGGGACCCAGCACTGACCCCTGCGGAACACCACTAGTTACTGATTGCCAGTCTGAGAATGAACCATTTATCCCAACTCTCTGCCTTCTGTTAGATAGCCAATCTTCTATCCATGCCAGAATATTACCCCCAATCCCGTGATTTTTTATCTTAAGCAATAATCTTTTGTGTGGCACCTTGTCAAATGCCTTTTGGAAGTCTAAATACACTACGTCCACTGGTTCCCCTTTATCCACCCTATATGTTACTTCCTCAAAGAACTCCAGCAAATTTGTCAAACATGACTTCCCCTTCATAAAACCATGCTGACTTTGTCCTATTAAATTATGTTTATCCAAATGTCCTGTTACTGTCTCCTTAATAATGGACTCCAAACTTTTACCTACCACAGATGTTAGGCTAACCGGTCTATAGTTTCCAGCCTTCTGTCTACTGCCCTTTTTAAATAAGGGTGTTACATTAGCAGTTTTCCAGTCTGCCGGGACCTTTGCCGAGTCCAGGGAGTTTTGGAAAATTATTACCAATGCATCCACAATCCCTACCGCCACTTCCCTCAAGACCCTAGGATGTAAGCCATCAGGTCCAGGTGATTTATCCGCCTTGAGTCCCATTATTTTACCGAGTACCACTTCCTTAGTGATTTTGATTGTGTTTAGCTCCTCCCCCCCCTATAGCCCCCTGTTTGTCCAGTGTTGGGATATTCTTAGTGTCCTCTACTGTAAAGACTGATACAAAATATTCATTGTGTTTTTGCCATCTCCATATTTCCCACCATTAATTTCCCGGTCTCATCCTCTAAGGGACCAACATTTACTTTAGCCACCCTTTTTCTTTTTATATAACTATAAAAACTCTTACTATCTGTTTTTATATTTTTTGCTAATTTACTTTCATAATCTATCTTCCCTTTCTTAATCAATCTTTTTGTTATTTTTTGCTGTCTTTTAAAGTTTTCCCAATCCTCTATCCTCCCACTAGATTTGGCTACCTTATATGCCCTTGTTTTTATTCGAATACTATCCTTAATTTCTTTCCTTAGCCACGGATGGCTGTCTTTTCTTTTACACCCTTTTCTTCTCAGTGGAATATATATTTTTTGGAAGTTGTAAAATAACTCCTTAAATGTACACCACTGATCATGTATCATCTTACCCTTTAATCTATTTTCCCAATCCACTCTACTCAATTCCGCTCTCATACCTTCATAGTCTCCTTTATTCAAGCTTCGCACGCTTGTTTGAGATCCAACCTTCTCACCCTCTAATTGAATATGGAATTCAACCATGTTATGGTCACTCATTCCAAGGGGATCCTTTACTAGGACATTTTTAATTAATCCTGTCTCGTTACGCAGGACCAGATCTAAGGTTGTTTGCCCCCCCTGGTCGGTTCAGTTACATACTGCTCAAGAAACCCATCCCTAATACACTCAATGAACTCATCCTCAAGGCAGCCCTGCCCAATTTGATTTGTCCAATTAATATGATAGTTAAAATCCCCCATAATTATAGATGTTCCCTTATTACAAGCCTCAACTATTTCCTGATTGACACTCCGTCCAACAGAGTTGCAACTGTTCGGAGGCCTATAGACTACGCCCACTAGTGTTTTTTCCCCTTATTATTCCTTATCTCCACCCAAACTGTTTCATTATCCTGATCTTTTGACCCAATATCATGTCTCTCTATTACAGTGATTCCTTCCTTTATTAACATAGCCACCCCACCTCCCCTTCCTTCTTGCCTGTCCTTCCTGATCGTTAAATAACCTGGTATGTTTAATTCCCAGGCATTGTCACCCTGCAGCCATGTTTCTGTAATGGCCACAAGATCATACTCGTATGTAGTTATTTATGCCATTAACTCATCTATTTTGTTACGAATGCTACGTGCATTCAGATAGAGAACTTTCAAATATGTTTTGTGACACTTAGTTCCTGCTTTTGCCCTTTTTATTACTTTACCCTTTACTCCATACCTTCTGCCCCTTCCTGACACGCTCTGGTTTTTAATTTCCCCACTGCTACCTAAGTCTATGACCTCTGTTGTCATTTTTATTATTTGCTCTCGAGGAACCTCCCCCCCCCCCCCCCCCCACTAGTTAGTTTAAAGCCCTCTCTACAGCCCTAGTTATATGATCCGCCAGGACTCTAGTCCCAGCACTGGCCAAGTGAAGCCCGTCCCAACGGAACAGCTCCCTCCTGCCCCAGTACTGGTGCCAGTGTCCCAGGAAGCAAAACCCATTTCTCCCACACCAGTCTTTGAGCCACGCATTTAACTCTCTAATTTTATTTGTCCTAGCCAAATTTGCTCGTGGCTCAGGTTATTACCCTTGAGGTTCTGTTTTTTAATTTGACCCCTAGCTGCTCATAATCCTTTAACAGAACCGGCTTCCTAGTCCTATCTACGTCGTTTGTACCAACATGGACCACGACAACTGGATCCACCCCCTCCCACTGCAAGTTTCTTTCCAGCCCAGAGGAGATGTCCTTAACCCTGGCACCGGGTAGGCAAAACAGCCTTCGGGACTCTCGCTCTCGGCTGCAGAGAACTCTATCTATCCCCCTTAATAATACTATCCCTTACCACTACAACATTTCTATTTACTCCCCCCTCTTGAATGGCCCCTTGTTCCACGGTGCTGTGGCCAGGTTGCTCATCCTCCCTGCAGTCCCTGCTCCTGTCCCCCACAGGGAGTAAGAACCTCGAACCTGTTGGACAAGAGCAAGGGCTGCGGCTCCTCCAACACTACCTCCTGGATCCCCGTACCTGCCTCACTTGTAGTCACACCGTCCTATCCCTGACCATGGGCTGCATCTGAATTAATTAACTTCATAGGTGTGACCACCTTCTGATACACAGAGTCCAGGTACTTCTCCCCCTCCCTGATGTGTCGCAGTGCCTGAAGCTCAGACTCCAGCTCATCAACACGGAGCTGGAGTTCCTGTAGCAGCAGACACTTGTCACAGATCTAATCACCGTGAGCCTCAATGGGGTCCACCGGCTCCCACATCTCGCAACAGTAACACATCACCTGCGCCATTCTATGTAATTCATTCAATTTTTTTTTATTGTTAGTTATGGATACCCTCTGCCCGATTATAGATGCTAGTATCCCATTTAATTAATTGGATTTAAATTAAATCAATCCCTCTAATTACACCAGTTAAATGGTTTACCAACAGTCACTCTGCACCAGAAAGGCCTTATTAACTACAACCCACAGAGTTAAAGTTTGAAAAGAGCACCTAACACCCCACTTACCCTAACTCACACTTACCCAAACTCACAGCACTCTCTGCTGACTCACACTCAGTGCTTGCTCGCACTAGCACTGGTCTTTTTATACCGTTTGTTTACAGCCAAATGAGTCACTCCTGCTGATTGGTTAGAGAACTGGTTTCCACTGCCTGCTGTGCCAATTTACTCCTACTGCAGTGTTACCTTGTTTTACTCTTCTTAAACCAACAGAATCCCAAATATTTAACTTTTCCCCTTAAACTGCTTAAGTAATCTTATCAAGAATGATTTAAAGCCTTTTAAAAAATTTGAACTCTTCTATTAATTCCCCCAGTTTAACCTTCTGTGCTCCACTGAATGCAGCTCTAATTTTTCAGCAATCTCATCATGACCATGTCCTTTCACCACTGGTATCCTAGGAATTACATTCCTTTTTATAATGGAGTACACACAGTACTATGGCCTAATCATGTTACCTCCTTGCTTTAAGTGTTTATTGTCCCTGTATAAAACCCAGAACCCCATTTGTCCTTTTCATGATGAATCTATCTACAATCCTGTTTGTAAAGATCTAGATCTACCCCTAGAATTTACACCTAGAAATCTCTCTTCATCCACTCCATTGATATTTTTTAGCCTTTAGAGGATATTTCCATCTTTTTTGCTAAAGTGTGCTATTGAACTGTATTTGCCAGCTATGTGCCCACTCTCCTAACCTATCCATGTCCTTCTGGTCTTGTATATTTCTTGTTAGCTTGCCATACCTCCTAATTTGGTGTCATCAGCAAATTTTGCTGATTCTTTCCATGCCCATGTTCCAAATTGTTTGTTTATATTGAGATCAAGAGAGGTTCCAATTTGGATCTCTGGGTCACACCAATAGCTACACTTACCAATCCAAGAATCAAATATTCACATCCATTCTTCACCCTCTTTCCTTCAGCCATCCATTTATACATGGTGCCACTTTATTTTTAATACTGAGGGCCTTGATTTTGGTAACAAGTCTTTTATGTGGCATTCTAACAAATGCTTTTTGTAAGTCTTAAGTTCTACGTCCACTGTGTTTCCTTTGTCTATACACTTATTAATTTCCTCAAAGACTTTGATTAAATTAGTCAAGCATGGCCTACCCTTTACAAATTGCTGTTCAGAGCTCCTGATAAGTCATACACTTCTAAGGGTATTCTATTCAGTCTTTTTATCAGCTTGGGCTATACCAACCATATTTTCAGTTGTTGGGATGTAGCTAAATTGTTATTGCATCCATGAACTTTTCAGCATCGATGTATGAAGCCCAAGGATTTCATAGAAAAGACACCAGAAAATAACAAGAGGCTGCAGAAAAGATTAGATCAAATGATTCAGGATCTAAATTTGAAAAAAACTGTTGGTGAGTTTTCAGTATTTATAAGCTTTTATTAAACTGTAAGCTGCTTTATTTTTGAAACTTGTGTGGTTTGAACCCTTGGTGCACCATTTATTTTTTGTGAACTGCTAACAGGTAACCTTGTTAGACAGTCTTCTTGGGGTTGATATGAAAAAAAATCAAAGCTTTGACCTGTTTGCTCAAACACCAGCAATATATATATTTCTATTTATTTGCTGAAATTTGTCAATTTGATAACATTTTCAGCTAATTAGATGGAGTTTAAATGATGTGCCTCTGCTCTAAAATCACTAGTGAGTTGTTGGAGGCAGAGAGAAACAAATAAGTTGGCTTAATAAAAATAAAATCAATATTTATTAGTCGATTTTCTGTGGAGTTGCACACAGGGAGTCGGGACCAAGTGCAATCTTCAGGTCAAGCAAGGTTAGAGGGCGGGGGAACGACAGGATCCATGAAAGGGAAGAAGTTGTGGAGGTGGCAGGAGGGAAAGGGAATAGTGGCGAGGAAGGTAGGAGGATAGGAGAGGAGAGAAGTGGGAGGGTGAAAGTGGCGCAGACATGCAAAGGGGAGAGGAGGAGGAGAGAGCGGAGGGGGGATATTGGTCAGGAGAGGAGGAGGATGAGGATAAGAGCAGAAGAGAATGGAGGGTGAGGAGATGGGAAGCTGGATGGAAGACGAGGACAGGTGAAGGAGGAAAGATTGGAGGATGTTTGGATGATTTAATGGCCTGGAATTTGCAGTCAGCAGCGAAGCGAAGGCATTCCTGCCGGCCCCGAAGTACGCTCCGCACAAGGATCTTGCGATCACTGTGTCAAGTACTTCGGGTTTTCCGATGCGTAATTCAAATCAACGTAGTATAGTGGGGACCCCCTTGTGCAAACTGCTGTGACGTCAACAGGCTTTCTAAGCAGCCAATCAAAATGCAGAATTCTCAGACAGCGAACAAGGAAGTGAGTAAGCCCTTACAATTCTAACTTACTAAAAACGTTAGAGAGAGCACAATAAAGATTGGGCCTCTCACATGGGGAAAAGGTAAACCTAAAATAAAGATGGACAAACTTTAAAAAAAAAAAAAAAAAAAAAATTTAACATTTAGAAAAGTTTCTGAAAAATTTTAATTGTTATTAAAATGGACAAATTTCACACTGCACAAAATTAAAATTAGTTTTCCAGGCCCTTAACATTTGTTTAATAGTAATAACACTGTCAAAACCCCATTTACACCTAATCCCTTTGGGTCTAACTTTTAGTGGGGAATTTAACAGCGTACTGTGGTAAACCACTGTTTGTATTCCACTGTGTACATGCCTCGGCTGACTCCTCCCACAAGTCCTAGTATAAAGGTGACTGCTCCCCAGCCCTTTGTATTTCTGGACCGGTCGACCACTCGAGGCAGACCTTCATTCTTTTGTTAATAAAAGCCTTTAGTTACTCTCTTAACTCTCAGTCTTTTATGAGTAATTGATAGCGCATCAATTTTATTAACAAAATTTTTATAATGGAGAAGATCCTCACACCAGCATGCCTGGACTTAGATCATCGGGAGGCGGACTCATCCACCAAGTTTACTCACTGGCTTAAGTGTTTCGAAAAATTCCTGACCGCCTCCGCAGCTATCAAATCGGACGAGGACAAACTGGATTTCCTGACCTCCAAAGTGAACCACCGAGTGTACTCGGTCATCCAAGACGCGACCTCGTACGCGGACGCTATCAAGCTCCTCAAGGACCAGTACACGCGCCCAGTGAACGAAGTGTACGCCAGGCACCTTCTGGGGAGTCGTAAACAACAACCTGGGGAATCGACCGTGGAATACCTTCAGGCACTGTCTGTGCTTGGCCGGGCCTGTGGTTGTAAGGATGTAAAGGCCGCCGTGTACACAGAGGAACTTATCCGGGACGCTTTTGTAGCGGGCCACAGATCCAATTACACCCGACAGCGACTGTTGGAGCAGATTGACCTCGACCTCAACAAGGCCTCTGAACTCGCACTATCATTGGATGCAGCCTACCGGGGCATGGATGCCTACTCCTCTGCACTGTGGACGCCGCGGGGAATGACAGCCTGGGACACGGTAGGACCGCCTCATAGCGCCGTGCCACCCCAGCCACACCCCAGCAACGGCCCAACTACCGCAGCAGTGTCCCAAGGCCAGACAGCAGTGCCCCAAGGCTAGAAATGCCAGTTCTGTGGCCAGGCAAAACACCCCAGAGCGCGCTGCCCGGCGAAAAACGCGATCTGCTCGGGCTGCGGGAAGAAGGAACACTACGCTAGCGTCTGCAGGGCCAAAGCCACCCCGAACCCCAGCAGCGCCGCGTGTGGGCCATGCGGGCCGCCATCTTGGGCCTCCCCGGCCATGTGCGAACCACCGGTACAGCAGCCATTTTGGACGCCTCCAGCCACATGGGGATCATGGACGCCGCCATCTTGGACGACAGCCGGAACGCAGCAGGCCCCCAACACCGCCTCATCTGATACCCGCAGCGACACACCGACCCCTACGCTGGCATCCGTTACACTGGACCAAGCGAGACCGCACCAGCTGGCCAGTTCCACAATGGACATTAAGGTAAATGGTCACGATACAATCTGCCTTTTTGACTCTGGGAGCACGGAGAGCTTCATCCACCCCGACACGGTGCGGCGTTGCTCTCTCCCAGTCCTGCCTGCGCACCAGCGGATTTCTATGGCCTCCGAGTCCCAGTCGGCGGACATCGGCGGCTACTGCGTGGTGACACTCGTAGTAGACGGGACTGTGTACGATCATTTTAAACTTCTGGTCCTGCCCGACCTCTGCGCTGCCGTCCTGCTGGGGTTAAATTTTCAGTGCCACCTTAAAAGTGTTACGATGGCGTACGGTGGACCCCTACCCCCACTCACAGTCCGCAGCCAGCAGCTTCCAAATTGCCCGCCGCGCACCAGGTGCAACCTCTCCACACTCAGAGTCACCCCCCCCCCCACTGTTTGCTAACCTCACCCCCGACTGTAAGCCCATCGCCACAAAGAGCAGGCGATACAGTGCCGGGGACAGGGTTTTCATTAAAACCGAAGTGGAGCGGCTCCTGAAGGAAGGGATTATTGAGGGCAGCACCAGCCCCTGGCGAGCCCAGGTTGTGGTCGTTAAGACCGGCGAGAAGCAGCGCCTGGTCATCGACTACAGCCAGACAATAAATCGCTACACCCTGCTGGACGCCTACCCACTCCCCCGCATAGCTGATATGGTCAACCAGATCGCGCAGTACCGCGTCTTCTCGACCATTGACCTGAAATCAGCGTACCACCAGCTCCCTATCCGCCCTGAGGACCGCCAGTATACTGCCTTTGAGGCAAACGGCCGCCTCTACCACTTCCTTAGGGTTCCCTTTGGCGTCACCAACGGGGTCTCCGTCTTCCAAAGGGAGATGGACCGGATGGTAGATCAAAATGCGTTGCAGGCCACTTTCCCATATCTGGACAATGTGACCATCTGCGGCCGTGACTTGCAGGACCATGACGCAAACCTCGAAAAATTACTCCGCACCGCCCAACTCCTGAACCTGACATATAACAAGGAGAAGTGCATATTCCGCACAAACCGCCTCGCCATCCTTGGCTGTGATGTGGAACACTGAGTCATCGGCCCCGACCCCGACCGGATGCGTCCCCTTATGGAACTCCCACTGCCCCACTGCCTCAAGGCCCTGAAGAGGTGCCTAGGGTTTTTCTCCTATTATGCCCAGTGGGTCCCCTACTATGCGGACAAGGCCCATCCGCTGATCAAGTCCACCTCTTTTCCCTTGACGGCAGAGGCCCGCTTAGCCTTCCACCGTATCAAGGAAGACATTGCCAAAGCCACCATGCACGCAGTGGACGAATCCATCCCCTTCCAAGTGGAAAGCGACGCGTCCGACTTTGCCCTGGCCGCTACCCTCAATCAGGCGGGGAGACCCGTGGCCTTCTTTTCACGAACCCTCCAAGGCCCGGAGACCAGACACTCCGCTGTTGAGAAGGAGGCCCAGGCGATTGTGGAGGCTGTGCGTCATTGGAGGCACTACCTGGCCGGAAAACGATTTACTCTGCTCACTGACCAACGTTCAGTTGCTTTCATGTTTAACAACAAGCAGAGGGGCAAAATCAAAAATGACAAGATCTTGAGGTGGAGAATCGAACTTTCCACCTACAATTACGAGATCTTGTACCGGCCCGGGAAGCTCAATGAACCCCCGGATGCGCTATCGCGTGGTACCTGCGCCAGCGCGCAGATCGATAGACTGCGGGCCCTCCACAATGACCTCTGCCACCCGGGGGTCACCAGGTTCTTCCACTTCATCAAGGCCCGCAACCTGCCTTACTCTATTGAGGAGGTCAGGACCATGACCAGGAACTGCCAAGTCTGCGCTGAGTGCAAACTGCACTTTTATAGACCAGACAGGGCCCACCTGATAAAAGCCACTCGCCCCTTCGAGCGCCTGAGCGTTGATTTTAAAGGGCCTCTCCCCTCCTCCGACCGCAATGTGTACTTCCTCAATATTATTGATGAGTACTCCCGTTTCCCGTTCGCCATCCCCTGCCCGGACATGACCAGTGCCACGGTCATTAAATGTCTGAACGACCTCTTCACCCTGTTCGGTTTCCCCAGCTATATCCATAGCGACCGGGGCTCATCGTTTATGAGCGACGAACTCCGTCAGTACCTGCTAAGTAGGGGTATTGCCACAAGCAGGACCACCAGTTACAACCCCTGGGGGAACGGACAGGTGGAAAGAGAAAATGCGACAGTTTGGAAGGCCGCCCTGCTAGCCTTAAAGTCTAGGGGCCTTCCAACCTCCCGCTGGCAGGATGTGCTCCCCGATGCGCTCCACTCTATTCGGTCACTGCTCTGCACTGCCACTAACGCCACCCCTCATGAGAAAATGTTTGTCTTCCCAAGGAAGTCCACACCGGGGACATCGCTACCGCCATGGCTGACGTCCCCAGGGCCGGTCCTACTGAGAAGGCACGTGAGGACCCATAAAACGGATCCCCTGGTCGAGAGGGTCGACCTCCTCCACGCCAACCCCCAGTATGCTTACATTGCATACCCGGACGGGCGGGAGGACACAGTCTCCATAAGAGACCTTGCACCCTCGGGGGCCGCAGTAACTCACTACCACCCCCCCCCCCCCCCCCCCCCCACGATCCGATATCCAGCCCCAGCAGACGGCAGGCCTGGGCCCCGCGACCCACTCGACATCTACGAGGACGACACGCCTGTGCCACAGCCTACGCAGGACTCGACGCCGGAAGCTCCACTATCCCTGCCGTCGCCACGCCGATCACAGCGGCAGACAAGACCTCCGGAGAGACTCCAATACACTAACTTTTAATACACTTCACCCCGCCGGACTCAATTTTAAACAAGGGGTGAATGTGGTAAACCACTGTTTGTATTCCACTGTGTACATGCCTGGACATGCCTCGGCTGACTCCTCCCACAAGTCCTAGTATAAAGGTGACTGTTCCCCAGCCCTTTGTATTTCTGGACCGGTCGACCACTCGAGGCAGACCTTCATTCTTTTGTTAATAAAAGCCTTTAGTTACTCTCTTAACTCTCAGTCTTTTATGAGTAATTGATAGCGCATCACGTACTTACTGCGGAAGAGCCAAAGTTTTTGTCAGTTTCCCTGATTTGGGTGATTACAGAGATTGCCAGCTCTGTGGTGGGGGTGCGGGGGGGTGGATGTGCACAGCGCAGCCTGTTTCAGAGCTGTCATTGACAGACCACAACTTCAGGATTTCATCTCAAATCCTGAAGTTGCAGTCAGTTTCAAAGGTGGAATGACAATGAACGCTGCCATTTCGCTGTCATCCCAACCGCAGATTCCGGCCCGATATGTTTCTACCGGCCTGTTTTGAAGCTTTGTGGAGGTGGAGGGCATTGAACCATAAGCAATCTCCCCCCTCTGTCAGGACGGGGTGACAAGGGCAGGATTGCTTCTAGTGCAGGGGAGAGGAGAGTGAAATGTTGCTTGGTGGGGGGGCTGCGGTGTGGGAGGTAGAAAAAGCTGGTCAACGTGAGGGAAGGTTGGACCTTAATGCTGCTTTGTGTGAGGAGGAGGTTTTGCAGCTACGAGTTAACAGTGTGGGGTGAGGGAACAGTGGTGGTTGCTGGGGGCCAGAGGGCTGCTCAGAGGTGGGGGTGCGTGGATTGGGGGGGAGGGGAGGTTGGCCAAAATGTTGCTTGGGAAGTGGGGGGGGAGATGAAGTGTAGGTCACTGATGGAGGGGGTGGCAGATGACAAAAGGCTGTGGGGGTGAAATCAGGAATACAAAATGCTTCTCCGTTGAGTTGGGAATTTATGGGGGAGTGGGAAGGATGGACAATGCCGGGGGCGATAAGGCTGCTCGGTGCAGGGAGGGCTGCAAATGCCCAATATGCTGCTGAGTGGCGTGGAGTGGTGTTAGAGCCCAAGGCCACGATTTCGCCTACCAAGGCGGGTTTGGGGCGGCTGGGGTCAGCGGCTGGGTGCAACTCTGCTGCTGGCTCCATCCCACTCTGTGAAAATAATTTTATGTTGATTGGGCTTGTTAAGCCTGCCCAGCGCGTTTCCCGGCCAATTGAAGGAAGCGGGTCTGATGATATCACTTGATGACGCGTCATCAGATGGTTTTCTTAAAGGGACCATGCGCAAATTGTTTTGGAAAGTTGTGCTGTCAGTGTTCTACAGCATTGAGATGCTGCAAACACTGCACATAGGTGCACGGCTGCACCCAGGCTCTCCCATGACTCTCTCCATATGCTTATCCCTGGGATTTCAACGCAGCTTGGTTGCACATTGCACAAGAGGACACAAGCAGGGATATCGTCAGGTTGACCAGGCTGCAGTGGCGCAAACCTTTCAATGATCTCAGTGGATCACGAAACGTTACTGCAAAGCCACACTCAACCTCATCCTGCTGTGCCACTCATCACATCCCTATCACTCTGTCATCCCTACCCTACTCCTGCACATCCTTACTCACACCAACTTACCTTGCACCTCCACCCAGCCCTCTCTCTCTACATTATCACTTCCCCATCTCACTAGCCACCCCTCACACTCACCCTCAGCCTAGTCCAAACGTATCAACTAACAACACACATGGGTCGGCACTTGGGTGTTTTAGCCAATGTTCATGTGAAGTTTCTGTTAATGTGCTGTCAAACATTTAAATCTTTATTTTCAACACTTTGCGTTCTTGGACAGATTTGTGTGCACTTTTGGAAATGGCTTAGTCAGTTGCAGTGAATGGTGAGACATAATGGTACATCCCGCAATGGGGCTGTGTGTGAAAGGAATGGCTTGGGCAATGTGGTCGGGTGCGGATGCCCTGTGTCCTGTGCAGCACCAGCTGATTGCGGAGAAGGTGGGTGTTGTTGGGGCTGACCATGGTGGGATTCTGAGGACCAAGGTGAGATTTTTTTACAAGGGCACCGATGCTGATGGAATAGATGGCAGGTTAGGTTGAGATGACCGAAGCGATCTGTCAATGTTGAGAGAGGTTGCTCCAATGAGGTGGCATTGGATAGTGACTTTGCTCCAAACACTTGCAAGCTGCATAAAGCTCAATCTGTCTTCCAATTAAATTAAGCAACAGCTTCTAACCTTGCAAAGTGAAGACCTATGAAATGGGAGCTTTTATACACCATTTGCAGCTGTCAAGTTTAGAAATCATCACGTGCTGACATAACACCTGACCTCCTTACCTGACGTGATCCCTGAGCAGCAGGGAAGCCGTCGGCGAACTCTCAAAATCTAAAGGTGAGCTTAAAATAATACTTAATTGCCTCTTAACGATGACAGACCTGACATCTGAGAGACTAGCGTGGAGGCGGGTCGACAGCAGGTTCCCTACCCACTGTCAAAAAAAATGTTTTCCCAGCCGACCCACCACCAAACACGCCCCCTGACCCCGTCCCCCCAAAAAAATTCTGGCCCAAGTTGCTCAATGAGGTGGGGACTTGGTGGGCAATAATTTTCAGTGGCTGGTTAATGATTTGGTGGGGTGGAGAGAGCAGAGTGTGGCAAATGCAAGGAATCAAAGGGCTTTTTGGTAGGTGGGTGGGAAAATCTGCTCATTGGGAGGAGGGTGCTGAAATGCGGTGCTGAAATGCCTGGGGGAAGTCACTGAAGGAATAGGGAGTAGTTGAAAGGATGCTCATGGTGGGGAGGTGTTTGAAATGTTGCTCAGTGGGTAACTGGTGGGGGAGAAGGCACGATTCTATTTTGGGTAGAAGTGGGCATTGTGCTGGGACAGAAGGGAGAAAAGGTCAGAATTTTGCAGGGTGCCGGTGAACGGAACGGGTGTGTGCCCGAGTAGGCAATCAGGTAGGAGGGCAGGCAAACGAGCATGCACTTGAGATCTGGTACGTTGATGGCCTTTGGGAAAGTATTATCAACAGGTATCTATATGCTGCAGGATATGGCAAGCTGGCAGGAAGGGATGCAGTCGTAAAAAGAACCATTGAGGACAGGTGTTCCAGGTGTCAAAGGTCTACAGAAGCCTGTGGGATGATGGGTTGAAGGGGGCGTTGGGGGGGGGGGAGAGAGGAGTGGGAGGTAGGAGGAAGTTAAGGGGAGCTATTTGGGGCCACCAAAAATTCTAAGTTTTAATTTCACTTCAGAGCTTAGTTTCTGTGCTTAATTATTCCGACATGCTGCGCTATAGTGACACACAGCGGCTGAGCCTGCAACTGCAGGTGGACTTAACCAGTTTTTTGTGGTACAGGTATTAACTCTCAAAATACTCAACTGTTTTAGCAGCTAATGTTACATGACATTTAACATAAAAATACCTTGTAACAGCACCACTTTCAAGTGTAATGCAAGATTTGTCAATGCATTTTGAAATGGAATGTTGCAACCCACTTGACCATTTTATATATAATATATGAATATATATAAGCAATGTAAAATAATAAAAATTTTGCTAAGGAATACCAAGTAAATACAAAATAGAGAATATGGAAGGCAAATAAAAGATGGTGCAGAAGTCATGTTATTGTAATTTCTTTATTTTAATCTAAACTTTTTGTATGTGTAGGTTTAGGGCACCCCATTATAGAAAGTCATGGAGAGCATAGTGTCTTTTCACTCGGATGCTGCCAGGGATAAGAAACTAGTTATGAGGAGAGATTTGATATACTGGTACTATTTGTACTGGTACAGAAAAGGCTAAGAAAGGGGTACTTTTAAAATTGACAGGTCTTGATGGGGTGAATGGAGTAATACTGTTTCTTCTGATTGGGAATCTGTGACAAAGGGTCATCAATTTAAAGGTGTTAGAGAGGTTAGAATTTTTTTTTTTTTTACACAGAATTGTTGGAACATCAAATGCTTAGCCACAGGAAATGGTTGATGCAGAGATCGCATCTTTTAAAGGAAAAATTGATAAATAATTGAAGTAGAGGAAGATACAGGGCTATAAGTGAGAGAGCAGTACAGTGGGTTTAGTTTTGGATTACTCCAGCAAGAACCGGCTGAAATAAGATAGGCCCAACTGTGCTGTAGACTTCAATGCTTCTCGGTATTCCGCATATCACTGACTCGAGCTTCACAGTGCGTATGCTGAAATCTTTAAAAAAAAAAAAACACCATTACGAAGGAGTGAAGAATTCCATGAAAATGCACTGCAACTGTTAAATTATTTTGTGTCTTTATTTTAATTTTAAACCAAACAATGGTATTTTTTCAAAGGAGCTGATCTGCCTTTGCTTTCATTTGATGAGGATGCTACAGGTCTTAATATTCCCAAAATAAAATCAGTTCCCCTCAATCGCTTCTGTGGAATGGTAGAAAGATTGAAGGAAATGAAAGAAAAAAGAGAAAACCTTTCACCTACTGGTAAGATCTTGTTATGTGCAATGCAACTAATATAAGTTTTGCAGGACTGGGAAATCATTTACCAGAACATAGTTAGCTGAATCAATGTTAACAAGTTGTGTTGTTTTCTAATCATATTGTGTACCAGGTGCATATTATTAAATAGCATTAAACTATTTTGTGTGAAACTACTCAGAAAAACTTAGCCTTACTAATTCCAGTTATCGATTGTAATGTTCTCCAAACCTATGTAATATAATGTAGCAGGCTGTAGAGAAAATTCATTTCTTGCTCCTAGTGTCTGTATACTCCTGTCCAAACATAAAAACATAAGAAATAGGAGCAGGAGTAGGCTATTTGGCCCTTTGAGCCTGTTCTGGCATTCCGTAAGATCATGGCTGATTTTCTACCTCCTCTCTACTTTCCTGCACTATCCCCATATCCCTTGATTCCCTTAATATTCAAAAATCTATCGATCTCTGTCTTAAATATACTCAACGACTGAGCCTCCACAGCCCACTAGAGTTGAGAATTCCAAAGATTCACCACCCTCTGAGTGAAGAAATTGCTCCTCATCTCAGTCTTAAATGATCGACCCCTTATTCTGAGACTGTGACCCCTGGTTCTAGACTCCCCAGCCAGGGGAAACATCCTCCCTGCACCTACCCTGTCAAGTCCTGTAAGAATTTTGTATGATTCAATGAGATCACCTCTCATTCTTCTAAATATAGGCCTAGTCTACTCAATCTGTCCTCAGAGGACAATCCCACCATCCCAGGAACCAGTCTGGTGAACCTTCATTGCACTCCCTCTATGGCATGTATATCCTTCCTAGGTAAGGAGATCAAAACTGCACACAATACGTCAGTTGTGGTCTCACCAGGGCCCTATATAATTGCAGTAAGATGTCTTTACTCTTATACTCAAATCCTCTTGTAATAAAGGCCAACATACCATTTGCTTTCCTAATTGCTTGCTGTACCTGAATGTTAACTTTCAGTGATTCGGGTACAAGGACACCCAGGTCCCTTTGAACAACAACATTTCCCAATCTCTCACCATTTTAAAAAATACTCTGCTTTTCTATTTTTCCTACCAAAGTGGATAACTTCACATTTCTCCACATTATATTCCATTTGCCATGTTCTTGCCCACTCACTTAGCCTGTCTATATCCCCTTTAAGCATCCTTGCATCCTCCTCACAACTTACATTCCCACCCAGCTTTGTATCATCAGCAAACTTGCATATATTACAATTGGTCCCCTCATCCAAATCATTGATGTAGATTGTGAATAGCTGAGGTCCAAGCACTGATCCTTTGCAGTACCCCACTAGTTACAGCCAGCCAACCTGAAAATGACCCATTTATTCCTATTCTCTGTTTCCTGTCTGTTAACCAATCCTCAATCCATGTGAGTATATTGCCCCCATCCCATGAGCCCTAATTTTGTTTAATAACCTCTTCTGTGGCACCTTATTGAATGCCTTCTGAAAATCCAAATACACCACATCCACTGGTTCCCCCTTATCTATTCTGCTAGTTACAACCTCAAAAAACTCTTAACAGGTTTTTCAAACACGAGTTCCCTTTCATAAATCTGTGTTGACTCTGCCCAATCCTATTATTATTTTCTAAGTGCCCTGTTACTTTAATAATAGATTCTAGCATTTTCCCTACTACTGCTGTCAGGCTAACTGGTCTGTAATTCCCTGTTTTCTCTCTCCCTCCTTTCTTAAATAGTGGGGTTACATTTGCCACCTTCCAATCCGTGGGAACCGTTCTAGAATCTATGGAATTTTGGAAAATGACAACCAATGCATCCACTATTTCTATATCCACCTCTTTCAAAACCCTAGGATGTAGGTCATCAGGTTCAGGGGATTTATCGACTTTCAGTCCCATTAATTTCTCCAGTACTATTTTTTTACTAATACTAATTTCTTTCAGTTCCTCATTCTTGCTAGAGCCTTGGTTCTCCACTATTTACGGGAAGCTTTTTGCGTCTTCTTCCGTGAAGACAGACACAAAGTATTGGTTTAATTTCTCTGCCATTTCCTTATTCCACATTATAATTTCTCCTGTCTCAGCCTATAAGGAACCCACATTTACTTTAGCTAATCTTTTTCCTTTTTACATACCTATAGAAGCTTTTACAGTCTGTTTTTATGTCTCTTGCTGGTATACTCTCATATTCTATTTTCCCTTTTGTTGTCAATTTCTTGGTCCTCCTTTGCTGAATTCTAAAATCCTCCCACTTCTCAGGCTTACTACTCTTTTTGGCAACATTATAAGCCTCTTCCTTTGATCTAATACTGTCTTTAACTTCTCTAGTTAGCCACGGTTGGACCACTATTCCTGTGGGGTTTTTGTGCCTTAAAGGAATGTATATTTGTTGTAAATTATGTATTAATTCTTTAAATGCTAGCCATTGCTTATCTACCGTCGCACCTTTTAATGTAGTTTCCCAATCTACCTTAGCCAACTCGCCCCTCAGTTTGCTTTGTTTAGATTTAAGACACCCTAGTTTCGGATTTAACTAAATCACTTTCAAACTCAATATAAAATTCTATCATATTATGGTCACTCTTCCCTAAAGGCCCCTTTACTGCAGGGTTATTAATTAACCCTTTCTTATTGCACAATACTAGATCTAAAATAGCTTGTTCCCTAGTTAGTTCCTCAACACACATCTTGCATACATTCCATGAATTCGTCCTCCACACTATTACTGCAAATTTGGTTCGCCCAGTCTATATGTAGATTGAAGTCCCCCTTGTTACACGCACCTCTAATTCCTGATTTATACTCTGCCCTACATTACAACTACTGTTTGTGGGCTAAAAACAACTCCCACCAATGTTTCCTGCCCCTTGCTATTTCTACTTCTTGATTTTTGGAGCTAAGATCCTTTCTCTCTACTGTCTTTATCCCATCCTTTATTACCAGGGCTACCCCTCCTCCTTTTCCATTTTGCCTATCTCTTCTAAAAGTTAAGTATCCTGCAATATTTAGTTCCCAACCTTGGCCACTTTGCAACCACGTCTCCGTTGTGGCTATTAGATCAAACCTGGTATTTTCTGTCTGCACTATTCATCTATTGTTGGGCGCATTCAGATATAGTGCCTTTAGCTTTGACTTATTTCTATTTTTCCCTGATGTCACCTTAGTCACTGATGCCTTATTACCTTTGTTACTCTCTGTCCCATTCCTGACCCACTCTGCTTATTTTTACCCCAAACTCTACTCTGCTCTCGAGCCTTGACATTTCTCTTGCTGCTTTTAAATTTACTCTTTCCTGAATCCTCCCATTCCCCCTTCATTCGTTTAAAGCCCTGTCTACTGCCCCAGTTATTCAGTTCACCAGGACACTGGTCACAGCCCGGTTTAAGTGGACCTCGTCCCAACGGAACAGCGCCCTCTTTTCCCAGTACTGGTGCCAGTGCACCATGAACTGAAACCCCTTCCTCCCACACCAATCTTTGAGCCATGTATTTAAACCTCTAATCTATTTGTCCCTATGCCAATTTGTGCGTGGCTCAGGTAACAATCCAGAGATTATTACTTTTGAGGCTCTGTTTTTTAAATTTGGATCCTAGCTCTTCAAATTCCCTCGGCAGAACCTCATTCCTAGTTCTGCCTATGTCGTTGGTTCCTACGTGGACCGCGACAACTGGATCCTCCCACTCCCACTCCAAGTTCTTCTCCAGCCGTGAGGAGATGTCTTTAACCCTGGCACCAGGCAGGCAACACAACCTTCTGAACTCTCGGTCGTGGCTGCAGAGAACAGTATCTACCCCCCTGACTATACAGTCCCCTACCACAACTACATTCCCTTTCACTCCCCCCACTTGAATGGCCTCCTGCACCATGGTGCCATGGTCAGCTTGCTCATCCGTCCTGCAGGCTTTTCCCTCATCCACACAGGCAGCAAGAATCTCATACCTGTTGGACAAGGGCAAAGGCAGAGGCTCCTCCAGCACTTCACCTGGGGTCCCCTTACCTGCCTGAGTTGCAGTCACACCTTCCTGTCCCTGACCACTAACCAGACCTGTACCACTACCTAACCTAAGGGGTGTGACTGCCTCCTGGATCAAAGTGTCCAGGTAACTCTCCCTGTCCCTGATGCCCCGCAATGTCTGCACCTCAGACTCCAGCTCAAAAACTCTGAGCTGAAGTTCCTCAAGATGCAGGCACTTACTGCAAACGTGGTTGTCCAGGATCACAATGCTCTCCACAAACTCCCACATGCTGCAGTTGCGGCACACCACCTGCACTGCCATCCCTATATGACCTTATTTTATTTAATTAAATTTGTAATTAGGTAACTTAGTTTACAGTATAGTTTCCTGACTACTTACTTGATCCAGATTAAGTTAAGGGCACTGAAATTAAATATCTACCTGTAACACAAAGCACTACAAGTAGTGTAGACAAAAAGCAACAACTCCTGCCCCTTCTTCTCCAAATTCCCACTCTTTCCAAATTCCCAAATAAAACACTCTGTTCAAGTCCACTCTGTTTAATCCCGCACTGTGCAGACTGCTCTGTGCTCTGCAGAAATGTTTACTTTTATACACTAGGAGTCTCACCCAATTTACAAGTGTTTACTCAGCTCCCCTGCTCCTAGTGATTCGTGCCTATTCAAGACTGACGATAACTGCCACTGGCAGGCAGCTTCTGTTAACTACAGTTTTTAAAGTTCTAGGTTAAAATCAAAATCTTAAACTAAAATTCACTTTTTACAGCTTCTACTTACCCAATACTTCCCAGAAATTTCCACTCTTTCAAATTCCCAAATAAAACACACTGTTCAAGTCCAATCCGTTTAATCCTGTTCTATGCAGACAATAAAACACTCTGTTCAAGTCCACTCTGTTTAATCCTGCTCTGTGCAGACAACTACAACTTGCTTTTGTACAGCACCTTTAATGTAGGAAAACGTCTCAAGGTGTTCAAACTGTTGTTAGAAATAGCCAGATTATGGCTATCTCTGGCCACTAAATAATCAGGTTCGAGTGCAAACCAATGTGGTGGGTATGTTGTGTTTAATCAGAGTTTAAGATGGAATATAACACATTAGTTATACGACCGTCACAAGAAGCTGATACCGATCCGATCGGACAGATGCTTGACACACGTGAGCAATTCTCCTCTTCCTTTCATCTAGGGCCTCCTTCTCTCTCTCTTCCGTCTGTGAGTACAAGCTTTCGGGAGGTCACTTATTCTACTTTTAGGGGTGGGCCTGAACCTGGATATTGACAAGACCTTTTGACTTATAGAAGTTCCCCATAAACCTTAATAGCCAATGGGACTTCTAGTCCTTTGTCTCGATTCTTGTGTCAAAGCCCGCCCTAAAGATGTCTTACGATTTTGGCCACATGTCTTTCTCTGTTTATATTTTCCCAGGGTTTCCTTCCTGTGGAATTCGTGTCTTAGCTCTTTCGTCCGTATCCTTCTTTGATCTCAAGAGGCCCAACCAGAAACCTGTTCGCTTCAGAGTGTTACCTCCTTTATGACGTAGCAAATGTTTGTTAACTTCCCCAAACTTCCTTCCGTTATCTTTGCAAGCAGTTCTGTTAAGCCAACTTCAAATCCTACCTTAGCATTATACATAAAATACATAAACAAGGTTCAAGTCTTAACTTAAAAACAACATAATCGCTTAGCAACAGAGAGATTACCCTCCATAGGAAACCATAACATTAGCACTTCTAAGCATTTATCTTTCCCAAGGAGACTTTCCGTCTGCAATTTGAACATAACCATTTAAACACAGCATTTTTCACGTCACAGTTTTAATCGCATAACCATATACAGGAAACTCTCGATTTACCGGCACCTAAATAACCGGAAACCTCTGTTAACCGGCAAAATTCAGGAGTAGGTTCAGGTAAGTTTTACTTCATATTAGTGGCCGTTCCTGGATCTGTGGCTGTGTAATCGAGGTTCCTGCACTTGTTGCTAAGCAACAGGGACGCTTGGTCTGTGGCCGGGGTTCCTGCACTTGTTGCTAAGCAACAGGGAAGCCTGGATTTGTTGGTGTGTACGGAGCTCTCGTACCTTTTAACTATACTTCTCTGTAATCCGGACTTTTTGATAAACCGGCACCACGGCGGTTCCGTCAGTGCCGGATAAAAAAAGAGTTTCCTGTACATTTTTAGGTATCTTTAGTTTCTAACACTAGTAGACTTGACCTACGTTATGCCCGAGTCCACCCTCCACAATCCCAGAGCTGGGATGTTAGTCTTGTAAGTGACTGAGCGATACCACTAACGTTGTTTGGGTGTAAGTTAGACCTTCATGTTTATGCAGGGAACATAAACTGCAGCTACTCAATAGTCCAAAAAATTAGCACAGGGTTCAAACAACAAAAGTTCATAAATTTGAAAGTGCCAACTGTAGAACAATTCTAGTCAGTGTCAGCACCTGACTATCTCGCCCTGTTGCACAGAAGAGTTATGATACCAATTGGCCCTCACTTAATCCAGGCTGCTGGGAGTGTGTGATAGGTTATGGAAAATCTATTGGCTTGTTGGTACTCTAGTGCAGACTCTCCTAATTTTTCAGTGCTCCAAGTAACCTGAGTCAAGTTAATGTTTTGTATTCCTTCAATAGTATGCTGCAATTAGTTTTTTTCAAACATAAAGAGCAGTTGGAGAAAGTATCAATAGTTGGATACAAGTAGTGGTTGGACTCGGGTGCCAATTGAGACGCTGATCATACAAAAATAAATTTCAACTTTTTAAAACAAACAAGCACAATTTTTTTTTAAATGCTGGAGTATGTCCTTCTAAGGAGCACGCTCGATTGACTATTTTATAGAACTGAATTATTTGAGATGACGACAGTGGTTTCTAGAGCTGCCTTCTAATGATCTGATTGGTCAGTATAGCTAGGAGTGTAGCTCTGAAATAACAACAGAAAATGCTGGAAAAACTCAGCAGGTCAGGCAACATCCGTGGAGAGAAATTTGAGTTGATGTTTCGGGTCGAACCCTTCTTCAAAACTGGAAAGAAAAGAAACTGTAGCTCTGAAGTCTTGCACAGGTCATGTACACACAGTAGCCCTTTCCCACTCAGTGAATTTCTAATTTGGTTTATAATTTCTAATGAAATTCCTGCCAATCCAGTAAAAGCAGTTCTGTGTATAGCACAGTGGCAGATCGCTGTGTACTACGATATGAATATGCACAGGATTCTTCACATGATTAAGTCCTAATCTCAGCTGATCTGTTTGTGAGTGATAACCTGAGATTAGAGAAAATCAGAAGATCACTCAACCTGAATTATGCTCTGCATCTCTTAGTGTCCCACTTAATTGCACAGATTTGTAAAGAGCAGCTACTTCTCCTTTTAGTTCGAAATAATAGATCAAAGAGTTAAAAATGGAAAATGGGAAGAAGAGAGTTTGGGGAATAATGTTTCTCATCATAAGTATCTGCTATTATAATCGTATAGAGGGTTGGAATGAAGAGGGACCATTGGGGACATTCAAGCTTGGACATTTCAACAGACCATGTACATTTTCCTCCTTTGCAGCCCTTTTCCAACTTGATGGTACTGATGATGTTTTCCTCAAAAGAAAACTGACCTTTACAGCTCATGTTTCTTCAAGTCTGTGATCTTGGTGAAGAATAATAACACTTCTGGGTCCTGATGGAGTCTTTCCCATTACAGAAAGAAAGAACTTGCATTTATTTAGCGCCTTTCACGACCACCGGATGTCCCAAAGTGCTTTACAGCCAATAAAGTACTTTTTGAAGTGTAGTCACTGTTGAAATATAAGAAATGCGACAGCCAATTTGCGTACAGCAAGCTCCCACAAACAGCAATGTGATAATGACCAGATAATCTGTTTTAGTGATGTTGATTGAGGGATAAATATTGGCCAGGGCACTGGGGATAACTCCCCTGCTCTTTGAAATAGTGTCATGGGATCTTTTATGTCCACCTGAGAGAGCAGATGAGGCCTTGGTTTAACATCTCCTCTGAAAGACGGCACCTCCAACAGTGCAGCACTCCCTCAGTACTCCACTGGAATGTCAACCTAGAATTTTGTGCTGCAGTCTCTGGAGTGGTACTTGAGCCCACAACCTTCTGACTCTGAGGCAAGAGTGATACCAACTGAGCCACAGTTGTGTGCCTCTGAATTTATCCCTGTGGTACGGTCTCTCTTTACCCTCTCCACTTTTCCTTCTCCTTGGATATTTACTCAATGTTCCTCCTGTCCTTAAGAAAGGTGAACGCCCCTTGATTCTTTTGGATACTGCCGTATTGTCCTTAATTAAGTTTCTAAAGTTATGCAAGCTGCTGCTAAAATTACTCGTCGCCTTGAAAGTGTTGGCTGGATCCATGATTACAAGATAGCTATGAGTGTGAGAGGGCATTGGCCCAGCTAAGCTCCTCATCGAGAACAATATCCCACCATAGCACCCAGCAGTTTCATATGCCGGTATGGTTTGTGGCATAGTAATTTCATGGGTGGTCTTGATGCCTATGTGATGCACATCTGGAACTCTGCTCTTCACCACTTTGATTATTCACTTACCATTCTCTGGCACTCCTAAAGAAGTTGCTATCATGTGGTTTCCCACTAAAATATGTTTATGGCTATGGAGATTGCTCTTGAATCACTCAGTCTGTGCTGTCGTTAATAGCTCAACCTCTGACTTAGTTTTCATTCATTCACAATCCCCCAGGACTCTCTTCCTCCTCCCACCCTGTCCCTCCATATAATGCTGGCTTCGCCCACTCATCATTCCAATCCTATCCACTCTTCAGATATTCCATACTTTTTCAGTGATTTATTTCAGATTGCACTACTTTAGTTCCACAGCTTCTGTTCTCAGTGCAATGGCTAAATCTTGATCTTCATGCCATTCAATGTTACTTTTTTCCTCCAAGAACAGTGTTTCTTCATCTGTTACAAGTCCAAATAGCAGCTACCAGCACTTACTTTTGTTTGCTCTACCTTTAGTCTTCCTTCATCTATCAACATTCTTCTTCTCACTATCTATTTTGACCCAAAATGGAACCCCTACATCTCCATTGCTAATGCTGTTTCTAAGAACCTTGATACACTTTTTGGTTCCAAGCGCTTATTCTTCCCCATAATAATTCTTAACTCTAGATTGCGAAGTATGATGATGATTCTTAACTCTCAATCCAAGACTTGAACAGTGCTTCCATGTATGGAGGATCCTTTCTAATACCCTTCTCGCACTTCTAGTCAGGCTACAAAATAAAAGCTCATTTCTGATAGACGATTCCTGACACATGACTCGTTTCCAATCTCTCCCTCAATGCATCTCTTTATTTTATCAGTGTTACTATCGTGAGTGCTGCTGAACTTTTCCCCTCTTGTACCTCCCAAGCTGAAAATATGATGCGTTACAAATATTTCCTCCCTTCATCCTCACTGTATTAAAATCAAGATTGTTTGAGCGTTCTCTTACTTCACAAAGGGTAGTGGAAATCTGGAGCACGCTTCCAAAAAGCTATTGAGGGTAGGTCAATTGAAAATTTCAAAACTGAGATTGATTGATTTTTAAGCCAGATATTAAGGGTGATGGGACCAAGGTGGATAAATGGAGTTAAGGCACAGATCAGCCATGATCTAATTGAATGGCAGAAAAGGCTTGAGGTGTGAAATGGCCTCCTCCTGTTCTTATCTTCAGCTCATCCTTTCCTCGGGCCAAAAGATTGTGGAACCCTTTACCTTCCTCAGTTGCCAATGATTTTACTGGATTGTTCGCAGTATATTCAGTATGTGTAGCCTTTTGTGTGTTGGTTTAACTTAAATTTGGGGTCTCTTAAACTGTTCTGCAGTGCACACAACTATCGGGTTAAATGTAAATTGCTTATGCATGTTTCTTTTTTAGCTTCCCAAAATTCTCAATTGACAATATCAGGTTCTGCTGCCTCTCTTTGCCAACCATCTCTTGGGGAATCTCCATCAGCAACAAGAAAAACACTGTTTGCAGGCAAGTGAATTAAAAGATATATCTCTTGAGCTATTTGAATTTTAATGATCTTTAATTAAAACCGTCAATGCTCAGGTTCTTTTCATACATCCCTGTGATGGGAAATGTATCTTTAAGTAGAACTGGTATTATAGAAGGCTGAAGTTTTATTGAAGCCTGCAAACAAGATCGATGTAGTTCATAGAATCACACAGCACAGAAAGAGACCATTTGGCCCATTGCACCTGTGCCAGCTTTTTGAAAGAGCTATCCAATTAGCCCTACTCCTCTGCTCTTTCCCCATAGCCCTGCAAGTATTTATCCAATTCTCTTTTTAAAGTTACGATTGAATCTGTTTCCACCACCCTCTCAGGCAGTGCATTCCAGATCGCAACAACTTGCTGCGTAAAAAAAAAAAATCCTCATGTCACCTCTAGTTCTTTTGCCCATCACCTTAAATCTGTGTCCTCGGTTACTGACCCTTCCGCTTCTGGAAATAGTTTCTCCTTATTTACTATCAAAACCGTTCATGATTTTTAACACCTCTATCAAATCTCCTCTTAACCTTCTCTGCTGTTGGGAAAACAACCCCAGCTCCTCCAGTCCCTCCATAGAACTGAAGTCCGTTATCCCTGGTACCATTCTAGTAAATCTCTAATGCACCCTCTCCAAGGCCTTGACATCCTTCCTAAAGTGTGGAACTCAGAATTGAACACAGTACGCCAACTGAGGCCTAACCAGTATTTTATAAAGGTGCAGCATAACTTCCTTGCTTTTGTATTCTATGTCTCTATTAATAAAGCCAAGCATCCCATATGCTTTTTTACCAGCCCCCTCAACTTGTCCTGACACCTTCAAAGATTTGCCTCTCTGTTCCTGCACCCTCTTTAAAATTGTACCATTCAGTTTATATTGCCTCCCCTCATTCTTCCTAAAAGGAAAGAAAGACTTGCATTTATATTGCACCTTTCACGACCTCAGGATGTCCCACAGCGCTTTACAGCCAATGAAGTACGTTTGAAGTGTAGTCACTGTTGTAATGTAGGACCTACCAAAATGTATCACTTCACACTTCTCTGTGTTAAATTTCATCTGCCTTGTGTTTGCCCATTTCACCAGGCTGTCTATGTCCTCCTGAAATCTGTTATTATCCTCCTCACAGTTTACTAAATTTCTGAGTTTTGTATCATCTGCAAACTTTGAAATGATGCCCTGTATACCCAAGTTAATATATATCAAAAAGAGCAGTGGTCCTAATACTGACCCCTGGGGAACACCACTGTATACGTCTCTCCTGTCTGAAAAATAACAGTTCACCGCTACTGACTGCTTTCTGTCCCTTAGCCAATTTTGTATCCATGTTGCATAAGAAATAGGAGCAGGGGTAGGCCATTCGGCCCTTCGAGCCTGCTCCGCCATTCAATGAGATCATGCCTGATGTTGCCACTGCCCCTTTCATCCCATGGGCTTTAATTTTGCTTACATGTCTATTATGTGGTACTTTGTCAAACGCCTTTTGAAAGTCCATATACACAACATCAACTGCACTACCCTCATCAACCCTTTCTGTTACTTCATCAAAGAACTCAATCAAGTTAGTCAAACACAATTTGCCTTTAAAAAATTTGGGCTGATCTTTATTTATTAGCCTATAATTTTCAAAGTGCCAATTAATTTTTTGCCGGATTATTGTATCTAAAAGTTTCCTCACCGCTGCCTGGCTTGGGTTTATCCCCCTCCCCTTTTTTAAACAGGGTTGTAACATTTGCAGTCCTCTGGCACCAATTCATGGGGGGTGGGAGGGTAAGCTGTGAGGAGGATGTCGTGAAACTCCAGTACGATTTGGACAGGTTGGGTGATTGGGCAGAAACATGGCAAATGCACTATAATGTGGATAAATGTGAGGTTATCCACTTTGGTGGCAAGAACAGGAAGGCAGATTATTATTTGAATGGCAATAGATTGGGAGAAGGGGAAGTGCAAAGAGACCTGGGTGTTATTGTGCACCAGTCGCTGAAGGTAAGCATGCAGGTGCAGCAGGCGGTTAAGAAGGCAAATGGTATGTTGGCCTTCGTAGCAAGAGGGTTCGAGTACAGGAACAAGGATGTCTTGCTACAGTTGTACAGGGCCTTGGTGAGACCGCACCTTGAGTATTGTGTGCAGTTTTGGTCACCTTACCTGAGGAAGGACGTTCTTGCCATGGAGGGAGTGCAGCGAAGATTCACCAGGCTGATACCTGGGATGGCAGGAATGACGTATGAGGCGAGATTGTGTCGATTGGGCTTATACTCACTGGGGTTTAGAAGATTGAGAGGGGATCTCATCGAAACCTATAAAATTCTGTCAGGTCTGGACAGACTAGATGCAGGAAGGATGTTTCGGATGGCAGGGGAGTCCAGAACCAGGGGTCATAGTCTAAGGATAAGGGGTAAGCCATTTAGGACTGAAATGAGGAGGAATTTCTTCACCCATAGAGTGGTGAACCTGTGGAATTCTCTGCCACAGAGGGCAGTGGAGGCCAGTTCATTAAATATATTCAAGAAAGAGTTGGATATATTTCTTGAGGCTAAAGGGATCAAGGGATATGGGGAGAAGGCAGGGACAGGGTACTGAATTTGGATGATCAGCCATGATCTCATTGAATGGCGGAGCAGGCTCGAAGGGCCGAATGGCCTACTCCTGCTCCTATCTTCTATGTTTCTATGTCCAAGGAGCATTGGAATATTGTGGCCAGAGCCTTTGCAATTTACACCTTTACTTTCCTCAGTAACCGAGGATGCATCCCATCAGGAATTTTCTACTTTGGGTACTGCCAACCTTTCAAAATCAGGAGGGGTCTGGACAGAGTAGATAGAGGGAAACTGTTCCCATTGACAGAAGGGTCGAGAACCAGAGGACACAGATTTAAGGTGATTGGCAAAAGAACCAAAGGCGACGTAAGAAAAAACTTTTTTACGTAGCGAGTGGTTAAGATCTGGAATGTACTGCCTGAAAGGGTGGTGGGGGCAGATTCAATCACAGCTTTCAAAAGGGAGTTGAATAAGTATTTGAAGGAAAGAAATTTGCCCGGCTACGGGGAAAGTGCGGGGGAGTGGGACTAGCTGAAGTGCTCTTGCAGAGAGCCGGCATGGGCTCAATGGGCCGAATGGCCGCCTTCCGTGCTGTAATCATTCTATGATAAGTGCCTCCTTTATCTATTTTTATCCTATCCAAAATTCCTCCTTTACTGCTATATTGGCAGCATCCTCTTCTCTAGTGAAGACAGATGCAAAGTACTCATTTAGTACCTCAGACATTCCCCCTGCCTCCACAAGAAGATCTCCTTTTTGGTCCCTAATCGGCCCTACCCTTCCTTTGCCTACCCTTTTACTATTTCATAGAATCATAGAATTGTTACAGCACAGAAGGAGGCCATTCAGCCCATCGAGCCTGTGCAGGCTCTCTGCAAGAGCACTAAAGCTAGTCCCACTCCCCCGCCCTTTCCCTGTAGCCCTGCAATTTTTTTTCTTTCGGGTACTTATCCAATTCCCTTTTGAAAGACACAATTGAATCTGCCTCCACCATCCTCTCAGGCAGTGTATTCCAGATCCCAACCACTCGCTGCGTAAAAAGTTTCTCCTGTCGCCTTTGGTTCTTCTGCCAATCACCTTATATCTGTGTCGTCTGGTTCTCGACCCTTCCGCCATGGGAACAGTTTCTCTCTATTTACTCTGTCTAAGCCCCTCATGCTTTGAACACCTCGATCAAACTCCTCTCAATCTTCTCTGCTCTAAGGAGAACAAACCCAGTTTATCTAGTCTTTCCATGTAACTGAAGTCCCTCATCCCTGGAACCATTCTTGTAAATCTTTTCTGCACCCTCTCTGAGGCCTCCACATCCTTCCTAAAGTGCAGTGCCCAGAATTGGACACAATACTCCAGTTGAGGTCTAACCAGTGTTTTATAAAGGTTCATCATAACTTCCTTGCTTTTGTACTCTATGCCTCTAATTATGAAGCCCAGGATCCCATATGCTTTTTTAACCACTTTCTCAACCTGCCCTACCACCTTCAACGATTTGTGCACATATACCGCCAGGTCTCTCTGTTCCTGCACCCCCTTTAGAATTGTACCCTTTCGTTTATATTGCCTCTCCTAGTTCTTCCTACCAAAATGTATCACTTCGCACTTTTCTGCGTTAAATTTCATCTGCCACGTGTCCACCCATTCCACCAGCCTGCCTCTGTCCTCCTGAAGTCTATCACTATCCTCCTCACTGTTCGCTATACTTCCAAGTTTTGTGTCATCTGCAAATTTTGAAAATGTGCCCTGTACACCCAAATCTAAGTCAAGAAAAGCAGTGGTCCTAGTACCGACCTCGGGGGAACACCACTTCCTTCAGTCTGAAAAATAACCATTCACCACTACTCTCTGTTTCCTGTCATTTAGCCTATTTCATAGAAACATAGAAGATAGGAGCAGGAGTAGGCCATTCGGCCCTTCGAGCCTGCTCCGCCATTCAACGAGATCATGGCTGATCATCCAAACCCTAGCACCCGGTCCCCACACCGACAGCCATCCCACACAAGCCCTATCCCCGTAACCCCATGTATTTACTCCCCCCTAACACTAAGGGCCAATTTTTTTATCATGGCCAATCAACCTAACCCGCACATCTTTGGACTGTGGGAGGAAACCGGAGCACCCGGAGGAAACCCACGCAAACATGGGGAGAATGTGCAAACTCCACACAGACAGTCACCCGAGGCCGGATTTGAACCCGGGTCCCTGGCGCTGTGAGGCAACAGTGCTAACCACTATGCCACCATGCTGCCACCGACCCTTTTATTCCAAGAGCTTCAACTTTGCTGGCAAGCCTATTATGTGACACTTTATCAAACGCCTTTTGGAAGTCCATGTACGCCACATCAACCGCATTGCCCTCATCAACCCACTCATCAACCTCATCAAAAAACTCGATCAAATTAGTTAAACACGATTGGCCTTTAACAGATCCGTGCTGGCTTTCCTTAATTAATCCATACTTGTCCAAGTGACTGTTAATTTTGTCCCAGATTATCATTTCTAAAATCTTCCCCACCACCGAGGTTAAACTGACTGGCCTGTCGTTGCTGGGTTTATCCTTGCACTCTTTTTTGATTTACATGTTTATAAAAGATTTTTGGGTTCCTTTTTATGTTGGCCGCTAATCTAGTCTTATACTCTCTCTTTTCCCCTCTTTTTTAGATCTCCTCTGAAATTTCTATATTCAGCTTAGTTCTCTACTGAAGTAGCAACCTTACAGTTGTTATAAGCCCCTTTTTTCTGTTTCATTATAATCTCCATACTTTTAGTCCTCCAGGGTGCTCTAGCTTTGGATGCACTTCCTTTCCCACTCGTGGGAATGTGTCTACTCTGTACCGGAACTATCTCCTCTTTGAAGATCTCCATTGTTCAACTACTGTTTTGCCTACCAATTTTTTATTCTAATCCACCTGGGCCAGATCCCTTTTTAATTCACTGAAATTGGCCATCCTCTAGTTAAGTATTTTTAAGCTTGACTGTCCCTTGTCCTTTTCCATAACTATTGTAAACCTGATGATATTATGATCACTGTTCCCCAAATGCACCCCCCACTGAAACATGCTCCACTTGCCCCACTGCATTCCCCAGAAGTAGATCCAGCACTGTTTCCTTCTGCGTTGGGTTGGAAACACACTGATCAAGAAAGTTCTCTTGTACATATTTCAAGAATTCCTCCCCCTCTTTGCCCTTGACATTGTTACTATCCCAGTCTATATTCGGATAATTGAAATCCCCCATTATCACTACTCTATTGTTCTTGCATCTTTCTGTAATTGTCCTCCAAGTTTGCTCCTCTATCTCCTTCCCACTATTTCATGGCCTGTAGTATACACCCAATTATGTCCTTTACCATGGTGCCAAAGTGGCAGCGTTCTCATGTCGGTAGTTGCAGAAAGTCCTGACTGTCTCCCTGACTATTGAATTCCCTATAACCATTGAATTTTGGTGTTAACGCTGTGCTCTAGCACCATTTTTGTGGCAAAAACTACTAAGTTTTGAGCATACAAACTGCTCTGGGATATTTACTTCAGTTAAGTAAATTAATAACAGCTGTTCAAGTAATAATTGATTTATTATTTCCTTCAGTTCAGATTAATTATAGACCTCTGGAGAGCTTCTTCAGTGCACTTGTAACAGAGAGTGACCCAAATATGAATTTCCTCAGTTTGTGTGATGCATTGTTTACACAATGTTAATTTGTTTGTACATTGACCGAATTATTGAGAAATTTTCCAGGGCTATGGAAAAAGCCCAGAATGCACCTGTGGGAAAGATTTGCTCTAAAGACATTATGCAGCATTTTATTTTGCCTCCTTCATTGTTGACTGAATTACTTTTGTGCCACCCATCTGTCGTGCCTTAGACATGCAAGTAGAGAAGTTGGAATGGATGGGGGAGGGCAGAAATGGAATAAGCAAGGGGTAAGGCTCACGACAGAAAACAAGTCTCAAAGGAAAGAATCAAGTTGGAGGGAAGAGAGAAAATAAGCCAAGAAAGAGCATTCTGTTTGAGAGAGAGAAAAATAAGCAGGGGTAAATCTAAGAAAAGACATAAATAAAAATAAGGTAATTTTTTAATTTTTTAAAATTCATTTTTATGGGATGTGGGCGTCGCTGGCAAGGCCAACATTTATTGCCTATCCCTAATTGCCCTTAAGAAGGTGGTGGTTAGCTGCCTTCTTGAACCGCTGCAGTCTGTGTGGTGAAGGTACTCCCACAGTGCTGTTAGGGAGTTCCAGGATTTTGACCCAGTGACGATGAAGGACCGGCGATATACTTCTAAGTCAGGATGGTGTGTGACTTGGAGGTGGTGGTGTTCCCATGCACTTGCTGCCCTTGTCCTTCTAGGTGGAAGAGGTCGCGGGTTTGAGAGGTGCTGCCAGAGAAGCCTTGGCGAGATGCTGCAGTAAGGTGGTAGATGGGGTTCCAATCAAGTGGGCTGCTTTGTCCTGGATGGTGTCGAGCTTCTTGAGTGTTGTTGGAGCTGCACTCATCCAGGCAAGTGGGGAGTATTCCATCACACTCCTTACTTGTGCCTTGTAGATGGTAGAAAGGCTTTGGGGAGTCAGGAAGTGAGACACTTGCCGCAGAATACCTAGCCTCTGACCTGCTCTTGTTGCCACAGTTTTTATATGGCTGGTCCAGTTGAGTTTCTGGTCAATGGTGACCCCCAGGACATTGATAATGGGGGATTTGGCGATGGTAATGCCATTGAATGTCAAGGGGCGGTGGTTAGACTCTCGCTTGTTGGAGATAGTCTTTGTCTGGCACTTGTGTGGCGTGAATGTTACCTGCCACTTATCAGCCCAAGCCTTAATGTCGTCCAGGTCTTTTTGCATACAGGCATGGACTGCTTCATTATCTGAGGAGTTGTGAATGGCACTGAACACTGTGCAGTCATCAGCGAACATCCCCATTTCTGACCTTATGTTGGAGGGAAGGTCATTGATGAAGCAGCTGAAGATGGTTGGGCCTAGGACACTGCCCTGAGGAACTCCTGCAGCGATGTCCTGGGGCTGTGATCATTGACCTTCAACCAGCACAATCATCTTCCTTTGTGCTAGGTATGACTCCAGCCAGTGGAGAATTTTCCCCCTGATTCCCATTGACTTCAGTTTTAATAGGGCTCCTTCATGCCACACTCAGTCAAATGCTGCCTTGATGTCAAGGGCAGTCACTCTCACCTCGCCTCTGGAATTCAGCTCCTTTGTCCATGTTTGGACCAAGGCTGTAATGAGGTCGGGAGCCGAGTGGTCTTGGCGGAACCCTAATTGGGCATCAGTGAGTAGGTTATTGGTGAGTAAGTGCCGCTTGATAGCACTTTCGATGACACCTTCCATCACTTTGCTGATGATTGAGAGTAGACTGATGGGGCGGTAATTGTCCTGCTTTTTGTGGACAGGACATACCTGGGCAGTTTTCCACATTGTTGGATAGATGTCAGTGTTGTAGCTGTACTGGAACAGCTTGGCTAGAGGCGCGGCTAATTCTGGAGCACAAGTCTTCAGCACGACAGCCGGGATGTTGTCGGGGCCCAGAGCCTTTGCTGTATCCAGTGCGCGGAGCCGTTTCTTGATAACACGTGGAGTGAATCGAATTGGCTGAAGACTGGCTTCTGTGATGGTGGGGACCTCAGGAGGAGGCCGATATGGATCATCCACTCGGCACTTCTGGCTGAAGATGGTTGCAAACGCTTCATCCTTGTCTTTTGCACGCGCGTGCTGGGCTCCACCATCATTTAGGATGGGGATATTCATGGAGTCTTCTCCTCCTGTTAGTTGTTTAATGGTCCACCACCATTCACGACTGGATGTGGCAGGACTGCAGAGCTTTGATCTGATCCGTTGATTGTGGAATCGCTTAGCCCTGTCTATAGCATGCTGCTTCCGCGTTTTAGTATGCATGTAGTCCTGTGTTGCAGCTTCCCCAGGTTAGCACCTCGTTTTTAGGTACGGCCTGGTGCTGCTCCTGGCAAGCTCTTCTACACTCCTTATTGAATCAGGGTTGGTCCGCTGGCTTGATGGGAATGGTAGAGTGAGGGATATGCCGGGCCATGAGGTTACAGATTGTGGTGGAATACAATTCTGGTGATGGACATTGAAGTCCCCCACCCAGAGTACATTCTGTGCCCTTGCTGCTCTCAGTGCTTCTTCCAAGTGGTGTTCAACATGGAGGAGTACTGATTCATCAGCTGAGGGAGGACGGTAGGTGGTAATCAGCAGGCGGTTTCCTTGCCCATGCTTGACCTGAAGCCATGAGACTTCATGGGTTCCGGAGTCAATGTTGAGGACTCCCAGGGCCACTCTTTCCCGACTGTATACCACAGTGCCGCCACCCCTGGTGGGTCTGTCCTGCCGGTGGGACAGGACATACCCAGAGATGGTGATGGAGGAGTTTGGGACATTGGCTGATAGTCATACTCACAGAATCATACCTATGTCAGGCTGTTGCTTGACTAGTCTGTGGGACAGCTCTCCCAATTTTGGCACAAGTCCCTAGATGTTGGTGAGGAGGACTTTGCAGGGTCAACTGGTATGTCGTTGCCGTGTCCGTAACCGGTGACGAGGTCGATGCCGGGTGGTCCGTCAGGTTTCATTCTTTTTATTGTTTTTCGTAGCGCTTAGTTACAACTGAATGACTTGCTAGGCAATTTCAGAGGGCAGTTAAGAGTCAACCACATTTCTGTGAGTCTGGAGTCACATATAGGCCAGACCAGGTAAGGACGGCAGATTTCCTTCCCTAAAGGGCATTAGTGAACCAGATGGGTTTTTACGAGAATCCGATAGTTTCAAGGTTATCATTAATGATACTGGTAATTATTCCAGATTTATTTAATTAACTGAATTTAAATTCCCCAGCTGCCACACCTCTGGATTACTCAGTTACAGTAAGCAATAACATTATACATTTGTGGCCTGAGAAGTTGATTTTGTGTTTTAAGAATGTTTTCTTTTAAATTTACGGAATAATCTAAGATACAAAGAGTTTGCAAAATTTATCGAAGCAGAAGATAGTTGGAAACTTGACTGATTTTTCAGTTATGAATAATCTGAGCTCCACTTGCACAGTCACGTCCTGCAATAATCTTGCATCTGACTATTTTGTTTAATCTATTAGCAGAACATTCCTAACATCTAATTGCACTGAAGCCAGAACATGTCACAACTTTAACAGAATGAGGGGCTTCTAATACCTTTAACATGCTTTACTATATTTATTATGTTATGCTGAATGCCTGAAAATTACAGGGGTTAAATTCGATAGCCCCTGAAAACTGACGCAGGGATCGCGATGCACGATTAACGTTGCAATTTTTCGATGAACAATGCACGTTACTTCTGATGCAGGCAGCATGCAGACTTCGTGCTGCCTGCTAATTTAAATGATTGGTGCGTGCAACCACTCAACAGCGTGTTTAGCCTCAGCAAGGGGCCCATGTTTGTGCGAGGCTAGCACTACTTAAAGCCACCCTGCACCACTTAAAGGGGAGGTGCATTGTGGCTGGAGCAGGAGCTGGAACTCTTTGTGGATGAGACTCAGAGCAAGAAGAAAACTGAACAATGGTGCAACAGGGGAGAGAGCGTGTCCCAAGGTTCTCAAACGTTGCACTGGAGGCCTTGGTGGAGGAGGTGGACAGGAGGCAAGATGTCACCTATCCATGTGAAGGCAGTGGGAGCAGATAACCGTGTCCGTCAAGCCCCAAGGACCTGGATACAGTGCTACAAGAAATTCAGTGACCTCACACGAGTGGTTAAGGTCAGTGAATTCATCTTCAAATGCCATATCCCACCAACTGCACCACTAGCCTCACGCACTGCTCAATGCACCACACCCCCATCACTCACCTACCAACAATCTCTATCAATCACGACTCACACTTCACATTCATAGCTTCACCTCACCCTCACTAATTTACCACTGCTGCAAGCCTCACACCTACATCTCATAGCTTGCACACACTACCAGCTAGTCAACCATGACAGGCGCATCAGCCAAACAGATTGCACCACACTCACTGAAACACTTCCCTCTCTCTTGCAGGACAAGTTGGCGTATAACCGGAGGCAGCGGGAGACAGACGTGCCTGCATGACCTTACCCTGATGGACGAGACAGTGGTTGCCATCATTGAGCCTGTGGCGAGCAGCGGGGCTGAAACCATCGAAGATGGCGGCATCCTCATACTTATTGATATTGACTTGGATAGAGAACTGGTTGGCGGACAGAAAGCAAAGAGTTGGAATAAACGGGTCGTTTTCCAAGTGGCAGGCAGTGACTAGTGGGGTACCGCAAGGATCGGTCCTAGGACCCCAGCTGTTCACAATATATATTAATGATCTGGACGAGGGAATTGGATGTAATATCTCCAAATTTGCAGACGACACAAAGCTGGGTGGGAGGGTAAGCTGTGAGGAGGATGTCGTGAAACTCCAGTACGATTTGGACAGGTTGGGTGATTGGGCAGAAACATGGCAAATGCACTATAATGTGGATAAATGTGAGGTTATCCACTTTGGTGGCAAAAACAGGAAGGCAGATTATTATTTGAATGGCAATAGATTGGGAGAAGGGGAAGTGCAAAGAGACCTGGGTGTTCTTGTGTACCAGTCGCTGAAGGTAAACATGCAGGTGCAGCAGGCGGTTAAGAAGGCAAATGGTATGTTGGCCTTCGTAGCAAGAGGGTTCGAGTACAGGAACAAGGATGTCTTGCTACAGTTGTACAGGGCCTTGGTGAGACCACACCTTGAGTATTGTGTGCAGTTTTGGTCGCCTTACCTGAGGAAGGACGTTCTTGCCATGGAAGGAGTGCAGCGAAGATTCACCAGGCTGATACCTGGGATGGCAGGAATGACGTATGAGGAGAGATTGTGTCGATTGGGCTTATACTCACTGGAGTTTAGAAGATTGAGAGGGGATCTCATCGAAACCTATAAAATTCTATCAGGTCTGGACAGACTAGATGCAGGAAGGATGTTTCTGATGGCCGGGGAGTCCAGAACCAGGGGTCACAGTCTAAGGATAAGGGGTAAGCCATTTAGGACTGAAATGAGGAGGAATTTCTTCACCCAGAGAGTGGTGAACCTGTGGAATTCTCTGCCACAGAGGGCGGCGGAGGCCAGTTCATTAAATATATTCAAGAAAGAGTTGGATATATTTCTTAAGGCTAATGGGATCAAGGGATATGGGGAGAAGGCAGGGACAGGGTACTGAATTTGGATGATCAGCCATGGTCTCATTGAATGGCGGAGCAGGCTCGAAGGGCCGAATATACTACTCCTGCTCCTATCTTCTATGTTTCTATGTTAATCCTCCTGACATCCCACTTCCTCCTCATCCCTCAATGTCTTTTGATTTAAAAGCTGCAGATAATGTAAGCATTCACCTGTTACTTTCCCCGCTCCCTGCATTGAACTCTACCCTTGTGCCTTTCTCCTTTCAGATACCCAAGAACTGCAACCTGGCCAGGCAGTGCTGGAAGAGGAACAGTTGGAAGAGGAGGAAGGCAATGATGATGAAGACACAGCACCATTACTCAATTTCACACTCGCAGCCACCAGCTCAGATACTCACACTCTATGTAATTTAGAGGCTAGCTTAGACGTGAGATCTACACGTGGTGAGACACCGTGCATGAGTGGCCTGCAGCCAGGGCAGGGGGTAAGGGTAGCACAGGAGCCAGCTCCCCGGAGGGCAAGGTCACACACGAGTTCTGCTGCAGAGGACTCAGATGAGCACTTCGATGAGGCAGGCTACAGAAGAAGGCTGATGGTTATGCACAATGAAATGCTTGGTGCACTGGCAGGCCTGCCAGAAAGCCTGCATGCAAAGTGGAGCATAGAGGAGTCGAGCATCAACTTGCAGGGTGTCACAGCAGTCCAGCAATCGGTCCTCCAACAGATTACTAGGATTGCTGAGGCGCCGCCCCGGGGGTGTGACAGTGGTTCCGTGGACACAAACCTGCTGTGCTCTCTCAGGATGACGGGATTCGCACTCGCACTCCGCCAGTGCCCTTGCTGTTGCCTGTCAGCCAGCCAGCCCAGACTGCTGCTGCCCATGCTGAGATGGTGCAGTTGGAATCCAGGCCTTCTAGGCCCAGAGCTGCTTGAGATCACTCTCCAGGGCCATCTGCAGTCACTCCCACTGATAGTCAGCTGCCTTCCACCAGCCATGGGGTAGCACTGTGAGCACTGCGTAGGAGAAGTAGGACAGGCAGAGGCACACGCAAGACAAGGCGCTAAGGGAATGCACAAGGGTGTTTAGTTGGCGTCTGTTGCGAATGGAACGGAGCACTGTGCAATCATCAGTGAACATCCCCACTTCTGACGTTATGGAGGGAAAGTCATTGATGAAGTGGTTGAAGATGGTTGGGCCGAGGATACTGCCCTGAGGAACTCCTGCAGCGATGTCTGAGGGTTGAGATGATTGGCCTTTAACAACCTTAACCATTTTCCTTTGTGCTCAGTATGACTCCAGCCAGTGGAGAGTTTTCCCCTGATTTCCATTGACTTCAAGGGAAATGCTTACTAGTGCGCCCATGTCTGGCAGCAGGTGGTCTGTGCAGACCCTTGAAGTCAGGATAAAGTCCTTCAGTACCTGCCACACCACTCCCTGTAGACTTTAGCAACTTAACATAACTCTAGAAACCACCAAACATTTCTATAAAAGTAGCAAGAGCCTGTAGAAATCAATCAGCAACTAACCTGCAAGTAGTTGCTGAACTCTTTTAATAGCGCTGGTGTGGGGTCCTTCCTGCTGCTGAACGCGTGTTCAGCTGTGTGGGCTTCAGAGAGGGCATTAGCTGGAGCGTTGAGCTCCAGAATGGCCCCGCTTGTGTCAAATTAGCATTACACACTGATTGACGTCACAATCTGCATACTTCCGGCACATGCTCACTGTGCCCGTGCTAACGCCCTACCCAAGATGGCGTCCGATGCAGCCCGCTCCAGGATTGTGTGCACGCACTGCGGACACCATTTTGGAATCAAAATGGCACTCTTAGCTCCCAAACAATGCGCGCTACAGAGCCAAATTTTGTGGCCGTACTTGTATAAAAACAATGCAAGAAACATAAAACATGGAACAAGGGTAAAGCCATTCAACCCATATAATATACTGCTTACACATACATCCTGCAACCAATCCTTTCAAGGAATCTTCTCCCCTTTTTTAATCTCCTGAAGGAAGATTCACACACATTCTCCCCAAAGTTAATCAAGCAACCTTTGGAATGTCATTATTCATGCCTAACTGGTTGTCTTTCAAAGAAGACAATTCCTTACTGACCAGATGTTATCAGTAAAAGAACCGTGTCCCATGAAGTCTGTGCTTATTCTTTTAATTAATACCCAAACCCAGTTCCAACTCTCTTTCTGAAGGAATTTTTCAATATTCTATCGACTGCTTTTGAAGGGTTCCTCTTGCACATTTTCACCAGTTTTTGAGAGGGAAATTCCTCTCATCTCTAGCCTCGCTTGAGTCTTGTTAATTTTGAACTTGCATCCTTTAGTTCTGTGCTCATGGTTTAGGTCAGATAGCCTGATCTATATCATCTGTGTCTCTTAGCATTTTAAAGACCTAGATCATATTTCCATTCAATTTTATTTTCTCCAACAAAAACAGCTTCAGTCTCTGCAAGTTTGTTCTCGTAACTTAGCGCCCCAAATTCCAAAATCACCTTGTTGATGTTCTCTGTTCCTTTCAATATTATTAAACTTCTGGAAGCATTGAAATTTTTTTTCAGAATTCCAACACACACACAGTAGTTTGTGAAAACAAATCTATGCAGTTTGATTGTTTTTCCTGCTGCATGATGGATTTCTTTTTACCTGCTGCAGAATGCAACATTTAACTTTTTTCTTTTTCCATATCTGCTGTATAAGATTAGATTGTCCTCTTACCTTCCCCAAACCCCCATACAAAGAAATAAACCTTTTAAGTACCTCCTTTATTTTTACCCTCCAATATCACTACTGCCTCCTCCTTTACTGCTACATTGGCAGCATCTGTCTACATAAGAACATAAGAAGTAGGAGCAGGAGTAGGCCATACGGCCCCTCGGGCCTGCTCCGCCATTCAATAGGATCATGGCTGATCCGAATCTAGACTCACGTTCACTTCCCTGCCCTCTCCCCGTAACCCCTAATTCCCTTATCTGCTAGGAAACTGTCTATCTCCGTTTTAAATTTATTTAATGTTGCAGCTTCCACAGCTCTCTGGGGTAGCAAATTCCATAGATTTACTACCCTCTGAGTGAAGAAGTTCCTCCTCATCTCAGTTTTGAAAGGGCAGCCCCTTACTCTAAGATTATGCCCCCTAGTTCTAGTCTCACCCATCAGCGGAAACATCCTCACCGCATCCACCCGATCAAGCCCCCTCACAATCTTATGTTTCGATAAGATTGCCTCTCATTCTTCTGAACTCCAATGAGTAGAGGCTCAACCTTTCCTCATACGTCAACCCCCTCATCTCCGGAATCAACCAAGTGAACCTTCTCTGAACCGCCTCGAGAGCAAGTATATCTTTTCTTAAATATGGAAACCAAAACTGCACGCAGTATTCCAGGTGTGGCCTCACCAATACCCTGTATAACTGCAGCAAGACTTCCCTGTTTTTATACTCCATCCCCCTTGCAATAAAAGCCAAGATTCCATTGGCCTTCCTGATCACCTGCTGCACCTGCATACTAACTTTTTGTGGTTCATGCACCAGGACCCCCAGATCCCTTTGTACTGTAGCACTTTGCAGTTTCTCTCCATTTAGCTAATAACTTGCTCTTTGATTTTTTCTGCCAAAGTTCATAACCTCACACTTTCCAACATTATATTGCATCTGCCAAATCTCTGCCCACTCACTTAGCCTGTCTATGTCCTTTTGCAGGTTTTTTATGTCCTCCTCACTCACTGCTTTCCCTCCCATCTTTGTATCGTCGGCAAACTTGGATATGTTGCACTCGGTCCCTTCCTCCAAATCGTTAATATAGATTGTAAAGAGTTGGGGTCCCAGCACTGGCCCCTGCGGAACACCACTTGTCACTGATTGCCAGCCCGAGAACAAACCATTTATCCCAACTCTCTTTTTTGTTAGATAGCCAATCTTCCACCCATGCCAGTATATTACCCCCAATCCCGTGATTTTTTATCTTGATCAGTAATCTTTTGTGTGGAACCTTTTCAAATGCCTTTTGAAAGTCCAAATACACTACATCCACTGGTTCCCCTTTATCCGCCCTGTATATTACGTCCTCAAAGAATTCGAGCAAATTTGTCAAACATGACTTCCCCTTCATAAAACCATGCTCACTCTGTCCTATTAAATTATGTTCATCCAAATGCTCTGTTACTGTTTCCTTAATAATGGACTCCAACATTTTGCCAACCGCAGATGATAGGCTAACTGGTCTATAGTTTCCAGCTTTTTGTCTACTTCCCTTCTTAAATAAGGGTGTTACATTAGCAGTTTTCCAATCTGCCGGGACCTTTCCTGAGTCCAGGGAGTTTTGGAAAATAATCACCAATGCATCCACAATCCCTACCGCCACTTCTCTCAAGACCCTAGGATGTAGGCCATCAGGTCCGGGGGATTTATCCGCCTTAAGTCCCATTATTTTACCGAGTACCATCTCCTTAGTGATTTTAATCGTGTTGAGCTCCTCCCCCCCCCATTGCCCCCTATTTGTCCAGTGTTGGGATATTTTTAGTGTCCTCTACTGTAAAGACTGATACAAAATATTTGTTCAGCGTCTTTGCCATCTCCATGTTCCCCACCATTAGTTTCCCAGTCTCATCCTCTAAGGGACCAACGTTCACTTTAGCCACCCTTTTCCTTTTTATATAGCTGTAGAAACTCTTGCTATCTGTTTTTATATTTTTTGCTAGTTTACTTTCATAATCTATCTTCCCTTTCTTAATTAATCTTTTAGTTATTGTTTGCTGGCTTTTAAATGCTTCCCAATCTTCTATCCTCCCACTAGATTTGGCTACTTTATATGCCCTTGTTTTCAGTCAGATACTATCCTTTATTACTTTACTTAGCCACGGATGGCTGTCTTCTTTTACGCCCCTTTTTCCTCAGTGGAATATATTTATCTTGAAAGATGTGAAATATCTCCTTGAATGTAGACCACTGCTCTTGTTCCGTCTTACACTTTAATCTGTTTTCCCAGTCCACTTTAGTCAATTCTACTCTCATACCTTCATAGTCTCCTTTATTTAAGCTCAGTACGCTGGTTTGAGATCCAACTCTCTCACCCTCAAACTGAATTTGGAATTCAACCATGTTATGGTCACTCATTCCAAGGGGATCCTTTACTGGGACATTTTTTATTAATCTTGTCTCATTACACAGGACCAGATCTAAGATTGCCTGCCCCCTGGTTGGTTCAGTTACATACTGCTCAAGGAACCCGTCCCTAATACAGTCTATGAACTCTTCCTCAAGGTTGCCATGCCCAATTTGATTAGTCCAGTCAGTATGAAAGTTAAAATCCCCCATGATTATAGCTGTTCCCTTATTACAAGCCCCAACTATTTCCTGATTTATACTCTGACCAACAGAGGTGCAACTGTTAGGAGGCCTATAGACTACGCCCACTAGTGACTTTTTCCCCTTATTATTCCTTATCTCCACCCAAACTGTTTCAGTATCCTGATCCTGAGAAGAGGATGCTAAGTACTCATTTAGTACCTCAGCCATGCCCTCTGTCTCTATAAGATCTGCTTTTCCACCCACCCCCCACACACACCACCTCATAGCAGCAGAGAAGCTTGCCTATTTTTTTTTTTAAGTCTAGACCAGCTAGCTTCAGATGTTTAGCTAGGGAAGATGAGTCGATGTTAAAGAGTTGGAAAGTTCCATCTTTATTGCCTTGCATAATTGAGGAGTGTAGGGAAATTGATTACACTCGGCTGTTCATTCATGTATATTGTGTAAACTAAGACTGCAGTTGCTTTTAAGTGTGCTGGTGTCAGTAGCATGCTTTTCACTCTGCCTTATGTAAAGAGATGAGAACTTGAGTGAATGTAGCCTGTGTGATATTTCAGTAGCCGGTTTATGAAATGAGGGTTCTCTGTTATGTTAAGGTCTTAGCTGCCTCCTCTGAGTCCACAATCCCTGCCTCCTCCACCCCACCCCAAGCCCAAGCTTGGTGTCATCTGTTAATTTAACTACTTTGCATTTAGACTGATTCTAGGTCATTTATGTATATTGGACCAATATCACCTGGAGTGCATTCATGGTTCATTGTAATAGTTTTGTTTTTCCTACTTTTTCTTGTGTTGCCTTTATATAATAAAGTAGTACAATAGTGTATCTTTATTTCTTAATCTTTTTCTTCTTGTATATTTTTGTGGTGTAACTTAGTGTATATAAGAATAATGTTCTTTGTTTTATTACAGAAGAGCATGTAGTTGATTCAGAAGGTGTGTTGATTAATGATCCTTGTGGAAGCTTTGTTCACAAAAGCAAGACTCCACCTTTAAGAGATGCTTACGAAGGACAAATGGATCAACATTCCAGGCCTGAGCCTTGTGTTGAGAGTATACATTTGTTCTCATCTAACAACGATTTGATCAACAAAACCTCACTGCAAAGAAGTAAGACAACAGTCCCTAAAATAAAACTACATTTGCCAAAGAAAAGGAGTACTCTGGCTTCACTTCATGATGATGGAGCATCAACAAGCTCATGTAATGTGAAAAGGAAAGACAAATATTCTGAAGGAGAAGGTGTAGGAACTTTGAACAATGCAACAGAAGACCTTAAACCTTGTAATACTATTAGCGACACAAATATAAAATTACCACCTCCAGCACAGGCAACCAGCACTGCGAAAGAATGTGATCTTGCAGAAACAGGCTCCATATCTAGTGCACATTATGAAAATAATGCTTCACCTCTGAAACCAAATGTTGCCTCTGTAAGTAAGAAAAATCAGAATAGCTCAAAGAAAAATGGAAAATTATATAAAGACCAGTTTGTTTACTTAAAACCAACTGGAAATGATTTCTTTAAAGCGAGAGATTTTCCAAGCAGTGTCCCTAATGACGAGCCTATTAAAGAGGACATGCTGGTGTATGAGGATTTCTTTTCTCGTGTCGATTTGAAAGGTCAAAATAAGCTGAGCACTTCGTTAGGCGTGCTTCCACCTGAATCACCAAGTCCACCTCGAATCATTTTTGGAAGTGTTAAGCAGAAGAGAAAATCACAAGAATTGAATCAACAAAATTCTACAGATAGAACAAAAAGAGCGAGAGGCATTGCAAATCTCAGTACTGCTGAGCAATCCAGTGCCCGCACTAATAATTATGAACCTTTGAATGCAGTTGCACTGGTTGGCAAAAATAACCACGATAAAAACAATGTTGCACATCAGCCATCAGCTGCTGCAACTCATAACCAAAGGAAATCTCATAGACAACAACTACTTCAACATTTTCTTGATGAATCGGAGGAATTGTCAAATAATAAACTGTCTGAGAAAAACGTACCACATCTGCACAAGAGTAATGAAGAAAGAAAGCTGGATTTACTTTCAGATGACTCGACACTGACTTATCTTTGTGACCACAGTAAAGGAATAAAACCTTCATCAAATTTACACACTGAAACAAAAGTCAACTCTATGAATTCTATAAAGCTCACTGATCAGTTGAATAAGGAGCAAACTGAAATGGAAAAGAAGCAGTGCAACCAAGAGGACAAATTATCTAAGGACCTCTCAAGATTACAAAGCATTGGCAGCGAAGTGGAAGATAATCAACTTAATACATCCAGTCGAAGTATGTGATTGGTTTGATTATACTTCCTCAAAGCAATAAAATTGCTTCTCCTTTCTGCCATTATTACTACAAGGTGGTAAGATCTGCTAGCCAAATAGTGGCGATTGCTTCAGCTGGACTCGAGTTCTATCTGTCTGATCAGAACTAATTCTTTACTCTATCGCAAGGTGGATGACCTATTCCCAAACCTTTGCCGATGCAAAGCTGAAAGCATAACAAGTCCCACCATGATTTGTATTGTCAACCTGAAAAAGAGCAGATTGTTTTAGTTCTATGATGTTTATTTTAATGTTTTTATAGAAGGAAGTCGCTTGTTTTTTTTCTTGTAATTGCTTAATACAGACAAGTTCTGAGGTTGATAAATTTAGCACAACAGTATTCACTGATACTTTAAGGGGCACTGTAATGAGAATTATTGGGCCAGGAAGATTTGGTATTAACTCAACATATAACATTCACCTTTCAGGACCAGATAATTGCTTTTATGGTTCCCCTCCAACACTCTAACAGTTTATTTTATATTATAGGTGACTTATAAAGTAAGTGTACACTGTGTTTGTAAGGCTTGATTTTAAAGGATACTCCAGAGTACTGATCAGGAATTCAAAATATTTTATTTGGAGGAGGGGGCGGGGGTGGGGGTGGTGGGAGTACAAACCTCAGCAGTGAAAATCAGCTGACAGACCAATCAAAAAGTGGATTAAAATGTTTCGAATGAAGCAATTCAGAAAATATAAATTTTAAAAATACCTAATTTAGTCAGCCAAGCTTAGGATAGCAGTCTTGTAGTTTCCCCTTTGTTAGTAATTCAGTGATAACTCTTTACTTCTCTGCCAGATATGCCTGAGAAGCCTTTTGGTTCTTCTTGTGTTCTCTTTTGTTGAACTTGTTTAGGACAGTTTGGGGATCTCCAAATAGGTGTCAGAGCTGTAGGATAATATGCTGACTTTATCCAACAGCCCAGCAAAGAGTAAAGTGCCTGGTCTGGTGCCTACTCAAGCACTTTCCAGTAGAGGTCACTGCATAGCAATTGGGAACAAGCACCCTGTCTATTGTTTTACACTTTTTCCATCTCTATCATGGGATACTGAGAAGCAGTAGTGTTCTAACAACTAATTTGAAAAACCGTAGGTATCTCCAAATGACAACTCTACTCAATCTTTTCAACTAATTTTATTTTTAAAATGTAATATTTAAATTACATCATGCGCCATCATGGTAGCTAGGGTCTTATTCTTACTTGCTTCACCTCACAGTTGTGCTGTAATACCTATATACTATAAACTGTCGCCCTATTTACCTTCACCCTCATTTGACAGACCCCAATTGTCCTTTGTTCCTCCACCCTGAACTCCTGCCCATTCCGTTGCCACTATCAGCTGCCTGTGCCCAGATTCAGTGCTGTTCCTTCTGTCTCTCATTGTACCGCACGAGAAATCAAGGTTGGGCTATTGGAAGGTTGTAGTATCCCAGCCTTTAAATTGTGAGCAAAAAACACTCTTTGAAATTGTGTAAATATGACATTATAATTTAAAACCCAGTTGCTGCACTTGGCGGCATAAAAACTTGCTGCGTCAATGTGTTGCTACAGAAGGGAGAGGAGCCCGAAATGTGTGCGTTATGAGTGTGGGTGACCAATATTGGGGTGGAAGATGGTAATCCTGAGCAGTGGGAAGAATTGTTCCAATTTAAATCCGAAGTAGGTTGGTAACTGTTTTGAATTCAGAATTACTGTTTGTTTTTTCTGACAACTAAACAGTTCCTTGGAGTATTCTTTGAAGGTGAAGTTTGAATGTGAATGATCAAGTTTTTAATTGCATGGTGATCAAAGTGAATGTAAATATAACCAAAAAATAAAATTTTATGACTTTAATTAGCAGTTGCCATCAGATTTTCTTCATGCAGTCAGTTTTTTACTAAACAGTAATTAGTTTTATACTTTTCCATTACCTGTAATGTATTTCTTCTGGATATAGTTTTAGCCAGTGAAGCTGCAAACTGCGCAGGTTAGAGGTTAATCATTTGGAATTGTTGTTTCATGTTAAATACCACTGGAAAAAAGTGTAAAAATTTATACAGTTTATTTGCCAACTCCAAACATTATATATTAAAAACTGCAAATAATCTCAAGGTTTTAACAGTATTACACCTGTAGGTAGCACTATGGCAGAAAAATTCAGTTGGTTTGCGCCTCCCATTAGCGCCTTAAGAGGGCGCTAATGGGGCGCAAAGTAACTAGCGCCTGTGTGCGGCAATGTTTGCGCCGCTCGCGAAATTAACTAGACATTTTGCGGCAGTGTTAAACATTACCGGCAGATCGTGACGTCAGTTGAGTGTGCAACGCCCCAATAGTGCCCCGGACCGGATATTGAGTGGCGCCCCCAGCCTTACCGCCTGCCGCTAGCAACGACAGGTTGAGGGGAGCGTTTTGCAGTCAGGAAGGGACTGGGGGAGCGCTATTTAAAGGCGACCGCTTCCTGCCTTTTTTTGTTGGTGACATTTTTGCACCACACATTCTGAGAGAGAGAGAGACTTCTGGAGAGATTCAACGCTGTGTGAAGGAGTTTTGGGTACTGAGCAGCACTTTGCAGGTTCATTTTAATTTTTGCCCTTCCTAGTATTGATTTTAGAAGAGACTGGGGGCTGCACTCTGAGCTCCTTCCCTGGGCCTCTCCATTGTTCTTTCCAGCAGATTTGATGTACAGGTCTCTCCAGGCCGAGATTCAAGGCTGCAACGAGCAGGATGTGGATGGAGAGCAAGAGCGACCCTCCCCTTTAAGAATTGGCCGGTGCCATTGTGTCTGTGTTCCATTGCTGACTGACATCACATGAGCGTCGCCAGCGCTTTGAGGTAGCGCCTCGCTCCTCAGCCTTTGCGCCTTAAGAGAGGTGTGTAGCGCCTGATTTAGCGCTCCAATCAACTACAGGGGCGATTAAAGCCAAGTTTGCAGTTGGAGGCGAGAATTGGCGCCAGGCGCTAAACTTTGCGCACAGCCGATAATCGCGCCCCAAAGGGGGCAATACTGAATTTTTCCCCCCTATAAATGTAATGTTTCATGACGAATTGATTACAACGGAGCTGGACTTAACATTACTTGACAGCCCCTCATTGAACACACAGGTATTTTGGATAAATACTTGAAGGAGAAAAATTACAGGGATACGGAGAAAGAGCAGGGCAGCGGAACTAACTGGATTGCTCGTCGAAAGAGCTAGCGCAGATGCGATGGGCCAAATGGCCTCCTTCTGTGCTGTACTATTCTCTGATTCCAGGTATCCCAAGTATCAGGCATTTGGGTAAAAATCATACTGCGAATCCATGAAGTCTCAAAGCAAACCGAAGGAATTTGTCACTGAGCAGATGTACTGCACCCCAAACAAAATTTGTCTTGTGTCTCACCCTTAACCCGCCGCGCCCCCCCCCACCCCACCCAACATTGATGGCTGCATGTCCTGCTCCAATGTACCTGCTGGCTGCCAAACTCCTCTCTTCCCCCTGCCCACCCCACAGGCAATATTTCTCTTCGCCACGCCTAAATCCTCTGACCCAGTGGAACTGAATTCCCCTTCTCAGCACTCACTTTCTTTCTCCCTTCTATTCCCCTTTTCCACCCTCCCCCATGTTCTCTCCCAATATCTTCTCTTCTCCATCTTCGCCTCCCCTCCTCTCACCCTTCCTGGCCTTCCTCTCTCCTTTTCCTCCTCATCCCCTCCTCTTCCCATTATTCCCATTCTCCAACCCTCCTTGATCTGAAAAATTCAAATTGGTCTTGACTGCTTCGGCAGTGCCATGGGACGTAAACTAGTGCTATAGTATTTAATAAACAATTATGAAACTAGAGATCAGCATTTCATGTTTGCAGGTTTAATCATTAGATGCTCCACTGATTTCATTAATGTAGAGTTTGAGAAAATAAATTAGAGCTATGGCTAACTGAGAAGATCCTCTTATTCCTTAACTGATAACATTTTCATGGTTATAGAGAAATCATGTTGCATGTAATTCTTTGGGCTAGATTTTAAAAAGTGCTTCCCATTATAGTTTAAGTTTAGTATCTTTCAAAGATTGCATAGGCTGGGGTTGTTTTCTTTGGAACAGAGGAGGCTAAGGGAGATTTAATTGCGGTGTATAAAATTGAGGGGCCTAGATAGAGTGGATAGGAAATAACCAGGGGGCATAGATTTAAAGTCATTAGTAGAAGGATTAGAGGGGAGCTGAGGAGAAATGTTTTCAACCAGAGAGGATGGGGGTCTGGAACTCACTACCTGAAAGGGGAGATAGAGGCAGAAAACCTCATCACATTTAAAAAGTACTTGGATATGCACTTGAAGTGCCGTAACCTACAGGGCTACGGACCAAGAGCTGGAAAGTGGGATTAGGTTGGACAGTTCTTTTTCGGCCGGCACAGACACAATGGGCCGAATGGCCTCTTTCTAAGCCATGAACTTCAATGTTTCTATTTCCTTAGGAACAAATGGGGATTTGTAAAGCCACCATCTATTGGATTTGCATATATATAAATTTCAATGCATTTTGTATTTCTGTTGATTTTCTTAGTAGGATACAGGGCATTGTTATCCTCCCCTTTTATCAATGTTGTGAAAGGATTTGCTCATCTTCCAGTTTCCAGTTCTGGGAAACATCTACAGCCAAAATCTTAACCTATCTTTTTTTCAAGTGCAGATGGACCTGCTCAGTATCTCCAAAATTTTCTGGTTTCATTCATATTTGCTATACATTACGACTATTTGTGTAAAAGAAACACAATTTGATCAACTTGAAATATAATTTCCAAAACAAAATTTAAAATTTGCTTTGTGACCATTTATTGCAACCAGGTCTGAATTAACTTCAGTTGAACTTGTTTTTTCCAGGTCATAGTGAGAAACGCAACATAACTGAAGTAACAAATGCAGCCATTGGATGCAAAGGGAAGAATATCAAGGTTAGTGTAGCCCGTTACTGACAATTGCACACAATTTAGTTCTTCTGCCATAAATTGTCAGGCAAAATTTTTCCTCAATTTTATTCTGTTTGAATTAATTTTTTTAAAGTTGGTGCTGAACTCACTGTGTTGTCAGGTATGGCTAGCTCACTGAAAACATTTTGCAGCATACAGCAGCATTTCCTCTTGGTGCTGAAGTGCCTAGTAACAGTTAAATGTTGTGTTGCACCTAAACTTCATTGAATCACTGTGTGACTAGACCATTTTCAAGTGCAGTGCCTCACTATGTCTTTTTAATACTTTAAGGAATATGTAGTAGTTAACTAAATGTGAACTTGAAACACAAGGTTGCAGAGATATTTTAATGCAATAGAGTTCAGCTGCAATATGTTTTATTTGTTGATCTCTGTACAGGAAACTTTGTGCTATCCGGCACCGACGGGACCGAGCTGTTGCTGTCCCATCAAAACTGCTGGACAAACCAGCGCTAATGTTGAAACATACGGAGATTTTGAGCTCCGTATCTGGCAACAAACCCTGCAACAGCTTCTAAATAGTCGGCAGTACCTTGCAAGCGTCTCTGTAGCTTAGCAACAGCTTCAGCGAGACCTTGCAGAGCCTGACTGGTGAAAAAAAAGCAACGAAAAAAAAAACCTAACGAAACGGCTCCTGATTTTTGCCGGTGGCTCGAGCATTCCGGACAGTTAACCTCCGGATAATACAAAGTTTCCTGTACTTCATCCCAGTTTCTGCTGATCATGGGTCGAAGATCTGGGGAATTTGCACTTTGATCTCAAAATGTCTCTGCAACAAATTTTTAAAAATCTGAAATAACCCACCAGTATATTTAAATATGAAAACATATTGCTTGTCTTGAAGTCTTGAGTTGAAGTTGTGAAGATCTTCATTGAGCAATGGCATTAATGCTATTGACAAGGAAGGAAAGCAGGAAATGTAATCATGAAGGGACTGTATAGTTAAAAATTAATCTGTCTGTGGAACAGTTGAGCCAGTGGCATAGAAGCTCCACTGATAGTTGGAAATGTTTAGAAGCAGGCAGCGACTGGATGCCTTACTCTTGGGATGTGAATGTGGGCTTGGACATCCAAAATATCAGCATGGCTGCTCAGGAATTCCTGGCACCTGGTGTTCACTTAACAAGGACTGAACCTGCCCTTGTTAGTTGTCAAATGATGACCAACTGTGACTGTGCTTATTGGTTGGTAGGGGGCACAATAAGTAGGATCTCTTTGGAGTCACAGTGGTTTCAAGATGATGCGCCAGACATTGGAAATTCAGTGTCACTTGAATCCTCTGGTTGATTGGGTAATGTTGATACCTGAACCAGGCAGGTCTACAGTACTCCAGGGCACTGTTAACGATTGACCAGCAGTTTGGCTCACTAATTAAACCTGCAGGATGTCTGATTGGGAACCTGAATTCTCCTTACTTGCCTCTAAATAACCATGCAAGCCAATGACTTAGCGGGTAGAGCGGTGAGCTTATCAGTATTGGTAAGCCATGTGTTTTTAGCTGGTTAAGCTCCACCAGTACTTCAGTGCACACTTGAGGGTTCCTAATCATTGGCTTTACTAAACTGTGCTTAAGCTTTGTAGGACTTAGATAAGTGGGGTGTGCACCAGTGGGAGAGAATGTGCACTCTATTGGTCAAACAGAAATTCTGCAAGTGTTGATTTGTCAGTAGCTTGATTCAGAGACACTGGAACATGATGGTTTCCATATGTCAAGTATCCAGTTAACCAAAAATTGCAATAGTTTTCTCTTTTTTCAGTTGGCTGGGGTGTGTGCTAGATCAGCCATGATCTTATTGAATGGCGGAGCAGGCTCGAGGGGCCGATTGGCCTACTCCTCCTATTTCTTATGTTCTTATGTTTATGTTCATCTGAAAGGCCATAGGAAATCCCTCATTTCAAAGGTCATAGGAATTTTTCAGGTGCCAAAAGGCTCTTCTATGGGTGAAGGTAACATTCCTCTTGACAGGATACAGCTGGCAAAATGTTAGTATCTATGTGACAATTGAAGCTAGAAGCTAAAATCACATAATTAGGACTTGAGCTCCAGTCAGTCAACATAGCCTCACAAGCTTCAACTGTAAAGGAGAAATCAATAGCGCACACTCAAGTGGAACGGGGAGGCTCCTGCATTCAATAAAGCACAATTATGATCATGAAGACGAGCTGAGCTGCTTCCTGGCATATCAGATGTAGAAGCAGCAGGATGTCAACTTTACTGCGCATGTAAGAAAGGAAAATAAGATTGTCACCCATCGTGGTGAAGATTAAGAAGACCATTGCCCGGCGTTACAGCAAGCTGCTTACAGTAAAATCCCCTGCTATAAGGAAATGTAACAACACCAATTAGTTAGATACCTATGCTTTGGAGGGTCCCATTAGGAAATGGCTGAAAGAAATTCTAGCAGCTTTTCATTGGAATTCCCAGCCAAAGTGATTTTCTTTCCTTGATTGTTTTCTTACATTGTGCAGGATTGGTGCTGTGTGTTTGACAGTTTGATGTAGTCTAAGTGTTACAAGGATCAGGGTTTTGCTGTTTTGTTAGAGGTGGCTAAAAGGAGAGGAGATGGTGCATTGGAAACCCCCTACCTCATCTCGGCATAGGACTGAGTGGGGTTGCTATTCCCGTAATGCCTGGAGTGCGTGAGGCATACTGCAGGAAATTCTCTTTTAACCGGCACCTAAATAACCGGAAATCTCTGTTAACCGGCAAAATTCAGGAGTAGGTTCAGGTAAGTTTTACTTCATATTAGTGGCAGTTCCTGGATCTGTGGCTGTGTAACTGCGGTTCGTGCACTTGTTGCTAAGCAACAGGGACGCTTGGTCTGTGGCCGGAGTTCCTGCACATGTTGCTAAGCAACAGGGAAGCCTGGATTTGTTGCTGTGTACGGAGCTCTCGTACCTTTTAACTATACCTCTCTGTAATCCGGACTTTTTGATAAACCGGCACCACGCCGGTCCCATTGGTGCCGGATAATAAAGAGTTTCCTGTATTGTCTTTCTTCGCATATCAGCTTGCTTCTATTTTTAAAAAAAAGTCTTTGTCATCATCACTAGCCAATCATATATGGAAATCATGTCTTAAACTTATTGAGCAAACCAATTGGAACACTGGCTTCAAGATCTCAGGAAAGGCACTGACCATTAGACTTGAGGCAGTGAATGCTCAAGCTTGTACACCTGTACCAAATTGCTTATTTAAAAGTAAGTTAATGAACAGTACAAGAATTGGTATATTGCAGAACTGAAGTAATCTTGTCTAAGTTTAATAATTTAAGAAGGATGCATTCTGACTACCATTCACAGCTTTAATACTGTAGACTTTTTAAGTGGTGAGTCAACTTTTCCTTGTTTGCCAGAGAAATTGCATTGTGGAGTTAATGGAGCAGAAATAAGAAAATCTTGGGATGTACATACAGCACACCTTTTCAGTATACATTTTTGTCATTTTGATATTCTCACAACTGCAATTGTATATTTGTTTGCTTCTTACTTTTTAATCTACTAACTTGCCCATAGGTGGGTTGAATATGGTTCTTATGAAGGAATGGCATTTTAGTGCAATAAAATGGGACCTTTTTGTAGCTATCATGAGGATCAAGCATTGTGAGTTGGTTATGGATAGATATAGGGCATAGCTTATTTTAAACTACCTCAATGATCCAACCTTACAAGACGAATCTGTATTGCACCAGGGGCAATTCATTTTTCATACCAGTCTCTCTCGTGACAAGTAATATAGAAAAAAGAAAGACTTGCATTTATATAACGCCTTTCACGACCTCTAGGCATCTCAAAGTGCTTTACAATGAAGTACTTTTGAAGTGTAGTCACTGTTGTAATGTAGGAACTGCGGCAGCCAATTTGCATACAGCAAGCTCCCACTAACAGCAATGTGATGATGACCAGATAATCTGTTGTTGTTATGTTTTATTGAGGGATAAATATTGGACAAGACTCCGCAGATAACTCCCCTGCTCCTCTTCGAAATAGTGCCACGGGATCTTGTATGTCCATCTGAGAGAGCAGACGGGGCCTCTGTTGAACATCTCATCTGAAAGACGGCACCTCCGACAGTGCAGCACTCCCTCAGCATTGCAAGGCAGTGTTAGCTTAGATTTTTGTGCTCCGGTCTCTGGGTCCATATAATCAATAGTAATAAACAATTTTCATGTGATTTAGTGTTACACAGAGCATTGGTTCTTTCCACTAGACCACTGAGGGAGCTCTTATTTCTCAAGAATTTATCCCACCATTAGGGGTTTACTTTTCACTGAAAACTGACTGGAATGGAGCCTGTTGCACTGAATTCCTTCTCTTGTTACCTTCTTGGAGAACAAAGGAAATATTAATAAGATTCAACTATGCTGGCAATTGATATATTATGGAATTTTATTTTATTTTTCATTTCTTTGTATTTTTAGTACAAAATATCCTCCACAAAGCTAAAGTTACGCTGAATTTTGACGTGACTCTCTGTCCGAGGCTTCTAAGAAAGGGCAGATACAAATAAATGCAGTTTCTAGTGAACAGTCTTATCCCAGAGGTCTACATATTTACATAATTCAGTCTATACATTTACATAATTCAGTAAGAAGCACTCAAGTAAGGCTAGCAAATTTCAGATAAAAAGTAAAACTTTTTTATACTCTTCAACAATTTGCCTAAAAAGGGTACATCTACAGCAAAATGTTTCAATTTCTCATTGTGTAGGGTTATCCAGGTTACGGTACTGTACTAATGTATGTTATGCTGTAAAAGTAGGGAAGGCGGCCTCCTCCAGTCAGCAGGGACTTGGGAGCAGACAGGCACGGTGAATGGAATGTCTTTGTGTTATTTGAACTCATTTATTTGTCGCCTCACGTGTCTGAGATTGATTACAAGACCTCACGACTCTTGGATTAGAAGAGGGGAAAAAGGAGGGTCCAAACTACATGAGAGAGGCTTTTAAAATAATCTGAACCAGCAACAGCGTATATTAGAGGCTGTGTCCACTAAGTGATAGCATTTGAAAGACAGAGACAGGACAATAGCAACATTTCAATAAGACCGCAAGAGAAATTTAATTTAAAAATCCTGAAGATTGAGCTAAATTTATTCGAAGATTTAAACGATACAGGATAGCTTCCAGTTTATATGAAACGGATCTAAACAACGTAACGTGGCAAGAAGCAGATGATGTTCTCTGGTTATTTTAGCTGACAAAATAGGAGTCGATTATAAAGTAATTGCGGAAAGATTTGATTGTCATTTTCAAGACAGTGAAATTTAATCTGGACAGATTTGTCACTTTAGCAATAATTGAAGAGTGTGGCACAGCACATGATGAAATGATTTGAACCACATGGTCGTTCAAAAATATAATTTTAAAATCAAGACCTGATTTTTGCAGCATTGCACATGGACATCAATTTCTGCCTCAATGTTTTTCATTTCTTTTTCTTTTTCCTCCGTTTCTCCCCTCCTCTCCCTCCGTCATACACTTTGTTAACACTCTTAATTTTGAGATCACTTCGAGTCAAATATACATATATTGTACATTCTTAGGGTATTGCTGTGATTTTGTTGTTTCCTTTTTTGGTTATGTGGGTTGGAATTTGGTGACAGTAAATTTAGTATCCTTTTAAAGTCAATTGCTAGGCTAATATGAAATGTTTAAAATCCTTTGACACTTCAGTCTCTGCAATTGTTATGCTGATCACACAATCTTTGACAGTTTTCTGTCAATGTCATGAGAAGTCAGGTTGCTCAGATTCTGGGACAGTGATTGTGACTGAAGCAGAGTTGGGATGGCAAGGCAGAGGAGATTCAAGGTCTTTGCGTAAAAGGCCATTGGCGTACGACTGGATTCAGGACTGATGCTACATGGGTAGTGGGGCCAAGCACCAAGTGGAGGCATACAAGGGAACAAGCGCGAGGAAGTGGAGTACGTGGGAAAGCTCAGCGTGACTAAAGTTGGCACTGAAGGGGAAGGAGGGTATGGAGGGAATGAGTCATCAGCGTGCACATGCCTTTGATCTGCTGCATATTGTCACATTGGGCCTTAGACTGCTGTTGCTATCTGTTCTGTTCTGTTTGAGCCTCAGGTTCAGGATGCTTCCAAACTCTCATTGGCCTCCTGAATACATGTTGAACTAGTAGAAGTGCCACATGCTCTGTTCTCTGAGTGCTTATATGGTGCTGATTCACTACCTTAAGGAGTTGTAGGCGGTTGTGTATCCATGCTAAAGTTGTGGTAGTTGTGTTTATGGATCTTGTGCAGCATCTGGTGCAGTAATCCACTACTACAGATGGGCCAGGTTCATCTTTATAGGGAAAAAGAGTATATTGTGGCGGTACCACTGGTTGTCCCTTACATTGAGATACATAATTCCCTTTAACTTACCTTTAAATGTATCTGTTACTGCACTCAGGCTTCATTCCTGTACTCTGCGTGATGACGTCATGACGTCAGAGCTTGGAACCTTCTAGCAGTAGAGCTCGGAACCTGCTAGCAGTTGAGCTCGGAACCTGCTAGCAGTTGAGCTCGGAAACTTCTAGTTAGTCCTTGTGGCGTCCCCGCTGGGGAAAGACCTAGACCACGGTGCTCCTACAGTCAGCCATCTTACCTGCTACCTTACCTGTTGTATTTAACCTGTTCCTGTAAATAAACAACGTATTTATAGTTCGTCGAAGTCGAACTCGATTATTTAGTCACGTAAGGAGAAATTAGGGCAGATGACCAAAAGCTTGGTCAAAGAGGTAGGTTTTAAAGGATGAGACACGGAGCGGTTTAGGGAGGGAATTCCAGAGCTTAGGGCCTTGGTAGCTGAAGGCACGGCCACGAATGGTTGAGTGATTAAATCAGGGATGCTCATGAGGCCAGAATTAGAGGGGTGCAGATATCTCGGAGGATTGTGGGCAATGTTCCCTGTAAGCTGTGCAGCGATCCAGGGACCCCACGCAGCTGACTTTTCAATGAGTACAAATGCCCGTGTGCAGAATTTTGAACGGCCCGCGCAGCCCCTCAAAGAAGAGAGCTGATCAATATCTAGATGGGAATAGGATTGCAGTTATAAAGCAAAGCATAGGTAGTCAAATGATTGTGGAATATGCTGGATCCTGGGCTTTATAAAATATTTCCAAGGATGACTTAGGATACAAGATCAGATAAATATTCCTTAATGGACTGTGAAAGAAATGGTTAATACGGGAAGAATGATCTTTACTTGTTTCATTCTTGCTCATTAGTAAACTCAGCAGAACAAAGTAGGACTCATTCTGCTGCTCTTAATTGGTTGTTTAAGTGGTTTTCAATGGATAGTGAGTTGACTTTCCTCAAGTGAATTATCACTTTGCATTGCCCTAATATCCAAGTGTTGAATTCCAAAGCTCTTGGTTCAGTGTTGCAGCGATGGCCTTTCCCTTTAAGGGAGAAAAGGAGCCTCGGAACGTGGCAGTGCTGCACGGCCCATTGTGCAGCGCTGCACAACTACCGCCCCGCCTGCGTCCTTTAGCGCTCCAGGAAGGAAGTGGAGCGCTTGATTTAGCGCTCCACTTCCCTCCTGGAGCGCTAAAACCCAATTTTTTAAAAGCTGGGAATCATCAGCACCTGCCGCTAAGTTTCCCAGCTTTCAAAAGTTACCGCCCCCAAACGGGGTGATACTGAATTTCTCCCCCGAAGGTTAATGCCTGTAGTTACTAGCATGAGGAGTTCTTGATACTTGGCTATGTCATCTGGGGAGGTGTCAAGTGGAGGCCAGGTGCCCCTTCACAATGGCCGGCCTTCTTCATTTTATGGTGTAATCTCGACCTGCCTTGATTTTTCTGCAGGTCTGAGCGTATTTTGAGGAACTTTATCACATTACCATTGAAATAATATGCTAACTAAAACCAGTTTGTTCCAAGATTGGAGCACTGCAGTTGAAAGATTTCTGCATGATGGTGATAAAAGTACTAGCTTTAACTACTCCCTAATCAAAGAATAGAATCATACAGCACAGGAGGCCATTCGGCCCATTGGGCCTGTGCAGGCTCTTTGAAAGAGCTATCCAATTAGCCCCACTCTCTCTTCCCATAGTCCTGCAATTTTTTCCTTTTCAAGTATATACCCAAATCCCTTTTGAAAGTTACAATTGAATCTGCTTCCACCGCCCTTTCAGGCAGTGCATTCCAAATCATCACAACTCGCTGCTTAAAAAAATAATTCTCCTCCTCTCCCCTCTGGTTCTTTTGCCAATTACATTAAATCTGTGCCCTGTGGTTCCAAACCCTCCTGCCAGTGGAAACAGTTTCTCCTTATTTAGATCAGATTAGATTAGATTTATTTGCCATATGTAACAAGTACAATGGAATGCTTGTTCCCCGTAGGGACGCATCAGCTATACATACAGTGCCGCGTTCAGAGTCAATACAATGGCTTCCCGTGGCAGTGGGAGCACGATGTCCCTCAGCCGCTCCGTCCTCCTCTTCACCGCGGCCTCCTCCTCTCTGTTGCCAGCTCCACGTGTGGTGGCCTGCTTCTCCCGCTCTGGCCACCATGCCCGGCTCCCCCCCTCCCATCCGGACTGCGAGTTACCCGAAATGGAGCTGCCGGCCGACGTGCTGCAGCGTGTCGTGAGTCTGCTGCTGCTGCTCGTTGCGCTGCGCTCCTCTGCCCGACTCGCCGAACACATTGTTGGGATGTGAATGCTCCAGTGCGGCCTCCTCTTCACCGTCGCCGGCTCCATGGTCCACGGCCTGGGGCCTACTTCTCTCTCTTCACGGGTCGGCCTCTGGCCGCCATGCTCGGCTCCCCTCCTCCCAGTCGGAATTCCTTCCCGCCGAGGAGCTGCCGGCCGATGTGCTCCAGCGGGTCGGCTTGGCTGCTGCTGCTGCTCACCGCGCTGCGCTGCCTCTGCCCGACTCGCCGAGCACCTCGCTCCGGTTGCAGGAGCGAGCAGCGAGAGCTGGCCGCCCGAAGCAGGGAGAGCGATCTCAGCACCGGACTTCTCTCTTAAATATTCTTCTCTTAATAATTTTGTGCAGCAAAATTAAATCTCCCCTTAACCAATATTCCCTCTTTTTTTTGTACTGAGCGGGCCACGAACTCCTTTGAGCGCGACCTTTTCGTCCGTGGGCAAATTTTACAACAACGACAGCAACCACTTAAAAGCATATATACAGCAATGCGATATTGCCACCCCACCATCTCAAATCATGAGACAATCAAGCAAGGTTCTATACAAGTTTAACATAACTTCTCTGCTTTTGAATTCTCTTCCTCTAGAAATGAAGGCCAGTGCTTTATTTGCACTTTTATGGCTTTTTTTTAACCTGCGTTGCTACTTTTAATGATTTGTGAATCGATATCCCTAGATCCCGTTGCACCTCTACTCCATTTAGTCTCTTATTTTCCAAGGAGCAGGTAGCCTCCTTATTCCTCCTACCAAAATGCACCACCTCACAGTTATCTATATGAAAATTAATTTGTCATTTACATGCCCATTCTGTAACACTGTTTGTGGTAACATCGCTTTCCCGTATTTTTTTCCGACTTTAAACAATTTTACAAATTTTTTTAAAAAACGAATTTTTGTTTCTGACAAAGGCAACCTTTGTTGCCCCAGGCGGTTTGAATTCTTCAGCAGACTGATGTGCTAATTGGGTTGGCCTTTAGAAAGTGAGGTGCCTCAACAGTTCTAAAAATATAAACCTGATGCCAGAATTCTGATTTTCAAAAGTAAGCTCCACTTTCCTCCACTTTTTATAAACTTTCATCAGCAACAAGACTAAAACCATAAATCCACCCTGGTACAATACTGGATTTATTAAAAAGTAGCAAATAAAAGTAAGTTAAAATAACAACAGAAAATGCTGGAAAAACTCAGCAGGCCAGGCAACATCCGTGGAGAGAAAATAGTCAACGTTTCGAGTCAAACTCTTGTCAAGACAAAGAGTTTGACTCGAAACGTTGACTATTTTCTCTTCACGGATGTTGCCTAACCTGCTGAGTTTTTCCAGCATTTTCTGTTGTTATTTCGGATTTCCAGCATCCGCAGTATGTGGCTATTGTAAAAGTAAGTTAAACTTGTGTTAATCACTCTTCTTCCTTCTGCTAAAATGCTTCCTTGCTTCACCTAATGATTGAAAGCCTGAGCTTACAAACCCATCTTCAGTAGGATCATTTTATTTTAGAAAACGAATTCACGTACAGCTCAAAATTCGCACAAACTCGTTTCTCATTTCCTCTCCTAAAACATGTCACCGCCATCTGACAGCAACAAAGACCCTTCTTACTCACCTGTTGCAGGTAAAACTCCACGACTCACTCACCTGTAACAGGTTTAATAAGATGAGGTGCACGTGGTTATCTACCGATCTCTCCCACCGCTTTTTAAAGCTTCGCCCAGCCCCATAGCGGTGGCTGGCTGCACTGAGCTAGCCCGCCCAAACAACTGGCCCCGCTCAGAATGGGCCCGCGGGGAGTGCGCAGTTTGTGTAACACAGGCCCCTGGAACCGTGATGCCAAAGGAGGAGGGAGACGCTGCCCTCGTCACCATGGCAACCGGCTGAGCGCGGCTCCTCTACAGTTTCTGCCTGCAGCACCTGGAACTTCCCAGAGAGCGACGCAGCCAACCCCTCACCCACTCCCTCGTGATGTGGCCGCTGCCCCAACTCTCTTGTTACTTTCCAATTGAGCTCGGCTCCGAGGTCGCAAGACTCGCAAACGACTCTGTCTGTATTCCGGGCCATTGTGTATTGGGCCCCTCCCCCGCTCCAGCTGTCAGGCAGTCCAGTTTTCTGCGAGCCATTTAATTTGAAGTGCATGCGAGCTCTGGGACGTGTGCGCAGCCGCGCACCTTAGAGGGAACAGTGCTCTTAACCTTCTCTGCTCTAATGAGAGCAATCCCAGCTCCTCTAGTTTCTCTACATAACTGAAGGCCCTTATCCCTGGTACCATATTTAGTAAATCTCCTCTGCACCCTCTCCAAGACCTTGACATCCTTCCTAAAGTGTGGTGCCTGGAATTGGACACACTCTCCAGCTGATTTATAAATCCAGCTGGTTTAGTATAACTTCCTTGCTTTTGTACTCTGTTTCTATTTATAAAGTCCAGGATCCTGTATGCTTTTTCTGACAGCCTTATCAACTTGTCCTGCCACCTTCAAAGTATGAGAATCCCCAGGTCTCTCTGATCCGGCATCTCCTTTAAAATTGTACTGTTTAGTTTATATTGCCTCTCATTCTTACTTCCACAATCCATTACTTCACACTTCTCTGCATTAACTTTCATCTGCCATGTGAAAAATGAAACAAGAACAGTGGTCCTAATACTGGCCCCTGGGGCACCACTTTATACATCCCTCCAGTCTGATGAACAACTGTACACCAATAGTCTCTGCTTTCTGTCCCATAGCCAATTTTGTATCCATACAGGCTCTGTCCCTTTAATTCCCATGGGCTTCAATCAGTGATCAGATAACCAAGGATTACAGATTTAAAAATTGTGAATTAAGTCGTAGAAACTTATAGGACAGAAGGAGGCCATTCAGCCCATCATGCCTGTGCTGGCTCTTTGAAAGAGCAGTCGTGCTTAGTCCCACACTTCCACTTATTGTCCATAACCCTGTAAGTTCCTCATCCTCAAGTACCTGTCTAACTCTCTTTCAAAATTATTTATGGAATCAGCTTCCACCACCTTTCCAACTCTCTGCCTGAATAAAAATTCTCTGCATTTCCCCCTTAGAATTTTTGCCAATGATTTTGAATCCATGAACCTCTAGTTATTGACCCACTCGCCAGAGGGAATCCTCTTTATCTAAGTGAAGTGTAAACTATTCGATTTAGGGGTCAAGATATATCTAGCCAATATAATAATAAGTAAGACTTGCATTTATAATAGCACTTTTCACGACCTCAGGTCATTCCAAAGCACCAATGAAGTACTTTTTGCAATGTCGACACTATTGTAATGTAGGAAATGCCAATTTGCGGACAAGGCTCCTCCAACTGCAATATGAGAATCACCAGATAATCTGTTTTAGTAAAGTTGGTTGGGGGAGAAGTATTGGCCAGAACATCGGGGACAACTTCCCTGCTCCTCTTCGAAATAGTGCCATGGGATATTTTACGTCCACCTTGGTTTAACGTCTCGTCTGAAAGATGGCACCTCCAACTGTGCAGCGCTCCCTCAGTACTGCGCTGAAGTGTCAGACTCGATTTTATGCTCAAGTCCCTGGAGTGGGACTTGAGTCCGCAACCTTCTGACTCAGGCGAGAGTGCTACCCACTGAGCCACAGCTGACACCGTCAGTATGAAGTACCTTCATGTTTGAAAATTACAAAGGTATTGCATTTTATCTGTAAATTTGTATTAAAAATATATTACTGTAAATCAGCCAGGATTGCACTTGTGTGCAGAGGAAACTTCTGTTTCTCCTGACGGACTTGTTATTTTACATTTTCTGCAGTTAATCGGTGTAATTCCTCTTGACAAATCCCCTGTTATAGCCAGTAACATTCATAAAACATTTCTATCGGGAAATAGTTGAGTTGTGTTAAATGCTTGATGGTTGAATCAAGAATTATCTGTGGCTATAGGTTTTATGCTAGGCCAGATGTATAAGTCAATGCTTTGTTAATCCATCAAATCAGTAAAGTTCGAAATAAACTAATATCTTTATCTGATAGTCAGTGACTTAATCCTGGAAACAGCACCTAAAGATTGCTTTGTATAGAACTCTCTTAATAAAAACAGAAAATTCTGGAAATGCACAGCAACTTAATCAGCACCTGAAAGAACGACAGAGAATTACTTAGAAACTAGCAGGATTCAAATGTTTTTTTAAAATTCTGACCATTTACAATAGAAAATGTGTGTAGTAGACCGATGTATCTTTCAACAAAAATAACTTTTAATACTTATGAATCCTCTTAATGTATTGTTCTGAAAAGACTGTAACTGGCTTAAAACATGCCTCCACCTATGCAACTATATTAAAGGGGAAGCGAATAACCTACACACCAGAAATGGCTTTGTTTTAGTAAAATGGTCAAATTTGTTAATGGCCTGAGGCAACTTTAGTGAAATTATCAAGGATGCAGATTGTTTCCTTGACTCAAGACAGTTCCAGAGAATCGCCCAGTCTGGTTCAAGTTTGCAGTCCCTGTTTCTCATATGAAGGTGTTCTCAAATACACAGGGTTTTCTATGGACAATACAAAAAAGCAGCTCAGTAGATTGAGACCCAACTAGAATCGGCATGCTCCTGACAAAGCTGAATTGTTTTTTTCACTAAAATGTTCAAAATTCTGAGAGGGAGATGCATAGAATCACAGGGCCAGAATTTGCAGTGAGTAATAATGGAGAACTAACAGCGTTCGCTGTTATTACCCCTTTGATATTGTTTTCGGTCCCTGCCATAAACTCCGTTCCCTAGCCACTGACTCCATCTCTCTCCCTCATCTCCATGTGAGAGCACCAATCTTAGTTTTGCTCTAACATTTTTAAAAAGTCAGGATAAAAGCAGTGATGCGCCATCAACTACTCAAAAGACTGAGGTTGAGCGAGTAACAATCAGGCTTTTATTAACTAAAGAATGAAGGTCTTGTCTCGAGTGGTCGACCCGTCCAGAATACTAAGGGACTGGGAGGTAGTCACTTATATACCTGGAATAGTGGGAGGAGTCAGCCGAGGCATGTCCAGACCTGTACCTAGTGGAATACACATACCTCTACAGACAGGTATAACAGTGGTTTACCACAAGCAGCTACTGATTTCCTGGTTTCCTATCTGTGAGAATTCTGCAATGTGATTGGTTGCTTAGACAGCTTGTTGACATCACATGTAAGGGGTGGTGAGTGGGTTATTTGTCAGCTTCACTTTTGGCTCCTTTGAGCGGTTCGAATCGCTCCCACTCCCTTTTGTTCTAGACTTTGGACCTATTTGGGGGTTGTAATAAACTTGCAACAGACACCTGGGTTAGTCAAAAGAATTCAGATCTTTATTTTGAGACAGGAAAATATACAATACAATAAAACTTATACTTTAAAAGGGTGGGGAACACTCTGAATAAGCGAGGGAGGATTACAATACACAAAACCCTTACCCTCCCAACCCCACTACACTAGCTAGGCTGGAATCCAGAGGACCAGGAAATGCTCACCAAAACGACTTTCTTGACAGACTGTAGAGGTTCGCGATTTTGGGGTTCTCTTTAGTTGTGGCAGTTGGGGCCTGCCGTACCTCGGACGTGGTAGAAGACTGCACCTGCGTTGGGTCTTCAGTTTGGGTTTGTCCGCTGATGCGGTTAGTCGCGCTGATGGATTTATCGGGTAAGTACCCAATTTTCTTTGGTTAGGGCTAGTTTTAGGGTCTTTTGTGTCTAAATCTTAACCAGGCTAGCCTGTAGAGTGGAAACAAGTCTTTGGTTCGTGAGTTTTTCAGCGGTTGGTTTCTTGTTGGTCGTGGTGGCCCAATATTACCTGGTTGGTGGTAATATTGGCGGTTGTTGGTTTCTGTAGGCCTTTGGTTGCTGCGATCTCTGTTCTTCTTTCTTCCTTCAAGTCTCCGATGATGATCTCTCTCTTGAGCTGTTTGGCTGAACTTGAACTCGAACTGGCTGTCCTCTGAGCTGACGAACAAACTGTTTAACTGAAAAGGCAGACCTCAATTATACTAATTTGGGGCCTGGCTTATCTGACCGCCAAATCTCGGGTTTCTTTGTTAAATTTGGTGGGCTCGTTATTTTTAATGTGTTTTAAAACTTTAACGAGACTCGGGGATGGCCCATCCAAACTTAACGAGTTTAGGGGATGGCTCATCTAAACTTAATCGGCCATTAACTGGTTTCGGGATTGCCTTGAAACCAGTTTAAAAATGCAAAACGTTTGTCAATCTCTTTAATTGGTTTTGGACTGTGGTTTGTTTGTCGTACCCTGTAGGGCTAATGTTCCTTCCTTTGTGTTGCTGGGGACATGTCCTGTTTATTCAGTACCTGGCTCTGCGAATTCTCGGCGGGAAACAGGTTTCATTATCCTTATGTAAAACTGGGGTGGCCCAGGACATTCCAAGACAGTCCAATATCCAAACTCGGGGGCCCACCCCACCTCCCCTTTGTCCCAGCCTTTTGCAAGCCTGAACATGTCTTTTTAAACCAGCCAAAACCTGCCTGGGATTTTTATTTTAAATCCCTTTTGCCCAATAACTCCTTAAAACAGTCCAAAATCTCTTCTTTCTTACACTTGAAAAAATGTGTAATTTAACTCTTTGAAATCTTCTGTTAGGCCCAACCATACTTTGATCCCTTTTACGGATTTCTTCTGTGATGTTCCAAAATCATTTTTTTTAAATGGCTTTCCTTCTGTTCTGGGGTTGTGCAGAAATTTTTGAACCTTACACACAGCAGATCGCACCAGGAAATTCCCACGACATTGCACTGAAATCAATCAATTACACGTTGAAAAAGTCAATCTTCTTGCACAGAGACTGTGAGATCTCTGTCTGCAGCTTTCTTCGGGACCAGCGGCAAACGCCTTTGCTTCGCTGCTGACTGCAAATTCCGGGTCATAGAATTTTATAACACAGGAGGTCATTCAGTCCATCACACCTGTGCCAGCTTTCTGAAAAGAGCGACAACTTAGTTCTCCTCCTCAGACATTTCTCAATACCCTTTTAAAACAAATTTCAGGTGTTTATACATTTTCTCTTTTAAAAGCTTTTAAGGCGCCTTCCCCCACTACTGTTTCTGGTAGGGCATTCCATGTCCTAACAACCCTTTGTGTTCAAAATAAAATTCTCATAACTTCTCCCGTCTTTTAATGGTGATGTTGAACTTATGCGCTCTAGTTATCAACTCACTGATCAGTGGAAGTAGTTTTTCGAAATTTACCTCAACAAAACCCTTCATGCTTTTGAACACCTATCTGATATACTCTTGACTTTCTCTGCTCAAATGAAAAGAGTCCTAGGCCTAGAAATTGGGTATAGCCCCGCTTGAGGCGTTAGAGCTGGCGATGCGCAAAGTTTATAGCCAGCCGAAACTTATCGCCGCCTGGCGCGATATTGGGTTGCATCGCCCCCAAAGGGGATTGAGGCGCTAAATCAGCCGTTGCACGGTACTCTTAAGGCGCAAAAGGCCAGGCGCTACTCAATATCGACGCGGACGGGCGCAGTGCAGGTGAACTCAATTACGGGAAAGCACGAGACCTCCAGGCGCCGGCCGGCTCTTAAAGGGGTGGGTCAGTCAGCCTGAGCTTCAACACCCACTCAGATTCGGCGCTCGCCCTTGCCTGGCGGTACAAACTTGTTCATCATGGAGAAGGTTAGGCAGAGAGCAGAGCGCTTCAGCACTGAGGCTCTGGACCAGTTGGTGGCTGCAGTTGAACACCGTCGAGAGGTCCTGTATCCGGATAATGGCAAGAGGCCGAATCAGAAGGCTTATCGACGATCTTGGAGGGAGGTTGCTGTGAGGGTCAACTCCAGCAGCATGACGACCAGGACCCCTGTTCAGTGCAGGAAGAAATTCAACGACCTCACACGGATCGTTAGGGTGAGTGATGGTTTACCAAACTTGTGCTTCCCTCCATCTGCAGCTGACTTGGGGCACCCTGCTGCAATGATGCGCCAATGGCCATCTGTCAGCATGCACCCATGGCCCTTTCTGGGCACACACATGGACAGATGTCTCAAGGCCTCATGTAAGGGCTCTTGCACCATGGGGGGCATGCGATGAGGTCTCAAGGCCTCATGTAAGGGCTCTTGCACCATGGCGGGCATGCGATGAGGTCTCAAGGCATCCTGTAACAGAACCTCCCCTTCTTTCCCCTGCAGTCCAAGCTGGCGATGATTCGAAAGGAGCAGCGTCGAACCGGTGGCGGACCTGCACAAGTGGTCACTCACGGATCTGGAGGAGAGAGTGCACCAGATACTTGGAGGACGTCTGTCTGGTCCTGTGACCACTGCATCTGCCGACCCCATTACCGACAGCGAGGGTAAGACTCTCACCTTTTTCACCTGTTGCCTTCCACTTGGTCCCCCCGCCAGCATGCATCCTCAGTGTGCAGCCATGTCAGAGCCTTGCCACAATCTGGCATGCCTTTCAGCAAAGCTGTCCTTTTGCTAAAGCCACTCTTCCACCTCCCACTTTCAGATGAAGCAGCACCAACTCGGGCTCAACGCGCTGAAGCTGCCAGTGCCAGTGCCACCGGAGGCGAGGACCAGGAGGAATCCGGACCAGCCGTTGCAGAATTCGGGGAGCTGAGACATCTGCAGACTGGGGATAGTAGTCCCCTGGAGGGGAGGGGGGGGTGCTCTGAGGATGAACCAGTTGCCGGACCAAGCGGCATGCAGCAACGTACGGGGGATAGGCAAGTTCGGCCACCGTCTCCCCGCAGGGCAAGGCAGGTCGTCATGACTGCTGCACAGAGTGCAGATGAGGTCCGCCGCCTGGCTGAGATGAGCAAACAGGCCCGGGTCAGACACACGGAGCTGATGGCTGCAGTGGAGAAGATGCCTGAGTCAATAGATTCATTGGCTAGGAGTATGTTGGACTTCGGGGCAACAATGGAGAGGACTCTGCAGGGCTTTGGGGCAACAATGGAGAGGACTCTCCAGGTGTTCGGGGAAACAATGGACAGGACTATCCAGGGCTTCGGCCCAACAATGGAGAGGACTGTCCACGGCTTTGAGTCGGCAATGGAAAGGACTGTTCAGGGCTTCGGACAATCCCTGGAAAGGTCTGTGCAGGGCTTGTCCGAGGCAGTGGAGCGGTCGGCACCTGCCTTGTCCGAAGCCATGGGAAGAACTGTCCAGGCCTTCTCCGAAGCAGTGGCACCTGGCACACAGGTCCTCACTGTTGCCACGCAGTCACTTGCTGGGCTCCTCCACAGCCAGATTGACGCAACGCGATCTCTCACTGCAGCCACCCTCTCTGCATCAGATAGGATCACCCCGGGCCCTTCCACTCCCGTACAAGGCCAGCAATCAGTGGAGCATGCGATTGTGGCGGATGAGCCGAGCCGCTCCCCTCAGATAGCCAGTGTGTCGTCCGACCATGGTGCAGGTGTCCTCTCTCAGCAGGAGACCATTGCACATGCCAGCGCTGGGACGCCTGCATTGCAGCTGCCACCACCTGCAGGCCACACTGCTTCCAACCATGGTCACAGCAAGCATCCTGCGTCCGCACCCTCCAAGCCCAGAGGTCGGCCAGGCCGTCCCTCGGGGGCTTCTGCGCTTCCAGACAGTCAGCAAGCATCCCCCAGCCTTGAGCCCGCCACTGGGGTCCAATTACGTAGGAGCAGCAGGGAGGGAAGGGGCCGGGCGCGAAAGAGAAGTCGTTCTCCCTCAAGGGGCCAGTTGTAGAGGGAGGTGCTGAGACGTTTGTTTGTCCAAATTCAAGGACACCCTCACCTGCTGTTTGCAGAAGGTTTGTTGAGTTTTGCGGCTTTGCCGAACAGTTCAGTTATTTTGAAAGTTATGGTTTCTGCTCACATTACGTTGTTTAGCTGTAATGAAAGACTTTTGTGTCAATAAACAGAAGTTTCGATGTTGCATGGTGCATGTGACTACTTTCAGTGATGCTGGCATTCAGAGGCCCTCAAACATCCAAAGTGCGCATGAGTTAAGACTCTCATCATTCCGCCACAGGGGTGTCGACAGGAGTCCAGAGGAGCCTCTGACGTATGGACCTTCCACTTTCAGCAGCCCTTCCATCTTCCTCCTCCTCCTCCTCCTCATACTCCTCCTCCTCCGCCTGCTTGTGCAGGGTCCAAGGGAAGGTAATGAATTGACGCATTTGCCTATAAAGGGCATCAGTCACTTGCCGGATGCAACAGCGGACTGCAGCCTGAGCGACAGTCACATTGTCCCCAATGGCTGACTGAAAGGATCCGTTGGCATAAAAATGGAGGCCATCAGTCAGTTTAGCCATCACGGACAGAGAGGTTCTGCAGCGTTCACGCGGCTGCAGATCCTGACCAAGCAGGTGGCACAGATCAGTAACAATGTCCCTCCAGATTCGGAGCCTTCGCAAACACTGCTCCTCCGACATGTCAAGGCTTGTCACCTGCTGCCTAAGGACCCTCGCAGCATCCCGTCGGATTGGCCGACCTCCATTGCCCCTCCTCATTCTGGCCAATCCCGGCCCCCTCTCCCACCGTCTCTCTGCCCCTTCGCAGTGTTGGGCGATGAGGCCGTCGCCCTCCAAACAAGCTCCCATTCTGATGTCAGTTGGTCAAAAGGCTTTTAGGTGTAGTGCTGCAAGTGCTTCGGACAGGGTTGAGGGTCCCAAGTACTGTAAAGCTAAATTCCCAGAACTCCGCTCCACATTAGCTCGCCAACTCTCTCTAGCAGCGATCGCAATGAGCAGGCCAAGTGGCAGAAGATTCTGCACTAGAGCTGTCCCCTTTAAATAGCGCCGCCCTACTCCGAGAAGGGCCCGTTAGCCCTCCCTCGAACTGTCACTAATAGCGCTGGGCGCTAAGGCTCCGGGCGCCACCCAATATGCGCTCAGGCACTCCTAAAAGGCGTTGCACACTGAAATGACGTCATGAGCTGCTTGCGCTCGCGGGCGCGCGCAAACACTTAGCGCAGGCGCTAAATGTATAGTCAATATCTGAGTTGGCGCTATCTTCATAGCGTTCACCCCAACATAGGGCTTCGCCCCAATTCTAGGTCTCTTTAGGCGCTCAGCGCCGGCGCTACCAACCCAATTTCTCGGCCCTAGTTTCTTTAGTTAGTCCTCATAATTCAAGTCTCTCATCCCTGGTATGTTATCTAAGTTAATATTTTATTGAAAAGGAAAACATTTTGTATAAAGCTACCCCCCACCACCAACTTCTTTCCCCTTTATGGATAGCGGGACCCACAGGACAACAGAAAACCACGTTACCAAATATTCCAAAAGCTGCAAATGGCTGAAAGTTGATATAATTAAGAACACCAATTTAGATCTGAAATGAGATTGAAAAATTGTCTTGAAGGTGAGAAAGAAGATGCTGAAGACAAGTGAGGATAAAGTATTCTCATTTTAGAAACGAGCAATACTGCAGGTAATATGAATTTCCAGTTATATTTTCAAACCAAAAATATTAATATATTTCCAATAATCTTGTATGGTATTTGTGAATGGAGAAAATAAATGAAAAATAATAAACAGAGGATGTTCTCCTATATTGTTTGCACTCCGGAAGTGCTTGGCAGAATAGACGTTGCAATCGGAATGATTCAACAACATGAATGCTGTTAAGAACATAAGAAGTAGGAGCAGGAGTAGGCCATACGGCCCCTCGGGCCTGCTCCGCCATTCAATAGGATCATGGCTGATCCGAACCTAGACTCACGTCCACTTCCCTGCCCGCTCCCCGTAACCCCTAATTCCCTTATCAGCTAGGAAACTGCCTATCTCCGTTTTAAATTTATTTAATGTCGCAGCTCCCACAGCTCTCTGAGGTAGCAAATTCCATAGATTTACTACCCTCTGAGTGAAGAAGTTTCTCCTCATCTCAGTTTTGAAAGGGCAGCCCCTTATTCTAAGATTATGCTCCCTAGTTCTAGTCTCACCCATCAGTGGAAACATCCTACCCGCATCCACCCGATCAAGCCCCCTCACAATCTTTTATATGTTTCGATAAGATCGCCCCTCATTCTTCTGAATTCCAATGAGTAGAGGCCCAACCTACTCAACCTTTCCTCATACGTCAACCCCCTCATCTCTGGAATCAACCGAGTGAACCTTCTCTGAACTGCCTCGAGAGCAAGTATATCTTTTCTTAAATATGGAAACCAAAACTGTACGCAGTATTCCAGGTGTGGCCTCACCAGTACCCTGTATAACTGAAGCAAGACTTCCCTGCTTTTATACTCCATCCCCCTTGCAATAAAAGCCAGGATTCCATTGGCCTTCCTAATCACCTGCTGTACCTGCATACTAACCTTCTGTGTTTCATGCACCAGGACCCCCAGATCCCTTTGTACTGTAGCACTTTGCAGTTTCTCTCCATTTAGATAATAACTTGCTCTTTGATTTTTTCTGCCAAAGTGCATAACCTCACACTTTCCAACATTATATTCCATCTGCCAAATTTCTGCCCACTCACTTAGCCTGTCTATGTCCTTTTGCAGGTTTTTTATGTCCTCCTCACCCACTGCTTTCCCTCCCATCTTTGTATCATCGGCAAACTTGGCTATGTTGCACTTGGTCCCCTCCTCCAAATCGTTAATATAGATTGTAAAGAGTTGGGGTCCCAGCACTGACCCCTGCGGAACACCACTAGTTACTGATTGCCAACCCGAGAATGAACCATTTATCCGAACTCTCTGTTTTCTGTTAGATAGCCAATCTTCCACCCATGCCAGTATATTACCCCCAAGCCCATGATTTTTTATCTTGTGCAGTAATCTTTTGTGTGGCACCTTGTCAAATGCCTTTTGGAAGTCCAAATACACCACATCCAGTGGTTCCCCTTTATCCACCCTGTTTGTTACGTCCTCAAAGAATTCGAGCAAATTTGTCAAACATGACTTCCCCTTCATAAAACCACGCTGACTCCGTCCGCTTAAATTATGCTTATCCAAATGTCCTGTTACTGCTTCCTTAATAATGGACTCCAACATTTTACCAACCACAGATGTTAGGCTAACTGGTCTATAGTTTCCAGCCTTTTGTCTGCCTCCCTTTTTAAATAAGGGCGTTACATTAGCAGTTTTCCAATCTGCTGGGACCTTTCCTGAATCCAGGGAGTTTTGGAAAATTACCACCAATGCATCCGCAATCCCTACCGCTACTTCTCTCAAGACCCTAGGATGTAAGCCATCAGGTCCAGGGGATTTATCCGCCTTAAGTCCCATTATCTTACCGAGTACCATCTCCTTCGTGATTTTAATTGTGTTTAGCTCCTCCCCCCCCCTATAGCCCCCTGTTTGTCCAGTGTTGGGATATTTTTAGTGTCCTCTACTGTAAAGACTGATACAAAATATTTGTTAAGCGTTTTTGCCATCTCCATGTTCCCCACTACTAATTTCCCGGTCTCGTCCTCTAAGGGACCAACATTCACTTTAGCCACCCTTTTTCTTTTTATATAACTGTAGAAACTCTTGCTATCTGTTTTTATACTTTTTGCTAGTTTACTTTCATAATCTATCTTCCCTTTCTTAATTAATCTTTTAGTTATTCTTTGCTGGCTTTTAAATGCTTCCCAATCTTCTATCCTCCCACTAGATTTGGCTACTTTATATGCCCTTGTTTTCAGTCGGATACTATCCTTTATTACTTTACTTAACCATGGATGGCTGTCTTTTCTTTTACGCCCCTTTTTCCTCAGTGGAATATATTTTTCTTAAGTTGTGAAATATCTCCTTGAATGTACACCACTACTCATGTACCGTCTTACACCTTAATCTATTTTCCCAGTCCACTTTAGTCAACTCTGCTCTCATACCTTCATAGTCTCCTTTATTTCAGCTTAGTACGCTGGTTTGAGATCCAACTCTCTCACCCTCCAACTGAATTTGGAATTCAACCATGTTATGGTCACTCATTCCAAGGGGATCCTTTACTAGGACATTTTTTATTAATCCTGTCTCATTACACAGGACCAGATCCAAGATTGCCTGCTCCCTGGTTGGTTCAGTAACATACTGCTCAAGGAACCCGTCCCTAATGCACTCTATGAACTCTTCCTCAAGGTTGCCCTGCCCAATTTGATTTGTCCAGTCAATATGAAAGTTAAAATCTCCCATGATTATAGCTGTTCCCTTATTACAAGCCCCAACTATTTCCTGATTTTATACTCCGACCAACAGAGTTGCAACTATTAGGAGGCCTATAGACTACGCCCACCAGTGACTTTTTCCCCTTATTATTCCTTATCTCCACCCAAACTGTTTCACTATCCTGATCCTTTGACCCAGTATCATTTCTCACTATTGCAGTGATTCCATCCTTTATTAACATAGCCACCCGACCTCCCTTTCCTTCCTGTCTGTCCTTTCTAATAGTCAAATACCCCTGGATGTTTAGTTCCCAGTCATGGTCACCTTGCAGCCATGTTTCTGTAATGGCCACCAGATCATACCCATGTGTAGTTATTTGTACCGTCAACTCGTCTATTTTGCTACGAATGCTGCGTGCATTCAGATAAAGAACTTTTAAATCTGTTTTGTGACAATTTATTCCTTCTTTTACCCCCCTTACTACTTTACCTTTATCTTTATATATTCTGTCCCTTCCTGACACTCTCTGGTTTTTAATTCCCCCACTGCTACCTTGCTCTATTGCCTTCTCCGCTGACATTTTTATTTTTCGCTCTCTTGAAACCTCCCCCCCACTAATTAGTTTAAAGCCCTCTCTACAGCCCTAGTTATTCGATTCGCCAGGATTCTAGTCCCAGCACTGGCCAAGTGAAGTCCGTCCCAACGGAACAGCTCTCTCCCGTCCCAGTACTGGTGCCAGTGTCCCAAGAAGCAAAACCCATTTCTCCCACACCAGTCTTTGAGCCACGCATTTAACTCTCTGATTTTATTTACCCTAGCCAAATTTGCTCGTGGCTCAGGTAGTAATCCAGAGATTATTACCCTTGTGGTTCTGCTTTTTAATTTGGCCCCTAGCTGCTCATACTCCCTCAGCAGAACCTCTTTCCTTGTCCTATCTATGTCGTTGGTACCAACATGGACCACGACAACTGGATCCTCCCCCTCCCACTCCAAGTTTCTCTCCAGCCCAGAGGAGATGTCCTTAACCCTGGCACCGGGCAGGCAACACAACCTTCGGGACTCTCGCTCTCGGCTGCAAAGAATCCTATCTATCCCCCTAACGATACTATCCCCTACCACTACAACATTTCTTTTTACTCCCCCCACTGGAATGGCCCCTCGTTCCACGGTGCTGTGGCCGGGTTGCTCATCCTCCCTGCAGTCCCCGTTCCCGTCCTCACAGGGAGTAAGAGCCTCGAACCTGTTGGACAAGAGCAAGTGCTGCGGCTCCTCCAACACTACCTCCTGGATCCCCGTACCTGCCTCACTCATAGTCACACCCTCCTGTCCCTGACCACGGACTACATCTGAATTAGTTAATCTAATTGGTGTGACTACTTCCTGGAACACAGAGTCCAGGTAACTCTCCCCCTCACTGATGTGTCGCAGTGTTTGAAGCTCGGACTCCAGCTCATCAACACGAAGCCGAAGTTCCTCGAGCAGCCAGCACTTACTGCAAATGTGATCACTGTGAACATCAATGGTGTCCACCAGCTCCCACATATTGCAGCAGTAACACATCACCTGCTCTCCCATTCTATGTAATTAATTTAATTTATTATTTTTAAATACCCTCTGCCCCGATTCTAGATGATGAATATCACACCTCTATTTAATTAAACTTACCAACTTATAAAGGTTTAAAAGGGAAGGAAAAGTACTCACCAACCAGCCAATCACCTACCAGCTTGGCTGTGATGTCTCTTTTGAATTCTGACCTCCCCTTGGAATGTTGCCTGTGGAGCCTGTTTAGGCTGCCTCGCCTCGCTGCTCCGGCTCGACTCAATACCCACTGCTGCTCCCGGCTGCCTCGACTGGGCCTCGTCTCGCTGCTCCGCCTCCGCGATGTCTGCTAATCCCAAACTCTCATGGCACTCTCTGCTACTCGCTGTTGTAACACTGTATGATAGTTTTAAAAATATGATCTCTTTACAGATCTGCAAAATACTAGCTGCTGACATTTAGGAGGACCCATCAACTAAAAGATGCTCCATAGTGTGGTACAAGGTGGCTATTTAGCTAAAAGAAAGCTGATGGTATTCTGATAATAGCCACAATCAGCATGGCAGAGGTTCACTGGTTTTCCACCAATTTGATAAGTAGTTTGACGAGAGGGCTCATCTGCTTCACCAGTATGCAAGCTGACCATGTTGGTGTTTATCTAGATATTACTAGAAACGTGGCTCAAGGATGGCCAAGACTGGGAACTCAACATCCAGGGGTATTCGATATTCAGGAAAGATAGGCAAAAAGGAAAGGGAGGTGGGGTAGCATTACTGGTTAAAGAAGGGATTAATACAATTGTAATGAAGGATATTAGCTCTGATGATGTGGAATCTGTATGGGTAGAATTGAGAAATACTAAGGGGAAAAAAACATTAGTGGGAGTGGTATATAGACCTCCAAACAGTAAGGTGGAGGTTGGGGATGGCATTAAAAGGGAAATTAAAGAAGCGTGCAATAAGGGCACAGCAGTCATCATGAGTGACTTTAATCTACATATAGATTGGGCCAACCAAATGAGTAACAATACTGTGGAGGAGGAATTCCTGGAGTGTTTACGGGATGGTTTCCTGGACCAATATGTCGAGGAACCAACCAGAGATCAGGCCATCTTAGACTGGGTATTATGTAACGAAAAAGGATTAATTAGCAATCTTGTACGAGGCCCCTTGGGTCGGAGCGATCATAATATGATCGAATTCTTCATTAAGATGGAGAATGAAGTAGTTGACTCAGAGACAAGGGTCCTCAATTTAAATAAAGGAAACTACGATGGTCTGAGAAGCGAGTTGGGTAGGATTGAGTGGGGAATGGCGCTCAAAGGGTTGACGGTGGATAGGCAATGGCAAACATTCAAAGACCGAATGGATGAGCTACAGAATTTGTTCATCCCAGTTTGGCATAAAAATAAAACAAAAAAGGTGACTCAACCGTGGCTAACAAGGGAAATTAGGGATAGCATAAGATCCAAGGAGAGGACATATAAATTGGCTAGAAAAAGCAATAATCCTGAGGATTGGGAGCAGTTTAGGAGTCAACAAAGGAGGACAAAGGGATTAATTAAGAAAGGGAAAATAGAATATGAGAGTAAGCTAGTAGGGAACATAAAAACTGACTGTAAAAGTTTTTATAGATATGTGAAGAGAAAAAGATTTGTGAAGTCAAGCGTAGGTCCCTTACAGTCAGAATCAGGGGAATTTATAATGGGAAACAAGGAAATGGCAGACCAACTAAATACATACTTTGGTTCTGTCTTCACAAAGGAGGACACAAATAACCTCCCAGAGATGCCAGGGAACATAGGGTCTGATGAAAGAGAGGAACTGAAAGAAATCAGTATTTGTAGGAAAATGGTGTTAGGAAAATTGATGGGACTAAAGGCCGATAAATCCCCAGGGCCTGATGGTCTACATCCCAGGGTACTTAAGGAAGTGGCCCTAGAGATAGTAGATGCATTACTGGTCATCTTCCAGAACTCGATAGACTCTGGAACGGTACCCATGGATTGGAGGGTAGCTAATGTCACCCCACTATTCAAAAAAGGTGGTAGAGAAAAAGCGGGGAATTATAGACCGGTAAGCCTGACATCGGTAGTGGGGAAAATGCTAGAGTCTATTATAAAAGATGTAATAGCAGAGCACTTGGAAAGCAGTGACAGGATCGGACAAAGTCAACATGGATTTACAAAAGGTAAATCATGCTTGACTAATCTACTGGAATTTTTTGAGGATGTAACTGGTAAAATAGATAGGGGAGAACCAGTGGATGTGGTGTATTTGGACTTTCAGAAGGCTTTCGATAAGGTCCCACACAAGAGATTAGCGTGCAAAATTAAGGCACATGGGATTGGGGGCAAGGTATTGACTTGGATAGAGAACTGGTTGGCGGACAGAAGGCAAAGAGTTGGAATAAACAGGTCGTTTTCCGAGTGGCAGGCAGTGACTAGTGGGGTACCGCAAGGATCGGTCCTAGGACCCCAGCTGTTCACAATATATATTAATGATCTGGACGAGGGAATTGGATGTAATATCTCCAAATTTGCAGACGACACAAAGCTGGGCGGGAGGGTAAGCTGCGAGGAGGATGTCAGGAAACTCCAGTACGATTTGGACAGGTTGGGTGATTGGGCAGAAACATGGCAAATGCACTATAATGTGGATAAATGTGAGGTTATCCACTTTGGTGGCAAAAACAGGAAGGCAGTTTATTATTTGAATGGCAATAGATTGGGAGAAGGGGAAGTGCAAAGAGACCTGGGCGTCCTTGTGCACCAGTCGCTGAAGGTAAGCATGCAGGTGCAGCAGGCAGTTAAGAAGGCAAATAGTATGTTGGCCTTCGTAGCAAGAGGGTTCGAGTACAGGAACAAGGATGTCTTGCTACAGTTGTACAGGGCCTTTGTGAGACCGCACCTTGAGTATTGTGTGCAGTTTTGGTCACCTTACCTGAGGAAGGACGTTCTTGCCATGGAGGGAGTGCAGCGAAGATTCACCAGGCTGATACCTGGGATGGCAGGAATGACGTATGAGGAGAGATTGTGTCGATTGGGCTTATACTCACTGGAGTCTATAAGATTGAGAGGGGATCTCATCGAAACCTATAAAATTCTGTCAGGTCTGGACAGACTAGATGCAGGAAGGATGTTTCTGATGGCCGGGGAGTCCAGAACCAGGGGTCATAGTCTAAGGATAAGGGGTAAGCCATTTAGGACTGAAATGAGGAGGAATTTCTTCATCCAGAGAGTGGTGAACCTGTGGAATTCTCTGCCACAGAGGGCGGTGGAGGCTAGTTCATTAAATATATTCAAGAAAGAGTTGGATATATTTCTTGAGGCTAAAGGGATCAAGGGATATGGGGAAAAGGCAGGGACAGGGTACTGAATTTGGATGATCAGCCATGATCACATTGAATGGCGGAGCAGGCTCGAAGGGCCGAATGGCTTACTCCTGCTCCTATCTTCTATGTTTCTATGTTTACTGGATTGCACACTGGCACGAACATTTTCAGTGACTTGACAAAGTAATTAACGACTGTCCTCCAGCAAGCTGAAATACCCCAAACAAGATCCATTAAAGGAGCCGGTGGCGGCTGAAAGATCTTTCCATGCCTCAGTCGTAACACTACATGTAGAATCATGTCTCTGGGGGTGACAATGTTCCGTTTCACCAGAAGATTCAATATCCTCCTGCTTTTATGGATCAAGTCTTCTTGCTCCTTTTTGTAGGCAGCAGAACAACTTTTGTTCCAAAGTAATCTCTGAGGAATTGTTTGATCAGAATAAACAGCGTAGCCTCTGAAAAACATGGTTATTTTCTGCCCTCTACTGCCACCAGTATATGCATTCGTCAGCAGGGGAGAAATTTGCAGGGCTATGGGGAAAGAACAGGGGAGTGGGACTAATTGGATAGCTCTACCTCCTTCTGTGCATATCTCAAGGACCTTATTTCAGCTCATTGAGGCAGGGTATTGAAGAACTTCAGCTAATGTATGCTGCATCTCAAAATATACATGTTCCCAGCTGGGCTTTAAATGTATGCACTTATGGCCACTTAACTGTCTGAAGTGCCTTAATACCTAATGGTCCAAAAATTGTACTTCCAATTTCCAGTACTGTTAAGTGTACACTAAACTGCAACTTAATATTCAGTGCTTACTTTCTTTTATAAAGTGAAAAGTTTGCATTTGCATATCACATTTACATATCACGTTTAAAGAAACCCTAAAATTGATCTTTATGAAATTAATAAGTTTGCTTTCAGGCAGAGCGTTATTTTTTTCTTTTAGTTCATTTAAAATGTTCATAGATGAGCTCTTTCACAATAGCTGGAATGGACTCAGAACTTGACATTAGGTTTTTTTTTACAGAGGGAAGTGAAAGTAGGAGTACCTGAGGAAGAAGTGGAAGAGCCATTACTGAAGATAAATATAGATTTGTAAAGGACAGGTCATGCTTGACAATCAAATTTTTTGAGGAAATAAAGAAGCGTATAGATGAAGAGACTGCAGCGTATATTGTATACAGTCCCCATCGCTTATAATGGGCACGTTTGTATGTATACAATTTGCCCACTATACACAATGGCAAGATTGCACAGCATCGAATTAAGAGTCACAAGGCCTAGAAATTGGCCTGTGGCGCAAAGTTCGCCTGGGCGCTGGAATTTGCGCTGCGATCGGCGCATTAGCGATCGCCGCAAATTCAGTTGAAGTGCCCCTAGAGGGAGACGGGGCGCGGCTCGAGCCGCTCTGCGTCCCTCTTAGGGCGCTGAAAGTGAATTTCACAGCGCTACATGCCGCAGCGCCACACGCTGCGGCACGGCACGCTGCGGTACTGCAGGCCTTCTTCCCACTGTTGAGGGGGAGGGGCCTGCAACAGCGCGAGCCCCGATCGCGAGTGCCGGCAAAAGAGCCCGGCACCAAGGAGAAGTGCCGGGCTCTCGAGAAACAGCCGGCAATGCCGCGGGGGGGTGGGATCAGGAGGCCGGGGACGGAGGTGCTGGCAGGCGGCTGCCGAAAAAGCGGCCGCCCCACACCTCCACCTTAACTTGCGCCTCTGCCGGCACAGCAAGGCCCCGTGAACCGGGCGCAGGTAGCGAATGGCGCTTCAGCGGCGTTCGCTACCAAATATCGCGATCGGGGCGCGAATGGGGCGCTGCGCACACCAATGACGTCATCGGTGGCGGCGCAGCGCAAAAGGCTAACGCCACCATTAGCGCCCCTGCTGAATATCGCGGGAGGCGCAGCCAGTGACGCTACAGCCACTGACTGCCTCTTTAGGCGCTAACAGGTGGCGCTACTCACCCAATTTTTCCCCCACAAATGTTTAATCCCTTCTACAAGTGTTCCAGACCGTTTACGTTACAACTTAGGTCCTGGGAAAATGATGCTAAAAGTGATGGTTCTTCACTGGTTGGGTGATTTATGTCGAGAACACAGACCGAGAGTAAGAAACAGACTGAATCAAACCTCTGATCTGATATAAATATTCTCTCGGATATTACAGGAAACGCTGAAAAAAACTTCAGGAAATGAACGAACAGATTTTGCTGTCACTGACGATGAATCTCAATATGTTCCAAATCCCCATATTTCGAGGCTCGTTCCATGTAGTGACCAGTCAGCGGCCTGAGTTCTTGGGAAATTACACCCAGTCTGTGCGATATGTGTCTGTATCCCGGTATATAACCAGGCAATGGGAAATTGGCACCTTTGCAAAACCAGCAGATTTAAGCACCTAAAACCTGTCTCTTTTGTTGTGTTGCAAAGCTGAATACATAGTTGAGTAACCTAATTTCACGGGTAGAATTTAAATCAGTCATGAATCTGTTTTGCCCAAGGCTGCAAAGTGATTACCACGGCGTTTTTTTCACATGATGGGGTTGACATGCTACGATTGACAGCTTGACAGACTTTATGGCAGGAGCGCACCACTTAACGACGTTATTGCCTGAAGGATGTTTAAAGTCTCGAACTGGATGTTGCCACAGCTGTTTCTGCCCGAAATAAACAGAGCACTTCAGATACTATAACCAGCAACTTTGAAATTGATGTTAATGCAAATAGATAATGGCTATTGCTTTTGGGCTGATATACGCGACTGCCTGATTTAAACGTGAACGGTGGGGACGGTATATGGATTTTCAGCAGGCGTTTCGTGTTCTATAATAGACTGGTTAAGAAAATTAAGGTATGTGGTATTATTTGCAATGTAATGGCGTGTAGAGACAAAAATGGGTTCTTTATCCTAATAAGAAACTCCAGACATAAACCAAGTCTTTAAAAAAAAAAAATGGATCATTTATTATATGCCAGACAAATACAAACCTAGAGTTAAACAATATCTACAATTCATACATGATTTAGAAGTGTTTTAACAACAACAAAAAAGGTAAGGGCAACCTTCTGACAAGTCTCTGCTCATTTACGAAACGGCTAGTTTCGTAGCGTATGTTCTCTTCTCGGGATCAGGGCAGCATTGAAGGAAGTGATCCAGAAGAGGCAGCAGGGCAGAAAAATGGCTTCCTCCACATGGTCATTGTTATAGTCGCCTTGATGAAAGAACAAAGGGGAAGGCCTGTGATGGGGTGCAGAGGAGGAGTAATTAAAAAACGAGATGCTGATGCAAGGCAAAAGGGTTGGTAATGGGACAAGTTAGGAGGCAAACTGTAGTTTATGTACCTTAAGGGGAGAACTACTTTTTACAGCTCCTGTATACTGTAGTACCGGCAGTGACCACACCTGTATATAAACCCTGAGTAGGGATCTGTACGTTTAGTTTTAGAGTAACCCTCATCCAGTAAATACCTGTTGATTGTTCCCTGCAGTCTCGTGTCTAGTTATTGAAGGACACACAACATCAAAATACACGGATCTAACATTGGCGACGAGGCAGATTCGAACCTACCTGCAACTCTGCATTACCTCCCAGGGATTCGCTCCTGGAGAACAGTGGAAGAAAGTTGAGGCCAGAAGCACAGGCGTTGACCACGAGCAACCGGCCAGTTATCCAGCGGAGATTTGAGCATCACGGGAGGCTGTTGAGAGCTGGGCTTGGTTCTCCAGTCACAGTGGTCCAGCGAAACGGGCTAGCAACAGGTACGGCGCAGACCCTTCCCGGACAGTGGCGGCTAGAGCCGACCGACGACACAGAAAAGGCCGAGCAGCGTCGACGGGAGAAGAGAGAGGGTAGAGCGCACAGGGCGCAGCCGGTGTTCAGGACCGAACGGCGTCGACGGGAGAAGAGAGAGAGGCGCGAAGGAAAACGCGCAGAGCGCAGCCGGTGTTCAAGGGACGAGCAGCATCAGCGGGGAAGAAAGGGAAACGCGCAGAGTGCAGCCGGTGTTCAAGGGCCGAGCAGCCGCAGCGGAGAAGAAGGGAGAGCGCGGGAAACGCCATTTTGAGCCGCAGCGGAGAAGAAGGGAGAGCGCGGGAAAACGCCATTTTGAGCCGCAGCGGAGAGGAAGGGAGAGCGCGGGAAAACGGCATTTTGAGCCGCAAGAAGAAGGGAAAGCGTGGGAAAACGCCATTTTGAGCCAGTCTAACCACACCCAGGGATGCCGAAGAGTGGCAGTATCACAGTGTTCGACAATGAAGTCGAAGATTGGACGACATATGTCGAACGCATAGAAGTGTACTGCAAGGCGAATGAAGTGCCAGATGAGAGGAAAGCGCTGGTATTGTTGAATTCCATGGGTGCAAAAACGTATGGCTTACTGCGAAACCTAGTAACCCCAGAGAAGCCAGTGGAAAAGGATTTTGTAAACATAGTGTCAATCCTACAGAACCATTTAAACCCCACACCGCTGCTGATAGCAGAAAGATTTAAGTTTCACAAAAGGAACCAGCATAAAGATGAAAGTAATGCTGAGTATTTAACGGAACTGCGCAAGCTATCGAAACACTGCCAGTTTGGAACAGGACTAGCAGATACTTTAAGGGACAAGTTTGTGTGTGGGCTTCAAAGTGAAGGAACCCAGAAACGGCTTCTATCAGAAAAGGATCTTACGCTGGACAAGGCTTTCAGCATGGCAGTATCACACGAAGCAGCCGCACGGGGCGCTGCAGAGATACAACGGAGACCGCAAGAATATGGCACAAACGAAATGTCATACGGAACAGTGAAGTGCTATCGCTGCGGCAGAACAACACACGACCATAATGATTGCTGGTTTAAGGACAAAGTGTGCAGACAGTGTAGAAAAGTAGGACACATAGCAAGAGTCTGCAGGTCGGGAAAGAAAACCAGCAGCAAGAAATCTCCACAGGAGAAGTACAAGAAGGTACATAAGGTGACGGAGAGTAGTTCAGACGAACAGAAAAGTGATACAGACTCTGGAAGCAAGGAGCTGGGTTGTCTGAAACTACATAATGTGATCAAAACGGAGGATCACCAAACTATCTGGGTCACGCTCAAGATAGCAGGAGTCCAAGTGAAAATGGAATTGGACACAGGATCAGCCCTAACAGTCATAAACCGAAGAGACTACAAGCGGCTATTCTCACATATACCCTTGAGAGATACAGAGATTGTCTTGAAGGCGTACACGGGGCAAAAAGTCTACCCCAAAGGAAAAATAAGGGTGAACGTTGTATATAACGGTAAGGAAACACCAAAAATGGACCTATATGTATTGCCCGATGGAGGACCACCACTACTAGGACATGAATGGATCCGGAAGATACAGCTAGATTGGCATTCCATACAAGCACTGACTAGATGCCAAAAAGGATGACGACGTCACACCTGGATGACTGTCAAAAATGCTAACTGACACACAAGAAGTGTTCCAGGAGGGACTTGGAACACTAAAAGGCATAACAGCGACGATCAAAATAGAGGAAAATGCAAGCCCAAAGTTTTTTAATGCCTTATGCGATCCGCCCAGCCGTCGAAGCAGAGCTGGAAGGTTTGGAACGTTCAGGAGTACTGTCCAAAGTGGACTGGAGCGAATGGACCACACCCATCGTTCCTGTAATGAAGAGGTCATTGAGTAATACGGCTGGGGAACCAAAGAAAGTTCGCATCTGTGGGGACTTTAAGGTGAAGGTGACAGTGAACCCAATCCTTCACACGGTACAATATCCACTCCCGCGGATTGAAGATATTTTCGCCTCGCTATCTGGAAGGAAACGCTTCACTAAGATTGATCTGGCCCAGGCGTACCTGCAAATGGAGGTAGAAGAAGCCTCGAAACAGTACCTCACGATCAACACTCATAAAGGTCTCTACCAATACAACCGGCTGGTGTTCGGGGTAGCATCACCTCCGGCTATTTGGCAAAGGGCAATGGATCAAGTCCTGCAAGGGATTCCAGGGACCCAGTGTTAATTGGACGACATCCTGGTCACAGGCGAAAATGACAGTGCTCACCTCGCCAACCTGGAGCAGGTGCTCACTAGATTGAAGGAATATGGGCTCCGAGCAAATCGCCACAAATGCGAGTTTTTCCAGAAGCAGATCGTATTGTGGCCACGTTATTGATAAAGAGGGGTTACATAAGTCCCCTGAAAAGATTGAGGCAGTAGTCAAGGCTCCAGCACCGGAAAATATGTCACAACTGAGGTCGTTCCTCGGGCTGGTGAACTACTACCATAAGTTCTTGCCGAATTTGTCCACAGTACTACACCCACTGAACACCCTACTGCAAACGGGGGTACCATGGAAGTGGAATGACGAATGTAAACGAGCTTTCCAGAAGTGCAAAGGATTGATCACATCAAAAGAGGTGTTGGTTCATTTCAACCCAGCACTACCAATTCGGTTGGCGTGTGATACATCACCCTATGGCATTGGAGCGGTGCTGTCGCACAAGTTCCCGGACGGCTCGGAGAGGCCGGTAGCCTTTGCGTCTCGGTCACTAACCTCAGCCGAGCGTAACTACGCCCAGATTGACAGGGAGGCCCTCAGCCTAGCGTGGGGAGTGAAAAAGTTCAACCACTATATGCACGGGCAGAAGTTCACCTTGCTGACTGACCACCAACCACTTGTCTCCATCTTTAATCCAAAGAAGGGCGTGCCGGTGATGACTGCGCAACGGCTACAAAGATGGTCCCTTTTTCTAGGGGCGAACCAATATGAAATTGAGTATAAGGGCACGAAACAGCATGGAAACGCTGATGGGTTATCACGCCTGCCACTGCCTACTGCGGAGGAAGCACCAGCAGTGGACCCTGTCGAAATATTTTATTTGACTATAATTGAACGCTTGCCAGTAACTAACGCTGATATAGAGAAGGAGACCCGAAATGACCCGACACTGTCTCGGGTATATGACTTGACGGTGAAGGGATGGCCAACACATGGCGACTCACTGTTGCCAGCATTCTCACCCAGAAGAGAACAGCTGTCAGTATGCCAGGGGACCTTGATGTGTGGATCCCGAGTGGTAATTCCACCCAAGTTAAGGGAGAGAGTGCTCAATGAGCTTCACGAAGGCCATCTGGGAGGGGTGAAACTGAAAAGCCTTGCTAGGGCTTATGTGTGGTGGCCGGGGATCGATTAGCAAATCGAGGACCTGACAAAGAGCTGCTCAGGATGCCAGAAGGTCCAAAATGCACCACCACATGCCCCTCTACACCCATGGGAGTGGCCCTCATCTCCATGTCAACGGGTGCATATTGATTTTGCTGGTCCATTCATGGACTCAATGTTTCTAATAGCCGTGGATGCGCACTCGAAATGGCCTGAGGTGATCAAAATATCGTCCACCACCACGGAGAAAACTATTGCAGTCCTACGGACTATATTTGCCAGGAACGGCTTGCCAGAGCAGATTTGCTCTGATAATGGACCACAGTTTGTGTCCGAAGAGTTTTGAAGATTCATGAAAAGGAATGGGGTAAGGCATTACACATCCACCCCGTATCATTCAGCCACAAATTGATTGGCTGAGAGGTTCGTACAAACCTTTAAGAAAGCAGTAAGTGCCATGTGCGATGACGACATTCCACTGCAGCATAAGGTGGACAATTTCCTGTTAGCCTACAGAAATGCGACACATGCAGTCACCAACCAGACCCCGGCCATGATGTTCTTTAACCGAAGGTTGAGATCTCGTCTGGATTTGCTCAGACCAAATGTACGAAGAGATGTTGAGAATAAGCAATTCCAGCACATCAATGAGAAGCCGATAAGGAGCTTCAATGTAGGGCAACCAGTCTTGGCCCGCGACTACCGAACAGAGAAATGGCAACCAGGAACGATATGCACACGGCAGGGGCCACTAATGTACACAGTGGACGTTGGGGAGAACATTGTGAGACGCCATGTCGACCAGATCCTAGAGTCACAGGAACGAGTCAACCCCATGTCTCGCGCACCTGGTGATGAACCCGACATACAGGTAGCATCTACCCCAGAAACAGTAGCATCGGAAGCTGATGAACCAACTGACGACAGGGGGCCTCCGCACCAAGAACAAGACACTCAGGAAAGGCGCTATCCAGAAAGGATCAGGAAGCCGCCCCAAAGACTGAATTTATAAATGGACTATTTTCAGTTAATGTGCATGTTAAAAGTGTTAATTGTTAAATGAATGTTATGGTACTGTCAAATCTAAAAGGGGAGGAATTGTAGTGTATGTACCTTTAAGGGGAGAACTACTTTTTACAGCTCCTGTATACTGTAGTACCGGCAGTGACCACACCTGTATATAAACCCTGAGTAGGGATCTGTACTGTTAGTTTTAGAGTAACCCTCATCCAGTAAATACCTGTTGATTGCTCCCTGCAGTCTCGTGTCTAGTTATTGAAGGACACACAACATCAAAATACATGGATCTAACACAAATGATGGGTCCAGAAGAAGTGTAAATGGTTACAGCAGATTAGTATAGCGGGGAGGGAAGCATGGACAATCTGGCAAAGAGGAGAAGGATCCCATGGCCCAGGAATGTGGCGGAGAAAGATAGTTCGACCCCAGGGGTACGGACCACCACGCTGGCCTTGTATCGATGAGGGATCCCACCCCAAACTCCAGCTCACATCTACTTCACTCCCAATGGCTCTGGTGCAGCCATCCTCCATTACCAATACCTGCTGTCTGAGAAAATGAGAGCGTTGGAATTGATTGGCATCCATTGTCTTTGATGGGGCTCAGTTATACAACTTTCCACAACAATCAGTCTTTCTTTGGTTTCAACCATAAGGTGTGAATGAGTAATCATGTCTTGACAAAGGGTTTTCACCCGAAACGTTAACTCTATTTTCTCTCCACGGATGTTGCCTGGCCTGCTGAGTTTTTCCAGCATTTTCTGTTATCCTGTTTCCCCAGCTTGTCTGGAGCCAATTTCACCCCTTTTGTACAAAACTTCCTGATTTTTTTTTTTTAACTACACATGGATAGAGATGGTAAGGGGGAAAAAAGGAATAAGTTGGGGTAAATGGATGTTTTTCATATTGGTGGGATATGGGTAGAGATATGCCTAGTAATGTGTGCTGGGGCTTCTAGTTTTCTTTGTGTATAAATGACTTAGATATACAGGTATACAAGATCATGAATTTTGCTGATACCAAAGTAGAAGTCCTGACAAACTGGGGAAGAGTGGAGAAGGACATAGTTTAGAGAGTGGCCAGATAGATGGCAGATGTTGATCAATGCAAAAAGACTGTGCAGCAGTACATATTGGCAAACAAAACTGTGGAAGGAAGTAAACTCTAAACAGTCAGGGACTTAATCGAGTGGAGGAACAGCGATCTGGGGGTACAGTTTTAGATATTCCGGCCTAATACTTAGGAATGCAGGCCAGAAAAGCTATTGGATTCTGGGTTTTGTAAGACAATGGTTGAAGTATTGCATGCACTTCTGGAGACCCCCATTATAGAAAGGATATTAGAGCCATCATAAGGAACAGTGAAGATAACATTAATAGAATGATATCAGGAATGAGAGATTATCGTTATGAAGAAATCCTTGAAAAACTGGGGTTTCTTCAATGGGACAGACAAACTCGAGGGAACTAATAGATATTTTTTAAAATTATGAACAGATTTTGGGGGGTTAATGGTGTGTATGCTGTTTGATAAAGCTAGTAACAAGGGGCCAAAGACTCATCAAAAGAATGAGGGGGAACTAATTAGAAGACATTTTTCACACCAGGGGAGAATATGGAATGCCTTACTTTAGGGATTAGATAAGTATTTGAAAGGGAAGAATATAAAGCGGTGCAGGAAAGGGCAGGGAAATGGAATTGAGAGCAGATGGCTCCAGTTGAAAAGCTAATATTGTACAGGTACGATGGGACAAATGGCACCTTTCTGTCATATAATTTCTATGATTATACGAACTGCAGTCGAACCTCCATTACCTGCTGTTAAGGATAGGAGACTTCCCCCTCCTCCCCCCCCCCCCGCCCCCCCTCCTTCGGTCGATAATGTAAATTGGTAGATAATTGAGAATTCCCAAAATTTGATCTGACATTTGTGGTACGGCAATATACCACATGCAAGAATGAAGGCAAGTAAAAAGCAAATAATAAAATGAATAACATGTAGTTGAACCCACCAAGAAAAACAGGTGAAATACAAATAAAATGAACCAGCTATTGCGCACAGTTCATCAGTGGAAATTCTGGCAGATAATTAACATGGGGCTGCAATAATGGATATTCCAGCATATTTGAATTAAAAAATGATTAAAGTAATATTTAAACAGAATAACCAAGCATCCTGTGTAGAAAAAACTAATATGTATTTTATGTTCTTGATCATTGATGATTCATTTCTTATGTGACCGACCCACATAATAGACCCCCTGCACAAATATTTGAGTAAATGAGTCTGCTTCATGAGAAGTTATGTTTTTCATTTGGCCTTTTGGGAATCTTATAATTAAAAAAAACTGTCCATAATAGTAAGGCAGTGAATCTATTGGTTGATGTAGAATATGTTGTGCTGTGCCATTTGGAAATCAAACAAAAATAGTGTTTACGTAAGGATAGTGTTGTAACAAAGGTTCATTGGTTTCAATAACGCAGAAGTACTAAGCGATCAGATTACTGTTTGGAAGTTGACTGTAGCCAAGTCATAATCTTTTGTAAAATTGTACTAGCAGGCCTCCCATGCCATTGCTCACAATAGGTCTAATGATGTGCTGTTTTATAATGACAGCAGTACTTTTCCATGCTGTGCCCAACATATTCTCTTACCGAGGTGGAGTTATGTTTAAACTACCTTGTACTTTTAAGGCCGTAAGGTGTAACTGTTAACGAATGTAGGCTGAGGTCAGAGTTTAATTGCTGATTAATGAGGTTTGAAGGTGCTTATAAATTACTAAATGCAGATCAGAAAGAAAAAGCATGAAATAACTTTTTCTCTGTGTTGTACTATTGGCACTTTGAAATGGTGGAAACTCGGAACTGTTTTTATGTATCTATAATAATATGTTCAAAGTCTTGAGTATGGCACATATTCCTGTGCGAGCACACAACTCATTATGTCAACATTTATAATGGGAATTCCTCTCAACAGCTTACAATAGGGGCAGCGGGGGGGGCGCGGGGGCAGTACTAATTCAATACTCCTATAATGATATTCCTATACTTTTGTGGAGTATTTGTTTGTACTTGTGCCTACAACCAATCATTTTAAATATTAGTCCACGTCCTGTGGCTTTGCACATGGTGTGTGAAGACCAAGTGTAGACTTCAGGTGAAGTGAGTTTGGAGGGCAATAATTGAATCAGGGACACAGAAGTAACTCAGTCTTCAATGGGGTGAAAGTGTAATTACAGCATGACAAATTTGCCTGGGCAATTTCCATTATAAATATGGGCATAGAAATTTATAGTGGAAGAGGTTGACAGGAAGCGCGTGCAGACCTAAGATGTATAATGTGAAGAAAAGAGACAAATAGAAATGTGAGGAACATTTATGACTATTGAATGGAACAAAGTACTGGGAGGAAGGCAAATCATTATTTCTAGACTTAAGCTCATCATTCACAGCTAAGTGAAATTTTAACAAAATATACATTCATACCTTTCAGACCTGCATCACGTGTCCTCTCATGCTTCTTTTCTCGAATGAGACCAAGTCCAATTCTGTCACTCTTTCCTCATAACTTGATATTTTGAGTTCTTTGTCTACCCTTGTTACTCTGTGCTAAGCTCCCCAATGCATCAGTACCACGAAATTTGTTTTGCAAGTTACTGCTTATATCTTTTTCATTCAGTAGTATTCAGAAAGGCTTTTGTAAAGATTTATGTAAATCACGATTAGAGCAAGGTTAACTTTGAAGCAATGAGAAAGAAATTGATTGCAACATTGTAGGAGAAATTGTTTTTGGTAAATCTACAACAACAACTACTTGTATTTATATAGCGCCTTTAACGTAGTAAAACATCCCAATGCACTTCACAGGAGTATTAAAAGACAAAATATGTTGACACCAAGCCACATGAAGAGAAATTAGGGCAGGTGACCAAAAGCTTGGTCAAAGACGTAGGTTTTAAGGAGGAAAGAGGTGGAGAGGTTTAGGCAGGGAATTCCAGAGCTTAGGGCCTAGGCACAGAAGGCACGGCCATCAATGGTTGAGCGATTATAATCAGGGATGCTCAAGAGGGCAGAATCAGAGGAGCGCAACTATCTCGGGGTGGTGGGGGGGGGGCGGTGGTTGTGGGTCTGAAGGAGATTGCAGAGATAGGGAGGGGCAAGGCCATGGAGGGATTTGAAAACAAGGATGAGAATTTTGAAATCGAGGTGTAGCTTAACAGGGGAGCCAGTGTAGGTCAGCAAGCACAGGGGTGATGGGTGGATGGGACTTGGTGCGAGTTAGGACACGGGCAGCTGAGTTTTGGATCACCTCATGTTTACGTAGGGTAGAATGTGGGAGGCCAGCCAGGAGTGCATTGGAATAGTCAAGTCTAGAGGTAACAATGGCCTGGATGAGGGTTTCAGCAGCGGATGAGCTGAGGCAAGGGCGAAGACGGGCGATGTTAAGGAGGTGGAAAAGGCGGTCTTGGTTATGCTGCGGTCATGTGATCGGCAGCTCATTTCAGGGTCAAATATGACACCAAGGTTGCGAACAGTGTGGTTCAGCCTCAGACAGATGTTGGGGAGAGGGATGGAGTCAGTGGCTAGGGAACTGAGTTTGTGGCGGGGACCGAAAACAATGGCTTTAGTCTTCCCTATATTCAATTGGAGAAAATTTCTGCTCATCCAGAACTGGATATCAGACAAGCAGTCTGACAATTTCGAGACCGTGGAGGGGTGGAGAGAAGTGGTAGTGAGGTAGTGGGTGTCGTCTGCGTACATGTGGAAACTGACGCTGTGTTTTCGGGTGATGTCGCCAAGGGGCAGCATGTAGATGAGAAATAGGAAGGAGCCAAAGATAGATCCTTGGGGGACACCAGAGGTAACGATGCGGGAGCAGGAATAGAAGCCATTGCAGGTGATTCTCTGGCTACGATTAGATAGATAAGAATGGAACCAGGTGAATGCAATCCCACCCAGCTGGACGGCGGTGGAGAGGTGTTGGAGAAGGATGGAGTCATCGACTGTGTCAAAGGCTGCAGACAAGTCAAGAAGGACGAGGGGGCATAGTTTATCTTTGTCACAGTCACAAAGGATGTCGTTTCAGTACTGTGGCAAGGGTGGAAACCTGATTGGAGGGATTCAAATGTAGAATTGTGGGAAAGATGGGCACGGATTTGGGAGGCGACAACACGTTCAAGGACTTTGGAGAGAAAAGGGAGGTTGGAGATGGGGCGGCAGTTGGCAAGGACGGAGGGGTCAAGGGTTGGTTTTTTGAGGACGGGTGATGACGGCAAATTTGAGGGAGAGGGGGGACAGTACCTGAGGAGAGAGAACTGTTAACAATGTCAGCTAACATGGGAGCCAGAAAAGGAAGTTGGGTGGTCAGCAGTTTGGTGGGAATAGGGTCGAGGAGCAGGAAGTGGGTCTCGTGGACAAGATGAGCACGGCGAGGTCATGAGGGGAGATCGGAGAGAAACTAGAGAAAGATGTGAGTTCAGGGCTAGGGCGGGGGGTTGGTGGGGGACCTTAGAGGAAGCTTGGCCCGGTGGGCTAGGAGAAGGAAAGGAAGTGGCAGAGGCAGCTGAATGGATGGTCTCAATCTTGGAGACAAGTCCATGAGCTCCTCACACTTGTTGTCGGAGGTGAGGGTGGAGGAGACAGGGGAGAGGGGTTTAAGAAGACGTTCAGCAGTAGAGAATAGGAGCCAAGGTTTATCTTTGCATTCCAGAATGATTCTGGAATAGTGAGCAATTTTGGCAGACGAGAGCAGGACCCGATAATGCTTTATGTGGTCCAGCCAGATCTGGTGGTGAATGGCTAACCCAGTTGTCCGCCATATCCGTTCAAGGCTGCGTCCCTTGGAATCTATGGACCAACAGTGGAATCTATTAAAGAACGAACTTGATTTATATAGTGTCTGTCATGACCTCATGATGTCCCAAAGCGTTTCATAGGTAATGAAGTGCTTTTGTAATGTAGTCACTGTTGTAATGTAGGGAAACGTGGCAACCAAATTGGGCATAGTAAGGGCCCACAAACAGCAATGAGTTGACTGAGCAGATAATTTGTTTTAGTGATGTTAGTTGAGGGATAAATTGTGGCCAGGATACGAGAAGAACTTACCTGCTCTTCAAATAGTGCCATGGGATCTTTTACATCCAAAAGACAGCACCTCCAACAGTGCAGCACTCCCTCTACTACAATGAATTGCCAGTCTCATGCTCAAGTCTCTGGAATGGGAACCTTCTGACATGAAGGCGAGAACCTCAGGGTGCCCCAAAGCAGCCAATTAAGTACTTTTGAAGTGTAGTCGCTGGTAATGTAGGGGAATGCAGCAATCACTTTGCACAGCAAGGTCTCTCAACTTGAAGGAAGATGGCAAATTACAAAACAAGTATACAGGATAGTGTGGATTGAAACAGACTTTTTCTCGTGATTGAGTGGTGTTAGAACGAGGGTATATAGCTCTAAAATTGAATGCAAGAGATTTAGGACAGAGAGCAGAGGAAATTTATTTGCGCAGTGTGTTAGGAGGCTGTGGAATGCATTACTGAATTAGTGATTGAAGTGGAGATCATGTCAACTTAAGAGTAGCTTACATAGGCAGTTGAAGGAAAGGGGAATAAAGGGTTATGGAAACTGGGTAGCCACACAGGATTAGGCCTACTGTTGATGTGGAGGATAAACACCAACATGAACTGATGAGGCCAAACAACCATTTTTTTTGTTATAATATGCCCCTGAAAGGCAGAAAATGATTACTGGTGTGATGTAAGAATAATCTATGAATGTAGTTAGGATCTGTTTTAAAAGATTGATGTAATAATGAAGAAAAGTGAGGGGAAATGCAGACCGGAAGGAATATAGAAAGCAACAAAAGTAGAAACTAATGAAAATAAAGAAAGAAAAAATTTGCATTTACTGTACAGGAAACTCTCGTTTAAACGGCACCTAAATATCCGGAATTCTCTATTAACCGGCAAAATTCTCACTCCGAAAACAACACCTCAATAACCAGCAATGTTGCCGAGTCCGAGTCTCCCGCAGTGGCCGAGTTAGTCAGTTCTCCAAACTGCTACTACTTGGCTTCTTGGCGCTGTCGGAAGTCGGAACACCTCAATACCCATGTAACAGGAGTCTGACTCTCCCGCGCTGGCGGCAGTCTCTTCTGATCCGCCATTTTACAGGGGTACTGTGTGTCTCCCACGCTGCTGGTAGTCATTGCATTGCATTACCCTCAACTGGCAGTACTGTACTTAATCAAGCATCTTCCACCGTCCATTTAACACAACATTTTGTAGGTGAGTACCCAATTACTGTATACTGCACATTTCTTGATTTTTTAAATTTTTCTTTGTTAAAAATAGCCTCGGTAGATAATCCTCTCTGTCATCTGGAATTTTTGATCAACCGGCAACATGGCGGTCCCGTCGGTGCCGGATACCAAAGAGTTTCTTGTATATAGAACCTTTCACATCCTGAGGACGTCCCGAAGTGCTTTGCAGCCACTGAAGTACTTTGAAGTGTAGTCACTGTTGTTGTGTAGGCAAACACAGCAGCCACTTTGTATACAGTAACAAGCAAAGGTTTTTTAGGCATATGAAGAAAGAGAGGTAAAGAAGGACGTGGGCCCAAAATAAACAGATTTTAAGTACAGTGGTAGAGGATAAAGACATGGCAGCACCACTAAATTAATTTGGTCTTCATAGTGGAAAAGCAGAATATGATACCATAAGTACAGGAATGACTAGCGATTAGGGGGAAAACAGAAAGATTACAATGGATAAAGTAATGGGATTGAATCATAGAATCATCCAATGCAATCTGCCAATTATGTATTCTGCCAACCTACAAAATCTTCTGTGGTACATCACAGAATCATGGAAAGTTACAGTACAAAAATAACCTGTCTGGCCCATCAAGTCTGCGCCATGCTGATTTCTGCACGTACCACCTAGTCTTACCCCATTTTCCTGCTCAGTCACCATACACTTTAATAGTTTTCTTTTTCAAGCAGCTAGTTAACCCCCTTGCTTTTTTAGAGAATCTATGGAGTCTGCTTCAACAATGGTTTGTGGCAGAGAATTCCAAATTCTGACACCTTTGATCATAAATTTCTCATCATATGAAACAGTGAAAATAGGTGAGGGAAATGGGAATCCATTAGTTACAATCTTCCAAAGCTCACTAAATTTAGGGACACTGCCAGAGTGTTGGAAGGTTGCAAACATTGCACCATTTTTCAAAAAAGGGAAGGAGAGAGATTAGTATGGAATGGTAATTGGTCTTTCCCATGGATTGGTGCAGCAGTCTCAGCTTTTCATTCAATATAAATGATCTGGAATTGGGAATAGAGCGGAGTATATCCATGTTTGTAGATGATAGAGTGAATGGTGAAAAAGCGAGCAGTAAACTGCAAAAAGCCACAGGTCGATTGTGAATAGGCCAAATGATAGCAGATGTCATTTAACATTGAGGCAATATAGTTTGGATGTAAAAATAACAGAAGGGACTACAATTTAAATGGGAAACACTAGATGGGGTAGACGAGCAAAGGGATTTAGGGTTTCAGCTACATATAAATTGTTAAAAGCTAACTGCAAAAAGTGATCAAAAAAACTTCTCGAGATATATAGAATACTAGCTGGGGGGGCCCCGGCATTGCCAGGGCTGTTTTGGGCTGGGCAGTTTAAATCGAGTCCCAGGCTTTGGGGCCTGTCTGTCTGTCCCTGTGTGAATCTGCTGCCGGGCAACGTTTTAAATCGAGTCCCAGGCTTTGGGGCCTGTCTCTGTGTCCCTGTGTGAATCTGCTGCCGGGCAACATTTCTACCTTTTAATAGCTTCAAAGATGAAAGTGAAAGTACTTATAAAATGTTTTTGGTAAATGTGATGTTATTTTTAAAAGAGATACTAACTTTTTCGAAGCTGGATTAGCAGATTTTGAGCTGGAAGTAGTGAAGCAATGGCTGCCCGATGCCTGAGTTGAAAAGCATTAGTCCCACCCACAGACGCAGTGATTGGCCAACCATCAGGTGACTGAACTGTAGGATTGGTCAATCGTGACGGCACAGGATTGGTCGACCTTGACGTCAGTCAATCAATGCTATTAGCAGATAATGAGTTTAATTTTGAAGGTTTTTTGCATAACGCGCGAACAATTTTAGTCCGACCGAAAAGTAAATACGCTTATGACGGTTCTGGAATCGTCAGCTTTCTTTCGACGTAACGCACGTGTAGGTACGCTCTATAACTTTCGAGTTTATTCAAGACAGACAGACAGACGGAATGACTGCAGTTGGTGTATTGCGTTCAGTTTTAGGCACCCTGATTTAAGAAAGATCTACTGGTCATGGAGAAAGTCCAGCGATGGTTCACCGGGGTGATAAAGGGATTTAGCTATTATGAGACACTAGGTAGACTTTTGTTATATTCCACAGAGATAAGGAGGTTAAGGAGTGATCTGACTGAAGAATTTGAAATAATGAAGGGAATTCAGTGGTTAGATAGAAATTGACTCTTCTGTCTGGTGGGGAATCTAAACAAAAGGATATAATCTTAAAATTATAACCAGAAACAAAATTCAAACAAAAGGCCGTTAAATTGGAGATTTGCTAATGTCACTCCATTATTTAAGAAGGGTGGGAGAGAGAAATTGGGTAACTACAGGCCTGCCAGTTTAACGTCAGCTGTGTGGAGTGAGCACTTGAACAAATGTGAGTTGATGAGAGAGCAACATGGCTTTGTTAAGGGCAAGGATGTTTAATCTGGTTGAAGTTTTTGAGGAGATCACTAATAAGGGAGAGTCTGTGAATACTGTATTTATGGACTTCCAGGAGGTATTTGATATAGTTAAACACGAGATTATTAACAAAAAATAAGAGCGCACGGAATTGACCTCTTGACATGGGTTGGAAATTGGTTGGGTGACAAGAGATGGAGTGGGAATAAAGGATACTTACTCTGGCGGGGTGTGGCAAGTAGTATTCCCCAGGGATCTGCTCTGGGGCCTCAACTTTTCACCATATTTATTAATGACTTGGATAAAGGAGAGAGAGAGTTCTGTATCCAAGTTTGCAGCTGACACTAAGTTAGGAGGAACAGTAAGTAGTACAGATGGGAGCAGGAAGTTTCAAAGGGACATAGACAGATTAAGTGAACGGGTAAAGCTATAGCAGACAGAGTTCAATGTGGGGAAATGTGAAGTCATCTGCTTTGGACCCAAGAAAGATAAATTGGAGTATTTTCTAAATGGTGAGAAACTAGTAACTGTAGTGAAGCAGAGAGATTTGGGAGTCTAAGTACACAAATCATAAAAAGCTAGTAGACAGGTACAAAAAACAACCAAAAAGGGAGGCTTGATCACAGAGGGGAGGAAGTTATGCTTCAGCTGTGTAGAGCCTTGGTCAGACCACATTTGGAGTACTGCATTCATTTTGGGCATCACACCTCAGGAAGGCCTTGGAGAGGGTGCAGTACCGGTTCACCAGAATTATACGGGGACTTAGAGAGTTAAATTATGAGGACTGGTTGCATAAACTTGGCTTGTACTCCCTTAAGTATAGAAGATTGAGAGGTGTTTAAAATGTTAAAAGGATTTGATAGGATCGATACAGAGAAACTACTTCCTCTGGTTGGGGAATCGCGAACAAGAGGGCATAATCTTAAAATTAGAGTTGGGGCATTCAGGAACTAAATCTGGAAGCACTTTTTCACACAAAGGGTAGTAGAAATCTGGAACACTCTGCTCCAAAGGCTGTGGATGCTAAGATAATTGGAGCTTTCAAGACTAAGATAGGTTTTTATTAGGTAAGGGTATCAAAGGATATGGCGCAAAAATGAGTAAATGGAGTTGAGGTGTAGGTCAGTCATGATCTAATTGAATAGCGGAGCAAGTGTGAGGGGCTGAATGGCCTACTCCTGTACCTAGGTTCCTGTTTAGAATACAATGCTAAGAATACCATGAACACAGAACCAATTGAGCTGTTTAAAAGGGAGATAATCACTCGAGAACTCGGGGTGTTGAGCAATATCAGGAAAGGATGTAGAATTAGGATCCAAAGTTGAAGAGCTGTTATGGGTAACAAACTGGCAGAACATGTTTGGGCCAAATGGCCTACTCCTGTTCCTATCTAAGAACATTAATTGTAGCAATTCGGGGTAGTACGTCTTATTTGTTTACTCATGTGCTGTGTTGTAGAGTGCAAGGACATATCCTGATTTCTTAGAAGTACTGCAACAAGAAAGGTGCCTACTATTTGCTTGGTGCTTCATAGAAAGGAAGGAAAATCAGAAAGGAACTCCAGCCAATCTTGCATGCCTCTTTATGGACAGTTACTGAATGCCATGATAGAGGCCAAGAAATGAGTTGCTTCATTATCCTCGGAATATATTTGGCAAAATAAATTGCAGACGGTGATTCTCCTTGCGCCTCAATATAAGGCGGGCACTACCTTTTTCATGTTTCACACCTGAGGTCTCCTTGCCCTTGTTGGGTTATAGCTGGCTGCTGTTGGTGTAGATTCTGTCATTTTCTTCTGGTTCTTGAAAGGGGCTTTGCTCGTCCTTTGTCGAATAGCCAGGCGCAACTTCATGTTGTCACTTGGCAGTTTCTCCCATCTATTAAGGTTGCTGGACCAGGATAGGTTCTGATTCAGTGTGACTTGTTTCTTTTAATCACCTGGGTCCTGTTTACCATAAAGGACTCACTTTTTTCAGCCTGTCCTTGCACAATCTGATAGCATGGCTTGTTCCTCTCACCTCTGGCCTGTGCCTTAGTCATCTTCCAGCTTAATAGTTTTGATACCACAAGCCTGTGCATGAGTAAAACCTTTGCTCAGAAATTTGTCCTTCCACTTAATCATCATCATCATGATGGTATAAAAATGCTGTAGATGGAATTTACCAAGTTCATGGAGTGGCTTCAGTAGTGGCTTCACATTTCACAGTTGTGAAGAATGGTGCATATGACTGCAGCATTATATCCCCTTTGAGTTAGTCTTGAGTCAAAATCCATGCTGTTTCCAGATTGATCCAAGTACTAAACTGCCATTTTGATTTGTGACAACACCTCTTAGTTGGTGAGCATGGTGTTGGACAGCACACAGAGTGTGTGAATTGCTTCACAGAATTTAGAATGGATTCCTTTATGAAGATGGATGGTTGATGACAACTTAGAAGATGTTAGATGAAACTTTGGGCCAAAATTTACTGTAGCAGGGCATCTAACGGTGTCTGCTGTCTGTTAGACTTGCCCCTGTAACCTTCAGCTCAAAAAACTTGGCCCACAAAGTTGCTGAAAATGTGAGCTGATAATAGCACAGCGAGGGAAACCGCACCTGGGACCTTGGTGAATGGGGCAGCCAACAGGGTATCTTCTTACCCAATGAGATTTAAGGATTGGGAAATAAACACAGAAGGACTGAGAATGAAAGTGAATTAAAGGGGGTGAATTCAATGTCAAATCAGGTACAGAAAGAGAAATAAAGAGATGGAGGAAAATGAGACAGAAAGGAAACGAAAATTTAAAACTTGCCGTATTTTAAAATCTTCCTGAAAAATTCTAAACCTGAAGGAATGAGACTCCGTGCTTGTAATAGTTAATTTCCGGTGCCAGAGAGGTTCATTGGCAGTCATTAACATTGATCATGTTGTTAAAAGGGTACTTGCTCTTATAATGACAAGATTTAACTTTCTGTAGTGAATTTAATGGGCAAATACAGCAAGTTCCAAAAAAAAATGTGGGGAAGTTAAGGGCAAGATGTACTTTTTGCAAAGCTAACTGAGGAGCGGTGTAACTCAGACAGCAACTTTTGGTTATTCACATTTAACTGTGCATCTGCTCCTCGCCTGAAGTTGCTGTACCATTTCCCCATAAATAACGGTGAGCGCCATTAGCCTTGCTTTAACTTTGACAGCAAATTCTGGCCCATTTTTTCTGCCTTGGTGAAGCAGATTGTTTTCAAAGCTTCAGGCTATTATTGCATGCCTTTAGTTATCTGCTGCCGTGTCATTTCTGAATTGGATACTAGTACATAATTAGCAAGCAGAAACTTGCTGATTAGTACTTCTATCACTGTGAAAGATGATAATCTGGCCAGATTGAATAGTTCACTATTGTGGATTCGTTTCTGCACCTCTTCCATTGAGTCACTGGCAGCCTCATTTGGCATAGCTACATAGACCAAACAAAAAAGCCTTAGTGCCAGGTTAGTGTCTTCCTTGGCTCTGTTGGCAGTGGTTAATGATGTTGATATTTCTCAGTCAGTACTCACTCATACCATCATGCAGTTATGATTATGATAAGTGTATCAAATGCATGTGAGTTCAGTGAAAACTCAGTTAAAACAAAGTACAGGAAACTTTTTTTTATCCGGCACCAACGGGACCGGCGTGGTGCCGGTTGATCAAAAAGTCCGGATTACAGAGAGGTATATTTACCAAGGCACGAGAGCCCTGTACATGGCCACAGGTGCAGGAGCCCCGGTTACACGGCACTTGTGCAGGAGTCCCGGTTACACGGCCACTGGTGCAGGAACCCCGGTTACACGGCCACAGATCCAGGAACCCTGGTTACACGGCCACTAATATATAGTAAAACTTAACTGAACCTACTCCTGAATTTTGCCAGTTAAGAGAGATTTCCGGATATTTAGGTGCCAGTTAAAAGAGAGTTTCCCGTACTCTATACCAAGATTGGCTCAGTAGCATCACAGCTGGCTGAGTCCTGAAGGACACAGCTGCCAGTCTGGGCTTGCGGCTTGTGGTGAGAGAACCAACACGAGGGAGAAACCTCCTTGACCTTGTCCTCGCCAATCTACCGGTCGCAGATGCACCTGTCCATGACAGTATTAGTAGGAGTGACCACCACACAGTCCTTGCGGAGACCAAGTCCCGTCTTCACACTGAGGACACCTTCCATCATTTTACTCCCATCATGCTAAATGGGATAGATTTAGAACAGATCTAGCATCTCAGAACTGGGCACCCATTAGGCGGAGTGGGCTATCAAAAGCATCAGAATTGTATTCCACCACAATCTGTAACCTCATGGCCCGACATATCCCTCACTCTACCATTCCCATCAAACGAGGCATACTTAAAAATTAGGTGCCAACCTGGTTAACCTGCAGCACTGGACTAAATGCATGCCAAACAGTGGAAGCAGCATGCTATAGACAGAGCCAAGTGATCCCACAACCAACGGATCAGATCGAAGCTCTGCAGTCCTGCCAAGCCCAGTCATTAATGATGACAGTTAAACAGCTGATGGGAGGAGGAGGCTCCATGAACATCCCCATCCTCAATAATGGCAGAGCCCAGCATGTGAATGCAAAAGAAAGGATGAAGTGTTCGCAACCATCTTCAGCCAGAAGTGTAGAGTGGGTCCTGGCAACATCCTGGCTGTCGTGTTGAAGACATGTGCTCCAGAATTAGCTGCACCTCTAGCCAAGCTGTTCCAGTATAGCTACAACACTGGCATCTACCTGACAATGTAGAAAACTGCTTAGGTATGCCTGTCCACAAAACGCAGGTCAAATCCAATCCAGCAAATTACCCCCCATCAGCCTACTCTGAATCATCAGCATAGTGATGGGAGGTGTCATCAACAGTGCTGTCAAGTGGCACTTACCAATAACCTGCTAACCACTGACCAGTTTGGGTTCCACCAGGATCACTTGGCTCCAGACCTCATTACAGCCTTGGTCCAAACATGGACAAAAGAGCTGAATTCCAGAGATGAGGGGAGAGTGACTGCCCCTGACATCCAGGTAGCATTTGACTGAGTGTGGCACCAAGGAACCCTAGTAAAATTGAAGTCAGTGGGAATCGGGGAAAACCCTTCAATGGCTGGTGTCATACCTCGCACAAAGGAAGATGGTTGTGGATGTTGGAGGCCAATCATCTCAGCCCCACGACATGGTTGCAGGAGTTCCTCAGGACAGTGTTGTAGGCTGAACTACCTTCAGCTGCTTATCAATGACCTTCCCTCCATCATAAGGTCAGAGTGAAGATGTTTGCCGATGATTGCACAGTATTCAGTTCTATTCACAATTCCTCAGATCATGAAGAAGCCCGTGTTCACATGCTGCAAGACCTGGACAACATCCAGGCTTGAGCTGATAAGTGGCAAGTAACACTCACGTCACACAAGGGCCAGGCAATGACCATCTCCAACAAGAGAGAGTCTAATCACCTCCCCTTGACATTGAATGGCATTACTATCATTGAAGCCCCCACCATCAATGGCCTGGGGGGTCAGCATTGACCAGCAACTTAACTCGACCAGCCACATAAATACAGTGGCTACAAGAGCAGGTCAGAGGCTGGGTATTCTGTGGCGAGTGACTCATCTGACTCTCCAAAGCTTTTCCACCACCTACAAGGCACAAGTCAAGAGTGTGATCCAATACTCCCCACTTGCCTTGATGAGTACAGCTCCAAAAACACTGAAGAAGCTCGACACCATCCAGAACAAAGCAGCCCACTTGATCAGCACCCCATCAACCACCGTAAACATTCACTCCCTTCACCACCGGTGCACCGTGGCTGCAGTGTGTACCATCTACAAGATGCGCTGCAGCAACTCGCCAAGGCTTCTTCGATAGCACCTCCCAAACCCGCAACTTCTATCACCTAGAAGGCCAAGGGCAGCGGGCGCATGGGTCGGGGACACCACCACCTCCAAGTTCCCTTCCAGTTACACGCCATCCTGACTTGGAAATGTGTCGCTTTTCCTTATTCGTCGCTGGGTGAAAATCCTGGAACTCCCTCCCTAACAGCACTGTGGGAGTACCTTCACCACACAGACTGCAGTGGTTCCAGAGGTCGGCTCGCCACCACCTTCTCAAGTGCAATTAAGGATGTGCAATAAATGTTGGCCTTGCCAGCGACACCCACATCCCATGAATGAATAAAAAAAACTTTCTTAAATTTAAATTACAATAAATACATGTATGGTACCTTACTCATGATTACAAACAGAAAGTGGTAGTATTATTAGAAACTGATAAAGTATGCAGCAATGTACATCATTATATGTGAAAGTACGTACTTGTATAACATTAAACTGTTGTTATAAGCAAATTGTAACAAAATCTTTGACCACGATCTGCAGTTCCATTTCTTGCAAAATCCATGATGTAATTGTGCTTATCAGTGTGATCAGGAATGATTATGGGCTAAAAGAGTTTATACTGGTTTTCTTTATTTTTCTAGCCAAGCAGAACACTAGTCATGACGAGCATGCCTTCAGAGTAAGTGCAAAATTTCTTTTTATTTTGATTTTCCCTGAACCTTAAAAAAAAACCTTTAACCTTTGAAAGCTGGCAGCTATATGCTGTGGTATGTCCAGGGAGAAGCTAGATTTAACATATGATAAAGAATGCATTATGCTTAGTTGAAAAAGATGTGTAAGGAACCTTGCTAAAGCGGTAGTGAATTGTTTGGTTCTTACTTTAACAGTAGTTGCCTGTAGAGTGTATAACTTGTGTATAAATTCATCACCAATATCACTGCTTTGAAATTGTTATAATGCAAGAAACCAGAAATGAAACAAAAGATAACTCTTCAAAACCTTTTATATGAAAAGCCGTAAGCCATCCCATTTTGTATATTTAAATGCAACTTCAAATTTAAGGCATTCCTGGTTGTTTTTCTCTTTCCTCCCCCAAATTCCTCTTGAAGGCAGTGATTCCTGGTTCAGTAAGTGGAACCGATACAAGCAGTACGCTATACACTTGGTTTTGGCAAAGTTGATGTTGAATCCCAACTTCTATAGATCGCCAACGAGTTCCTTTGTCATCATGTTTTTTAAGTTGATGAACTAAGTTTAAAGGCCAAGGTTTGCAGGACACCATCAAGGTTGTAAAGAATAAGTCATGAAGCAGTGATAAGATGATGCCAAGCTTGGTTTTAAAAGTCTTCAGATTTTAGAACTTGCATAGTGTTATAAATCTCATCATAAAGAAACTACTCATGAAATAACACTGGACGGCCAGCTGGTGGCGCCGTCCAAGGAGTATAAATACTCGGGCGTGGGCCCAGCTTGTCCAGGGGCATTTTGTAAGACAGGAACTAGTGAAGTACAACTAGATCTCCATGTTTTGAAACAAGTTGATTGAAGTCTTGCTTTATACTCAAACCAAGTGCGTAGTGAGTTTTATTACGTCACATAGTTTAATTTCTGGGTAAGCGTGACCAAAAGTTGAAGACTTGTGATCGCTCATTTTCAGCACAGGGGAAGGATGACTTTGTAGCATAACGATGGCCACCAAGGATCCAGCGAGAATGGCAACATCACCTGCACATTCCCAATTTTTAAAGTTTTAACCTACCCATGCACATTCACGCAAACTGCCTTCAGTGCCCGTTTCCCAATTCTTGATATGGTCTATGATCTATCGAGCATGGTGTGAGACCAGATGCAACCTGTTTCAGTTTGAATCATTCTGATATGCCTTTCAATCCCGACACACACCCTTGTACATCTCCTTTTCCAGGCACTCCATCGAGATCCAACAGTTCCAAGACATCATCTCCCCACACTGAATCGGATATTTGCTTCAGTCCACAAAACATACCAATAGACCTTTCTTATCATCCCAATGCTGTTCCATCATTTATCTGTGTAAAGATCTGGTCAGCAGTTACATGTTTTAAAGCAACACTGGTTTCCCCCCCACCCCCCCCCCCCCCCCCCCCAGCCTTCCATTTGACATTCCTGTATCCTATTCAGGAATTCTGCAGCAGAAACTTTTTCGGGCACACTGATCAAACTAATGCATCTCAGTTAATACATTCCACTCTGTCCTCCTTATATGATGAAATTATTTGTGCTAGATTCCAAACCTGAGTTACTTGCTCTGTTCTCCAGAACCCATTTATCATAGCCAGTCCTCCTGGTTCCCCATATTTAAGTACTTCAGCAGCAGCATTCTGTGCACCAAAAGCATTTGTTCTGTAGATGACTCAACCCCTCTCCAGCTTTCTTGTTAAGTCAACCAGCTGTCTGATTAGCCTTCTCATCTAATGTGAGTCATCGTCTGAACATCATGAACTGATATATTTGTTTGAATTCCTGTAATCGGTGCTGTCAGACATGCAAGATACATTGCTTCTTGCATTCTTCTTTCCCATCCAATTCCTATATTCAATCAGCCATTCTTATCTTTATGAAGGATTTAAGACTGTTTTAAATGCTTTATTTGGAAGTCTGGTGCACACTTTCACAAATTTCTTTGCTGACTCCGGACTTCTCCAACTCTTTTTGTAGGCTCCGGGGCGTGCTACCTCTCTTACAATCTCTTCTCCAATCTGCCTTGCCCATCTATGTCTGATCACTGGACTGGCTACCTCCACTCATTAGCTCCTCCTGTATAGACTTTCTTGCTATGCCTAATTCACCGCCTCTTGTTTATGTAAGCTCTGGTTTATCCTGCATTTGCCCACATTTGCATATTGGTTGCTATCTGAACCCAAGACCACCTCAATCGACCTTCCTCCAGCCCTGTTATGTGCTCTCTTCCTGCCCCATGTCCTCCTGCCTCCTAGCACACCCCATTTAACATGTTCCCATTGACCTCCACCTCATTTTCTAAAGATCCCAGCCAACCTTTCCCCCTGCTCCCACCCCAGAGTTGAAATATGTGGTCTCCCCATGTTGTGCATTTCTGCACCCTCTGCCTGGCTCTCTCGAGCAGCAACCTCAACTTTCTCACCTCTAACATCAACTGTGAGCATCTCATCAATTTCTTTGTCTCAAGATTGAGACCAGATGTCTTGGGCACCGCTCCCCCCAGTCACCCCACCCACTACCACCGATCATCTCCTAACCTTCGTGTTCCCGTCATTTTTCAGGCTCTCTCCTATCTCAACCCACAATCTTATCTCTTCTATGAAACCTGCTTGTGGATCCTGATCCCCTCACCACCTACTCCTAACCACTTAACTAAATTTCTGGCCCATTGCTTGCCAAAACTGTAAATAGATCCCTCTGTTCAGTCACTGTCCCTCATCCGATCATCGTCCCCTCGTCAAGAAGCCCACCATTGTCTATTGGTTCCCTCCAGCCATTACCCAATCTCTAACCTCCCCTTCTTTTCCATGATCCTTGAATGTGTCATTCCCTTTCAATTGTGTGCACATTCCTTGGTTGATTCTCTTCAGTTTGATTTCTACCTTGCTCACAGCACGAAACTGCCCTGGTTAAAGTCACCAGTGATATTCTCTGTGACGGTAACCATACACTTTATTGCTCCGTGATCTGGTTGCCTGCTCTGCAACATTTGACACAATCCATTGTGCCAGTCTCTTCCACTGCTTCCTCCACATGGTCCAGCTCAGTGGGACTGCCTTGCATCATTCCACTCTTAACTGTCCCAATGTAGTCAGTGCATCTCCAGCAGTGACTCCTTCCATTTCCTCATCTATGTGGTGCCCCTCAGTGACATCATCCATAGACACTGAGTCAGCTTCTATATTTGAGTCATAATTTACAGCAGCTTATCATTGAGAAGACCGAAGCCATTGTTTTCAGCCACTATTACAACCTCCATTCCCTTGACACTGATTACACCCAATCCCCGCCACACACTCAGGCTGACTCAGTCTGTTCACAGCCTTGGAGTGCTATTTGACCCTGAGCTGAGCTTTAAGGCCACATCCTATCCATCATGAAGACTGCTTACTTTTACCACTGTAGCATTGCTTACCGCAGTCATTACCACTGCCCTACCACCACTGAAACCCTTATCGATGCATTTGTCAACTATTCCAACACTCTCCATGCTGGTCTCCCAATCTTCACCCTCCGTGAACAATGTTAAAAGCTCTTTACATACATCCTGTGCCACATTAAGTCCCACTCCCTGATTTGTTCCCACATCAATGACCAACACTAGCCCTTCATCATACAATTTTACAGCACAGAAGGTCATTCGGTGCATCGTGTCTTTGAAAGAGCTCTCCAATTAGTCCCACTCCCCGGCTCTTTCCCCATAGCTCTGTAAATGTCTCCTTTTAAAGTGTTTATCCAATTCCTTTTTAAAAGTTATTATTGAATCTGCTTCCACCATCTTTTCAGGTAGTGCATTCCAGATCTTAATTCCCTGCATAAAAAAAACTTTCCTGATTTCCCTTGGATCTATTGCCAATGATCTTAAATTTCTGTCCTCTGGTTACTGACCCTCCTGCCAGTGGAAACAGTTTCTCCCTATCTCCTCTATCAAAATCCCTCATAATATTGAACACCTTTATCAAATCTACCCTTAATCTTCACTGCTTCTAAAGTATGAAATTCAAAATCCTTTCCCTCATCTATAAATTCCTGATGAAGTGCAAGGCAAAATATTGATCTGTAAAACTGCATTCATAAATATTGTTAAAACAGGCAGCAGTAACTTAGTTTGTGTGCCTTTTAAATGATATATCTTTGACTATTTACCAATTTGATATTGTGGCAGGCAGTAATGGCCTTGATGAAACCACCTCTCATGTCTAACTAATAGTAGTTGTATTGACCACATCTGGCTCCTGTGCCTAATTTTGTGTGCAAGAGAGAGAGAACGAAATGTGCATGCAACAGCATAACTTTCAATTCACCATAAGCAATGCTGCAGGAGATCTGCTATTATATATAATTTCATTTGTGCGTCTCAGACTTCAGACATAACACTTCAAACTGTCAAAAGCACAAAAAAGGCAGTACAGTAATTTCATGCTTGTTTCTTTTGATGTGCAGGTAGGAATTTACAAATACCTACCAAACTTATTTCACCAATAGCAATTAACTTCTTGGTCACAGAATTTATAGCAATTAAATGTATGGCCTTAAAGGGACAAAGCATTTAAAACATAGCTGCACCTTATTAGAGTCGTATATTGTGCATTTCATGGTATAATGTCCCTGCCACTATAAAACAACATATCATTGGACTTGTCATGCATAATGCCAAGGGAAATTTGTTGGTAGAGTTTTATTTTTGTTAATGTACATTTTTTTAAATTAAAGTGTATGTTTTTAAAATTTGAGACTGTTTGCATGCACTATGCTTTGTTATATTCTTAAACTCCCTTCGATTAGGTCCCATTGGCCTGTGAAAACTGCTCTTAAAATTTTTTTCTACTTTGAGAATGTATTACTTGAAATGTTTTGTATGTTTTCTTAACAGGAATCAGATCATTGTGATTCAAATTGTGAAGCGGCTAGGTGGCTTTCTGTTCTCGGACCATGTGAGTGAAACAACAACTCATGTCGTAGCGGGACGCCCACGGCGTACTTTGAACGTTTTGTTTGGAATTGCCCGAGGGTGCTGGATTTTGTCCTTTGACTGGGTAGGTTAACCTTGAATCACCCGTTTGTAAAGTTCGCTTCAGTGTATTGTGCCAAATCCATCCATACAGAAAGGACAAAAGAAATCAACAAGAAAAGGCTCATTTGAATTAGCACCTCTGTTCCTTTATAAATCTTGACCACTGAATCAATTGTCATCTTTATGCTGTTGTTCTAGATTTAATTCCCCTTTGAGTTCCGATTTCTAATTTGTACTTTCTCAACATAGACTGTTATATCCTTCTGTAAATATTGTAATCTAAATGTGATATTGTACATGTTCAGTATTACCTATTCCAATGTCCTTGATAGTCACCCTAAAAATATATTTACCTGTTTCATTACACTCCCAAGATAGTGTCGATTCCCTTCAATGTTTCTTTGCTATTTTTTTCATGTGCAGCTATTTGAAGTTTTCTTTCTCCTCTACTACCTCCCCTGAACTACTCCTAAGTATTGCCAGATTAAATTTGTATAGTCTTGCATTTTGAACATTAGAAGCCATTTACCTTCCCTTCTGCCACACAATATGGCTTCCCAATTATTCTATTGGTTAACTGTGGTACCTTTATAATTAAACCGGTACACTTTCTTATGTTTCGCAGTTTTGATATTTTGCTCATTTCCCCCTGTTCTGACTCCTGTTGACGATTATGAATAGAAGGTTTCTGAGATGCTCTACTAGTACCTCTTCCCAACCTGGCAATTTCTCATTTTGAATAATCTGGCTTTCCTCATTTAACCATTTTTTGTCCAGTTTATTTAATCCTTAATTCTATTTTCCCATAACTTCTCAAGTTTCCTACGAAGCACCTTCTGAAACATTTAGAAATCCAAATATTGCCATTACCTTTTCAGAATTGATGGGCAACTATGGATTATTAAATTAATCTGTAATTTGAAATGGTTATGCTGTACATATTCTTTAAAATACAAGGTATGGTTTTGTATGATTTGAATTAGATCATGGTGTTGAAAAATGATTAGCTCGCAGAATTAGATTGCCCTGCACGATGTAAAAGAACTCTGGCTTTAGCATAATGGTAAAGTTACCCCTGTCTGAAACTAATTGGTGCCAGTAGAGGGCATAGTTTCCAAAATTAAGTAAGGGCCAGAATTTGCTGTAGCAGGGTGTAATGTATACAACATTGAAGGGACTACTTTGTATTGCGGATGTATATCCTTAGTTGCGAGCGTATATAACAGACGCGTATCGATTTGTATAGTCAATGCCGAAGTTCCAGTTAACCAGTAAAGATCACTTGAAGTTACTCTCAGGTCTCTGCTGCTTTATTATTTTATGTAGTTGTGTATAGCGGTACAAACAACAAATTGGCGACGAGAATTATGAACCTACTTCTTCCTATTCTGGCATCGCATCCAGAGGACACCGAAATTTGGAAGAAAGGAGCGAGAAGGTAGAGAAAATGGAGCACGCTTGCTAAGCTAGGCAGGGGATACGTAAGTCAAGTGAAAAGTGCACAGGACTTGCATGACGCTAGCTAACTAGTAAAGAAAGAAAAACGGGTTTGGAAAAAAAATGGCGATGATTGGCACGATTGCAGCATTTGATAGCAGCATTGAAGACTGGGCAATTTACATTGAAAGAGTGGAGTTGTACTGTGAGGCTAACGGAGTGGAGGTAGAAAAGAAAGCCACTGTTTTGCTGAGTGTTATGGGCGCAAAGACATACGGGCTGCTACGTAGTTTATTAACCCCTGAAAAGCCAGCAAACAAAACATTCAAACAAATAGTGGACACACTCCAAGACCATTTAAGCCCTAGACCACTGCTCATAGCCGAAAGATTTAAATTCCATAAACGGAACCAGAGCAAAAATGAAAGCATTTCTGAATATTTGGCAAAGTTGCGCAAATTATCAGAACACTGCCAATTTGGAGTGGGCTTATCAGACGCATTGAGGGACAGATTAGTGTGTGGCATGCAAAGTGAAGCACACAAAAGAAGCTCCTGTCTGAAAAAGACCTCACCTTGGAGAAGGCTCTAAGTATTGCAATTTCAATGGAAGCAGCAGCACATGGCGCTTTAGAAATTCAACAAAAATCCCTGGAATATTCCACTAACAAAATGTCACTGAAACAAGAAAAGAAGTGCTATCGCTGTGGTAAAATGTCACATGACCACAATGACTGTTGGTTTAAAGACAAAGATTGCAGACAATGTGGCAAACGAGGGCACATTGAAAGGGTCTGCAAAGCAAAGAAGCAGAAAACTGATACAAAGGCACACCAAGTGACTGAAAACAAGAAACCTTTCAAAGATAGATACAAGAAGGTACACTACGTGACTGTAGACAGTTCAGATAAAGAAAAAAGTGACACAGACTCACAGGAAGAGGATCTGGCTTGTCTAAAACTATACAGTGTGAAAGAAACAGGATCACAGAATAATATGGGTTACTCCAGAAGTGGCAGGAGTTAGGCTGAAAATGGAGTTGAACACAGGCTCAGCTTTAACAGTGATCTCTGTACATGACTACAAACGACTGTTTTCACACATACCGCTAAGGCCAACTAAAGTACTGTTAAAGACATACACAGGACAAAGAGTGTGCCCCAAAGGTAAAATAAAAGTGACAGTGACATACAAAGAAAAAAAAATACCGCAATTGAACCTCTATGTAGTGGAAAATGGAGGACCACCATTGCTGGGATGCAAATGGCTCAGGAAAATACAGTTGGATTGGCACACCATCCAAGCACTGTTTGTGTCAGCAAAGGAGGACAGCAACGCCACTCCTGAGAGACTGTCACAAATACTCTCTGACTCTCAGGAACTGTTCAAGAAGGGAATAGGAACACTTAAGGACATGAAAGCAAAAATTAAGATTGAGGAGAACGCAAATCCAAAGTTCCACAAGGCCAGACCAGTGCCTTATGCAATTCGCCCTTCAGTAGAAGCAGAGCTGGAGAACTTGGAGCAGCTAGGGGTCCTGTCCAAGGTGGATTGGAGTGAATGGGCCACACCTATAGTTCCAGTGATGAAGAAAACCTCCAGCACAAAACCAGGAAAGCCAAGAAAAGTGCGCATTGGTGGAGACTTTAAGGTGACTTAACCCAGTCCTCCACACAGTACAGTACCCATTGCCTCGCATTGAGGACATCTTTGCTTCCCTGTCAAGAGGGGAACGCTTCACAAAGATTGACTTGGCCCAGGCCTATCTCCAAATGGAAATTGATGATGCATCAAAGAAGTACCTGACAATAAATACGCACAAAGGCCTTTACCAGTACAATCGGCTGGTATTCGGAATAGCATCAGCTCCTGCAATCTGGCAAAGGGCAATGGACCAAGTCCTGCAGGGGATCCCAGGTACTCAGTGTTTTCTTGATGACATCATCATTACTGGCAAGAATGACAACGACCACCTTTCCAACCTCGAACAGGTGCTCATCAGGTTACGGCAGTATGGGCTCTGAGCGAACCGAGACAAGTGTGAGTTTTTCAAAAAGGAAATCTCATACTGTGGATATGTGATTGACAAGGACGGTTTACACAAGTCTCCAGACAAGATTGAAGCTGTGATTAATGCACCAACACCTGAAAATGTGTCTCAGTTGAGATCATATCTTGGACTGGTGAACTACTATCACAAGTTCTTGCCCAACCTATCCACAGTGTTACATCCACTAAATGCACTGCTACAGACAGGGTCACAATGGAAGTGGAGTGACAGCTGTGAACAAGCTTTTCAAGAGAGTAAAAGACTCATTACTTCAGAAGAGGTGCTAGCTCACTTTGACCCATCCTTACCTATTCGACTGGCATGTGATGCTTCACCCTATGGCATTGGTGCCGTGTTGTCACATAAGTTCCCAGATGGCTCCGAGAGACCAATAGCCTTTGCTTCAAGATCATTGACGACAGCTGAACGCAATTATGCACAGATTGACCGAGAGGCCCTCAGCCTTGTGTGGGGAGTCAAGAAATTCAACCACTACTTGTATGGTCAACAGTTTATACTGTTAACTGACCACCAGCCTCTCGTTTCAATCTTCAACCCAAGGAAGGGCGTTCCAGTGATGACGGCACAACGGCTACAGCGATGGTCACTCTTCCTAGGGGCTCACCTGTATGACATTGAATACAAGGGGACCAAGCAACATGGCAACGCCGATGGTTTGTCACGTTTACCACTGCCGACCTCAGAGGAAACTACAACAGTTGACTCAGCAGAGGTATTTCACACAACAATAGTTGAGCAGCTACCAGTGACAAACTCCCTCAATGAAAGAGAAACACGCAATGACCCTACATTGTCACAAGTTTATGACATCACTGTGAAGGGATGGCCAGTGCATGGTGACTCATTGTTTCCAGCATTCTCAGCTAGGAGGGAGCAGTAATCAGTGTGTCGGGGAACACTGATGTGCGGCTCACGAGTTGTGATTCCTCCCAAGCTTCGTAACCGAGTGCTAGATGAACTGCATGAAGGCCACTTAGGTACGGTAAAGATGAAAAGTCTTGCCCGTGGTTACGTGTGGTGGCCGGGAATTGACAAACAGATCGAGGACCTGACAAAGAGCTGCTCAGGATGTCAAAAGGTCCAGAACGCACCACCACAAGCCCCTCTCCATCCATGGGAATGGCCCTCATCACCATGGCAATGTGTGCACATCGACTTTGCTGGACTGTTCATGGACTCCATGTTCTTGATTGCAGTCGATGCACATTCCAAATGGCCCGAGGTCATTAAAATGAAATTAACCACATCTGAAAAGACTATTTCAGTTCTGAGGACCATGTTCGCTAGAAATGGACTACCAGAACAAATCTGCACAGACAATGGACGACAATTTGTCTCTGACGAATTCCAAAGGTTCATGAGGAAAAATGGAATCAAGCACTACACATCTGCCCCATACCATCCAGCTACAAATGGCTTGGCAGAAAGATTCGTACAGACTTTCAAGAAGGCCATCAAAGCAATGTACAGCGAGAATCTACCACTGCAACACAAGATAGACAAATTCCTCTTTGCTTATCGGAACGCAGTACACGCAGCCACTAATCAGACTCCAGCGATGATGTTTCTGAACAGGAACCTGAGATCTCGCATGGACCTTCTTAAACCGAATGTACATCGTGATGTAGAGAACAAACAGTTCAAACATTTGAATGCTAAGCCAACAAGAAATTTCAGTGTGGGACAGTCAGTTCTTGCTCGTGATTTCCGCACAGAAAAGTGGCAACCAGGTACAATATCCACAAGAGAGGGACCACTGATGTATACTGTGGATGTGGGAGAGAACGCTTTGAGACGTCATGTGGACCAAATTCTGGACGTTCAGGTGGAAAACACCCCTATACCTCGCCCAGACTCACCTGACATGGAAACAGACACTCCTGATTCATTAGCATCAGCACCAGCCTCATCCTCAGCTGAGAGCTCTACCTGTGCTGATAGCTCATCTGATGCAACTGTACCTGTACAGTCTCATTCCCCAAAGCAAAAGAGTCTGGAGAGACATTACCCAGAGAGGCAGAGGAGACCTCCCCAGAGACTTGACTTGTAAAAGGGCTGTTGACAAAATAAAATGTTATGTTGGAATTTGAATTTTGTTACTGTAAAGACAGGCTCTGTATGTTAATTATAGAAATTTTGCGTTAATATACTATTAAACGAAAGGGGGAGGAAGTGTAATGTATACAGCATTGAAGGGACTACTTTGTATTGCGGATGTATATCCTTAGTTGCGAGCGTATATAACAGACGCGTATCGATTTGTACAGTCAGTGCCGAAGTTCCAGTTAACCAGTAAAGATCACTTGAAGTTACTCTCAGTGTCTGCTGCTTTATTATTTTATGTAGTTGTGTATAGCGGTACAAACACAACACAGGGCATCTAACAGTATCTGCCGTTAGCTAGACTTGCTTTGTACATTTAGGCTTTTTAATTTTCTATGCGACAAGTTGCTGAAAGTATGAGCTGATAACTACACGGGGAGGGAGACAGGACATCTGCGACCTGAGTGAACAGGGCAAGCAACTGCGTATTTCCTTAACCAATCAGATTGAAGGATTGTGAAATGAACAGTGCAAGGACTGAGATGGAAGTGTAAGTTAGAGAGGGTAAATTCAGTGCAAAATCAGGTACAGAAAGAGAAATAGAAAGGGAAGGAAAGATTGGATTAACAGAGAAAATAGAGACAAAGGAAAATAAAATAAGAAAATTAATTTAACATTTAAAAACAATCTCCAACAATAATTAAAACCTGAAGTTAATTTTCAGTACCAGAGGTCGATTGGCAGTAATCAACACTTATCAGGTTGTTAAAAGGGTACTTAGACTTGAAATGACAAGACTTAACTTTCTGTGGCGAGTTTAGTTCGTATCTACTGCGCAAGTACAGCGACTTCATGCTTTTCAATGCATTTCAATGGCGAGGCAGACAGCAAGATGCCGTTTTCGCGAAGCTAACAGCGGACTGGTGCAACTTGGAAAACAACTTTTGGATATTCACGTTTAACTGCGCATCTGCTCCTCGCCTGAAGTTGCTGTACCATTTGAGCATAAACAACAGTGAGCGCCATTAACATAGAAACATAGAAGATAGGAGCAGGAGTAGGCCATTCGGCCCTTCGAGCCTGCTCCGCCATTAAATGAGATCATGGCTGATCATTCAAATTCAGTACCCTGTCCCTGCCTTCTCCCCATATCCCTTGATCCCTTTATCCTTAAGAAATATATCCAACTCTTTCTTGAATATATTTAATGAACTGGCCTCCGCCGCCCTCTGTGGCAGAGAATTCCACAGGTTCACCACTCTCTGGGTGAAGAAATTCCTCCTCATCGTTATTTTGAGAGCAAAACCTAGCGCAATGTTTTGTGCTTTTCTTATGGCTGCGTTGATAAATGCACCACACGCTGAGGTGCTGAGACATGCAGACCAGGAAGATCCATGTTTGATCTCTGGCTGAAACTAAAACTCAGCTGAGCCCCTTTGCTAAGTTTGCAGTGTAGTAGCGGAGCACTCGGGTTGGTTCCCAGGCTGAGAAGAGGTTAAATTAGGCCTGCTAATGCTAATTTAGACAGCAGTTTAATATGTGCCAAGGCATATTTGAACTATATGATTAGAAACACAGCACGCTCCAGCTTTTTCTTACTACATTTAAAGATTTCTATGGATGACAAGCCCTCTAATGGGTCTGCGTTATGATCTCACAATGCATGTGGTGCTGCCTGGGAAACAGGAAAGTACAAAGCAACTTGCATACTTATGAATCCTTATATGTCGAATGTATTGGAAAATATATTCAGGTGATTAGAGATTTGAGCACTGACACAGGTGATAAAATAAAAACATGGGAGTGTAACTGTATGAATACAGGTTTATAAATAAAATAAATCCAATCATTTAACACGAGCACTGAGAATTAAAGCTGCTGTTTGAGCCAAAAGCATCAATTTATATGGAACCATGATAGGGTTCCCCTTGTCCTCACCTTTCACCCCACCATCCTCCACATTCAACGGATCATCCTCCGCCATTTCTGCCACCTCCAGTGTGATCCCACCACCAAACACATCTTCCCCTCACCTCCCCTTTCAGCATTCCAAAGGGACAGCTCCCTCCGCGACACCCTGGTCCACTCCTCTATCACCCCAACACCCCTTCCCCTTCGCCCGGCACCTTCCTGTGCAAGCACAGGAGATGCAACACATGCCCTTGTACCTCCCCCCTTCCCACTGTCCAGGGCCCCCAAACACTCCTTCCAGGTGAAACAGCAATTTACTTGTACTTCTTGCTATTTAGTATACTGTATTCGCTGCTCTACATTGGGGAGACCGAACGCAGATTGGGTGACCGCTTTGCATAACACCTCCGTTCAGTCCGTAAGGGGGACCCCGACCTTCCGGTCACCTGTCACTTTAATTCTCCGTTCCACTCCCACTCTGACCTCACCGTCCTCGGCCTCTTGCACTGTTCGAATGAAGCTCAACGTAAGCTCGAGGAACAGCACCTCATCTATCGATTAGGCACTTTACAACCTTCTGGACTCAACATTGAGTTCAGCAATTTCAGACCATAACTGTTAGATCCGTGATTCTGAGAGTATGATGTTTTCAAATAACTACACGGATGCTGTAACTTAACAATCAACAGGTGTTTACTGGAGTAGGGTAGTCTCAAGACTGGGGGTACAGAGGCATGCTCAAGGCTTATATACAAGTGTGGTCACAGCCGGTACTACAGTATACATGTACTGGCCGCGCTAGACGTGCTCCTATCTAGTTATCCAGCAAGTTAAACACTTATTCAGAAATAATTCTTCGTGAAGCCATTAGCTGTTTTGAAGCTTTACTTGAACAAATTTGTGAAAAGATATTGCGCTTGGCCTAACATATGAAATCAGATTACATTGGATTGTGTAACCCTTATGGAATCCTCCATTACTGCCAGGTTCTTTCTGGAATTCTACTTCCTGTGTTACACAGGAAGAAAGGTATGAAGGTCAAATGACCTCTCACAGGAAGAAAGGAACAACGGTCAAATGACCTCACACAGGAAGAAAGCTAGAAAGGTCAGATGACCTTTCCAGCATACAAACTGCTAACACAATAACCACCACCAGAGGGTGCTATCTGCATATAAAATGTTCACTGCATGTAAAAAGTCCATTGGTCCAGAACACTCCCCGTCTGGGGTCGTTAACGACTCCACATAGTCCGAACTCTACTTGTCACTGGAGTCCTCTGGCGACAAAAGAAGAACCACCTCGGAGACGGTCCGTCGGTGTCGATGATGGGATGCAGCTGCCGTAGACTGCTGTGAGGAGGTAGGTTGCGTTCTGCTACGCACAGTTCCAATCTGGGTATGGTGAGGTCTGGCTGGGGCGCCAACTTGCCTCTATCAAAGACGAAGCCGATTTTGCTTTGTCCTTCTTGAGTGGTGACCTTCAGATAAGCCACACTTGCAATGGCCTTAGCGGATGCGTCTGCAAAGACACAAAGCTCTTTGAATTGGGCATTTAAGGGAGAGAAAGACGAATAGCAGCGAGGTATTCGGATCTCCTGTAAGTCTTGGAGTGAGTCTCTCCATCTGTCCCACTCTGCTTCCATCTCTTCAGGGAGAGGTGAATCCCACTCTTCAGTGCGTGTGGAGAGTTCCCTGAGGAGCAGCCTGCCTTGTATGGTGACAGGGGCTAAGAAGCCGAGAGGGTCGTACAGGCTGTTGACTGTAGAGAGCACTCCTCTACGTGTGAAGGGTTTCTTGGCGTCTAAGACTTGGAACGTGAAAGTGTCTGTTGCTATGTTCCACGATACCCCTAGGCTACGCTGTAGGGGGGAGGTCATCGGTGAAGAGGTCTAGGTCCTTGACGTCCTTAGCACGATCTTCAGGGGGGAATGCCTCCATCACTGCTGGTCTGTTAGAGGCTATTTTATGCAGCCTGAGGTTGGATAGTGCAAGTTGTTGTATCCGTGTGTTAATAGAGACACTGAAGACAGGAGTTGGTTTCACAGGTGTTCACTGAACAAAGTCTGGAGGGGAACTAACTGATACAACACAATATGCAGGCTTATATAGCCCGAGTGGCCATTACCGGCATTACAGTACACAGGGGGCTCTTAAAGGCACATACACTACAATTCCTCCCCTTTTAGCCAACCAGTACATAATATTTTAAGTAATCATTAATTACTTTTTACAAGAAAAATAATCTACACATTGCTGCAGTTAATTAATTATAAGTCAGTCTCTCTGGAGGCTTCCTGACTCGGTCCGGATAACGCCTCGGTGGTGTAGTAGTTTCTGGTGGTGTAGTAGGTTCTTTTGGCAAGGCTGATTCGGCTTGAATGCCAGTGTCGGGTTCATCGGGTTCCAGTATCACCGGATCGGAGGTAGATATGGGTATCTCTACCTCATCATTAGGCGTATAGAGTTGTGGTGTAGGTTGTCCCTTTTCGGATGACTCTATGATTTGGTCAGCATGGCGCCTTATTATGCTTTCTCCGATGTCCACGGTATACATCAGTGGTCCTAGTCGTGTGCAGATAGTTCCAGGCTGCCATTTCTCGGTACGGTAGTCCCGGGCCAAATCTTGTTGACCTATCTGGAAGGTTCTAGTTGGCCTTTCATTCATGCCTTGAAATTGCCGGTTCTCCACGTCCCTTCTGATGTTTGGCTTGATCAAATCCAGCCAGCATCTTAGGCTTCTATTGAAGAACATCATGGCGGGAGTTTGGTTTGTAACCATATGTGTTGCATTACTGTATGCGAACAAGAAGTTATCCACCTTGTGCTGAAGTTTTATGTCTTCATTACCCATGGCCTTTATGGCCTTCTTGAAGGTCTGGACAAACCTTTCAGCCAATCCATTGGTGGCGGGATGGTATGGGGCGGACGTGTAGTGCTTAACCCCATTGTTTTTTAAGAACTTCCTGAATTCTTCGGACACAAATTGCGGTCCATTATCAGAACAGATCTGTTCAGGCAGCCCATTCCTGGCAAATATGGTTCTTAATACTGTGATGGTTTTTTCCGTGGTGGTGGAGGACATCTTTATTACCTCCGGCCACTTGGAGTGTGCATCAACCGCGATTAAGAACATTGAGTCCATAAATGGACCAGCAAAGTCGATGTGCACCCTTTGCCAGGGAGATGAGGGCCACTCCCATGGATGTAGAGGGGCTTGTGGTGGAGCGTTTTGGACCTTCTGGCACCCTAGGCAGCTCTTGGTCATTTCTTCGATGTCTCCATCGATACCTGGCCACCATACAAACGCCCTGGCTAGGTTCTTCATTTTCACTCCACCCAGATGCCCCTCATGAAGCTCCTTTAGAACTTTATCCTGGAGTTTGGGTGGAATCACCACTCTGGATCCACACATCAAGGTTCCTCGGCACACTGACAGCTGTTCTCTTCTTTGCGAGAATGCTGGCAACAGTGGTTCGCCATGTGCTGGCCATCCCTTCACTGTTAAATCGTAGACTCGTGAGAGAGCCGGGTCATTTCTAGTTTCCCTTTCAATGGCAGAATTTGTTACTGGTAGACATTCAACTATGGTAGAGTGGAAAATCTCCACTGGGTCTACGGTAGGTGCTTCTTCTACCGTTGGCAACGGTAGGCGCGATAAACCGTCAGCATTCCCATGCTGTTTTGATCCTTTGTATTCTATGTTATATTGGTGTGCTCCTAGAAAAAGGGACCACCTCTGTAGCCTTTGTGCTGTCATAATGGGAACACCCTTTTTAGGGTTGAATATGGAGATGAGGGGTTGATGGTCAGTCAACAAGGTAAATTTTTGTCGGTGTAGGTAATGGTTGAATTTCTTCACTCCCCATAACAGGCTGAGTGCTTCCCTGTCGATTTGGGCATAGTTACGCTCAGCTGAGTTCAATGAGCGTGACGCAAAAGCTATCGGCCGTTCCGAGCCATCAGGGAATTTATGCGATAATACTGCTCCTACGCCGTAAGGGGATGCATCGCACGCCAGTCTGATTGGCAGTGATGGGTTGTAATGAGCCAAAACTCCTTTGGACGTGATTAAGTCTTTGCAGTTATGGAAGGCACGTTTACAGTCTTCGCTCCATTTCCAAATTACTCCTGTTTGTAGCAGTTCATTAAGAGGGTGCAGAAGAGTTGATAAGTTCGGTAAAAATTTATGATAATTTATTAATCCCAGGAACGACCTTAATTGTGAAACATTTTCAGGTGCTGGGGCTCTTATGACCGCTTCAATTTTTTCAGGTGACTTATGCAACCCTTCCTTATTAATTATGTGGCCACAATATGATATTTGATTCTGGAAAAATTCGCACTTGGGGCGATTTGCTCGTAGGCCCCGTTCTCTCAGCCTAGTGAGCACCTGCTCCAAATTGGCAAGGTGCTCGTTGTCGTTTTCTCCTGTTACAAGGATGTCGTCTAGGTAGCATTGAGTCCCCGGAATCCCTTGGAGGACTTGCTCCATAGCTCTTTGCCAGATAGCTGGAGCGGATGCTACTCCGAAACCCAGTCGATTGTACCGGTACAGGCCTTTGTGTGTATTTATTGTGAGATAATTTTTAGAGGCCTCTTCAACCTCCATCAGTAGATATACCTGTGCCAAGTCAATTTTGGTGAAACGTTTCCCTCCGGATAGTGAGGCGAAAATATCTTCTATCCTTGGAAGAGGATACTGTACTGTGTGAAGGACCGGGTTTACAGTCACCTTGAAGTCTCCACAGATGCAAATTTTTCTCTGTTCTTCAGATTTATCATTATTCAACGCTTTCTTCATGACTGGGACGATGGGTGTTGCCCACTCGCACCAATCTATTTTGGATAATACGCCTGCCTTTTCCAAATTCTCCAGCTCTGCCTCGACTGCTGGACAAATTGCGTATGGCACCGGTCTTGCCTTAAAAAACTTGGGAATTGCCGCATCTTTCACTTTTATTGAGGCGGTGATGCCTTTCAAGGTTCCTAGTTTCTCTTGAAACACTTCTTTGGCGTTGGCCAAGATGTCTTTTAATCGTTCAGGTATGACGTCATCATCGTTTTTTTCCTTACTGGTCACCGTCAGTGCCTGAATGGAGTGCCAGTCTAAACGTATTTTCCTGATCCATTCACGTCCCAACAGCGGTGTACCACCATCTTGTAGAACGTATAAATACAACTTTTGTATTTCCTTGCCGTTGTATACAACAGGCACCCTTATTTTTCCCTTGGGGTATACTTTCTGCCCCGTATATGTTTTCAAGATAATGGATGTGTCTTTTAAAGGTATATGCGGAAATAGCCGCTCGTAATCCTGTCGATTTATGACGGTCAGAGCTGATCCTGTATCTAGCTCCATTTTAACTGGGGACCCTGCTATCGTGAGGGTAACCCAAATGGTCTGGTAATCTTCTTTGGCAATTACATTATGTAATTTGAGACAGCTTAGTCTCTTGTTTTCGGAGTCGCTATCGCTCTTCTGGTCTTCGGAGCTACTGTCCGTCATCATTTGTACCTTTCTGTACTTTTCTTTATTGATTTTTTTTTTCCTGTCCGTGGATTTTTTTGTCCAGATCGGCATACCCGTGCAATGTGTCCAATCTTTCCGCATTGCCTGCATGCTTTGTCCTTGAACCAGCAGTCCCTCTGGTCATGGGTGGATCTGCCGCAGCGATAACATCTCTCGAAACCCTGTGTCATTTCATGGGTGCCGAAGTCCTGTGTCTTTTGTTGTATCTCTGCAGCTCCTCTTGCGGCTGCTTCGTATGATACAGCCATACTGAAAGCCTTGTCCAGTGTTAAATCTTTTTCAGAAAGCAGCCTTTTCTGTGTTCCTTCACTTCGGAGACTGCAGACGAATTTGTCTCGAAGATAATCTGCTAGTCCTGCCCCGAATTGGCAGTGCTTTGATAGCTTTCTTAATTCGGTGAGGTAATCGGCGTTACTTTCATTCTTGTGTTGATTCCTCTTGAAGAATTTGAATCGTTCCGCTATCAGCAGCGGTGTTGGGTTTAAGTGCTCCTGTAGGGTATCAACAATTTCTTTATAATTCTTGTCCTTTGGTTTGGCTGGAGTGATTAAGTTTTGTAACAGCCCGTATGTCTTTGCGCCCATTAGATTTAGAAGTACTGACGCTTTTTTTTCATTTTCTATTCCATTTGCGGTGCAATATACCTCCACTCTTTCCACATATGTGGTCCAATCCTCTATCTCGTTATCAAAAGCATCAATATTGCCAGACTTAGGCATCCTAGAAAAAAAATGGCGCTTCCCGCACTTTTCTTTCTTTTCTGCAGAAAAGATATGGCACTTCCCCGCCGCTGCTGCCGATGACAACGCTGTTTCCCGCGGGTTTCCCTTTTTATTTATTTATTTACAGGTGGAGACTCGTTCCCGCCGGACTCTCTCTGCTAGGTCTGAACGCCGACCTGCTTGCAGCGCCGGCCGTCTCCCGAGTGCTCCCTCCCCGTCTGTTACTGCTTGCCTCCGCCTTCGCTGCTTGGCCTAGCTGCAGAGCCAGCCGCTGGAGCCCCAGCCCGACGCCCAGGAAGGATTATTGCAGTACCTGCCACCAGCTCGGCTAGCTGGTGAAACCACAGCTTTTTCTTTTTCTTGATTTTCTTCGACTTTGGACGCCAGAGGAATCGATGTCCTTGAGGTGCTGCCGAATTGCAGGTAACTCCGTTTCCAATTCGTCGCCACTGTTGTATCCGTGTGTTAATAGAGACACTGAAGACAGGAGTTGGTTTCACAGGTGTTTACTGAACAAAGTCTGGAGAGGAACTAACTGATACAACACAATATACAGGCTTATATAGCCCGAGTGGCCATTACCGGCATTACAGTACACAGGGGGCTCTTAAAGGCACATACACTACACAAGTAGTTGCTGGGCTCGTCCGAGGGTAATGATGGCCTCTGCTTCAGTCGGGAATGACTTCAGTGCGTCATCGACATAGAACTCTCGTTCGATGAACCCTCTCACATCACTGCCAAAGTCGTCGTCTTCTTCCTTGGCAGCCCTCCTTAGTCCGTATATGGCGACAGCAGGGGATGGGCTATTCCCAAAGACATGGACACGCATTCTGTAGTCCACAATATCTCTATTGGGGTCATTGGCCCGATACCACAGGAAGCGGAGGAAGTCTCTGTGGTCTTCTCTCACCACGAAGCAATGAAACATGCTGGATATCGGCAGTGATGGCGACGGGCTCTTTCCTGAATCTCATGAGCACTCCCAAGAGGCTGTTGTTAAGATCGGGCCCTGTGAGGAGTATGTCGTTGAGAGAGACTCCCTGATATGGTGCACTGGAGCCAAACACCACGCGGATCTGTTCCAGCTTTTTGGGGTGATAGACTCCGAAGGAAGGGAGGTACCAACACTCTTGGCCTTCCTGGAGTGGAGGAGCTATCTCTGCATGATCGTTGACAAGCATTTTCTTGACAAATTCTAGGAAGTGTGCTTTCATCTTTTCAGATTCCTGGCGACGTCCTACAGGGTACACATTAACGAGGCATATCTTGGAGCATGCTCTTGCGCTCACTCCTTCTCCACACACCTCGGTGCACCTGGATGTAATCTCTGGACCAGCAGCTCCCTCTCTCTCCCCGCTGTGCTCTGAAGCGGGAGGAGGCGTCTCTGACTCCCAAGGAGCTGGGCCTGGGTGTAGTGCTGAAACGTGCCGATCACTTTCACATTCAGTGCATTTTGCATCTACCTTGCAGTTCTTGGCGAGATGGCTCATGGAAGAGCAGCACTTGAAACATATAGAGTTCTCTTTAAGATATTGTTTCCGATCTTCTAGGGACATCTCCCTGAAGCCTCTGCACTTCTTTAAAGGATGGGGCTTGTTGTGGATAGGGCATTGTTTGCTCATATCCTCAGGTTTCTTCTGAATCTTTGTGTGCTCAGTTGAGGACACTTGCATTTTGTCGACAGATATTGGTGTCTTTCCATGTCTGTCGAACTTGTCTCTTCTGGCAAGTGCTGGGTGGGAGGAGAAGAAGTTGAAGCTGGGGTCAGTCCTGGCTTTGGCTTCTTTACAGATGAATTTAACGAACGCAGAGAATGGTGGGAACGCCACGTTGTGCTTTAGCTTGAACTTTGATCCAAACGTTATCCACTTCTCCTGCAGGTTAAATGGAAGCTTCTCAATGATGGGACTTACCCCTCTGGAAGTGTCTAAATACGATAGACCGGGTAGGTAGCCGTCCTGCTTTGCGGCTTCGAGTTCCGACAGCAGATCTCCAAGGTCGCGGAGCTTCTGGGCTTCCTTACTCGTCAACCTCGGAAAGTTCTCCAACCTGTCAAAGAGAGCCCTTTCAATGGCTTCGGGCGAGCCGTAGCTTTCTTCCAGCCTCGCCCAAGCCTTCTTCAACCCATCTGGCAGCTGTCCCACATTGGCCGCTTTTATCCTGCAGGCCTGTCCGGCGGACTCTGGGCCGAGCCATTTGATAAGGAGGCCGAGCTCTTCTCCTGCTGACAGGTCTAAGCTCGATATGGCATCGTGGAAACAGGCCTTCCAAGCCCGATAATTCTCCGGCTTGTCATCAAACTTAATTAACCCCGAAGTCACCAGCTGGGTGCGTGCAAGGTATTTGGCGAGGTCGTAGGTACTGGGACCTGTGCCAGGGTTGCCTTGGCTAGGGGCTCTGTTGGGGGTCTCAAGGAACCGAGAGGGGATTTGCCTCTGACTTTCTCTATTTGGCGTCCTATTCCTCTGCACCGTGTCTTCCGTTCTGCTGGGGGAGACTCTGCGGCTTGAGGCATGCCGTCTGCTTTGACCTTGATTGGCAACTTGTGGCATGTTATACGAAGTGCTTGCGTCTGTGTAGAGATGTGCAGGCCTTCATCCCTTTCTCCTGTAAACTGTATGTCGGCATGGTCGCTCACGTAATCTATGGTGCGCTGTCGTGGACTCTGCCACGAAACGGGAATTAAAGGTTTGTAAGCTGTCTCGGGAGCAGCTCCCTCCAAAATTGCCTCGAATACTTGTGTCTCGGCTAATGCAGCATCTAGCTCTTTTTGTTGCTGCAGAGCGTCTAATGTGGCTTGGAGACGGGCCTGTTCAGCTTGTCAATCAACCTGGTGACGGGCCTGTTCGGCTTGTGATTCAGCTTGGAGACGGGCCTGTCTTACTTTTATTTCTATTTCACTGTCCGCATGCGCAGCTCTGGCTTGAGCTGCTACTAGCTTAGCCCATGCTTTGGCGATGGCTACACTTATTCTAGAACCACCTGATGACCGTGAACCAGCTTGCGATCTGACGTAACCGGAGCTTATAGACCGATTGTCATGTTCTACAGTTTCATCTGCCTGTTTAAGGTCTTCTACTTGCTGCAAAGCATTTTCGTTATTATCTTCTGACATGTTGATGTGAGGTAGATGTGCTCTACGAGGTTAAGGCTTACTCTGGGTTCCTCCTGCTCCGCTCTTCACAGCTAGCCGTATTGCTATCTTTTCACTGATATCTTTTCACTGCTAGCCGTATTGCTATCTTTTCACTGTACTGGCTGCGCTAGACGTGCTCCTATCTAGTTATCCAGCAAGTTAAACACTTATTCAAAAATAATTCTTCGTGAAGCCGTTTGCTGTTTTGAAGCTTTACTTGAACAAATTTGTGAAAAGATATTGCGCTTGGCCTAACATATGAAATCAGATTACATTGGATTGTGAAACCCTTATGGAATCCTCCATTACTGCCAGGTTCTTCCTGGAATTCTACTTCCTGTGTTACACAGGAAGAAAGGTACGAAGGTCAAATGACCTCACAGGAAGAAAGGAACAAAGGTCAAATGACCTCACACAGGAAGAAAGGTCAGATGACCTTTCCAGCATACAAACTGCTAACACAATAACCACCACCCAGAGGGTGCTATCTGCATATAAAATGTTCACTGCATGTAAAAAGTCCATTGGTCCAGAACAATACAGGAGCTGTAAAAGTCGTTCTCTCTTAAAGGTACATACACTACAATTCTTCCCCTTTTAGATTAGCAGTACCCATAATATTCAAATAACAATTAACACTTTAACATGCACATTAAACAAAAATAGTCCATTTATAGATTCAGTCTTTGGGGTGGCTTCCTGATCCTTTCTGGATAGCACCTTTCCTGAGGTTCTTGTTCTTGGTGCGGAGGCGATTCTAGCCCCTTTTCGTCGGTTAGTTCATCAGTTTCCACTGTTACTGGTTCTGAGGTAGATGCTACCGGTATGTCGGGTTCATCCCCAGGTACTCGAGACATGGGGTTGACTCGTTCCTGTGACGCTAAAATCTGATCAACGTGGCGTCTCACAATGTTCTCCCCGACATCCACTGTGTACATTAATGGCCCCTGCCTTGTGCGTATCGTTCTGGGTTGCCATTTCTCTGTTCGGTAGTCACGGGCCAAGACTGGTTGTCCTGCATTGAAGCTCCTTGTCGGCTTCTCATTGATGTGCTGGAATTGTTTATCCTCAACATTTCTTCGCACATTGGGTCTGAGCAAATCCAGACGAGATCTCAACCTTCGGTTAAAGAACATCATGGCCGGGGTCTGGTTGGTAACTGCATGTGTCGCATTTCTGTAGGTTAATAGGAAATAGTCCACCTTATGCTGTAGTGGAATTTCATCGTCGCACATGGCCTTTATCGCCTTTTTAAAGGTTTGTACGAACCTCTCAGCCAATCCATTTGTGGCTGGATGATACGGGGTGGATGTGTAATGCCTTACCCCATTCCTTCTCATAAATTTCCGAAACTCTTCGGACACAAACTGTGGTCCATTATCAGAGCAAATCTGCTCTGGCAAGCCGTTCCTGGCAAATATGGTCCGTAGGACTGCAATCGTTTTCTCTAGTGGTTGAGGACATTTTTATCACCTCAGGCCATTTCGAGTGAACATCCACTGCTATTAAGAACATTGAGTCCATGAATGGACCAGCAAAATCAATATGCACCCGTTGCCATGGAGAGGAGGGCCACTCCCATGGGTGTAGAGGGGCATGTGGTGGTGCATTTTGGACCTTCTGGCATCCTGAGCAGCTCTTGGTTAGGTCCTCGATTTGTTGATCGATCGCCGGCCACCACACAAAAGCCCTAGCAAGGCTTTTCATTTTCACCCCTCCCAGATGACCTTCATGAAGCTCATTTAGCACTCTCTCTCTTAACTTGGGTGGAATCACCACTCGGGATCCACACATCACTGTCCCCTGGCATACTGACAGCTGTTCTTTTCTGGATGAGAATGCTGGCAACAGTGAGTCGCCATGTATTGGCCATCCCCTCACCGTCAAATCATATACAGGAAACTTTGTGCTATCCGGCGCCCACAGGACCGAGCTGTTGCCGTTGCCTAAAAAGTGCCGTACTCTCCAGAGTTAATGTTGAGAGATACAGAGATTCTTATCTCCGTATTTGACAACAAACACTGTTGCTTAGCAGCAGCTTCTAAACACTCGGGTGTGGCCCTAAAGCTCTGTCGCTGAAGCTATTGCTATAGCTACAGACCTTGCACAGCTTGACTGTTCAAACAAAGCAAAAAAAACAAACAAAAAGAATAAAAAACGGCTGCTGATTTTTGCCGGTGGCTCCAGATTGCCGGATAGCTCACCTCCGGATAGCACAAAGTTTCCTGTACCCGTGACAGTGTCGGATCATTGCGGGTCTCCTTCTCTATATCCGCGTTTGTTACTGGCAATCGTTCAATTATTGACGAATCAAATATCTCGATAGGGTCCACTGCTGGTGCTTCCTCCACAGTAGGCAGTGGCAGGCGTGATAGCCCATCAGCGTTTCCATGCTGTTTCGTGCCTTTATATTCTATTTCATATTGGTTCGCCCCTAGAAAAAGGGACCATCTTTGTAACTGTTGTGCAGTCATCACCGGAACGCCCTTCTTTGGATTAAAGATGGAGACAAGTGGTTGGTGGTCAGTCAGCAAGGTGAACTTCTGCCCATGAATTTTTTTACTCCCCATACTAGGCTGAGGGCCTCCCTGTCAATCTGGGCGTAGTTGCGCTCGGCTGAGGTTAGTGACCGAGACGTAAAGGCTACTGGCCTCTCCAACTCGTCTGGGAATTTGTGCGACAGCACCGCTCCAATACCGTAGGGTGATGCATCACATGCCAAACGAATTGGTAGTGCTGGGTTGAAATGGGCCAACACCTCTTTTGATGTGATCAATTCTTTGCACTTCTGGAAAGCTCGTTTACGTTCGTCATTCCACTTCCATGGTACCCCTGTTTGCAGTAGGGTGTTCAGTGGGTGTAATACCGTAGACAAATTTGGTAAGAACTTATGGTAGTAGTTTACCAGCCCGAGGAACGACCTCAGTTGTGACACATTTTCCAGTGCTGGAGCCTTGACTACTGCCTCAATCTTTTCAGGGGACTTATGTAACCCCTCTTCATCGATAACGTGGCCACAATACGAGATCTGCTTCTGGAAAAACTCGCACTTGTGGCGATTAGCTCGCAGCCCATATTCCTTTAATCTAGTGAGCACCTTCTCCAGGTTGGCGAGGTGATCACTGTCATTTTCGCCCATGACCAGGATGTTGTCTAAATAACACTGGGTCCCTGGAATCCCTTGCAGGACTTGATCCATCGTCCTTTGCCAAATAGCCGGAGCCGATGTTACCCCGAACACCAGCCGGTTGTATTGGTAGAGACCTTTATGAGTGTTGATCGTGAGGTATTGTTTTGAGGCTTCTTCTACCTCCATTTACAAGTACGCCTGGGCTAGATCAATTTTGGTGAAGCATTTACCTCCAGATAGCGAGGCGAAAATATCCTCAATTCGTGGTAGCGGATATTTTACCGTGTGAAAGACTGGGTTCACTGTCACCTTTAAATCCCCACAGATGCGGACCTTCTTTGGTTCCCCAGGCGTATTACTCAACGACCTCTTCATTACAGGAACGATGGGTGTAGCCCACTCGCTCCAGTCTACTTTGGACAGTACTCCTGAACGTTCCAACCCTTCCAGCTCTGCTTCGACGGCTGGTCTGATCGCATAAGGCACTGGCCTGGCCTTAAGAAACTTTGGGCTTGCATTTTCCTCTATTTTAATCGTTGCTGTTATGCCTTTTAATGTTCCGAGTCCCTCCTGGAACACTTCTTGTGCGTCAGTTAGCATTTTTGACAGTCGTCCAGGTGTGGCGTCGTCATCCTTTTTGGCCTCAACCTTTAGTGCCTGTATGGAATGCCAATCTAATTGTATCTTTCGGATCCATTCACGTCCTAGTAGTGGTGGTCCTCCATCTGGCAATACATATAGGTCCATTTTAGGTATTTCCTGGCCTTTGTATATCACTTTCACCCTTATTTTTCCTTTGGTGTAGACTTTTTGCTCCGTGTACGTCTTCAAGACAATCTCTGTAGCTTTCAAGGGTATGTGTGAAAATAGCCGCTTGTAGTCCCTTTGGTTTATGACTGTTAGGGCTGATCCTGTGTCCAATTCCAGTTTCACTTGGACTCCGTCTATCTTGAGTGTGACCCAGATAGTCTGGTGATCCTCCATTTTGGTTACCTTATGTAGTTTCAGACAACCCAGCTCCTTGCTTCCGGAGTCTCTATCACTTTTCTGTTCGTCTGAACTACTGTCCATCACCTGATGTACCTTTTTGTACTTCTCCGGTGGAGATTTCTTGCTGTTGGTTTTCTTCCCTGACCTGCAGACTCTTGCTATGTGTCCTGCTTTTCCACACTGTCTACACACTTGGTCCTTGAACCAACAATCCTTCTGGTCGTGTGTTGTTCTGCCGCAGCGATAACACTTCCCTGTTCCATATGACATTTCATTGGTGCCATATTCTTTTGGTCTCCGTTGTATCTCTGCAGCGCCCCTTGCGGCTGCTTCGTGTGATACTGCCATGCTGAAAGCCTTGTCCAGCGTAAGATCCTTTTCTGATAGAAGCCGTTTCTGGGTTCCTTCACTTTGAAGCCCACACACAAACTTGTCCCTTAACGTATCTGCTAGTCCCACTCCAAACTGGCAGTGTTTCGATAGCTTGCGCAGTTCCGTTAAGTCCTCAGCATTACTTTCGTCTATGCTGGTTCCTTTTGTGGAACTTAAATCTTTCTGCTATCAGCAGCGGTGTGGGGTTTAAGTGGTCCTGTAGGATTTCTACTATGCTTTCGAAATTCTTATTCACGGGCTTCTCTGAGGTTATTAGGTTTCGCAGTAAGCCATAAGTTTTTGCACCCATGGAATTTAACAAAACCAGTGCTTTCCTGGCATCTGGCACTTCATTCGCCCTGCAGTACACCTCAATACGTTCCACATATGTCGCCAATCTTCGACTTCATTGTCGAACGTAGAGATACTGCCACTCTTCGGCATCCCTGGGTGTGATTTAACTGTCAAAAATGGCGTCTCCTGCGCTCTCCCTTCTTCTCCGCTGGCACAAAATGGCGTCTCCCGCGCTTTCCTTTCTTCCTGCGCTCGCCCTTCTTCTCCGCTGCGGCTTCTAAAAATGGCGTCTCCCGCGCTCTTCCTTCTTCTCCGCGGCTCAATGGTGTCTCCCGCGCTCTCCCTTCTTCTCCCCGCGGACACTGTTCAGCCCTGGCAGTGCTCTGCGCGTTTTTTGTTTTTTTTGTGCGCCTTTCCCGTTTCCGCCGCTCGGTCCTGAACCCGGCTGCTGCTTTACCCTCTTTATCTCCGTTTTGTTTTTCCTCGACGCCGCTCGGTTTTCAACCCCCGGCTGTGCCCTGTGCGCTTCACCCTCTCTCTTACCCCGTCGACGCTGCTCGGCTTTTTCTCTGCCATCGGTCGGCTCCAGCCGCCGCTGTCCGGGAAGGGTCTGCGCTGTACCTGTTGTCAGTCTGTTGCTGGATCGTCGTGGCTGGGGAACAAAGCCCGGCTCTCAACAGCCTCCCCTGCGATGTTCACTCTCTGCCGGACGACTGGGCGGTTGCTCGTGGTCGACGCCCGTGCTTCTGGCCTCGACTTTCTTCCACCCCCCTCCCGGAGCGAATCCTTGAAGGGAAATGCAGAGTTGCAGGTAGATTCGAATCGACACTCATCGCCACGGTTAGATCCGTGATTCTGAGAGTATGATGTTTTCAAATAACTACACGGATGCTGTAACTTAACAATCAACAGGTGTTTACTGGAATAGGGTGCTCTCAAGACTGGGGGTACAGAGGCATGCTCAAGGCTTATATACAAGTGTGGTCACAGCCGGTACTACAGTATACAGGAGCTGTAAAAGTAGTTCTCTCTTAAAGGTACATACACTACAATAACCTCTGCCCCTATCTTTTTCTCTCTCCCTCACAGGGCAGCTGTCCTTCATTCTGCCAGTGCCATTTACACTTCATCCAGAGCCATCTTTTGTTTCTTAACTTGTCCTATTACCATCTCCTTTTGCCTTGCACCATCATCCCTTTTGTCTCTTAGTCTCTCCTGCCTTCCACCCTATCACAGACATTCCCTTTTGTTCTTTCCTCCCCTCCCCCCTTTCCCTGCCCCAACACTTGCTTAAAAACCTGTTCCATCTCCTGCTTTTTCCAGTTCTGCTGAAAGGTCATCGACCTGAAACGTTAACTCTGTTTCTCTCTCCACAGATGCTGCCTGACCTGCTGAGTATTTCCAGCATTTTCTGTTTTTATTTCAATTTATATGATTTGGGCCAAGAAGATCTGTGTCCCTTAAAAAGATATGAATGTCGAAGACTCCATGTATTTTCCCACCCAAAATCGGGTCTTGAGATGCATGGACATTGCATTGATGATGTCAGCACGGCATGTACAGTATACAACACGCGCATGCTGATATCCAAAATGTGATGTGTGTGCACTTGGGACCCACATGAAGACCAGGCACAACTTGTGCTTTTAAATTAAAAAATTGGATTCACCAACTCAAAACAAATTTGGGAATTTATGGTGGTAATCGGTAAAAACTGGTTCAATTATCCCCATCAATTGGGCATGTACACAGTATATAAATGCACCAACTCATTTCAGTTCATTCATTATTCCAGGATAATTGAACATACTGTGATAGAGTTGCGGTACTGTGATTTCTGCCACTATTAAGAAACAACAACTTGAAGTAAAAGAAAATGAGTGGTTGCTTGAAAAAGCGGAATATTCAAGAACACTGGGAGAAAGCAGCAGTGTGGGTTTAGCCTAGCTAACCCACGCAGAGAAACCATTAGCACAGCAAAGATGGGCTGATTTGATGCTTCTGTACAGTGACATTTAAGGATTGCATGTAAATATTAGGCCTTTTGAAGACAGTGTTGCTACAATTGGCTGCAGTAGCTAAAAAGGATATTATATCATGAACCCGAATGGAAGAAGTTTATATTTTGAACCACTGACAACTTTCAGTCACATTCACGATTATAGCCCAAGGGGCGAAGTACCTTATTTTTATTTGAGGAAATAAAAATCCTCGTGAAATGCAGTAGTTCAAAGACCTCAAATAAATAGTCCTATAATATAAACTTTATGGCAGATTTTTGAGCATGTTGATTCAATCAACAGATTGAGCTGCCTGGAGACAGTTATTAAAATGCAAGACATGAACTAGGGAAAAAGATGATCTTTTGACAGTTAACCAATGAAAACTGAAATCACCACGGGAGATTTATGCGAATAACAGTAACTCTTTCGGCAGCCAATGTAGAAGCGCAAGCTGTTCGGGAGCAAACTAGATTCCATAGTAAAGCAACAAGCACAAAGTCCCCTAAATCTTTAATTAGGAACTGATTTCAAAAAATACAGTTCAGAATAATTCATAACAAACACGTTCAAATAGACCTTTGGCAGAAATCTCATTGAGGTTCAAGCTGTTGTATTAAGAGTTTAAAAAAAAATATGGTGGATTGTGACTAATAACCAAATTATTTATTGTACTATGCATGAGTTGATCAGGATATACGTATTCTATATACAGCATATGCCAAACTGTAGCCATTTTGTTAAGTTTAGTTTGATACTATTATATTAAAAGGTGGATTTTTGATAGAACTCTTGTTTTCTCTGGCATCATTCTGCCAATGTGTGATAAAATCTTTTAATAAAAAATATGGCTTGCGCTGAGACTTTGACTTTGAAATACAAAATCTGATGTATCTTTCTGAAGCCAGTAGTCTACCACAAGCATTGTCGAGATTTCCATACTGATTAGCTGTGGAAATGGATCAAAACGTTCAGGCAGAAGTCGTCGTCTTCTTAGGCAGTCCCTCGGAACCGAGGATGACTTGCTTCCACATTAAAAATGAGTTCAATGCGGGACCTACAGTCTCTGTCACAGGTGGGGCAGACGGTGGTTGCAGGGGTGGGTGGGTGGGTCGACGTGCGCTCCTTCCGCTTGCTCCCGGCGAAGAGACTCGAGGTGTTCGGTGCCTTTCCTGATGCTTCTCCTCCACTTTGTGCGGTCTTGGGCCAGGGATTCCCAGGTGTCGGTGGGGATGTTACACTTTTTCAAGGAGGCTTTGAGGCAGGCAGAAGTACTTGCTGTTTGGCTTATGGTTCAGTCAACAGTGTGGGGGGGAGTGGAATGAAGTGTTTCTTGATAGCTTAAGGAAATCTTGAAATGGTGAGCATAATGGTCAGAAGTGAAGAAAAGGAGTAACTGCCGTATACACAGTGGAATGTTGCATTTCCAGAATAAGTTAGGAATCGGGACTTGATCTTATTGTGCGATATGAGGTCATTTTCATTTTCACCTTCACTGCCTAGGCAGTAAACTGGTGGTGTGGACCACCTACCTGTTGTAAAACCTGCCTAATTTTTCATGCCAGTGATTTCAAGTTGATGAAATTGTGAGGGCTTCACCCTGCGAAGATCACTTTAATATTTGTAGTTAAGTTATTGCAGTCAGTGCTGCATTGGTGCACATTTTAAGTCAAATATGGCACTTAAATCAGCTAGGACAGTGCTGTTTTTAGCAGCGCAGGCTGGATTAAGGCCTGTCTAATGTGGTTATCTCATGATTGAGTTGCATTGTGTTGACTCAATTGTAACACTGAGAACCTATAGCGCCTCGAATCATGTTGAGTATTGCAAGATAAATGCAGATAAGGAAAGCCATCTTAACTTATTTCATCTGCAGTTATCCTATGCAAGCGAGGCAATAATACAGTTAAAATGGCAGTGAAATACTTACTGCCCTGTTCGTTCCTCTGTTGCAGCCACTGCCATTTTAAAAGGGGTCCACTGCTGGTTGGCCAAACTGCCTGCCCGTTTCGGGCATTAGAACACTTTTAATATGCAAATTGAGGTCCTATGAAATACATTGGACCCCGATTGCCATTTAAAGCAAGAACAGGTCGGAGCATGCACCGTGCACTATCCGATTAGTTCCACAACAGTAGAGCCGCAGGTTAATGAAGGATATTTGAATTTAAATAGGATTTGAAAAAATCCTATTTGGGGGGAAAAAAGATCATGCTCAAAATTTAAAATGTTACACTTAAGCCGAAAACAGCTAAGAATCATCTCAGTATGTTTTTTTACCTTTCTCTTAACTAAAATGGAATACAGACTAAACATAAATCCATGAGATACAGTAACTGAGGTTTAACATTACAATTTATGCATTGTTCGAGTTACTGTTTATTCACATGCTGGCAAGTTATTTGTGTGTTTTTAGTGAAAGAGTAATCCCTCCAATTCTTGATTAAAGAATTTCTTTAGATTGTTTAACTTTAGTGGTAATGTTCCATAGTGTGAGAGTACATATGGAAATGCTGTTTTAAAGAGGAAATTGGATTATTTTGCAGCTTTATTAAGATCAGCATAATGGATATATTCATTGAGAGACTCCTCGGTTGGGTCTGCCCTTTTTTTCCTCATGTTTGCTTGGTTCACATGAAGTGTGGGGCAGATAACAGATTGCTAGCTGCCAACAAAAGCACTTTCAGCAAGCTACAATAGCATTTTGTAGGTCCTGTAGGGGTTTCTGTAATTTTGCTGCTCCACATTTCCTTAACTGAGCTTATTCAGCTGCATAGCTGTGCACTGATCCATTGTAGCAGTTTCTCCTTTTTTAAAACAATTGGGCACATTCTACAAAAATTAAGCAACCTTGTACTGACATTATATGTTTGTAATTATAACGGTCTGTGAATATATCTTGAAAGTCCAGCAGCATTGCTGTGGTTTTTTTTCAGTTCTGCTTTGTGAATGTTAAAGACTTTAAATAAGAAAATATGGTAGTAAAAGTTTTGCATGTGTTAATATGCACAAACTATTGCAGTTTTACTGTTTCCATTAATGGGTTTACAGTTCATTATGGTACTATACCATGGTCACTATTCAATCTTGACATAGCGTGTACAGCACATAAAAAGGCCATTTGGCCCAACTGGTCTATGCCAGCGTTTATGCTCCACACGAGCCTCCTCCCACCTCTCTTCATCTCACCCTATCAGCATGTCCTTCTATCCCTTTCTCATTCATGTGCTTATCTAGCTTCCCCTTAAATGCATCTATGCTATTTGCTTCAACTATTCCTTGTGGTAGTGTGTACCACATTCTTAACACTCTTTGGGTAAAGAAGTCCCTCCTGAATTCTCTACTGGATCGATTGGTGGCTATCTTATATTTATGGCCCCTAGGTTTGTTCTCCCCACAGTGGAAACATCTTCATTATGTCTGCTTTATCCAACCTCTTAATTTTAAAAATCTCTATCCGGTCACCCCCCAGCCTGTTTCTGATAAGTATATCCTCACAGTTCTGATATTATCCTTGTGAATCTTTTTGCACCATCTCCAGTGCCTCTACAAGTTCAACATGACATTCCTGCTTTTCAATTCTATCTGTCTAGAAATGAACCCCAGTGCTTGGTTTATTATTTTATGGCCTTATTAACCTGTGTCGCTACTTGTAATGAGTTGTGTATCTATACCTCTAGATCCCTTTGCTCCTCTAGCCTGTTTAGACTCTTCTTATCCCAGCAGTATGTGATCTCCCTATTCTTCCTACCAAGATGTAACACCTCACACTTATCTATATTGAAAATCATTTGCCAATTATACACCCATTTGGAAAGTTTATTAATGTCATCATGTATTTTGTCATAGTCTTCCTCAGTATTAACTACATTTCCCAATTTGGTATCATCTGCAAGTTTTGAAATTGTGCTTCTAATTCCCAAGTCCAAATCGTTTATGTAAATTGTGAACAGTGGTCCCAGTACCGATCCCTGTGGAGCACCGCTTTCCACCTTTTGCCAGTCTGAGTAGCTACCCTTAACCTCTGTTTTCTGTTCTGTAGCCAGGTTGCTATCCATTCTGCTACTTGTCCCCGACTCCACATGCTCTGACCTTAATAATCTTATTGAATGGCGGAGCAGGCTCGAAGGGCCGAATGGCCTACTCCTGCTCCCATTTCTTATGTTCTTATGCAGTACCTTATCGATGGTCTTTTGAAAATCCAAATATATTACATCTACTACATAACCCGTGTCTACTCTTCCTGTTACATCAAAGAATTCCATAAAGTTGGTGGAGCATGACTTCCCCTTTTGAAATCCGTGCTGACTATTCTTTATTATATTTTCAGTTTCCAGATGTTTTTCTTTTGCATTTCTCAATGCAAATTCCATTATTTCTCTTATCACCGATGTTGAGCTAACTGGTCTTTAGTTCTCTGGATTTGTTATAGCTCCTTTTTTAAATATAACATTAGCAGTCCGCTGTCCTTTGGCACTATTCCCTTTTCTAATGAGTTTTTATTATATATATGTAACAGTGCCTCTGCTATCTCTTCCCTAACTTATTTTAAATGCACAGATGCAATGCATTCAGACCAGAGGTTTTTTCCACTCTAAGTTTGATTAGTTTATCAATTATCGCCCCCACTTTCTATCTTAAATGTCTTTATATCTTTTTTGATCTCTTCTGCCAGTTAGTTTACATATACTGTTCAAAAACATACTTTAAGCATTTTGTATTAGTCTGGGAATGTGTGGGTGCACCGATGCACATTACCACAGACAGGTAAAGCGAGGATTCAGTTTCCATCACTGATGAATCGTTATCTTATCATGTGACAGGGGAAAGACAGGTTGGATTCCTCACTGGCCCACTGCTACATGACTTCTTGTAACCAGCTTAATGTGGTGACCTTGGAGCAGGAACTCGGGATCACTAGTGTGGGGATAAAATGGGGTGAGGGAGAAAGAGCTTTCTCCTCAGAAGTTAATGTATCGCTTTAAATAAAAATCTGTTTTCTTTGTTACTAGCCCTGAAAGCGCGGTGACCTGGTTGTGCAGCACATTGATGGTTTGCATGTTTGAGTTCTTGAACTCTGTTGTGCCATAAGGGGATATATCAAGTAGAAGCCAGGTGCTTCCCACCATGAAGGGATAGAAAACCTAAGGGTGCATCACCCCATGCAACCCTGCTCACTTATAGGGTTGCCAACTCTGGTTGGATATATTCCTGGAGATATCATTCCATGACCTGCTACCTGCAACCTCCCTGCCCCCTCACTCTTGCCATTGGCCGCCCAACTTTCCCATATATACGATGTACCGCCTTCCTGATTGGTTGATTCTTGAATGTTAGTCAAACAACTTTTTTTTCCCCTATATCTGATAGTTTTATAACTGATAAATAAAAGTGTTCAAAGAAATTTTTTTTTAAATAATGCCCATATGATTTTTCTCCTGGGTTGCTCACAGCAGTTTCCTGGAGATTAATCTTTAATTCCTGGAGACTTCGGGGTAATCCTGGAGAGTTGGCGTCCCTGCTCACCTATGACCAGTTGGCTCGATCAATAAGAGCGGAGGGATAGGCCTACCTTACCCCCTCCCTAAGAATTGTATACAGCACCGAGGATCTTAAAACAAGGAGAAAGAGAATTAAAAAATTAAGTCAATGTACTATCTCCAACAAGCGAGAGTCTAACCAAAATAACAGAAAATGCTGGAAAAACTCAGCAGGCCAGGCAACATCCATGGAGAGAGAAATAGAGTCAACGTTTCCGGTCGAAACCCTTCTACAGAGAGTCTAACCACCTCCCCTTGACATTAAATGGCATTACCATCGCCGAATTCCCCACTATCAACATCCTGGGGGTCACCATTAACCAGAAACTTAAGTGGACCAGCCACATAAATACTGTGGCAACAAGAGCAGGTCAGAGGCTAGGTATTCTGCGGCGAGTGTCTCACCACTGACTCCTCAAAGCCTTTCCACCATCTACAATGCACAAGTCAGGAGTGTGATGGAATACTCTCCACTTGCCTGGACGAGTACAGCGCCAACAACACTCGAAGCTCGACACCATCCAGGACAAAAGCAGCCTGCTTGATTGGCACCCCATCCACCACCTTAAACATTCACTCCCTCCACCATCGGCATACCATGGCTGCAGTGTGTACCATCTACAAGATACACTGCAGCAACTCGCCAAGGCTTCTTCGGCAGCACCTCCCAAACCCGCGACCTCTTCCACTTAGAAGGACAAGGGCAGCAGGTGCATGGGAACACTACCACCTCCAAGTTCCCCTCCAAGTCACACATCATCCTGACTTAGAAGTGTATCGCTGATCCTTCATCGTCGCTGGATCAAAATCCTGGAACTCCCTACCTAACAGCACTGTGGGTGTACCCTCACCACACGGACTGCAGCGGTTCAAGAAGGCGGCTCACCATCACCTTCTCAAGGGCAATTAGGGATGGGCAATAAATGCTGGCCTTGCCAGCGACACCCAGATCCCATAAGCGAATTAAAAAAAAACTTCCCAGCCTTGTTCTTGTGTATACCATTTTTAAACTAATACTTCAATGGAATTATTGTTATACATCAGGATTTTTGGCCGCCTTGAAGCATTTAAGCTGTGTGGAATATTTTGAAAAGCCATATTGTGTATATTTGAATAAATAACTTTCTTCCTCAGGACTTGAGCACATAATTTAGTCTGAGTGCAATACTGTGGGAGCACTTCATTGTTGGAGGTGCCAACTGAGGCCCCATTTGCCTATTCAGGTGAACGTACGATCTCATAGCACTATTCAAAGAGGAGCAGGGGAGTTTACCCAGTGTACTGACCAGCATTTATCCCTCAATCAACATCACCAAAAACAGATTAACTTTCACTTATTTTGTTGTTTTATGGGATCTTGATGTGCGCAAATAGGGTGTTGGGTTTGCCCATATAACAATAACCATACTGCAGAAGTAATTCATTGGGTGTATAGCACTTTGTGATGTTCTGAGGATGAGAGCTGTTATATAAATGCACATTCTTTTTTCTTCTGTGTCTCTCTCTTAATATTAGTCTAGACCAGCAAAATGGAGATTCATGTCTTGCTTTGATCTTGCAGGCAAAAAAACTGTAGTTACTACCCTCCCAATGCGAGTGTGACCATTCGTAATAAATAACTGTGAAATTGTATCTTTTTAAACTCCATACTATTTATCTACCCTCCTGTTAGCTTCACTTTATCACTCCCAAGCAAAACAATATGTTTAACTGTCTGAGTATATGAATGTTAACAGAGTGGCTTTTGCTTAACCTGCACAGCATTTCCAGTGTTCAGTTTTCTTAGACTGCAGTAAACGTGCAATTAAATATTTCATCAGTTTAACTCTAAAACCAGTAGTCACAGCCTTTGTTGTGCCAACATCACAGATGTATGAGTTAACATCACATGTTCCAAAATTAAGTTGTTTAAAAATGTTAAATTAAAAACACTATTATCTGGAAAGCAGATGGATATTTGTGTGTATTCTATTAATTATACCTGACTGCTAGCTCATTAGAATGTTCCGTTAACTTATCATTTTAATTTGAGATATATAAATACTGTGTGTTTTTCACTGAAGACATTATAAAATATTTAAGTAATCCTGGTACATATTTTGCATCTTTGACAAAAGCAACGCATTTCACCTTAATTCTTTTACTGAGACGGTGATGTTTAGTTTTATCAGAAACTACCAGGAAAGAAACATTTAGAGACTGTGTCATAAGCATGGAAGCAGAGAACGTGAAGCTTAAGGAGAATCAATTGGCTGCTGAATGATTTTAAAGGACTATTCATTCATAAATTATTGCTAAATTTAAACTGAAACCATGGAGCTCTGCCATGCCCTTTGATGCCCAAATACAAGTTCTCTCGTTCTTTTTCATGCTTTCAACCACCATCAGGGTCAAATTCATTGACGGTATTTCCTGTTATAATGCCTTGACTTCATCCTGTTGTTATCACGTACAGTAATAAACAAAAATAAAGTGCAAGATTCAGTTTTGTACATTTTATAAAGTAGAACGACTTTCAGGTTAAATAATCTGATTATTAAATACCTAACCTGAGATTGTGTGCGCGTGTAAAATAAATGTGTGTGGTTATATCAACTTAATCCTTATAAAATTAATACTTCAAGGGCTCCTACATTGAGTTACATCAGCCTCTGGACTCCCTGCAAGCATACATCACTACCTATTGCTGGTGATCTCTTTTTCTCAGTCGCTGCTGAAGTTTTACTATTTAAGATTTGAATGGTAATATTGAAAATACTTGGCACTCAAAAGCTTTTCATTTTAATGATGGTGGGACAAAAATATACATCCTTTTGAGCATTTCAATGTTATTGATAGTGTAAGATGGAAATTCCCGTTGGTGTTGTATCTCTCTATCACAACATTTATTGGTACTATCCTTCCTGGCTAAAGTTTGTTATGAATTTTTTAAAATTGTTTTCTAGGTTCTTTGGTCTTTGGAGCAAGGATGTTGGGTTCCTGAGGAACCATATGAACTATCAGACCAATTTCCTGCAACTACTGTAAGTCAATTATTATCTGTTAACAGCCTTTTGTTCAGAAAACTGTTTGTGCTATTCCTATGTTGCAATTGTGGGAGATTAATGCAGCTTGAAGACAGCGATGACAGGAGCAATGTTTTGAGCAATTGTTTACAGATGGTTAAAATGCATTTTTTTTGGTTGTTAGTCAAAGGCAGTTCTTTTTCTGACTGAAATTTCTTGTGCGCTGATAGCTTTTGTTGTTGGTTATCTGCAATTAACCACAAAATTGAAATCTGCCTTGCATTCAGCTTTCTAGTATAGATAGTGATTATAGAGTGATTCTTTAGCATGGACTTGCATGCTTTGTGTTTGTCTGCACTTTCAAGTGAATTAAATCATAGAATCATAGGGGGAGAAATTCGGTATCGTCCCGTTTGGGGCGCTATTATCAGCCGGGCGCAAAGTTTAACGCCTGGCGCTAATTATCGCCTCCGACTACAAACTTGGCTTCTATCGCTCCTGGAGGTGATTGGAGCGCTAAATCAGGCGCTACACATCTCTCTTAAGGCGCTAACGCCGAGGAGCGAGGCGCTACCTCAGAGCGCTGGCGAAGCTCATGTGATGTCAGTCAGCAATGGAGCACAGACACACTGGCGCCGGCCAGTTCTTAAAGGGAAGGGTCAATCTTGCGCTGCATCCACACCCTGCTCATTGCAGCCTTGAATCTCGGCCTGGAGAGACCTGTACATCAAATCTGCTGGAAAGAACAATGGAGAGGCCCAGGGAAAGAGCTCAGGGTGCAGCCCCCATAGTCTCTTCTAAATCATTGCAAGGAAGATCAAATCAAAATGAGCCTGCTCAGTACCCAAAACTCCTCAACACAGCATTGAATCTCTCCAGAAGTCGGTCTCTCTCTCACTCGGAATGCGTGGTGCAAAAATGTCATGTCAAAAAAAGGCAGGAAGCGGTCGCCTTTAAATAGCGCTCCCCCAGTCCCTTCCCAACTGCAAAACGCTCCCCTCAACCTGTTGTAGCTAGCGGCAGGTGATAAGGCAGGGGGCGCCACTCAATATCCGGTCCGGGGCGCTACCGGGGCATTGCACGCTCGACTGACTTCACGTTCTGCGGGTGCAGGAGATCGTGGCGGTAGTGTTTAGCGCCGCCGCAAAATGTCTGGTCACTTTCGCACGCGCCAGAAACATTGCCGCGCCTGGGCGCTAGTTGCTTTGCGCCCTCTTAAGGCGCTAAAGAGAAGTGCAAACCAGCCAAATTTTTCCCCCATAGAAACTTACAGCACAGAAGGAGGCCATTCAGAAATTCTGATAGGGCTAGGCAGACTGGATGCAGGGGGGATGTTTCCCCTGGCTGGGGGGGTCGAGAACGAGGGGTCACAGTCTCAGGATATGGGGTGGGGCATTTAGAACTGATGAGAAATGTCTTCACCCAGAGAGTGGTGAACCTGTGGAATTCTCTACCACAGAAGGCTGTGGAGGCCAAGTCACTGAATATATTTAAGAAGGAGATAGATAGATTTCTAGACACAAAAGGCATCAAGGGGTATGGGGAGAGAGCAGGAATATGGTATTGAGATAGAGGATCAGCCATGATCATATTGAATGGCGGAGCAGGCTCGAAGGGCCGAATGGCCTACTCCTGCTCCTATGTTTCTATGTTTCTATATGCCGTAAGGATATGGGCAATTCCACTGGGTAAAATCACCTAGGGCATTCCCCTTTCTGGAAAATTGTACCTTCAGCATGTATGTTTATCTTTCTCCGCTCCTCTATAGGAAATCCCACTCCAGCCTGTACCGTCAATTCTGTTTCTCCTGTCTGTAGCAAATCTTTTTGTTGCCTCTGACATCAGGAAAAAATTGTTATGCTTTATTGGTACAAGCACTTTAATATACTACAGTGGTTCCCTGAACGTGTGGAAGTTTGAGTAATTCAAATTTAATTTTGTACTTTTGGTATGCAAAGTCCTTGTGCTGTTGATCACATACCATTTTAAGATGGAGCCTACTGAAGCCAACCTCATTCATCTCACTACAGCTGTCAGCTCTGGGCTTCGAAATGAATGACAGCTTCCAATAACTAACTTAAGGCAGAAGTCGTAGTCTTCCATTGTTGTACATCTTTTTCCAAGTAGAAAGGCTGCTCCTAATTCAGCAATATGAGCATGGTGGACCCAATTCCTCCTTTGGAAGGAGGTCCTGACCACCAGAATGTCAAAAGTTTAATCAAATTGGCAGAGAGATCTTGGACTCCAACTCAGTGCAAAGACACTTATTAAAGACTCCAAGAGCAAATAAAGAGTCAATCCTGAGAAGGCAGAACTCACAAAGCCACTCCTGTAAAGATAAGTGTTTCAAGCAGGTTCTGTGTTGGCTTTCATACTAATTGTATCAGGTACTAAATGTTCTACACTATAGTAATCATCTGGGTTGCAGGGAATGAAAACCCAGTTCTCCCACTTTCACCGCTACTTCACTTTGAGCAGTTGCATCCTCCTCTGTAGAACAGGACCATGTTGGGGGACAGGATGAGGACGAGGTAGGGGGAGTGGCCATTTTATAAGGACTGACTCTGGAAGTGACATCTGAATAGAGAATAAGTATGCTCTCCTCCTGTTTTCTCAGGATGGTTGGAAACAGCATGGATCAAGGACTTTTTGATTAGAAGATACAGGGGGAAATATTGAGTCGCGCTCCCTTTGGGGTGCTAACTTCGCCGGGGCGCCACTTTGTGTCCCAAAAATATTAGCCCCCCCCCCCCCCCCGCGGCCGATTTTCCCAGGTAGTGCCCTGAGAGGGAGGAGGGGCTCTACTGGAAGCGCCCCGCCTTCCTCTTGGGGCGCTGCGAGGGAATATCGTGCCGCGGTACTGCAGGTCTTCCTCCCCTTAAAGGGGAGGGGCCTTGCGCAGTGCGACCCGGGGCCCAGCTGGGCCATCAGGGATCGGAGTTCTGGCAAAAGAGCCCGGCACTCGAGAAGTGCCGGGCTCACGGAGCGCAACCTGCACTCCGTGGGGGGCCTGAAGAGGAGGCTGGGGACGGCAATGGGGGCAGGTGCGGGCAGGCGGCCAGCAACAAAAATGGCCGCTAGGCACCTCACCTTTAATTAGCGCCGCCTTGGCCGCAGGTAGACCCCCTGACCCCGTCGGACATGACGTCCGGCGGTAAGTTAGGGGGCGCTACCAAAGATCGCAGCCGGGGCGCTGCACATGGCGATGACGTCATCGCCAGCGGCGCAGCGCTATGGGGCGCTGACGGTTAACACCGCCGCTAACTTCCCGCTGAATTTCGCGGGAGGCGTTGGCGGTGCTGCGCCTGGGCGCTAGTTGCTTTACGCTAACGGGAGACGCAAAGCAACTGAATTTCCCCCCCCCCCCCCCCCCCCCCAGAATCTACTGGTTGCTGAAGCTATCAAATGTGTCCTTCCCAGCAAATCTTAGGAGTTTTAGTCCCATTACTCCATTGGTTGTGAAGCACTTTGGAATGCCCTGAGGTCGTGAAAGGCACTTTATAAATTCAAGTTCTTTCTTGCATTATGGGAGCCATCTAACCGATCCTCAAACTCAAGATCTATGAATGCCTTCACCCTATGGCCAGTACCTGAAAGGAGCATAATCCCATGTTGGAATTAGGGAAGACAACAAGAAATGTCATTAAAAAAAAAAATGAGCTAGATCATACTGAAAATACCAGGTCCTATTGTTTGTCTTAATGTCAGCACCAGATTTTTTGGTGTCTGTTAGTGATGCAATCTCTCTGAAGTAATGAGGTTTTATGTCCACCCCTACGTGGACAACTAGTTAATCAGGGCATCCTTGGCAGAGATGGCACACAAGATCCTGGTGCTGCTGTGGCACCTGGGATTTGTGATTAGTTAGACAGAAGTCTTCAGATCTTTCAGACCAGCAGTTGAGGGGCTTACAGATCAAAACGCGGGCATACTCAGCAATAGTGATGTCTAACTGTATATATCGAAAATAGGGGCTTTATATGATGATTCATTCAATCTTTGACAAGAGCTCTTATGTTGTGTGGCTGAATGGGAGGCTACCGGGATTCTGTTGCATATCACCAAACAACAGAACAATGATTCTTGTCAGCTTGTGGATTCCCTGCAGGTTTCCATTCTTGTGGTGAAAGTCAACCATAAGCTTTGGGTGGAGGAAATGGTTATTCTTTTGAGCTAACCCCCACCCAACTGTCTGACCAAGAACTCACTGCAGTCCAGAAGACACAAGATTATCAGCTGGACCATAAGTATCTCATTTAAGGTGGATCTCCTATTATTGGAACTGATTGGACAGCCCAGGTCTTGAGAGTATTGACATAGGAACAGGAGTAGGCCATTAAGCATATTCCATCATTCAATTAGATCATAGCTGATCTGTAGCTCAACTTTATTTACCCGCCTTTGATCCATATCCCTTGATACCCTTACCTAATAAAAATCTGTCGATCTAAAGTCTTGAAAATTTCAAATGACCCAGCATCTACAGTCTTTTGGCGGAAAGAATTCCAGATTTCTACTACCTTTGTGTGGAAAAAATGCTTCCTGGTTTCACTCCTGAATGGCCGAGCCTTAATTTTAAGATTGTGCCTCCTTGTTCGGGATTGCCCCACCGGACAGCTTCTCTGTCTCTACTCTGTCTCTACTCTATCTATCTCCAATCCTTGCGCTGGTTGGGTATGCTAATGCAGATGTATATAAAATTACAAAATAAAATGTGTGTATTGTGGTGTCAGCTGTGACTCAGCGGTAGTACTCGCTTCTGGGTCAGAAGGTGATGGGTTCAAGTACCACTCCAGAGACTGGAGCAGAAATTCTAGGCTAATAGTGCAGTACTGAGGGAGTACTGCATTGTTGGAGGTGCCCTCTCAGGTGGATGTAAATGTTCCCATGGGACTATTTCAAAGAGCAGGGGTGTTCTCCTCGGTATGGTGGCCAATATTTATCCCTTAACCAACATCACTTTAAAAAAACATTATCTGGTCATTATCACATTGCTGTTGGTAGTACCTGTACCTTGCTTCCGTGTTTCCTACAATACAAGTGACTATATTTCAAAAAGTACGTCATTGTAAAGCACTTTGGGATGCCCTGAGGTTGTGAAAGGAGCTAAAAGAAATGAAATAACAACAGAAAATGCTGGGAAAACTCAGCAGGCCAGGCAACATCCGTGGAGAGAGAAATAGAGTCAACGTTTCAGGTCGAAACCCTTCGTCTTGACTCTATTTCTCTCTCCACGGATGTTGCCTGGCCTGCTGGGTTATTCCAGCATTTTCTGTTGCCATTTCAGATTTCCAGCATCCACAGTATTTTGCTATCGTAAAAGAAATGAAAATCTTTCTTTGTTTTAAATAAATGAATAAAGAGTTATTTATATAATGCCTTGTCAAGTCTCTCGGACATCCCAAAGTGATTCACATGCAATTAATTATTTCTGAAGTGTTGTCACTGCTGTTTTATCTAGATGAATCCAGCATCTAATTTGCATACAGCAAGATCCCACAAACAGCAAATGAGATGGATGACCAAGTAATCTGTTTGTTTGGTAATATTGTTTGAGGGATGAATGCTTGCCAGGTCACCATGAGATCCTGTTGGCTTAACACCTCACTGAAAGACAACACCTCTGACAGTGCAGCACTCCCTCAGTACTGCATTGAAGTGTCAGCCTAGATTACATGTTCAAATTGTGGAGTGGGACTTGAATCCACAAATTTTGATTCCGAGGTGCAAGTGCTGCCAAGCTGACCATATGAAGAGGAAAGAGATTTGCTTGCCTTTGTGTCGTCTTCCGCGTTATTTGGTTCAACCTCACAAAACTCCCTCCCAACTTACTCTTCATTTCCTCCTTAGCTAATGTGATTTGAAGCTATTTCCTGTTACGTTGGTTTTAGGATTCTGGCCTTGCCAGGGTCTGAATGGTCTCCTTCAGACAAAGAACTGAGGGCAGAGCTTAGAGTAGCCTCTTTCATACAATGGATAAGAAAAATACCAAGTGGTTGTTCAGACACAGTGAGAATGCAAGACTGTGTTGTATGTAGATACTTCAAAAATAAGGACTGTACCAGTGGTTGGTGATCTGCTTTAATGAAAATACATAAAAATGAAATGTCACCTTATCCCATTACCAGGAACTAGGAAGGGCCATGAGTGAAGAGTTATATATTTTTCTATATGATGTATGTTATGTTCAACTCAAGTATCAACAGTGCATTGCTACTTGGCATACTGTTGTACTCTGAATAATTGCATTAAGTGTTTTACAACAGAGTTTTTTTCCTTGAAAAAGTGATGCTGCTGAACCATACGTAAGGTTTGGTGGCTTATTTTAGTGCTTGGTATTCCACGTATGAAGCCATGCTACTTTGCTTTTATTGCTGTTAAACAAGTAATCTTGTCCCATGCTGCACTGCCTGATCGGGTGGTGGAAGCAGATTCAATAGTAACTTTCAAAAGGGAATTGGATAAATACTTGAAAAGGAAAAATTTACCGGGCTATGAGGAAAGAGCGGGGGAGTGGGACTAATTGGATCGCTCTTTCAAAGAGTTGGCACAGGTACAATGGGCCAGATGACCTCCTTCTGTACTCTGATTCTTAGTTACAATATTTCCTGGTCATAAAAATCAGTGATTTTTTTTAAGTGTAAGCTGCATGGTCATGTGGTTTAAAAAAGACTCTACTGACTTCAAGCATTCAGAAATCCAAGCATGCTTACAGCCACAGTGTGTGCTGCACCATTTCAGGAAACCCGTTACCTACTTTCTATCAGCAGCGAAACCTTTTCAAGTGCATGAATAGCAAGAAGACAACATTTTTTTCTTAAAGCTTTTAGTTAAGTGTAGTTTTGAAAATGAGAAGCAGTGAATCTGCACTATAGTAATGGATAGAATTTTATGTTAGTGCTGATGTTAATGGTGATTATGTGCATTTCAAAACTAAAATGGGATCTACTTCAGTGTTGTGACACAGTTCTGTGCTCTGCCATTCAAATCTTAATCATCATACAATTGCAGAGTATTTGTGCTTCTTCATAGTCTGTTTTTGTTCACTGCTTTTGGGGAGGGCTGCCCATCATAAGGTGGAGTCACTCCATCTGGCAATGTGTTAATTTCCATAGATTGTGCAATAAAGACACCTCTTTAAGGGCCCCAGTCTTATCAGATCTCTTCATGCTTCTCTGGTGTAACTTCTGAAAGCCCTGTTTGGTGACATTGTAGTGCAGGATCAGGAAATTTTAGATTAGATGTGGCTGATGTAATAGCTTATCCAGTTAAAGAATATATCATTGTTCAGTGTTGTCACCAGGATTTTAGTAAATCTTAATATTGTGTGTGTAAAATTTCATATTTTTTGAGTTGTGAAAAATGCCCAGCATGAGAGTTACATTGCAAATTCTTATCTTCCAAACTTGGGTTGTGTTGGAGTATTTGAACTATACAGTCTACTCCTGATCTAGTCATTTCTTCTATTCAAAATGATTGAATAATAAAATAATTTGAATTAAACAGCATAAATGACACAACAAAGTAAACATTTTGTGTTGAAAAAAATTAGAATTATTGGATAATTTGAATTAAAAGGAGAAAACTGTATGTTACCAGGTTGAAGTAATGGTGAGAGCAATTTGAGGCTAGAAATAAAGAGAATCATACAAGTATAATGGCACACATTTAAAACATACTGCCTTAATTTTTTTTCCCCAAGTAAATCCGCAACAGTATTCCAGATGCTAAAAGGCACCTGAAATGCCATATTTTGTCCACTTTGACTTGAGGCTTTAACTTGGTCTTAAACTGTTGTGAGAATCTATTGACCCCATGGGTTTGTGTGATCTTAAGTTTCTTGTATTGAAAATGTTACTTCGCTGGCCCCTGCATACATAGATACATAGAAGATAGGAGCAGGAGTAGGCCATTCGGCCCCTCGAGCCTGTTCCGCCATTTAATGAGATCATGGCTGATCATCCAAATTCAGTCCCCTGTCCCTGCTTTCTCCCCATATCCCTTGATCCCTTTAGCCTTAAGAAATATATCTAACTCCTTCTTGAATATGTTTAATGAATTGGCCTCAACTGCCTTCTGTGGTAGAGAATTCCACAGGTTCACCACGCTCTGGGTGAAGAAATTCCTCCTCATCTCTGTCCTAAATGGCTTATCCTTAGACTGTGCCCCCTGGTTCTGGACTCCCCCACCATCGGGAACATCCTTCCTGCATCTAGTCTGTCCAGTCCTGTTAGAATTTTATAAGTACAGAGGGTCAGTGAACTTCACACATTAGTGGTGATTCAACTGTATCATGCTTAGCACAGTACAACCTATCCATGATTTTTCCTGAAAGTTGCCTTTGAGTGTCTTGACTTAAGAAATCGTGTGTCTCTTCTAGAAAAGAAATATTATCACACTGCTTAAATTTGTGTTTAAGTAGAACTAAGAGCATTTGCCAAACAAGGCAAGAATTTTTAGTCTCTGGGACCAAAACCTCAAGTAAGTGTATCACTTAGCAGAGATCAGCTAATTAAGAAGAATGTATTTTTTGTGTGCTGTGTTATTCTCACTGAGCAACAATTACAAAGCAAAGTTTGAACTCATTCTGTCCATTGTTATTTCATAGTCCAACATTGGAAGATTCCTTCAATGCCACCTGAAGAGCAGGTATCTGGTATAACTTGGTTTTGCCAAAGATCATTGTTTAGATCTGGCAATTCAAAATGAAACTCTCTCTGCCCCAAACTGATCTGAACATTTATGATTTTGGAGTCCAATTATTCTAAAAGTCTTTTTACTACTTTGGGAGAATCTTAATTGCTTACGGAAGTTGAATGAATAAGGAATAATGTTGTTCTTTGATGAAGTTCAGTTTCCATCTACAAACCTTCTGCTCATCCTAACCACCAATTCTGTCTCTAACCTGTTGCTGCTTAGAAGTGTGACTATTTCTTGTGTTGCATTGACCTCTGCTATCTCCTCCAATTGAAGAACTCAATGTAGTGCAAATCAAGGTATTAGATACATTGGATTATTCGATTGCAATGGCAGTGCAAAGGGACAGTATCATTAGCGGTGATTTTTTTTCTCTCCAAATGGATGACAGTAAATAGTAACTGTATGTGGCATTTAAATTTCTTCAACAAAATAGAGTTGCCTACTTTATCTATCTATGTCAGATAATCTAACGTTCAATCCAATGCCGATAATGGCAGAAATTGTGTAGAACATAACAGACAATGGCACCAAAGTAATTTTACAGTGGCTTTTTCGATGAACTTTTAGTTTCATTCCAAGAAATAAGAATTAACTAAACAAACTCAATTTGGTGCAGTATACTTTGTGATGGTATGTAGTCTGTAAGAAGAAAAATTTAGGTTGCAAGATCAAGAAAAAAAGCTTATAGAGTCATAGAGTTATACAGCACAGAAAGAGGCCCATCGCGTCCGCGCCGGCCATCAAGCCCTATCTAATCTAATCCCATTTTCCAGCATTTGGTCCGTAGCCTTGTATGCTATGGCATTTCAAGTGCTCATCCAAATGCTTCTTGAATGTTGTGAGGGTTCCTGCCTCTACCACCCTTTCAGCCAGTGAGTTCCAGATTCCAACCACCCTCTGGGTGAAAAAGATTTTCCTCAAATCCCCTCTAAACCTCCTGCCCCTTACCTTGAATCTATGCCCCCTTGTTATTGACCCCTCTACTAAGGGGAAAAGTTCCTTTCTATCCACCCTATCTATGCCCCTCATAATTTTGTACACCTCAATCAGGTCCCCCCTCAGCCTTCTCTGCTCCAAGGAAAACAACCCCAGCCTGGCCAGTCTTTCTTCATAGCTGAAGCGCTCCAGCCCAGGTAACATCCTGGTAAATCTCCTCTGCACCCTCTCCAAAGCAATCACATCCTTCCTATAGTGTGGCGACCAGAACTGCACACAGTACTCCAGCTGTGGCCTTACCAGCGTTTTGTACAGCTCCATCATAACCTCCCTGCTCTTATATTCTATGCCTCGGCTAATGAAGGCAAGTATCCCATATGCCTTTTTAACCACCTTATCCACCTGTTCTGCTGTCTTCAGGGATCTATGTACATGCACACCAAGGTCCCTCTGATCCTCTGTCTTTCCTAGGGTCTTACCATTCATTGTGTATTCCCTTTCCTTGTTAGTCCGTCCAAAATGCATCACCTCACACTTTTCAGGGTTAAATTCCATTTGCCACTGTTCCGCCCATCTGACCAACCCATCTATATCATCTTGTAGCCTGAGGCTTCTCGCCTCGCTATTTACCACCCCACCAATTTTCGTGTCATCTGCGAACTTACTGATCATACCTTTTACATTCATATCCAAATCATTAATGTAGACCACAAACAGCAAGGGACCCAGCACCGATCCCTGCGGTACCCCACTGGACACAGGCTTCCAGTCACAAAAACAACCTTCGACCATCACCCTCTGCCTTCTGCCACTAAGCCAGTTTTGGATCCAATGTGCCATGGCACCCTGGATCCCATGGGCTCTTACCTTCCTGACCAGTCTCCTATGCGGGACTTTATCAAAAGCCTTACTGAAATCCATGTAAACCACATCCACTGCACTACCCTCATCCACACACCTAGTCACCCCCTCAAAATTCAATCAAATTGGTCAGACATGATCTTCACTTGACAAAGCCATGCTGGCTATCCCTAATTAATCCCTGCCTCTCCAAGTGGAGACCAATTCTGTCTCTCAGAATTTTTTCCAATAATTTCCCTACCACTGATGTTAGGCTCACTGGCCTGTAATTCCCTGGCTTATCCCTACTACCCTTCTTGAATAATGGTACTACTTTAGCTGTTCTCCAGTCCTCTGGCACATCCCCTGTGGCCAGAGAGGTTCTGAAAATTTGTGTCAGAGCCCCTGCAATCTCCTCCTTTGCCTCACATAGTAGCCTGGGATACATCTCGTCCGGGCCTGGGGATTTATCCACTTTTAAGCCTGCTAAAACCGCTAGTACCTCCTCCCTCTCGATGCTAATATGTTCAAGTATATCACAGTCCCCCTGCCCGATTTCTATGTCCACATCGCCCTTCTCCATAGTGAACACAGATGCAAAAAATTCATTTAAAACCCCACCTACATCCTCTGGCTCTACACACAGTTTGCCACTTTGGTCCCTAATGGGACCTACTCTTTCCCTAGTTATCCTCTTGCCCTTAATATACTTATAAAACACCTTAGGATTTTCCTTTATTTTGCTCGCCAGTGTTATTTCATGGCCCCTCCTCACTCTCCTAATTTCTTTTTTAAGTATCCCCCTGCACTTTTTATACTCCTCTAGGGCTTCCTCTGTCTTTAGTCCTTTGTATCTGCCAAAAGCCCCCCTTTTTTTCCTAATCCATTCTCGTATATCCCTTGACATCCAAGGTTCCCTGGGCTTGTTGGTCCCACCCTTGACCTTTACGGGAACATGTTGCCATTGTACTCAATTTCCTCTCTGAAAGACTTCCATTGCTCCGATGTGGATTTTCCTTCAAGTAGCTGATCCCAGTCCACATTGGCCAGATCCTGCCTTATCATATTAAAATCGGCCTTCCCCCAATTTTGAACTTTTATTTCCGGTCCATCCTTGTCCTTTTCCATGACTACCTTAAATCTCACCGAATTATGGTCACTGTCACCAAAGTGCTCACCTACTAACACTTCTACCACTTGCCCGGCTACATTCTCTAGAATTAGGTCCTGTACCGCCCCTTCTCTTGTAGGACTTTCTACATGCTGGCTCAAAAAGCTCTCCTGGATGCACTTTAAGAATTCTGCACCCTCTAAGCCTTTCACACTCTGACTATCCCAGTTAATATTGGGGAAGTTGAAATCCCCCACTATAATTACCCTATTATTTGCACACTTCTCTGAGATTTGCCTACATATCTGTTCCTCTATCTCCCCCTGGCTGTTTGGGGGCCTATAGTACACTCCCAGCAAAGTGCTAGTCCCCTTTTTGTTTTTAAGTTCAACCCATATGGCCTCATTAGAGGAACCTGTTAATATATCATCCCTCCTTACAGCAGTAATTGTCTCCTTAATTAATATTGTGACACCCCCTCCTCTTTTACCCCCCCCCCCCCCCCCCCGTCTCGCCTGAAGATTCTATACCCCGGAATATTGAGCTGCCAGTCTTGCCCCTCCCTCAACCATGTCTCCGTGATAGCAACAATATCATACTCCCATGTGTTCATCAACACTTTCAGTTCATCCACCTTATTCGTAAGACTCCTTGCATTAAAATAAATGCCATTTAGCCTTGCCCTACTCCCTTGTGCCGTTACATATTTGCTCTGCCTTCCAGTCTGACTTATTTTTTCCTCTATATTTGGCTGTACATCACCCCCTATTATAGCTCCACTCTGTATCCCATCCCCCTGCCAAGTTAGTTTAAACTGATGGGATGGGAAAAATGGGAAAAAAATATTTTTTTGAAATAACTGTTAAATTTTGAATCTTAAAAGTGTGGTTCTTTTTAATAGTATTGATGATCTTTCACAGTTCCAGTTTTTTTTTCTTTGGAGATCAATATTAATTCTCTGATGAACAATTTCTATTGAAATCAGTGTCATTGGGAGCTGCTCAGGTACTCATTACTCATTAACATACCATCTGAAATGTAAAACACTCAGTTTTCCATATGACTATATTTAGTAGTGTCTCTAAGATAAAAATAACCTTCTCTTCCAGGGATTCAACTTCAGTTGACATTATAGTAGTCCCAGTGTTGATTAAAGAAGCTTCCCCATAAAGTGGAATTGACTACAATAAAAATAGATGCAAAGCAATTTACAAGCAATTTTGTCCTCGTTTGTTCATTGGTTCCTGGCTTCTTTGCTTCCAAACAGACAACTTAAAAATATTAATGCGTGGTGTACATATTAGTCAACATTTTAAATATAGTAGTAATCGTGTCTTTACAGATTTGCTGAAAAAAATGTCTTTATACATCATATGGACTGACAAAAACAATCTATGTACAAGAATCCATAATCAGAAGTCTGCAGGTCTGATCATCATAGTAGTAGCTTTCAGAGAGTATCCTGACCCTTTCCAGTAGTACCATTTGATTCCATTGAATCTATTTGTATTCTGCCCTGCTGAGTAGTATAATCCATTCAGGTTGGATGGACCACAAGCATCAAACCACCATCCTGTGAGGGGGAAAAAATACAACAAAAATCATCAAATGGGGGTAGATGCCAAAAGCTGCAATAGATATACTTTTCTCCTGTGGGCTGGATAGTTCTTTTCAGGTTGGCACAGACACGATGGGCAGCAAGGTGGCATAGTGGTTAGCACTGTTGCCTCACAGCGCCAGAGACCCGGGTTCGAATCCGACCTCAGGCGACTGTCTGTGTGGAGTTTGCACATTCTCCCCGTGTTTACGTGGGTTTTCTCCGGGTGCTCCGGTTTCCTCCCACAGTCCAAAGATGTGCGGGTTAGGTTGATTGGCTATGATAAATTGACCCTTAGTGTTAGGGGGATTAAATACATGGGGTTACAGGGATAGGGTGGGATATGTGTTGGTGTGGGGGTTATGGGGATCGGGTGGGATATGTGTCGGTGCAGGCTCGATGGGCCGAAATGGCCTCTATCTGCACTGTGGGGTTTCTGTGATTCTGTGAATGGCCTCCTTCTGTGCTGTACATTTCTATGATTCTATGAATCATAGAGCACCGCCAGCATTGGCTTCTCTTCCCGCTGCCACACTATTAACTCTGGTGTTCCCCCAAGGGTCCCTCTCCACTTCATCAGCTACATGCTGCCCCTTGGCGACATCATCTGAAGACACAGCGTCGACTTCCACACATACTGACGACACCCAGCTCTATCTCTTTTCAAAAGGGAATTGGCTAAATACTTGAAAGGAGAAAAAATTGCAGGGATATGGGGGAAGTGCAGGGGGAGTGGGACTAACTGGGTTGCTCTTTGAAAGAGCTGGCGCAGACTCGATGGGCCAAATGGCCGCCTCCTGTGCTGTACCAATCTATGATCCAAGACTGGATGCCGGGATCAAGCAGTCTTGACAGCACAGACAGTGGAGGAGTTGAGAGAAGTGGGAGAGGTTGAACTAGAGTGTTCACAACTCGGTGTCCTACTTGATCCAAAGCCGATCTTCCGACCCCATATACTCTCCACCAAAAAGACCACCTACTTCCACCTCCATAACATTACCCGTCTCCAACCTGCCTCAGCCCATCTGCTGCTGAAACCCTTATCCATGCCTTTGTCACCTCCAGCCTTAACTGCTGCAATGCTCTGCTAGCTATCCACATCCTATCCCCCACCAAGTCACACTCAACCACCACTCCTGTGCTCATTGACCTAGAGTGGCCATTTGCCACTTTTCTGCCCACCTGTCCAGTCCATTGATATTTTTCTGCAATCTACAGCTTTCTTCCTCACTATCAACCACACGGCCAATTTTTGTATCATCTGCAAATGTCTTCGTTAGATCCCCTACCTACATTGAAGTCTAAATCATTGATATATACCACAAAAAGCAAGGGACTTAGTACTGAGCTCTGCGGAACCCCACTCGAAACAGCCTTCCAGTCACAAAAACACCCGTCAACCATTACCCTTTGCTTCCTGCCACTGAGCCAATTTTGTATCCAATTTGCCACTTTCCCTTGGAACCCATGGGCTTTTACTTTTCTGACCAGTCTGCCACGTGGGACCTTGTCAAAAGCCTTGCTAAAATCCATGCAGACTTCATCAAACTCGCTACCCTCATCGACCCTCCTTGTTACCTCCTCAAAAAATTCGATCAAGTTAGTCAGACATTCCCTTAACAAATCCATGCTGACTGTCCTTGATTAATCCGTGCCTTTCCAATAGACGATTTATACTGTCCTTCAGAATTTTTTCCAATAATTTGCCCACCACCGAGGTTAGGCTGACTGGCCTTTAATTACTCAGTCTATCCCTTTCTTCCTTTTTAAACAATGGTATAATGTTAGCAGTCCTCCAGCACCACACCTGTAGCCAGAGAGGATTGGAAAATGACAGTCAGAGCCTCTGCTGTTTCTACCCTTGATTCTCTTAACCGATTGGATAGGTAAGAGGGGAACCAAGCAAGGGCAGTTCCACTGAGCTTGAGAATAGAGAGGCTTTGGAGGATAGCGTGGTTAACCATGTCAAAGGCTGCAGAGAGGTTGAGAAGGGATAATTCAGCATGGTCAGTCACAGAGGAAGAGGATATCATTGTGTGACTTTGATTAGGGCCGTTTCAGTGCTGTGGCAGAGGTGGAAACTTGACTAAAGAGATTCAAACCTGGAGAGACAAGGTTGTGTCAAAACAAGTCTTGTATTAAATATATATAAAAATATATTTTTGTAAATCTCCTTCATGATTAATGTATTTTTAGCTGCAGTGTGACAGGAATGGGAAGAGATCCAAGTCTTTGAGGGGTCTTGTAATAAGAAATAGAGAAGCAGCAAAAGAGATCCATGTCCCACAGGAGTCTCAGGACCCTCAATAATAAGCAGAGGCAGTGAGAAAGACATGAGTCAAAGGTTACAAAACAATAAAAAGCGTTAGTTGAGTACCTACTGTTGCAGTAACAATTTAGGTGACTGACAACATCATGGACGTAATATTGGAGATTAACTGAATCTTAAATACAGAAATTGAGCTTGTTTCTTGTTCAATGCAACATAATTCCAGCAGAATATGTTTGAGGGTTACAAGAAGTACAAAGCAGATGATTGAATCCTATTGACCAAGCTTTTGGTCACCTATCCTAATATCTCCTTATGTGACTCAGTGTCAGATTTTGTTTGATAACGCTCCTGAGAAGTGCCTTGGGACGTTTTACTAGGTTAAAGGCACTATATAAATACAAGTTGTTGCTTTGTTGTTGATCTGGTGGAACGATACCAGGATGAGGGCCTTCAGTTATGTGGAGAGACTAGAGAAGTTGGGATTGTTCTCCTTTAGAGTAGGGAAGGTTATGGGGAGATTTAATAGAGGCGTTCAAAACTATGAAGGGTTTAGCTAAAGTGAATAATGAGAAACTGCTTCCAATGGTTGGAGGGTCAGTAACCAAAGGACACAAATTTAAGATAATCGGCAAAAGAACTAGATGAGATGAGGGGAATTTTTTTTTACGCAGTGAGTTGTTATGATCTGCCCGAAAGGGTGGTGGAAGCAGATTCAATAGCAACTTTGGATATATATATTTACTGGGAATTGGATATATAATTGAAAAGGAAAAAGTTGCACGGTTATGGGGAAATAGCAGGACTAAGTGGATAAGCTCCTTCAAAGAGCCGGCACAGGCATGATGGGCCGAATGGCCTCCTTCTGTGCTGTAAGATTCTGTGATGGTTCCAGAGCTCTCGGGCATGGATAGAACTATGAAGCTAAGGAAGACAACTAGTTAAAAATGGATTTTGCAGGGTGTGAAGTTAGATATTGTGGAATCTCACTCAGTTTACCTCTGCCGAATCTTTCCTTAGGAAAGGAAATAGGTTTAGTAGAACGTATGATGGAGCCTATTAATGATGGTTTGTAGAAGGAAATAGGCTTGATGAGTTGAATGGGTTTTTTGTTGTTTATTTTCTTATTTTCAGATGGGCAGTATTGAAAACTGTCCTGTGGCAATTAAACATAACACCAGTTGTAATACTTCGAGGCCTAACAAAGCTTTCTAGAGGTTAAGTATAGCAACTAATATCAACTAATATACCATAAGTGTATGTTGAGGGAATCAAGAAGGTAGGAATTGTAAGGAAGCTGCTAGATGCTCCTGAATCCAGTAAAGATGGCTTGTCTGAGATTTCTGAGGAGGGGATTACATATTGGTGTATTCTACTGAGGACTAGATTTAATTGTTCAAGTTCGATATTGATGATGAACAGTCGCTTGGCTTTGGGCTTAAGGAATGCCTGTGCCATAACATATCAATACCCTGAACTACTGCTGTATTGCATATTTTGTGTTTACAGACGACGTCATAAGGCATGGGGAGCACACAGGCGAGTGGGCAGCCCTACAGCAGGCAGATGGGAAAGAGGAGGAGGGCATGTGGAGGGAGGTTATGGGCAGTTTGAGAGTTTGGAATAGAACTCTGTTGCAGACAATTACTTCCACCAGTGAACACCTCCTGCCACTGACCAACTTAGACTTTCCACATGTTGCAGCCCTAAGAACATGCTGCCCATTTGCGGAACTTGAAGCCGCCCTCCCAGCACTGATTCTCTTTCCACGGCCCCGTCCATTAAAGCACCACGCACCCAGAGAAGAAATAAAAATGACCTCGAATGCTATTTACAGTACACAGGTGCCTCAAGTCCTACACCAGTGCATCTTTTGATGCTCCTATGAGGTGTTGCTCGTCCTACTCCTCAACCTAAGACTGTAGAAGTGTTCAAGTGAGAGGAGCAACTGTGGTAACAGGATGCTATTGGATGCTGCAGCACTGCCCTGTTGGCTTAGAACCTCTGGTCATGCATTATCCCTGTAACGGCTGAAGCCACATCTTAAGACGCAATGAAGGGAAGGAGCTTGCCGTGGAAAATTTAGCGAGGCCAATTTTCTCCGCTACCATGGGCGATCATGGTGTCATTGTGCAGTATTTATACATTGTTTTTACATTTTATTTTCCATTTAAAAAAAACTGACCTAGCATCATACTTTTTTTAATTAAAAATATATTCTGTGTAATGATGCACTGAAATTTTTGGTAACTATCTGATGGTAGTCACTGCTGATACAGTTCCTTGGAAAAAGGCTTGGAAGCTGGAGAATTGTACATGTTGGCTGTGTTTTCAAGGCTGCAACAAACATTTGGAGTTTAGATGACTGATGGACCACTTTAATTTTGCTCCTTTGACTTATGACATGAATTGAGTCTGGCATTCCCTGCCTCATGTTCTGAAGATAATGTAGTAGGATAGGCATTTCATGATTAAGGCAAATTTAAACTGACATATATGAAAGATATCCCCTTTAATCCAATGAATGGAACCTTAAATTCGATTTGTTTAATGAAATCTATACTTTCCTGTGTTTGACAACATGCAGTGCTTGGAATATATTAAACCGATCTCTAATTGCAATGCTTACGCATAGTTTGGAGTCGGGAATGAGGTTATAGAGTTTAGTGTTGGCTTAAGCACAGTGTGGGGGGAAAATGGAATTTTAAAATTAAAACCACTGGACCTCAAAGTGGAGATTTGTCTGTTTAATCGCACTGGAGATATGGGAAATTGTGCCAGCAGCTATTTTGAGGGAATTTTTTTTTGGCCCTGGTTCTAATCAGAACCCCACATGTGGAAGGATATATTTTTAAAGCACCAGAATTGTTTTAATGATTAATAGCAGCATTGGTTAGTCACAGAACATGCCACAACATACTGTGTGTAAGTCCCACCCCCCCTGTCCAGACTGCGGAAAAAGTTGCGGGCTTAGGTTGCATTTTGGGAATTGTAATCTGTGGGGGATTCACATATTGACACTGCTACACTCTGGTATATGTGCATTAAGGTGATGCTTTGGGTACATTTTAGGAATCTGCTACTTGATTGAGACTCTTCACTCTGAAGGCTCAGCTATGTAATAAAACCTGGGGAATGCAACAGAACTTAAGCCCCAGGATCTAGAAAATGGAGCAGGCCTGTGTAGAGCAAATTTATTGAAGGCATTTCTGATGTACAATGGCTGATTTTGGGGTATATTTAGTGTTTTATTACAAATTATTTAACTTGGGAAGATCAAAGCACCACACAAACTTCACTCCCTAGTGACTGACGACATCCCTCTCCTTGGCCACTGTCTGAGGCTGAACCAGACTGTTTGCAACCTGTGCATCCTATTTGATCCTGAGATGAGCTTCTGATGCCATATCTGCTCCATTACCAAGGCTGCCTATTTCTACCTCCATAAAATCGCTCGTCTCCGCCCCGCCTCAGTTTATCTGTTGCTGAAGCCCTCACCCATGCCTCTGTTACCTCTAGACTTTACTATTCCGACGCTGTCCTGGCCGGCCTGCCATCCTCCGGCCTCCATAAAGTTGAGCTCATCCAAAGCTCTGCTGCCCCTATTCTAATTCGCACCAAGTCCCGTTCACCCATCACGCTGACCTGATCTGGCAACGCCTCGATTTTAAAATTCTCATCCTAGTTTTCAAATGCCTCCATGGCCTCACTTGTCCCCCTCTCTGTAGTCTCCGATAACCCCCCCCCCACCCCACCCCACCCCACCCCACCCCACCCCGAGATCTCTACACTCATCCAATTCTGGCCTTTGCGTAGCCCTGATTTTTATCGTTCCCCTATTGGCGGCAGTGCCTTCAGCTGCCTAGGCCCTAAGCTCTGGAATTCCCTCCCTAAACTACTCCACCACTCTACCTTTCCTCGTTTAAGACGCTGCTTAAAACCTACCGCTTTGACCAAGCTTTTGGTTACCTATCTAATATCTCTTTATGTGACTTGTTGTCAAATTTTGTTTCAGAACGCTCCTGTGAAGCACCTTGGGAAGTTTAAGGCACTATATAAATGCAAGTTGTTATGTACAAATGCTCTATGTGTGGCTATATATTTGGCTGGGCCAAAAATCAAGGTAGCAGTGGAAATCAGTTTCCAAAAATAAACTCTGATGTGATTGGTTTGTTGTGTCACAGCTGCTGCTACTAGATTGGTACTAATAGAAAAAAATTAGCAATTTAATTAGGTGGTTATATGTGGGACTCTCGTTTCTGATTGGTGAAATGCAATTTATTTTTTGTGCTTAGATTTTATGTGCCACCTGACTCATTTAATGTGAGGCGTGCCATGTACAAGACGTCTAATTATAAAAATAAGTAAATCAGCATGAAATATTTGTTTACTCATTGCAAGGCACGTAAGAAAAAGAGCATTTTAGTGGGGTAGAGACTATAAGCATACAAATTTGTATTAGTGTAATGTTTTCAGGCATAAATCTTTGTGTGCCAAACTGCAAACATAAGTACTTAATGCTAATTCACTCTGTCACTTCAAATTACAGAACAAGAGTAAGATCTAGCTAACAGCTAGGGGAGGCTAACATTCAAAAAACACTTGGCAAATGATGCACTAATGCTAAAGTTGCTGATTTGTGGTTTTCATGGGAAAAGAACTGGAATTGTGGAATTCAGTCCCCAAAACACTGTGTACTGGAAAATCCCAGAGTCCTATGTAATAAAAACATAATTTGACTTATTCAGTCACCATAAATCTGCTTAATTATAAGCAGATGGAATTCTGGAATGTGATCACAAAACAGGTAAAATTCCCAGAATCCCATGAACTGAAAATGGAATTTAAATAGCGTAAATCAATGGCCCCAAGCATTGCTTCTGGCCACTCATCTTGACACCTTTGTTCATTTTCCAAGGGTCCAGTAATTTCCTCTAGAAAACAAAAAGGTGGAAAACAACAGTTTTCCCTCTTACCTCCTGATGCCATTTGTGAGCATTTGCAAATGCATTTGTCATTGTCTGAATCCTTAGTGCTAAAATCGTTTCCCAGTTGGCTGAGACTGCTTATCTTGCCTGCTGTCCCGCTGTAGCCTTTAAGATGGATTCTGTAAAAGGAATCGATCAGGGCAGAATACATTATTTTTGATCAGCAGTGTAAATTAACTCTGTCCAACTCAGGACAGTTAGTAAAGTTGACGCACCGTATTCCCAAAAAGAGCACAGACAGCTTCCGGCAGTCGACATCAATTAATAGGATCAAGTTTGTGGCAACTTCAATTTTACACCATGGTGAAGTACACTTTCCTTTACTGATAGTTATTAAAGTGAGTCTCTTTGGACTTTTTATTGGCTTGATGTTAGTAGTGATGTGTAATTGGACTAGACCTGGGAAGCAGTAAAGCTTTTTTTGAAGATAGTCAGATGGGAGAAGTATAAGAACTGCTCTTGTAACCATCTGTATATTGTGACCCTGTTCGTCAAATGAGAATACATTGGTGGATGGTTAGTATTGGCTGTCACAGAAAATAACTACATTCTCATCAGCAAGCTCAGCATTGCAACATTCCTTAATTTACCATGACCTCTAATACAATCCGTTGTTTATGGCTCCCTCCCTAATAGAGGAACACTTTAACTTTAGCACCCTCCCCCAGGGGTTATAAAATACCAGTTGTAAAATTTTAGTCCCCAGATATAGGTCAATAAAATGTTGACCTGTTTCGAGAATTGTGATGATGCTACTATCATTCCTTTTCTCCCTCTTTCTGCTTCAAAGAAAATAGATTTCACCATGTTCTTTAACGTTTCGCAAACAATTCTGAAGCAGCAATTCATCCATGTTGAAGGACATCAATAGGAACTACTGTCATTTTAACTTTCCATCAATCAGCATTGAATAGATAACCTGACTTCATAATAAAATGGTTTCACTTATATTAGGAGGCTGCTATTTGAACTTATACAACCATTTTTCTCCCCAGTGATTTTTTTTAAAAAAAATTTTTTTTTTTTTTTTTTTGTATCTGCCCAGATAGATGGGTGGCAGATCAATCAAATATGCTGGACTGAGATCTTTTTCCTCCGATTCTGAAAGGGGATTAGGGAGGAAGTCAATATTATTTAAGCTTTTGTTTCTTTGGTGGACTACAAATGACTCAGTAGAACTTATTTTATAAACTTAAATCTAACTTTTCTTGTATAGTAGATACAGCAAGGATTTTTTAGAATCATCGAGGACGACCCTGCAAAATCCTCCTCATTAACATTTGGGGATTGGTGCCAAAGGTGGGAGAGCTGTCCCATACATAGACTAGTCAAGCAATAGCTTGACATAGTCATACTCGCAGAATCATACCTGTTAGCCAATGTCCCAGACTCCTCCATCACCATCCCTGGATATGTCCCATCTCACCGGCAGGACAGACCCATCAGAGGTGGTGGCATACAGTCGGGTGGGAGTGACCCTGGGCGTCCTCAACATTGACTCTGGATCCCATGAGGTCAGACATGGGCAAGGAAACCTCCTGCTGATTACCACTTACTGCCCTCCCTGAGCAATCCTCCATGTTGAACACTGTTTGAAGGCAGCACTGAGGGTAGCAAAGACACAGAAAATACTCTGGATGGAGGAACTTCAGTGTCCATCGCCAAGTGAGCCTACCACCACTTCCCTTTTAAAAGTTATTGTGCATTCTGCTTTCATTACTATTTCTAGTAACCATCTGCATAAACAGCCATTTAAATTGCCCTCACTCTCTTCCCCCCCCCCCCCCCCCCAGGCAGCAGTGAGGCTAAGAGAATTGATCACTTTATTGAGTAGTTGTAGTGCTTTTCTTTTGGGATCTTCAGGAGGTCCAAAACAGAACCCAGAGTAGGTCCTACTGAGTCTATCGGGACATTCTGGGAAGACATCCCAGGAAAATTTGGAAACAGCCCGAGGCATGTCCCCAAGCTGCTTTTGTAATGTTACGGGCATGGATCCACTCCACTGGAGCAGAGTTTCTCAGTGAAGGTTTCATGGAAACCCAGTTGACCTATAGCTCTCTTCTGGAATTACGCTCCACCCCAGATCATAGATTGTGCAGCCTCAGGCCTTTTCATTTTTGAGGGCTTAAGGGGGGGGGGTGGTGGGGAAGTGCAATACAAAGTTAGACTTAATTCCAATGACATTTATAATAATTGGGAAATGCATTAGCAGCTCTGCCACCCATTTTACCCTCTCAGTAACTGCCTACGCCAGAATTGATGCTAGTGGACGAATCACTTAGCCATTACTGACGGGACTTTCTTTTTTAAATCAACACTCCCAGTGAAGTGGTAAGAAATGTTCTAGCATTTTGTGCACTTCGGATAATGTCTGTTTTTAATTTGACTTGTTGCTGTTGGAACTGTTCACAATACTGTCAATTGAACTGAATAAAATGTTGTGGGAAACTTTTTATTTAGTACAATTGACATTACCAAGACAAAAGCTGACGGTATATTTGTCCACTGATGTCCGTGTGCCATTATAATATTTACACAAAGTATATTTATAGGGAATAAAACTAATGTACTTGGCAGCATTTTATCGCTAGTTTGTCCAAAGGTCACTTTTAATGTTCTTGCAATTAGTTCTTATGAGAAATAAATGACAAGACTTTTATTCATTTGCTTTCCCAGTTTTTTCATGTAACTTTGTTCAGGGGCAGAAAGCAGAGTGTATTTTTTTTCATCACTTGAGTTTGATGCACTGTAGTTTGATGAACAGATGTCAAAACATTGTGTACAGTTCATAAATCTTAAAAAGGACCATTGTTTGATAACTATAAACATATGCTAATCAGATTACTTTTCTGGATATGCCACTACTGAAAATGCAGAGTCAAAATAATTGTTAGCTATTTTAGAATGCACTGACAGAATGATCGATATTCAAGTACAGGTAGACTACCCTTTATCCGGACTTCCGAAACCCTCTAAAAACCGAAGGTTTTTTCGTTCAGCGTAAGTCGTGCGTACGAACGAAAAAACCTTCGGTTTTTAGAGGGTCCGGTTTCGGAAGTTCGGATAAAGGGTAAGTCGTGCGCACGACCCCCCGCCGACCCCGCCAGCCCCGACAACCGCCGACCCCCCCGCGGACCCCGCCGGCCCCGACAACCGCCGACCCCGACAACCGCCGACCCCCCCGCGGGCCCCGACAACCGCCGACCCCGCCAGCCCCGACAACCGCCGACCCCCCCGCGGGCCCCGACAACCGCCAGCCCCGACAACCGCCGACCCCCCCGCGGACCCCACCGGCCCCGACAACCGCCGACCCCGCCAGCCCCGACAACCGCCGACCCCCCCCCGCCGACCCCGACTGACTTACGCTGAGCGTCAGCGTAAGTCGTGCGCACGACCCCCCGCCGACACCCCCGCGGACCCCCGCCGACCCACCTTCCGAAATCCGAAATTCTCCTTTATCCGAAACTCGGCTGGTCCCGAGGTTTTCGGATAAAGGATAGTCTACCCTGTACTACAGATTTTTTAATCTCGTTTTTCTGCCAATTTTCTCCTTCCTCCTTCTCCCTGAAGTACTATTTCACTGATGTTCGTCGTCCTCTGATACTTTGCCCAGTCATTCTTCATGTGTGACAGTTGATGGTGAGTGTCAGCAGACTATTCAGATGTTGGGGACATGGCAGCCAAGCCTGATGCTGTCTTCACCTAACATCCATGCAGGTGCATTTCTAACCAGGATTGCTGGCTATCGAGCTGGAAACCATGGGTGATTTTTTTCCCTCCCCTAACCCAAGAGCACCGAGGCTATTGGTAGCATCGATACCGCCACGAAATCAGCAAAAACCAGGAATCAAACCTGGATGTTTGACTTTCTGTGTGCTCAAGTACTCACTACCTTAACCAGCTGTGCAATTGGAGGAGCCAAAGTACTATGGATTTAACAATTTTTCAACATGTTCGGTGCAGTGAGAGAGAAATTTCTTCAAACTCAAATTCCAATCTCTAAATCTGGAGCTTTTGTTTAAACTGTGTACTGGGCTTTACAGGGAAGTTTCAAGTCTTTGGTGTGATTATGTGGATGGACAGATGCAACGTATAGGGGGAAAAATTCAGTATCGCCCCTTTTGGGGTGCCATTATCGGCTGTGCGCAAAGTTTAGCGCCTGGTGCTAATTATCGCCTCCGACGGCAAACTTGGCTTTTATCGCCCCTCTATCTGATTGGAGCGCTAAATCAGGCGCTTCACACCTGTCTTAAAGCGCAATGGCCAAGGAGCGAGGCGGTACCTCAGAGCGCTGGCTAAGCAAGGAAGGGCAAATCAAAATGAACCTGCAAAGTGCTGCTCAGTACCCAAAACTCCTTCACACAGCATTGAATCTCTCCAGAAGTCTCTCTCTCTCTCTCTCTCTCTCAGAATGCGTGGTGCAAAAATGTCACCAACAAAAAAAGTCAGGAAGCAGTCGCCTTTAAATAACGCTCCCCTAGTCCCTTTCTGACTGCAAAACGCTCCCCTCAACCTAACGTTGCTAGCGGCAGGCGGTAAGGCAGGGGGCGCCACTCAATATCCGGACTGGGGCGTTGCACACTCGACTGACGTCACGATCTGCCGGCGCAGGCGATCGTGGCGGTAGTGTTTAGCGCCGCCGCAAAATGTCTAGTTAATTTCGCGAGCGGCACAAATATCGCCGCGCCCGGGCACTAGTTGCTTTGCGCCCTCTTACGGCGCTAACGGGAGGCGCAAACAACTGAATTTTTCCCCCATAAAGTCTGAACTGACCTGAAGTTACAGTTCAAAATACACATTGCTCTGAATAGGCCCAATCTGAATCAGTTCACAGTAATAGGTTTTTGACTCTACAGTTAGTGTGTTATTCTTCACCACTGGCAGTCATTTGCAGAATGCTTTTTGTATTGGTGTACTCAAATAAGTTTGTTTATATGAAAAATCTTTTAGTTTCTTAGATCTAAGATTGCATTACACAGATGTTGCATTTGAATACAAAAAAAAGTGTAGGCATGGGTAAGGCAGAGTGAACAACTGTTTAGAGCTTTTCCACAATCCGTTGTTTATGATTTATTTAACTGACAAGCATATTATGCATTATATATTTATTCCAAATGCAAGGACACACTGTGTGCACCATTAAGTTTCTCCTGTGTGCATATTGCATTTTATTTTAAGATGGCAGCAATCCTATTTTCAGCAAAACAATGTAGAACTTGCCTTTCAAAAAAAATGAAGACTTACTGAACATTTTGTTTTGCAAACAATACGACAAAATTAAAATGTACATTTGCAAAACAAAATGTTTGTTTGTGATTGAAAAGATCAACCTTAAATAAAGTCCATTAAAAATAATGAGGCAGAAATTCCGGTCCCTACGGGAGTGTACGTGCTGTGTACTCACCCGTAGGGCCAACAGAAATGCCGGTTTTAGGCATGTGCTGCACATGCGCTGGAAACCAGCATTTCCGATGTCAAGAAAGCTCTTGACAGATCCTCTGGCTGCGCTGGAGCAGGGCCTCTGCGGATGGAGAGTTCCGTTTTTTGGAGACCCTCTGCCCGCAGAAAACACTTACAATTCTTGCGCCTGGTAAAAATAGGTGCAAGGCCTGCTTTTACCAGGATAAGAGTTGAAAAAAGTAAAAAAAAAAATTTCCACTGATTTATCATTTAAAAATACTTTTAAAAAAGGTAAGTTTATTTTTAGCCCCGTTAAAAACTTGTTTTTTTTTTCAAAAAATAAAATTTTTGTTTAAAATACTTAATTTATGTAATTTAAAGTCATTTTAAAAATGTGATTTTTTAAAAATGTATTTAAAGTTTTACTATGTTTTTGGGGTGATCTCTATTCATATATTTGACAGGTCTTCCTGTCAAATGTATGAATGGAGATTCCCTTCTCTGATTGACTCCCCATGGCCCACGTAATCCCAGGGACGCTGCGAACCTCCTGCACCTCTGGGATATGTGGACCCTGCGCACCGGCAGTTTGGAGAGGCCCAGCAACGGAACGCTGCGCCTCCCGGGAGCCCTCCGGTCCAGGCACAGATTTTTCCAGATCGCAGCCCTCCACCCACGGGAGGCCTGCGAACGGAATTTCTGGGCCAATGTGATTTCTGTTTGGCGAGCCGTGGTTCAGTTGGTAGCAGTCTCGCCTCTGGGAAGGTTGTGGGTTTAAGTCCCACTCCAGAGACTTGAGCACAAAAATCTGGGCTGACACTCCAGTGTAGTATTGAGGAAGTGCTACACTGCCGGAGGTGCCGTCTTTCGGATGAGACATTAAACCGAGGCTCCGTCTGCCCCCTCAGGTGGACGTAAAAGATCCCATGGCACCATTTCAAAGAAGAGCAGGGGAGTTCTCCCGGTGTCCTGACCAATATTTATCCCTCAATCAACATCACTAAAAAAAGATTATCTAGTCATTATCACATTACTATTTGTGGGAGCTTGCTTTGTGCAAATTGACTGCCACGTTTCCTACATTACAACGTGACAACACTTCAAAAAAGTACTTCATTGGCTGTGAAGTGCGTTGGGATGTCCTGAGCTCGTGAAAGGCGCTATATCAATGCAAGTCTTTCTTTTATTTTAACTGTGTTCTCTGCTGTAATTGAAAACTTCCATTTCGGTATGCCCAATTTACTAGAGTTAAAGCTACTGAACAAGTGGTATGAAACCTTCAATTATTAAGCAAATATTTTTTAATGCTCATTAACAAATGTGGCCAGCCAGTGGTTCCAATCTGTAGCGATTTTCCATTAAAATTAATCAAATAGTTTGGTGAAAAGACTCCAAGCAAGGGCAAAGGGTAGCAACCGATCAAAGATGGATTCATCATTCTGAGCATAATTTAAAGGTTACTGTTTCTGCATCATAGTGAGGCTCCGCTTTTGTTTCATCATAATTTATCCATATGTGATCAGTGTTCACCTTCTTGCAAACTGGTCCTCTTGTTTAAATCCTTAATGTTTCCTTGAATAAAATAATCAAGTTCAATAGGAAGTATCATTTTACTTATGGTTACTTATGGTTACTTGAGTTTACATGAACGTCTAACTGTTATGACCTGCTTTGCAGCAGTTGTAGTTTAATATTACAGATATTGCAGTACATTATAGAATCCTTCCAAAGACTGCAGTGCTGAAGATACGTAACTGTTTCCAGATGCAAAAATATTTAGCTTGGATGTGAGACAACTTTGCAGTACGTTCCAGTGGTGCTTCAACTTACTTGGATTAGAAATATAGCTGTTATAGATGTGTACCCTGAAGATTGTTTAGCAGGTTGTAAGGTACATTTTCTGATGAGGGACAAAGCAATTATACTGTATAGCTTAGGTTTGTGTTGTGTGCAACGACACTCCCCCTGCTTACATGCAAAAGGAGGAAACGGCTTCTGTTAGTTGGGAAAGCAGTTTGAAATATCAGTGCTGAACTATATACATGCATTAAAAGTTTGTTTTAGATTTTTAGTTCTTTGATGCAGTGTTTTCAGAAATAAGAGCCCTTTTTTCCTGGCATGTCATGCCTTTGTGTGGCTGTGCCTTCAGCTCTGGAATTTCCCCTCAACAGCTCTGCCTCTCATTTCTCTTTCCTCCTTTGAGACCCTCCTTAAAAAAAACTACCTCTTTGACCAAATTTTTAATCACCCCTCCTAATATTTCCTCTTTTGACTTGGTGTCAATTTTTGTCCAATTACAATCTTGTGAAGCGCATTTATCCCCATTAAACGCACTATAGAAATGCAAGTTGTTGTTCCTTCGGAAGGGTGTGACAGTTGTTCTGTATTTTCTAACTGTATACTGGGTGGGGCAGTGATTCATTGCTTCCTTCTCCCCAGTGCCAGCTGATTACTGGACTTATTCCAGCCCGCCCCCCGCCCCCCACCCCCCACTCCAACCCTCAGACACTGGGCCAACCTTCACCCACTGCTCCATGACTGTAACCATTGCTGCTGTAATCAGCCAAAAAAAAGTATTGTTTACTATCTTACCATCAAGTTCTGTGAAATTGGGGATGCTACTTTAGGGGCAGAGTAGGTGAGCTATGTCTAACCTGGGAATAGAAGTGTATACGGGATGGTTTCCTGGACCAATATGTTGAAGAACCAACTCTGCAGTACAGGTGAGCTGCTTTGAAATTGGGTAAGAGAGCAGAAGGAGCTTTATTCTACATCAAACCCACTTTCTTTAAGCCCAACCTCGACAATGCATCCCCTACTACACTAATGCGACATATCCATTTCCAAAACATGCCATCTTTGTTAACCTGTGCCCTTGTTATGCTAACCAGCTATTATGAGTGAGAACATTTAATTAATATCATTGAGTAGAAAAATGGAACTGTGTATTGCTGGATTATTCGGCACTAATTAGAAAGCACATAACACTTGTATATTGATTCGACTATTGAAATTTAACAAGTTGTTCAGATTTAAGTAAAGAGAGAATTTGCAATTATCTAGCGCCTTTCACGACTTCAGGACATCCCAAAGCATTACATAGCCAATGAAATACTTTTGAAATGTAGTCACTGCTGTAATGTAGGAAACATGGTAACCAAATTGCGCACAGCAAGGTCCCACAAACAGCATTAAAATAAATGACCAGATCATCTGTTTTCGGTGTTGGCTGATGGATAAATATTGGTCAGCACACTGGGAGAACTCCACTGCTCTTTAAAAAGTGCTGTGGGATTTCTTTCAGTCCACCTGGGCAGACAGGGCCTCGGTTCAATGTCTCATCCGAAAGATAGCACCTCTGACAGTGCAACACTCTCTCAGTCCTGCACTGTACTGCCAACCTAGGTTCAGTGTCAAGTCTTTGGAGTGGGGCTTGAAGCCACGATCTTCTGACTCTGGCATGAATGCTGCCACTGAGCCAAGGCTGACAGCTTGTATTGAAGGAAAGAAGCCCTCACCCTGGTGGTCATTTCGCTGTCAGGCCTACCTCCGAACTGTAGCCACATCCAATTAGTTTCTGGTCCTTGGGGCTTGGTGCCAGCATAAAGCTGGTTTACAGCACTAATTGTGCTTATACTCTGTTTGCTAATTGTATACTGGTTAGGGTAGTGATTCTTGTCCTGCTTCCCCAGTGCTGCCTGACCGCTCCACCCCATACTGCCAGACCAGCTCTCCCAATGCTCTCACTTCATGTGACCCCACCCCAGTTAATACTCCAGGGCTCCCTCAGTGCTGTCCCTTCCTTTACTCCTCTATATCGATGCAAAATTACTGCAGATGAAAATACACAGAAATACTATTTTTAGGAGCAGTGAAAGAAGCTGAAATTACTGGAATTTATTTTGTTTAAAACATCAAAAAACAAATTCTTCACTTTTTTGAGGTAACTTTGAAGCTAAGATTGATTGGGCCTGGAATTTCAGCTAGGTTGCGCTGGTAATTTGGCCAAACTAGCGCAAAAGATCAAGGAATTTCAAGCTCAAATTACGCCCAGCGCAAACCAAGTTTTTTTTGCGCGAGTTTGAAAACCATTGCGCTGGAAGCTGGTGCCACCCTCCCCCGATTGGATTAATCACCATGGTGAGTTTCCGCTAATTGTGCCCGTTTGTGGCCCTTCGAGGAGGCTCTTAAAATTAAGCTTTATTTTTTAGGTTCAAGGGCACTGATAGACACCTGTTAAAAGCTCTTAAATATTTTTTAAATTACTAAGAAACTGACTACGGTACACCAATATAACTAATAAATGGTTCTGCATAGTTTTTTAAAGTCATTTTTAGTTATTTAAAATCGGGTTACTCACAGTTAGTGGACTAGACAGTCTGATTAAAAATGCTTATTTTTGTGATAAACCCATTTTCAGCTCGATTAATAAAACTGCACCAGGTTAATAAAACTGCACCAGGTTATCACTCTTAATTATATCAAGGAATATTTTTTAATGCAAAAAGATTTTTAAATTACGTTCTAAAATGCTGCCCAATTGTGCTGGTTTGTGGCAGATTTTACGTTCGGCGATATGAGAATGAGTTTGAGTGGAAACTTGAGCAAAAAGTTTACTTTCCAAAATTAGTGCACTTTTGAGCGCAATTTGCACCCGGATCGCTGATCACGCCCAAAGCGGAAATTCTTGGCCATGATTTCTACTGGCTGATCTCCTGCAACTATAATTGACAAGTACAGTAAGAAATGAGTGGGGAATGACTTGGAGCGCGTCTTTCTATTTTATAATGTCTTGTAAATAGATTTCTTTATGCATGTCTCAGAATTGAAAAACAAGCAGGAAAGCAAGATGCTACATAAAGCAGCATGCTCTTGAGGAACTACAGCATTATTCAAGTTTGGAGGCTTTCCAAATAAAAGTTCTGAACTTAAATACGTTTATTTAAGCAGAACCTTTGGTAACGCTAAGTACTATTGCAGAAATATTTGATAAAGGAAAGTTGCAAATTAGTTTGATTTTTTCTTAAGATTTATATATTGTCCTTTGTTTAAAAACCCATGCGTGCAGGAATTTATTTATTTACATAAGTGTGGTATGTGAGGGCAACAATTTTATTTATCTACCTTCACTGGTTTAAGGAAAATATTACTTATTTATTTTCCAGGAACCACTATTTTTTTGTCCCTGGAGAGATCTCTTACAAGCTTCTTCCTAGTTAATGGAGGTGTGCACCACTGCCCCACTTCTACTGTGTAACTGGCTCACCCTTGAAATGCAATTCACATAGCTTCATACCTACTTGGCTTCAGTAATACAATTGGAACTCATTTATGATCTGCACTTGCCTGTAATTCTACTATAGGTTGATTATTTTCAAACAGTGTTTTTTTTAAGCTTTGATTAAGCGCTTGGAATTATTGCTATTAATAATGAAGTGGATTTGGTATCTGGAAAAACTAAAATCATAAGCAAAATATTTTGTTACCAATAGGTTACAATTTTAGGTGTATAAAATAATGAAAGGGCTACTGATAAATTATTTGAGTTTGACAGATTGGGGAGGACCCAGGGGACATGCGTTTCAACTAAGCAAAAGTAGGGATAGGCTAGATGTTGGGCTGTTCTTATTTTCGAAGAGCGCAGTTCGACTCTGGAATACATTACCGGCTGGTGTTGTTGGTTGCTGGCTCTCTATATGCCTTCTCAAGGGAGCTGGACTGGTTCTTGGCCGGGGCAGAGATTGCATCATATAGAAGGCAAGTATAGAAGGATTAACAGATAACGAACTCTTGGTCAATGTGATCTGCTGGACTGGTTTTGATTGCGTGAAGGGGTCAGAGAGGAATTTTCCAGAGTTTTGTTAGCCCTGTGTTTTTTTTCTGTGTTTTTTGGCCTCTCCCAGGAGATTACGTGGTATGGTGGGGGGGGATACCTCGTCATGATGCTCCAGCCATCACGGCTGTGGTGTCGGCTTGATCGACCAGCTGGTATTTTCCTGCCTGTCATTTTTGTATGTTTTCTTTGTAGGGCATGTCCTTTTAATTCACTCAATATTTAACCTGTAGAAAAGTTCTGTGGCATTGATCAATAACACTTGTTTCTGATCTAAGGCTGATGCTGATTGTGTGTAAGATGCATCATTTCAAAACCCATGAAATTTGAAAAGCCCATGTTTATTTTTTTTAAATGTCATTGCTTTAATTTAAATACAATTTAGATACAAGATACAAATTGCTTGGCTGTGTTTCTAACTATAGCACCAGTAAATCTTGATCTCTTGGGTTGTTCCATTTAATTCACATCTGTTTGTGTCACGGCCTTAACAAAAATTCATCTTCTGTAACTTTGCTAGCGATGGGACTTCTTTAAATTTACACTTGCATATAACTATAGTTTCATGGGATAAAAATGGGCTCTAATCAGAAGATTGTCGCGCTTTAGGAGATTTTGGTTCAATATGTGTATGTATACACGAGCAAAATATGTTATATAAAACAATAAATAATGAATGAAAATCAATTTGGTTACAGCACTGAACAGTGCCAAAGAGCAAATAGATAATTAACTTCATTTTCCAGGCATGGAAGAAGGATTTTGTGAACCCGAGTTTAGTTCAAGAGACTCGGTAAATCGGTATTCTGTACGTCATTCCATATCCAGATTGTTTTTCCTTTTTCTATCTCTCCGTCTTCCCCTAACATTTCCCCCTTTCCTCTTCACCAAACATTTTTTTCTATTGTATGATAATGCATCTATTATGTCATTCTTTTTTCCACTTTTACACTTCAAACACTGACCAGTTTTCCCAATCTTTACTCAAATAGCTGAATTTCTGAAAGAATACTTAACAAAATAAACTTTTTATTTAAAGAGGAGAAAAATTAAAATAAAATATGTAACTAATTTGTTTTTCTGTTCCACCTTGCTTTCCTATCCAGAGCAGATTTCCAATTTGGAGCTCTGGATTCACAATATTCAAATGTTGCATTTAACTGTTATAGGTATCTATTTAACAAATTAAATTAGTTAGAATTGTTGCAAGGTAAAAGTCCACAGTTTTGCAAATGAGACAAATCCACAGGATATTCACATTACAAATACTGAAAGTTACATTTTAATTGGTGCCTAAAAGTATGTTGGTCTCAATATTGTAAAATATATTTGCGAGAAAAGAGCTATTTTTGAAATACCAACCTGTACTTCTGTGCTTCACTATCCAAATAGAATTGGTTGTACCATGAAAAGCCCTCATTCGCTTCCCAGTCTCTCATTTGGATGCGAAGGACATAGTTCTTCTGATTGGTTAGTTGATAAACAAATTCATTTCCCAACCAATATTCTCCAGCAGGATCACCAAATCCCTGTGAAGAAATTAATTTTTCTTAGTGCAATGCATTTTTGAGCATAAGCAACAAATGTTCAACATTTCGAGTGTTCTTTGGGGACTTCAGAAGCAGATGAAACTGTAAAACTGAGCCACACTTTTTCTGCCTTCTCCCCTATCCATTAAAGTAATAGGGCCCCATTTTTAACAGTGCAGTGCATATGTAAAATATGTTATGCTTCATTATATTTGAATATTATGTTGATGTGGGTTTTATGATAGCACTGTTTGTAAGAAATTATACCAATAACATTATTTGCTGATATTTTCCCTTAGCTTTATTTTGGATTTTTTCCCCCCAGCGGTTTTCCTGCCATGCAACTTTTCCCAGCTGTGAAGGCAGAGAGACAGTGGCCCGGAATTTGCAGTTAGTGGTGAAGCGACGGCGATCTCCGCTATCCTCGAAGAAAGCTGACCACAAAGATTTTGCAATCTCTGTGGCGAAAACTTTAGGTTCTTCGATGTTAAACTGATTGTAACGTTGTCAAAATGGTATCCGCAGCAGAGAGCAGCACTGATGTCATGAAGCTGTCTAAGCAGCCAATCACACTGAAGAATTCTCACAGAGAGCAAACCAGGAATTAAAAAGGACTGATTATCAATTCACTTTTTAAAAAATTTACAGAGTGCAAAATAAAGATTGGGACGTACACATGTGGTTAAAGTAGAAGCTGAAATAGCATAAACAAACTTTTTTTTAAAATAAACAAACTTAAAAAAATATGTTTTTAATTATTTTAAAAATCTAGTAATTTTCTATCATAATGAAGCAATTTGACATTCCACAAAAATAAAACTTGTTTTTCAGGGTCAGAACGGTTGTTCGACAGTCAATACAATCCCAGTTACACCTATTACAACAAGGCTTAACTTTTGATGGGGTGGTTAACAGCAACATTACAGCGGAAAAGCTTAAGTTTTCGTCAGTTCAACGGATTTCACTGATTGCCGGTTATGGGGAGTTCCACAGCGCAGCCTGCGGCAAAGCAGGGAATGACTGACCGCAACTTCAGGAATTTTGTGTTTAGCTGCGCATGCGCTAAATCCTGAAGTTACGGTCAGTTTCAGAGTGGTAATGACGGCGAACGCTGACAGTTTCACCATCATTACCACGGCAAAATCCAGGCCAGTATGTGACAATTACGGCTGTTACCAGCTGGAAGAAGATGAACAATGTTCCAGTTTCCTTCCTTCTCCGCCTATTGCATCTAGCCTATACAAGCCAGCTAAGTCTGATAGCACAGTTGAGATAGAATCTCACTGTGTGGAAGGATCTGTGTCCTATCATTGTAGAGCACAGTCTGTTGGAGCACCAACTCAGACAACCATAACGCTCTGTCTATTTGATTATCACAATGAGTTCCCCAGCGTAAAAGTGGGTAAATGCACCACCCAGAAATGTTACTAAGCCTTTTAGAACAGCAAGGTCTCAAGTTTGATTCCTAATCTGTGCTATGTTAGTTTGTCTTAGCTGAAGACACTGCAGTTTACTTCCTTCCCCAGGAATGAGAAGCAGAAAGATTCCTGCTTTTGACTGCTAGCCAGTGATCTCTGCTGGATAATGCACATCTGGTGAAGACAGGATTGGGCTTCATTGTGATGCCTGACAGTCTTATAGCCTGACCCTATTTCATCTCACACATAACAAAATGACATTTGAATGAGGTGTGAGAGGGCTGCTGTATCTATAGCCCTGCACTCCAGTGCAAGTAAGCACCTTCAAGAAAGGTGAAGGATAAAAGTAGTCATGATAATTTAGATTAAACTGATCTCAAATGTAAAGAAGAACGCCAATTATTCGCCAAGCGATCTAGCATGAATTGAGGCCATTTAGTTATTGATGTACATAGGGTCTAGGACATTCGTCTGACTCTGACACATACACGCAGAGGACTAAGGCACTTTTGAATACAAATCCTGAGAGAAATTAAGCGCTAATTAAAGCCACAAAGGTAAATCAAATGCTTCAAACATCCCTGTATTTGCTCAGACTTCTTCTGTAATGCAATTCCTTTTGAAATTATTCTTTTAAAGTTATTAATTGTTAGAGCTGGGAACATTTGAGATCCATTATTTAGAATTAATTTATTAGTTACAATCTTTCAGATTATTGTCTGTGGCAGGTTAGCTACAAAAATGTTAACTGCGATTAATTGACAACCCAACTTGCTGGTGGTTCCCTGTCACCCTCTCCCTCTGTCCCCCTTCTCCGAGCCCCACTCTCTCGACTGCCCAAGTCCAAATCTGTTACCCTCTTCCCCTGCTTGCCCCCCCTCCCCCCTCCGCTGCTGAGGCTCAATCTTCCAACCTCCTCTCGCCTTGTCCCATCCCAATCTCTGTCTCCCCACCCACCCCGTACCCCCTGAGTCTCAATCTCAGTCTTCCGACCCCCCTCATATCCACCCGAGTCCCAATCTCTTGTTCCATAGTCACTCTCTTACAGGCTCACACAATGCTCCTCTCTGTCCCATTCACCTTGTGTTCTCTCCTAAATGAATGCCGGCTCTCTATGCCTGCACGGGGGATGAGTGGGAGTGGGGGGGCGTCATGGAGCACAGGACACAATTTATGATTCTAAGAGAGGATCTGATTCAGGTATTCAACATTATTAAAGGCATGAATATTATGCAAGTAGAGGGTGTGTTTGAGGTGATGGGATCTGGGGCTCACCTGATTGTTCATGTGGAGTTAAAGAGGATTTTTTGACACAGGAATCCTGAAATGGCTACAGCTGTCTTAGTGTCTTTCCCAGGAGATGGGGAGGGGTGGCGGGGAGGGATGGCTGGCTGGTTCACAGAGATGACACTCCCTCGAGGATGGAGCTGAGTACACATTGGGACTGATGTCCTCTTCCCATCCTGGATACATATACACAAAACAAAGCTTTCTCCACAATAATCTCAGAAAAGAGGAACCTCACTATAGAAGTGTGAAATGTCCATTTCCCACACTGGTCATTATTTTGGCCAGTCTGAGTGAAACTTTCAGATTGTTGCCAAGTTTTGTTCTGTGGCCTCACTCCCACAAAGGACGAGATTCAGTCATCTGCTATTGATTTTGCTGAATTTTGAGTTATCACCTTTTCATCGGGCCAAATTTGAATCCAGATCCTAGAAGCTAGAATGGCCTATTGCACGAGCCAGTCCTCTAAGATTACTTTGAAAAGTTCTTACTGTTCTATATTCTTTCCACGTGCGCTGAAAATCCGTTTTGCCATCTTGACGACGTTGTACTACTGTCCATCCTCCTCCATTGGATTCCATATCGCAAAATGCCTGTTGTAGCATAATAACAAATACATCACACCTGACTTCATACAATTCTTGGCTTCTTAGACATTTTTAATTTAGCATCCATTGGTGTTGGCACTAGGCTTTTTAGGAAACTGCTGCCAATATGCTATTGGAAAATCATGCTTGAGCAAATGTGCTTTAATGTAATGCAATGCATTTCTTATCTGATGTTTGTTTTGATTTCTTTTTGGGTTCAATAAAGACTCATTTCTGAAAGAGAATGTTGTTTAATCTAAAGTCTTGTTCAAGACTTTCTACAGCTTTTTACAGAACACACTATGCTGTGATGCAGCTAGAATGAAACTGAAAGTAAAACTCCTCTGGACTGCTTGTCTCTCACATGACCTCTGCTGGTCAGGCACAAGTAATCAAAAACACAGACAAATATGCTGTAAGGCATAAGTAATCAAACACAGACAAATATCATCACTATTTGCTGATATCATTACATCTCCCTTTCTTAAAACAAAAGTATTTTACTTTTAACTAACAACATTTAATGAACTTACATTATCATTATCATGATCAAGGTTTTTTACCCTTGCTTTGTGTGTTCACATGAAATATGTCAATACACTAGAACTTGAAGAAAGAATAAGATAACATTACTTCCTTCTTTAACAATAGTCCTTAAATTTGCTCAATGAGTCTCTCAGGAGGCTTCACGTGTCTTGAGGATTTTCTGATTGATTGTCCTTGAATCTGAGTTGTTGCCTCAGATGATTGGTTCTCAGCTGTGTGATCAGGTTGTTCACCAGTATCAGTCTCTTGACCTGCTGTGGCTGGTCCCATGAGAAGATCTCGACGATTTCTTCTCAGAACAGCACCCTCATCTGTCTGAATGGTGTATGATCTTGGTTGAACTTCACTCAGGACAGTTCCCTTCAGAGTCCATGTGTTTGTTTTGTCTTTCAACCTTACTTGGTCACCAGTGTGGAGTTCAGGTAGGTTTTGTGTTCCTCTGTCATAGTAGTACTTTTGCTTTTCTTTCTGTTGCTCTTTGAACTTCCTCACTTTCTCCCCCTCTTTTGTTTTCAGGAGGTTCTCCGGGATGGGTAGGTTTGACCTTAGCCGACGTCCCATCAGGAGTTGGGCTGGTGACATACCACACTCGAGCGGCGTTGTGCGGTATACAAGCATGCTTTGGTAGAAGTCAGTTCCACTGTCTTTTGCCTTGTACATCAGTCTTTTCACTGTCTGGACCGATTTTTCCACTAGTCCATTGGCCTGTGGATAGTGAGGACTTGACGTTGTGTGGACAAAGTCCCACTCTTTGGCAAAGTGTCGGAAATTTGCATTGTTAAACTGGGGTCTGTTGTCTGTGAAGACCTCGCTTGCCACGCCATGTCTGGAGAATATGGCTTTCATACTTCTTATCACAGCTTCTGCAGTGGTGGTGTACATTCTACAAACCTCTGGATACAGGGAGTAATAGTCTGTGACGACAAGATAGTCCTTCCCTTGACATACGACTAGGTCAGCGCCTACCTTCTGGTAAGGTCTGTCTGGTGCTGGGTGTGGCTTTAGTGGTTCTACCGGATTGCTTGCTCGATATTTCAGGCATATTGTGCAGTTTGACACCTCATTTGTCACATCTTGGTTGATTCGTGGCCAGTACATCACCTCTCGTGCTCTTTTCTTACACTTTTCGATTCCCAGATGTCCTCCATGGATCTTTTTTAGCATCTCTCTTCTCAGACTCTTTGGGATAACTATTTTACTTCCTTTGTAGATGATGTCTTCGACCACTGATAGTTCCGCCCTGCAGTTCCAGTACTCTGCTATATCAGGTGAGCAGTCTTGCTTCATGTTGGGCCATCCATCCAAGATGCTTTTTCTCAGTCGTCTCATTGTTTCATCTTTGTTTGTCTCAGTCTTTATGAGCTCCATTTTTGCATCTGCTATGGGCAGTGCACTTGTGATCATGTCCACGTAGGCGTTCACTTTTTCATCCATTGTGGTGTTTGCGGGCTCACTTGGGTCAACAGCTCTGGACAACGTGTCTGCTGTATACATCAGCTTACCCGGTATGTACGCAACATTCAGTTCATCATAGACTGTCTCTCTTTCACTTTCCACAACGAGGACTCTCTTTACCAGGTTCAGTCTCTCACAGGCTTTTAAACCTAGTATGGCTTGCACATCCTTTGGCACCACGATTAATGCTAGCGTGTGCTCTCTGTCCTTGTGTGTTACTTTGACAATGCATTTTCCTTTCACTGGTATATCAGTACCTGAGTATCCGGTCACTTTCACTTGTATTCCATGTAACTTTGGCCTGGGTCTAATTCTCTTAAAATCGGTCTCTGATATCACATTAACTTGTGCTCCAGTATCCAATTTAAATGGAATGTGTATGTCGTTCACTTTTAGTGTCAACATCCAGTCTCTTTCTTCTCTTTTGTTTTCAGACACAACATCTACATAGAATTCCTCTATGTCGCTTGCATCTACTGCATGGACCTTGCTTTGTTGCACTTGGTTCTTGCAGCAACGGGCATAATGGTTGTTCTTGTTGCAACTATAGCAAGTTTTACCATATGCTGGACACTTTCTTGGTGGATGCTGTGTACCGCATCGACTACATGACTTCCGATTGTCCCTTTCATTTTCGTTTGCTGGCCACGCCTCTTTTTTCACATTGGCGCTCTCTTTGGTAAACGGTTTGTGTCCGTGCTTTCTCACTGCATCCACGTTGCAGCTACTGTCACTGAACAGCTCCTTTGCCTGCAACTTCACAGTCTCTGTAACCCTACACAGTGCTATGGCTTTTCCCAGGTCTAGATCTTGCTCTCTTAGCAGCCTTTCCCTTAGATCATTATCTGGAATACCACACACCAGTCTGTCTTTTATCAGCGAGTCTGTGAGTCCCCCAAATTCACACGATTTGCTCCGGTTTCTCAGTTCAGTCACATACTGATCAATAGTCTCGCCGATTTTCTGTGCACATGTGAAAAATTTGTGCCTCTCAAAGGTCACGTTGCATTTAGGTATGCAGTAGGCCGCAAACTGTTCCATTATTTTATCTAGCTTCATTTTGTCTCCATCAACGGCAAATATGAAATTATTATATACCTCCAGCGCTGCATCACCCACTACATGTAAAAACACGGATGATTTCTGTTTATTACTTTTATCGTCAGCTCCGATTGCTGATAAATACAACCCTACACGTTGTTTGAATCTCCTCCAATTTTCAGCCAGATTACCGGTCAATTGAAGCGTCGCCGGTGGGTGTAAACGTTCCATTTTTTCACTTCGTTAGCTATTCTCTAATGGTAAACAACGATGTTCTCTTCTGGCTTGCTAATATGTGGAGAGCTGATTTCGCTTACTTGCCACAACTGCTTTCACTGTCCCATCAAGTTGCTAACTTCAGATTTTTTCTCTTTCAGCCACTTCTGACATCATGTTTTGATTTCTTTTTGGGTTCAATAAAGACTCATTTCTGAAAGAGAATGTTGTTTAATCTAAAGTCTTGTTCAAGACTTTCTACAGCTTTTTACAGAACACACTATGCTGTGATGCAGCTAGAATGAAACTGAAAGTAAAACTCCTCTGGACTGCTTGTCTCTCACATGACCTCTGCTGGTCAGGCACAAGTAATCAAAAACACAGACAAATATGCTGTAAGGCATAAGTAATCAAACACAGACAAATATCATCACTATTTGCTGATACCATTACAATGTTCAAAGTGCATCCAGCACTAGTTGCAGACCTGTGATGGCCTGTGTTTCCCCGGGTTTATATAGCTTAGACACAATCAAAATTTGGAAGAACAAAATCTGTAATTAGACTGTTGGGCACTTTAAGTGAAACCCGCCATTACTGTTTACTAAAATCCTAATTGTAACACTGATGTGTACTTTTCTGTTTAAATTAAATCTAACATTAAACACACATGTAATAAGGGTTCATTTATGAAAGAAGTTTGGCTTTACCACTGTTCAAATGTAGAATCATAGAATGATACAACATAGAAGCCATTTGGCTCATTGGGCCTGTGCCAGCTCTTTGAAAGAGCTATCCAATTAGTCCCGCTCCTCTTCTCTTTCCCCATAGCCCTACAATGTTTCTCCCCTTGAAGTATTTATCCAATTCCCTTTTGAAAGTTATTATTGAATCTGCTTCCACCAGTCTTTCAAGCAGTGCATTCCAGATCAATCATAATTCGCTGCATAAAAAATGTCTCCTCATCTCGCCTCTGGTTCTTTTGCCAATTATCTGAATTATATGCCTTCTGGTTACTGACCCTTCGGCCACTGGAAACCATTTCTCCTAATTTACTCTTATCAAAACACATCATGATTTTGAACACCTCCCCATAACCTCTGCTCTAAGTAAAACAACCCCAGCTTCTCTAGTCTTTCTGTGTAACTGAAGTTGAGAAGTTAAATAACATAAAATTTAACCAGAAACTTGAGCACAAAAGTCTAGGCTGACACTCCATTGCAGTACTGAGGGAGCGCTGCACTGTCAGAGATGCCGTCTTTCGGATGAGACGTTAAAAGCGAGCAGGGGACTTATCCATGGTGTCCTGGCCAATATTTATCCCTCAATCAGCATCACTAAAAACCGATTGCTTGGTCATTATCACATTGATGTTTGTGGGAGCTTGCTGTGCGCAAATTAGTTGCCGCATTTACTACATTACAACAGTGACTACACTTCAAAAGTACTTCATTGGCTGTAAAGCGCTTTGGGACGTCCTGAGGTTGTGAAAGGCGCTATATAAATGCAAGTCTTTCTTTCTAAAATGTTGTTTGTGTTAACATGAAAAGCTTCTCCACATGGACCTAAACAGCAAAGCAGCTAGAGAGGTTCGCTAGTGTTGACTTTTCTAATCTAAATGAATTTTTTGATGAAGTAACAGAGAGGATTGATGAAGGGAATGCAATGGATGTTGTCTACATGGATTTTCGGAAGGCTTTTGACAAAGTACCACATAGAAGGCTGGTTAACAAAATTGAGGCTCATGGAATAGGTGGGTCAGTGGCAGCTTGGATAAGGAATTGGCTTAAGGACAGAAATCAGCGAGCTGTAGTAAATGGCTGTTTTTCAGACTGGAGGATGGTAGACAGTGGTGTTCTGCAAGGGTATGTGCTGGGGCCACTGCTTTCTTTGATTATATATATAAACTAGCTGAAGTGCCCGGCGGTGCCGAGGCTTTTTCGAGGGCATGTTGTTGTTGGAAGAGAGAGAGAGAGCGACTGGGGGGAAGAGAGAGAGCGACTGGGGGGAAGAGAGAGAGCGACTGGGGGGAAGAGAGAGAGCGACTGGGGGGGAAGAGAGAGAGCGACTGGGGGGAAGAGAGAGAGCGACTGGGGGGAAGAGAGAGAGCGACTGGGGGGAAGAGGGAGAGCGACTGGGGGGAAGAGAGAGAGCGACTGGGGGGAAGAGAGAGAGCGACTGGGGGGAAGAGAGAGAGCGACTGGGTGGAGGGGAGGGGAGGGGGGAGGAGGAGAGAGGAGGGGGGAAGAAGGGGCGAGGGGAGGAGGGGGGGAGGGAGGAGGAGAGAGGAGGGGGGGAGGGGAGGGGAGGGGATGGGGGAGAGTCCACGAGCCCCCTGATCCCCGTCCCCCCAAACTCCCGAGCCCCCGAACTCCAGAGGTTGGCCCCCCCGAGACTCGCACCCCCACCCCCGAGGCTCGCCCCCCCCCCCCCCACCAACCAAGCACCGAACTCCAGAGGCGCGATCTTCCGAGCACCGGCCTCCCGAGCTGGCTTCAACATTGCGGCTGTGCGAGACGGCCGGAGGGCCCGGTTGCCAGGGTAACCGTGACGCTGACCAAGCCCCACCCCCCGGCCGAGCCAGAGAGAGAGACGCCGCGTCTCAGCTGCTCCTGCTGCGCGCGCAGCCCCCCCCCCAAGGGTCGCGGCCGCCCCCCCCCCCCCCCCCCCCGAGGTGAAGACCGCCGATTGCGGCTGTGCGAGACGGGGCGGGCCCGGTTGCCAGGGTAACGCTTGACGCTCAGCAAGCCCCGCCCCCCGGCCAAGCCAGAGAGAGACGGCGCGTCTCAGCTCCTGCTGCGCGCGCACCTTAGCGGCGCTGGGCTGAGGCTCGGCCCTCCAGCCTTCAAGTGGGGCCGGGAGGTGCCTAGCTCGGCCATGGGTGCGTAGGCGAGGCCGAGGCTTCTAGGCCTACCTGGAAAAACGGGGAAAGGTAGGAAAATTAATGAGATTAGATAAGTTAATTACTTTCTAAATCATTTTTTTTTAAAACAATATGTGTTTTAAAAGCAACGTTTTTTTTTAAGACACAGGAAGCGGGAAAAAGGAAAAGTTTGGAATCAAGATGGCGGCGACTCACCTCGGTTCAGAACGAAAAAGCCCGGCCACACACGCACCGATTGGCCCGGCGGCACACGCCAGCAACCCGGCGTACGATTGGTCGAGCTCGAGGTCACTCTGTCGCTAATGAGCGGATAATGAGATGCTAATGAGCGGAATGTTGAAGGTTTTTCGGATACCGCGGGCGCGATTTTAGCCCGGCCGAAACGTAAATACGCTTAAAACCGTCTCGGAAGCGTAAGCTTTCTTTGGAGGTAACGCGCGCGTAGGTACGCCCTGTAACTTTCGAGCGCATACCCGACAGACGCACACGCGATGACAGACAGACAGAATGACAGACAGACAGATGTACCGATTTATATATATATAAGATAAGATAGATGACCTGGATATTGGAATACAGAGTAGAATTTCTAAATTTGCCGATGACCCCAAACTTGGGGGTGTGACAAACAGTGATGATGATACCAATCGACTGAGGAAAGGGAAGCAAGGATAGAAGCAAAAGACAGGAAGGAGAAAAGCAAAAGGGGAAGGCAGAGAAATCAAGTGTGTAAATCAAACCGGGCCACATTAAATAACAATTCTAAAAGGACTAAGAGTGTTAAAAAAACAAGCCTGAAGGCTTTTGTGTCTTAATGCGAGGGTCATTCGTAATAAGGTGGATGAATTAGCTGCGCAAATAGATATAAACGGATGATATAATTGGGATTACGGAGACACGGCTCCAGGGTTGGGAATTCATCATCCAGGGATATTCCATATTCAGGAAGGACAGGCAAAAAGGAAAAGGAGGTGGGGTAGCATTGCTGGTTAAAGAGATTAACGCAATAGTAATGAAGGATATTAGCTCTGATGGTGTGGAATCTGTATGGGTAGAGCTGAGAAATACCACGGGGCAGAACACGTTAGTGGGAGTTGTATACAGACCCCCCAATCAGTAATGCTGAGGTTGGGGATGGCATTAAACAGGAAATTAGAGACGCGTGCAATAAGGGCACAGCAGTTATCAGGGTGACTTTAATCTACATATAGATTGGGCTAACCAAATTAGTAACAATACTGTGGAGGAGGAATTCCTAGAGTGTATACGGGATGGTTTCCTGGACCAATATGTCGAGGAACCAACTAGAGATCAGGCCATCTTAGACTGGGTATTATGTAATGAGAAAGGATAGATTAGCAATCTTGTTGTGCGAAGCTCCTTGGGGAGGAGTGATCATAATATGATAGAATTCTTCATTAAGATGGAGAGTGAAGTAGTTGACTCAGAGACTAGGGTCCTGAATTTAAATAAAGGAAACTACGATGGTATGAGGCGCGAGTTGGCTAGGATGGGTTGGGGAACATTACTTAAAAGGTTGACGGTGCAAAGGCAATGGCAAACATTTAAAGATCGCATGGATGAACTACAGAATTTGTTCATCCCTGTCTGGCATAAAAATAAAACACAAAAGGTGGCGCAACCGTGGCTAACAAGGGAAATTAGGGATAGCATAAGATCCAAGGAGAGGACATATAAATTGGCCAGAAAAAGCAACAAGCGTAAGGATTGGGAGCAGTTTAGGATTCAGCAAAGGAGGACAAAAGGATTAATTAAGAGGGGGGAATTAGAGTATGAGAGTAAGCTTGCAGGGAACATAAAAACTGACTGTAAAAGCTTCTATAGATATGTGAAGAGAAAAAGATTGGTGAAGTCAAGCGTAGGTGACTTGCAGTCAGAATCAGGGGAATTTATAATGGGGAACAAAGATATGGCTGACCAATTAAATACATACTTTGGTTCTGTCTTCAAAAAGGAGGACACAAATAACCTCCCAGAGATGTCGGGGAACATAGGGTCTAATGAGAGGGAGGAACTGAATGAAATCAGTATTTGTAAGGAAATGGTGTTAGGGAAATTGACGGAATTGAAGGCCGATAAATCCCCAGGGCCTGATAATCTACATCCTAGGGTACTTAAGGAAGTGGCCCTAGAAATAGTAGATGCATTGCTGGTCATCTTCCAAAATTCTATGGACTCTGGCACAGTTCCCATGGATTGGAGGGTAAAAGGTGGTAGAGAGCAAACGGGGAATTATAGATCGGTAAACCTGACAGCGGTAGTGGGGAAAATGCTAGAGTCCATTATAAAAGATTTAATAGCAGAGCACTTGGAAAACAGTGACAGGATCGGACAAAGTCAACATGGATTTACAAAAGGTAAATCGTGCTTGACTAATCTTCTGGAATTTTTTGAGGATGTAACTGGTAAAATAGATAAGGGAGAACCAGTGAATGTGGTGTATTTGGACTTTCAGAAGGCTTTCGATAAGGTCCCGCATAAGAGATTAGCGTGTAAAGTTAAAGCACATGGGATTGGGGGTGAGGTACTGACTTGGATAGAGAACTGGTTGGCAGACAGGAAGCAAAGAGTTGGAATAAACGGGTCTTTTTCCGAGTGGCAGGCAGTGACTAGTAGGGTACCGCAGTGATCGGTGCTAGGACCCCAGCTATTCACAATATATATTAATGATCTAGATGAGGGAACTAGATGTAATATCTCCAAGTTTGCAGACGACACAAAGCTGGGTGGGTGTGTGTGCTGTGAGGAGGATGCCGAGAAACTCCAGTATGATTTGGACAGGTTGGGTGATTGGGCAGATGCAGTATAATGTGGATAAATGCGAGGTTATCCACTTTGGTGGCAAAAACAGGAAGGCAGATTATTATCTGAACGGCAATAGATTGGGAGAAGGGGAAGTGCAACGAGACCTGGGTGTCTTTGTGCACCAGTCGCTGAAGGTAAGCATGCAGGTGCAGCAGGCGGTTAAGAAGCCAAATGGTATGTTGGCCTTCATAGCAAGAGGATTAGAGTACAGGAGCAAGGATGTCTTGCTGCAGTTGTACAGGGCCTTGGTGAGACCACACCTTGAGTATTGTGTGCAGTTTTGGTCGCCATATCTGAGGAAGGATGTTCTTGCCATGGAGGGAGTGCAGCGAAGATTCACCAGACTGATACCTGGGATGGCAGGAATGACGTATGAGGAGAGATTGGGTCGATTGGACTTGTATTCGCTGGAGTTTAGAAGAATGAGAGGGGATCTCATTGAAACTTATAAAATTCTAACAGGACTAGACAGACTAGATGCAGGAAGGATGTTCCCGATGGCGGGAGAGTCCAGAACCAGGGGTCACAGTCTAAAGATAAGGGGTAAGCCACTTAGGACAGAGATGAGGAATTTCTTCACCCAGAGAGTGGTGAACCTGTGGAATTCTCTACCACAGAAGGCAGTGGAGGCCAATTCATTAAATATATTCAAGAAGGAGTTGGATATATTTCTTAAGGCTAAAGGGATCAAGGGATATGGGGAGAAACAGGGACAGGATACTGAATTTGGATGATCAGCCATGATCTCATTAAATGGCAGAGCAGGCTCGAGGGGCCGAATGGTCTACTCCTGCTCCTATCTCCTATGTTTCTATGACTGCAACAGGACATAAAAAGGCTAGCAGAATGGGCAGACTAGTGGCAGATGGAATTTAATACAGAGAAGTGTGAGGTTTTGGCAGATGGAACAGGGAGAGGCAATATACACTTAATGGCACAGTTTTAAAGAGTGTGCAGGGACAGAGGGACTTGGGAGTTAATGTGCGTGGGTCCCTGAAGGTGGCAAGACATATTGAGAGAGTGGTTAACAAAGCATATGGGATCTTGGGCTTCACAAATAGAGGTATTGAGTACAAAAGTAGAGAAGTTATGCTGAACCTTTTTAAAGCGCTGGTTAGGCCACAACTAGAGTATTGCGTCCAGTTCTGGTCACCACACTTTAGGAAGGATATGAAGGCCATTGAAAGGGTGCAGAGATTTACCAGAATGGTTCCGGGGATGGGGGATCTTAGCTACAAGGATGAGTTGGAGAAGCTGGATTTGTTTTCATTAGTGCAAAGGCGGTTGAGGTGTGATTTGATAGAGGTGTACAAGATTATGACGGGTTTGGATAGGCTAAACGGGGAAATGCTGTTCCCAGTCGTTGATGGTACAAGGACTAGGGAAAACAGATTTAAGGGTTTGGACAAGAGAAACAGGGAGGATGTCAGGAAAACCTTTTTTACGCGTGGTGAGGACCTGAAACTTGCTGCCGACGGAAGTGGTGGAAGCGGAGACACTCAATCTTTTCAAGGGGAGACTGGATAAGCACTTGAGGGAAATAAACTTGCAAGGCTACGGGGATAGAGCGGGGGAATGGGACTGACTGGATTGCTCTACAGAGAGCCGGCACAGACTCGATGGGCCGAATGGCCTCCTGTGCTGTTATGACTCTATTTCCATCTTGTATTATAAAACTCACTTTGCTGAACTAGAGCTTTTAAATCAATTTGTCAAAGCTAAGTGTTAAAATTCAACATTGGAGGCAGTGTTGAGAAGAGCAATGATCCCCAGTAACAAGGGTCTGATTATGAGTTTTGAGGTTTGAGTACAACAAGGAGACACTGGTTCCAACTAGAAAAGGATACATTTTGGAAAAATATCAGGGAATTCTTCTTACAGAGTGATCAACATTTGGAATAAACTTCCAGATAACGTAGTGGAGGCAAAAACATTCAAATCATTTAAGAAACAAATGGATGTTGCAATAGGGTGCCATTAGCATCTCTGGATGGATGCATCAAGATGGGCCGAATGTCCTTCCTGATCTATAATTATTTTGTGATCTTGTGAAAATGTACTGTCTTGATGGACCACCTTTAATCGAGTAAAAATGATTCAGTACATCTCAGCTGAACATTTTAGATAGATGTTTGTTCTGTTGAACCACAGTTTGTGTCCTTCCGAAACGATTACTTTACTCCTTGATAATCAACCTAATTCCAGATGTTCTGGCAAGTGTTTCTGATCATTTGGAGTCACACCATGTCAACATTGTCGTTGGCAGGTGAACAAAACATGTTATTAGAAACATAGAAACATAGAAGATAGGAGCAGGAGTAGGCCATTCGGCCCCTCGAGCCTGTTCCGCCATTTAATGAGATCATGGCTGATCATCCGAATTCAGTACCCTGTCCCTGCCTTCTCCCCATATCCCTTGATCCCTTTAGCCTTAAGAAATAGATCTAACTCCTTCTTGAATATATTTAATGAATTGGCCTCAACTGCCTTCTGTGGTAGAGAATTCCACAGGTTCACCATTCTCTGGGTGAAGAAATTCCTCCTCATCTCAGTCCTAAATGGCTTACCCCTTACCCTTAGACTGTGACCCCTGGTTCTGGACTCCCCCGCCATCGGGAACATCCTTCCTGCATCTAGTCTGTCTAGTCCTGTTAGAATTTTATAAGTTTCAATGAGATCCCCTCTCATTCTTCTAAACTCTAGTGAATATAAGCCTAATCGACCCAATCTCTCCATTTGGTACCTACTTGTTTAAGAATACTCTTTGAATATTGAAATTAACTCTGCCATTTTTAGCAACTCGGCTGCCAATACCCAGTGCTAGTTTCATTTTGACAGTGCAGTGAAGTATTGCAGTGTTTTGCCTAATAATAAAACAGTCTTAAAAGAAAAATAATCCACGAGGACCTGAAAACTAAAAGATAATGCCCCCAATGCGATAACTTACTACAATCGAGTGAACCATATGAGCTCATCACTTGAATTAAGAGGTTTTTAGAATTGTGTTGCACTCCATGACTAAGTTCAAGTGGAATGTTGATTATCTACCATAATGGAGGGGACCTCACTGGTGCATAATGGAAATTAATGAATAATTATAGAATTCCCAGCAGCGTTCCCCTCCATTACTCTGCTTGTGCTGGTAAGATCAGCTAACCACTTCAGCAACTGATATTTCAACTCAACGGCCTGGATATTAATAGGGACGGGTTACAGAGGCTGTGGGGTGGGGGACAGAGTTTCAGACGGGAAATCGGGAACCACGCATGCTGTGGAGTTTTAACTCCACAGCATGTGTCTTCTGTCATTGACAGGTTTCCTCACTTGGATGTCAGCCTGATTGACAGGTTTAGCTTCCAGTCAGGCGGGGAGGGCTCCGGAGTAGGCCGCAGGACCCAGGTAGGTTCGGTCCAGTCCACAACCCCTGGGGGGTGTCCGATCCCCGATGTGGGGGTGGGGGTCTGAACTATGACCCTGGGGGCCATTGTGTGGGGAGGGTCTGCTGGGGGGCTGGGGAGAAGCACTCTTGCTCTTCCTGGCCCACAAGCAGTGCTGTGAAGGCACTTACCTTCTTCCTGAAACTATGCTATCCTTGCCTCACTTCAGCTGCCGAGTTTCTGGCTGCCCACTGTAAAATCAGGCTACTGGCCTCATTCAAATATTTAAATTGCCAATCCGCCCCCTGGAAGCGGGTTGGCATCCCGCCTCAGTAAAACTCGGAAGTGGGTGAGTTGGGGGCGGGGTTCAGATTTTTTAAATTTTAACATCTGACCCGAACCCAACCCACCTGTTTTTGTGTGCTAAAATTCACCCCAAAGTTCCTCCTTGGACTCACCTGTGACTTTAATCACTAGACCCCAAAGAACCAACAAAAATGTTCCTGGGTGCCAACCACATGGACGCTCCAGAGATCGGGGACAAAGAACCTTTTAACAGATTTTTGAAGCAGAGTTGGGAGACACCAACTTGCTATTTATTTATTTCTCTATGGCAATGGAGACCCCAGCACTTCCAAGAAGAAAGTTATGGTGCACAGAGGTACAGACCAGAAGGCAAACAACTTTTTGTAACTGATTGAAACACATTTAAACTGAGGAGTATTGAAAGTACTGTACCTGTAAGCTGGAACTGTTTCGAGGGGATATTTGGAGAGAGCAGACTTAGCAACAGCCTGTGTTTTCAGAGGAGTGCTACAGCACCACCAGTGGCGAAAATAAATATTGCAAACATTACCTGCTGGTGATTACAGCTAGCATCCTCCTCATGCCTCCCAATAACCTCGTCGCAACCCCCAGTTTGGGAGCCTCTGGTCTAGTTCACCCTGTTCTGACATTATACTCTTAATCAGAATTAAACTACTCCAGTTTAACAATTTTACACATTCCAAAGTTTGAGTGCTACCACATTAACCTGTTTAAGATACTATTCACTTTAGAAGGCCCTAGGAAAAATACAGGTGAAGTATTAAATCATTTTACCAGATCATTTTACAACAAATAGGTTTTCGTCACTAAACCTAAAAGTAAAAGGCACCTTGTTGAATAAACATTTTATTATTGTAAAAGCAGTGCTTAACATTCAGGTGTCAACATGTCCATTTAAAATTTTAAGACATCTTTGCATCATTTTTATTAGTTTCAACAGATTATTTGAAATGCTTACTGATGGCCCAAATGATAAATGCACCATATGTTGTGAAACTGAGCTTACACAGTTCAGGAGGATTCCAGACTCGAGTTTTGGGCTATGCAGGGTTAGCCAATCTCACTTGGAGGAACGATGGGAGTGTGACACTCCTGATTGTTCTCCGGTGACCGATCTGGATAGTGAGCATGCATAGGTGCTGAATCAGCCAGACTCTTAACACTGATATAAATTTGAGGGCTCAACTCCAAGTTCCACAGCTCCTTACGTGCCCAGATCTCTCAGAGAGGGAGTTGTTTTATATTGAATTCTAACTTCAGCACTGTATTCCAGAATCTTTTACAGCCAAATGTAGTCATAGGCTTTCTTCAAGTCAACAAAGCATATTGCCACATCTCACTGGACTTTCTCTTGTTGCCAGTGGAGCCCAAAGAATTGGCCTGTGGTTAACTTGTGTGGATGGAATCCTACGTGTTTGTTCGTGTGCGCTCGGCTGAAGGTTTTTCTGACACTTGGATTTTTTTTATTACTAACGATAAATTTGTGATTTGCTTCCCAAGCTAATTCTCCCTTCTGTCATTGCAGTAGGCTCTTAATATCCTGAACGGGTCTCATTTTTGGGATTAGTTTTAATTGTCATTAGCATTCGTTTTGTTCGACTGGACTTTGTACCATTAAAGCTGTAACACATATTTGTTGTACTTTCACACAACTAATGTGTCTTTTCCCTCCTATCCAAAACTAACCTTATGCATCATGCACTCCTCTCTCCAGTACACCAATATTCTGAATCAATAAATAAAACAATATACACACCCATCTGCAGGTTAGTTTCTCTATTATCATAAGTTAATTATATTACCAGCACTGAATCAGCAGACGAGTAGAGTGCAGAAATAAAATAAGAGCTGCAACAGTACCCCCACCAGCAGTCTTTGTATTACTACAGGAAACTCTTTTTTATCCGGCACCGATGGGACCGGCGTGGTGCTGGTTGATCAAAAAGTCCAGATTACAGAGAGGTATACTTACTAAGGTACGGGAGCTCCGTACACGGCCACAGATCCAGGCATCCTTGTTGCATGGCAACAGGTGCAGGAACCCCAGTTACACGGCCACAGATCCAGGAACCCCGGTTACACGGCCACTAATATGAAGTAAAACTTACCTGAACCTACTCCTGAATTTTGCCGGTTAAGAGAGATTTCCAGTTATTTAGGTACCGGTAAAAAGAGAGTTTCCTGTATACTGTAGCTCACCTCTCTTCAGGGTCAAAACTTCTTTCACTTCTGTCTAATCAAAACAATTCAATGTAGTCCTCACAGAATCATGGTCAGCTGATCATTCCTTTGCAGTACGCTCCATGGAGATTTTTTTACTTTCCTCCAAACTGTCATTTTCTCCAAACTGTCATTTTCAGTGATGCATGATCAAATGGTTTCTTTCTGATTCCAGACTACATATATTTTTTTAATCAAAGGCTGCTGCACTCAACACTTTAGCTACGGTGGCTCTCCTTATTCTGCCACTGTAGTGAAGGTATGCAGGCTCTCAAGCATCCAGGTTTTACTACAGCTTTCTGACATCAACTTTGAATGACATATTAATTGCTATATCAAGCAATCAAAAGTAGATTTATTGGACCTCCAACACCCTGCACAAAACAGGATTGCGAAGGTCAAAGATTTATTTTACTTCACATTTTGAGTTAAAATGTCCCAGACAAGGAAGAGCTACCCTATTGCCTTAAGGCAATAGAAATTGCTGATGAGAGATAATACAGCTGATGTTTGTTAATCATAGGACAGTTTTAGTACTGTCAGCTTGGGGGGTTAACATAAATTTAAACACCCAAGTGGAGTGTCCTTTTAAAAACGTGGATTCATCTGTGTGGCATCTCGTCCAATGATTTCTTTTGTATTCAGGTCCTTTCATTTGAACCACGTTGAGCTTTGCTTGCAGAAGGGCATTCTCCTTTCGCCCGAATGCAGAATTATTTGTGTTGATCTCAAATGCTGCTGTTCTGTGCTCATTCTCCTCAGCAGTTTCCATTACCTTAAAGGCATCATTTTAACTCAAAATTACAAGTTATATTTCGTGATTTAAAAAAAAAATCTTCCACCTCTGCAATCCTGTTCTGCATTGGTTGTTGTCAAGCACTTTTCATCTGCTTCCACATACCTTCACACTGTACTGTAAGGAGAAACTTGATGTACTCCATTTGTTAAAGCAGATACCACAGGACATAGCTTTTCCATCTGGTATTCACAACGTCATTAGATTTCTGACCTTCTAGGGTCAGGTGTATTAGGAGCCGCAAGTGTATTGTCTCATAATTCTGGTTTTTGTCTTTGTTGACTTAATAGTATATTATTTCTGTTGCTGTCACACCTCAGGAGTTGCAGATTTTTATATGCAGATTTTTGTTCTAGAGGTGCATCTGACTGGCTTAAACTTCATAGTCAAGAAACAATAGCCAATCACAACTGAACAGGTAAGAAACACCCCAATAGGCAAGTAGCAAGTCAAAATGAAAGCTAGGAATCATTCAGGTCAAAAAACTAGACTCAAAGGGACAGTTGGCAATGGCTACCAATTATTTTTTTTAAAAGCGAATCAATCAAATTCTTTTGCCTGATACTACTTGGGTTTACACTCCTGTTCTTATAACACCTCATACCATGAGCTACGCTATGCCAGCTCTGCTAGTAATACTAGAAAAATGTAACACATACATACCGTTCCTGTTCAGTACACTTAATTTGTGTGTCACCCTTCAAATATTAGATACTGTCTAATGCGAATTCTTATCAGACTTGAAAGGAGTGTAAAGCAATAAAGGCAGTCATATGGAATGTACTCTTCAGCAACAGAAAATGCAGAGTCATGATGTCTGCACCCTCTTAATTCGCCTGTATATTAGCTGACCATGTTTCCTTAATGTCAGTTAAATTTGTAGCCTTAAAGTGACACACATCTGAAAGTGCAGCAGCGGAATAATACATTCTGTTTTAAATGCTGTCTTATCATGAGCAACGCCATGGGAGATTCACGCTAAGCCTGAAGGTCACAAGCACCTCCCAATCTGAGAAATTCCCTCATCAAATAGCAATTAAATTCCAATTGGCCTGAAGTTGCATTTACTTAACAATTAGGCATTGTGGCCTCAAAGGTACACAAATCTACATCAGCAGCAGAATAATACCTTGTGTGGTATAATACTCCTGTTCTTCTAAAAGTATTGCCTGACTTACCAAGAGCAACACCATGGGAGATCCACTAATAGAATCGGACAGCACAGACGGGAGTCATTCGGCCCATCGTGCCTTTGTCGGCTCTTCAAACGAGCTATCCAATTAGTCTCACTCCCCTGCTCTTTCCCCATTGCCCTGCAAATGTTTCCTTTTCATGTATATATCCAATTCCCTTTCATATGTTACTATTGAATCTGTTTCCACCACCCTTTCAGGCAGTGCATTCCAGATCACAACAACTCGTTCTCTGGTTCTTTTGCCAATTATCTTACATCTGCATCCTCTGGTTACTGACCTGCCTGCCAGTGGAAACCGTTTCTCCTTATTTACTGTATCAAAAGCCCTCCAATTTTGAACACCTCTATTAAACTTCCCCTAACCACCTCTGATCTAAGGAGAACTATCCCTGCTTCTCTAGTGTCTCCACATAACTGAAGTTTCTCATCCATTAAATAATTTGAGATACCACTGTTCGCCGTGTAATATGGGTGATACATAAAAAATTCTTACTCAGACAACCGGTACTACCACATTTTTATCCAGTAACAACTTGGTGCATAAAGATTGGTAATACATGACTAAAACAAATCAACTTTTTCTATAATTCCATACTTTCATGTTATTGGATTCATGTTATTAGGGTTGGGTAATAAAGACCAAAAAAATGTAACTACAATAACTTGCATTTATATAGAACCTTTTAACATAGCAAAATATCCCGCGACTGTAATCAGACAAGAATGGACTTTGTGATAAGGAAGGAGATATTAGGAGGGGTGACCAAAAGCTTGGTCAAAGGTTGATTTTAAGGAAGCCCTTAAAGGAGGAGAGGGAAGTAGAGAGTCAGAGGGGTTTAAGGATGCAATTTCAGAGCATGGGTCCTAGATATTGATCATCAGTAAATAACTGTCCTTGTGTTGCCTCAATTAACATCATAGTTATATTTACCACGATAGATGCAATGATGATTTGTTGAGCATGTGCTAGCTGTGTCTTTTCTGTTAATGATTATTGAAAGAAAAGGAAGGTGAATTTTGAAAAGTTGCTTTAAAAATCAGTAGTGATAACCTGATAATTGCTCATATTTACTAAAGACAGTTTCTGCGAAAATGTAATAAAAGGTCACCTTTCATGGTGTCTGTACTGAGAACCAAGTTATCACTGACAACCCTTACCTGTATTGGTTGAGTAGTGTTTGGTACAAAAAGTGTATAGATCCCAGTTGCTCGAAGTCCTGATTTGTAAGCATCCGCACAGTCTTTAAAGTGGATTTGTTCTTCTTTGGCTAAAAATGAGCTTTGGGCTGTAATATACGACAAATAGCAACTCAGTTAAAAACGGCAAGATTTTAAGCAGCAGTGTTTGCATATTTCCACTGAGGCATTAAACGAATTTGCACAAACTGTGTGGCTTCATTTAATCGTTGTGACCGAGAGTTGTGGCTGCTACTGTGTTCTCTGGTTCTTCCAAGCAAACATGGGAGGGAAGTAAATGGAGCACTTTTAAGGAGCTAAAAGGCCACAACAATTGAAGTGGAAATATTATTTTATACTGGTCAAGAAAATAAATGTAGCAACTTTTTAATTATTAGTGTTGGAAACTCATTGGGAGGTTTACTTTTATGGCACTGTTTATAGCTATAATAGAACTAGGCGATACATGACCAGCAACCACAGGATGCAATTCATGAGTCCTGGTAGTGTTGTAATATTTGTGTTATGGCAAAAAGAATTTCAAGCAATGCCCATCATTTTTACCCATCCACTCACTCTTTCAGTAAGTAATACAGGAAATACCTTGCCTTAGGATTGCTGCAAGTAACAGTTTATTGCTTCCATAACGGCTTGCAGCTGAAAGCCCCGTTGTAAAAGTTCACACTGTTTAATCTCTCGGGAATACGCACAGACAGTAATGTAAATGAAAGCAGCCAGATTTCATTAGCCAGTGCAAATGAGTTTCGTTTTCAAAAGTTTGAGCTCGGTGTCTTGTACTTTCCCTCGGCAGCTTATGTTTGCCGAAGCCCACGTTTCATTTTTTGTAATGGCTCTGATTTAGAAGAACATATTGCAAAAGAATGGGCCCTGTGTAAATAGATAAAATGTGGTCTGAAACTTGATTAAGTTCAAGATTGCTTTCATTTTGCCAAGGACAATCAATCTGAAAAATTAACGCAGTAAACTAGTAAAAAACCTTTCTAAAAATCGCCCAAGATGGGAGATATCAAATTAAACCGCAACTTGTTTTTAAAATAATAGTTTTTTTTGTTGGCACTCGAGAGGTTTTCATTAGCAGCAAAACATTTGTTCTGGAATATTCTTGGATTTAAGCAACTGATGTGAAATTCCTATTCAACAGTACACAAACATCTGGTCTTAGGATAACTACTCTTGTCTGCGTGCAATAAACACTAACTGGATGTTCCCAAGAACAGTCACCATTGTATGCTATTAATGGAGTTTAAAAAAAAATCCAGTTGTAATCCGCTTTTGCGCTAATACACATCCTTTGCAAACGTTGTGTATAACTTGAATTTTAAAGGGTCACTTCTGCTTCCTGGTCCAAAGGCGTGAAGATATAGACAAATACTCACAGCTGGTAGGGGATACCAGATTGATCAGATTGTGAACAGTCTTCATCAAGTCAAGTTGCTGTTTCTGAATGACGCTGTTGTTTAATGTTGCTGTAACCAGTTGCTTTTCCAGTTCCTCTATGATGGAATTCTGTCGTGTTACTAACTCCTGGAGCTGCTCCTTTTCTTGAATTAGTGACTTGAGTTCAACTGCATGTTTGTCTTCCATTTCCAAGACTTTTTGTTCCAGTAAACTAATAAAAAAAAACAAAGTTGTATTAGTGTAGCTTTGTGTGCAATTGTGATTGAAGTGATGGCTTTATGCCCAAAGTGAACAGGGAAATTTTTCACCTCACAGTGTGGAAGTGTATCACAACACAGTATGTGCCCTCATTTTGACCACACGGAACTAATTTTTTTAACTGTCCTGTAGTTTGGGGTTTTTGGATGTTGCTGCACTGAGTATGCCTTTGGATACCAAACATTTAAATCTTGTGTGTTCATTTTATCTACAAAATTCTGCAAGTACTGTAAATGAATTCTTAACATGTACAGTTCAGTTGGTGATATATTTGCCATTATTATAACAAGTGAACTCCTAGATTAAGACAAAATAAAGTGAATAGAGTTATACACCATAAATAGATATTCCAAATGTTATTGATTAATGCAACTAAAATTTCAACCAATTTGTGGAAAATTTTGACACAAAAATTTAGCATAAGCCAGCTGACTATACAGAGGTTAAAATTTAGAATTTGTAACAAAACTAACATATCATGATTTTAAAATATTTTAAATTATCATTAAGATTATCCAGAGCCTATTCGATTAATGCCCTATAAGTTTTACCCTTGAGGCCTAGTCCCCCTGAAGGACTGGCACTTGAATTTTGCTACTTTTGCTTTCATTGGGCATGGCTGCAGTCTAGGTTCCTGTTGCCACTACTTTCTGGCTCCTGCTACAGCCACTACCATCTTCTCGTCTAGTGCTGTGACTGTGGCCGCTTTCTGACCTCCTTATGCAACCATGGCCACTATCCATGTTTCTGCTGCAGTCGTTTTCCGGCCTCCTGCTGCAGCAGTAGGCTCATTCTTTCCTGTTTCTCTAATCTTACAACTGTGGCTTTTCCCTAATATGCTAGTACGTTTGTGCTGTTCCACTGTGTCCCACGCTCCGAATTGCTTGTTAACTCCAGTGCTACCAAACCGCATTGCCCCAGTCAATTCGCTTTACCATTGGCAGGGAACTTCATCATGTGCAAGGCTGAAGTTGGAACAGAACAGATATACTCTATGAAGGAGGAGGGGGCTCAAAGGCTAATGGCCCAGAAATTAGGTTCGGGGGCTTGCCACGCGTGCAAGCCCCCGATGTGCACTTACCCGGCGCGCCAACAGCTGAAGCCTGGGCCTGCTTGGAATTCCTGTCACTGGCCCGGTTCAGCTGTCGGCGCGCTGTGCTTGCCTGATCCAGTGACGTAGTTAGTTCGATGTGCTGGCTTTGATCAGGTGAGCACTGGGCAGCCAATCAGGGGAGGGAAAACTTCATTCATGAGTTTGATAGTAAGAACTGTCAAACTCATGAAAACTACGGGCGTCCAAAACACCACTTAAACTTTAAATAATTTTTTTTTTTAAATCCCACTAATTAAATGAACTATAAATAACTTTAAAAAACTATTTTAAACAATTAATCAAATTTTTGGAAAAAATAATTTAAGAAATCGGGTCTAAAAATAAACCTTACTGTAAAGTCCTTAAAAACAATAAAGCTGTGGAAAAAATGTTATAATTTTAAATAATAGACCACTTACCTTAAAGAATCAAGTCCTTACGTCTCCTTTTTACATTTCTAAAAAGTTGAGGCCCTTGCACATGGGCAAACCTGTCAAAAAGAAGGAAGTTCAACGCGTGCGCGCAGAGTCCTGCGCGCACGCGTTGGACCTCTGAACCCCTTGGAGGAAATGCCGGTTTCCCGCGCATGCTGAAATCCGGCACTTCCAACGGGCCCACGCGTGAGTACCCCGTCCGTACTCACGCGTTGGGACCGGAATTACTGGGCCAATGTATATAGTCAAGTTGAAGCTAATTTATTTGCTGCAGTTGATGTTGATGTAACAATAAGCTTAGATTATTCTCCAATCTGTAGGTCATTGATTAGCCACATTTGGAATACTGCTCCCAAACCTTCAAAAGGATTTAATGAGTTGGAGATGGGTTTTAAGAAATGAGCAGCACCTTCCAGTATATAGGACTGTAAGTTATGTCGAGACATTCACAGAACTAAATTTGTTTTCATTAGAAGAGAAGACCTGGAGATTTATTTTATTGCTTTTATGGTGGAGGCAAGATAAAACTTTGCTGTACCTTTTCTCAGGAGACTTGAGTGGGTTACAGGCAGTTCAGGATGGAACAGATTGTCCGTGGTATGTGAAAGAAATAAGTTTGCTGTACCAGATGAAATGGTGAGGAGCCGACAGATGAGACCAGGGCATCAGGCCCGGGGTTGTTTGTCCAATTTGTTGCGCTGTGAGAGGAGCCGAGGGAGCGGGACTGCAGTTTGCGGCTGTGTTGTGCGTTCCTCTCTCAGCTCAGCGGGAGCGGTGGTGGCTGGAGCTTGCAAAGTAAAATCGCAGCGTGCAATTCCTTGAGCGCATTGAGAATCCTTGGCTTCTGTCCCCTTGTTCCCTATTCACCCACAGTAAAGTCCCCTGGTTTCACACGGCCCGTTACTGGCTGCTCCTCTCTCGGTGCTGTCCCACTCACCATATTGCTGGTGTTGCTGCTCCCAGCCCTGCAGGAAATGCTGGGCACCTGCACACACAAACCCACTCCATTCCCCAGTCCTCTTTTCCCCCCGCCTAAGCCCCAATCCCCTTCAACCCCCAGTTTCTCCCTCTTTCCACCCCCCCCCCTCCCGGCCCAGGCCACAATCTCCCTAACCCCATTCCCTAGTTCCCCTCTCTGCCCCGAACCCCTATTCCCCATTTTCTCTTTTCCCTCCCGAGCCCTTCTCTCCCAACCCCTAGTCCCCTGTTACACTCTTCCTCTGTCTCCCCTCCCCGAGTCCCAACCCCCCGAATCCCACCTCCCCAAGTCCCAATCTCCTGCCCTCTAGTCCCTGTTCACCCAGCCCAACCCAATCCCGTACCTTGTCTCGCTCCATGTCTCTCTCCCCCTCTACAAGCCGCTCCCATTTCCGATCACTCCTGACTGGTGGGGGTTAGCTGGATCTCTGTGTCGGCGGGAGGGGGCACTGAGGTCACGGAATGGGGGGGAGCGCTACTCCAACGAGAAATTTAAAGGTGCAGTTCTCCCTCTGTACTAAAATGTGGAAATATTGATAGATTTTGTGTCCATCTTGTGTTCCATGAATGAAGTACACACAAAAGCTAGGAGTGAGATTCGCCACTGCACACCGTGGGCCAGATGGAACTCTACATTTGACACCCCTGCACTAAAACAACAGAGCAAATGTGCAATATCTGATTTAAGTCAGGAGGGTCAGGTTATGCAGTTGTCTCAGTTTTACCATGCTCAACATCAAGGCAGCGTTGAACCGAGTATGGCGCCAATGAGTCCAAGCAAAACTGAGGTCTAAGGGAAAAGCCCTCCAGTGTGGAGCCATACCTGACACACAACCAGTTCGGGCTATGGTTGTCGGAAACTAATCACTGCAACCCGAGAACATCACAGGAAGTGCCCTTGGCCCAACTATTTTTAGCTGCTTCAGCAATTACCTCTTTGTCCAAGTCAGGAGTAGAGATGTTTGCTGATGATTTCACAATGTTCAGGATAATGAAGCATCCCATGCTAGCCTACAGCAGGACCTGGATAACATCCAGGCTTGGGCTGACGAGTAACATTTGCGCCACAAACGTCATAATGACCACCTCGAACAAGAGAAAGCCCAGCCATCTCCCCCTGACTTTCAACCATAACACTTTCATTGAGACCCCAATATCAACATCTTGAGGGACACCATTAACCAGTCCTTAACTGAACCAACCATATCAACACCGTGGCTACATGAGCAGAAAAGAACATAGGCTGCATACTCGGTGATGAGAAGAGTCTCCACCATTTAGAAGGCTGAAGTCAGGAGTGTATTGGATTACTGACCACTCACCTGGATGGGTGGAGTTGCAACAACAATCTTAATACGAGCTTAACCCCATCCAGTCTGTTTGATCAGCCCCATGCCACTGGAGTCAATGGCCCAGATTTATGATCAGCCATGATCTCATTGAATGGTGAAGCAGGCTCGAGGGGCCGAATGGCCTACTCCTGCTCCTATCTTCTATGTTTCCGATCGGAGGCTTTCTGCGTGTGAATGCCTCCAATCTGGGAAAAATCGACGCCCTTACCCGAGGGCTCCGGAGTTCCAGACACTTCCGCTCATGGGCCTCTCCAGGTATCCCAGGGGCGCAAGCAGTTCGCAAGAGTCCCTGGGATCATGGGGAACCAATGGAAGAGTGGAATCCCCCTTCACAGTTTTGACAGGTCTCTCAGCTTAGACCCGTCAAAAGTATGAATGGGGATCACTCAAAAAACACATCAAAACATTAAAAAAAAATTTAATCACTTTTTTAAACTTAGTTAAAATTACATTAAATTAAATATCTTAAACAAAAATTTAATTTTTTGAAAAAAATAATTAAAGTTTTAAAGTATTTTAAAATTATAAATGAGTGGAAATTTTTTTTTTTTTAACTTTTTTAAACTCTATGCTGGTAAAAGAAGGCCTTACGCCTGCTTTTACCAGGCGTAAAAATTTTAAAGGTTCTTCAGAAAGCGGAACTCTCCGCCCGCAGAGGCCCTTCTCCAGGGCAGGCGTGCGAACTGTCAAGAGGACTGGCCATTGTACAGGTCAGTGATGATGGTATGCTGGAGGTCAAGAAGATGGCAGAAGAGCACGTCGGCCGGCAGCTCCATGGCGGGAAGCTCGCAGTCCGACTGGGAGGAGGGGAGCCGGGCATGGCGGCCAGAGGTCGGATTGTGAGCGGGAGAAGCAGGCCACCACTTGGAGCCGGCAACAGTGAGGAGGAGGCCGCGGTGACGAGGAGGACGGAGCAGCTGAGGGACATCGTGCTCCCACTGCCACGGGAAGCCATTGTATTGACTCTCTGAACACGACGCTGTATGAATAGCTGACGTGTCCCTACGGGGAGTAAGCATTCTGTAGTGTATGTAACCGTTCTACCTTTAAGAGAACTATTGTATGTAACCGTCCACCTTTAAGAGAACTATTTTAGGTGTTGCACTACTTTATCTTGGCTGCGGTATACTGTAATACCGGTGGTGACCACACCGGTATATAAGTGCTGTGTAATGAGTTATTGGGCAGATTCGCCCTGACCTTCGAATAGTAAAGTCCTGTTAAAGTTTACTCTTGTAGTCTGTGTAATAATTTGCAATATAACACACAGATTTTACAGTGGCGACGAGTTCGATCTTACCCTGCGGCAGCGATACATCCGAAGCAGTTAACGAGCGTCGAGAAGAGGCATCCACCCTCGTCGTTCTGCTGAGAGAAGACTCGAGTCTGCAGAGCAAGGAAGAAGGAAGAATTCAGACACGAAGCCTTCCATCAGCAACAGGCAGTGATCGTCCCTTCTGTCACGGTGGCGAGGAGCCGATCAGCCACGAGAAGCAAGTCGGCCACGTTGACTGTGAGTAGGGGGGAAATAAAAAGAAACGGAGGATAAGGGCGGTGAACTCGACCACGGTCGGGGGGAAAGGAGCCGGACAGAAGTCGGGCCCAGAGACGCTGAGACTGGGGCAGCGTAGGGCACGGAAGCCGCGGTACAAGCGGGAACGCAGCCGGTGTGAGAGACCGGGCTACAAGCGGGCTGGGAGACGCAACAGCGTCGTGAGACAGCTCGACCGCAACCGGCGAAAAAGGCCGGGCAGCTACCGAGGCCGCGAGGCGCTGCGACCGGGATCGTAAGGCGCGGGAAGAAATAAAAAAAATAATAAATAAATAAAACCGCGGAGAACTCAGCTGCAGCCGGGGGAGGAAAGGACCGGACTGCGAGAGGGCTGGGAGGCGCGATTGGAAGCCGCTGAGGGAGAGACAGAGCCCGAGCGAGCGGGAGAGACAGAGCCCGAGCGAGGGGGAACGAGACCGAGCGAGATCCCGCCCAGCGGCTGGAACTGTTCGCCGCCAACGGGTTGTCCCCAGCGCCGGTTGCCCTGCCGAGAAAAGGGAACAAGGAACGCACTGAAGCCGGCGCGCAGGCTGCGAACCCCGAAAGCCAGCGGTCGTCGCCCGAGAGCAAAGCTTACCCCTCCCGCCAGGGGAAGAAACGCGGGAAGCCGCCAGTAGGCGGGGAAGAAGACAGGAGCAGGAAACCGCCATTTTGAAAGTGGGCGGGGAAGAAGACAAGCGCGGGAAACCGCCATTCTTGGAAAAAAAAAAGTAACGAACAAATTCGTTGTTGTTTCTCAGAAAGATAGTGAAGATGCCTAAGCATGGTAACATCAACGACTTCGATTCCGAGGTGGAAGATTGGGCCACGTATGTAGAGCGCATCGAGATATATTGTGAGGCCAATAAAATAGCAGATGATGATAAAGCTCTAACCTTACTAAACTCAATGGGGGCGAAGACATACGGGCTATTGAAGCATCTTCTATCACCAGCTAAACCGGCGGATCAGACTTTCGCTGATATTGTTGCTGTCCTGAAGGATCATTTGAACCCCACACCGCTGATGTTGGCGGAACGATTCAAATTTTATGCGAGAACGCAACGGAAAGAGGAAAGCAACGCGGAATACTTGGTAGAACTGCGTAGATTAGCGAAATACTGCCAGTTTGGGGAAAATCTGACAGAGGCATTGAGAGACAAGTTCGTGTGCGGGTTGTTGAAGGAAGGAACACAAAAGCGACTGCTAGAAGAGAACGATCTTACACTTGATAAGGCTGTCCTTATTGCAGCATCGCACGAAGCCGCAGCGAGAGGCACTGCAGAAATGCAGCTGAAGGCAGCGGTACTCAGCGTGGATCAAATGACTTCGGGTACAACGAAATGTTATCGTTGTGGGAAGACAACACGCGACCAGAACCAATGCTGGTTTAAAAACCAGGAATGTAGGAAATGTGGCAAGCTTGGTCACATAGCTAAAGTATGCCGGTCAGGAAAGAAGACCAGCAACAAAAAAAAGTCACCGCAGGAAAAGTACAGCAAGGTACACAAGGTGGCTGAGAAGAGTTCGGATGAACAGAATTCGGATTCAGACCCAAACGGCCAGGAACTGGGTAGTCTGAGAATTCACAATGCGAGTAAGGAAGCTGACCTACAAATTATCTGGGTCACGCTCAAAATAGCCGGAGTCCAAGTGAAAATGGAATTGGACACAGGATCAGCCCTAACAGTCATAAACCGAAAGGACTACAAGAGGCTATTCTCACATATTCCCTTGAGAGATACCAAGATTGTATTGCAGACATACACGGGGCGAAGAGTATACCCCATCGGAAAGATAAAAGTCAAGGTGAGAGACAAGGGCAAAGAACACCAAGGAATGGACTTATATGTACTACCTGAGGGGGGTCCACCACTTCTGGGACGGGAGTGGATCAAGAAAATAAATATGGACTGGCACTTCCTAAAAGCCATAAAGAGTGAGAACTCGGTGAAGACAATCAGCTCAGACTCTGGAACTGATGATGGTAAGACCAACCCATGTGCAAAAGACAAGGCTAAAATGGACTTGCAGACTAATGTTGGAAAAACGAAGGAGTGCATAAATGCTTATGCTTCAGAGGAGAACAAAGTTTCAGAACAGAATTCCACTGAACAACAACAACATAGTTTGACAGAGAATTCTGAGTCTGTCCAGTCTACAGACATGCACATTTCTGAGGAACACCGGGCTCGAACTCAACTCCATTTCAAACTACAACAGCAATTAGAACAAATGATTCGCCGTCTTGAGCAAGAGATGAATGCAACGAAAAAGTTCTTTGACACAGAGTGGGAGAATCTGGAAAGACAACAGAAGCAGCTGATGGAGAAAATGGAGCAGGAGCACACAAACCGTCTGCGCGAGGAGGCCAAACGAATCAAAGCTGATTCGGTCTCTGAAGGTGCGTGCTCTAATCTGGTGGAGCAAGATGTTCAGCAACTGAAGGCGCTTGTTAGCAGGTTGCAGGCAGAAAAGGCTGATTTGGTTGCCAGGAATTCCGAGCTCCTACTGAAGTTGGGTGCAGCATCACCGGACGATTCATTTGTTGAAATTCGAATGGTGGAGGCTGCAGATGATGGAGAATTAAAAGCAGCAAAGGGGCCCCAGTGCAAGGTTACAAACAGCCCTGTAGCCTATCCGTCAAAAACACAGGATGACGATACTGGGAAACGTCTGATGTCAGAAGAGTTAACGGTCAGCCAACTCCTTCATATGCTGAGGGACAAGACTCTGAAATGGGAAGAACTTGAACACAAGCTTCAATCTTCAAAGGAAAGGGGTTCGGAGCTCTCAAAAGTTATTGAAATAGCTGAGGTTGCAATACAGACTGAGAAGACTGCAGCAGAGCAGCCCTTGGATGCCAAAAGTACGCTGACTCACGTCAATGTAGAACAACAGAATGCTGAAACAGCTGCTCCAGTAGAGGGATTGAATAGTCCTATCAATCAATCTCCGAATGAAGTTGAAGCATTGAAATCACAAATGATGTCATTAGTAAAAGACTTGCAGAAAGCCCAGAAAAAGCTGGATGAAGCTGAACGCATGAAGAAGTCTCTTCAGGAAAGATGTCTGGATTTGGAACAAAAGCTGGCTAACGTTCAGCTGGGTATGGAGGAAATAGAAGACCCTCTCGCTGGCCTAGCTCAGGACGACACCGAATATTACCATGACCTGTTGGACGACACCGAATATTACGATGACCTGTTCTGCCCAGCTTGTGATGAAAACTCCCAAAGTGCAAAAACCATGAAGAATCACAAAAAGTCTAAGGAACACCGGGAGATGGTGGCGCTACTACGGCAAAAGGAGGAAGAGAAGGAGGAACTGTGCATGCAGCTGACAGTGGAGCCCAGAGAGTCTCCAAGAAGCAGAAAAGGAAAAGACGAAGCAGAAGATGATGACCCATCTGAACCATTATCACCTCTACCAGGTCACGCACGTGGTCCTTCTGAACTGAGTCAAATCCGTTTGGAAGTAGAAAAACTTCCCAAGGTACTCGAGCCTTTAGAAGTCAGCAAGGCTGGTTCTGAAGTTACGGAAGTTCAAGCTGTTAAGTCCAGTGAAGGACTATTGGATGAGTCACCCCAGCAAAGTGAACCGACTACACCACAGGTAACTGCTACACCACTGAGGCGTTGTCCAGACCGAGTCAAGAAGCACAGGAGGCGCCTCCACAGAGACTGAATCTGTGAACTGTTTTCCGCAGAGACTACATCTGTGAACTGTTTTTACATGAAGTTGGATATATGTTATGATGTTATGTTTAATGGGGAATAAGTATGTTGTAAGCTAAAAAGGGAGGATTGTAGTGTATGTAACCGTTCTACCTTTAAGAGAACTATTGTATGTAACCGTCCACCTTTAAGAGAACTATTTTAGGTGTTGCACTACTTTATCTTGGCTGCGGTATACTGTAATACCGGTGGTGACCACACCGGTATATAAGTGCTGTGTAATGAGTTATTGGGCAGATTCACCCTGACCTTCGAATAGTAAAGTCCTGTTAAAGTTTACTCTTGTAGCCTGTGTAATAATTTGCAATATAACACACAGATTTTACACATTCCATTGTAATTGTACTTGTACTGGTTACATATGGTGAATAGAATTGAATTGAATTGAATTCTTGACAGATCGGAAGTGCCGGTTTTCAGCGCATGCGCTTGGCATGCCTGAAACTGGCACTTGCGAGGCCCCTATGCGTGTGTACACAGCTCGTACACACCCGTAGGGATCGGAAAATACGAGCCAATATCCAACTCCTCAGCACATAGTGGGTGCAACATTTATGATCCACAGGAGGCCCTGCAGCAACTCATTTCAGTTACTTGGAAAATACCTCGCTCCCCTTTGACTTCTACCACCAAGAACGATTAGCAGCAATATCATGGGAACACCAAGATCTGAGTTTCCCCCAATGTCACATAATACCCTAACTTGGGCATACATTGCTGTTTCTTTATCATCGCTGGCTCAATATCCTGGAATTACGTACCGAACACCATCAGCACATGGACTGCAGCAATTCAAGGAGAAGGCCCACCACAAGCTCCTTGGGGCAACTGGGAAAATGAGTGTAAGAAATGTGGCCTTGGCAGCAAAACCAAGAAAAAAATAAACATACTGAAGATATGTGTGTCAACATAATTTGTACAGTCATTGATTATACAGAGCCAGGTTCATAAATCAAGCTACTTCATGCATTTCCTCAATTGAGCATGCTCAAAAATACAGTATTTAATGTAGGAAAGTTTAACGTTCATTTTTCTAAAAGTTTATGAAAATAGTTCAGTGTATTTAAATCCAGTTCTACTGTCACTTATGAAGAAAAAAACTGCATTTATTACTTGGAGACTCTTTTCAATAAGATAATGCAAGACATTTATTTTCAGTTTAACTTGGCAATTGTTTTGGCAATAAAATCACGGTGCGGCATTTCATAACCCGCCTGTCAAGGTAATTGCAGCCTCAGTGTAAGCAAACGAAGGGTGAAATGAGCTGCATATTCAACATTTTTTGTGGTAATATATCTGTTACATTTTTTCATTGTTTATAACAGTTTGCAATCCCCAAAATATTAACAATATTTGGCCTCTTACAAGTTGTACTGTCAGACATCTATAGAAACTGCGGAAAATAATGACCAGACTTTTGGAGGTGGTTAGTTACCTCACCAATTTAGTCATGATTTAATTGTTAGAACAGCAAAGGTTTCTCGGTACAGTTGCTGTAAATCAGCGCTGTAGTTTAATATTGCACTCGCAACTGAATTGATTCTTAACTCTTTGAAGCCTACAGTCGTACTGAGACACACCCAGAGCTAATACAAGGGTAATACATTCTATTTTGAGTAGAATTCATTTATTTTATTCCTGTTGTGTTCTACAGAGTGTTTATAGAATCCACTTGTACCTTTCCTCAGTTGATTGCAGTGCAAGGAATGGGATGCAAAACATTATAATGTGAGCTGAAGTCAGGCTTGGTGGGTTTTTTAAAGTTATAATACTGGATGCATACCATGCTGCTGTTCTCTTTTCTACCTCTCCAAGCTGATAAATCTAGCTGGTCCTAGGATTCAAGTTTAAGTTTGTAATACTGTGAGAAATAAATCAGCCAGCCATTTATGACAGACAAAACATTGATGCAAAAACCAGCCCTTTATAAGCGTCTTGCACTGTATTTGCTAATGATTGGTTGTCTGAACAGGGAATGACTGAATTATAAAATACTTGCAACATACTGGTATTGAGTGGTTTCAACAACTGCATCTTTTGCAGGAGCATTTTTCAAACAAACTATATTTAATTTAACAAACGTTTGAGAAGACTGCCTTAAATCATATCTGTAAGAGGACATAATTACAACAACATTAAGGACTAAAAAAGTTAGGGTGATGACTGAGCCCAGTGGAACTGGAGCAGTGTCCTTTTACTGTTTGGAATTTGGTTCAAATCCAGCCTAGAAAGTCAGATGTTGATGTGAGTTTATACAATCTCAATCCAATCTCATGAGCATGTCCACAGTACGAGACTGCCCGGGCCCTAATAATACACAATTGGCAATAAAACAAATCGGGCAAAAACGAAGCTATTTCGATAACCAAAGCATTAAAACTTGGTTATACGATTTCTGCTCACTGTGACGCTTCACTTTCTCCTCCGAACAAACCTGTTTCAATGCAAGAGCCTAATGTCGGAGCTTTAAAAACAGACTGCTTTCAGCCCAGTTCTACTCTGATGCTGCAAATCAGAAGTGAACTTTTACTCTTTTACTGGTCTAATTTAGAGTTCTGATAGATGGAGCATTGAAAAGATTATTCGATAGATAACAACTGGGAATAAAGTGAGTTCAGATTGTGTTATACTGTGTTGGTTACAGAAGGTGGTCCCGTAGACAACAAGTTTCAATGAGGGAACAAATAAAGAATAAAACTTCAGCCTAAAGACAGATACATTAATTCACTTGAGCAGCAAGTGACAACTGAAGGAGATGTTGAGAAGAAAATGTGGTGTCAAATTGAAAAAGCAACTTCGGTCTATTTGATAAGATCTGGAGAAGTCAAAACATTAGTACTGAAATGATGAATATCTACAGCTCTGTAATTGTAACAACATTGTTCTACAGAACTGAGATAAGGTCCCTAAAGATAACTCTGAGGGGGTGGGGGGAGAAAGAGAGAAAATATTTTAATTACGGTGCCCTGAGGCAAAACTAAAATTAAATGATTTTTTAGCATTTTGAGTAATTAACCCACCAAACATGAAAGCCGGCATACAAATATTGTGATATGTCAAGAGATGAAGAAAAAAAAGGTTACTTTTATTTTATTTTTAAAATTCTCATCCTTGTTTTCAAATCCCTCCATGGACTCACCCCTCTCTATCTCTGTAACCTCCACCAGCCCTACAACCCTCTGAGATTTGATTTATTCAATCACCCTCCTGATTCCCATGGTGAGGTCTGAGGCCTCGAGTTTAGTTATGATGTGTGGCCCCATTGTGAACCAGGAGTACAGGATGATGGACAGGAAGTAAGGTACACAATTGTAACATGAAAACCAATGGACCACGAGGTTTGGGGACTTCAGGTAACTATTAACTTGAAAGGAAACTTGGATAGTTCAACAGAGCAATTAAAAAACAAAACTAGTAGTTTATTCAGTGTAGTTACATACAATCTGTAGTGCAGGTACTACCTAGAATGTCCTAAAAGACTCCCCACACTACCTTTCCAGGCAGGACCCATCTCGGTATGCTAACCACGTCCTATTAGAAAGCTATACACTGCCTGCTAGTCCACTTCACCACAGAGCCATTTCACTACTGTTTAATAGTACGATGAACGTGAGAAACTTTTTTTGTGGATCTGATTTCCAATCAGAAGGCTGTATCTGGGAGGAAAAAATGCCCAATCATAAAATTAGAATATGTCTTTAAACACCTGAATTGTTCTATTTGTTTAGTAATATTTGAATTCATCAGCATTGTCCAGTTACCAATCACCAATCAATTGTTGCTATTTAGACATGGAGCTTCCTATTCGTAAGCCTTGTTCCCACAAGTTGGGAGTAGAAATTCACCAGTGACATGCACAGAATGACTGTGGTGCATTCTGGGAGTTGTGCACAGTGTGACGCACACATATAGTGACACACATGCACACTGGATAAGCCTGCATCTCAGTCGGAAAGATGATACAGGTCCTGGCAATGTAACAGAACTGGAGCACCAAGCCAGAGAGTGGGTCAGGCAACTGGAGGGAAACCATCTTGCAGAGTTATCAAACACAGAAAGAGCAACTGTATGGTTAAGTTTAATATTTTGTGTTATTTTTTGACACTTTTATGTTAGAAAATTAATTTTACTTCTATGGCTTTGTGTTATTTGAAAGCAACATGTTAGCTAAATGCCATTCAAAAATACTTTGAACAATTTCACGACTTTCCTTTTTCCTCCTTAGTAGTTGTTAATTGGTAGGGTTTTTTTTGCTGTTTGCTGATTCTTCACGAGTAGTTTTCCTACTGGCTTACTGCCTTTTATTGGTAGCTTTCCAATATTGGAATTAATTGGCATTATTGAGTGAACAGTGATTTGTTTTTCTTGCATTTCTATAAACATTATATCTGAGCCAATCAAGTGGAAGTGTGATGATCACCTTACATGTGTAACACTTTCAAGCATGAGGCATTTTCCCAAGCACTTATGGACACACGCTAGATGCAAGACTTTTACCATCTCCGATACTATTGCACATGGGAAGTCAAGACCAAGAGTAGTCTTCAGGTGAAGCATGATTACTGGGCCGGAGATAATTGAAACAGGATGCACAGACATAATTCAGTCTGTATATTGCCGTTATGTAGTCTAACTTTATTTTTACATATACAGGAAACTTTGTGCTATCTGGAGGTGAGCTATCCGGCAATCTGGAGCCACCGGCAAAAATCAGCAGCCGTTTTTTATTCTTTTTGTTTGTTTTTTTTGCTTTGTTTGAACAGTCAAGCTGTGCAAGGTCTGTAGCTATAGCAACAGCTTCAGCTACAGAGCTTTAGGGCCACACCCGAGTGTTTAGAAGCTGTTGCTAAGCAACAGTGTTTGTTGTCAAATACGGAGATAAGAATCTCTGTATCTCTCAACATTAACTCTGGAGAGTACGGAAGTTTTGAGGCAACGGCAGCAGCTCGGTCCCGTGGGTGCCGGATAGCACAAAGTTTCCTGTATTTGATTTGGTATCATTTACAACATATTTAAAATTTTACAACTGCATGTACTTCCAGTGTCCACATTCATAATGGATATTGCCTACATAAATTTGTAATACTGTAATTACACTTTCCTGCCAAAAGTGATTCTATAGTGCCTCCACTGACAGGAAAGTGAACTTACAGTGTGACGTTTACATATGCAGTTTCCATTATAAATGTGAACGAAGAGTTTCATAATGGCAAAAGTTGATGGGACGTGCATGCAGGCATAATATATAGATTAGAACATGCATGCATGGATTTTGTATCACAGCAGAATGCCAAGGCAGGTAACTTCTTGGGAATCCTACCGACTAATAGACAAAGAAATGTAGAAATGACGACGGTAATTGTTAGAGGTTCTGATCATTGAAGAGCACTTACCCATTCTTTTCATGCAGTTTAGTAATTTCAGTGGTTTGGACCATTATTTGTTTTTCCAATTTATTTGTCGAGAGAGAATTTTCCAAAAGCTGAAGCTCAAGTCTTGATGTTTGATTCAAAACCTGGAAAAATTAGAGGGAAATGTTTTTACAAGGAAGAAAAACAAGGTTTTAAAATGCTCTAATCCTATTTTAATTAGACATGATAAAGTTTGTTTCTAATATATTTGGAGTGTTTCTCTTGGCACATATAAAAATATTGATTTTCTTTTCTTTAATAGGCTGTTTCTAACAAAATTGTTTCCTCAAACTTTTAAAGTTAATGTATTTTGACATCTGAAATGGCGAATTTGTTTTTGAGATGGAGCAGCAATGGTATGAGGGGATTTTATGCCTGGAAAGAACAGAAATATTTGAAAAATGAAAAGGAGGTGGTACATGCAAATATTTTCCCTGAATAAGAGTGTGATAGCTTGTAAGGTGAAGTAATAATAAATGATGCAAGTCCTGGAAAGGAGAGCAATAATTTGGAAAATGTAGGGGTTGGGGAGTGGTACAGAGATTCATTACTTGATATGAACAAAGTCTGCCCAAAAGATGAAGAGGAAATGCAGGAAGATAATTGCCCTGCAGACTACGGAAGGAGTAATCTGCGGAAGAAAAATACAGTAATGCAAGATAAGGGTCAGAGACTCCCAGGTTTCCCCTCACCAAATAGGATTGAATCATATAAAAGCAAAATACTGTGGATGCTGGAAATCTGAAATAAAAACAGAAAAATGCTGGAAATACTCAGCAGGTCAGGCAGCATCTGTGGCGAGAGAAACAGAGTTACCGTTTCAGGTCGATGACCTTTCGTCGGAACTGTGAAAAGTTGAGATGGAACAGATTTTAAGCAAGTGCCGAGTCAGGGAAAGTGGGGGAGGGGAGGTAAGATCAAATGGGAAGGTCTGTGATGGGGTGGAAGGGCAGGAGAGATTAAATGACAAAAGGGATGATGGTGCGAGGCAAAAGGAGATGGTATAGGTAGACTACCCTTTATCCGGACTTCCGAAAACCGAAACCCTCTAAAAACCGAAGGTTTTTTCGGTCAGCGTAAGTCGTGCGCACGACATGACCAGAGTGGCGCACGACTTACAGGCCTAGCCGGATAAGGGATAGTGTAGCATTTTTCCGCACTTCTGAAAACTGAAATCTTTATCCGCACATCCGAAACCAGAAAACCTCTGAAAGCCGAAAGTGGAGCAAAGCATGACTTCTGAAAACCGAAATGCGCACGACCACGACCCCCGCCGACCCCCGGCCGAACCCGACCCCCGACCCCCCCCGCCGTACCCCACCCCCGCCGAACCCCACCCAATTTCGGATAAGAGATAGTGTACCATCCTTTATCCGCACATCCGAAACCAGAAAACCTCTGAAAGCCGAAAGTGGCGCAAAGCATGACCCGACGCTGCCGATGCTTGACCCACGCAGGTGTTATGCTGCTCTGTGTGATATTTGCTGCTCTCTTAGATATTTGCTGCTCTCTTAGATATTTGCTGCTCTCTTAGATATTTGCAGCTCTCTTAGATATTTGCAGCTCTCTTAGATATTTGCTGCTCTCTTAGATATTTGCAGCTCTCTTAGATATTTGCAGCTCTCTTAGATATTTGCAGCTCTCTTAGATATTTGCTGCTCTCTTAGATATTTGCTGGCTTTTAACAATTTGTGAAAATGCTAAAAAGAGCTGCAGATACCCCAATGGGTAACAGTGAGAAGCAGAGAAGGAAGCATCGCTCATTATCGATATCGCAGAAAGTGGAGTTATTGCAGAAGCTTGATCGTGGTGTGTCTGTGCGACATCTTACTGAAGAATATGGTGTGGGAAGTACCACCGTATATGACTTAAAGAAACAGAAAGACAAGTTGTTGAAATTTTACACTGACAGTGATGACCATAAACTAATGAAAATTAGGAAAACATTGCATAGGGCAAAAAATGAAGATCTTGACCGTGTGCTGATTGAGTGGATTTGACAACGCAGAGGTGAACGTGTGCCACTGACTGGTTTGATGGTCATGAAGCAAGCTAGAATATACCATGAAGAACTGAACATTGAAGTTGAGTGTGAATATTCAGAAGGTTGGCTGCATAAATTTAAGAAGTGTCATGGTATAAGATATCTGAAAATCTGTGGTGAAAAAGCTTCTGCTGATCATGAAGCAGCTGAAAATTACATAGATGAGTTTGCAAAAATAATATCGGATGAAAACCTCGGTCCTGAACAAATTTACAATGCTGATGAAACAGCTCTGTTCTGGCGCTACGTTCCTGGAAAAACATTAGCAACGGCTGATGAGAGTGCACCAGCAGGTTTTAAGGATGCTAAGGACAGGTTGACTGTTCTTGGGTGTGCCAATGCTGCAGGCACACACAAGTTAAAGTTGGTAGTGATTGGAAAAAGCCAACATCCGAGATGTTTGAAAGGTGTATGCAATTTACCTGTGCATTATTATGCGAGCAGGAAAGCATGGGTAACCAGAGGAATATTTTCTCACTGGTTCAATAACCACTTCGTACCAGCGACACGAGCTCATTGCAGGCAAGTTGGACTGGAAGAAAACTGCAAAATGTTATTGTTCCTGGACAACTGCTCCGCACATCCCCCTCCTGAACTTCTTGTGAAAAGTTATGTTTTCGGCATTAACTTTCCCCCTAATGTGACATCTTTAATACAGCCTTGTGACCAAGGAATTTTACGCTCCATGAAGAGCAAGTATAAAGACGTTTTTTTGAACTCTATGCTTGATGCAATCAACAGAGGCGAAGGAATCCAAAGCTTCCTGAAAGAATTCAATGTTAAGGATGCCATTTATGCAGTTGCTAATGCTTGGAACGATGTTGACAAACCAACATTAAAAAATGCTTGGCACAGACTTTGGCCTTCAACGATGTTTCATGAAGATGGACCTGCAGATGACGAGTTTGAAGGATTTCCTGTCAGTCAGGAGAAGATGATGATATCAAACCTCCTCACTTACGCCAAAGGTTTATCATCCGAAAGTGTAAATACGTTAGAGGAAGCTGACATCGAAGAAGTGCTGAACATTGACAATGATGCACCTGTTGTGAATTCGTTGAGTGATGGGGAAATTGCTGAAATGGTGTTAAATAAAGACAAGCATGAGGACAGTAGTGATGATGATGATGACATTGTGAACACAGGTGACAAAATCCCCATAGACGATATGGTGACAATGTGTGATCAGTTAATTGCTGGCCTTGAAAAACGTGCATTTATCAGTGAGCAAGAGATTATGCAAGTTTACTCAATTAAAGAGAGACTGCTTAGACAGAAACCAATGTTAATGAGACAGATGACACTGGAAGAAGTCTTTAAAAAGGCCGTCTGTCGTAGTCATGCTTCATCACTTGAGAATCCTGTTCCTGGCCCATCTTCAGATGTCCAACTCCAACCTGATGACAATGATGACAACACTGATGTACCATCTTCTCCAAGATCCTCAAGCCAGATGTAATGTACCTTTATTGCATGTTTATGTACAGGTATTTAGCTTAGTTTGTACCTGTACATGTTTGAAGTTTTACTGAATGTTTTCCTTACAAATAAACTGTACTACAGTATTTATCCCTGTAACTACAGTATTTATAGTCGTTATTTTCAGATAAGGGATAGTGTATCCTTTATCCGCACTCCCGAAAACCGAATTACCTCTGAAAACCGAAGTGTTTTCGCGCACCTTCCGAAAACCGAAATTTTCCTAAAACCGAAACACGGCTGGTCCCGAGGTTTTCGGATAAAGGATAGTCTACCTGTAATGGGACAAGTAAAGAAACAAAAGATGGGTCAAGAAGAGGTGTAAATGGCATTAGCAGAATCGTCAACAGCTGCTGTCTTGGAAAAAAATGGGGGCAAAGGTTATGATCTGAAATTGTTGAACTCAATGTTGAGTCCAGAAGGCTGTAAAGTGCCTAATAGAAAGATGAGGTGCTGTTCCTCGAGCACACATTGAGCTTCATTGGAACAGTGTAGGAAGCAGAGGTCAGAGTGGGAGTGAAGCGGAGAATTAAAGTGACAGGCAACCGGAAGGTCGTGGTCATGCTTGCAGACTGAACGGCGGTGTTCCGCAAAGTGGTCTCCCAATCTGCGTTTGGTCTCCCCGATGTAGAGGAGACTGCTTCTTGAGCAGTGAATACAGTATATTAAATTGAAAGTAGTGCAAGTAAATCGCTGTTTCACCTGGAAGGAATGTTTGGGGCCCTTGACAGTGAGAAGGGAGGAGGTAAAAGGGCAGGTATTGCATCTTTTGAGCTTGCACAGGAAGGTGCTGTGGGAAGGGAAGGGGGTGTTGCAGGTGATTGAGGAGTGGACCAGGGTGTTGCAAAGGGAAATGTCCCTTTGGAATCCTGAAAGGGGAGGGGAGGGGAAGATGTGTTTGGTGGTGGGATCATGCTGGAGGTGGCGGAAATGGTGGAGGCTGATCGATTGCATGTGGAGGCTGGTGGGATGGAAGGTGAGGACAAGGGGAACTCTATCGTGGTTCTGGGAGGGAGGAGAAGGGGTGAGAACAGAAGTGCGGGAAATGGAACAGACATGGTCGAGGACCCTGCCAACCACGATGTAGGGGAATCCTCGGTTGAGGAAAAAGGAAGACATATCGGAAGCACTGGTACGGAAGGTAGCATCATCAGAACAGATGCGACAGAGACGGAGAAACTTGGAGAATGGAATAGAGTCCTTACAGGAAGCGGGGTGGGAGGAAGTGTAGTCAAGGTAGCTGTGGGAGTCAGTGGGCTTATAGTGGATATTCGTTGATACCCTATCCCCAGAAATGCAGACAAAGAAGTCGAGGAAGGGAGGAGTGTGAAGGTGAGGGAAGGGTGGAAATTGGAAGCAATTTTCCAGTTCAGGGCGAGCAGGAAACGGCACCTTGAATTATATAATGTGCTTTGTGCCAATTTTATACTCGCTTTTCCCCCCCCCCCCCCCCCCACAAAGAAAAAGGAGTGGCTCATGTTGGTACAGGATTCCACCAGCCCTAGGCGTCCTTCCAGTACCTTGCCTAAGTAGCCATTTTTCATGCCTTGACGATGATTATTAACAGCTTATACTGCCGTAGGTGGCATCATGGTTCTATCCTCACCTGACATCCACAAACCGGCACTGCGAGCATGGGGTTGCTGGATGGTGATCTGAAGTGTATTTTCCTCCCTTAGTCCAGAGGGCATTGCGGCCAATTGTACTGCATAGTACCCCCTTCAGATCAGGTAAGTCATAATAAACTGTAGATCAAACCCGAGACCATCCTGGTCCCTATGGCTCAGCTATTCATTGGAAAGGTTGCTAAACTAACCTGGTGTGTGTATGTGTTTTTAACTTGCAACGTTACCAGTGGAGATTTGAGGCGCGAACAGTTTTGATCTGTCTATCGCACAAGAAAGAAAAATAAAACATTCTTGGGTTTATTTCATTTGGTCCATTGAGGCACTGGAGGGTGTTCTAGCACAAGTGTTATTCCACAGTTCTGTCCACGAGTGGTGTTACTGTATTAGGGAACTGACAACCTATTGATCTAGAAAAACATTTCTAGTAATCCATGTCCCAAGAAACAGGTTCATTTTTAAGTATAGCAGCAGATGTATGATCTATTAGGTTACAGGTGTAGTAATGTGGTCACAAAAGCCTTCAGGTACAACTTTTAATCAATCCAAATTCCTAGCCAAATCACAGACGATGTGTAGTACATTTGAAGGAACCAAACAATGACTTGTGGAAGGGAAATCTTGAACAACATGCATACAATAAAATATCAACTAGGTGATATAACCAGTGACAAAATATAATATCGTAATCTACTTTTTAATTTTTAAAAAAGTTCACCACCTGGTTGCCTTGGCAAAATAAGGTCCAGCATGAGTGTTTAGGGACAGTGAGGGGAAAGCAGAAGAAGAGATGGAACAAAGGACTAACCCAGTATAAAAAAGAGCTAACATGAAAAGATAGTACGGAAACCGAAAGTGGGAAAAGTTGAAACAGACTGATGCAAGGAGATTAAAAAGAGAAACAATAATTTTTTAATGTTTAAACAAGATTTGACTAATGGGATGGGGCAGGGTTCAGTTAATTTCACATTCTTAAAAAGAAAAAGGGAAAACTCATCCTACATTGTTTTAAGTGCACAAAATCTCTGACCCAGGATGAACGACCATTCTCCAAGTTTTAGTGCCTAGTAGTGCCTCTGTTTATGCAGCTTGTAGTGCAGCATTTATTTTTGTGGAATGGGACAGCTGTTCAAACAGAGCAATGGTAGATATTGAATGTAAATTTTTCATAGATTAAATTACTACCCCGATTAAATTTGATGCATTGCTTGGTCTGATTCCCCCTCGTTAGCGCAAAACAATAAAGTGATGTATTTACTCGTACTTTCATTTCTAAGCTTTTTCAGTTAAGCTTCACATGTACAAGTTTTACTGAGAATTGGAGGAGGTATATTTGCTAGTAATGATACCGTGATTGTTATACTGTTTGCTCACCCCACCAAATTTTTAGTATGAGCTCGTGCACATATAGCTATTTTTCTCTTGCATTCAGATTTTAACATATAGGGCAGCACACTAATGGGGTACTGTGGGATTTGCCACACATGTTAGTAACACTTAATTAAGCTCATCGTCAAAGGTCAGTGCGACTTAATTTCACACTTACAGCTGATCAGGTTCTTCTGCAAAAATGTTAGTTCCCTTAGAAATCAGTAGTTTGGTTAATCTCCTTGTGTTGTCAATTAAGCCTTTAACTGAATGTTACACTTTGGTATCCAGATGAAAGGAGCAGTAACAGTTTAATGTTGAAATTAAGATCATGTGCTATCCTCTGCTGATTAACACAGCATGAACCTCTTTTGAACTTCTTAACTTGCCTTTACTTTGCCTTTTGAGTTCTCTGGATTCAATCATTGAGAAAACTTAATTACTTATGAAGGGGAATCCAAAAGCAGTGGGTATTTTCCCAAAGCTTCAATTTTAATGGAATCTATTTATCTTGTGTGAAATCTGAAGAATTGGCACATCTCTTTATTGGCGAATTTGTTTTTAAAAAGACGCTTTTGGAATTCTATCATGAACTGGTTATTTTCCGGGGTTGGGGGGGGGGGGGGTTGCATACTGTACATAAGTGCATAAATCCCTTTCCAGAAATTCTGAGTTCAGCACTGTATTGGGACTGGGCTATTTTTTTCTCACCGAACTGAAATATGCATTTTGTTTAAATATCCATTCAGTGAAGAGTGCACAAGAGGGAGGTTCCTTTGCTAAATCCAATTTCAGTTAACTTATGGTGCCTGATGCTTAGAATCAGACTTACAGGAAACTTTCTGATATCCGGCACTGACGGGACCGAGCTGGTGCTGTAACATCAAAAGTGCCGGGCATACCAGAGGTAATGTTTAAACATACGGAACTGAGAAGCTCCGTGTGAATCAACAAACCCTGTTGTTTACAACAGCTTCAAAACAGTCGGCTGCAGCTGCAAGCGTCTGCAGCTGAAGCTGTTGCTTGACTGGGAAAAAAAAAAGCAACGAGAACTAAAAAAACATATAGAAAACAGCTCCTGATTTTTGCCGTTAGATCAAGTATTCCGGACATATAACCTCCGGATAAACCAAAGTTTCCTATACCATGTTGTATTGTGCCCACTTTGCATCCAGTATTATGCTGCAGGATTGGTGGTAACAACGAATAGCGATGATCAAGATGAACTTTTTTTTAATTAAGATGCTGATCTGAAGAGTATTAATTTTAAAAAAGCCCCAATATCTTTGAATAGGGCTGTACTTTCTATTTAATTCCTTTCATTCTTCACAAACTAGGTTATCTATTAAAAGATTTCATTGCACCAAGTATGACATCAGTTTACTGTGCTTTCAATTTAATCCATTATGTAAGTAATAATGCAGTATGGTTGTGCAATAAATGATAGTTTTTCCCCATTCTATTTGTTTCAGTTAATAGATATGTCAATTTCCCAGCTACAATAATAACTTAATGGCTGAAAATACACATCCATGTTTGCATTGGTGTTGCAAATAGGTCTGAATTTTGTGCTCGTATTGCATGACACGATCAAGTCAATTTCATTTTCTGTCAATTCCAAACTTAAATTGACACCAGTGCTACTTCCCGATCTCTTTAATAAATTTGAATAAATTCTGTTTATGCCACAATTCAAAAAAAATCTCATGGCTGTTTTCAACCATGTCCCTGTGTTTTTTAAAAAAAACAAAGGGCCGTAATTTTATTCTGACTTTTTAAAAAACGTTATAGAGAGCAAATCAAAGATTTGAGGCTCTCCCATGGGGAAAAGGTAAACCTGAAAGAAAGATGAACAAACTTTTAAAAAAATATAACTTTTTTTAAAGTCTCTTAAAAGTTGTTATTTTTACTATAATGAAGAAATTTGACACGCCACAAAATTAAAATTAGTTTTTCAGGGCCATAACTTTTGTTTAGCAGTCAATACGCTGTTAAACCCTCAGTTACACCTAATCCACTTTTAATGGGGTATTGAACAGCGATATTACCACGGAAAAGCCCAAGTTTTTGTCAGTTTTCCTGATTTAGCTGATTACACTGATTGCTGGTGGGGGGGCGGTGGCGGAGACAACGCAGCCAGTGTCGGGGCAGTGAATGACTGGCCACAACTTCAGGATTTCCACGTTGGGATTCGCATGCACTAATTCCTGAAGTTGCGGTCAATTTCAAAGGGGTAATAACAGCGAATGCTATTCATTCGCTGTTATAACCCACTGCAAATTCCGGGCCAATCACTCCTATTTCTTTAATACTTCATGCCTCACCATTAAGGAAAAAACAATGGGAAAATTCCAGACCTTAGCCAGGTATTGAGTGGAGTTGAAGCTGTTCGCACAGTGGAAGGGAAAAGTCTGACGAGAGCATCGTTTTAAAAAACTCTAACATACCTTGCTGCAGGTGAATAAAATGAGCATTGTCAGAAGCCTAGCAGCTTGGAAACTACCTGATCTCTCTGCTGAGGAATCGTTTTGAGCCAAATCTTAACCTGCTATGATATTAAACTGCATCCAATGACGCCAAACTATTTGACACCTACATATCTAGATTAATTGTAAAGGCCAAAAATCCATACCTGTGCTTCCACATTTGTTAATTTACGGGTTTGTTCAGCTGTCTGAGTGAGTAGGTTTGTTCCTATTTCTAGCATGGTTGCTGTATGGTTTTGCACTACATTCTGCTGGATCTGCACCATTTCACTCTTCATATTGTCTTGAATGTAGCTTTCAAGCTATAATGGGGAAAACACAGATTTCAGTGCATTTCCTGAATTCTAAAATTGAGGTTGAAAAATATTTCCTGATCCCAAAGATATCCAAGCAGAACTCCAGAATATTCGCCCACCTTCACATTAATTCAACCCCAGCCTGCTGTCCTCTGCAGACTCGGGGACCATAATACCACTGTCTGTCCATCGCCATATCTAAAGACATGGATCATATTCCTGCTCAAACTGCTTGTGTCGAAAAAAAAAGTTACGCTCAATGAATCTGTCTTCACACAGGTACTTTGAGTCTTGTCTCATAACTTCGAGCCCTAAGTCCCAGATTCAGCTTAATAACCGACTCTGAATCCTGTTCAATACAGCAATATCCTTCTGAAGGTTGGGTGCTGAAAATTGCACACAATATGCCAGAAAGAAAAAAAACATAGCTCCCAATATGTAGTACATTCTTTTATTGACATTAAAATATATCTATCATTACTTAACCCATCTGCTTAGTTGATCCAGTCTTTTTGAATGCTGTTTGATTGTTTATAAATGTCACCTGACACAGCTCAGGCAGACAGTTTTCCATTTATCACTACGTGCTTCCCAATGCCAAGCCAGTTTTCAATCCAACTAACTAATTTGCCATTAATCCATGGCTTGAACTGATTTTGAAAGGTTTTTTTAAAAAGTCTTCTGGAGATTTCTCTCATAATCTGGAAGTCCAAGTAAATTATATCCACTGATTAGGTATCATCCGCTAGTTTGGTTACCTCTTCAGAGAATTCTAGCTGACCAGTGAACAACGACCTATTGTTTATAAATCCACGCTCACTGCACGTTGGCCTGGAAATTGCGGTCGGAGGCTTGCCGCCCGCATACGCCTCCGAACTGCAAGAAAATGACGTACTGTACTTGCCTGATGGCTGCAGAGCTTCGGACTCTTGCGGCCCTGGGCCTGCGGGCGTGCGCCTGCGTAAAGGCTCACGCATCCCAGGAGCGCATGCGGTTTGCAAGCGTCCCTGGGATCATGTGGGCCAGGCCAACCAATGACAAAGGGGGATTCCCATTATGCTTATGGGGATTCCATTTACGTACGGAATCCCCATGAGCATAATAGGAATCCCCTAAAAAACACAATCACAACACTGAAATAAAAATAAATAATTACAGGTTCTAAATTTTTTTTAAACCTTTAATTAAACATTTAAAATAAAAATGTAATTTTTTGAAAAATAAATTTAAACATTTTTAAACGGGAAAAAAAAACCTAATCTAATTTTAAATGCTAGTGAATGTTTAAATCATTTTCAAAATTTTATTTTAACATTTATTTTAACCCTTGCGCTGGTAAAAGAAGGCCTTGCGCCTGCTTTTACCAGGCGTAAGGGTTTTGTGGGTATTTGCTGGGCAGTAGTTGGACAAATAGCCCAACTCTGCACCAGCAAAAGTGACTTTACAGCGGATGCGTATGATCTGTCGAGAAGAAACTTGATAGATCGCAAGTTCCGGGTTTTCGCGCATGCGCATCGTACACGGAAACTTGCGGGGCACTTACGACGTTGTACGCTACCTACGTCATAGGCCCTGTAACATCCAGGCCATTATGGCCTCTACAATTTAGGATAGCATACCATGGAATACTCTCAAGCATTTTACCCACTTCTGATGAGCAAACTGATCTGCAATTTTCAGGCTTATCTTTTCATAAAATATTGATGTAATGTTTCCTAGTCCCTGCAGCTCCTAAAATTATTAACCACAGCCTTGCTTTTTTTCCTTGAGGACTCCATGATGTATTCAACTAGGAGAGGAGGTTGGAATCAGAGAGGCATTTATTCCTGATCTATTCTTTTATAGCTATTCATAGTTGGCTGAGGGCAGCATTGACAGTGGTCACTCAGCTGTAGTTGAAACATGTGCTAAGTAGAAAATTGAGAAATTTCATTACCCGAAAATTTACAACCAGAATTTTTACTTGCTTAACACTGATATTTTTCCAGTTTGCTAGTGTTTATAGTTTTGTATTATAGTTGTCAGTGACATTCACCCCTAATGAACTCGATGGTGAAGGTTGGAAATAGCTTTTTTTTGTCATTTGCACAACTTATGTTTAATTTTTTTTTTCCACAATTTTATTCATTCATGGAATATGGGCGTCACTGGCAAGGTAGGGGACTCGATGACAATGCCATTTAATGCCAAGGGGAGGTGGTTAGACTCTCACTTGTTGGAGATGGTCATTGCCTGGTACTTGTGTGGTGCGAATGTTACTTGCCACTTATCAGCCCAAGCCTGAATGTTGTCCAGGTCTTGCTGCATGTGGGCACAGACTACCTCATTGTCTGAAGAGTTTTGAATGGAACTTAACACTGTGCAGTCATCAGCGAACATCGACACTTCTGACCTTATCATGGAGGGAAGGTTATTGATGAAGCAGCTGAAGATGGTTGGGCCTTAAACACTGCCCTGAGGAACTCCTGCAGCGATGTCCTGGGGCTGAGATGATTGATCTCCAACAACCACAACCATCTTCCTTTGTGCTAGGCATGACTCCAGCCAGTGGAGAGTTCCCCCCACCCCCCCTTCCCGATTCTCATTGACTTAAATTTTACTGGGGCTCCCTGATGCCACACTCGGTCAAATGCTGCCTTGATGTCAAGGACAGTCACGATTTCAAAGTACATGCACAGAATTTAAAATCATTTGAACATACAAAATTGATGGGCAGGAAAGGGCCAGCTGGTCCATCAAGCTGCCCCACACTCATGATGCCTGACGCAGCATGACTAGACACCTCCTACCCCTCTCCCGGAGCCATGTAATCTCCTGGGAGTTTGAAGGATAATAACTGTTTTGCACTGTAAAAAAAATTAGTGATGGAGCCTCATAATTACTATAATTTAAACTATAAGCTGTTAGGATCATCTATTGTTTTAATGGTTATTCATCTGCTAACACATCATTATCTGCTTAAAGTTATACAGTTGAAATATTGTTTTATTTGTGCACATTTTCCAAATGGTGCTGTTTCAAATCCACAAAGGTCAGATTGACAATAGTTCCATTCAATTTTAAAATAAATGAGCAAAAATAATAACTTGGTAATATTGCCAGGGACATCGTGGTCATGTTAAGTTTTTAAATGATTTTGTAACTGTGTCCCACATGAAATGGTCAGAATCTCCACATAGGAACTAGAAACTGAAATGACAGTTCAGGTACACAGCTTAAGCCTGCTCGTAGATTATTCAATTAGCAATTTAAGTTTAATTTCCAGAAAGTTCCATTTAGAATTTTTGTAAAATGTGAAACCAACAAGTACAAATGTAAATTTTTGAAAGTTAAAGGTTATCATTTGCTGTATCCATAAATCCTTTTTTATGGTATGGGGAACAAGTAGGACAGCGGGATAAGATCAGAAGAAAAGCACCAATGCAGCTTGATGGGGCAAATGACTCCCTTCTGAGACGTAATGTAGGATTTTATGAGACTCCAGTGTTCTTCAGTGACAGGCAGGCAGTAGGAAAACTCCAGTCCTTTACAAGCAGTTCGATTTGTGTCTAGCGCATTGTTCATGATTTAAAGTGATTGATTAATACAACTTGCTGCTCTTTTCGAATTCCTCATAAGGTTTGGAAATATTGCCAAATTCAGTGAAACACTATACAAATGAGCAGCTCCGTATAGATATACAATGAGAGTCTTTCTATGGACCGTTTGCATTTTACAGACTTGACCTCCCTCCGTATATCTGCCAACATGATGTCAAAATCTAGGATTTATTTTAAACACAATATACATCCCTAAAAGAAGCAAATAATTATATGACTGTAGTTTACTTTGACGTGAAAGAGATTTTGTGGTTTGGAGACATAAATGTTTTTGGAGGTCATACCTTCCCTAACATTTAGTACTGCAACTGTAACTAATCCAAGAAAGAAAATGTATCCTTAACTGCAACTCCATCTTAACATCCCATAACATCTAGTCTGATAAACACAATCTACTCAGAAAATGTTTTACTTATGAACAGCTCTCCTTGCCACTCCTCAAAATTAATTACAGTGACATTAACAGCCAAGTTCTCCTCCACCAGCTAACTTGCCCTGCCGGCGATGTAATGCCCTTATTGCATTAACTCGGGTGGTGTATTAAATAATGGGAGAACTGAATATTCTTTGTAATTTTGAAACTTCAAGACATAAAGGGGTGAGGAAAGACCATTCTTCTGCAACTCATTACATTCTGCCATATGCATTTCTACTTCCCATTTAATCTCCTGAAGGCAGAGTTCTGTATAAGCACTCCCTGATTGTCTACGGTAATTGAGCAACACTCTAGAATATTGATCCATCCTCATATCTTCAGTATTCAAACCTGGACCATTAGTCGCTACAGATAAGCTATGAGTAGGCTCGTAGCTACAATACTGGAGTGTTAGATACCCAATTAAGAAATCCAAGATAGATTCACCTGGACTGCCTGTTGGAACATTTACCACCCAAGCTGCAGGAATAGAAGCAGAACGTTCTGGGAGGAGGGGGTGTGGAATTGATTCCTTTCTAGATTGCTTACAAGATTACTCGGTTATAATGCCTTGTTGGTCAAGGAACAGTGTTATTAGAATTTACAAAGATGCCCACAGCCTGGAAACTTTAGGACCAAAATAATGTATGGATCAAGATTCCCTGCCAGCTCCCTCCACAGATCATGTAAATCTGTTCCATCACGGACCATATTCCACCACAACATTTTCTGAGAACAATTTCTGTACAAATATCCTTCATCCTCAAAGATAAATCAAATCTGCAGGCTATTCTTTCATCTTCACACACAAAAACAGCCCTGCTATCAGAGGGACAGTTACGTTCCAATGAACATTGTATGATCCCAGTCACTGATTCATCATCTAATCTTGTTCTTATCCCAAAATTCTGTCCAGTTCCTTTTTGAACAAGTTAATGGATACATTATCAATTTTCTTTACTCAGAGACTCTTGCACGCGCCCATTATTCTGTGGAAAAAGTTACCTGAGACTTGTTAATTTTATAGCCAAGAAAGCAAATATATCCTTAAATGCAACTCCATCTTAACTTTCCATAACAACTAGTCTGGTATGCATATTCTTACATTTAGGGACATATTTGCATTATAGTTCTGTTCTCACAGACTCAGTGAAATATCTTTCTCAGGTTGACATCTTGTATTTCGCCTATCTCAGTTGAATCTTTTCTGCCGTGAAAACAATTTCAGCTCATTGATTTTCCTCAGAGCCTAGCCCTGGAATTAACCTTGTTTTTGTTCTTTGTTCCCTTTTCAACATATCAATGCCTTTGAAATTGATTTCCCTTTGGAATTATTAGGGGTAACAATTTTAGCGCCCCGAAAAAGTTAGCGCCCCCGCAGCCGATTTTCCCAGGCAGTGCCCCGAGAGGGAGGAGGGGCGCTACTGGAAACACCCCGCGCCCCTCTTGGGGCGCTGTGAGCCAATATTGTGGCGCTACGTGCTGCGGTACTGCATTTAGGGTTAGGGGAGGGGCCTGGCGCAGCGCGTCCCGGCGCCCAGCTGGGCCACCAGGGATTAGGAGTGCCGGCAAACGAGCCCAGCACTCAGGAGGAGTGCCGGGCCCACGGAGAGCAGCTGGCACCCCGCGGGGGGACTTCACGGGGGCCGGGGACAGCAACGGGGGCAGGTGCTGGCAGGCGGCCAGCAACAAAAATGGCCGCCCACCACCTCCCCTTTAACTAGCACCGCCCCGGCCGCAGGTAGGCCCCCCCTGACCCCGGCGGACATAGCGTCCAGCGGTAAGTCGGGGGGCGCCACCCAATGTTACAGCCGGGGCGCGAGCGGGGTGCTGCTCACGGCGTTGAATTTCGCAGGAGGTGTTATCGGCGCCGCGAACAGGCGCTAGTTGATTTGCACCGGGCGCTAACGGGAGGCGCAAATCAACCGAATTTAGCCCCCTTACTCTGTATAATGCAAGGATTAAGGCCAAGTGTGAGAATAAAATGAAATTCTGAGTTATGCAAGGGTATATTTATACTACAGGTTTAATGTTGGTGTAAAGCAGTGTAAATCCGGAGTTAGGGCCTTACCTGACCCCAGAGAAAACTGTCTAAGACCCTCTCGAGAGGGCAGTTTGTACTACTTCCTTTTGACACTATATGGAGTGTAAATTCAGTACAGCATTAAACCTGGTTGACAATGTGCTTAGAGGGGGTCTGTTGGACAACCAGGCACTTTTTGAACTTACCTGACTTGAATTCACATAGTGGGGACTTGCCCTTGGTAAGCGTTAAACATTTAAGTATTTAATTTTTGGCAGAGATCTCACTGTGTGCGTGTATCCACACACGCACAGATCTCTCTCCTAGGTAGGACAGTTAAAGTTTCAGCCAGGCAGGAACTGAGCTGTGTAAACAGAAGCTGCTTGTCTGGACCCTAAACCACTGCGACAATATACGGACTGGGAGTTGTAAATGCACCCTAAAACTAGGGTGAAGTACTCATGTGGAATCTGAGGTGGTGAACTAGAAGTATCGCACAAAATGTGCAATAAAGATTATTGGTTTAAGAGAAATTTTCCTAAAACCACTGCTACCAATATGCCAAATGAACCTAGCAATGACCCTGGAGAATACGTAAATACTGTGAGATGCAATTAAATCTCTAATGTAAATTCTTACAACTTCGTGCTCTGCAGTGTCCTAAGTATGGACATAGAAGGTGACCAGGAAGTAGCAATTGATGCCCTACAGCAGCAAGAGGTATTAAACAGCTAAAACCTGTCCGTCTCTTGGCAGGGAGTGCAGAATCAGGAATTTGGATCATGGTTTGGTTTAATTAAATGCACTATGGGAGCCCAGCAACAGTATATTCTGGCTTGGCTTTGCTTCTCCATTCTTAATCCCATATATCTGCCTGATATTTACATTTTTGTTCACGGATACCTTCCAGTAAATCTGAAGTTGAGATTGAGCATTTTCTGTCTAGGGCTTCCTACGGAATTCAAGGCCTTGCTCTGTGTAGTACTTAAATCATCCGGACCAGAAAATCCTGCTGAATTAGCCGATTTCAGCAGGGTCAGCAGATGAGGTGTAACAATTGACTTCCGTATCCCTGAATTCATGAGGAGCAAAATCAGTCCGCTTCTTTGCCCCTGATTATTGTCCAGTGACTGCTGCTGGAAAGTGCACATCTCTACATTGGATGGGAGCAGATCATGCTCAACTGCAATGCTCTCCGCAGTTAAAATAATCTGCTGACACTTTCAAGGCTGAGACTAGCCACTTGGGTGAGATATGGGTGACCATCATCCAGAATGCGGCTCAGGAGACTGAAGTGGAGGGGAAGTTAAGCTTAATAGGTATGAAAGTCCCTGTCTTAGCTACGTCTCTTTTGGTTAATCAGCACAAAACTGTGTCCGTACATTGGTACTTCATTACATGGAAGTGCGTTCCACATTCTTACCACTCTTTGGGTAAAGAAGCTGCTCCTGAATTCCTATTGTATTTATTAGTGACTATCTTATATTTATGGCCTCTAGTTTTGTTCTCCCCCGTATGGAAACATTTTCTCCACATCTTTTCAACCCTATTTAGATTCTTATTATACAAGCAATATGTGGCCTCCTTATTCCCCCTACCAAAATGCACCACCTCACACTTGCCTATATTGAAATTCATTTGCCAATTAGACGCCATTCTGCAAGTTTATTCATTTTGTCTTGTATTTTGTCGCATTCTTCCTTTGTATTAACTACACCCCGCAATTTGGTGTCGTAGTGTTAGCACTCCATTGCTGCCTTAGTTTAGATTGGCTAACTCAACCCAACCGGGCTACTATTCAACAGGTTTATGATGCTTGTGGTTTCCAGTGTCAATCAGCCATTTGCTGGTTGTGTGGTGGGTGTTTTTCTGTATCTCCACTTTGTTGTGGGACCTGGCTTTCCCAGAATTCTGGTATTAACCCTTCGTCTTTTCACAGAATTCAGTATAATGGTTAGAAGCCCACTATTCTACCAACTGCTAAGACAATTAGCCTCACTAATTATAAGATGCGTGAAGATATAGTATGGAAAAGCAAATGAAGTCGTTCAAAACAAGAATATTTACTGCATTTAACACTGGCAGAAATGTAATTTGTGACAGTATACAACTGAGTTTCTGTTAAGTATGTGTATTGTATTGAACAATTAACACAAAGACTTAAACGTATAACTCAAACAGGTCTTTACTGGTTGGAGGTAGGGACTGCACGTAGGTCTTTACTTCATGCCCACAGGCGGGAACTGAGGGGAGATCAGTACCCACAGTACTATTTATACCCCTATGGCCAGGAGTGGTACTGCGTATCACTACGCCCTACAAGTAGTGCAGTCCTGTCCATAGGTTCAAGTAGCACACATATTACATACACAACATTCCTCCCTTCTTAGCTTTACAGTCATCTCCCCATTTAACATAACGTAATAACATATATAACTTCAGGTTTACATAACAGAATAACATAGATACATAGATAACTTCATGTCAAAACAGATCACAGATTCAGTCTCTGCGGAAAACAGTTCACAGATTCAATCTCTGGTGTAGTCGGTTCACGTTGCTGGAGTGACTCATTCAATAGTCCTTCCATGGATTTAACAGTTTGAACTTCCAAACTGAATTGGCTCCGTTCGGAGGGACCACGTGTGTGATCTGGTAGAGGTAATAATGGTTCAGATGGGTCATCTTCTGTTTCGACTTTTCCTTTTCTGCTTCTTGGAGACTCTCTGGGCTCCACTGTCAGCTGCCAGCTGCATGCGCAGTTCCTCCTTCTCTTCCTCCTTTTTCCGTAGTAGAGCCACCTTCTCCCGATGTTCCGTAGACTTTCGGTGCTCCTCCATGATTTCTGTATGGTGGGAGTCGAAGTTATAAGTTGGGCAGGACAGGACACAGTAATATTCGGTGTCGTCCTGATCTAGGCCAGCGAGAGGGTCTTCTATTTCCTCCATACCCAGCTGCTTCTGTTGTCTTTCCAGATTCTCCAACTCTATATCAAAGAACTCTTTCGTTGCATTCAACTCTTGCTCAAAACGGCGAAGCATTTGTTCTAATTGCTGTTGTAGTTTGAAATGGAGTTGAGTTCGAGCCCGGTGTCCCTCAGAAATGGGCACATCAGTAGACTTGCCAGACTCAGAATCCACAGTTAAACTATGTTGTTGTTGCTCAGTGGAATTCTGTGCTGAAACTTTGTCTTTTGCACCTGAGTTGGGCTTACCATCATCCGTTCCAGAGTCTGGGCCGACTATCTTCACCGAGTTCTCACTCGTTATTGTTTGTAGGAAATGCCAGTCCATATTCATTTTCCTAATCCACTCCCGTCCTAGTAGTGGAGAACCTCCTTCAGATATCACATATAAGTCCATTATTTGACTGTCTTCGCCCTTGTGGACCACTGCAACCTCTATTTTCCCGATGGGGGGTACACTCTTTGCCCCGTGTATGTTTTCAATATAATCCCCGTATCCTGTAGGGGAATATGTTGGAATAACTTTCCGTAGTCTTTCTTATTTATGACCGTCAATGCCGATCCAGTGTCCAATTCCAGTTTTACTTGGACTCCTTCTATCTGAAGAGTGACCCAAATTGTCTGGAGGTCTGCACCCTTACCAGCGTTGAGTACTCTTAAGCTAGCCAGTTCATTACAGCTTAAGCTAGCCAGTTCATTACTGCTAGCGTCTGATTCGGACTCCTGTTCGGTCACCTTGTGTACCTTTGCGTATTTTCCTTGCGGTGACTTCTTGTTGCTGGTCTTCTTCCCTGACCTGCATACTCTAGCTATATGTCCAAGCCTACCACATGTTCTACATTCTTGGTTTTTAAACCAACACTGGTTCTGATCATGCGTTGTCTTTCCACAACGATAACATTTGCCACAGAACTCACACCCAATTTGTGTGCACTGAGCTCCGGTGACCGTAGCTGCATTACTGCCGTGCCTCTCGCTGCGGCTTCGTGTGCTGCTGCCATAGTGACCGCCTTCTCAAGCGTCAGCTCATTCTCCTCGAGCAGTCGCTTTTGTGTATCCTGTTTAAATAAACCACACACAAATTTGTCTCGTAGTGCATCTGTCAGTCCCGTTCCAAACTGGCAATATTTCGCTAATTTACGCAATTCCAGCAAATATTCAGCATTGCTTTCATGCTGTAGCTGCCTTCTGTCGTAAAATTTAAATCGTTCCGCTAGCATCAGCGGCGTGGGGTTCAGATGATCTTTCAGGACAGTAACAATCTCATTGAACGTCTTATCCGCCGGTTCATCTGGTGATAACAGGTGTTTCAATTGCCCGTATGTCTTCGCACCCATTAAATTTAATAATGTTAGAGCTTTATCTTGGTCACGAATTTTATTGGCCTTACAATAATTTTTTACTCTTTCAACATATATGGCCCAATCTTCGAGGTCACTATCAAAGGTGCTAATATTCCCGTGTTTAGGCATTGTAGATTTGCAATTTCTCAGATTTTATTTTCTTTACTTGTTATCAAAGATGGCGGCTTCCCGCTCTTGCCGTCGTCCTCCGCCCACAAAATGGCGGTTTTCCCGCGCTTGGCGGTCTTCACCCGTCCCCCGACGCCGTCTCCCTTCAGCCCCCGAGTGCGGCCCTTATCTTCGCCGCGATCGCCCGAGTGCGGCCCTTATCTTTGGTCCCGATCGCTGGCCCGCGCTGCGCCTCGCACTTGAAGCGGCTCCCGGCCTCTGGCTCACCCGCTCGCGCGGCTCTTGCTCGCTCCCTCCCGGGCTCTGGCTTACCCACGAGGTTATGGAGGCTTCAGGGTCCTAATGCCTGTCGTTCCAGTCGCTGGAAGCTGTCAGGATTTCTGCTGCCCTTCAGTTTTGAGTGGGGTGTTGAGGATTGAAACCTCTCTTCAACGTCCTGTCTTTGGACGAAGCCGCCGTGGAATAACTGCCGCAGGGTTCGAACCGACTCGTCGCCAGTGTTAAGTATGTGTATTGTATTGAACAATTAACACAAAGACTTAAACGTATAACTCAAACAGGTCTTTACTGGTTGGAGGTAGGGACTGCACGTAGGTCTTTACTTCATGCCCACAGGCGGGAACTGAGGGGAGATCAGTACCCACAGTACTATTTATACCCCTATGGCCAGGAGTGGTACTGCGTATCACTACGCCCTACAAGTAGTGCAGTCCTGTCCATAGGTTCAAGTAGCACACATATTACATACACAACAGTTTCCAAAGATTTTTAATGCATTTATAAGAGGTTTACACACAGTTCAAATACAATATGCTGTAATATAATAGCTTTATGTAGAAAAAAATGCTTATTTTAAATAATAGGACAGTTTAAAGCGCTGTACGCTGCTTGTGTCATCTATCTTCTAAATATGTGGATAATTCAGTTGTCTTACCCTGTATCTGAAGAGATACAGGTTTGGTGTAGCCACGATTATGTCCAAAGTGGTAAGGCCACTTTTAAAACAGTTTTGATAATTCAAGGGATTTGCACTAGAACTGACATAACTGAGGTGTCCTCTTGGTATAACATTATTAGTGAAAATAGGGGCATCAAGTAAAATAAAATGCATGGCTTCAAGAAGGTTAGAGATTAGGGAAAACTTTTTTTCACAACAGAATAGTGGATAGGTGGGAAAAGATCAGCGGAAATGGTTAATTTGGAGTCAATTGGCACATTTACAAAGGTGCTGGATCAATCACTGCTGTTGAAAAACAGCAGGTAAATTGAAGGTTATAGAGATATTGAACGACACTGCTTGATTTCAACAGGTGAGCTGGAGAAGGAACTTGGTGTTTCCTAAAGTAAGGGATCATAGGTGGTGTGGGAGGAAAGGCATGATAGAACTATGGTACACAGCCTCTGGATGGAACAGGCTTTAATTGGCTGAATAGGGTTTTCTCCCTCTGGATTTTCTTGTGCTCTTATAAAAGTATAAATTTTACACAAGGTAACTCCAGTGGTGAATTTACTATGGACTTCAAAACTATACACCTAATAGAAAATAATTTAATTCACACTTGGCAGAATGTGAGTGCATAAAAACAAGTAAAGGAAAATGTAGGCTGTTGTAAATTGTGAACCTTAAATGCTATGATAAACAGTTTATTTGTTTTAATCTTGATGCTTAGATGAGGAAGCCTCGGAACAGTTCTGTTTTTTCTCAGCAAAGCCCCTAAGAATCTGATTGGAATTTTTTTTATTGGAATCTGTGGTGTTTTGCGTGCTCTTCGAAGCCTGGCTTCCCGGTTCCAGACCTTCAGTTAAGCCCCAAAGTCTGTATATAAATCCTGAGCTTTTCCAACCACATTCAGCAGACAAAGGTGTAATAACCTTCAGTACATAGTATGAAGTGCCATAATGAATAAAAATGCATTGTTTAAAGTTTCTTTTTGAAGACCAAGCTACGGTAATCACTGGAAAACCTAAATCTTTTAAATAAAAATAAAACTGGAGTTTATATAACTCCATATCATGGCTCTCAGGAATATCTCAAAGATATAAATTATGTGTAATAAATTACTTTGAAATATAGTAACTGTTAATGCAGCTGCCTTTTTATTCTTTTGCTGAAAGGGAGGAATGTTTAGCCAGAAAATAATTTTAAGGTTGTGCACCATGTTAGTGTAAAATATATCAGTGATATATATACACCTTGAGTGAAAGTTGTTCCATCCCAGTTCCTGGTAAGTGGAATCTTTTTGTGAATATGAAACTAATTAGTCATGTAATGCAAATTTGAACATTGAAGAATTGGGTTTATTTCCGCATCATGTATGCAGTGTATATACGCACATATTAAAAAATTAAGACATGAGTTTACTCAGCAGGTGTTGACTGTGCATGTGTTGATCATAGTTGTCATTGAGTGAGCCTCACTAGAAAGCCTAGACTAAATAAGGAAGCAGTGGATGTTATGTGAATTGATATAAAAGCACTGTCGTTTCATAAGAGAATCTTTGGCTTGCAATGTTCTTACCATGACTTTAAAGTCACATATCATTTTGAGAAATGTATTGTATTCCTGGGATCTAATAATACATTAAGGTATTCCATGGGCAGTGGAAGGAGGTCAGTCACTAATATACTATGGAGCTATTTCATGTCTTCCCTTAATAAACCCATCTGGCTGTGCCTGTCGGTTGAGGAAAAAAGTGATTCCAATCTCCTGACAAGGATTTGACCAGAATTCTGAAATCATTATTTAGAACTGAATCAACTGGTAAGAGGCATCGCTAGGAAGATTCTCTTTTTTTTAATTTGTCTGTTTTGCTGCACGCCAACAGGTTACAGCAAAGGGCAACTGTGACAACAGCAAATGTTGTGCCCTCTTTATGAATGAGCAAGATAACTGTGCCCCACAACCCTTAGGGAGAGGGCCTGCTAATCGGGCATTTCCGCACCCCACCCCACACCAGCCGCCCCGGACTGAAGCAAGGTTTTCGGCAAGGTCACAATGTGATTTGAAGGTTGCGCTGTATTCAGCTAATAATAGTAAGAAATAAGAAACAAAACGCTGAAAATCTGACAACACAAAACAGGAAATGCTGGAAACACTCGACAGGTCAGGTAGCATCTGTGCAGAAAGGAAGGTAGGATGATGTTTCAGGTCGATGACCCTTCATCTGGCAAAACGTTAACAACCTGAAGCGTTAACCCTACCTTCCTCTCTCTGCAGGTGCTGCCTAACCTGCTGAGTGTTGCCAGCATTTTCTGATTTTATTTTAACTTAAACAGTTTCATGGTAGTTGGCATCGGTTTATTATTTGGCTAGCAATTTAGCAAATTTGATTTCATGCTCATATCTCTGCCTCAAGGCTTTAGAATGGCCACCCCCTTGCTTTGAAAGCTTATTATTTAGCTTACATTACAGCTTATGTTCTTGCCATGGAGGGAGAGCAGCGAAGGTTCACCAGGCTGATACCTGGGATGACAGGAATGATGTCTGAGGAGAGATTGGGTCGATTGGGCTTATACTCGCCGGAGTTTAGAAGAATGAGAGGGGATCTCATTGAAACTTATAAAATTCTAACAGGACTAGACAGACTAGATGCAGGAAGGATGTTCCTGATGGTCGGGGAGTCCAGAACCAGGGGTCACAGTCTAAAGATAAGGGGTAAGCCATTTAGGACAGAGATGAGGAGCAATTTCTTCACCCAGAGAGTGCCAAATGGAAACAGACACTGCGGATAGAGGATCACTTCCGCAACAACTCGGACCCCCGGCGCATGTGGCAAGGCATCCAGGCCATCACTGACTACAAGGGCAAAAACACCAGTCCCCCGGTCAGCGACGCCTCCCTTCCGGAGGAGCTTAACAACTTCTACGCTCGCTTCGACAGGGACAACAAGGAGCCGGCTACCAAAGCCTTGCCACCCCCGGAAGACCAGGTGCTCACTCTGTCGACCTCCGACGTAAGGGGTGCTTTACGCAGAGTGAACACACGAAAGGCTACCGGACCGGATAGCATCCCTGGACGGGTACTCAAGGAATGTGCTGATCAGCTGGCTGATGTCTTCACCGCCATCTTCAACCTGTCATTGGCCCAGGCAGTAGTCCCTACCTGCTTCAAGACCGCCACCATCATTCCTGTGCCTAAACAAGCGGCTGTGACGTGTCTGAACGACTATCGACCTGTCGCACTCACACCCATCATAATGAAGTGTTTCGAGAGACTGGTCTTAGCCCACATCAAAGCCAGTGTTCCTGCCTCCCTTGACCAACACCAGTTTGCCTATCGGGCAAACAGATCAACGGAGGATGCAATCACAACTGCTCTACACTCGGCACTGAATCACCTAGATGGTAAGGAGACCTACATCAGAATGTTGTTTATAGACTACAGCTCAGCATTCAACACCATCGTCCCCAACAAGCTGGCCACCAAACTCCAAACTCTTGGCCTGAACACTTCCCTCTGCAACTGGACCCTGGACTTCCTAACAAACAGACCCCAGTCTGTCAAATTAGGTAACCACACCTCCCCCCCCCCACTGACCCTGAACACGGGGGCCCCACAAGGATGTGTGCTGAGCCCCCTCCTCTACTCCCTCTTCACCCACGACTGTGTGGCTGTTAATGGTTCCAACACCATCATCAAGTTTGCAGATGACACCACGGTAGTAGGCCAGATCACCAACAACGATGAGTCAGCCTACAGGGAGGAGGTCCAGCATCTCGTGAAGTGGTGCGCCGACAACAACCTGGCCCTTAACACCAAGAAAAAAACAAAGGAAATAATCGTGGACTTCAGGAAGTCCAAAGGCGGAAGTCACACCCCCATCCACATCAATGGGGCGGAGGTGGAAAGGGTGGCCAGCTTTAAGTTCCTCGGAGTCCACATCACGGAAGACCTCTCCTGGTCCCTCAACACCTCCTCTCTGGTGAAGAAGGCCCAGCAGCGCCTATATTTCTTGAGGAGGCTGAAGGGATGTAATCTGTCACCCCCGATCCTCTCTAACTTCTACCGCTGCACTATAGAGAGCATCCTGACAAACTGTATCACGGTATGGTACGGCAGCTGTAGCTCCCATGACCGGAAAGCCCTGCAGCGGGTAGTCAAAACTGCCCAACGCATTACCGGCACCCGGCCACCGACCATAGAACATATATATCAGAAACGCTGCCTACGGAGGGCACGGTCCATCATCAAAGACCCTACCCACCCCAGCCACAGTCTGTTCGCCCTCCTACCATCTGGAAGACGCTACAGATGCATTCGCACCCGTACGACCAGATTTAGGAACAGCTTCTTTCCCAGGGCTGTCAGCCTACTGAACTCCACAAATAAACACTAAAGCCTGCACATCTGCTGATGCACTTTATTATGGTCATATTTATGCTAATATATATGTACAAATGTATGTTGAAATGTTTAAGTGTCCAAATCCAAATTGTACACTCTCGGGAGCCGCAAGCCTACATTTCGTTGTACTGCACTTGTGCACTAACAATGACAATAAAAGTTGATTTGATTGATTTGATTTGATTGATTTGGTGAACCTGTGGAATTCTCTACCACAGAAGGCAGTGGAGGCCAATTCATTAAATATATTCAAGAAGGAATTAGATATATTTCTTTAAGGCTAAAGGCATCAAGGGATTTGGGGAGAAAGCAGGGACAGGGTACTGAATTCGGATGATCAGCCATGATCTCATTGAATGGCGGAGCAGGCTCGAGGGGCCGAATGGCCTACTCCTGCTCCTATCTTCTATGTTTCTACTTGAGGGTTAAGCACCTTACCGATACAGATAGAAGCCACACACTTTTTTGAAACAAAAGAATTGGTTGAAGTAAGTCATCCAGTATGGTCGCATCAAGTCAGGATACTGGCACAGAGCCTGAGCTGTAAAAGGCCCAGTTTCTCCGAGTGGGAGTGCTGCTTGTAAACAAGGACTCAACATCTGACACTTTCACTGTTCCGGTTACCATCGTGTAACAGCTACTCGTCCTTGCTAACATGCGATCTATATGTGATTAGTTTATGCAGCAAAACAGCTGGAAATATTGACAGTAATATGGTTATAAAGAGAAATTACAGCAGTAGTCTGCAAGCCACAAACCGTAAATTGTAGCCTACACAGAAAAGAAAGGCAATTATTCAGCTATTTGAGAATTTTGTTTGCATGAGAAAAATCTGCATCGTTGGATAAAATAAAACCAGCTTGCTGCCTTGCCTTCACAATAAAGATGGGTCTGCCCAGCTTGATGTGAAACAGTTTGTGCAAGAAACACAAAAAAAAACTGGCTACTCAGTCACTATCAAGAGTATTCAGACAAAAACATAACCAACTGCACGACACCAAGGTATCCTTAAAGATGGGTTGACAGCATGTCAGGGTTAGGACACTTGTACTATTTTCCATCAAACAATAGGCAGGGAATACAACACATTGCAGTTATTGTGTGAGTAATAGCAGGAGACATTATTTTATATGCAATTTTTGTGAAATAGGGTTTAGAAGATTGAGAGGGGATCTCATCGAAACCTATAAAATTCTGTCAGGCCTGGACAGACTAGATGCAGGAATGTTGTTTCTGATGGCCGGGGAGTCCAGATCCAGGGGTCATAGTCTAAGGATAAGGGGTAAGCCATTTAGGACTGAAATGAGGAGGAATTTCTTCACCCAGAGAGTGGTGAACCTGTGGAATTCTCTGCCACAGAGGGCGGTGGAGGCCAGTTCATTAAATATATTCAAGAAAGAGTTGGATATATTTCTTAAGGCTAAAGGGATATGGGGAGAAGGCAGGGACAGGGTACTGAATTTGGATGATCAGCCATGATCTCATTGAATGGCGGAGCAGGCTCGAAGGGCCGAATGGCCTACTCCTGCTCCTATCTTCTATGTTTCTATTCATTATTTGCAGCACTTTTCTGTTGCCTCTAACCCTGATGATGCTGGGCTGTATCCCAGTGCCCTGAGGAGCTAGTGCAGCCACCAACTGATGTACGTTAGGGATAGGCTACACTTCTGGAATCTCAAAAAAATATGAGAAAGCAGCAAAAAGTCATTAAAATGGACATGAAAGTGCTCTTGGATCACATCACTTAGCCTTTAATAGATGATAGTTCACTGCAACTTATGTTGTATTGAGGGCTTTTTCCTAGTAAAACAATAGGCAGAACAAGTTTGTGCCTGGCAATAACTTCCTTGTAACGGTTTTCTGTTGTAAGCAATTTTGTCATTGGGGGTTCATAGAATGGTTACAGCACGGAAGAAGGCCATTCGGCCCGTCGAGCCCATGAAAGATACTATCCGAGATGAAGTGCACTTAGCTCATGTGTACAGTTGCAGCAAAAGGGTAAATGATAGGCTTAATGCAGGACTGGATTAAAAACTGAGTGGGATAAAAAGCCAGATGCCTTGCTATGAAAACATGCTCTTCGAAGAATGGATGCTTTCCACGGTCATTTAACATTAAACAGTGCATTTGTCAATGCTACAATCATTTAGCCATAATACCTGAGGGGGAGAAGGGGAGGTGGATGTGGTTATAAACAAAGCATTCAAGAATGGTTTGTGAAGGGAGTAGCGCACTGACTTTATACAGGCAAACTGATGCCAACAAGTTGCCTGCAGAAACCTGCACTGCTTCAGATCCAGCGGTGGTGCTCGACGCAGCATTGATGGTTTGACAACATTGCTGAAGGATCTCAAAAAAATGCTGCATCTCCAGCAAAATGAATGGAGCTGAAGATTGCCTGATTGTGATCTATCACCTCAGAATCAAGCTTCTAAGATAAGCTGGGCCAGTCCTGTATGGGTTACTTTTGTTTTATGTTGAGTACAGTAAAAAGTATTATCAGTTCAGTGAACAATGACTTTTGTCTCTACTACCTGGCACATTATTCTAAATATTTATGACTTGTTGAATGAAGAAATTCTTTCTGTGATATAGCCTGTAGTTATACTGCAGCTACCAAGCTGAGACTGCAACCTTACCACCTGCGATAGGGAGTCAGCAGACGCTTATTATGTTATAGACTGACCTCAGTTTGACTCGGTGACAACAGAACTCCTTACTTGTATGCCTGAATACATGCGCAAAGTGCTGCTCCTCCAGCAGTTCATTTTTAATGTTAGGAGAGAGCTTTGGTTTCACAACATTAAAAAGATTCCATAAATGGATTTCAGAAGTTTGCAGGTGATTTAACTGGGACCATCTGGGAAGCAATGTGAGATAGCTTCCTGTAGGGAGTATCACACCTGTTGGCTTCAGTGTGCTTCACTGTCTCTACTCGGAGCTCCAGCATAGCAAGAGAGCTCCAGGTGGGCAGAGGAAATGCTTCAAGGACACCCTCAAAGCCTCCTTGAAAAAGTGTAACATCCCCAGCGACACCTGGGAATCCCTGGCCCAAGACCGCACAAAGTGGAGGAGAAGCATCCGGGAAGGCGCCGAACACCTCGAGTCTCTTCGCTGGGAGCAAGCGGAAGCCAAGTGCAGGCAGCGCAAGGAGTGCACGTCAACCCAAGCACCCTACCCACCTGCCCCTTCAACCACTGTCTGCCCCACCTGTGACAGAGACTGTAAGTCCCGCATTGGACTCATCAGTCACCTGCGAACTCATTTTTAATGTGGAAGCAAGTCATCCTCGGTTCCGAGGGACTGCCTAAGAAGAAGAAGAAGCTTCACTGTCTGCTTCTGCTACATTGCCACTCAAAAGTACTTTACAAAAGGAGCAATATCACAGTAATAATAACTAATTTAGCTGTAAAAATTCAACCCAACTATGTTATTTTTTATAACTGTAATTTACAGAATGATGGCTGGTTTAGAGTAATGGGGTATAGGACTGGATGATGTGACGCAAATGTTTTCAAGCTGGGATCCACAGAGTCCAGGGGTCCCCTCGGGGGAGCCTGGAAGTTGCATATTTCTGTCTATCTAGGGCCAGACATACAGTGTTCCGTAAGTGTTTCTAGAATTCCTTATGCAATCTTTCTTTTTCCTGTATTTGTTGACTTACTTAGTTGTCAGCCTTAACTCCATGGTAACATTCTTGCCTCTGAGTAAAAAGATTTTGTGCTCAAGCCACATGACTTGACTTGAGCGCATAATCTACGCTGCTACTTAAGTGCAATACTGAGGGAGTGCTGTGCTGTCAAAGATGCCGCCTTTTGGATAAGACGTTGAACTGAGCCCCCGTCCTCCCTCTCAGGTGGACGTAAAAGATCTGATGTCACGACTTTGAAGAAGAGCAGGTGAGTTCTCCTTCTGTCGTGGCAATATTTATCCCTCAAACAATATCACTAAAGCGGGTTAATATTTCATTTAACTCGTTGCTATTTGTGGGACCTTGCTACATGCAAATTAGCTGTGAAGCGCTTTGGGACACCCTGGGGCCGTGAAAGGCACTATATAAATGCAACTTTCTTTTTTTCTCTTGTTCTTTCTCTCGATCTTTCTCTCTCCTTCGCTCTCTCTTTCTTCATCTCTTTCTTTCTCTTTCGTCCCTGCCTTCCATCCTTCATTCACTTACATTTTATTTCAGTTATAAACATTTTCTGCAATGCCAGCACTGTTTTCCTTTGGGTAGCTGTCAGTCTTTCAGAAGTTAGGACAGGGATAACCAGTAGTGTGTCAATACTTGCAGGATATCCTGGACACACACATGTTTGAAAAGCACTGATACAGTGGATTAGCATACTCATTTTGCCTCTGGAACTCGGGGTTTAAATCTAGCCCAGACAAATGAGATGAAATTCTCTCTCTGACTGTAAAAGGTCCTATGTGAGAAGAGTTTGGACAGTCTCTACGCAGTTTGTACTGGATGTTGGCCCACAGCACAGTTTTTGACCCTAATTTGCCTTCGACCTCAGAGATATCATCACGATGTCTGGTGTAAAAAATGGAAAATTTCCCACTATTGCAGTTGATTCTAAAACAAAATTCCATGGATGTAACGGTTTGGAAATAAAACGCATCAGCAGGTACGCAGGAGAGACCCAGTAGACTCTTGGCATCCAATTTCACCTCCACCCCTTAGCGAAGTGGCTGGCTGCTGTTTATTGCATTTCTACAATAGCACGGGTAAAATCCGAAGTTCAGTGGAGTGAGGATTGGATTTGCATTTCATTTATGGTATCACAAATTGGTTCTCCAATGTGCTGCTCCCGTCTAGCTGCTTTTTAGTGGAGCTAACCAATGCAGCATTAACTTTTGGTCATTGCTCATATCTGCTTCTCTGTGAGAAAGCATTCTTTTTAATTTTTGCTATTTCTTGAAGCTGGCTAAATATGTAGGCCAGTTTTCTCCTTCAACCTAAATTTAAGTTGTTAGTATCCATAATTATCCCTTTTAGTGTTTTGAAGACATGGTGGTATATCTAACAGGGAGCCCCTTCTTGGTACAGGAAACTTTTTTTTTATCCGGCACCAACGTGGTGCCGGTTCATCAAAAATTCCGGATAACCGAAAGCTATAGTAAAAGATATGGAGCTGAGAGCTCCGTATAAAGCAACAAACCCTGTTGCTTAGCAACAGGTTCAGAACAATGGCCACACGTTCCAAGCGTCTCTGTAGCTTAGCAACAGCTGCAGCCACACCCTTGCACAGCAACAGATCGAGGAAGGCAAGTAATAAAACTTACCTGAACCTACTCCTGAATTTTGCCAGTTAACCGAGATTTCCGGTTATTTAGGTGCCGGTAAATCGAAAATTTCCTGTACTGCAATTTCTGTCTGTGAAAGCTACATCAGTATACGGTAGTTAAAAACAAGTGGTTGGCCCAACACCAAACTGAGCCCTGTACACCCCATGCACTAACGGGCACCAAGCGATGCATGCCAATATGCTGTCCTGATGCCACCATACTGGTTTCTTACTCCATGCATATGAAAGTGAATAAACACACAGACAGGAAGACTAGTTTTTCATAGCCGAGGCCTCTGTTTTAAACCTCCCCCTGTATTTGCATCTTAATTACACCATAAACCCATAGGATACTAATGCGAGAAGTGTGCATTTAGGAATATAGATTTTCTGCCCATTGGCTATGAATGAGTGGGAGGGAATATCATCCCATGGTCTCTACAAAAGAATTCTAATCTAAAACGTTACAGCTGCAGAAGTTGTGCCTCCTGTGATCACTCCACGGGGTTCACCTCACACTTTTGGAGGTTTCCTCCTTGATTCATCTCAGTTATTTATCTGATCCCTGAAGGAGATCTGTAATTCCGAAATTCTCTGTATCTGACCTCTCGGGAATCTATGGGTGATAATCACCAAATTGATGTCCCAATTTGAAAAAAAGAATGGCTGAAGTGAAGAAAACTCATGACCACAGACACCAGCTGATGGGAGTAGAGCTGCGCGATTGATCTCACTCAAACAGAAAGGCATTCAATTCTGTGTCATGTTGAAAACCTCAACAGTTGGGGGTCATTGAATTGACCTGAACATCCCTGAAGATGAAGAGATGAGCACGGAATCGGTTTTAGTTGTGGAATAACTCATCAGTAAAGCACTGCACGTTAAAAATTCTGTGTCTCTCCAGACTGCAATGCACAGACCATTAACAAAGTGCTCTGATGCGAAACATCTTGATTCTGAAAATACTAAGTTTTCCAGTAAAGGCATGGATTATGAAGGAAGCCTGGCAAAGAGGTTAGGTTTTATGCTGACAAGCATATTTAACATTTCTGAGTCTATGGGCTGAACTGCTTACAAACATGAGCTGTTCAATGATATGAAATAGGCCTTGCAAGATCTAGGTTTTGAAGCTCAATTGAAGATTTATGTGGCCGGAAAACATTGGCTTCCTGAGGAGATAAGATCATTTATTAGGGTGGAGAGATGTCTGGGTCCCAAAAGAAGACAATCAGGTACATGTTTCACCCTGTTGCACATTAAAAGACACAGTAATTACAGGCAAATTACTAAAATTTGAATTTCCCATGAATTTGGGAACTGGCTCCTTTTGTTTGTTTATTCTGCTTTGGTTTGTGAGCAGACCTTTTCCCCTTTCTCAACCTAAAAGACTGACTTTTGCTAGGGTATGGTTCCACAGCAGCACTTATTCTTCTGTGGCTCCCACAGTGGCAGTTCTTCATGTGTGAGTGTTGGAAGGTTGTGGGACTGAGAGAGTCATCATAGCCGACCCTGATCCTGTACTAACCTGACATCTACAGAAGACCACTTTCCACCAGGGGTCACTCTGTAGCAATTAGGAACCCTGGGGAGAATTTTCATCTTCCTCACCATAGGCACTGAAGTCATTTGTGGCATCCATACCACTGCCCTAGCTCAGAATAGTTTATTCAGCACAGACTAGGGGTTGAACCTGGTTTGCACGACTCAGTATCACGTCAGATAGCTCATACTCTCAATCTCAAGAATCCAGTTTTCTTCTTGGCACTGGGGTGCACCTGTTTGTTTTGTGCTTCTACAAAGAGTGTTCATGTCAGGATCAAACTTTTGCACCCATTTAGGAATATTTTCATGGTTATCAGTGCTGGGATCAGGAAACTGGTCACCTGGCTTGGTGTTGGTCAGGTTTGCAGGGGTGCAAGAGAGCGAAACGCTGAGCATCTTGCTTTAGCATGGATTCTGATTCAAGGTGAACAAAAAAAAGATGTATGCAGAGATAAGGTGTAATGACCTCATCTGTGCTCTAAATTCAATGGCCCTGAAAATCGGCGCGTCTCACTCTGCCGCCATAATAGTTATGGAGGGGGACCTCCTTCCCTTGGCCAGCATTTCCCCAGGCCCCATCTGAATTCCTGGGATCAGAGGCATTAGCAAAAAATAGATGGGTGTCCTCTAGGTGGCACTCTGCCACTGTGCCCAGATGCTAGGTGAAGATTCTCAATGTGGCCTATTTTCCTGAAAGGCTGGTTTCCTTATGGCAACTGATCACAGAGCCCTAAGGAACCTCCTTGAGAAAAAGGCCATCATTCTATTAGCCATATTGATTACTTTTTATACCTTTGCACTAGCTTTTAGTAACCTGTGTACATGGACACCCAAATCCCTTTGCTCCGCTACAACTTCTAGTCTCTCACCATTAAGAAAATATTCTGATTTGTCTTTCTTGGATCAAAAGTGGATGATCTCACACTTCCCCACATTGAACTCTATCCGCCATAGTTTTGCCCACTCATTTAGTCTGTGTCCCTTGGAGTTCCTCCAACATCTACAAAACTTAGTGTGTCTCCTAACTTAGTGTCATTTGCAAACTTGGATTTTTACTTTCTAGTCCTTCATCCAAGTCATTTCTATATACAGGAAACTTTGGTTTATCCGGCAAAAATCAGGAACCGTTTTCTATAAGTTTTTTTAGTTCTCATTCTTTTTTTTTTCCCCAGTCAGGCACTGCAAGGTCTGTAGCTATAGCAACAGCTTCAGCTAGAGACGCTTGCAGCTGCAGCTGACTCTTTAGAAGCTGTTGCTAAGCAACAGTGTTTGTTGTCAGATACGGAGATGAAAACCTCCGTATGCTTCAACATTAACTTTGTATGTCCGGCAGTTTTGATAGATTGGCAACACGCCGGTCCCGTCGGTGCCGGATATCACAAAGTTTCCTGTATATGTTGAAAAGCTGAGGCTCCAGTACAGATCCCTGGGGAACACCACTTGTCACATCAGAGAATGTTCCTTTTACCCCTACTCTGTCTCCTACCTCCCAACCAATTACCAACCCATGTCACAAGGTTACCTCCAATTCCATGCCCTTTCATTTTTGCTGCTAATCTCTTGTGCAGAACCTTATTAAATGCCTTCTGGAAGTCCATTGCCTTCTGGAAGTCCATAGACTTCTCCCCTGTCCACCATGACCTCAAAAAATTCAACTAGAATAGTCAAACAACACCTAATCCACATGCCCCTTGCGCCCAAAATGTAGCATCATTATACTGTAATTGGTGTGGATTATTGAAAATCATGTCCAGTTATGAAAAGATTGTGCAGGCTGGGACATTATCATCTGTGTAATAACTAGGATTCAATCACTGGGCAGTACCAATAAATCTGCTATGTTGTTGCTCATTAGAATATAAGAAATAGGAGCAGGAGTAGGCCATATGGCCCTTCGAGCCTGCTCTGCCATTCAATAAGATCATGGCTGATCATCGACCTCAACTCCACCTTCCCGCCCGATCTCCATATCCCTCGATTGCCCTAGAGTCCAAAAATTTATCTATCTCAGCCTTGAATATACTCAAAGACTCAGCATCCACAGCCCTCTGGGGCAGAGAATCCCAAAGATTCACAACCCTCTAAGTGAAGAAAATGGCCTACCCCTTATCCTGAGACTATGCCCCCTAGTTCTAGACACTCCAGCCAGGGGAAACAACCTCTCAGCATCTACCCAGTCAATCCCCTTCAGAATCTTGTATGTTTCAATGAGATCACCTCTCATTCTTCTAAACTCCAGAGAGTAAACGCCCATTCTACACAATCTCTCATCATTTGACAGCCCTCATCCCAGGAATCAATATAGTGAACCTTTTTTGCACCGCCTCCAAGGCAAGTATATCCTTCCTTAGATGAGGAGACCAAAACTGTGCACAGTACTCCAGGTGTGGTCTCACCAGGGCCCTGTACAATTGTAGCAAGACTTCCTTACTCTTATACTCCAACCCCCTTGCAATAAAGGCCAACATGCCATTTGCCTTCCCTATTGCTTGCTGTACCTGAATGCTAGCTTTCTGTGTTTCTTGCACGAGGACACCCAAATTTCTCTGAACGCCAACATTTGAAAGTTTCTCACCATTTAAAAAATATTCTGTGTTTCTATTCTTCCTACCAAAGTGAATAACCTCACATTTCCCTACATTATACTCCATCTGCCACCTTACTGCCCACTCACTCAGTCTATCTATATCCCTTTGCAGACTCTGTGTTCTCCTCACAGCTTACTGTCCCACCTAGCTTTGTATCGTCAGCAAACTTGGATACATTACACTTGGTCCCTTCATCTCGGTCATTAATATAGATTGTAAATAGCTGAGGCCCAAGCACTGATCCTTGCAGCATCCCGCTAGTTACAGCCTGCCAACCTGAAAAAGATCAGTTTATCCCTACTCTCTGTTTTCTGTCCGTTAACCAATCCTCTATCCATGCTACTATATTACCCCCAACCCCTTGAGCCCTAATCGTGTGTAAGTTCAGGACCTAGAGTGTGATTCCTAATGTCTCCTGTGGTCCCGTTGAAGCCTATTATTGTAATATACAGCAAATTTAATGAAGCAATATATCGCATGACAGACACATGGTAGAAACATTACACCCCTTGCTAATACTGAAAGATGCAGGTCTCAAAGTTATATTTACATGTGTAATACTATTTACCTAACATTTCACAAAACCAACTTCGGAAACAAGTAACGTTGGTAAAAAATTACATTTTAAGATATTTCCTTTTTTGCTCTTTCTGCCACAATGCAAATGTCACACCCCACCCCAGCAACATGATAAAAAAAATTATTGCCAATGATGGATCAAAATGTTTAATTTAAAATGGTTAAAAATGTGGAAATCTTTTCATTTTGATATTCGTATCCCCTACTTTTCATTTCTGATGTTTTTACCTGCTGTTTGGATTAAAGCATCAAAAATAAAATGTAATTTGTGCAATTTTTGCCTGGTTGTTGCAGTAGACCCTACTCTTGTAGTTGATAAGGGCACGATGACGAGTTGGTCTTTCTCCCCCTCCTGCCATCTCTCTCTTCCTCTCTCCCTTCCCACGTCTCTCCTCCTCTACCTCCCTCTCCAGCAGGTATAGGTTTTCCACTTGGTTATCAGGTGATGTGTTGTCATGGTGCACTTTGCGTATTGTAGTTCCGGAGAAGCATAGTCAGCCCCCATTAGGCATCACTCTCTCGTGCACACAGAATTTTGTGCAGAATAGCTGGAAATCCCTCGCACCTGAACTTAAAAGGCAGGCCTGTGCAGGGGGAACCTTTTGTGGGTATTTCTAATTTCAAATAGCCAATGTTAGGGGTAAATTTAGTCTTTTTTCTGAATTCTGTAGCTTTCTAATGTTGCGTTTTGTTGTAAATGTTGCTTTAAATGTATATGCTAACCTGAGTGAAGAAGAGAAAAAGTTGAGAAAATTACTTGAGCAATTTGGTTGTTTTTTGCGGTACTCAGTCGAAATGATTGCTGGCAAAAGCTTTCAGTAACTACTCAAAGGGAACAGGAAAAAGGCAAATCAAGCACTGCAATTTTTATGTATGTCAAATAGACTAGCTACAGTAGTTTCAAATCAAGTTTGAAACCTTGCTGATAAGTAACTGTTCTGCTCACAACAATCTATTGGCAATACATGTTCCATGGAGGTAATGTGGTTTATATTTTCTCCACAATGTTTTATATTAAGCACAATGATGATAGAAACATTGCCAAATAATTGTATGTACATGTCCAAATTAAAAGATTCATTTGAAATAATTTTAGGTGCCAGATATTTGTTAAATACCAAATTTAATTCCTTATCTTGTTTTCCTTACTTTGAATTACATTGTTGAGCAAAATAATAAAGTAGCCTTTAGCCCAAATTTTCTGCAAACTGGGTGCCGTAGATATAAAACAGGTGGTAAGCTGAAGAAGTGTTAAACAGGGAAAGATCTGACTCAGCAGTAAGGGACTGCCTGTCGAGATGAAGAGATTATCACTACAGCTATGTGTTGTTGTATAAATATTTGGGTTATGCACTCTCTGGAGCGTATTGTGGAAATGTTTTAATTCTTGTCCAGTGACATCAGGTGTTGTTAACCCTTGTGAAATCCAGCAATCTATCAATATTTGCAGTAATTATTTAAGCTGACAATCTGCCATCTGCTTGAACAGATAGAACAAGGGAAGTGATATTTAAATTCCAGACTCCTTACATGTCAGACATGGGCGACAGATCCCCTTGGAGATAACCATTTGAAAGAATTTCTTTTCTTAATCACCAACAGTAGCTGCCAATGTTACTGTGCTTTTTAAGAACAAGATTATTACATGCCTAAAATAAAAAATGTCTTTTTAGAATCTACGTTTTAAGTATTTACTTTTTTTCACAGTGCTATTAGCTTGTATCTTATGGAAAATATAAACAATCATAAAAAACCTCATGATGTGCATTTCATGTTCTGATGTAGATATATACATTTACAATCGGACCTCAATTATCTGTATTCTCAAGCATATATGCAAATTTTCACAGTGGGAATCTGGGCTGCCAGTGCTTTTTTTTGTCATCTTCATCTCTTTCGTTCTGCCCCTGCTAACAATTCACATGTCAACTTAAAGCTCTCCCCAATCACCATACTGTGGCTCAAATTGTGGAATCCGAGACAACTGGACAAAAATGCTGCAGCAACAACCACAGCCCCGCCATGTTAGAGGTGAGTAGTAAGGGCAACGGGTGCTCAACTCCAGCAATCCAATTGGCAACTTCTACTGAGATCAGGATTGCGGAGCTGCCAGCTTTGAAAGGAATAGAGTCTGTCTGTTTAAATGGGATCCGGTGCTGGTTCGCAGATCGCACATTAAATGTAACACCAGCTGATTAGATTCAGCAATCAGTTTGCTCACTCGCACCGAACACCATTTAAACAGATAAGTTCTCTGCTGATTTTAAAGTCGGCTGTTCCACCGTACTAATCGCAGCAAAGGTTGCCGTTGGCATAGCTGAGGTGAACGCTTGCTAACTTTAATAGCCATTTCTGTAATGGGGGAAACCATGTTGGGCGAGCATTGTTGGCCAGCTTTCTTGGGCCTGCCAGCTGAGTCACACATGAGTGAGTGGAGAAGCTTTGATTTTTCAGATCAGCTGTTCCAGCACCAACTTATCTTGCTAGCCGAGTCAGAGCAATGGAGAACTCTGGAGGACTGAGGTGAATGATTCTGAAACGGCTGTGCATTTAAACTTCAGAGCAGTAATTAACAGTGTAATTTGGAGACTCTTAGTTAGGTCCATAAAAGTTTACAGCACAGAAGGAGGCTATTCAGTCAATCGTGTCTGTGACTGTGTCTCGAGCAATCCAAACCTAATCCCACAGCCCTGTTTTCTTCCCACAGCCCTTTAACTTTTCTGCTTCAAATTTTTGCCCAACTTTTTTTAGAAATGCTGTGCTATCGGCCTTTACCGTTCTAAGTGGCAAAGCATACTTTGCTCTACAAAACAAATTCCCCAAAACGATGCTATCATGACAGATCATAATTACGTTGTTGTCCAACTATCCCCCAGAAGGAATCGTGTCTTCAGAAGAGAGAACACAAGGTAGTGGTTAGAAATAATCATCTACTTTCAGACAAATACTCGACATATTCTGTGATATTCTTTTTGATATCATTCATCTAACCTGGCTAATTGCCACACTTGTGTCCATGCCAGTATATTGCAATTTACTGCAGGAAACAGTTGAACAAAATCCTGTCCTTGTTTTCTTGAGACCTTTCTTGCTTGCTGAAAATATTTCTGCCAACTTTGGTTTTTGCAGCTGTGAAACTGTGGCATTAAAAAAACTCTTTAACCCTTTCCTATTTAAAAAAAAATCCCTTTGTCCGGCACACTCTAACTGTTTTCTATTCTCTAACTCCAGCTGAGAAGGTGGACAAGCAGTCTGGTCCCAGTTCTCTGCAAATGGTGCTACCGAATAGCTGCTATTTCTCTTTGGCAAGCCTCGTTGGTACAATAAAATGCTGTGGCACTGTGCTGCCTGAACTTTTAATTACTACCTTTTAAGAATACTTGCACCAAAATTTTTGTGTTTAATAGCGATGACAGCACAACCAAGGACTAACAATGCTGTGAAAGTTATACAATAACATCACTGGAACCAATAGTTTCTTTTTAAAATTAACATTTAACTTTTGTTAATTTACTTACGAAACATTTGCTTTCGGATCTCTGCCATGGTACAGTGTAACTAGCTGCATTAGAAAGGTTGGGGACTAGTTTTCCCTCAGTGATGGGGAACTCTGCTCCCCACAACCTCTCCTCAAATCACCCTCCCCATGAACTCAACTGAGTTAGGGACGCACCAGGGGAGGTTAATTTCCTCTGGGTAATGTATTTGAGTAAAATTCCTGTCCGCACTGTTTTGACAGTTATTAACCTGCTTGCTTAGTGCACAAAGGAATTTTATACAAATGTTTTAACCAGTGTGTTACCAGAGGAAATCTCCATGTGGGAAATTATTTTTACACAGCAAGTTATGATGATCAGGAATGCACTGTCTGAACGGATGGTGGAAACTGATTCAATAGTAACTTTCAAAAGGGAATGGGATATATACACTTTGAAAAGGAAACATTTGCAGGGCTCTGGGGAAAGAGTGAGGGAGTGGCACTAATTGGATAGCTCTTTCAAAGAGTCGGCATGGGTACGATGGGCCGAAAGGCCTCTTTCTGTATGATTAATGAGGATGAAACCATGACCTCCCACTTGAAGGAGCCATGTTGGTATGCTATTGGGGTGCACAAATGGGCTGTTGCTATTCAAATGTAGTGAGAGAAGAATAAAAGCTGTTACTTGATACATATAAAATGAAAGAGGAACTACATAGGAATGTAAAATGGCAACATGTACAATAATGTGCACAGGACCTAGTCATCTCGACAGAATAAAATATATTATTTATTTGTGCCAATAGCACAAAAAACTTTTTCCCTTGTTTTAAGTGTTACTATACAAAATTTCTTAAATACTTTTCTTAATGTTTTTCCTTTGATGGCTTTACTTGGTATTATTTTTCACACATTTTGATACCTTCTTTCATGTCTTTTATAACCAATATACTTATTGGTAGAATCTAGTCCGTTTAACTAAAATTACCAGCGCATTTCACATAACCAATGTTAAAAATTCATTGCTGCTTAACGTTAATCTGACCTGCTCATGAGCAATTTCTTTGTACCATGACATTAAATTGGTTAATAAAAAGTTTTATGTCCAAACATATTGGCGCTTTCACTGGGAATTAGCTCGCTGTTTTTAGCCTTATTAAAACAGAGAGGGTTAGAAGTTACTGCTGCTGAGTACATCAGTGATCCTTCGTGCACTGCTCCCAGTATCCGCGGTGCTGCTGTGGGGAAGTGCAGAGTGGAGGCCAGATATTTTCCAACAAAGCAGAAGGGGAAAAATCATAGGTACAGTTACCCTCAGTCACTTCTGCACGCCACTTAGCAACCGGTTTCCGACCATGTTGATGGTAACCTGGCGCAACTTTACCCACTTCTTGGTCGCTTTAAGCATGAGGTGTGAGGAAAAATGAGGCACTCCTAAAAATTGTATTCCTGGGAGTAGAGTTTGTTACTGTATTTACAAAGCTTTACAATAGAGTGCTCTGGCAGAAACACGTCAGAAAATGCTGAAAAATGTTGCACATGTTTGCTTAAGGGCACTTTTAAAGGTACTGAAGGAAAAATGCAACTTGCTAGTATGCTAAATTGTTGTGGTGCTTTTAAACAACCAAGTAATATGTTTCCATGGATACAGTTCAATTAGTTTGATCTGTGCCATGTGCAAACTAGTTACTGAACATTCGAAAGAAGGGAGCTAAAGTTGTGTTAACCTAGTGCCATATCACGTGGATTTACAGAGTTACGAACTTGGCCACTTGTGCCAAGCAATTTTCACTTAGCTCATTAATTGTAATTTACATTGGGATTTGATCTCGGGAATAAGAGTGTGGGGGGGGGAGTGGAAATCATCGTACCTCTCAGCTGGAGTTTCTTGGAAGCACTGATAATTTTGATCAACAAGAGATTTGTGAAGAAAAAACTCATCTTGAGACCACTTTTTTTTTTAAAAAGTGTTTTTGACTATTTAATAATTAAACAATTTTGTTTGAGTTGCCAATATGCTATTTTGGACTACTTTTGTAATCATATGTGAAATACTAAAAACTACACCAAAGAAATACACTCAGCAAACAATTAATATGCTTTAGCCAAAGCAAAATACCGCAGATGCTTTTGCCTGCTCACAAGCACAGGAACAGTGCTGTAGTAGTTCACAAGGCAAAGTTTTTATAGATTGGCAAGACAAATGAGCAAACTCCATCAGCAGTCTGTACATCAGACCAACACTTTTATATTGAAGTTTGCCACAATTTGTGTACTTAATACATTTCCTTTTCTTTTGATTTTTCAATAACTACCTTGCTGCTAAAAGAATGTCTCACTTTTCTAAGAGGAAGCTGAGTAGCCTACCTTCTGAAGCCACTGTGTATTGTTTTCCATTATATTTTCGAGTTGCTGAAGCCTTTGCAAAGAGCCATCATTATCTATTTCTGGAGAATCCCTTTGCACCGTGTTAGGCACATAGTGATTTGCCACGGAGCGGCAGTTGTCCACCTCCGGAAGCAAAAAGGTATAACTGCAAGGTCCATGCTGAATTTGATAATGCCTTTTTCCAGTGTTATCCATACCCTTGCGAAACCCTGTTCCCAGGGAGAGACTGCAGCTGAAGAAAAACAGAGATGGAATCAACATTTTCTGTGTCCGTTCAAAGTGCAGTAAGTCCTTTGTATATTAAGTGCAATCCAAGAATTTTTTAAGATCTGTCAAAAGAATTTTTCAGTTGTGTTGCTTTTATCCTCTGGAATTCTGTGGTAAAATTGCCAAGTACAAAGCACTGTGAACTGTTGCTGCTTGATGTTCTGTCAAAACTGGAGTAATAAAGTTCTGTATTACTTCCTGTAGTCTTTCAGTCTGTGTTGCGCAGGCAGAGACAATGCTGTAAAGCAAACACAATTCCCCACTGGCTTGGTTTCCCAGCTTGAAAGTGCCCTTTTATCTGAAGCCTTACTGCACGTTTCTGCAAGCTGCTGTATCTGACTCAATCAATGCAGCTTTTTATGATAACTTGACAGGAATTGCAGAAGTGTTGTCTGTGTACACTCCCCCCAGGGCTGTCAGTTATCTTCCACCAGGGAGGTCACCCTCTCCAGACAACATAGATACAGGAGTATGTTTCAGTCCAACCCACACTGCATTTACCAAAAATCCAAAGAGAGATGATTGACCAATAGCAGAGCCACTGGTAATTCCCTTTCAACCCTTTAAGTGGGGACCTATGAATAGACAGAAGAAATCATTCTGGCTTCCCTTGGACTACGTGCTAGAGTACATTGTACAGCTAGAAATTAAAGAATGCACTATATGTGCATGTAGATGAAAATGCTTTGCATTGAACTTTCTATGAAATAATTAATGCCTTCATCAAATTGTACTCAATAAAAAAGAAATACTAATAAATTGTGTCTTGCACTTACAAAAAATGGGCTAAAATAAGTGGTAAATTAGAGGTATTTTGTCTTAGTTATATTCTGTTTTGTGGGTAACCTGGTAAAGTGCTGTCAGAAATTGAAAACCTTATCTTTCTACCTGTCACATGACACTGTACATGTCAGACAGTTAGCAGTATAACCATCATAAGTCAGCACAATTACATTTTTTAAAAATGGTGCAACAAATACCTCAAATTTTAGTAATGTGTCACAACCACGTAATGTGTCGCAACCATGAAAATTTTATCTAATTTTAAATTTATTTTAAAGGTCAAGGATGTGTTGTCTGCTGAAAACATAGAAGATTCATTAGTGTGCTGGGCATAAACTCCTTTCCATTGAGAAACCTCTGTTCTGTTCAGTTATGAGAACTAAAAGCTGTACTGAGTATTCTTAAGTGTGCCTTTTTTTGACATCCTTCCTATCAATTAATTTGGTGAGTTGTCAGCCCAAACATTTTTATACCATGCAGGCAGGCAGACATTTATAACAACGTTTTGAGTTTGACTAATCCAGAGGCTATATCAAAACTTTAATTTACTTTAAAAGACTGAAGTAATTCTGGAAACACAGTTCATATAATCCTTTTGACAATCTGCCAAGCTGTAAATTATTGTTTGGGAATTGATTTTCTCCGCAAAAGAAGCAAAAGTTCTGTTCACAAGGACTCTGTCGTTACCTTAAGTTCAGATGTATTTCACAGTTCAATCTTTTCCTCTGGCATAGCTTCTTTTTTAAGTGTAATTATTATAGTTAAGTGTTCAATTTCTCCCCCTTTAGGGATATGGCCCTCATGAGTGTCTGTGACACTGAGAGTGATTAATTTGCATGCAAAGCCAATGAGTTGTGCACTCTTAGGTTTGATAGGTCCTGCACTCCAATGGGAAAAATTGATTTTCTCTCTCAAGTCTTTAAAATGCAATTGCCAGACAGCCTTCCTTGGCAGCTAAGTTAAAAGTCATTTTCCTTCTTGGGGAAAAAGGAAAAATTCAGCTTGATTTTGCCCTAGATAGATTACTATTTTTACGTCAAGTATACATGGTGTGAGAAATGATTCCTGGATAGCATATATTACCCTATTTAAAATGTATTGTTTGGTTATGAACCTTCAATAATATTGCTTTGGTGATAGATTGTGCTCTTGACAAACTAAGTTATAAATTGTGTTTGCAAAGGAATGAGAAAAGCAGTGGAGCTAATGAGTTGAGCGTAAGCTATTAGCTTCGACAATCAATAAGGGGGCCAATTGTTAAACATTGCTTTGTCTGTCAAAGTTATTTAGGTCAATAATTATTTTAAAGTTTGGCTGAATGTGTACAAAGGATGAGAGTCTTAAAATGCTAAGCTGTAGGGTGGTACAGTGGGCGCAGTGTGGTTGGCGAGATGTGGGTATACTTTGACAGTCTCCCTCACACAGAGTTTCTGATCTCAGCCCATTTTATTGTGCGAGATCTCAGAACAGACTCCAAGCACTTCATCACCAGGAGCAAAGGGAAAATTATCCTATTGGCCACTCTTACTCACTTGTAGCAATTTACAGAGCAACACTGAAAGAGGTCGGGGAGCACGTAAACCTCTGAATATTTTCCAAATTCTTTAAAGCACGCTCAAAAAGGGAACTAATGCTGCAAGCATCTTGATTTACAACTTTTCAAACTGTACTTCCTTTGTCTATGTCCTCTGTTTTATTTCTGAATATTATTATTTTGTGGTATGCTTGCATTTTAAGTATTAATCATGTTTATAGTCATGGCATACATCTTAATTTGTGTGTCGGAAACATTTTCTTTGTGAGCTGTCTTTGGCAAGGTTCACACAACAGACGCGACTGGACTCCGTTTGCACAAAGTGCCTGTTCATGCTAGATGCCTTGCCATGCCTTTTATGTCTCACTGTAAGTTAAATGGGGGCATAAATAACGACGAAAAACTGAAGTGAAAAGTAAGAAAAAGTAATAGTTCTTCGTATCTTCAGTTATCCTTCAATAAGTCAAACTATAGAAACTTACGATGTCTTTGAACGCTAGGATCCAGCTTTGGATTTTGGATTAAAATCATGCCCAGTCAGAACCTCGCTCAGAGAAGTCTCATTTTTTTGAACGCTCTAAAAGTCTGATGAGACACGAACTTGGGTAATCTCAACCCAATTCTTATGGACTTGTGCCTACTACATGAAACTTCTGTACAAATTGACCTGAATTAGCATTAACACTTGGGACCCCAAGGATAGCTTGTATGGAAAAATGTCACAGCATGGAATGGAAGGCTACTTACTTCATGATGTACTTGAGTTGGGAGTTTTGCCTAATAGAGGAACATTGTTTCGCTCCTACCACTGATATCCAGCTCAACAATTCTCCAAAATATATTAGGGATAATTTTCTTGCCCTTGTACCTGTGGAACACTCACTTTCCCCGAGCAGAAGGCTCGGCTCAGGAAAAAGTGGCCCCCCACCTTATTTTTCTGGGACATCACTGGCTGGGCACCTGGTGCTGTTGCCCGCCCCCAGACCCCTGCAAACCAGAGGGTTAGTAGTGGTGTTTGCAGGCTGAAGACTCAAGGATGGCGGTCAGGATTAGGGTTAGCCAGAAGACCTTGATCTCAAAGGTCCAGCATATAGCTTCAGGTGATGCTAGGGCTTGCCAGGGAACAAGCCTGTATCAGGGATGCCCATGGCTTAGGGCTGGACCTTGGCAAACAGCGGTGCACTTAAGATCCACTGCTCTTATCAAGCACTTTAATGCAGAGTAAATAGAGACTTATAGTTTCAGAGTAGCAGCCAGTACTTCTACATTCGGTTGCCCTTCAGTAAGAGAAATGTTAAAAGTTCTAAATTAAATGCCAGCACAATTGTTTGATGTGGTTTGTGCAGTTTAGTGGTGGAAGACAGGTTTACAGCAGCAAATCCTTACATGGTGAGTTCTCAGCTACTGTCAAACAGCAGCAAATTAAGGTATCTCATACAAGGAGGATGGAAACATTGCCAAATAAATCAATGAGGCTGCTTGTGAGCACCTCCTGGTGGCTGGTTAGAAAAGCAGTAGAGGAATATTATGGGAAGTGAGGTGCATTTAGGCAAATGTTTGATACAAAAAGACCTTGATGAAGGGGGAAAAAATAACTAAAATAGAGGCTGATAAGACCGTTCTGAAGTATATCACTGTATACATTTGTTTTGTAAAATACCATTAATACAGTAATTGGATAGAGTCCGCTGCATTAGATAGTCAATGAAAAATGACAGGTATAGGGAAATTTGAATACTGCTCGTGAATACAAGATTAAAATGATACTTGCATGCAAACAGTACGATTGGATTTGATGGTAACAAGTATAAGCAAATTGCTTGTCCAATTCACCTTTAGTAGTTTCAAATGTATTTATTAGCTTGGGTTTCCACATTGTTTTCAACATGGATTTAAAGTGTTCTTTTTTCTAAACCTTTACCATGAGATCCAAGAAATAAAAGTGGGCTGGCGGAGTTTGACAGAAGTGCCGATTCACCTCTTTGTTTGGCCTGGTGCTCAATTTCTCTCAGTTTTTCAAAACTCAACCATGTCCAAGTCATTAATGAGTTAGTAACAATAAGGCTGGTTTATTTAACAGATTTAGTTGATGTTTGGATAAGCAACAATTTGTTGGAGGAGATTATTGTAAATGAGTCTCGTGAGTTTGCTCATTGATGTAAGTGATGTTCCATTAATATCCAAATGAGGGAGTTTGATGCATGTTTGAGATGATTACAGCTCAGCCATTGTCTGGAGTCCTGTAAAGAAGAGGTTGTAGGATAAATTTCTTCTTCATCTCTCTTACAAAAATAGTTTAATTTGTTGGAAACTGTTTTTGAATCATTCCAGAGCAAGATAGCAAGAAACCTTAAGAAGAGTATTTTCACCATTTTTTGTATTTAGAAAAAATGCTTTGCTGTTGGAAAGAGATAAGTGCCCCTGAATATTGTATGTTCCTCTAACCTTTCTGACAAAAATCAGCATTTCTCATGATGCCTGACACACCTGTGGTCACTTCAGATTGCCCAGCAATTCTCAAATACACATGTGCACACCCAAGCTTGTGTGTATGCTTAATCATCTGAGCCCATGAGATCGCGACACCCAGCAGCCAGTACAAAACTCAGTGTTCATATTTTGCTGTACATGAATTACATATAATTTTTAAAAAACCTTCTTAATAGTTAGTGTCCATAACAGCATCATACTATGTAATGGCACTATACAAGAATATTATGTTGCCATCCATAACTTAGGGGTCACCATTGGCTTAACTTGATTCGCCATAACAAAATTGTGGCTACAAGAGCAGGGCATAGGCTCTGTATTCTGTAACATGTGGCTCACACCCTGACCCCCCTCTCAGCTTCTGCACCATCTATAAGGCACAAGTTAGAAACATAGAAACATAGAAGATAGGAGCAGGAGTAGGCCATTCGGCCCTTCGAGCCTGCTCTGCCATTCAATGAGATCATGGCTGATCATCCAAATTCAGTACCCTGTCCCTGCCTTCTCCCCATATCCCTTGATCCCTTTAGCCTCAAGAAATATATCCAACTCTTTCTTGAATATATTTAATGAACTGGCCTCCACTGCCCTCTGTGGCAGAGAATTCCACAGGTTCACCACTCTCTGGGTGAAGAAATTCCTCCTCATTTCCGTCCTAAATGGCTTACCCCTTATCCTTAGACTATGACCCCTGGTTCTGGACTCCCCGGCCATCCGAAACATCCTTCCTGCATCTAGTCTGTCCAGACCTGACAGAATTTTATAGGTTTCGATGAGATCCCCTCTCAATCTTCTAAACTCCAGTGAGTATAAGCCCAATCGACACAATCTCTCCTCGTACGTCATTCCTGCCATCCCAGGTATCAGCCTGGTGAATCTTTGCTGCACTCCCTCCATGGCAAGAACGTCCTTCCTCAGGTAAGGTGACCAAAACTGCACACAATACTCAAGGTGCGGTCTCACCAAGGCCCTGTACAACTGCAGCAAGACATCCTTGTTCTTGTACTCGAACCCTCTTGCTACGAAGGCCAGCATACCATTTGCCTTCTTAACCGCCTGCTGCACCTGCATGCTTACCTTCAGCAACTGATGAAGTACTCGCCACGCGTCTAGATCGTTACAGAGGCAACAACACTCAAAAAGCTCAACACCATCCAGAGCAGAGTAATTTGCTTGATCAGCATCCCTGCCATTGGACCCAATGTCTACCCTCTCCATCACCGCTGCACTGTGGCTGCAATATGTATGATCTACAAGATGTACTGCAGCAATTTACCACCATTCCTTTGACAGCAGCTCTCTTGACTTGGACATATTTTGCTGCTCCTTCATCAACCCCGCCTAGCACCATTGTGGGGATGAGAACAAATTAAGGAAAAAGAAAGCCAGCGGTTAAATTGGAAAGTTTTGTGGTAGGCATTTGGAACTGTTGTAAGTGCATATGATTAAGCAATAGTCAAATCTTTGTCCTATGTCTTTGTAGTTGCAAACATGCCAATCATCAGCATTGCAGAGTTAAAGCCAAATGCCAGGGTTTTCAAACAAGCATCAGTGCTTTCCACACTGACTGATTCCTCTTCTGAGGTCAACCTAGAATGTACTGTTATTCGTTTCTGCATATGGGCAGATTGTGTGCTTGTGTAAAATCATGAAGGCCCCATGTTAGCTTGTGATCAGACATTTGGCAGCAGGTACAAAAATCCAAAATGATTCCTTATATGGTGTATATATTTTTCATTCACTCATGGGATTCACAAGAGAGAAGATCTGAGTGAGGTGAAAACCATGCAAGCACACTGATATCAATCACAACTGGAATTTATATATTACCTTTAATGTAGAAGAATATCCCAAAGGGATTTAGTGAGACATATCTAAAGAAATGAATGCCAAGCCAGAGAAGGTGGGATTAGGAGAGGTGGCGAGAAGCTTGGTCAATGAGGTGTATTTTAAGGAGGGCTTTAAAGGAGGAGAGGGTGGTGGAGAAGCAGAGGGGTTTAGAGAGGGCATTCCAGCGTATGGAGCCTAGCTGACTGAAGGCTGCCGATGGTGGGGTGGAGGGATGCTGAAGAGGCCAGACTCAGAGGAACGGAGAGTTCAGAGGGGTGGGTAGTTGTAGGTTACAGAGATAGGGTGCGGTGGCCATGAAGGGTTTTAAACACAAAGATGAGAATTTCAAATTTGAGGCATTTGGGGAGAGGGGGCTAATCCAGCATGGACAGGGGTGATGGGTGCGGTATAGGATATGAGCACTGGAGTTTTGGATGAGCTGAAGTTTACAGAATGTGCAGGGTGGAAGGCCAGCCAGGAGAACTTTGGAATAGACGAGCCTGGAGGGGACAAAGGCATGGATAAGGAATTCAGCGGCAGATGGACTGACAAAGGAGGTGGGCGATGTCACGGAGGTGCAAGTAGGCAATCTTTATGATGGAGAGGATATGGGATCGCAAGCACAACTGGTGGTCGAATAGGAAACCAAAGTTCAGCCTTAGACGGTGGCTGGGGAAAGAGATGGAGTCATTGACGAGTGTATAGAGTTTGCAGCAGCAGCCAAAGATGATGACTTCAACCTTCCCATTGTTTAGCTGGAGAAAATTGCAGCTCCACAAACTGGATGTCGGATAAGCAGTCTGACAACACAGAGTCAGTAGAGAGGTGTACACAGATGATGCAAAGGTAGAGCTGGTGTCATTAGCCTTCATGTGAAAGCTAACCCCATGTATGTCAATGATGTTGTCGAGGGACAGCATGTAGATGAGGAAGAGGAGAGGGCCAAGAATAGATCCTTGGGAACTCCGGAGGGGCGAGAAGAGAAACTATTGCTGGAGAAGCTCTGGTAACGGTTGGATAAATAACAGTGGAATCATGCAGGGGCCAACCCACCAAGCTGGAAAACAGAGGAGATGGGTTGGAGGAGGTATCTGTGGTTGCCCATGGCAAAAGCTGCAAAGAAGTTGAGGAAGGTGAAGAGGAAAAATGCACCATGGTCACCCGCACAGAGAATGTTTGTTACTTTGGTTCGGGCCCGATTGGTGCTGTGGTAGTGCAGAAACCTAATTGGAGAGATTCATACAATAGCTATTAAGATAGTTTTTCCTTTCTCGTGGCATGCATATTTTGGCATCCCACAGAGTAATCAGAAAGGAATGGGCTGCATTTTTATCTTGTGAGGAATGTGTAAGGCAGATTGTGGCTTTATACAAAATCACAAAGGCCTAGAAATTCGGTTGGTAGCGCCAGCGATTAGCGCCTAAAGAGCCCGAGAATTGGGGCGTTACCCAATTTTCAGGCGGGCGCTGTGAATATAGCGTCACTTCCCATATTGAGTATGATTTTAGCGCCGGTGCTAACTCCGCGCGCCCGCGGGCGCAGGCAGATCATGACGTCATTTCAGTGTGCAATGCCATTTTTGCGCCCCAGACTGGATATTCGGTGGCGCCCGCAACCTTTCCACCTGGCGCTATTAGTGACAGTTGGATGGAGCGTCCCCAGGCCCTTCTCGGACTCGGGGGCGCTATTTAAAGGGGACAGCACTAGTATAAAAGCTGCAGCCATTTGGGCTGGCCATCCTGATCGTTGCTGGAGAGAGTTGCTGACCTTCTGTTGGACAGTAATTTTCTCATTGAGCCTTCGGAGGCACTGGCACTGGCAGCTTGAGGGCCTGGCTCCCAAGCTTGTGATGCAGCATCTGAAAGCAGGGAGGTGGAAGAGTGGCTTTAGCAAAAGGACAGGTTCGCAGCAAGGGATGCCAGATTGCGGCAAGGCTATGACATGGGTCCACAGTGAGAAAGCATGCTGGCGGGGGGAACAAGTAGAAGGAGACAGTTGTAAGAGGTGAGAACCTTACCATCGCTGTCGACAATGGGGTCAGTAGCTGCAGTGGTTACAGGACCACTCAGACGTCCTCCAAGAATCTGGTGGACTCTCTCCTCGAGATCCGTGAGAGTGACCACTTGTGGAGGTCCTCCACCAGTGCGAAGCTGGTCTTTGCCAATCCTCACCAGCATGGATTGCAGGGGAAAGGAGGGGAAGTTATGTTACCTGATGCCCTGAGTGATCATCTCATGCCCCCCATGGTGCAAGAGCCCTTACATGACGCCCTGAGTCAAATGTGCATGTGTGTGCCCAGAAAGGGCCATGGGTGATTGCTGGCAGATGGACAATGGGGCACAGGCCACCCTGTAGCCATAAAGTCAGGTGCAAATGAAGGGATGCAGAAGTTTGCAGGAACAACACCCACCCTCACGACCCGAGTGAGGTCGTTGAATTTCTTTCTGCATTGGACAGGGCTCCTGGTCACCATGCTGCTGGAGTTGACCCTCTGGCATACATCCCTCCAAGCTCGTCGGTAGTCCTTATGATTCGGCCTCCTGCCATTGTCTGGGTCGAGAACATCTCGCCGGCGCTCCACTGCGGCCACCAATTGCTCCAGAGCCTCATTGATGAAGCACTCTGCTCTCTGTCTCACCTTCTCCATCTGGTCCAAGTTTTTATCGCCAGAGACGGGCCTGCGCCGATTCTGAGGCCTGCAAGGCGCAGAGTGTGGATGCTGAAGCTGACTGACCCACCCCTTTAAGAGCTAGCCGGCGCCTGGAAGTCTCGTGGTCATCGGTAATTGAGAGCACCTGCGCTGAGCCCGTCCGCTCCGATATTGGGTTGTGCCGGAAGTTTAGCGCCTTAGGAGTCCCGTGTAACGCCTGAATTCACGCCTCAATCACCTTTAGGGGCAATGCAACCCAATATCGCGCAAGGCGGCGATAAGTTTCGTCTGGCTATAAACTTTGCGCAGCGCCAGTTCTAACGCCTCAAGCCGAGCTATACCCAATTTCTAGGCCAAAGCATTTTAAGACTTGGGGGGAAAACCCACTTACGTTGCCCTCATGAAAATATTGAAAACTATGGAAACGTATGGTCAAATTTTAGATTTTGTCCAGGATGTGTATTCCAATTCCAAGACCCATCTTAGGTAGATGGAAAGACTCATTGAGCCTACCTCTTCGAACATGACTGAGGCAAATTTGTCCATTATCGCTTAACTTATGTCTTCACTGATGATGTGTTGGATGGCATAGTATGGAAAGATAAAGGGTGTTCTGGGCATTACTGAAAGAATTGCAACACTCCCTTTCGAAGCTGATACATTGCTGGACTAACCTGGGGTCTAGTGCACTCTACTCACCATCTTGAACCAATGGGACATGGTGGTAGATACATAAGTATGTATTATTGCTTTATATGGCTCAAAGGGATCTTGAAGGTATTGTTTGGAAGTTAGAAGAGCCATCTACCTCAGATGTTGATTGGCTGCCCTGGTGGATAGATAAGTCCTTCAGGACGATGCCAAGAATGGCAAAGGGCACTTTGATTTGTCTTTTTTTTCCTTAAATAACAACAGATTTTCATTGTGGATAAAGTTGTTCATACAAGACACGGTCAAACAGTTCTTTGTTTCACAAGGACTTTGGTAGCCCATGTGCAGGATCCAGAACTACTTATTATTTACAATATACGACATTCAGCTACAGGCCTGTTGTGTTATGCTCACTACAATCTTATCTTTCGATGGTTTAAAAAAATGAATGTTACTTGTAACTTTAATTTTATTTTTAATGTAACCCTTACACAAAAAATATTTTTGGCTTCAGATGCAGAATTACAATAAAGAAGATAGGGGAAAGAAGATACTTACACTTATCATTCCCAAATCATTTGCACCCAGTTGATTACTTTTGAAATGCAGTCACTGTTATGCAGGCAAACACAACAGCCAGTCTAAGTACAGGAAGATCAGGCCATATTTGTCCAAGTGCTCAGTCACTCTGTCCCAATTGATAGATTCAAGTACTGTAACTTCCCTACAACAGACGTTAGACTAATAGGTCTGTAATTTCCTGCATTATCTCTCTCACCGTTCTGAAATGATGGAGTGACATCAGCAATTTTCTAATCCAAGGGGAACAATTCCCAATTTCCAGCATTCGCAGTTTTTGCTTTTGTTTTGTTAATGTTGGTCGTGGAAGGAATGCTGGCCAGGTCCCTGGGAGAATGCCCTGATCATCATCATATCGTGCCATGGAATCTTTTACAGGAAACTCTCGATTTACCGGCACCTAAATAACCGGAAATCTCGGTTAACTGGCAAAATTCAGGAGTAGGTTCAGGTAAGTTTCACTTCATATTACTGGCCTTCCTCAATCTGTGACTGTGCAGTCGGGTGTGGCTGCGGCTGTTGCTAAGCAACAGGGACGCTTGGAACTTGTGGCCATTGTTCTGCACCTGTTGCTAAGCAACAGGGTTTGTTGCTGTATACGGAGCTCTCAGCTCTCTCTATCTTTTACCATAGCTCTCGGTTATCCGGAATTTTTGATGAACCGGCACCACGCCGGTCCCGTCAGTGCCGGATAAAAAAGAGTTTCCTGTACATTGATTTGAGCAGCTTAATGCCTCGTGAAATATGGCACCTCCGTCAGTGCAGTACTTGGTACGGTACTGAGGTGCCAACTTCGATTTATGTGCTCAAGTCCTTTGTGTGCCTTGATCTGATGTCTTTTGTCTCGGAACCAAGATTGCTGCTAAAATACTGGAAAATGCTCCAACGTCAAATTTTTCTGGCCGCCTCCCAAAATAACTCGCAGGTCTTCGGTGTTTCGCTTCCCTTTTCAGAACTGTCCAAGTCCTCCACTGCAAAAATAAACATGGAATCTTTTACATTAACTTGAGCAGCCAGAGGGGTGCTCAGCTTAATGCCTCGTGTGAAATATGGCACTTCGTGTACTTACCCTGCTGTATTGTGATGGAGCATCAGGTGTACCTGGAACTTAAGTTAAAACAAGTTTGTGTCCCACTACACTCTGTGTAACTATTTGCTTTCACATGTGATGGGTAAGTACTTTGGGTTTTGGTTTTCAGAGAGCACCAGACCAAGTTGAAAAATGTGTTTCACTAAAATTCTATTTAATAAATACAGAATTTATCTTACTCAGTCACCTTAAAGTAGTGGCCCTGGTCATAGGCCTGTATTCTGAACTTTTCTTTTTTATTGTCATTTAGTTTTTAAATTGGCAACTTACTGAGTACAATCTTGTGTGAAGTTAGTGCTGTTCCATTCCATCATCAAACCCACATACAAACAGGATATCCTCCTAGGGGGTGCTCCGTGGAAATTCTTGTGCCCCTACTCTACTCAGATATATATCTAGCTGCCTTCTAGAACTCGACTTTGGTGTTTTCCCTCATTATTAATAGTAGACTCAGCCATGATTAGAATCTTTAAAAGTTGCTTATTTTTTTCCCCTTTTAATTTTTGTTTAAAATGTAGGAAAATAATTTGATGGTTTTTTAATTCCTTTAGTTTCATTTCTCAAAAGGAAGATGCACCTACATTTTAGCAGCAGAATAATACGTTGTGTTCTTTTTGGCATAATGTCGCTGCCCTTATAAAACAGCACATCTTCTGACTTACCATGAGCAGTATCACAGGATATATTCTCAAATATATCATTTCTACTTTCAATTGAATGAAAACAAAGGCAGGGAATTTCCTCAGAGCTACTCCCGCTCCCCGCCATAATGTTATTGGAAATGCGGCAGAAACCCTGTTTACACACACATGCTTCACGCGCAGCTTCAGAAATGCAATTTTGATATCTGTTCTATCAACTTTATTCCAGATCACGTTTTGCTCATCTGCACCAGCACCTTTTATGTGTTCATTTGGAAAATTATTGAGTATTTCTCAACCATCTGTTGTTTCTTTAAACTTTCTACACCTTATTAAAAAAAATACATACAATATTTAAGAACTGGGAAATAAAATTTAAAAAGTCATGTGCATTTTAGTTGTTGTCACGAACAGAATTGTCGCATTTGTTCTTGCCTTTTTCCTGCCAAAACTGTAAAGCACACATTATAATAATTAACAAAATTGATGTGAAATATTTGAGAAAGGAGAAATCAATTTAGGAAATTGGAATAGGAAAGGTTTGTTTTAGTTGTAATTACTTTTTAAAGACTTATTGCAGAAGTCTTTGTAACCTTGCTGTGATTTCTGTTGATTCTCTCATTGAGGTCATTGTGCAGACATGTGTTATGCTAGAAAGTAATTAAATAGGACCTATTGATAACTATAATTGCAACTGCAAGTTTAAGGCAAATTTATGCTGATTCAGAATGATTTTAATCCTGATTTGCCCCAGAAAGTTCAGCAGTCTAAAACTTGTATAAAAACACACTGTAGGAGTTATGAACCAGTGTCAGTTTTGTACCTCAATGATACCTGCACAACATTATCCAAACTTCGTGCTAACACAGCTAACTTGCAATGCTTAGATTACTGAATAAGTGGCAAAGCTTTTGCATCGTCACAATTCTAACTTTGACTGCTCACTAAGCAGATTAACTTTAATATTGGTCTTCGTATATTGTATCAGACTTACCCCAGGATATTGTGTACAATGTAGATAGGGCTATGATTTTCAATTCTTTTTTGGATGAGGTATTTAGTACTCATCTAGGTGATGGATGTCTTTGCTGGGCAATGGAACATTTTCTACGTTTTACATCTGGTATCAGCATCATGCATTTCCAGGTTGGGTAAAACACAAGGCCAAATGTGGAACAAAAATCCCTTTTTACTATATTAACAGTGTGACTTAAATCAGCTGCATCAGTGTGTAATCTGCTTATTACAGGAGCCATCATTATGGTTTCTATGAGTGAGGATAGAATTGTTGAATTTAAAGGACAGAAGGAGGGTATTCAGCCCATTGTGCCTTGGCTAGCTTTGCAACTGGAGCTGTCCACGCTCATCCCATTTCTTTGCCCTTTCCATATATCCTTGTCAATTCTTGGTGTTTATAGCGCAGAAAGTGACACTTGGGGCCATGGTGTCTGTGCAAGCTCATTTCTAAAGCAATCCAAAACGAATCCCACTGCCTTACTGTCTCCTTAAAGTCATCACCTTCCTCTGGTTTCCATCTCAATGACTCCCTGTGGCAAACTCCAATAATTCTCTGCTGAAAGACATTTTTCCTAACTCCGCTCCTTATTCAATTAGTGACAATATTTAATTCATGACCCAATATCGCCAGCTCCCCGCGACTTCCTTTTCAAATACTTATCCAATTCAATTTTAATCTCTCACTCAATAGCCACTTGCAGTAAAGCATTCCATATTCTAAAACCCCCTTCTGTGAAAACATTCCTTCCAACTTCTTTTGTCAATCATGTCATAATTTATCCTCTGAAAATCTTTGCTAATTTTGAAAACCTCTATTAGTTCCCTGTAATCTTTTCTGTTCTGGTGAAAAAAGCCCCAATTTTTGAATTTTTCTTTATAATTATAATTTCTCATTCCCAAAATAATTCTAGTAAATCATAATTGTACCCCTTCCATGGCTCTAATATCCTTCCTATAATGGGGTGCCCTGAATTGCGCACACTATACCAATTATAGCCTAACTAAAGTTTTGTACAAATTCAAGATCACTTCCTTGCTTTTAAATTCAATGCCCTAAAACCCAAAATCCTATTTGCCTTTTTTTAAATGTCTTTTAAACCTGCACTCCCAACTTTAAAGATCCACATATCTACACATTTTGTTTCTCCACACTGTTAGCATCTTTGAGAGAAAATTTCAGTAAGGGTTCTTCTGATCTCCCACCCTAACTTTGGTGGAACATTGACGGATAATCCGCGGAAATGGTATAGTTATGGCGGGAGACCAGGAGAACCCCCTCACAGAAATTCCACCCCGTACTATTTAAGGTATGCGCTCCTTCATGGGTCTTTTTCCCAAATTCTAATACTTCATATTTCACTGCATTGAATTGCATCTGCCACCTTATCTGCCCACTCTCCTAACCTGTCCGTGCCCTACTGCATTTTCTTACAGTTTGCCACGCTCCGTAGTTTGGTAACACTCGCAAACTTCAATATCATTCCTGCTGTACCTATTGCTAATTTAATACCATGTACCTTAATGTTTGTAAAGCGCTCTCATATGGAACCTCACTAAATTCCTTCGGAAAATCCATGTGCAGAACATCCATCACATTCTCTATCTATATACTCTGAGATTTTCTAGAAAAATCCAAATAAATTAATCCAATATGTCCTATCCTTTATACATCCATGCTGGATGTTTCTGATTAGGAACAGATGCAAAATGTAATTTAAGCATCTCCATTCAAAAATATCTTCAGCCAGAAGTGCTGAGTGGGTGATCCTTCTTGGCCTCCATTTGAGGTCCCACATTACAGATGCCAGTCTTCAGTTAATTCAGTTCACTCATGTGACATGAAGAAACGCTGAGCAGACTAGACACAGCAAAAGCTATGGGCCCTGTAGTGCTAAAAATCTGTGCTCCAAAACTGGCCATGGCCACTAGTTAAGCTGTTCCACTACAGCAGCAAGTACCCGACAATGTGGAAAATTGCCCAGCCATGCCCTGACCACAAAAGCAGGCCAAACCCAACCTGGCAATTACCACCCAATCAGCCTACTCCCAATCATCAGCAAAGTGATGGAAGGAGTCGTCAACAGCACTTGCTCGCCAACAACCTCCTTACCAATATTTAGTTTGGGTTCTGCCAAGACCTCATTTACCGCCCTGGTACAAAAATTGAATTCCAGAGGTGAGGTGAAGTATGGCAGCAAGGAGCCGTAGCTAGTAAAGTTAATGACGATCGTTGCTTGTGGTTATTGGAGGCCAATTATTTCAGCCGCAGGGCATTGTTGCTGGAGTTCGTCCCAGCCCCAACTATCTTCAGCTGCTTCTTCAATGATGTTCCCTCCTTCAGAAGATCAGAATTGGGGCTCCATTTGCAATTCCTCAAATAATGAAGTCTTGGGCTGATAAATGGCAAATAACATTTGTGCCAAAAAGTGCCAGGCATTGACCATCTCCAACAAGAGAGAGCCGAACCACTTCCCCTTGACATTCAATGGCATTGCCATCACTGAGTTCCCCCGCCATCAGTATCCTGGGGGTCACCGTTGACCAGAAACTGAACTGGACCAGCAAAATAAACGCTGTTGGGTATTCTGTGGCGAGTGGCTCACCTTCAGACTCTTCAAAACCTCTCCACCACCTACAAGGTACAAGTCAGGGCTGTGATGGAATACTGTCCACTTGCCTGGATGGGCGCAGCTGCAGCAACACTCAAGAAGCTCCGCACTATCTAGGACAAAGTAATCCACTTGATTGGCGCTTCATCCACTCGTCTAAACATCCACTTCCTCCATCACCGACGTGTTGTGGTTGCAGTGTGTACCATCTACAGGATTCACTGCAGCAAATTGCAAATCTGTGACCTCCCACCTAGAAAGACAAGGGCAGCAGATGCATGGGAACACCATCTCCTCCAATTTCCCCATCACGCCATTCTGACTTCATATATCGCCATTTGTTTATCAAAGATGGCTCAAAATCCTGGAAAACTCTACCTAACAGCATTGTGGGAGCACCTTTACTACACAGAGTGCAGCAGATCAAAAAGAAGGCCAACCACCACCTTCTGGAGGACAATTGCGGATGGGCAATAAATGCTGCCCTTGCCAGTGACATATAATTGATGTGAAAATGTGAATCATAAGCATCCTTTCGAAGGTCACTTGCGATTGATAAGTTCATCCACATGATTTACAGATTGTCGTGAGTTTCTTTAGAACTTTCTCATAAAACAGATAAATTAAACACGGTCATTTTTTCCAAGATATATATGCATACATCACATAAACATTGTTTATGTAGAGAGTGAATGAAACAGGGCACTAATGCAAGGACAGGTATTTGGCAGTGATTACTCCATAGTTTTAATTAAACTGAAAATAGAACAGAATAACAGTTCCAACCATGTTAGAAGTGAAGTCCCAAAATGAGAGGAACTAATTTTGAAGCCTTTCCATGAATAATTTTAGTTTGAAATTCTGGTTGCGTTATATTTCATTTAACTTTTGCCAACCCAGCTTCTGATGCTCAACTTGTTTTGGATTTTCAGCTTTGTACTGCCTGAATGACATGGATGTCAACAAAAATATCCCAGCAGTTTGGAGTGGTAGGAGGGTCTGTCGGAAGGGATTTCCCTAATGGTAAAGACCCAGGAGCAATGTCCTCATAAAAAGCTAGCATGTTTTTTACGTTAGGAATATAAAAAGCACTGCTGTGATTGATTTATTACATTGTTCAACAGATAGTGTATAATGACAACTTTCCAACATTTTTTCAGCCTTATCCAGAAAACACATTCTTTGTAAAAATATATATATTAAGACACATTCTTGAAACTTGGACAAAGCACTACAAATGTGGACAATAGACAAGAGCCTTAAATCTGGACTGTTGGGGTTAAATCTGAACATCTGACGAACAACTACATTCGCTCTAAATGTTCAGTGGTGCTTTGAGGTTATTTAAGAAAAAAAATCAGATGTCCACTGTATTTCTTCACAAAATACCGCATTTGATTGATAAGAACTCTTTGGGGCTCATTGACAATAATTGATTCAATGAGATGAACATGAAAAGGTTTCAAGTTAGTGTATAATGTTGATACTGTTTTAGCATGCCATAAAACTTGTTCATTTTGAAGTTCAACAACTTTTCTCACAAGAATTTCTGATGTACTGCTGTTATGCATAACTTTACAACTGAAAACATAAGGATCCAACCAGATGAGATGGTAATATGTTTTGTTAGGCTATCAAGTTAATTTAATGTGACTATATTTCAGAATGTGTGTTTATTCTTCAAGAAGGGTTCATTGTATCGTGGAAGGCTTGTAGTCAGGCCATACTCTTTCTTCTCCACTCCGCCTCCCCTTATTAACACGTAAATAATTGATTCTAAAACTTGAGGGGCCTCACTCAACAGTAGAGTGCCAAATATTCAGCCATAAACATCTGAACTTGGCGTCAATGAGCAGCTAAACCCATTTCCAGATTTTTGTTCCCAGAGTTTGTTTATTTTTCAGTAATTAAATATTCATGTCCACTGTATGATAGTTGTCGGCATTCTGTATGTTATTACATTCGATTTAACTCCTTATGAGCTGCAGGCGCATTTTGGCAGCATTTCAGTGAATTTTAAATGTGTGCTTCAAAACATGTGACTGTTTCTGCTTTTATAATTCTACATTGAAAATACACAGAAGAATGTAGCTGTACTAAAAGCTAGTGGACTGGTACAAAAAACAATTTAAAAGGCTAATGCAATGTTCGCCTTTATCTCAAAGGTGCTGAAATACATAGGGGTGGAAGGTATGTTACAGTTGTATAAAGTTCTGGTTAGACCACATCTGGAGTACTGCGTTTAGTTCTGGCCACCGCACCTCAAGAAGGATATACTGGCTTTGGAGGAGGTGCAGCAAAGATTCACCAGAACGATACCGGGGCTAAAAGGGTTAAATTATGAGGACAGGTTACATAGACTGGGCTTGTATTCCCTTGAGGATAGAAGATTAAGGGGTGATTGAGAGGTCAATTGAGAAATTAAAAACTGCGATAGATAGATTTTTGTTAGGTAAGGGTATTAAGGGATATGGAGCAAAGACTGGTAAATGAAATTTGAGGTACGGATCAGCCATAATCTAATTGAATGGTGGAACAGGCTCGAGGGGCGGAAGGGCCTACTCCTGCACCTATGTTCCGATATCAAAGAGTGACGGGGTGCAGTTCATACCCATGATTCCTTCTCAAAGTGAATTTCTGAATTCGGTTTTTCCATCCGGGAAGGGAGGAATGCATAAACATTTGAAGCAGAGGGAGATGCGGAACCATGAGAAGTGAGCGTGGCACGACGGGCCAAATATGTTCCTTCTGTGTGGTATAGTTCTATAGTTCTGAGTGAACAACAGGAACTTCCCACCGGAAGGATAGAGGAAATTGGAAAGCTTGTAGTAATTCATCTGTCCTTGTTCTCTATTATTAATGGTGGATGATGTTGCGATACCTTAACCGGAGAGATGAGAAAAATAAGTTTAAAAAGTGGAAGAAGAGAAGAAAACCTTTATAGATAATGTAAGAAAACAGATACTAAATGTGAAAGATGAAAAGGTACCATCGTGGTTATGTTACTGGACTAGTAATCCAGAGACATGAGTTCAAATCCCGAAGGACATAGCTGTCAGACTGGGCCTGCAGCAGGTGGTGAGAGAACCATCACAAGCGGAAAAACCTACTTGACCTCATGCTCACCAATCTACCTGTCGCAGATTCATCTGTCCATGACATTATTGGTAGAAGTGACCCCCGCACAGTCCTTGTGGAGACAAAGTCCCGTCTTCACACGGAGGACACCCTCCATCGTGTTGTGTGGCACTACCACCGTGCTAAATAGGATAGATTCAGAACAGAACTAGCAGCTCAAAACTGGGCATCCATGATGGGCCATCAGCAGCAACAGAATTGTATACTACAGGTAGACTATCCTTTATCCGAACTTCCGAAAACCTCTAAAAACCGAAAGTTTTTTCGTTCAGCGTAAGTCGTGCGCACGACATGACCAGAGTGGCGCACGACTTACGCTGAGCAGGGCAGAGGGTCACAGAGTTCCCTCCTGGGTAGGAGATTGCAGGCCGAGCCGGGCAGTGTGAAGGAGGTACCGGGAGAGTGAACCCAACAATCCAGCAGCCCGTCCGATAGCTGCAGCAGCCCGTCCGATATTCTTTTCTCCCTGCCCCACCCGACCCCCGACCTGATTTGCGGGCCAGCTTAGTAGGAGTCAGCCGATATCCGGCTTTCCAGAGAAGCAGGAAGGGGAATGAGACACGGAACAGTCGCAAGAGGTAGCCTGAACTTTTAAAATTTATATTAAATACAAATTTCCCAGTCTTACAATAATACCTTCTGAAATCCGAAAAATTCCGAAAACCGAAACTCAGCTGGTCCCAAGGCTTTCGGATAAGGGATAGTGTACCTGTACCACAATCTAACCTCATGGCCCGGCATATCCCTTACTCTATCACCACTATCAAGCCAGGGGATCAACCTTGGTTCAATAATGAGTGTAGAAGAGCATGCCAGGAGTAGCACCAGGCGTACCTAAAAATGAGATGCCATACTGGTGAAGCTACACCACAGGATTACATGCATGCTAAAGAGTGGAAGCAGCATACTATAGACAGGGCTAAGCGATCCCACAATCAATGGATCAGATCAAAGCTCTGCAGTCCTGCCACATCCAGTCTTGAATGGTGGTGGACAATTAAACAACTAGCGGGAGGAGGAGGCACCATGAACATCCCCATCCTCAATGATGGTGGAGCCCAGCACGTGAGTGCAAAAGACAAGGCTCTAGCATTTTCAACCATCTTTAGCCAGAAGTGCCGAGTGGATGATCCATCTCGGCCTCCTCCTGAGGGCCCCATCAACACAGAAGCCAGTCTTCAGCCAATTCGATTCACTCCACGTGATAGCAAAAAATGGCTGAGCGCACTGGATACACCAAAGTCCATGGGCCTTGACAACATCCCGACTTATGCTCCTGAACTAGCTGCGCCTCTAGCCAAGCTGTTCCAGTACAGCTACAACATTGGCATCTACCTGTCAAAGTGGAAAATTGCCCAGGTATGTCCTGGCCACAAAATGCAGGACAAATTCAATCCAGCCAATTACTGCCCCATCAGCCTACTCTCAATCATCAGCAAGTGATGGAAGGTGTCGTCGACAGTGCTATTAAGCGGTACTTAATCACACAAAACCTGCTCACCAATGCTCAGTTTGGGTTCCGCCAGGACCACACCGCTCCAGACCTCATTACAGCCTTGGTTCAAACATTGACAAAAGAGCTGGATTCTAGAGGTAAGGTGAGAGTGACTGCCCGTGACATCAACGCAGTATTTGACCGAGTATGGCATTAAGGAGCCCTGGTAAAAGTGAAGTCGATGGGAATCAATGGGAAGATTCTCCACTGGCTGGAGTCATACCAAGCACAAAGGAAGACGGTTGTGGTTGTTGGAGGCCAATCATCTGAGCCCCAGGACATCACTGCAGGAGTTCCTCACGGCACTGTCCGAGGCCCAACTATCTTCAGTTGCTTAAGTGGCAAGTAACATTCGCACCACAGAAGTGCCAGGCAATGACCATCTCCAACAAGAGAGAGTCTAACCACCTCCCCATGACATTCAACGGCATTACCATCGTCAAATCCCCCACTATCAACATCCTGGGGTCACCATTGACCAGAAACTTAACTGGACCAGCCACATAAATACTGTGGCTACAAGAGCAGGTCAGAGGCTGTGTATTCTGCGGTGAGTGATTCACCTCCTGACTCCCCAAAGCCTTTCCACCATCTACAAGGCACGAGTCAGGAGTGTGATGGAATACTCGCCACTTGCGTGAATGAGTGCAGCTCCAACAACACTCGAGAAGCTGGACACCATCCAGGACAAAGCAGCCCACTTGATTGGCACCCCATCCACCACATTAAACATTCACTTCCTTCACCACCGGCGCACTATGGCTGCAGTGTGTACCATCTACAAGATGCACTGCAGCAACTCACCAAGCCTTCTTCGACAGCACCTCCCAAACCCGTGACCTCTACCACCTAGAAGGACAAGAATAGCAGACGCATGGGAACACCACCACCTCCAAGTCACACACCATCCTGACTTGGAAATATATGGGTCAAAATCCTGGAACTCCCTCCCTAACAGCACTGTGGGAGTACCTTCACCACACGGACTGCAGCGGTTCAAGGTGGTGAGTCATCACCACCACCTTCTCGAGGGCAATTAGGGATGGGCAATAAATGCTGGCCTTGCCAGCGACACCCACATCCCATGAATGAATGAATAAAGAAAAAGATCTTGTGGGAAATTTTACTGGTGGCCACTGCAGAAAGAATGATATGTTACTGCTACATAAATCCAAGACAATTGGGTTTATTTCTTTAGTAATCATAGTAGCAGAACTCTCTATGGAGACCTTTATTTACCTATTTTGGAGAAGTGAATGCGCTGAAGCGCTGTAGATCAAGGGAATCCCCAAAGCAGTGCGTCTTTATTATTGCTGCAGTGGGATGTATGTCAAAGGAGTGTTGGATCGTTATCCATTCCCTATACTAAACTTTTCCTTTCAACTCCTTGAATATTAAAATTTGTTGCAGTTTAGGGAGTATGTGCATTTTCTGTCAGCTAACAGCTGCACAAATTAATGCAAAAAACAGATAAGTATACTAAATCACAGCATGTGATCATTCTTAACATTTATAGAACAAACTGAAAAAAATGCACATGTAAAAACTGTGCTCTCCTGGGTATGTTTAAAAAAAGACTTGCATTTATGTAGCGCCTTTCACTTTACAGCCGATGAAGTACTTTTGAAGTGTAGTCACTGTTTGTGGTAAACCACTGTTTGTATTCCACTGTGTACATGCCTGGACATGCCTCGGCTGACTCCTCCCACAAGTCCTAGTATAAAGGTGACTGCTCCCCAGCCCTTTGTATTTCTGGACCGGTCGACCACTCGAGGCAGACCTTCATTCTTTTGTTAATAAAAGCCTTTAGTTACTCTCTTAACTCTCAGTCTTTTATGAGTAATTGATAGCGCATCACTGTTGTAATGTAGGAAACGCAGCAGCCAATTTGCGCACAGCAAGCTCCCACAAACAGATAATCTGTTTTAGTGATGTTGATTTGAGGGATAAATATTGGCCAGGACACCGGGGATAACGCCCCTGCTCCTCTTCGAAATAGTGCCATGGAATCTTTCACATCCACCTGAGAGAGCAGACGAGGCCGCGGTTTTAATGTCGCCATCAAGACGGCACCTCCGACTGTACTGAAGTGTCAGCCTAGATTTTTGTGCTCAAGTTTCTGGTGTGGGACTTGAACCTTAATCTTCTGACTCAGAGGCGAGAGTTCTATCAACTGAGTCACGGCTGACACTCAAATGTCTGAAATGAATGTTAGAAGGCATGTGAAGGAATGCACAAGACCTTCTAATATCATTTAAGAACATAAGAAGTAGGAGTAGGCCATGCGGCCCCTCGAGCCTGCTCCGCCATTCAATAAGATCATGGCTGATCTTTGGCCTCAACTCCACTTTCCCGCCCGATCTCCATATCCCTTAATTCCTCTGGAGTCCAAAAATCTATCTATCTCAGCCTTGAATATACTCAAAGACTGAGCATTCACAGCATTTTGGGGCAGAGAATTCCAAAGATTCACAACCCTCTGAGTAAAGAAATCCCTCCTCATTTCAGTCTTAAGAGGTCGGCCCCTTAACCTGAGACTATGCCCCCTAATGCTAGACTCTCCCACCAGGGGAAACAATCTCTCCGCATCTACCCTGTCAATCCCCCTCAATATCTTATATGTTTCAATGAGATCACCTCTCATTCTTCTAAACTCCAGAGAGCATAGGCCCAATATACCCAATCTCTCCTCATAAGGACAACCCTCTCGTCCTAGGGATCAATCTAGTGAACATTCATTGCACCGCCTCTAAGGCAAGTATATCCTTCCTTAAATAAAGAGACCAAAACTCTGCACAGTACTCCAGGTGCAGTCTCACCACAGCCCTGTACAATTGTAGCAAGACTTCCTTACTCTAGTACTACAACCCCTTTGCAATGAAGGCCAACATGCCATATGCCTTCCTAATTGCTTGCTGTACCTGCATGCTAACTCTGTGTTTCTTGTACTCAGACACCCAAATCTCTCTGAATACTGAATTTCCAAGCGAAATAAGAAAGAAAACTCAAGACTGTTGTGTATGTCCCTTTAAGGGAATAACTGGTCTCAGACTGCAGTACCGGCAGTGACCACCCCTGTATAAAAGGCCCTAGCAGGCTTCTGTAGTTTCAGTTTCCAGGTTGTCCCCATTCAGTAAAGACTTGTTAAACCAACTCCTGCATTCCGTGTCTCCATTAACACACGGATTTAATACTGGCGACGAGTAAGAAACGAACTTACCTGCAACTCGGCAGCACCTCAGACGACGTTATTGAAGGTCGAAGCCAGAAGACAGAAAAAAAAATAATCCAAAGAAACTCGAGAAACGGGCGTCGACTGTGGGCAACAGCCCTCCAAATCATCGGATTGAAAACTTGCAGGAGAGACTGTCAAGAGCCAGGCTTGGTTCTCCAGTCTGTGGTTTTCCAGCTAATCGGGCTGGTGGCAGGTAGTGCACTGATCCTTCCTGGGCTGCGGCGGGCTAGAGCTCGGTCGGGTGGCTCTGTAACGGGGCCGGGCAGCGAGTCGGGAAGCAAAGAGAGAGAGAGAGGGTGGAGCACACAGGGCGCGGCCGGTGCTTCGCAGCCGGGCAGCGTTCGGACCTAAGAAGAGGGAGGGAAGTGTCCCAGAGGGTCCGCTCCACGACGGGAACAGTTCTTCAATTAACGGAGCAAATATTGAAGCGCAATAGAAAAATAAAAATACCGCGGAGAACAGCGTTGGCAGCAGCGGCAGCGGCGGGAAAGCACGGGAGGCGCCATCTTTACTCGGCAGGGAAGAAGGAAAAGCGCGGGAGGCGCCATTTTAGATTTTTAAGATGCCAAAGACTGGCGATATCACTGCCTTCGATAATGCAATAGAAGACTGGACCACGTATTTGGAAAGAGTCGAGGTATATTGCGAGGCAAACGAAATAGCCGATGAGAAAAAGGCATCGGTATTGCTAAATTTAATGGGCGCAAGAACGTACGGCCTATTGCGGGACCTGATTACTCCAGCCAAACCGAAGGCGAAGAGTTTTAACAAAATTGTTGCTATCCTACAGGAACACCTAAATCCTACACCGCTGCTGATGGCAGAAAGATTTAAATTCCACAGGAGAAATCAGCATAAAAATGAGAGCAATGCTGATTACCTTACGGAACTACGCAAGCTATCAAAGCACTGCCAGTTCGGAGCAGGACTGGCAGATACCTTACGGGACAAATTTGTCTGTGGACTCCTGAGTGAAGGAACCCAGAAGAGGTTACTCTCAGAGAAAGAGCTGACGCTACATAAGGCTTTCAGCGTGGCAGTATCGTACGAAGCAGCAGCAAGGGGAGCTGCAGAAATTCAACAAAAGCCACAGGAATACGGCACCCACGAAATGACACGGAGATTTGCAAAATGTTATCGCTGCGACAGAACTAACCATGACCAGAAGAACTGCTGGTCCAAGGACAAAATATGCAGGCAATGTGGAAAGATGGGACACATTGCACGAGTTTGCAGGTCTGGGAAGAAGACCAACGACAACAAAAAGGCTACTAAGGAACCGTACAGGAAAGTACAAAAGATGACTGACAGTAGTTCCGAAGACCAGATGAGCGATAGTGAATCCGGGAACAAGAGACTAAGCTGTCTCAAACTTCACAACGTAATCGCAAAAGAGGATCACCGAACCATTTGGGTCACCCTCACGATAGCAGGGTCCCAAGTCAAAATGGAATTGGATACAGGATCAGCTCTAACCGTCATGAATCGACGAGACTACGAGCGGCTATTCTCACACATACCCTTGAGAGAGACATCCATTGTCTTGAGGCAAAAAGTATCCCCCAGAGGAAAAATAAGGGTGCCTGTCGAATACAACGGCAAGAAAATACGGAAATTGTATCTCTACATTCTGCAAGATGGTGGACCACCGTTATTGGGACGTGAATGGATCAGAAAGATAAGTTTAGACTGGCACTCCATTCAGGCACTGACGGTGGCTGGTAAAAAGGATGACGACGTCACTCCTGGACGATTGTCAACAATCTTAGCTGACGCCAAAGAGGTATTTCAACAAGAACTGGGCACTCTTAAAGGTGTAACCGCCTCGATAAAAATAGAGGAGAATGCAATTCCCAAGTTTTTCAAAGCAAGACCGGTACCATATGCAATTCGCCCAGCCGCCGAGGCAGAGCTGGAGAATCTGGAGAATGCAGGCGTGTTATCTAAGGTAGACTGGAGCGAGTGGGCGACACCCATCGTTCCTGTCATGAAGAAAACGTTAAACAATAAGTCTGAGGAGCCAAGGAAGGTTCGCATCTGTGGGGACTTCAAGGTGACGGTGAACCCAGTCCTTCACACAGTACAATATCCTCTTCCAAGGATAGAAGATATCTTCGCCTCACTATCTGGAGGGAAGCGTTTTACAAAAATTGACCTAGCACAAGCATATTTGCAGATGGAGGTTGAAGAATCCTCTGGGAAGTATCTCACGATTAACACTCACAAAGGTCTTTTCCAGTATAATCGACTGGTATTCGGAGTAGCATCAGCTCCGGCGATATGGCAAAGAGCGATGGAACAAGTCCTGCGAGGGATTCCGGGGACTCAGTGTTACTTGGACGACATCCTAGTGACAGGTGAAGATGACAGTGAACACCTTGCCAACCTAGAGCAGGTGCTCACTAGACTACGCGAACATGGGCTACGAGCCAATCGCCCCAAGTGCGAGTTTTTTAAGAAACAGATATCGTATTGTGGCCACGTGATCGATGAAGAGGGGTTGCATAAGTCCCCTGACAAAATTGAAGCGGTAGTTAAGGCTCCAGCGCCTGAAAATGTGTCGCAACTGAGGTCATTCCTCGGATTGGTGCATTACTACCATAAGTTTTTGCCGAATTTGTCCACAATTCTGCATCCACTGAACGCCCTACTACGAACGGGAGTAGCATGGAAATGGAGCGATGAATGTAAGCGGGCCTTTCGGAAGAGTAAGGACCTAATCACTTCAAGAGAAGTATTGGCTCACTACAACCCATCACTACCGGTAAGACTGGCGTGTGATGCGTCTCCCTACGGCATTGGGGCGGTACTGTCACATAAATTCCTTGATGGTTCAGAGAGGCCGATAGCTTTTGCGTCACGCTCGTTAACTTCCGCCGAGCGTAACTACGCCCAGATTGACAGAGAGGCCCTCGGCCTGGTGTGGGGGGTGAAGAAGTTCAATCACTACCTGCACGGTCAGAAATTTACTCTTCTAACTGATCATCAACCTCTCGTCTCCATTTTCAACCCTCAGAAGGGCGTACCGATAATGACGGCACAACGGCTACAGAGGTGGTCCCTTTTCCTAGGGGCACACCAATATGACATCGAGTACAAAGGAACTAAACAGCATGGGAATGCTGATGGATTGTCGCGCCTACCGTTGCCGACGGTGGAAGAAGAACTGGCAGTGGATCCAGTGGAGTTATTCCACTCGACTATAGTCGAATGTCTCCCTGTGACGAATGCAAACATAGAAAAGGAGACACGAAATGACCCGACACTCTCCTGGGTCTATGATTTAACGGTGAAGGGATGGCCAGCACATGGCGAACCACTGCTGCCAGCATTCTCGCCGAGAAGAGAACAGCTGTCAGTGTGCAGAGGAACCTTGATGTGTGGACCCAGAGTAGTAATTCCACCCAAATTGAAGGATAGAGTGCTCAATGAGCTTCATGAGGGTCATCTGGGAGGGGTAAAAATGAAGAACTTAGCCAGAGCGTTTGTGTGGTGGCCGGGAATCGATAGAGAAATCGAAGAGATGACCAAGAGCTGTACAGGATGCCAGAAGGTCCAAAACGCCCCACCACAAGCCCCTCTACATCCATGGGAGTGGCCCTCATCTCCATGGCCAAGGGTGCACATTGATTTTGCTGGTCACTTTATGGACTCGATGTTTTTAATTGCGGTGGATGCACATTCAAAGTGGCCAGAGGTAATAAAAATGTCCTCAACCACCACAGAAAAAACTATCACAGTCTTACGAACCATATTCGCCAGGAATGGGCTGCCTGAACAGATTTGCTCTGACAATGGACCACAGTTTGTGTCTGAAGAGTTCCGGAGGTTCTTAAAGAACAATGGTGTTAAGCATTACACATCCGCCCCATATCATCCAGCCACTAATGGATTGGCCGAGAGGTTTGTTCAAACATTCAAGAAGGCTATCAAGGCAATGTGTAATGAAGATATACCCCTACAACACAAGGTGGATAACTTCTTGTTTGCCTACCGGAATGCGACACATGCGGTTACCAACCAAACTCCAGCCATGATGTTCTTCAATCGAAGACTACGATGCCGCTTGGATTTGGTTAAGCCAAACGTCAGAAGAGATGTGGAGAACAGGCAGTTTCAGAATATGAATGAAAGGCCGACCAGGAGTTTTAAGATAGGTCAACCAGTTTTGGCCCGGGACTACCGCACAGAGAAATGGCAGCCAGGAACGATCTGTACACGGCAAGGACCTCTAATGTATACCGTGGATGTTGGAGAGAGCATTGTAAGACGCCATGCTGACCAGATTCTAGAGTCACTGGAAAACATCAACTCCACACCACGATCTGATACACCTGGCGATGAAACCGAAGTACCAATTGCATCTACCTCAGAATCGGTGATATTGGAAGCAGACGAACCAAACAACGACACTGACCCAGACTCAACCTTGCCAGAAGAACCTGATATCCCAAAGAGGCGTTATCCAGACAGAATCAGGAAGCCTCCTCAAAGACTGAACTTATAATTGCTTAACTTCAACCAATGTATCTAGCAACTGTAATTGTAATTGTAATTAGTTATTATTTAGTTGTTAAATGAATGTTATGTACTGTTTATCTAAAAGGGGAGGAATTGTTGTGTATGTCCCTTTAAGGGAATAACTGGCCTCAGACTGCAGTACCGGCAGTTACCACCCCTGTATAAAAGGCCCTAGCAGGCTTCTGTAGTTTCAGTCTCCATTCAGTAAAGACTTGTTAAACCAACTCCTGCATTCCGTGTCTCCATTAACACACGGATTTAATAAAGACCATCTTGTGTCAGCTGTGGCTCAGTTGGCAGCACACTCGCCTCTGAGTCAGAAGGTTGTGGGTTCAAGTTCCTCTCCAGGGACTTGAGCACATAATAAAGCTAGGCTGACACTCCAGTGCAGTGCTGAGGGAGTGCTGCACTGTCGGAGGTGCCGTCTTTCAGATGAGACGTTAAACCGAGGCCCCGTCTGCTCTCTCGGGTGGACGTAAAAGATCCCATGGCACTAAGAGTTATCCACGGTGCCCTGGTCAATATTTATCCTTAACCAACATAACAAAAACAGATTACCTGGTCGTTATCACATTGCTGTTTGTGGGACCTTGCTGTGCGCAAATTGGCTGCCGTGCTTCCCACATTACAACAGCAACTCCACTTCAAAAGTACTTCATTGACTGTAATGCGCTTTGAGATGTTCGGTGGTCGTGAAAGGTGCTATATAAATGCAAGTCTTTCTTTCTTTCATCTGCTTCAAGCCTGATTCAGTGTTTCAATGGGAGAACTCTGGAGCCTTTCCTGGTAGGTCAATCTTGCTGTTCATGCCATCTCCCAGTGGAGTAGTGTCAGAGATCTGTCACTTTAAAGCATGTAGATCGAGTTGCAGAAGGTCTCCAAGCTGTGACAGTTATGTAGACCCTCTGCTTCAAGTAAGAGAGTTTTCTTTGTGGAATCATCTCCCTATCTGGTGTTCTGGCAGAAACAGGCAAAACTTGCCCCGGTAGAAACAGAGTTAGCCGCCTGTTAAGATTGTTGCACTGTGATAATTTGAGTTTGAAACACTCACTATGTCCACATCCTGCATTTTCAGAATTCTCTAAATTTTATTTGCAATATTGTGTAACGATATGTTTTATGACAGCAATAAAATATATATTTTAAGTGCATGTTTTCAGTAAAAATGCAGCCAAATCTTCAAAAGACAATTGCTCTGCAAAAAGTAGTTAGACACAGCATTGGACCCACAAAGTCTGGAGAAAGAAAAGACCATTCAGCCAATCAGGCCCATACCATGTTTGTTCTATGGATGTGACATGACTGGCTATTTTAGTTGTTCCTTGATATCCAAGCTAAACATTTTTTACTTGTAAACATTTATATGTGTGCGTGTGTGTAGAATATCTAAAGTCTGGGGAGATGTTAACCGTGTGCAGAGAGTGCAAGCTGCTACATAGTCCAGCTCTGGCATTATTTCATCACATCCAAAATATAGATCCGGTTTTACGGATGTGAGCAAGCTTGTCTTAATTATTGAGGAAATAAAGCTGAGGATCAGATTTTATTTACTGTTGCAATGCCAAGAAAGGAAAAGGAAGCTTGCTGTACAGTAGTGAGGAATTGAATCAAATTACAGGTGCTAACTGACTCATTCATGGCTTTGGGTGGAAAAACATTTTTGTTTTTCATCCATAATTAAAAGGAAATTGGGAAAGGGGATTCTTCTGGGGACAATTTCATCAAACCTTTGAAGTGGCTACATCGTCATTCTAGAATTGATTGGTAATTGCAGTATAATTGCAGAGCAAAGAGTCACGCAGTGTTTGACTAATTTTCATTGTTTAAATAACTTTTCTCAACACAAAAAAGACTTGGGTTTCAAAAAAAACTGTTCTTCTAGATTTCTGCTTGCACTGTCTTCAATTGTTTTTCTATAGTACAAGTTTCCAAGTATGCATCATTGGACGTTAGATGGATGTAATTCAATAGGAGTTTCAACCAAATGAGAGGTAAAAATAGAAGGTGCACATCAGGTATATGATATTTTTTCAACGGATGGTACAGGCTAAATGACGCACAAGGAGCAAAGTTGTGAGAATCTTACCACATTGTATCCTTCTGTTACATAAAAATAACATTTAACAACTTGCATTTATATTAAGCCTTTAAAGTAGAAAATATCTCAAGGGGATAACAGAAAATGAGAGAAAAATATAGATAAAAAATTATTAAGGAACAGATGCCAAAGCAAGGTGGGAGAGTTGGAGGGGATAACCAGAACCTTGATTGGTCCTGGTTATCCCTTTCAAAAGGTTTGGAGAGGAGGAGGGGTTTAGTGAAAGAGTGTGGAGGGACGACAGGTGAAGGCTTTGCCACTGATAGTGTGGTGAAGGGAGAGGTAATGCACAAAGGACCAGAGGGGACAAAGGTTTGGAGGATGTTGCAGAGTTAAGGCTAACAAAGCCACTGAAGGATTAGAAGACGTGGACAAGGATTTTAAAGTCACTTTGATGAGGGACAAGGAGCCAGTGTAGAGCTGAGAGAATGGAATTGATGTATGAGCGGGACTTGTGGGACTCGATACCGGGAGCTGAGGTTTGATCAAGTTGCAGTTTATGGATGATGGGACATCAGCAAGGAGAATGTTAGAGTAGTAGAATCAGGAGGTGGCAAAAGTATAGATAATATTTTTGGTGGGGTGTGGTAGAGGCGGAAGATGTTGAGATGGTGGAATTGAATACTGTTAGTAATGAATGGGACCTGGGTCAAGTAAGAATACCAGGTTTCACACAGCCTGCTTCAGTAAAGATTGGAGTCAGTGGCAAAGCAGCACAGTTTATGGCAGAGGCTGAAAACTATGGCCCGTATTTTGTGGCACTTACTGGTGCATACAAACCCGCAAGAGCTGCGCAAGTTCCGGGTTTTCACGTGCGCATCCCCGGGAAAAGGGCACCTGCGGGCAGGAGGGTTGGGCTATTTGCCCAACCTCTGCCCAGCGAATGCCTGTGAAATTCTTACGCCTGGTAAAAGTAGGCGTAAGGCTTGCTTTTACCAGTGTAAGAGTTTAAATGGATATAAAAATAATTTTTTTCAATCATTTAAACATTAAAACACCTGTTAAATAAGGTAAGGTTATTTTTAGCCCCTTTAAAACATAACATTTATCTTTCAAAAAATTTAATTTTTGTTTTAATTAAATGGCATTTTAATTAATTTTAAATGTTACTTTTTTTTATTCATTTGATGTATACATGTATTTTTTGGGGTATTCCTATTCATATTTATGGGATTTCCGTACATATGGAATCTCCATAAGCATGAATGGGGATCCCTTTCTTTCACTCGTTGGACCGGCCCACGTGATCCCAGGGACGCTTGCGAACCACATGCACCCCTGGGATACGTGGGCCTCTACCCGCGGGTACCCAGAGAGGCCCAGGAGCGCGAGTCGCCGTGGATCCCGAGGCCCCAGGTAGGCGCGGATCTTGTTTGCGGATCGGAGGCATTTTCCCGCGGGAAGCCCCCGCCCGCAAATTCAGGGCCATTGATTTCTGTATTCCCGATATTCATTTGGAGGAAACTTTGAAATCCATAACTTGACTCGAGAAGTCTGATAGCATGTAGATGATCATAGAGAGGAAGAGCTGGATGTCATCAGCATGGAGATGGAAGCTTACCCCATGCTTGCTCATGATATCACTAAGGGAAAGCATGTCGATTCGGTTGCAGAAGCAGCCACGGATAAATTTTGGGGAGTCCAAAGGTGACTGGGGGTAAAAAGAGAAGCTAATGCTAAAGATACACTTGTTGCATTGGGACAGATCGGAGTGAAACCACATGAAGGCAGTCCCACAGAGCTGGACAATGGAGGAGGATGGCATGTTTGACCATATTAAACGCATGGAAAGGTCAATCTACGTGCTTTGGAGTGACATATTTCTGGCACCACTCTATTGGGATAAGGCTTGAACAGCAAGATTGACCTCCCAAGATAATGAAGGGTAACGCACTGCAGTCACAGTCGTGTAACACGTGACTTTGACTAGGTTGAGCTCAGAAGCTTGACTGAAGGTATATGAACAACAAGTTTTGAGTGGAGCTTGTCCTGGATCTGCGATGTGTTGACACATTTGAGGATGTTAGAGAGGAGACAGGTTGGAGATGGGGCAGTAGCTGGAGAGGACATACAGGTCAAGGGTGAACCTTTGAGGAGCTTCCGTTGAGCTTCAGTGTAGGAGGCCGAGGACATAGAGGTCAGAGTGGGGTTGGGCTGATGAGTGTATCGGTGCCATTTCCTGCTCTCGCCCCGAACTGGAAAATTTCATCAACTTTGCTTTAAATTTCCACCCCTCCCTTGACCTCACATGGTCCATCTCCGACTCGTCCCTTCCCTTCCCCCACTTCTCTATCTCCATTTCTGAGGATAGGATGTCAACCAATGTCTACTATAAGCCCACTGACTCCCACAGCTATCTTGATTACACTTCCTCTCACCCCGCTTCCTGAAAGGACTCTATTCTATTCTCCCAGTTTCTCCATCTCCGTCGCATCTGTTCTGATACCACCTTCCACACCATTGCTTCCGATATGTCTTCCTTTTTCCTCAACCAAGGGGTCCCCTCCACCGTGATTGACAGGGCCCTCGACGTGCCATCCCATTTCCCGCACTTCTGCCCTCACCCCTTCTCCTCCCTCCCAGATATGGTTCCCCTTGTCCTCGCCTTCCATCCCACCAGCCTCCACATTCAATGGATAATCCTCCACCACCTACAGCACGATGCCACCACCAAACATATCTTCCCCACCCCTCCCCTTTCAGCATTCCGAAGGGACCGTTCTCTATGCGCCACCCTGGTCCACCCTTCCACCACCCCCAATACCCGCTCCCCTTTCCACCGCATTGCCCCATGCAAGCACTGGAGATGCAACACCTGCCCTTTCACCTGCCCCAAACACTCCTTCAAGGGGAAACAGTGATTTACTTGTACTCCTTTCAATTTAATATACTGCATTCTCTGCTCACAATACAGTTCCTTTACATTGGGGAAATCAAATGCAGATTGGGTGATCGCTTTGTTGAAGACCTCCATTCAGTCCGTCAGCATGACCCTGAGCTTCTGGTCGCCTGTCATTTTAATTCTCCGCCCCACTCCCACTCTGATCTCTCTGTCCTCAGCCTCCTACACTGTTCCAATGAAGCTCAACAGCAGCTCGAGGAACAGCACCTCATCTCTCGATCAGACACTTGACAACATTCCGGGCTCAACATAAGAGTTCAATAATTTCAAATCATAACCACTGCTCCCAAATAGTGCTGGTAATTGTTCTGTTGTTCATTTAATCTCTCCTGCCTTCCGCCCTATCACAGATCTTCCCTTTTGCTCTTTCCTCCCCTCCCCTCCCCCCCCTTTCTCTGCCTCTGTACTTGCTTAAAACCTGTTGCTTCTCTAACATTTTCCAGTTCTGACGAGAGGTCACCGGCCTGAAACGTTAACTCTGTTTCTCTCTCCACAGATGCTGCCTGACCTGCTGAGTACCTCCAGCATTTTCTGTTTATATTCGATGATTCTTCTGTGCATCACTACTCTGTCATTCATGATCACAAACCGATTTATTTTAGCCTAGCCAAATGTACACGGCTAGTTTATTTATCACAACTGATTGGGCCGTTCTTCCCAACTTACACTTCCTCCCACAAGCTGCACTAGACCACGTGGAGAGGGTGCATCCTCGTCCAAACTTGTGCAGCATACTTGAATTTAGATTACATAGAATTAGGTGTCTTTAATAGGGATATTACACGAATCAGCTCACGTGCATTGAAACACTGAGACTGCGTAAAAGCAGTGGTTTTTAGCATATACGAGAGAAGAATGCAGAGACTTAAAACTGAATGCTTAACATTCTTATTTGACACTTAAAAGGACCATTGCTATCTGGTAGAATATCTTGCAAGGTATTTTAATAGTTTTGTAAACGCAGGCATGCACAATGGCACCATTAAAACTAAGAAAAAATGTGCTACAAATGTCTTCTTTGTAGCAGCATTGGTAACTAATCATATGCATTGTTACGCATGTTCTGTGAAGCCCAATGAAGGGGAAAATCTATCACTAGCACGACAAAGCAAAAAAAGTAGCATGAAAGTGATCACAACTGTGTGCAGCAGATTTTAGAATCAGTCTTCTGTACTAAAAACTAGTACATCCTCCTGCTTTAGTAAACATGACCTAATTCTGGCCAAAGTCAAAAAACATTTGGCTGCCTAGTAACTGCTCCACTAATAGTTTACCAGAACGCATATTGTTCTTATTTTTCACTGAACAAATACTTAAAAAAGGAAATGGGAAACACATTTTCTTTCCAGTAGAAATGCTTTGTGGGTGCTGTCGAGAGATCTGAAGTTGGACTGGTACGCTCATGGGTCACTGCAGTTGTAACCAAAATAGAGAGTACACAACAGGACTTGGTTCATTGAAAAATTTTGTGGTGAATAGTTCTACTCATCAAGGTGAGAGGTGTTATTGCTGGGGGAGGGAATACTCCCATTTCGGGCACCTGGTGTAAGCATCAAGCACTCCCAGTTCAGGCATAGCAAAGCCAGCTCTCACTGCTCTGACCCAACAAATTGCCATTACACTTAGGGCCCCCCCGAGGGTTGCCAACTATGGTTGAATGTATTCCTGGGGGTTTACATCCCATGACCTCCTGCCTCCAACTGGCCCGCCCCCATGCTCTCCCCACCAGTCGCCCAACCTACCAACCTCGAGGCCCGCACCGCCTTCCTACCACAAATTGGAAAGTGAATAGACTCTTCATTATCTGATTGGGTGATTCTTGACCGTCAGTCAAACAGCTTTTTTTTTCTCCCATCTCCAATATTTTTATAACTAGTGAACAGAAATGTTCAAAGAAAATGTAAAAAACACACAATTTTATTTAATGCCCCTATGATTTTTCTCCCTAGTTGCTTGCAACAGTGTCTTGGATGAGTAATCTTCAATTCCTGGAGACTCCAGGCCAAAACCCTGATAACCAGCAGGTGCAGATTTTTGGTGATTGGCTAAAGAACCAGAGGTGGCAGGAGGAAAACCTTTTTTTACCTAACGAGTGGTTAGGATTTGGAATGCACTGCCTGATAGGATGGTGGAAACAGATTCAATAGTAGCTTTCAAAAGGGAATTGGATAAATGCTTGAAAGAGAAAAAATTGTAGGGATATGGGTGGGGAAAGAGCGGGGGAGTAGGACTCGCTGGATTACTCTTCGAAAGAGCCGGCGCAGACTCGATGGACCGAATGGCCTCCTTCTGTGCGGTACTATTCTATGATTCTTCTGTTGCCTCGGATGGCAGAATAACATCAGACCACTTTTTTTGAATGCTCTGGATTTTATTTACAGATAAGAGTAACGCAGAAGTCATCATACTAAACAATATACTGGAGTTGATCGCAAGGAGTTTACCCCGACCGCATATCCATCTATTCCCTTCCTCAGGTATTCATCAAGCCTCTCCTTAAATGCATCAATGCTATCTGTTTTAATCACTCCACAAGGCAGAGTTCCACATTCTCACCGCTCTCTATGTAAAGAAATTCCACCTAAATATTTTATTTGATCTGTTGGTGGCGATCTTATATTTATGCCTCTTTGTTCTGGACTCACCCACAAGTGGAAAAAGATTCTCCACGTCCACCGTATCGAACCCCTTCGTAATTTTAAAGACCTCTTTTAGGTCGTCTCTTTTCCAGAGAAAACAGCCCCAGCCTGCTCAATCATTCCTGATCGTTAGTTGCATCCTCCCAATTCTGGTAACATCTTTGCAAATCTTTTCTGCACTTTCTCCAGTGCTTCAATATCCTTTTTGTCGTGTGATCTAGCCAAGGTTCTAAATAAATTTAACATTGCCTCTTTGCTTTTGTATTAAATTCCAATAGAAATTAACCTCTTTATGTCCTTATCAGTTTGTGGCCTTATCAATTTGTGTTGCTACTTTAATGATTCAGGTATCTGTATTCACAAATTTCTATGCTCCTCTACTCTATTTAGTTTCTTATCTTCCAGGGAATAGGTGGGCTCCTATTCCTCCTGCCAAAATGAACCACTTCACACCTCACTATATTGAATTTAACTGCCCACTCTGCAATCTCATTTGTGTTTTCCTGTATCTTGGTACAATCCTTCAAATTATTAGCTATATCCCCCAATTTGGTATTATCTGCAAATTTCAACAACACACCTGCAGTTCCTGAATCCAAATTACTTATGTATATGGTAAACAAAGTGGTCTCAGCACAGATCCTTGTGGGACAGACACCACTTTCTGGCTGTCAGACAAACTTCCCTTAACTCCTACCATCTGTTTTCTGTTTTCTAGCCATCTTTCAATCCATTCTGTTACCTGCCCCCTGACTCCACATGACCTGACCTTTGTCATGATTCTCTTACAAATGTCTGCCTCTCTCTCCATTTTATTTTTATTTTAGAAAATAGCCTCCATTTTAACTCCATTACCTGAAAAAAAAGTAAAGCCAAAAATTCCTATTTTGTCACATGCTATCTCGCCCAAATCTCAGAAAAGCTCCATACTATGTTCCATACCCTACAATTAATATCTTTTTGACCTTTGTGGGGCTGCCAATTCATGCTAAATTAGAGACACCTTTGAGCAGTGTTTTCTTTGATGAAAATGAGGTTGAAAACTAAAAATCCATGAAAGACAGAGGAGTGGTGGGGCCGATTAGAGACCAAAATGGGGAATTATTGGTGAAGGCAAAAGGCATGGCTGAGGTACTATATGAGTACTCTATCGGTATTTACCAAGGAAGAGGACTTTCCCAAAGCTATGGTAAACGAGGAGGTTGCTGGGATACTGGATGAGATAAAAATCGATAAAGAGGAGGTGCTGGAAAGGCTGGCAGTAATTAAAGTGGATTAGTCACCTGGTCTGGATGGGATGCATCTTAAGTTGCTGAGGGAAGTAAAGGTAGAAATTGCAGAGGTGCTGGCCCCAATCTTCCAATTCTCCTTAGATACAGGGGTGGTGCCAAAGGACTGGAGGATTGCAAATATTACACCCTTGTTCAAAAAAGGGGAGAAGGATAAACCCGGCAACTACAGGCCAGACAGTTTAACATCGGTGGCAGGGAAGCTTTTAGAAACAATAATCCAGGAGAAAATTAACAGCCACTTGGACAAGCATGAGCTAATAAAGGAGAGCCAGCCTGGATTTGACCAACTTGATTGAGTTTTTTGATGAGGTAACAGAGAGGGTGGATGAGGGCAGTGCAGTTGGTGATGTGTAAATGGACCTTCAAAGGTGTTTGATAAAGTACCACCAACTAGGCTTGTTAGCAAAATTGAAGCCCATGGGATAAAAGGGTCAGTAGCAGCACGGATACAAAATTGGCTAAAGGATAGAAAACAGAGTTGTGGTGAATGGCTGTTTTTTGAACTGGAGGGAAATATACAGTGGCATTCCCTAAGGTTCAGCACGAGGACCACTGCTATTTTTGATGTACTGTACATTAATGACTTAGACTTGGGGAGTAGAGGGCACAATTTCGATATTTGCAGATGACACGCAACTTGGAAGTATAGTTAACAGTGAGAAAGATCATAATAGACTTCAAGAAGACATAAACAGGCTGGTGGAATGGGTGGACACGTGGCAGATAAAATTCAATGCAAAGAAATGTGAGTTGATGCATTTTGGTAGGAAGAATGAGGAGAGACCAGACACACTAAATGGTACAATTTTAAAGAGGGTGCAAGAACAGAGAGAGCCAGGGGTGTTTGTGTACAAATCTTTGAAGGTGGCAGGACAGGTTAACAAAGCAGTTAATAAAGCATATGGGATCCTGGGCTTTACAAATAGAGGCATAAAGTAGAAAAGCCAGGAAGTTATGCTAAGCTTATATAAAACACTGGTTCGGCCCCAGCTGGAGTATTGTGTCCAATTCTGGGCACCACACTTTAAGAAGGATGTTAAGCTTTGGAGAGGGTACAGAAGAGATGTACTAGAATGGTTCCAGGGATGAGGGGATAGACTGGAGAAGCTGGGGTCCTTGGAGCAGAGATGGCTAAGAGGAGATTTGATAGCGGTGTTTAAAATCATGAAGGGTTTAGATAGAGTAAAAGAAGAGAAACTGTTCCCAATGGTTGAAAGGTCGATAACCAGAGGGCACAGATTTAAGGTGATTGGCAAAAGAACCAAAGGCGACATGAGGGAAAAAACTGTTATACAACAAGCAGTTAGGAGTTGGAATGCACTGGGTGGTAGATACAGATTCAATAGTAGCCTTCAAAAGGGAATTGGATAAGTACTTGAAGGAGAAAAAATTGCAGGGATATGGGGAAAGAGCAGGGGAGTGGGACGAACTGGATTGCTCTTCGAAAGAGCCGGCGCAGACTCGATGGGCCGAATGACCTCCTTCTGTGCTGTACTATTCTATTATTCTAAGACAAGAATAGGGCTAGAATAAAAATTGTTACAAGGATGAATATATACATATATATATTTTTCTCCTGTCAAGCAACATGGATGTTTACTCTATTGCTGTTGTGATCTTGGAAAACTTGAACAGCAACTATTTTTTATTCACAATAGTTGTTCACAGCTTTGTAAATGTCAGCTGAAGGTCTGTAATCCTCCTTTTATGTGACACTGGTTTCAAGCGAGAATGTTTGTCTAAAAAAGGGAAAAGGCTGTACTTTGAAAAAGTGACGTTGAGCAGAGACACAAGTTATTATGAATGGGTTCAGGAGTGAGAGTTGGTTTGAAGGTGTGAGGAGTATACTGTGTACTGGTCAGCAGTGAAGCTGAGAAGAAACTAGAACTGGTGAACTGAAGAAGAGAGTGGCTGCGATTTTCTCCTCCGTGTTGGGTTGGGTGCGTGTCAGCTGGTTTCCAGCTTCTAATCCCACCCTCAGCTGCATCCGGCCCACAGACATGATTTTATGTTGATTGACCTTGTTAAGCCCACCCTGCGGGCTTGCCGGCCAATTAAGAGGAAGCCGACCAAATGACGTCATTTGATGACGCAGCATCTGCCGGTTTCCTTAAAGGGACCATGCACAATTTTTTTTTGACAGCTGATTTCTCAGTGTTTGACAGCATTGAGGTGCTGAAAACACTGACAATCATTGCAAAAAAGTTGAGCTCTTGCACCCAGACTCTCCAATGACTCCTTCCATAGGCTGGAATAGATGGCAGCTGCAGGTGAGATGACAGAAGCGATCTGTCACTGGTGAGAGAGGTTCTCCCAATGAGGTGGCACTGGACATGGATTTCAAAACTTGTAACCTAAAGAAATGTGTAAATGTATTAAAAATGCATTTCCCCAACATTTTCTTACCTCTGAGACTCACCAGTGCAACATTGGATCCTTCACACCACTTCTGCAGTTGTCATCAATCCAGAAACATTACAGCAGACTCACAACACGCCGCACTTACCTGGCGTGGTGCCCGGACGTCGGGGAAACCCGACCCAGAAGCAGCAAAATTCAAAAATAGCCTGTCAACTACTGGCAACTACCTGTTAAAAGGCAGTTAATTGCCTTTAATCCTCTTCCTGCCGCTAGGTGTCGGATCCATGCACAAGTCGGGGACCCAACACTTGGGAAAGTTGTTTGGAGGCGGGTTTGGGCCTGCCATCAATCAAAATGACTTTAACCTCTGACCCGCCCTCTGAGCGCCTGCAAAATCACGGCCAGTGTGTTTTGTGAAGGAGCAAGGAGAGATTACTGGCTACAGACTGTAAATGATGATAGCCTTGGCTCAGGTGGTAGCACTCTCACCTCTGAGCTAGAAGACTGTGGGTTGAAGCCCCACTCCAGAAGCGAGCCCGTAGGCCCGGGTTTTGCGGTCAGAGGTGAACGAACGGTGCTCATCGTTCATTACGCTTGTGGCTGCCCATAAACTCTCCGTGGGCTTTTGAGCGGCAACTTAAGGTCACCGGGTATCTGAAACAGCACGGTGCCTTCTGCAGGGGGTCTGGGGCCTGTACGAACAGGGCAAGCAACAGCGTACCTCTTCAACCAATCAGATTGAAGAATCCTCATTGAGCCACGCAGCGTCTGAACCAGGAAGTGTAAGTTAGAATATTTAATTCAATGTAAAATCATGTACAGAAAGCGAAATCAAGAGAGGGAAAGAAAGATGGGATTAAGAGAGATAAAAGCAACAGAAAGAAAAGTAAAAACATTTTAAAATCTTTTTTAAATCTCCAACAATAATTAAAATCTAAATGAAGGAGACTCCACACTTGTAAAAGTTAATTTTCAGCACCAGAGACATGGTTTGGCAGTAATTAAGACTAATCATGCTGTTAAATATTCACTTTCACTTGAATGGACAGGCTCTAACTTTTTCTGGTGTGTCTAGTGGATAAGTATAGAAATTCACGCCCTTCATGTATTTCAATGCCAAGCTTGTGGAGGAGCAGGGCAACTCGAACAACAACTTCCTGATTTCTGCTGTTTACTGTGCATGTGCAGACGCCAGAAATTACTGTCTGATTTACTCCATAATAACGGTGAGCACCGATAGCCTCACCATTATTCCTATCACAAAATCCGGGCCATTATAATATCTAGGCTGACACTTCAGTGCAGTATTGAGGGAGGACTGTACTGTCTGAGATTCCATCTTTTGGATGAAATGTTAAATCAGTGTCTTGCTGCCCCCTCAGGTGGACATAAACCAGGGGGTCACAGTCTAAAGATAAGGGGTAAGCCATTTAGGACTGAGATGAGGAGGGATTTCTTCACCCAGAGAGTGGTGAACCTGTGGAATTCTCTACCACACAAGGCAGTTAAGGCCAATTCATTAAATATATTCAAGAAGGAGTTAGATATATTTCTTAAGGCTAAAGGGGTCAAGGGATATGAGGAGAAAGCAGGAAGAGGGTACTGAATTTGGATGGTCAGCCATGATCTCATTAAATGGCGGAACAGGCTCGAGGGGCCAAATGGCCTACTCCTGCTCCTATCTTCTATGTTTTGTTTCTATAAAAGATCCCATGGCACTGTTTGAAGAAGAGATAGGGAGTTCTCTCGGTGTCCTGAACAGCATTTATCCCTTGACTAACATCACTAAAATTGGTTATCTGGTCATTTATCCCATTGCTATGTGCAAATTGCTGCAATGTTTCTCTACATTACAACAGTGACTACACTTCAAAAGTACTTCATTGGTCGTGGAGCGCCTTGGGATGTCCTGCGGTTGTGACGGACGCTATAGAAATGAAAGTTGTTTTTTTCTAATCATTTTTAGCACTCAGTTAATTTAGCCATTGTACTATTGGTTAAAGTAACTATGCTTAAGCTTCAGCCACAACTTGAACAACCAAGGAAGACAATGGGCCGTATTTTCCAATCGGAGGCTTCCTGCGTGCAGAGGTCTCCGATCTGGAAAAAATCTACGGACTTAACTGAGGGCTCCCGAGGTGCATATACTTCCATTCCTGGGCCTCTCCAACTCGAAATGTGCAGGGCCCACATATCTCAGGGGTGACGATAGCAAAATACTGCAAATGTTGGAAATCCGAAATAACAACAGAAAATGCTGGAAAAACTCAGCAGGTCAGGCAACATCCGTGGAGAGAAATTTGAGTTGACGTTTCGGGTCGAACCCTTCTTCAAAACTGAAAAGAAAATAGATCGAAGGCAGGGCTGCGATCGGACAAAAGAAGTGAAAGAGACAAAAGAAGTAGAAGAGACAATAAAAGGTGTTTGAAGCCAGACGAGATGGTAATAGGCTGAGATTAGGTGTGAAGTGTACTGGCAGGGCAAGAGATAGCTGCCAGGTGGAAGAGTGAAACAAAAGGAAAGGGGGGGGGGGGAAAGGAGTGGAAAAATTACAGTAAAAAATTAATGGGGGCCGAGGTTATGATCTGAAATTGTTGAACTCGATATTGAGTCCAGAAGGCTGTAAAGTGCCTAATCGGAAGATGAGGTGCTGTTCCTCGAGTTTACGTTGAGCTTCCGTGGAACAATACAAGGCCAAGGACGGTGAGGTCCGAGTGGGAATGGAGCGGTGAATTAAAATGACAGGCGACCGGAAGCTCGGGGTCACCCTTACGGACTGAACGGAGGTGTTCCGCAAAGCGGTCACCCAATCTGCGTTTGGTCTCCCCAATGTAGAGGAGACCGCATCGTGAGCAGTGAATACAGTATACTAGATTGCGAGAAGTACAAGTAAATCGCTGTTTCACCTGGAAGGGGTGTTTGGGGCCCTGGACAGTGGGAAGGGGGGAGGTATAGGGGCAGGTGTTACATCTCCTCCGCTTGCACGGGAAGGTGCCAGGCGAAGGGGAAGAGCATTCTTGACAGATCGGAAATGCTGGTTTTCAGCACATGCGCTTGGCATGCCTGAAACCGGCATTTTTGATGTCACGTACACACCCGTAGGGATCAGAATATACCGCCCATTGTTCATCAAAGCCTTTTTTGCCAGCTTGTTGTGTTGCCACTTCCCAGAATTCCTTGCAGTAATTGAAATGAAGGAGTTAAAGGGGTGTGTTGTAACGAAGCAACAGATGACCTAAAGATTTCACTGTGTGTAATTATTTTTTAAGTTTAACTCCTTTAACTATTTGGCAAGTTAAAGAAGGAAAAGAAGATAGCAGGAAGGCACTTGCAGGAAGGAGCATTATAGTAATTAAAAATTATAGCTTCCATTTATCTCAATAAATTCATCTACATCTGCAGGTCCATCTACCTGACAATATACAAATTAAATAGCAGAGCTGAATGCTACGTTATTGGGAGGAAAAGCATGTAAAATCAAAATTACTTTCCTTTTATTAGTCAAATCTTTCTACGCCAGGATATCATGCTAAAACTTTTTTTTAAAAGAGTAAATTCCGTGACTTGCTGTCCCAGTCCTAATATCCCTGCCAATATTGGCCCTGAATAGGCCTCTTGTGGCTCTCCCCAATTTACTCTTTATTGAGACTCTCACCACAGTGCCTCCTGTTTTAGTTTATTTGATCTTTCCAGGTTACTACTTCAGGTTTTTGTTGTAAACTTGACCCTAAATTTATTTTAATTGTAATAGTGCTATCCTGCTACATATCCAATGTTCTTGTATAGCATGATGCTGACATCGTTTTGTATAACTTTCCTCTTGTATATTTGTTTTGGTTCTGCTGTTTACTCTCGTGTTGTAGCTATCTCTTTGCAATTTAGAATTCCAAAAACAAAACTTGTAATACATATACCATTATGTTAACTTATGTTAATAAGTATATTAATTTAATTTAAAAGACCCTTTATATTAGAATTTGCCCATTATCATGCAAAAGAATGCCTAGGAATATTTGTCGCAATAAAGACCCAGTGTGATTAAATAAATTCTTTGATCACAGTGAAATTATCATCATTCCAAATATGCAGATATAACGACCAACGGATGGTTACAAGGTCAATGGTTTCTGTGGTAACCGAGATGTTTATGGCATTGTTTTTTGTAACCGTCACATCCTCAGGAGCTCTTACATAAAGGTTTTTTTTATACAATTAGAGATTTTCAACAAGGTTTCTGTAGCGCTCCGTTTGTTCTTCCTGCTTCTGGCATATTGTCAGCACAAGGCAGCATGTGCTTAAAATTCCACCCTGACACAATTTCCCCATTGTGTTGCATTGAATTTATCGGTTTTCAAACACAAGAAAAGACTTATCCCCAAATCTTCAGCCGTTTACTTCAGTTGATTTGGTTTTGGAAGCTGTTCAAAGAACCTCCTCTCCCAGCCAGATGAGGGAAGTGGCAAAACACAAAGGTTTAATACATTTCAAACCTTCATCTATTGTATCTCTTTTTCAAATTAGTAGCTTGTGCTGAAATTAATATATTTTTTGAATTGTGCTCATCATGTCAATGGTCAGAATAGAACACTTCTTATTTTTGACAACCTTTGTCAACGTCATAGGGCCAGTTCTGACAAAGGGTCATCGACCTGAAACATTAACTCTGTTTCTCTCTCCACAGACGCTGCCTGACCTGCTGAGTATTTCCAGCACTTCAGTTTTTATTTCAGATTTCCAGCATCCACAGTATTTTGCTTTTGTGTCAAGCACTCCTCGTCAGTGTTACCTCAACAACACCGCCACTGCCTCTATGTTGTCAGGCTACTTGTCCCACATCCAGTCCTGGATGAGCAGAAATTTCCTCCAATTAAATATTGAGAAGACCAAAGCCATTGTCTTCAGCCCCTGCCATGAATTCCATTACCTAGCCAACAACTCTATCCCTGGCCACTGTCTGAGGCTGAACTGGACTGTTAGCAACCAGGGCGCCCTATTTGACCCTGAGCTGAACTTCTGACCCCATAGCTTCTCCATCACCAAGACCGCCTACTTCCACCTCCGTAATATTGCTCGTCTCCACCCCTGCCTCAGCTCACTGGCTGCTGAAAACCTCATCGTTGCCTTTGTTACCTCCAGAGTCGACTATTGCAATGCTCTCCTAGCCAGCCTGCCACCTTCCACCCTCTGTAAACTTCGCTCATCCGAAGCTCTGCTGCCCGTATCTTAACTTGCACCAAGTCCTGTTCACCATCACCCCTCTGCTCGCTGACCGACATTGCCAACGCCTCAATTTTAAAATTCTCAACCTTGTTATCAAATCCTTCCATAGCTTCTCCCCTCCCTATCTCTGTAACCTCCTCCATCCCTACAACCCCCCCCCCCCCCCCGAGACCTCTGCGCTGCTCCAATTCTGGCCTTCTTACGCAGCCCTGATTTTCATCACTCCACCATTTAAGCCATGTCTTCAGCTGCCTCGGCCTTAAGCTCTGGAATTCCCTCCCTAAACCTCTTTGCCTCACAACCTCTCTCTCTTCCCTAAAGATGCTCCTTAAAACCTACCTCTTTGACCAAGCTTTTGGTCACATGTCCTGCTATCATCTTATCTGGCTCGGTGTCAAATGTTGTTTGATAACGCTCCTGTGATGAACCTTGGGACATTTACTACATTAATGGCGCTATATAAATGCTAGTTGTTGTTGCATAAAACGGATGTAGAGTAAAGCTGCCTTTATCATAACCCAATAATTTACCTTGTTTAAAACTTGACAGTACCTTTTATTGCATTAGTAGGATGTTTCTATTTCCTTCACCAGCCACTCTCGTGACCTCTGACTGAGACTGACCATTTCTGCTGGATTATAGTATATTTTGTGCTATAGAGAAATAGAATGGAGACTGCCAAAGTCATTTCACCTAGGAAACTAATCCTATTAATCCGAGCAGTATTCTAACCTGGATCTCATCAGTAAAATCTGTGTGTCAACCCACTCCGCTATCCAGGCTAAATTTAGAGACATAGGAACAGGAGTAGGCCATTCAGCCTGTTCCGCCATTCAATTTGATCGTGGCTAATCTGAATCTTAACTCCATCTGTCTGCCTTGGTTCTGCAATCTTTAACACACCTACCTAACAAAAATCTATCTATCTCTGTTGAAATTTTCAATTGACCTCCCCTCAACCATTAGCCTCTGTGTGAAGAAGTGCTTCCTGACATCACCCTGAATGGCCGAGCTCTAATTTTAAGGTTATGACCCCTTGTTCTGGACTCCCCCCACCAGAGGAAATAGTTCCTCTCCATCTACCCTATCAACTCCTTTGATTATCTTAAACACCTCAATTAGATCACCCCTTAATCTTCTATTCTCAAGGGAATACAAGCTTAGTCTATGCAAGCGGTCCTTATTATTTAACCCTTTTAGCCCCGGTATTGTTCTGGTGAATCTGCACTGCTCCCTCTCCAAGGCCAATATATCCTTCCTGAGGTGCGGTGCCCAGACCTGACTGCAGTACTCCAGATGATGTCTAACTAGAGCTCTGTACAGCTGTAACATAACTTCCAGCCCTCCTGAGATTAAGGCCAACATTCTATTATGTTTTTATTTATTTTTTTAACCTGTTCTACATAATCTAACAGTACCTTGTTTGGCAGTTTCTGTGGAAATTACAAGCAAACACAGAAAAATATTATGCTGCTGCAGATAGGCAGTACAGCACATGTACTCTGATTCCTCTTCTTCTTCTTAGGCAGTCCCTCGGAACCGAGGATGACTTGCTTCCACATTAAAAATGAGCTCGCAGGTGGCTGATTAGTCCAATGCGGGACCTACAGTCTCTGTCACAGGTGGGGCAGACGGTGATTGAAGGGGCGGGTGGGTGGGGTGCTTGGGTTGACGTGCGCTGCTTGCGCTTGGCTTCCGCTTGCTCCCGGCGAAGAGACTCGAGGTGTTCGGCACCTTCCCGAATGCTTCTCCTCCACTTTGTGCGGTCTTGGGCCAGGGATTCCCAGGTGTCGGTGGGGATGTTGCACTTTTTCAAGGAGGCTTTGAGGGTGTCCTTGAAGCGTTTCCTCTGCCCACCTGGGGCTCTCTTGCTGTGTCGGAGCTCCGAGTAGAGCACTTGTTTTGGGAGTCTCGTATCGGGCATGCGGACAATGTGACCCGTCCATCGGAGCTGATTGAGCGTGGTCAAAGCTTCGATGCTGGGGATGTTGGCCTGAGCAAGAACACTGACGTTGGTGCGCCTATCCTGCCAATGGATTTGCAGGATCTTGCGGAGGCAGCGTTGGTGGTACCTCTCCAGTGCTTTGAGGTGCCTGCTGTACATCGTCCATGTCTCTGAGGCATACAGCAGGGCGGGTATCACTGCTGCCCTGCAGACCATGAGCTTAGTGCTGGGTTTGAGGTCCTGGTCTTCAAACACGCTCTTCCTCAGGCGACCAAAGGCTGCACTGGCACACTGAAGGCGGTGTTGGACTTCGTCGTTGACGTCTGCCCTTGTTGACAGTAGGTTCCCGAGGTATGGAAAGTGGTCCACGTTGATTCCTACAACAAATGAAGCCCCACGATTGCACTAGTTTGCTTTTTCTAGCTCCTCACATTGCGACCCTTAGGGCAAAACTTTTCAGCACCTTTACAAGAGTAGGTTAGATTAGACAGATCTTTTCTTCAATGTCAGAGAGTCATAAGTTACAACAAGACAGTAGTCTAAGTTGCCACACTTAACACTTCTGAAGACCTGGGCATTATGAACTATGCTGACGAGTGTTTGTAATAATGTGGTTTATTTCCATTATAGTAGTTCCATCGTTACTGTACCATGTGTATCTGTGGATGTCTTTTCTAAAAAAGAAAGTACCCCATATCTTGAGGCCATGGGCAGCACAGGTGTCAACAAGTCATTACGTTGTTCATGGCCATATGCTCCAATGATCTTAGCCAAATTTGATCTGTTGGCTCCTACTTCAGCATTAAAGTATTCGAATAGGAAGAGCAGGTCCCACTGGAGTACTAATATGATGGCAGCCTTTAGTCATCTATAGAATTTGTCTTTATCATCGGAGTATCCCACCTTTGTCGGAGCAGAAACTACTATTACTGATGAACATCCATCCATATTTATAAACAAAATGAGCTGTAAGAAGGTGTTCATTTATTGGTTTCCAACTGACCGGCACTTTGGTTTTATGGTAATCCATGGCAAGAATTACACCTTGGAGATGTCGTCCATCACGCCTGCCTGAGTGAACATAGATATATCCACCCAGTTTTGTGGTGCCCTGCCCAGTGCACCTAGCCTCAGTAAGGCCTGCCATAATGACTTTGAGATGTGTCAATTCCCAGGACAGAAGGATCACTAAACCTGAATAGCAGAACAACTGGGTATTTCTTGTGCCTATCTGTATCAAACTATTGCATCGTAGATTCAGTCTATGGGGTCGTGCATCCATAATAATCTGGCTGGATTGATGTCTACCTGGCAGCTTTCATAACCATTTATACCAACCAATTGGGTGGTTTTCCCTATGTAGCGGATGGGTTTAGGAGTCCCATAACTACTTGCACTAATGAGAACAATTACAGAATCGGCCATTTAGGCAGTCTCCATATACTCTACTGACCCAAGTCACATCAACCATCACCAGCTCCACACACAACTGTCCACCTTGGTTGAACCTGCATAGCATAGCTCTGTGCTTATCCGCTGACCATTTCCTGTTCTACATCGCTAGGTGGTGTGACCTACCTTGCAGAACATCCAGGCAGGGCAGCAGAACCATATTATCTCCCACAGTTATTCATTTCCAATGGTGCAAGAACTAAAGGGAAAAGATTACTAAGCAGCAAATAGCTGAGTAGATGGTACAGTGCATCCCACACTACTACCATCTTGCAAATAAAAAGCTGTTAAAGGGTCATTCACCTGTTCCATGGCTGTCTTCTGAGTCTCTTTCAGTCAAGTTCCAATTCAAAGCAAGTGCAAGGCAGCCTCGTGGAACAATGTTCACACATTTACTGAACATTACTGTCCAGACTCAACCGCAGCACACTACAACACCTTTGGCAGATCACCTTGATTTGTAGTGTTATGGCTTCCATGCAGGGCATTCCCTGCCACTCTTTTCCCCCCCCACCCCCAACTCTAAAATTTGCATTACTTCAGTATGCTCCGATACCATGTGGATGATGCAAATCAAAGAAGAAAGATAGATTATGTACCTGATAGGATCATCTCGTCATTCGAATGATATTCATCCCCCAGACACACATCCATCCCCATGGGCGCATTAGTTTTAGTTTCAGCCCAGCTTTAAGTTGAAACAAACTGGTCTAATGTTATAGTTGATAGACTTTACAACAGGAGTCGTCGTCTTCTTCTTAGGCAGTCCATCGGAACCAAGGATGACTTGCTTCCACATTAAAAATGAGTTCTCAGGTGACTGATAAGTCCAATGCGGGACCTGCAGTCTCTCACAGGTGGCGCAGACGGTCGTTGAAGGGGCGGGTGGGTGGGGTGCTTGGGTTGACGTGCGCTGCTTGCGCTTGGCTTCCACTTGCTCCCGGCGAAGAGACTCGAGGTGTTCGGTGCCTTCCCGGATGCTTCTCCTCCACTTTGTGCGGTCTTGGGCCAGGGATTCCCAGGTGTCGGTGGGGGATGTTGCACTTTTTCAAGGAGACTTTGAGGGTGTCCTTGAAGCGTTTCCTCTGCCCATCTGGGGCTCTCTTGCCATGTCAGAGCTCCGAGTAGAGCGCTTGTTTTGGGAGTCTTGTATCGGGCATGCGGACGATGTGGCCCATCCATCGGAGCTGGTGGAGCGTGGCCAAAGCTTCAGGAGTAGGAGTGCAGGCGCAGACCACTTAGCAGCAATGTCTCATTTGCTCATGCATTCTCTAAGGACCTATCAAGCAGGGCAAAGCTCATGCAAGAGGATGCCTGTCAATCAAAGTTTTAAGACCCTAACAAATGGGTAAATCAACTTAATTTCTCTACTCTCAAAATTTTTTTGACATAAAAGTTATATTTCATACAAGTTTTGAAATTTTGAGCTGACATATTTTTCTCTCTGCTGAGGAGGAAGATGATAGAAAGAAAGCAAGCAACAAAGAAAACAAGAAAAAGCTTGCATTTATACAGCTCCTGTCATGATCTCAGAATATCCCAAAGTGCTTTGCAGCCAATAAATTACTTTTGAAGTGCAGTTACTGCAGTTTTGTAGGCAAACATGACATGTTTATTGAATGTATCTGTCTAAAACTTGCTGTGTTCTGCCTTTGCTCTGATAATGTAGTCTCTTATCCTTAGGGCAGAGCCATGGATTTTTTTTTTGTTTTTCATAGACCTTATCAACAAGAATTTGAAAAGCCTGGTTGTATTTTTTCTTTTTGCTTTGTGCACTTCATTACAAAGGCAAACACAAATCTAAAAATATTAGCCCCTCTGCCTGAAGCTAAACCGTTTTTTGCTGACCAGACTAGAAAACTCACATGTCCAGCAGACGTCTGTTTAAATTTCTTTATGAATGAAATTGTGTAACAGAATGCAAAAGATAGCTGGATCTCTGAGTTTTACAGAAGCAGATGTTGCAAAGCTCCCATAATAGTGACAAATGAATAGAAATGTAAGTCAAAGTCTTGCACTCATCACCCTCAATATCCATGTTAGCAGCTGAGGTCAGTGACTGCACAATTCACAGAATGTTCAAACTATCAATGTCATGATTGTTAGGGTAGATAAGAGACTTGATGTTTTTTGACCATTTTACACATTCACCAATGAAAGTAATCTGTCATTGCAGATTTAATTTGCAGTGCTGTGGCATTAGAAAAATTCCAATCTGCGTACACTTATTGGAGTTGAGGCTTGTCGGTTAAGAATTTAGTGGAGAGGTTGTTGAATATACCCGCACCTTTATTGTTGTGATTTTGACTAATGATCCTTTATTGTTGGGTATTCATTGCGCTTGGGTCAGGCACAGTACGTTATGCACTGATGAGATAGTGGCACAAAGTAATAAAACCTGACTGCTATCTTTACGATTTCTCACACGCTAGTTTTCTGATCTCAAGTGGACGTTGAAGGACTTATCCTGAGGATGAAAGAAAAGGAAAGGGGCAATACTCTTTGTTCAAAGTAGTCTCCTTTATTATACAAGAAAAATATATTCTACCAAATATTTCGAAGATTTTTAAAAATTAAAATGTCAGTTTTAGCACCAACTTGGAAATGCTCAGGTAGGATCTCCCAAAAGAATCTCCCTGCATTTGTTGTGGGGAGCATCCTGGAGCGACCTCTTTGTGAACAGCAATAAGTGCAACTTCACACCAGCCTAAGTACTGCTGGAGAGCCACATGCTGTAGGAAGTCGTGCTATAAGCTGGGAACGCAGATTGCCCGGTCTGTAGAAAGGCTTCCTGAGGTTGAAGCAGCCCTCAGGCCAGTCTGATAGTAGTAGACTATCTTATTTTATTTTAAGGTAGAACCAACCAGGCTCAACGGGAGCCTTGGGCAGCACAGTTGTATATTATTCTGCCAACCTAGACACTGGCATTTTTATTATTTTCAATGTTGTGAAGAGTGATACTGAACTGAAATCGTGAGATTTTGTATAATTGTTGTTGTGCGTGTTCACTTGACCGTTGTGAAGTAAACCAGTTTGCTGTTTTATATTCAGCCTTGTCTCACTAAAGTGTTCATCAGTCTGCCCCTTGAAAGATTGGAGAATTGCATATAGAAGCACAAATGAAATTACAGTATCCAGTTTTTATAACGAGGGTTTTCATGTGACAGCCCTTAGGGTAATGCTTTTTTAAATAGATTTTTTTTTAAATTAATTTGCGGGATACGGGTGTCGCTGGCAAAGCCAGAATTTATTGCCCATCCCTAGTTACCCATTCCTTTGTAGAGCTTTTGGTACAAGTGCATTTCAGGCTGCTTCAGAGGGTGCTGGAAACACATATAGACCAGACCGGGTGAGGATGGCAGGTTTCCTTCCTTAAAGCACTTAGTGAACCAGTTTGATTTTTAAGATAATCCAACAGCTTTATGGTCACTTATTGATACTAGCTTTTCATTTGCAGATTCCTTTTTAAACTGAATTCAAATCCTCAGATAGCCATGGTGGGATATGAGCTGAAATTTGTAAGATATCATACTCGAGGGTCTTCAGGTTGGTGCTAAAAACTACATTTTGAAAAAAATGGGGAAAGCTTTGAACAAGAAGTATTTCCTTGCCCTTTAAATGTATGCTATACACATCATGTGGCTTTCTTTAATATTTCAGATAATGAAATGGATGATTAATTATTCCCTGCCTACATTCCAAACTAATTTGGAATCACTCTTCCACAGCTGAAAGACACGAGTTTGAGAAAACAAACTGAAAGATTTGATTGTACATTTTGTCACATTGTCACTTTTGAGACACACAAAAGAATATAAGAAATGGGAGCAGGAGTCGGCCATTCAGCCCCTCCGGCCTTGTCCGCCATTCAATAAGATCATGGCTGATCTTCTACCTCAACTCCACTTTCCCGCCCTGTCCCCATATCCCTTGATTCCCATAATATCCAAAAATCTATCGATCTCTGTCTTGAATATACTCAACGACTGAGCCTCCACAGACCCCTGGGGTAGAGAATTCCAAAGATTCACCACCCTTTGAGTGAAGGCATTTCTCCTCATCTCAGTCCTAAATGGCCGACCCCTTATTCTGAGACTGTGACCCTCTAGCTCTAGACTCCCTGCATCTACCCTGTCAAGCCCTGTAAGAATTTTGTATGTTTCGATGAGTTCACCTCTCATTGCTCTAAACTCTAGGGAATATAGGCCTAGTATACCCAATCTCTCCTCAGAGGACAATATCTCCATCCAGGAATCCTTTGTTGCACTCCCTCTAAGGCAAATATATCCTTCCTTAGGTAAGAGGACCAAAACTGTACATAATACTCCAGGTGTGGTCTCACCAAGGCCCTATATAATTGCAGTAAGACTTTCTTACTTTGTTATAAAGGCTAACATACCATTTGGTTTCCTAATTGCTTTCTGTACCTGCATGTTAACTTTCTGTGATTCGACACCCAGGTCCCTCTGAATACCAACATTTCCAAGTCTCTCACCTTTTAAAAAATATTCTGCTTTTCTATTTTTCCTACCAAAGTGGATAACTTCACACTTCTCCACATTATATCCCATCTGCCATGCTCTTGCCCACCAACTTAACCTGTCTATATCCCGTTGCAGCCTCTTTGCGTCCTCCTCACAGTTTACGTACCCATCTAGCTTTGTATCATCAGCAAACTTAGATATATGCCCGCATGCAACAAGACCTGGATGACATTCAGGCTTGGGCTGATATGTGGCAGGTAACATTCGCGCCACAGAAGTGCTAGACAATGACTATCTCCAACAAGCAAGAGTCTAACCACCGCCCCTTGACATTCAACGGCATTACCATCGCCGAATCCCCCACCATCAACATCCTGGGGGTCACCATTGACCAGAAACTTAACTGGACCAGCCACATAAATACTGTGGCAACAAGAGCATGTCAGAGGCTAGGTATTCTGCAGCGAGTGTCTCACCTCCTGACTCACCAAAGCCTTTCCACCATCTACAAGGCACAAGTAAGGAGTGTGATGGAATACTCTCCACTTGCCTGGATGAGTGCAGCTCCAACAACACTCAAGAAGCTCGACACCATCCAGGACAAAGCAGCCCACTTGAATGGCACCCCATCCACCACCTTAAACGTTCACTCTCTCCACCACTGGCGTACCGTGGCTGCAGTGTGTACCATCTACAAGATGCACTGCAGCAACTCACCAAGGCTTCTTCGGCAGCACCTCCTAAACCCGCGACCTCTACCACCTAGAAAGACAAGGGCAGCAGATGCATGGGAACACCACCACTTCCAAGTTCCCCTCCAAGTCACACACCATCCTGACTTAGAAGTATATCGCCGATCCTTCATCATCGCTGGGTCAAAATCCTGGAACTCCCTCCCTAACAGCACTGTTGGGAGTACCTTCACCACACGGACTGCAGCGGTTCAAGAAGGCGGCTCACCACCACCTTCTCGAGGGCAATTAGGGATGGGCAATACAGGAAACTCTCTTTTTACCGGCACCTAAATAAGCGGAAATTTCTCTTAACCGGCAAAATTCAGGAGTTGGTTCAGGTAAATTTTACTTCATATTAGTGGCCGTGTAACCGGGGTTCCTGGATCTGTGGCCGTGTAACCGGGGTTCCTGCACCTTTGCCTTGCAACAGGGACGCCTGAATCTGTGGCCGTGTATGGGGCTCTCATACCTTAGTAAGTATACCTCTCTGTAATCCGGACTTTTTGATCAACCGGCACTACACCGGTCCCATTGGTGCCGGATAAGAAAGAGTTTCCTGTAAATGCTGGCCTTGTCAGCAATGCCCACATCCCATAAATGAATTTTAAAAACTCGGTCCCCTCATCTAAGTCATTGATGTAGATTGTAAATAGCTGAGGCCCAAGCACTGATCCCTGTGGTACCCCACTAGTTACAGCCTGCCAACCCAAAAATGACCCGTTTATTCCTACTCTTTTCTGTCCATTAACCAACCCTCATTCCATGCTAATACGTTACCCCTAATCCCATGAGCCCTAATTTTGTGTAATAACCTCTTATGTGGCACCTTATCGAAGACTTTTTTGAAAATCCAAATACATTACATCCACTGGTTCCCCCTTATCTACCTTGCTAGTTACAGCCTCGGAAAACTCTTAACAGATTTGTCAGACACAATTTCCCTTTCATAAATCCGTGTTGACTCTGCCCAGTCATATTATGATTTTCTAAATGCCCTGTTAACATATCCCTAAGAATAGGTTCTAACATTTTCCCTACTACTGATGTTATGCTAACTGCCCTGTTTTCTCTCTCCCTCCTTTCTTGAATAGCAGAGGTTACTTTTTTGATAAGTGACTACCAGGGTACTCAGTTTTTTCTAATAATCCATCTTTGCTGAAATGGCAGGAGGTAAGAATCCTCGTAAGAAAAGTACTTATTCATGCAGGTTTTGTGGCATTTGGTCAAATGCAAGACCAACTGTCCTTTTCAACACCACTGAAGTGTGATATACATGAATTTTATATTTATTTTTTATTCTCTCTTTTTAATTAACTGCAGTAGTATGAGGCAAAGCTTAGCAGCTAACAGGCATAATGCATTGCATCACTCATAGGCATTCATGCAGAGAAACCGATTGAGTGAAATCAGTTTGAGCAAGCAAAGAAGCTTATTGTGCACAATCTTTGATGTTTTACAGGGAACAGCTGAAGCTGTAAGGCATGGTAGCCACATTCATGTTTTCCATGGTTTTTTTGTTGTTTTTTAAAAAATTATTTTTAAAGAATACTCAGCCCAGAACAATTGGGGTCCGTCCCCTCATTGATTTAGCATTCTAAAGACTCCTAGTAATGGCAGTTTGGCGCATAATGTAGCACTGTTGGATGTCTGAATGGTGGAGGACTAGTACTGTAGTACAATTAATGTTTGTGTGTTGTTGCGAATACATGTTTCATTATTTTATTCAGTTGACTATGTTTTGAATAATGAATTTAGGAAACTCCAGGGAGCGAGTATAGGCCATTATCTTTTTGATAATGCTCCTGTGAAGCGTCTTGGGACGTTTTATTAAGTTAAAGGCGCTATATAAATATTTGTTGTTGTGGTATTTTCACCTTTAATTTTCTGATTGGATACTTGCATTAACTATTTTTTGTACACCTTGTTGCAGTGACAAAAGGTGTAGCAGGGTAAATGTTTGCAGTAGTTTATACTAAAGTGTCTATTGAATAGCAATATTTATTTTCCATGAGCCAACCCTCTTCTAAAGCAAATATTTAATAAGAATTGTGATTAGCAACATTATTGTTTTATCTTGTCCATTTCTGTGATTTTTTTTTATCTAATCGATGATGAGGCGCTAGCTTAAAGGAGTTATTTAGTCCAGTTGTTGAGGCACTGGATTTTTAGTTATATTGTCATAAAGCATCAGCTATGTTATAATTCAGTTTCCTCAGACCTTTAAACCAATACCACAGTAATGGCCCTACCAATCAATCTTTGTCTACTTTGAAATGTTGGATTTAAAAATGTATATTTTTGTGCCCTCAAATAGAATAGAAAATAAAGGGATATCATTATTAATCATTAGTGTTTGTAACGGTTTGATTTTTACAAATTGTCCTGATGGTAGGACCCCACCCTAAGCATCTTTGTTCATTGCAAGGTAAATAGAGCTATTCTTGTGCAGTTTCCTTTATGATGCAGGATGCCATGTTTTTTCAGTGCACACGCATAGATATGTTTTGTTTTGAAGAGCGCATTCACACTACAATTGTAGCATCAGTGGAAAGTGGTTTGCCCCAGTGTTCCAGTTATAGTGTGAGTGCAGCCTTAATCCAGAATCAAGGCCCAACCTGACACCAGAGCACAGTAGCATGAGACTCGCTGGAGAAAATACACTGTCCATTTTGCTTCAGAGTATGTTCAAGCCACCTCGCACTCAATTTACACTACAAAACTTTACAGTTTGGCCAAAGCCAAAATCGTTTTACATCAACTCTAAACTTGTGTAAATGCACTGGCTTGGTTTCCATATTTAATTTTTCCATTCATTTTTTAAATGAATGAAGGCAGATTTAAATACAAAAACGTATACTATAAACAAATGAAGATTTACAGTAATTTAAATATTTAAGGATTTATTTTATCCTTTCCCTCCATTTTCCTAAAAAAACTACTCAAATTAAATGAGAGAGAGAAATTTGTGTTGATATGATGTGCAGATGTCAAATGCCACCAGTGTACCGATAGACTAGACTACGTACATTGGGGTGAATTTTCATCTTTAGTACTCCAGCCACAGTACTTTGCATGGCAGAAGCACATAGTAGGAAGTCGAGCACGTTTCTCACCCCCCACCCCCACCCCACCCCAATGATTTTCTATCCATTAAAATGAATTAAAGAAAATGAATGGGCTATAAATCATGCGGGGCATGCCCGAGTTCTAAATACATGCTCCCTCCACACATCTCTAGTGGCAGAATTAATAACTGGCCGAATGGTCTTCAAACCCCTCTACAAGGCAAGTACAGTAATTATTTTAGTTAGTTCTGATTGGATTGCATGATAATTGGGTTAAAATATTATCAGGGATCTGGTTCACCTACTGCAATGATCTAACGAGAGCCAGCAAGTTTTTTTATCGCCGCCCACTTTTAGAGAGGTTTGAAAATTTTACCTGTGGTTAATTGCCTCCCTCAAGAACAAATGGCAATATTAATAATGCATGCTGGAAAAAGTGGACTTAGAGGATTGAATGTCATCTTCTCATTCCACAGTTTATTTTTACACTGTTCATACGCATATTTGTAATTTTATATTATGATTATTTAAGACAGATATTGTTAAAAAGAAAAAGCACTCAGTACAATGCAAATGTACAATATGATGGAGCACTTTGTATTGAGAAAATATTGATAGAGTTAAAAAAATAGCTCAAGGAAAAACAAAATGGTGTGTGGCTTATTCATAAAACTGTTGGTGTTTTATAAGCCATCCTAATGAAGATGTGTTCAGTCTGTTTTTCAATCACTCTGTACAAAACAGGAAGTATTCCTGCTTTCAGAAATGCAACATTAAAACTAAACGGGCAACTTGGAAGCTGGTACTGGGACCACATGTACCCCTTTTAGACAAATGTTAGAGTACAGCAGAATCTATGTACAAGTTTGATCCTTCTGCAAACTACCTTTGCAGCATAATCCCTCCTCTCCTTCCACCTAGTCTAGGTATAATGTCCTTTTGTGCTTCCCCCTCCTGCTGGCCTTGCACTTCATCTTGGATCAAAGTCCCAGGATGGAGTTTGGCTCCCCCTTGAGCGCTGATCTACATTATGATTGATGTCTAACTGACTGAATATGTTGTACATACCAACCCCAAATAACCTGTCAATCAGTTTTATGCGGAAGCTTTGAAAGGTTGTCTCTCTTGTATGTAACAACAACAACTTGTATTTATATAGCGCCCTTCACATAGTAAAACGTCCCAAGGCGCTTCACAGGAGTATTATAAGACAAAATTTGACACCGAGCCACATGAGGAGAAATTAGGGCAGGTGACCAAAAGCTTGGTCAAAGAGTTAGGTTTAAGGAGCGTCTTAAAAGAGGAAAGAGAGGTAGCGAAGCACAGAGGTTTAGGCAGGGAATTCCAGAGCTTAGGGCCTAGGCAACAGAAGGCACGGCCACCAATGGTTGAGCGATTATAATCAGGGATGCTCGAGGGCAGAATCGGAGGAGCGTAGATATCTCGGGGCTGTGGGGTTGAAGGAGATTACAGAGATAGGGAGGGGCGAGGCCATGGAGGGATTTGAAAACAAGGATGAGAATTCTGAAGTCGAGGCATTGCTTAACCGGGAGCCAATGTAGGTCCGCGAGCACAGGGGTGATGGGTGAACGGGACTTGGTATGAGTTAGGACATGGGCAGCAAAGTTTTGGATCACCTCAAGTTTACGTAGGGTAGAATGTAACAAGTACAAGTTTAAATATTTATAGACAAACTACTGGATCTCCTGTTATGTTGATCTACAAATGAGTAATTTATTTATTTACTCCAGAAGATCTCGGACTGCTACCACATTTCTTTAATTTGTTCTCGGGCTGTGAACAACCCTTCCAAGGCTGCAGTTATTTCTGATTCCGAATTACCCTGAGCAGGGGGTGGTGCGCCTTCTGGGGATGTTTTGATTCCTTTTTTATCAGTATGTTTACATATTTTAGTTATTTGTTAAAGAAGTCATTCATGCACCCAGTGACGTGCAACAATAAACTTGTCTGTCAGAATTTCGGTCAGGTTTACGTAGCAGGATAAACTTATCGTGCATCCCGCCTGCCTGCCCTTGAGACAAACTTTAGTTCCAAACCAGATGACTAGGAGGGCCGACCACACCTGTTTAAAAAATATATTGACTCAGCTGTTTCTACTTTTAAGAATTTGTATTTTCTTTAACCCGATTTATTCCTGTGAAAGAAGGAGTACATTTTAAAAATGTTTTTTTTTTAAAAAGAGAACCCTATGGTATAACCAATGGAAACTTTTAAAAAGAGGGAGAATTTAGAGATTGAGTATGCTTTTTAACTCAAAATATTTCCACCACAGTTGAATATCCGCCAAAATCTGGATTCAATTGCCAAGTATGTTATCAAATGTTCCCGAAGGAATCCTATCTCTAAGCACAAAATATATTGTTACAATCAGCTTTTTTATCACACTGAGTGATTTGTGAAACAAATCCACCAATTCTGCCAACAGGCAGTTCGGAGGCACATTAAGGGAATGTAGTCTACAATCTAGCTTTGTTTTGTATCCATAGTTGGTAATGTTGCTTCAAAACTTTTATCGCACAAATGTAATCTGTACACTGAACAGCTAGGTTTTTACTAGCCCTACAATCATGCAATTCCAGAATTCATTTTGTTACGTGTTGCCCTGAAAACTGCTAACCATCCAACCATGCTAAATATCACCAGTATGATGCATTGTATGAGAAAAACATACAGATTTTATACAGAGTGAGGAAAGGAGCCAGCACAGTAACAGTGATGACTGAGACTCCCTCTATTAAAACCATACCTGATGTAGAGTTTGAAGCTATTTTAACTCCAGATATTGCGAATCATTCAGGAGGTTTCATCCCACTTAAATGTTATGGGGCAGGTCCCAGTAGTTCATCAGCAGGATTATCAATTATTGTGATCATTTTTCCAATCTCTCGGCTCCTAATTATAGCTAGATTATTACCAGCCCCAAATACATAGACGGCCACTGAAGCTCCAAACATGTCAACGATGATGGGAAAAGAAGAGGGAGTATCAGAAACCAAAATGGTACTGGTCAGCTTGATTTAGGCCGAACATCTTGACTTAATTTAATACAACGGTAGACATCGGTGGAATTTCATAGCCATATTCCATCTTACAGAGGAAAATTATCTGAACATCTTTCCCTAACAGTTATTTAATTAGTAACCAGGTTTGCATTATAATAAAAGGAAGGAAAGGAAAGGACTTGATTCATACAGTACACTTCACTACATCAGGACACCACAATGTGCTTAACAGCCAATTAAGTCCTTTTGAAGTATAGGTCGCTGTGGTAATGTGGGGAAACAGCAAAGTCCACAAAACAGCAATCAGATACACGACCAGATAATCTGTTTTAGTGATGTAGGTTGAAGGATAAATATTGGCCAGGAGAGCTCCCTTGCTCGTCCTCGAACAGTGTCATGGAATCTTTTACGTCTGTCCGAGAGGGCAGATAGGGCCTCGGTTTAACATCTCATCCGAAAGACGTCACCTTCAATGGTGCAGCACTCCCTCAGTGTCAGCCTGGATTGTGTGCTTATGTCGCTGGAGTGGAGATTTTCTGACTCCGTGCCGAGAGTGCTACCACTGAGCTGTGGCTGATACCTTATAAACCTACATTGGTAGATAACGAACATATTATTCCAGGAATGCTTCCTTTATCTTACTTTAACATTTTTACAAACATACATATAATGTTATGACTGCAAGTTTGTGCACGTGGATGACATTGCCTTGCCACACAAAACAAGAATCTGTTTGCCACCGAGGAGACCCTGACCAGTGATTTACAGAGGATGGAGGCCTACTTTTGCCGATGGTGATTTCGGCCAAACCTGCAAACGACCGTCACCTCGACATTCCACCTCAACACCCACCAAGCAAACCAAGCTCTGAAAGTCTCCTTTTGCAGCGCAGAGGTAAACCATGCCAAAAATAACTCCTATTTAGGAGTCACGCTCGATCGCACCCTGTCATATAGACAACATCTCCAGAACTTTGGGAAGAAACTAAAGAGTAGGGTCAGCCTGATCCAGAAACTCGCCGGATCCACATGAGCAGACGCTCAAACCCTCCATAAGGCAGCACTCACCCTGCTGTACTCTACAGCGAAGTACTGCTCTCCGGCATGGCTATCAAGTCCGCATGTCAAATCCGTTGATGTCCAGCTGAATTCTACTATGAGAATTATCACCGGAACGCTTTTATCGACACCAGCACCTTGGCTGCCCGTGCTTACAAACATCGCACCACTACAACTACGCCGCGAGTATGCAGTTTCTCGAGGATACACCCACTTCACCAGCTGATCCAGGCCAACTTGACCAACCTACCACCAACCCGTCTCAAATCTAGAAGGCCGTTTTGGACCGTCGCCGAAGCCCTTCAGCGATCTCCCCTCAGCCTTGATGACCGGTGGCGAAATGCTTGGAAGAACTGTACAACCTGAACGATCAAACCTTTCTCACAAACAGTGGACAACCATCAACCACCTCAGAACTGGTCATGGTAGATGCTGCCACCTTCACCATAGATGGAAGATTAAAGCCTCCGCATCATGCGACTGTGGAGCTCCTAATCAGACCCTGGAGCACATCATTGAACACTGCTCTCAGAGGAAATTCACAGACAACCTACAAGATAGCCACGCTGTTACACCAGAAACTTTGGCCTGGATTTAGACATTGATATTTGATTAGGAAGAAGACTGTAGTTAAGGTGGTACTAGGTTGTTTTTAATTAGCAGAATTTTTCACGTTATTAATGGCCTTAAACTGCTGTCAATCACATACTTAGTTCCACTTATGGAAGACAGACTACATCTTCCTTATGGAAGACAGACTACATCTTCCTGTTATGTAATAATGTAGCATCCTTCTGGGCATGAGTCTGTCATTGAAAACCCCCAGTGAAGAACGGCAGAGTAATGGTGGTAATCATCATTGGAGATAATTGCCCTGATATTTCCAAAGTTTTCATGAGAATCAAAAGTAAAAACTAAATTTGTTGGCCCTGGACCCAAGACTGAATTAACTTCCAATCATAGCCTCCTCCCTCCCCCAATAGAAAAGAATTGAGGCTTATTGTGTGACGTAGCAAAGCCTAAGAAACATTTTTAGGTCAGCTGTAACTACGAAAACAAGCCATTTCCTTCAGGGAAGATTTCTACAATAATTTAGTCACTTTTTGCAAGTTGGCTCTTCAATTACACATTCTGTAAATTGAAATTTGTTTAACTGTAAACTATTTTCAATTATGTTAAATGTTGCACAGTGGAGATTTTTATACATTCTTTATTTTTCTTCTTCAATAAACAGATCTGCAGATTAGAAAAACAGTCAACAGAAGGACCCTATCTGCAGGATTTATTTGTGAATGAGCCTCTGATCTTCATCTCACCCAAAAGTGAGCCACCTTCCCTAATGCTGGAGAAACTGGTGCAGTTATGTGGGGGCAAGGTGTGCAAAACGTTACGCAAAGCTGGGATTTGTATTGGACCGTACAAAGGAAGGCGGCCTCCAGGAAACCAGCACTTATCAGAAAATTGGATACTGGGTAAGTGTGTAGCATCTCCAAAAGTCCTGCACAAGTCTAGTGCAGTGCTGAGGGAGTGCTGTACTGTTGGAGGTGCCGTCTTTTGGATGGGACGTTAAACTGAGGCCCCCGTCTGCCCTCTCACAGGTGGACGTAAAAGATCCCATGGCACTATTTTGAAGAAGAGCAGGGGAGTTATCCCCGGTGTTCTGGGCCAATATTTATCCCTCAACCAACATAACAAAAACAGATTATTTGGTCATTATCACACTGCTGTTTGTGGGAGCTTGCTGTGCGCAAATTGGCTGCCGCGTTTCCCACATTACAACAATGACTACACTCCAAAAGTACTTCATTGGCTGTAAAGCGCTTTGAGACGTCCGGTGGTCGTGAAAGGCGCTATATAAATGCAAGTCTTTCTTTCTTCAAACATGTTACATAGAAACATAGAAGATAGGAGCAGGAGTAGGCCATTCGGCCCCTCGAGCCTGCTCCGCCATTCAATGCGATCATGGCTGATCATCCAAATTCAGTACCCTGTCCCTGCTTTCTCCCCATACCCCTTGATCCCTTTAGCCTTAAGAAATATATCCAACTCCTTCTTGAATATATTTAATGAATTGGCCTCTACCGCCTTCTGTGCAAGCCCCCGAGCTGCACTCACCCTGCGCGCCAACATCTGAAGCCCGGGCCTGCTTGCATTCCCTTTCACAGGCCCGGTTCAGCTGTCGGCGCGTTGTGCTAACCTGATCCAGCGGCGTAGTTAGTGCGATGTGCCGGCTGGGATCAGGTGAGCACTGTGCAGCCAATCAGGGGAGGGGAAACTCATTCATGAGTTTGACAGTAAGAGCTGTCAAACTCATGAAAACTACGGGGGCCCAAAACACTATTTAAACTTTAAATAAAAATTTAAAAAACATCCCAATCATTAAATTAAGTATAAATAAGTTTAAAAAAATAATTTAAACAATTTTTTTTTTTTGAAAAAAATAAATTTTTAATAAAAAGGGTCTAAAACTAAACTTACCTTATTGTAGATTCTTTAAAATAATAAACCTGTGGGAAAAAAAATTCTAAATTGCACTAAAACACCACTTACCTGTAAAAATAAATACTTACGTGTGCTTTTTACAAGCGTAAAGACCGGAGGCCTTTACACATGCGGAAATCCCCCAAAACAGAGGAAATCCAAGACACACGCGCTGCCCCCTACAGCGCACGCGCTAGCCTCTTCACCTCTTGGGTTAGAGGAGAGGAAATGCTGGTTTTCAGCGCATGCGCTGTGCATGCTGAAAACCGGCATTTCCTCCGGCCAGACGCGTGAGTACCCCTTCCGTACTCACGCGTTTGGGGAGGAATTACTGCCCCATTACATCTAGTTCCCTCATCTAGATCATTTATATATATTGTGAATAGCTGGGGTCCAAGGACCGATCCCTGCGGTACCCCACTAGTCACTGCCTGCCACTCGGAAAAAGACCTGTTTATTCCAACTCTTTGCTTTCTGTCTGCCAACCAGTTCTCTATCCAAGTCAATACCTTGCCCCCAATCCCATGTGCCTTAACTTTGCACGCTAATCTCTTATGTGGGACCTTATCGAAAGCCTTCTGAAAGTCCAAATACACCACATCCACTGGTTCTCCCTTATCTATTTTACCAGTTACATCCTCAAAAAATTCCAGTAGATTAGTTGATCAGTGAAAAAGCCACAGAGCTTGTTGGGACTTTTCCTGTTCTTAAAAATCCTTTCGTTCTTATGAACATAATATTCAGAGATGTTGGTCCATTTCACTGTATTTCCAAACTTTATTTTTTTTAAATATTTATTCTCTAGATGCGGGCAAGACTGCATTTATTGAGCATCTCTCGTTGCCCCGAAAAGGTAGTGGCGAGCTTTCTCCTTCAGTCACTGCAGTCGTTGTAATGATAGTGCTCCCCCAATAGCGTTAGGTAGGAATTCCAGAATTTTGACCCAGTGTCGATGAAGAAATAGCAATAAATGTCCAAGTTAGAATAGCGTGTATTGCTTGACGGGGAGCATGGAAGTGATGGTGTTCCAATCATTTGCTGCCCTTGTCCTTCTTGGTGGTATTAATTGTGGGGCTGGGAGGTGCTGTTGAAGTAAGCTTGGTATGATCCTGCAGTACATCCCCTAGATTGTGCCTGCAATATGTACTACGCACCACTGGTGGAGGAGGTGGTGATTGCATTCAGTAGTGGGACACTGATCAAGTGGACTGCTTTTTCCTTAAGTGCTGTTGTAGCTGCGCCCTGCCAGGTGAGTGGTGAGTATTCCATCAGTGGTGCTGTTTAAGGTCAGGGTGAAGTGGTTAAACGTTCTCTTGTTAGAGATGATCATTGCCTGGCTCTTAAATAGGACAAATGTTACCTGCTGCTTGTAAGCCCGAGTCTGGATGTTGTCCAGGTCCTGTTAGCATGGGCTGCTTCATTATCAGGGATTGCGAATGAAGCTGAATACTGTGGAATCAGCCTCTTGCTGACATTATGACAGAGGGACAGCCATTGATGAAGCAGCTGAAGGTAGAATTATCTGACTAATTTACAAGAAAAGGCACTTCACACCCTAGAAACCCAGTTGACATTAGGCATCTTAGAACAGCCTCCTTTCAGTATGTCAACACTGTCTTAGGTTGCTGTTAGCTGGTATCTGTGTAGTTGATAGATGTGTAGCTGGCAGTCCTCAGTTATACCACCAGCTGCGTGTCATTGAGCTCAGAGAGCAAGGAGCACTGCACTTGCTTGTGTGGATGCTCGGAGCTCAGTTCCAGGGCTGCTCATTTTTAATGTTATGAACAAGACCGCAGGAGCATTGCTTCCATCAAACCATTGAAAAAGATTCCATACTAAGTTGAGAAAGTTTAATAGATCCAGTGGATAGCCTGGATACTTTTAAAACACGCTTTGCACCAGATGGGAGATGTACTGGTGTAAGTTTATCTACTTGTGGTGGTCTCAGTCCTCTTCGCTTCAGTCCGCTCAAGAATTAGGTTGGGATCTAACTCCCAAATTACACTACTGTTTTTGCATCAAAGCTCACTGGCAACCAGTTGAAGTTGCACCGAAGTTGTAGCATAATAACAGCCTAAATGCCTCCTATTTCTATTTCGTCAAAAGTTCAACAGCGGGACTTTATCACTTGAAATGAGTGCTTATACAGCTATAAAGACTTGTTTGTGTTTTTTCTTAAATCTACAGATCTAAGCATTGGTGATAGAATTGTGACTACAAAGTCCAGAGCACTTATTTCTACCAGCAAAGTCACTCACAAATATTTAGATCCATAGATTTTAAAATCTCACAAGCTTGACACACTAGCCATGGTTATATCATTGCCAATAGATTATTAGGAGAAATAAAACTGGTGAAACAGATTGCAAATTCACTGAGATTAGCTAATGTTTTACAATGAGAAAATATGAGTCAGCAGATCTGATCACGTCTTGAAGCAGTGTCATTGTCTGTCATGGTTGCATTCGTTAAAAGGAAGCTTACATGAGCTGGAAATCCAGCTTGTTAGGCCACATTTTACACACAATTTACTAGAAGTAGTAAAAACATGGCAAGAACTCTGTATTTTACAGTGGTTCTACCTGCATGCACATTCCAAAATGAATTTTCATGAGGTCATCAGCCTACCCACAGCTTTTAAAATAATATTAACTTACCTTCCAGTTTTCACTATGCTCTGTGCAAGGTTGAGGTAGCATAAGGTAAGAGCAAGTGTGTTATACCTGACTCAAGAATTCAAACATTGTGATAGTTACTGTATCGTAACTGCTTTTATAGTACTTACTGGTTTATATACTGTGTAGTACTTATATATATGTACAATAATTGCTGCCTGGGATTGAGTACAAAATTGTAAACTAATCAAAGGTTTAAGTGACATCACAAACTTACATTCTTGCAATATGTCATCATCTGAATTCCAAGATTAGATTACAGCTTTGAACTCGCTCCTGCTACAAATTATTTTTCATTTAATTTCTGCAGTGCGAGGAGTAATGAATTCTGTAGTAGGCCAGGTTTTGTACTGATAGTGACTGCGATTTTGGACAGTAGCAATCAGTACATTATACTTAAGATGTGAGATGGTGACATTTGCAGTTGGTTATTAATTAGATTATCACTACTGCAGGTTTATTGAGAAATAATTTGCAGTTGTGTGAGTGTGTATATGTATATGTGCACGTGTGTGTGTATAAATATATAATATATATATATATACACAGATAAACATACATATACACACACATCTCTTCCCTTTGAACCATCTAGTTTCTCCACTTCCCTCCTTCTCTTAACATGACTTTTCCCATTTTTCTTGTTTCCCTTTCAAATATCTTTCTTCATTCATGGATCACCTTTAATTTACTTTTCTCTCCCTGCTTTTTGCCAAATTTTCTTTCTTTCATGTATTCTTTGATTTTGAAGAGCAGAGGAGTTATCCCTGGTGTCCTGGCCAATATTTATCCCTTAACCAACATAACAAAATCAGATTATCTGGCCATGTAACTGGTAGAATAGATAAGGGAGAACCAGTGGATGTGGTGTATTTGGACTTTCGATAAGGTCCCGCATAAGAGATTAGCGTGTAAAGTTAAGGCACATGGGATTGGGGGCAAGGTACTGACTTGGATAAAGAACTGGTTGGCAGACAGGAAGCAAGAGTTGGAATAAACGGGTCTTTTTCCGAGTGGCAGGCAGTGACTAGTGGGGTACTGCAGGGATCGGTCCTAGGACCCCAGCTATTCACAATATATATTAATGATCTAGACGAGGGAACTAGATGTAATATCTCCAAGTTTGCAGATGACACAAAGCTGGGTGGGCGTGTGTGCTGTGAGGAGGATGCCAAGAAACTCCAGTATGATTTGGACAGGTTGGGTGATTGGGCAGATGCATGGCAGATGCAGTATAATGTGGATAAATGCGAGGTTATCCACTTTGGTGGCAAAAACAGGAAGGCAGATTATTATCTGAATGGCAATAGATTGGAAGAAGGGGAAGTGCAACGAGACCTGGGTGTCCTTGTGCACCAGTCGCTGAAGGTAAGCATGCAGGTGCAGCAGGCGGTTAAGAAGGTAAATGGTATGTTGGCCTTCGTAGCGAGAGGGTTCGAATACAGGAACAAGGATGTGTTGCTGCAGTTGTACAGGGCCTTGGTGAGACCACACCTTGAGTATTGTGTGCAGTTTTGGTCGCCTTATCTGAGGAAGGATGTTCTTGCCATGGAGGGAGTGCAGCGAAGATTCACCAGACTGATACCTGGGATGGCAGGAATGACGTATGAGGAGAGATTGGGTCGATTGGGCTTATACTCGCTGGAGTTTAGAAGAATGAGAGGGGATCTCATTGAAACTTATAAAATTCTAACAGGACTAGACAGACTAGATGCAGGAAGGATGTTCCCGATGGCGGGGGGGGTCCAGAACCAGGGTTCACAATCTAAGAATAAGGGGTAAGCCATTTAGGACAGAGATGAGGAGGAATTTCTTCACGTAGAGAGTGGTGAACCTGTGGAATTCTCTACCACAGAAGACAGGTGAGGCCAATTCATTAAATATATTCAAGAAGGAGTTAGATATATTTCTTAAGGTAAAGGGATCAAGGGATACGGGGAGAAGGCAGGGACAGGGTACTGAGTTTGGATGATCAGCCATGATCGCATTGAATGGCGGAGCAGGCTCGAGGGGCTGAATGGCCTACTCCTGCTCCTATCTTCTATGTTTCTATGTCTATGTCATTATCACATTGCTGTTTGTGGGAGTTTGCTGTGCGCATATTGGCTGCGGCGTTTCCCACATTACAACAGTGACTACACTCCAAAAGTACTTCATTTGCTATAAAGCACTTTGAAATTCAGGAGTCAGTTCAGATAACTTTTTTTACTTTTTGTTGCTTTTTTTCTCCATTCCTGGCTCTGCAAACGTCTAGCTGAAGCTGTTGCTTAGCTACAGAGACACTTGCAAGCTGCGCCGACTGTTTTGAAGCTGTTGCTAAGCAACAGGGTTTGTTGCTAGATACGGAGCTCAGAAGCTCCGTATGTTTTAACATTAGCGCTGGTTTCCTCCGGCAGTGTTGATCGACCGGCACCAGCTCAGTCCCGTCAGTGCCGGATACCAGAAAGTTTCCTGTACATAAATGCGAGTTTTTTTTTCTTTTTTTTACTTCTCCCCCCTCCTCCTATTTTGCAGAAGTGGAACATGGAAAGTGCTGTGATTCATTCAAGTGGATGAATGCAGTCCAGTCCAGCCAACAAAAAGGAATGAACCCATGGAGAAATTGTCTAGGGAAGAAACTGCAGAGAAGTCTATAACCGAGAGAGCTAAAAAAAGACTAAAGGGAGGTAGCAGTCAGAAGGCTGGAATTAATTGTGGAGGAGGCAACCACACAGCTGTGGGATATGAGAAAGTATTTCATCAACCTATGCTGGGAAGAATGCTTGTGAGTTTATGTTTCACAAGTTGATTTTTTTTTCCCCGTATCCCACTGTTCCCAAGTATTTTCCTTGTATTATTTTTTTATTTTTGCTTTCCCTCTCAGTAAAGTGCTAACTCCTGCAGGGGTTTGCTTCCATAGGCATTGATACTCTGCCCAAGTGGCCTTTCTTTATCTGTGAGTCTAGACTGGAAGTATTGGCAGCTACTCGGTAGTAGAGGGAACCATAGCCAAGGCCAATTGTGTCCTCCACTGACATCCACGTACATGCACTGTTACCTTACTGTATGATTCAAATGTTAAATATGTAAATTAATAACTTAAGCAATTGACCCAGGTCAGTAGAGGTTTTATGACATCATCAGCCTTCCTTGTGGATTCTGAAAGTAAGCTAACATGAACGATGCTGGTATCTCAGATGTGTCACACACATTAGGTATTATTGGTGGAAAATTGAGATGGCAGGCAGATGAAAAAGAAACATCTGTTAATTGAAGAGCGCAGTGCCAGTAGGACTTCAGCGCCAAAATCTAAATCTGTGCAGTTCTTTTCACATTTTGTTACATTCTGGTTGATACATGGTTGCACAAATAACATTTAAAAACAAAAACTTCTGTTCGAGAAATGGTGAAATTTGGGCACATCTCCATCACCCAAAGAAGGAAAGATGAGACAGTGCCTTCAAAACCTGAGTGTCTTAACTTTCAATTCTGACCCCAGTAACTTTGCTTGTTTGGTGATAAAAAGAAGCTTGGATTAACCTCCGGCTAATGCTGCATGGCAGCTCTGTGATTCCCATTTGTGTACGCTGTTAGCTGCCATGGTTATATACTCACCATAGTACAAGAACCACTATTTGAGATTTTTGACTATTTGGCCACAGATGGGCTTCAGTGTTACTTATATTAAAATTATATTAAGTCAAATTTAGCTTAAAAAGGTTTAAAATCCCGATAGCAGCCAAGTGCAGGGGATGTGGATTAGATCTAGATGAACCAGCTCATGTAGTGGTGCCTCCCTAAACCTGAGACAATGGAAGTTGAGGGTTTCGACCCGAAACATTGACTCTGTTTCTCTCTCCACGGATGTTGCCTGGCCTGCTGAGTTTTTCCAGCGTTTTCTGTTGTTACAATGGAAGTTAATTTAGATACTCCAGTGAATGTCTATACCCATTCCATTATGAAAGCTTATTCACTGAGAACAGCAGGACATGGTAGCTGATTTGATGGGCAGCTCAGCTGACCAATCCCCAGACATCAGAAGTTGGAAGAGGGTCAGAGGTCAAGCCCCTAGGGGCAAGTCCAGCAAGCTAACAACAACAACAACAACTTGTATTTATATAGCGCCTTTAACGTAGTAAAACGTCCCAAGGCGCTGCACAGGAGTATTTTAAGACAACAAATTTGACACCAATGCACATAAGGATAAATTAGGGCAGGTAGGTTTTAAGGAGCATCTTAAAGGAAGAAAGGTAGCGAGGCGGGGAGGTTTAGGGAGGGAATTCCAGAGGTTAAGGCCTAGGCAACAGAAGGCATGACCACCAAAGGTTGAGCAATTCTAATCAGGGATGCTCAAGAGGGCAGAATTAGAGGAGCGCAGATATCTCTGGGGGTTGTGGGGCTGAAGGAGATTACAGAGATAGGAAGGGGCGAGGCCATGGAGGGATTTGAAAACAAGGTTGAGAATTTTGAAATCGAGGCACTGCTTAACCGAGAGCCAATGTAGGTCAGTGAGCGCAGGGGTGATGGGCGAACGGGACTTGGTGCGGGTTAGGACACGGGCAGCTGAGTTTTGGATTACCTCAAGTTTACATAGGGTGGACTGTGGGAGGCCAGCCAGGAGTGCGTTGGAATAGTCAAGCTGACCAATCCCCAGACAGCAGAAGTTGGGAGAGGGTCAGAGGTCAAGCCCCTAGGTTCGAGTCCAGCCAGCTAACATAAAGACGATGATTCTGGAAGACCTGGCAAGGGAGGAGGTTCAAGGGGGTAAGAGTGCTCTCCTTCAGGAAATGCTGATCAAGTTCAGAGGAATTACTGGTCAGAAGAGTTGTATTTAACCCTCTAATAGGATTTTGTGTGGTGCATTGTATTATTTTCTGTGTCACGAAGAGTGCTACAAAATAAGCGGTAATTCGCTATAAATCGTTACTCTGTTCACTTATGGTTTGTGAAATACGTCTGTTGATTTATATTTCGCCTCATCTCACCAGAGCGTTAAACAGCCCATCTGTCAGGAAATTGGAGATGGGCATGTGGTGGTACGTGTGAGATTACAGTATCCAGTTCAGAATGCAAAGGGTTTTTATAATTGCGGCCCCCAAGTCACATTCTCATAAGACTAGATGTTGGACGGTAAGGTAAACTGCTGATTAAGGGATGCAGGATCCGCTTACAGGAGCGACCAGTGACAATGAACAGGAGACAACATCTAGTTCAGACTTGGAAATATGGAACAGAAATTCATTCATCCAGCATCACAGCAATGTACAATTTATATTGCCATGTGCATCTTATAAGATCATTTTTAGAAATAGTAAAAGCCCAACCATCCTGGCTCTTTTTCATCTTTTATATAATGCCGGATAGTTCCTATATGATATCGATATGTATGATGCATGTAACTAATGCCTTCTTTTGTGTGACCTGTATTGTTGCCATTCTTGTAAGCAACTTTTTTTTTATTAATTATTATTACGGCTGAGTTAACATTTCACAGACGTGCTGAAAATGTTACATTGAGAAATAAGGCTGACTTTCAACATTTTCTCTCAATTTTTTGGGGAGAAATTTAATTTAACAGTGCAATACATAATCTACAGTTACATGGAGTATGTATCTATCATGAGAAACTGGGCCGAAAGATTGAATCCTTCAAGATTGATGTTGCAATTAAAAAGTGGATGACAGCACAGTTTAAAGAACAGTTTTGTGACTGCCTAAAATGTTATGAGAATTCAAAGTCCCTCTTGACCCATCCACCCACTTGTAAAGTTTTTTTGTTGTTTTCAATTTTAGAAAAATGTTTTTTTGGACAAAATCCCTACTTTGCATCTGCCTTACAAGTCATCGGCAATGACCCGGCCACAGAGTCACTCATCACAGTGAGCTGTCATTGAACAATTTTGCATTTCTTGTTTAATCTAAAAATACAAATGTAATTGCAACCAAAACATTGAAAGCAATTTGTGTTTTTGTAGGGAAAATCTCATGATTAACCTTGAAAGCGAATTTTAAATTGGGGAGGGGTGAGCCCTTAAAGGGATTTAAACATGAAGGTGATATGTTAGAAGCAATGGGGACTGGGTGCCAATATAGCTCAGCAAGAACAGTAATGATGAGTGAGCGGGGCTTGGTGTGGGAGAGGATACGAACAGTGGAGTTTTGGATGAACTGAAGTTTACAGAGCGTGGAGGATGGGATGCCGGCCAGGTAGAGTCTGGAGGTGACCAAGGCATGGATGAGAGTTTCAGCAGCAGATCGGCAAGGGTATGGAGTTTGTGGTGGGGTCCAAAGACACTGGCTTTCATCGCCACTATTTTGAACTGTAGTAAATTACGGCACGTCCAAGACTGGTTGTCAGATAAGAAGACTGACTGCATAGAGGCAGTGGAGGAATTGAGAGAGGTCATAGTCATAGAGTCATAACGGCACAGATGGAGGCCATTCAGCCCATCGAGTCCATGCCAGCTCTCTGTAGAGCAATCCAGTCAGTCCCATTCCCCCGCTCTATCCCCGTAGCCCTGCACGTTTATTTCCCCCAAGTGCCTATCCAGTCTCCCCTTGAAAACATTGAGTGTCTCCACTTCTGTTGGTAGCAAGTTCCAGGTCCTCACCACTCGCTGCGTAAAAAAGTTTTTCCTCACATCCCCCCTGTATCTCTTGCCCAAAACCTTAAATCTGTGCCCCCTAGTCCTTGTACCATCAACTAGTGGGAACAGCCTTTCCCTGTCTAGCCTATCCAAACCCGTCATAATCTTGTACACCTCTATCAAATCACCCCACAACCTCTGTGTCTTTTATACTTAATGGACCGAAGATGGGGTGCATACCAGAGGGAACAATCATTTTGGGATAGGGTATTGGTTTTACTGGGGACAAGGGCATCAAAGGTGGAGGTGACGGAGCAGTTGAGTAGATCAACAGTTACTGAAGTATTTTGACAAATAGAAGGCCAAAGGCTAAGCAGCTGGTAGTTTGAAAGTGCAGTTATAGGTAACTTAGACCATGTGAGAAGATGAGATTGAGGGGGTGGCCATGAATATGCGTAGCAGAGTTTATATGAGGGAGGGGTTTATGGAGGACAGGAGAGTAGTGGAGCAAATTGAGGTAGGGGGAAGAGACCAAGATCTGATTTGGTGATAACAGCCATACCGACACCACGGCGGTTTGGGTAGGGCAGGTAGTGGAAAGTATAGCCAGGCAGGAAAGCTTCAGTAAGGGGCAAGACCTGTGAACCATGTTTCCGTGAAAGCCATGCAGTCAATGCAATCATCCGCAATAAGGTCGTGACTGGCAAGGGCCTTGCTCGTGAGTGAACAGACATTCTGGGAAGAAATGCAGAGGGTAGTGATTGTTGATCCGCTGTCGGTATCCGAGGAGGCAGTAGGGAGTGGAGTGAGCTCGATGAGAAAGTGGGGGTTGCTGAGATTACCCCAGTGTGTGAAGGAAGGCCTGTGAGAGAGGAGGATAGGGCTTTTGAGGTTGTTGCTCATAAGGATGCGTGTGGTGAGTTTTTCAATGGGCCCTTTGGAGAATGCCAAGGGAGGCCCAATGGTCCTATTAAAAGAAAGTTGGGTTTCAGTATCCTGACATATATGCCAAGGAACCAGACGAATCCTTAATTACCTCCTTTAACTCCTTACTACGGAACCGGCTGAGGTTTTAAGTCTAGGGATAAATGATGACTGACTCGGCTCCTTAACCATCTTGTACTAACCAGTTTGGATCGAAATGATTTTAATTTACTAACCCTCAATTAGCTGGTCCTCGTTGCTGAATGAGTGAATTGACTCCTTCTTTCACTAAATACTATTTATTGGTTACAAATCACAACCTAAAGTTAAAGTTGGGCACATGAACACTTAATAGACATGCACAAATATAATCAGTTATCTAGCAGTTGAGCAGCAAATCATTAATGGATAGAGTTAATTAACAAAATACAAGTAATGGTTACACAGGCAATTCAGTATATCGCTGTAAACCAGAGCTAACACATGCTGGCCTAGAAATTCAGTGCCCTTAGCGCCGATTTTGCGGCGCTAGAGGGCCTAGCGCTGCAATTGGCGCCGGCGCCGAAATTGCCTGGGGCCCTTCCGCCGCGGTAGACCGGTAGCGCTGCGCCGGCACCGATGACGCCATCGGTGTGCGCAGCGTCCCGGTTGCCATGCCGACGGGCCCCAGCGCCGAAATTCAGTTGCGGCCGCCTCACCCGTGGCAGCCGCAACTAAGACTCTGCCAACAGAGTCTTACATGACTTTGCGCCGGCGCATTAAAGGCCCCGCGGCGGCCGGCCGCTTTCCCGCCGGCCGCCTGGCCGCAGCTCCCTCCCCGGACTTCCCCCCCCCCCCCCCCCCACCCCCCGGAACAGAAGCAAGCCCGGCACTTGTCCGAGGTGCCGGGCTCATTTTTAAAAAGATTTTCGCGGGCCGCGGCCGGGTGCAGGCAGCTCCTCCTTAAGGGAAGGAGGAGGCCTGCACTTCCCGAACCTGCCGCACCGCAGCGGGCGCCGCAGCGCCGGAATAGCGCCGATATTCAGCGCGTAGCGCCAGTTTTCAGGCGCAAATAGCTCTCAGCAGCGCCGGCAGCCGTTTGGGCGCAGAACTATTGAATTTTGGGCCCGACCAGCGCGACTTAGCTCCGGCACTAACTTCCGGCGCTAAAGCCCTGGCTGCGCCAAAACTCAATTTCTAGGCCGCTGTGTATTAACTAGAGCAGTGACCAGCGTCTGAAATTATAAAGTGGTGAGATTACTTTAAGATTAATTCCTTAGATAACAGACAGGTTAACAGCTTTGAATAGCCAATCTATCAAATAGCTCAAGTCTGTGTGTGTGATTAACAACATTCAGAGCTAACATGGCCTCATCTTCACTAGCAGCATGGTTGGGTCAATCTCTTCCATCCTTGGGACGCAGGCGTTAACTTCTGGAGTGTTGAATTTATGAACCCCTTCAGTTGCGACTGAACCCACCTTTTAAGTGAATGACAATATCTGAGCTGGCTTCCCTCTCCTCTTTATCGATTTTGGATTACTCACTGTTAAGTGACACTCTTAGCTATGTCTGTAATGGTCTTGTGTAGCCACAAGTTATCTTCTAACCTCTGACACTCTGTTCTTAAAGGTACCTTGTACAGTACATAGAATTACATAGATTTACATGAGCCTCCTCCCACCCTACTTCATCTAACCCTATCAACATATCCTTCTATTCCTTTCTCCCTGATGTGTTTATCTAGATTCCCCTTAAATGCATCGATGCTATTTGCCTCAACTACTCCTTGTGGTAGCGAGTTCCACATTCTAACCACTCTCTGGGTAAAAACATTTCTCCTAAATTCCCTATTGGATTTATTAGTGAGTATCTCATATTTACAGTCCCTAGTTCTGGCCTCCTCCACAAGTGGAAACATCTTCTCTACGTCTACCCTATCAAACCCTTTCATTATCTTAAAGACCTCGATCAGGTCACTCCTTAGCCTTCTATTTTTGAGAGAAAAGAACCTCAACCTGTTCTATTTTTCCTGACAGGTATAACCTCTCAGTTCTGGTATCATCCTTGTAAATGTTTTTGCACCTTCTCCAGTGCCTCTATATCCTTTTAAAAATATAGAGGCCAGAACTGTGCACTGTACTCCCAAGGTGTGGTCTAACCAAGGTTCTATACAAGTTTAACATAACTTCGCTGTTTTTCAATTCTATCCCTCAAGAAATGAACCCCAGTGCTTTGTTTGCCTTTTTAATGGCCTTATTAACCTGTGTTGCTACTTTTAATGATTTGTGTATCTGTACACAATTCCTTTGCTCCTCTGCCCCATTTAGACTTATTTCCCAAGCAATATGTGGCCTTATTCTTCCTACCAAAATGTACCACCTCACACTTATCGAATCATAGAAACTTACAGCACAGAAGGAGGCCATTTGGCCCATCGTGCCTGTGCTGGCTCTTTGAAAGAGCAGTCGTGCTTAGTCCCACACCCCCGCGTTTTGTCCGTAACCCTCATCCTCAAGTACCTGTCCAACTCCCTTTTAAAATTATTTCAGGAATCAGCTTCCACCACCTTCTCAGATAGAGCGTTCCAGATCCCGACAAAACTCTCTGAATGAACAAAATTCTCCTCATCTCCCCGCTAGACCTTTTGCCAATGATTTTAAATCTATGACCTCCAGTTATTGTCCCACTTGCCAGAGGGAATGATTTTTTTTGTATCTACTCTATCAAAACCTCTCATCATCTTGTACACCTCTTAACCTTCTCTGTTCCAAGGAGAACAGTCCTAATTTTTCTAACCTCTCCTCATAACTGAAGTCCTTCATCCCTAGTAACATCCTGGTAAACCTTATCTGTACCCTTTCTAAGACCTCTTTCCTGAAGTGTGGGGCCCAAAATTGTCCACAATCCTCCAGCTGAGACCTAACCAGTGATTTATAAAGTTCTAGCACGATCTCTGCTTTTATATTCTATTCCTCTATATATAAACTCAAGTAACCCAGATGCTTTTATAACCAACTTATCAACTTTCACTGCCACCTTTAATAATTTGTGTATATAGACACCAAGGTCTCTCTGCTCATCCACACTTTTCAAAATTGTGCCATTTATTGTGTACTGTCTTTCCATATTAGTCCTCCTAAAGTGCATCACTTCACACTTGTCCACATTGAACTCTTCCTTCCCATTTCTGTCTATGCCATCCTGAAACTTAAAACTATCCTCATCACTATCTACTACTTTGCCAAGTGTCGTATCATCTGCAAACTTTATAATGCTGCTCCCTACATCTGAGTCTAGGTCGTTTATAAAATTTGGAAACCGTAATGGACCCAAAACTGATCCTTGGAGAACATCACTGTAAACCACCTCCCAGTCTGAAAAGCATCCATCCACCACCACACTTTGCTTCCTGTCACTGAGCCAATTTTGTATCCATACCGCCACTCTCCCCTTACTTCCATGGGCTTCCATCTTCTTAATAAGCCTCCTGTAGGATGCATTCCATCTGGACTAGCTGACTTAGCAACTTTCAGTAATGCTAATCTATTTAGTACGTCTTCTCTATCTATTACCATCCAGTCCATAACTTCCCTCTCCTCTTTAGTGTAAACTTCACATCATCTGCTTCCTTTGTGAAGACAGATGCAAAGTGCTCATTTAATACAAAAAGAAAATACAGCAGATGCGTGACATCGGCTGTCACCATTTCTCTGCTCCCCTCACTCACTCCAACCTACCTCCCTCTGAACCTGCAGCACTCCATTCTCTCAGATCCAACCCCAACATTGTCATTAAACCCGCTGACAAGGGTGGTGCTGTTGTTGATTGGTGAACCGACCTCTACCTAGCGGAAGCTGAACGCCAACTCTCCGACACCTCCTCCTACCTCCGCCTGGACCATGACCCCACCACCGAACATCAAGCCACCGTTTCCAAGACTGTCACTGACCTCATCTCCTCTGGAGATCTTCCCCCCACGGCCGCCAACTTCATGGTTCCCCAACCCCGCACAGCCCGCTTCTACCTCCTTCCCAAGATCCACAAACAGGACTGCCCTGGTAGACCCATCGTTTCAGCCTGTTCTTGCCCCACGGAACTTATCTCTTCCTATCTCGACTCTATTTTTTCTCCCCTTGTCCAGTCTCTTCCCACCTACATCCGCGACTCTTCCGACGCCCTCCACCACTTTAACAGTTTCCTGGCCCAATCCGCCTCCTTTTCACTGGACGTACAATCCCTCTACACCTCCATCCCCCACCAGGACGGCCTGAGGGCACTCCGCTTCTTCCTTGAACAGAGGCCCAACCAGTCCCCATCCACCACCACCCTCCTCCGCCTGGCTGAACTTGTTCTCACATTTAACAACTTCCCCTTTGACTCCACTCACTGCCTCCAAATCAAAGGTGTTGCTATGGGAACCCGCATGGGTCCTAACTATGCCTGCCTTTTCGTGGGATATGTGGAACATTCTTTGTTCCAGTCCTACTCAGGTCCCCTCCCTCACCTCTTTTTCCGGTACATTGATGACTGTATCAGTGCCGTTTCCTGCTCTCGCCCTGAACTAGATAATTTCATTCACTTTGCTTCCAATTTCCAACCTTCCCTCCCCTTCACATGGTCTATCTCCGACTCTTCCCTTCCTTGACTTCTCCGTCTCCATCTCTGGGGATAGGCTATTGACAAACATTCACTATAAGCCCACTGACTCCCACAGCTACCTGGACTACACTTCCTCCCACTCCGCCTCCTGTAAGGACTCTATTCCATTCTCCCAGTTTCTCCGTCTCCGCCGCATCTGCTCTGACGATGCCACCTTCCATACCAGTGCTTCTGACATGTCTTCCTTTTTCCTCAACCGAGGATTCCCCTCTACAGTGGTTGACACGGCCCTTGACCGTGTCTGTTCTATCTCCCGCACTTCTGCCCTCACCCCTGCCCCTCCCTCTCGGAACCACGACAGAGTTCCCCTTGTCCTCACCTTTCACCCCACCAGCCTCCACATTCAACGGATCACCCTCTGCCATTTCCACCACCTCCAGCGTGATCCCACCACCAAATGCATCTTCCCCTCACCTCCATTTTCAGCATTCCATAGGGCCCGCTCCCTCCGCGACACCATTGTCCACTCCGCTATCACCCCTAACACTCCTTCCCCTTCGCCCGGCACCTTCCCGTGCAAGCGCAGGAGATACAACACATGCCCTTATACCTCCCCCCTTCCCATTGTCCAGGGCCCCAAACACCCCTTCCAGATGAAACAGCGATTTACTTGTACTTCTCGCAATTTAGTATACTGTATTTGCTGCTCACGATGTGGTCTCCTCTACATTGGAGAGACCAAACGCAGATTGGGTGACCGCTTTGCGGAACACCTTCGTTCAGTCCGTAAGGGTGACCCTGAGCTTCCGGCCGCCTATCATTTTAGTTCACCGCTCCACTCCCACTCAGACTTCACCGTCCTCGGCCTCATGCATTGTTCCACGGAAGCTCAGCGTAAGCTCGAGGAACAGCACCTCATCTTTCGATTAGGCACTTTACAGCCTTCCGGACTCAACATAGAGTTCAACAATTTCAGATCATAACCTCGGCCCCTATTATATATATATTCCACACTTTTTGTCTGTCTTTTTTTCTTCTCCTCCACATGGCAGCTGTCCTTCATTCTGCCAGCACAATTTACACTTCATCTAGAGCCATCCTTTGTTTCTTAACCTGTCCCATTACCATCTCCTCTCGCCTTGAATATCTCTTAATGTCTCTTAATCTCTCCCGCCTTCCATCCTATCACAGACCTTCCTTTTTGTTCTTTATCACCTCCCCCCTTTCCCAGCCTCTTCACTTGCTTAAAAATCTGTTCCATTTCCTGCTTTTTTCCAGTTCTGGCGAAAGGTCATCGACCTGAAACGTTAACTCTGTTTCTCTCTTCACAGATGCTGCCTGACCTGCTGAGTTTCTCTAGCATTTTCTGTTTTTATTGCTCATTTAATACTTCAGCCATGTCCTCTGCCTCTGCATGAAGATTTCCCTTTGGGTCCTTAATAGGCCCAACTTTTTCCCTAGCTAACAGCTTACACTTTATATGTTTATAAAATGTTTTAGGGTTCAATTTAATGTTGCCTGCTAATCTTTTCTCATAACCTCTCTTTGCATCCCGTATTAACTTTTTCAATTCCCTCTTGTACTTTCCATAATCTTCCTGGTTATTAACTGAATCTTGCTGCTGACATTTGTCATAAGCCTCCTTTCTCTGTTTTATTTTAATTTTAATTTGCTTCGTCATTCAGGGCGCATTAACTTTGGATGTTCTACCTTTTCCCTTCAATGGAATAGGCCTAGTTTGTACCTGAATGCCCTTCATTGCTCTGTCACTGCTTTACCCTGCAATCACATTTTCCAATCAACCTGTGCTAGGTCCCTTCTTAAATAACTGACATTAGCCCGTCCCCAGTTGAGCATTTTTACCTTGATATTTTTTGGTCTCTTTCCATAATTACTTTAACCCGAATTATGTTGTGGTCATTGTTAGCTAGATGATCTCCTACTGGAACACGCTCCACTTGCCCTACTTCATTTCCCAGAACCAGATCCAACACTGCTTCCTTCCTTGTTGGACTGGAGACATATTGATCGAAAATGTTCTCCTGCACACATCGGAAATTCCTTTCCTTCTCTATCCTTAGCACTATGTTTTTCCCAGTCTATATTAGGGTAATTAAAGTCTCCTAATATTACTACTCTATTTTTGTTACACGCCTTTGAAATTTGCTGACAAATTTGCTCATCTATCTGTTTGGAGCTCCGTAAAAATCTTCCAACAATGTAACAGCTCCCTCTCTGTTCCTCAACTCAAGCTAAATAGATTCAGTCCTAGAACCATCTAGTATATCCTTTCTATTCAGAACTGTAACATCATCCATATTCAATACTGTCATACCCCCTCCTCTTTATCCTTCTCTATCATTCCTGAATACTTGGTAACCAGGAATATTAAGAGCCCATTCCCGGTCTTGTTTGAGCCATGTCTCTGTTAATGCAACGATGTCATAATCCCACGTGGCAACTTGTGACTGCAGCTCACCAACCTTATTAGTTACACTACGAACATTGAGTTACATACAATTTAATACCTCTGTCACTTTTGCTATTTTCCCCATTTGGGATATTTCTAATTTTACTGCTGTCTATACCTCTGTTCTCTGATCTCATTTCTGCTCCTTTCTGCTATTTTCTGGTTCCCCTCCCCCTGTTAAGTTAGTTTAAACCCTCCCCAACAGTACTACTTAACCGCTCAGCGAGAACATTGATCCCGGCTTTGTTCAGCTGCAACCCTTGTGCACATCTTGTACAGGTGCTCCTTCCCCCAGAACCAGTGCCAACATCCCAAGAATCTGTAACCCTCCCTCCTGCACCACTTCTCCAGCCACAGCCACGCATTTACCTGCACTATCTTCCTATTTCTGAACTCACTAGCACGTGGCACTGGGAGTAATCCTGAGATTACTACCTTTTGAGGTCCTGTTTTTAATCTTTTTCCTAACTCCTGAAACTCTGCCTATGTCATTGGTTCCAACATGGACCAGGACTTCTGGCTGTTCCCCTTCCCTTCGCAGAATGTCCTGCACCCACTCGGTGATATCCTTTACCCTGGCACCAGGGAGGCAACATACCATTCAGGAATCATGTTTGGGGTTACAGAAATGCCTGTCTATGCCCCTAACTATCGAGTCCCCTATGACTACTGCATTTCTACTCTTTTTCCCCTGTAGCAGTCAAATCTCCCATGGTGTTTGATTCTTACTGCATTCCTCCAAGAAGTCGTCACCCTCCCTGGTATTCAAAACTGAAAACCGATTATATTGAAATTTGTTTGCAAATTACACGCCCATTCTGCAAATTTATTAATGTCGTCTTGTATTTTGTCGCAGTCTTCCTCAGTGTTAACGATACCCCCAATTTGGTATCAGCTACAAATTTTGAAATTGTACTTGTGAACAACAGTGCTCACCCGCTAGGTAAAAGTTCTTACAAAAAAAGAAGAGCGGAAATAATAGTATTCTTCCGATCAACACAGAAAATACGTCTACCTAAGACCTATCTGTCAGAAGGGCGCTCACCTTTTTGTGTCATTCATCCCCAGCAAGTCAGTACTGAAGCATTGATCTCCAGATGGGTCGACTCCACTTTTCCAGCCAACCCCCACCCTTCTCTTCCGCCCACCCCCCCCCCCCCCCCCCCCCCCGCCACCTCACAGGTCAAAGAAGCCCACACAAATATGAGTTCACGACCTGTTCACGACTCACTAAGTGCTTCTTTCCTGGACTTGAGCCAGGGATAATGACTTCACGACTTAATCACTTAAAAACCTGTATTAACTATTATTTCCCAGCACTCGGTTCAGCAGCTTAACTCCATGTTGTATGGACATCCACAGATAGATTTCGAAGGCAATCGTTCGGGCACTTTTACAGGACACTGTTCCTGCTTAAGCAAGGGGGAAATCCAGCCTGGGATAGTGGCTGTAGAGTAGGAAGGCAGTGATGGGGTGGGATAGAGTTTGGGGGACAAAGTACCCAAGAGGAAAGGATTGAAAGGTAGCATGACTGGGTGACAGGAAGAGCAGGCAACAGGAGAGAAGGGCCCGAGAGAAGCTAAGAGGGAAAAAAAAGGGAGATAGAATAATGGGCTTGAATCTTCATAACTAAAACCTCTCAACCTTGGTATCATCTTAGTGAATCTTTTCTGCACCCTCCACATGGCTTTGACATATTGCTAAAAGCAAGGCAACCAAATCTGGGCTGCTAGCTGCAGCCTAACAAATTATTTTTATAGGTTCACTATTACCTGTTTTGCTTTTGTATTCTATACCCATATTTATAAAACCTACAATCACATTGATGCGCTATCAATTACTCATAAAAGACGGAGAGTTAGGAGAGTAACTAAAGGCTTTTATTAACAAAGAACAGAGCATGCCTCTCATGGTTGACTGGGTTCCAAGAAGGCAGGGGGCTGCAGGTCAATCACCTTTATACCTGGGCCTGTGGGTGGAGCCAGCCGAGACATGTTGAGGCATGCATAGGTACAACAGTGTGTAACAACAACAACAACAACAGTGGTTTACCACACACATATGCTTTTTTTTTTTAACAGCTTTATTAACTCATTTGCCCACTTTTAAAGATTTGTATAATGAACCCCTTAGTCTCCTGATACTCTACTCCTTTTAAAGTGTTACTACTTAGTATATATGTTCTGTCTTTAGTAACCCTCCCACAGGGGAGTTCTCCCTGTGTCCTGGCCAAGGTTTACTCCTCAACCAACGTCACTAAAAAAAAATAGATTACCTGGTCATTTATTTCATACCAGTTTGTGGAATCTTGTTGTGTGCCATGTGGGAGTTGGTGGAGCCCCATCAGGTCCTGAGCAACCACACCTGCAGTAAGTGTCTGCAACTCGAGGTACTTCGGTTCAGAGTTGTTGAGCTGGAATCCAAGCTGCAGACATTGCGATGCATCAGGGAGGGGGAGAATTATCTGGACACTTTGTTCCAGGAGGCAGTCACATCCCTTAGGCTAGGAAGTAGTTTAGATTTGGTCAGGGACAGGAGGGCGTGACTGTGAGTCAGGCAGGTATGGGGACCCAAGATGCAGTGATGGAGGAGCCTCAGCCTTTGACCTTGTCCAACAGGTACGAGGAACTTGCTACCTGTATAGATGAGAACAAAGACTGCAGTGAATAAGGTCAAATCAGGGAAAAATTGTAAAAAAGTTAAAATTAAAGGCACTTTATCAGAATGCATGAAGTGTTCATAACTAGATAGGCGAATTAATGACACAAATAGGGGGGTTTGATCTAATAGCCATTACAGAGACGTGGTTGCATGGTGACCACGGTTAGGAACTAAATATTTGAGGGGACTTGACATTTCAAAAAGATCGGCAAAATGGAAAAGGAGTGGGAGTAGCCCTGATAATAAAGGATGACACAAGGATAGTTGTGAGGAAGGATCTTGGATCAGGGTGTGGAATCAGTATGGGCAGAGATAAGAAATAACAAGGGGCAGAAAACACTGGTGGGAGTAGTTTATAGGCCTTGTAAGTGTAGCATGCTGTTGGACAGAGTACTAATCAAGAAATAAGAGGAGCTTGTAACAAAGGTATTGCAATAATCATGGGGGACTTTAATCTTCGTATAGACTGACAGATCAAATTGGCAAAAGTAGTTTGGAGGACGAGTTCATGGAATGCATTCGAGACAGTTTCCTAGAACAATATGTTGTGGAACCAAGCAGGGAACAGGCTGTTTTAGATCTTGTCACGTGTAATGAGACAGGGTTTATTAGTAATCTCATAATAAGGGATCCTCTGAGGAAGAGGGATCATAATATGATAGAATTTCACATTGAGTTTGAGAGTGACGTACTTAAGTATGAAACTAGAGTCTTAAACTTAAATAAAGCCATACATAGGTATGAAGAGCGAGTTGGCTAAGGTAGATTGGTAAATTAGATTAAAACATCTGACAGTAGAAAAGCAATGACGAACATTTAAAGAAATATTTCTTTAAAAGAGAAGCATCCCAAACTAATGGGACTAAAGGCTGACAAGTCCCCTGGACCTGATGGCCTGCATCCAAGGGTCTTAAAAGAAGTGGCTGCAGAGATAGTGGATGCATTGGTTGTAATCTTCCAAAATTCCCTAGATTCTGGAAAGGTCCCAGCAGATTGGAAAACCCCAAATGTAACGCCCCTATTCAAGAAAGGAGAGAGACAGAAAGCAGGAAATTATAGGCCAGTTAGCCTAACATCTGCCATTGGGAAAATGCTGGAATCCATTATTAAGGGAGTAGTAGCAGGACATTTTGAAAATCATAATACAGGAAACTTTGTGCTATCCGGCACCCACGGGACCGAGCTGCTGCCGTTGCCTCAAAACTGCCGTACTCTCCAGAGTTAATGTTGAGAGATACGGAGATTCTTATCTCCGCATTTGACAACAAACACTGTTGCTTAGCAACAGCTTCTAAACACTCGGGTGTGGCCTGCAAGCTCTGTAGCTGAAGCTGTTGCTATAGCTACAGACCTTGCACAGCTTGACTGTTCAAACAAAGCAAAAAAACCAAACAAAAAGAATAAAAAACGGCTGCTGACTTTTGCCGGTGGCTCCAGATTGCCGGATAGCTCACCTCCGGATAGCACAAAGTTTCCTGTACAATCAAGCAGAGTGAACATAGTTTTATGAAAGGGAAATCGTGTTTGACAAATTTATTGGAGTTCTTTGAGGATGTAACGAGCAGAGTGGATCAAGGGGAACCAGTAGATGTAGTGTATTTGGATTTCCAGAAGGCATTCGATAAGGTGTCACATAAAAGGTTACTGCACAAGATAAGAGCTCACGGTGTTGGAGGTAATATATTAGCATGGATAGAGGATTGGCAAACTAACAGAAAACAAAGTCGGGATAAATGGGTCATTTTCAGGTTGGCAAACTGTAACTAGTGGGGTGCCGCAGGGATCAGTGCTGGGGCCTCAACTACTTACAATCTATATTAATGACTTAGATGAAGGGACTGAGTGTAGTGTAGCCAAATTTGCTGACGATACAAAGATAGGTGGGAAAGCAAGTTGTGAGGAGGACACAAAGTCTGCAAAGGGATGTAGATAGGTTAAGTGAGTGGGCAAAAATTTGGCAGATGGAGTATAATGTGGGAAAATGTGAGGTTACCCACTTTGGTAGGAAGAATAGAAAAACAAATTATTATTTAAATGGAGAGAGACTACAAAATGCTGCGGTACAGAAGAATCTGGGTGTCCTCATACATGAAACACAAAAAGTTAGCATGCAGGTACAGCAAGTAATAGGAAGGCAAATGGAGTGTTGGCCTTTATTGCAAGGGGGATGGAGTATAAAAGTAGAGAAGTCTTGCTACAATTGTACAGGGTGTTGGTGAGACCACACCTGGAGTACTGTGTACAGTTTTGGTCTCCTTATTTAAGGAGGGATATACTTGCATTGGAGGCAGTTCAGAGAAGGTTCACGAGGTTGATTCCTGGGATGAAGGGGGTTGTCTTGTGAGGAACGGTTGAGCAGGTTGGGCCTATACTCATTGGAGTTTAGAAGAATGAGAGGTGATCTTATTGAAACATATAAGATTCTGAGGGGGATTGACAGGGTAGATGCTGAGAGGATGTTTCCCCTCGTGGGGGCATAGTTTCAGGATAAGGGGTCGCCCATTTAAGATGGAGATGAGGAGGAATTTCTTCTCTGAGGGTGGTGAATCTTTGAAATTCTCTACCCCAGAGAGCTGTGGAGGCGGAGTCAGTGAATATAGTCAAGACGGAGATAGACAGATATTTGAGCAACAGGGGAGTTGAGGGTTATGGGGAACAGGCAAGAAAGTGGAGCTGAGGCCAAGATCAGATCAGCCATGATCTTATTGAATGGCAGAGCAGGCTCGAGGGGCCGAATGGCCTACTCCTGCTCCTATTTCTTATGTTATTATTTTATTATTCTCAATGAATATACATTCCATTGAGAAATAAAAACCCCATGGGAAAAGTAATTCATCTGTGGCTAACTAAAGAGGTTAAGGATAGTATTAGATTAAAAGAAGAGGCTTATAATTTTGCTAAGAAGAGTAGTAAGCCTGAGGATTGGGAGAGTTGTAGCAACCAGCAAAGGATGACCAAAAATTGATAACCAGGGAGAAAATAGAATATGAGAATAACTAGCAAGAAATATAAAAACAGATTGTAAAAGCTTCTACAAGTATGTAAAAAGGAAGAGAGCAGCGAAAGTAGACATGGGTCCCTTAGTGGCTGAGACAGGAGAAATTATAATGGTGAATAAGGAAACAGCAGAGACAAACAAATATTTTGTATCTGTCTCCACAGTAGAAGACACAAAAACATACCAGAAATAGTGGGAAACCAAGGGTCTAATGAGAGTGAGGAACTTAAAGTAATTAATGTTGGTAAAGAAAAGTACTGGCGAAATTAATAGGACTAAAAGCTGACAAATCCCCTGGACCTGATGGCCTACATCCCAGGGTTCTAAAAGAGATGGCTGCAGAGATAATGGATACGTTGGTTGTGATCTTCCAAAATTCCCTAGATACTGGAATGGCCCCAGTGGATTGGAAGGTAGCAAATGTAGCATCGCTATTCAAGAAAGGAGGGAAAGGGAAAGCAGGGAACTACAGGTAAGTTAGTCTGACATCTGTTGTCGGGAAAATGCTGGAATACATTATTAAGGAAGTGGTAATAGGGCACTTAGATATGATTAGGCAAAGTCAACATGGTTTTATGATCAGGAAATCATGTTTGACAAATTTATTAGAGTTTTTTGAGGATGGAACTAGCAGGCTAGATAAAGGGGAACCAGTGGATGTACTGTAGTATACAAGGATTATCAAAAGGCATTCGATAAGGTGCCACACGGAAGGTTGTTACACAAGGTAAGGGCTCATGGGGTTGGGGTAATATATTAGCATGGATAGAGGATTGGTTAAAGGACAGAAGACAGAGAGTAGGAATAAACAGGTCATTTTCAGGTTGGCAGGCTGTTACTAGTGGGGTGCCACAAGGATCAGTGCTGGGGCCTCAGCTATTTACATGCTATATTCATGACTTAGATGAAAGGACCAAGTTTGCTGATGATACAAAGCTAGGTGGGATAGTAAGCTGCGAGGACACACAGTCTGCAAAGGGGTATAGACAGATTAAGTGAGTGGGCAAGAAGGTGGCAGATGGAGTATAATGTGGGGAAATGTGAGATTATTCACTTTGGAAGGAAGAATAGAAAAACAGAATACTGTTTAAATAGTGAGAAGCTATTAAATGTTGCTGTTTAGAGAAATTTGGGTGTCCTTGAACACGAAACACTGAAAGTTAGCATACAGGTACAGCAAACAGTTAGGAAGGCAAGTGGCATGTTGGCCTTTATTGCTAGAGGGTTGGAATATAAGAGTAAGGAAGTCTTGCTGCAATTGTACAGGGCTTTGGTGAGACCACACCTGGAGTACTGTGCACAGTTTTGGTCTCCATACCTAAGGAAGGATATACTTGCCTTAGAAGCAGTACAACAAAAGTTCACTAGATTGATTCCTGGGATGAGAGGATTGTCCTATGATGAGAGATTGAGTAGATTGGGCCTATACTCTCTGGAGTTTAGAAGAATGAGAGGTGATCTCATTGAAACATACAAGATTCTGAGGGGGATTGACAGGGTAGATGCTGAGAGGCTGTTTCCTTTGGTTGGATAGTCTAGAACTAGGGGGCATAGTCTCAGGATAAGGGGTCGGCCATTTAGGACTGAGATGAGGAAAAATGTCTTCACTCATCGGGTTGTGAATCTTCGGAATTCTCTACCCCAGAGGGCTGTGGATGCTCACTCGTTGAGTATATTCAAGGCTGGGAACATAAGAAACAGGAATAACATAAGAATAGGGAGCAGGAGTAGGCTATTCGGCACCTTCAAGTCTGCTCCGCCATTCAATCATTCAATAAGATCATGGCTGATCTTCCTCAACTCCACCTTCCTGCCCGATTCCCATATCCCTTGATTCCTTTAGTATCCAAAAATCTATTGATCTATGTCTTGAACGTGCTCAAATATAGAGATCGATAGATTATTGGACTCTAAGGGAGGTAAGGGTTATGGGGATCGGGCGGGAAAGTGGAGTTGAGGTCGAAGATCAGCCATGTTCTTATTGACTGGCAGAGCAGGCTTGAGGGACCATATGGCCTACTCCAGTTCTTATTTCTTATGTTTCCCTACGTTATAACAGTGACCCCACTTCAAAAGTACTTAATTGTGAACTTCAGGACATCCTAAGGTGGTGAAAGGTGCTAAACAAATGCAAATTCTTTCTTTCTTTAACAAGCCTCCTACACGGCACCTTTAAAAAAAATCTGTGCACGCAGCATCCACAGCATTTCCTTTATCAATATACTCCATTATTTCCTCAATGGGTTCTATTGAATTTGTCTTTTACAAATTAGAACAATTTTTAATTTCAATTTTCAGTTTATTTAAAATTTCATTTTTTTTAATTTCGCTTCAAGAGGCAAAGTTCCAGTTGTGTGACTGTAGACAATGTTGTGAATGTGTTCCTGAAATCTATATCGGGATTTGGATCAAAACTAATACAATAAATGATTGTTACTATAACAGCTACCTAGAACAACTAATATAATAACAACTACCTATTGATTTAAAAAAGAAAAGAAAAGAAAGACTTGCATTTATATAGCGCCTTTCACCACCACCGGACGTCTCAAAGCGCTTTACAGCCAATGAAGTACTTTTTGAAGTGAAGTCACTGTTGTAATGTGGGAAACGCAGCAGCCAATTTGCACACAGCAAGGTCCCACAAACAGCAAAATGAAAATGACCAGATAATCTGTTTTTGTTATGTTGGTTGAGAGATAAATATTGGCCCAGGACACCGGGGATAACTCCCCGCTCTTCTTCGAAATAGTGCCATGGGATCTTTTATGTCCACCTGAGAGAGCAGACGGAGCCTTGGTTTAACGTCTCACCCGAAAGACAGCACCTCCGGCAGTGCAGCACCCCCTCCGCACTGCACTGGAGCATCAGCCTAGCTTTTTTATGTGCTCAAGCCTCTGGAGCGGGACTTGAACCCACAACCTTCTGACTCGGAAGCGAGTGTGCTACCAACTGAGCCACAGCTGACACATTTAAAAGCAACTTAGCAATGGAATCCATAATAGATTAAAGTGAGTTGCAGAAGAGTAATTCAGTTCATTGATTCTGATTTAAGCAAGAGCCCAAATTATTTATGAATACGAACTAAGCCATTCAATTAAACTCGCATAATAGATCATCATTTATAAAATAACTTTTATTACTTGTTCTCAGTCTTATTGTGATTGATGCACAAAATGAAAGAAAGAAATACTGTACTTTTATTTATATAAGCGCCTTTCACGACCACCAGACGTCCCAAAGCACTTTGCAGCCAGTAAAGTACTTTATTTTGAAGTGTAGCCATTGTTGTAATGTAGGAAAGACCTTGTAACACAGGTGAAAGAATAACAAAGGTCATGACATAGTATCATAAAAGAAAAAACAATTTTTCCCTTGCACATACAGTAAAATATATCTTATATCAGACGTTATGGGGTGGAATTCTGTTGTGTACTTGCACCCAGAGACATGTGTAATCAGGGTACGCAGCGTAAAAGATCAAGAAATCTCGGGCACAAGCGTGTTGCACACATAATATCACTATGCCTGAATAGGACATAGGAACAGGAGGAGGCCATTCAGCCCCTCGAGCCTGCTCCGCCATTCAATGAGATCATCGCTGATCTAAAAATGGAATTTCCTTGCTGTTTTGCACTCGTCTGATGCATCTTAGATCATTATAATGGCTCCATCCCCAGGCTAAAGATCTATACATGCAAATTCCCTGCAATTATGCTGGGTAAAAACGAGAGTAGAATTAAGCCCAGAATTTTAGCACAGCAGGAAACAAAGTCATTTTTCTGGTGTTTTATTGTGATTTTTTGAGATTTTTTAATATATATATCCTCACTGCACTGTATTTTATATTTATTTGAATGCATTTTATGCCATCAGTATCAGTCACATTAAAAATGGAAAGCTTTCTCGATTACATGTTTTCAAACATGGTATGCCTACTGTACATGTACGCGGTTTGAAACTTTAATTTTCTTACTTAAGGGAAGAATATACGGTGCGAGTTTGGTATGTTCCTCAGGGAACAATTGTTTATTCTGATTTCCGATTGTTTGAGCTCATTTTTACGTACTGGCGTATACTAATGATGAAATTAGCAGGAAATTTGGGTGTAAATAGACCCAGGCAAAATGGACACACAAATGTGCATAATTTCGAGTGTTACTTCCCAATAATGCCCCCCCAGAAAATTCTACCCTTATCTATACAATCTTTTTACCTTATGACTTGCTGTGAGCAAAATGCCTGCCAGATTTGCCTACATAACAGTTACTATAATTAAAAGTAATTAATAGCACACACAGTGCTTTGAGATATTTCTGAGAGATGGGATAAGGTGCTATATTAAATGCATTGTCATTTTATGTTGTCATAGTTCAAGCTCATAGGGTTATTCTATTCTAAGGACTGGTAATTAGTTCATCAATAGTGCTTAACACAACATGATGACAGGTCAAACTCACATTTTGTCCCTGATGTGTGTCTTGTCTACACAAAGGGCGGATTCAGGGGCCAGCATATTGATGTTTGTTGTGGGATTTCTCTCTGCCCCCAAAGCAGACGGAGACGAGCGTGTACTGGTTCCAAGCGATCTTTATTCAAGCACGTGCAGGGAGAGGCCCTCGCAGACTGAGCTGAGACGGGAGACTAATTTTTACATTAGAGCAGTTGGCTTATATACAACCTTACATCTTGTTTCCTTCACATCTTCGGGACTTGGCCAATTAATTGTCCAAATCACGCACACTTAATCACATCTCCACAAAACACATCTTGTTTATCTCATTTGCACTGTTTCCACATCTGCCATTGTTCTATCCAATTTATGTACGCTTAACCTCATCTTCACAAATCACATTTTGGCGGCCCATTGTTCAATGTATGGCCTCCTTGCCGCCTTTCACTCCCCAATCATTGTGTAATATGGTTTTTCCAACTGTTTTTTCTGCCAGACTTCTCCTTTATTACATCAGCCAGCGAGTCAGTTAAGCCGCTAATCTAACTTTTAACCCCTTCAGTGTTTCAACTGAAAGCATTACATTATAGAGGGGAATCGATCTAGCTAAACAGTGGTCATCCAAACAGAAAATGCAGGCTGCAAAGGTATTGCAAAATCTTCAGCCTCGATCATTGAGCAGACCTAGCTATTTGTGGCAATTTACCTTTGGGACAGACACTGGCAAAACAATGGCATTCAAGCTGCACCTACATCCTGGATCTTACTGTGTATGGGGCCACAACAATAATGAGGTGCACTAGATGAAGGCCATGTCATCGCCACACAAGAATGTTCATACCAAAATGATGGAGTTTTGGAGTCAGTCTTGGCTAAGTGGTAGCACTGCCACCTCTGAGTCAAAAGGTCACGGGTTCAAGCCTCACGCCTCACTCCAGAGACTTGAGCACATAATCTAGGGTGACACTTCAGTACTGTACTGAGGGAGTTGGATCTTTCGGATGAAATGATAAACTGAGGCCCCGCCTGCCCCCTCAGGTGGACATAAAATATCTCGCGGCTCTATTCGAAGAAGAGCAGGAACGGTCTCCCCGTGTCCTAGCCAACATTTATCCCTCAACCAACACCTAAAACAAATGATCTGGACATTTATCTCATTGCTGTTTGTGCGACTTTGCTGTGGACAAATTGGCTGCCACATTTCCTACATTACAATAGTAACTACACTTCAGAAGAATTTTATTAACTGTGAACTGCATTGAGATGCCCTGAGGATGTAAAGGGCACTATATAAATGCAAGCTTTTCCTCGAGTTTTGATTGTCCTAAGACGGTAAGATTCATACAGATGTTGCATTTGTCTTCTCTGTGGAACAATCAATCCCACTAATTCTTTCTCCTTTTTCCCTTCCCCCACTCTAGATTGTATTACCCAACATGAACTCTGCTGCATTGACAGCTACACCCTAGAATAGAGGAAAACGCTGATGATAAAACTGCTTCAGAAGAAGAGTCTGCTTCAGTCTGTTAACATAGTCACGATCTCTTTTAGAAAAGCTGATGCATAAGAAACATAGGTCATGTTTTACAAGCGAATGACGACTTTAGGTAACTTTTTTTAACCAGGATTATACGTGACACGATAGTGTGCTGTAAAAGGCGAAAAGACCTGTAAATTGAGGTGCCATTGATCCTTTTGAATTGTTCTGTGTGTAGTATGATTTTAAAGTACTTTAAACATGTTTTATGGACTTTTATACGTGTTTTAATAAAGTTGTTATAAAAATATTCTAAGCTTCAACTTAGTCTCTTAGTTTGAAGATTGCGCTGCTAAAAATAGCCTGGAAGTTGCGGTTGGTGATATCAGCAGATGAACATTTAATGTGTTCACACAACATTGTTTTCTCTCCTGTTTAAAATAAGTTATGTTAACGCTGGTGATAAAATAGCAGAGGGAGGCATATATAAGCACCGGAAACCTTCTGCTAAAGTTTTTTTTTTAAAGTATTTTTTCATAGATTACCACAACATAAACAATGCACAGTTAAATGTTTTGGTCCAGCTAAATGGGATATATTCTCTCATATGAAGTAGTTTATACACCAGAAAATATTTAATTATATATAACAAGGAAATTACTAAATGAGGTGGCAAAAATTAAAATGTTCTAGGGGTCGGGGAGTTCCTGAGATGAAAACATCCGAAACATGATCTACAGTACACCCACGTCCAAATCTGACTGCATACCATGTAACAGTTGATTCAACTCAGTCAGCTCTACATTGGCAAAAGATTGTTGTGTAGTGAAAATAAACGAACAGCAATGACTATTCTATACAAACAAAATAAGTTTGGTATCATGAACTTTAACTATTGCATACAAATTATTGCAGAGAAAATTATGCTGAACAGAATTACCTATAACAGCTCTCTAACTCACTGTTGTACTGTGCTGTAGACAGCAATGCTCAGACTGTACAGTAATCCCTCCCCAACCGCGGGGGATACGTCCCTGAAAACCCCCGTGGTTGGTAAAACCGCGGTTGGCAAATATAAGACCCTATGAGAAAAATGGGGTTAGGGGGAACGCGGCCGCATTTACACTTGTCAGAGCCTGTGTAAGTTGCTTGTTCTTTTAATAAACACAAAGAAAATACACAATAACCTAAAATACACAATAACCTAACAAAAACAATAAATGTTCAAATAACACAATAAAAACGATCAACTGGGCGGTTTCTTAAAGAATTCTGCGATGGATGGTTGACTCATTTTTTTCTGACTATCTTTCTGGACCTGCTTGTATGGTCTCATTAAATCCTCCAAACCTCGCTTGAATTTTAAACTATGCTCCAAGAATGGGTCAATCTCCATAAAGAGGTCCGAGAGATTATTGGCAAGGAGCATTGCCTTGCTAAGGTTGGCACTTGTCGTCATCGACTTCTCCACCATATCCTCGTCCTCTGCCTCACTAGAATGCTGTATCAGCTCTTCAAGGTCCTCCTCCGTCAACTCCTCACCGTGCAACTCAAGGAGCTCCTCGATGTCATCAGGCTGTATGTCTGCCAGCCCCTCACCTCCCAAATGTCGCGCAACCTTCACAATGCGCTGAACTTCAGCGTCAACTGTAGGAAAGCCTCGGAAGTCATTCACTGCCTCCTCCCAAAGTTTACCCCAGCAGGCATTGGTTGTCGTCCTCTTCAGTTCATCCATCGATTCTTTTATGTTGGTGATGCAGTCAGCGATGGTGTAATGCTTCCAACAAGTTTTCACCGTCAGTGTTGCACCATCCTCCATAGTCTCCATCATGCGGTCAAAGCTGCGTCGTATGTAGTATGCCTTGAAGGTGGCTATCACACCTTGGTCCATGGGTTGAAGGAGTGAAGTCGTGTTGGGAGGCAGGAAGACGACTTCAATATTAGGGTGGGTGAATTGGAGCGCCGGCGGGTGGCCGGGGGCATTGTCGAGGATGAGTAGGACCTTGAAGGCCAGATTTTGTTTCGCAAGGTACCGCTCCACGTCATGCACAAAACAGTTATGAAACCAGTCCATGAAGACTGCAGCAGTAACCCACGCCTTACGGTTAGAACGCCAAAAGACAGGTAGATAGTTTTTGTTTTTGCCCTTCAGAGCGCGGGGATTAAGAGAGCGGTAGAGCAGCATCGGCTTCACTAAACAGTCTCCCTCGGCGTGAGCACAAAGGAGAAGGGTCACCCTATCCTTAGCCACCTTGAATCCCGAAGCATGCTTCTCAGCCTTCGCGGTGAAAGTTCGGGAAGGCATCGGCTTCCAGAAGAGACCAGTCTCATCCGCATTAAATACCTGCTCCGGCAGGTAACCCTTCTCGGCGATCAACTTCTTCAGCACCTCCGGGAACTTGGCAGCGGCCTTGTGATCGGCTGAGGCCGATTCCCCCACAACCTTGAGGTTAGTCAAGGCGAACCTCTTAAAATTTTCCAACCAGCCCTTACTCACTTGAAACTTTGTCATCTACACTTTCCCCAACAGCCACAGTAAGATGCTTGTAGATACTAAGGGCCTTCTTACGTACCCATGCGGAATGAACATTTGCTTTTTTCTGGTTCTGATCTTCCAACCAGATATTAAGTGCCTTTTCCATTTTTTTCAAGCTTATGGTCCCGTGGTATAAACGACACTTTAACACTTTTCGAAGAGCTACCCGCAATACTAGCCCTTATTGACACCTCACTTTTTTTTATGGTTCTGATGGTGGACTCGTTAACCCCCATTAGTCATCCAACCGACGCTGTACTTTCACCACGGGCAAGTCTATTAATGACATCTAATTTCTTATCTAAGGTTAGTACATTCCTTGCCCTTTTCGCTATTGATTCACCTTTACCACTGAGATTACGCTTAGGGGCCATGATTAAGGGCTAAAGGTTCACACACACACACAGTACAGGTACAGTATATCCATGAGTGGAGCGAGATCACGCCTGGTAGTAATTATGCTGAAAAGAGCGGCGCGGATTAATGCAGTCTCGTGTTTGGAAGCGCGACCCGTGAAACTTGAAAATTAAAAACCGTGCATACGCAAAATTCACTGCCACGGTTGGCAAAAACTGTCACAGAGAGGAAACCGTGTATACGTGAAATCTGCATATGGCAAAACCGCGGTTGGGGCGGGATTCCTGTACTGACATCTACACCCGAAAATATGCCAATCTAAGTTTCACATGGAGTCCCTCATTGCCATCTGAGTTACTTTGTGACAAGTCTGAAGGCTTGAAACAGCAGCTCTCCGTGGAGTGTGGAGAAATTTCAAATATTTCCGTATGATCATTCCCCCCGCCCCCCACCATTTCCAATTTTGTCATGAATCTAGTTGGCAGGAACAATACTTAAGATAGCCCAATCTACATTCACCTCCCTTAAGATGATTGGTAGAAGAGATAATTCCAAGCGTCCTCACTAGGGATTATATTGTGAATCATCTCTTTTAAATTGTGCATCATGATCCCATCATTGCCCAAGAAATGGCTCTTTTATTGCTTTCAATTTTTTCTACTCAAACATGACAAATGATGCTCTATTTTTTTAAACTAGCTAATTAAAAAGAACAGCTCATGCTGATCATCAAAATAGTATTTTTCAACATGTACGATACTATCAACATTTGTGTTGCCAGATTGTTTACACACCCATGGCCAGCACTGCAGTCTAGATTGTTTTTTTCTGGCTCATACTCCTACTGTAGTGCGTCGTACCAAAGAGGGAATTGTTAATATGCAAACACATCAGAAACGTTTCATAAGTTTAAAGAAATTATGAACCTAATAACCATAAAAAGGATATTTATTTCAATTTAATGGGCTGTCTTTGAACAGTAAAAATATTATGAAAAATCATCTCTTCATTATACTCTAATGTTTGGTTAACCAGCTGCCCTGGGTCCAAGATAAGATATAATAATACTGTAGACATTAAAGACAACAGGGCAGATTTTGCGGTCGGCAGTGTACCTACGAAGTATGCTGCCAGCATCCAAATAGGGTACAAATTTACCTGATGGGTCCCTCCTTCACGAACTTGTTCTCTGACACTGCGCACTCGAGGGCAGCCTAATGGCCCACGGATCCCAGGGGCGAAGCGTGTGCAGAAGCGTACCTGGGATCACGTGGGCCTGGTGCTCCAATCAGTGGAAGCGCCGAGTTTCCTCTGGACAGATGTGTGGGAACCAGCATCAGGCTTTTATTAATTTTTCAATGGGATATGATAACTGGTACACGGGAATAAAGTTACAGAATAAGTTGACAGAGGAGAAAGGAGGGTGCTTCTGCATACAATGGGGGAATGCAAATTGATTAGATTTTTTCTTTTCATTACAGTCAATTGTACCGTATTTATTCAAGATATCAAATTATATTACTGCTTGTCTAAAATGAAAAAAACTTTGATACATTTTTTAAAAATACACTGCCTAAAGCCATGGTGTGGAGATGCCAGTGTTGGACTGGGGTGGACAAATGTAAGAAGTCACACAACACCAGGTTATAGTCCAACAGTTTTATTTGAAATCACAAGCTTTCGGAGCGCTGCTCCTTCATCTCTCCACTTCACCTGACGAAGGAGCAGCGCTCCGAAAGCTTGTGATTTCAAATAAAACTGTTGGACTATAACCTGGTGTTGTGTGACTGCCTAAAGCAGTTTAGCTATTGCTGAACTATGTCGAAAGGGGATTTTTACAGCCTTACAGTATTCTTCAACCATGGTTGCCAACTTTTAAAGAGAAGATATATTCTGGCTGGATGCAAACTCTTATTATTTTCACCATTAACTCCACTTCATTAATCATCACAAATAACCTGCAAAAGAACAGAAAGATGGTTCCTTTCGCAGTGAAACCGGCTCCTGCGCCTGCTTTCACTAACCATAACACTTTTGTCCGTAATTGCTGGGCAGTAGGTGGGCAATTAGCCCAACTCTGAGCCAGCAATGAGTATTTCCCCGTCGGCGCGGATCATCTGTCAAGTCATAACTTGACAGATTGCAAGTTCAAAGGCGGTATGACGGCATACTCTCAGACATACCCACCGCAAAACGTGCCCCATCGGGAAAATTTTCCTCTTCATTATTTGTAGCAAAATCGTAAAGGCAAGTGCTAAGAACACACCTATGATTTTGTGATAAATAGCGGACAATGGAAATATTCCCCCGACACTGTTGATGGGTTGTGATAACCAATTGGGTAATAAACAACCACTAAAACTGTTGGTGGGTAGACCACAAATTGTTTTAGAAGCGAACCGATCTAACTATTTCAGCACATTAAACTAAACTCCTACTTTGCCTGGTTTCCCAGATGTATTAAGGCAGCACCCGTAGTAACATAGAAGATAGGAGCAGGAGTAGGCCATTCGGCCCCTCGAGCCTGCTCCGCCATTTAATGAGATCATGGCTGATCATCCAAACTCAGTACCCTGTCCCTGCCTTCTCCCCATATCCCTTCATCCCTTTAGCCTCAAGAAATATATCCAACTCCTTCTTGAATATATTTAATGAATTGGCCTCAACTGCCCTGTGTGGCAGAGAATTCCACAGGTTCACCACTCTCTGGGTGAAGAAATTCCTCCTCATCTCAGTCCTAAATGGCTTACCCCTTATCCTTAGACTGTGACCCCTGGTTCTGGACTCCCCTGCCATCGGGAACATCCTTCCTGCATCTAGTCTGTCTAGTCCTGTTAGAATTTTATAAGTTTCAATGAGATCCCCTCTCATTCTTCTAAACTCTAGCGAATATAAGCCTAATCGACCCAATCTCTCCTCATACGTCATTCCTGCCATCCTAGGTATCAGTCTGGTGAATCTTCACTGCACTCTCTCCATGGCAAGAACATCCTTCCTCAGATAAGGCGACCAAAACTGCACACAATACTCAAGATGTGGTCTCACCAAGACCCTGTACAACTGCAGCAAGACATCCTTGTTCCTGTACTCAAACCCTCTCGCTATGAAGGCCAACATACCATTTGCCTTCTTAACTGCCTGCTGCACCTGCATGCTTACCTTCAGCGACTGGTGCACAAGGACACCCAGGCCTCGTTGCACTTCCCCTTCTCCCAATCTATTGCCGTTCAGATAATAATCTGTCTTCCTGTTTTTGCCACTGAAGTGGATAACCTCGTATGTGTTTTGAAATGTAACAAGGGATAAATCTGTGTCCCTCACATGTACCTTATTTCGTAATAAGCAAGAAGACCTTTGCGCTTTTTGTGAACTGCGTCCTGTGAATTGACAATATAATTGTGCCCAGAATTGGTACGACATTTGATGCAGATCTGGAAAAAATCCTTCTGGAATAACAAAGTTTTCAGGAGAGTTTGCAACTCACAATTGAGTACTGAAGAACTTTTTTTATTGCACCACCTCCTCACCATATCCCTCAATCTCTTCTCATTTAAGAGACACATCAGTTGTCCCTTGAATCCACTTGTGTTGTGTGTTTTATTGACCTTTCTTGGTAACTTAGTCCACAATTCTATTACCCTCTGTGCAAATTTTGTTTTCCTGACTTCCTCATTTTCAACAGGTGCCTCCTGATATTTGAGTTCTCAACAAATTTGTTTACATCTATTATCTCAATTCACTTCATAATCATGAAAACTTCATTTGGGTCACCTCAAAGTCCCTTTTCCAGAGAGAACAAAGCAAATTTCCTGAAGCAAAATACTGCGGATGCTGGAAATCAGAAATAAATCATTGACCTGAAACGTTAACTTTGTTTCTCTCTCCACAGATGCTGCCTGATCTGCTGAGTATCTCCAGCATTTTCTGTTTTTATTTCAAATTTCCTTAACCCTTTTTTATGAAATAAATCCCCATAATGAACTTGGTTTCAAGCCCACCGTGTTGGTCAGTGCTGCAGTGGATGACTTTTTTTTTTCCAGAAACCTGGTCCTGGATTTTATTTTTCCTGCTCCAGGAGAGTCGGGGTGGGACTTCCATCCACCACTGCGGCCTCAACCCATTTTCCTGGGTCATTAGTCATAACTCATTAGTCATCCCGGTATGCCAGCAAGCGGGAGCCTGCCTCTACTCCCAAAGAAAATTTGCTGGTGTTGCAGCAGGACTATCACTGGAGCACCCAATGGGATTGGACAATTTAAAGGGGTTGAAAGAGCCTGAAAGCTGAAGGGAGGACATGCAGGTTTAGGCTGAATGGGAGGGAAGGCCCACAACTGGGCCCTCTCCAAAAGGGGCATCGATTGGCCCTTTGCCACTGCCCCAGGATCTGCCATCACCTCTCTCCTGGGGGAGGCGCAATTGGCGGTGAAAAGCAGGGAAATGGGGAAGCTTCCTGGCATTCCCCGCCGCCATTTAAGTGCAGCGGGCAGAGAAGGGCATTATGACGGAGGGAAATTGTGGTCAGACAGGAATGCAGCCGTATTTTCGGGCAGGATAGCAGAGGAAAATCTTGGCCCCGGTTTCCAAAACAATTGCACCACCTATCCCGTTATTGCGAAACTTTCAAACCAGGGAAAATTTGCAGGCAAATAATTTTGCCAGGATGGCATCTCTTTAAATTAAAGGTAGTTTGAAGAGATTGTTTTGAAATTTTGTCCAAAGAAACAGTAACTCAGCTGTTTGTGTACCATCCATTAGCGACAACTCCCATTCATGGAGAACAGGCCCTTGTGAAGGAATAAGCCATCTAACTGTTAAATCCATGAATCTTGATGTATGGTGTCCTTCAACAAATAGACAGAGACTGCAGAGGAACAATCAACAGCTGTTTACTGGATGAGGGTCACTCCAAAACTAACAGTACAGATCCCTACTCAGGGTTTATATACAGGTGTGGTCACTGCCGGTACTACAGTATACAGGATCTGTAAAAAGTAGTTCTCCCCTTAAAGGTACATACACTACAATTCCTCCCCTTTTAGATTAACAGTACCATAACATTCATTTAACAATTAACACTTTTAACATGCAACATTAACTGAAAATAGTCCATTTATAAATTCAGTCTTTGGGGCGGCTTCCTGATCCTTTCTGGATAGCACCTTTCCTGAGTGTCTTGCTCTTGGTGCGGAGGCGATTCTGGCCCCTTGTCGTCGGTTGGTTCATCAGCTTCCGATGCTAGTGTTTCTGGGGTAGATGCTACCTGTATTTCGGGTTCATCACCAGGTACGTGAGACATGGGGTTGACTCGTTCCTGTGACTCTAGGATCTGGTTGACATGGCGTCTCACAATGTTCTCCCCAACATCCACTGTGTACATTAGTGGCCCCTGCCGTGTGCATATTGTTCCTGGTTGCCATTTCTCTGTTCGGTAGTCGCGGGCCAAGACTGGTTGCCCTACATTGAAGCTCCTTGTCGGCTTCTCATTGATCTGCTGGAATTGCTTATTCTCAACATCTCTTCGTACATTTGGTCTGAGCAAATCCAGACGAGATCTCAACCTTCGGTTAAAGAACATCATGGCCAGGGTCTGGTTGGTGACTGCATGTGTCGCATTTCTGTAGGCGAACAGGAAATTGTCCACCTTATGCTGCAGTGGAATGTCGTCATCGCACATGGCCCTTACTGCCTTTTTAAAGGTTTGTACGAACCTCTCAGCCAATCCATTTGTGGCTGGATGATACGGGGCGGATGTGTAATGCCTTACCCCATTCCTTTTCATAAATTTCCAAAACTCTTCGGACACAAACTGTGGTCCGTTATCAGAGCAAATCTGCTCTGGCAAGCCGTTCCTGGCAAATATGGCCCGTAGGACTGCAATCGTTTTCTCCGTGGTGGTGGAGGACATTTTGATCACCTCAGGCCATTTCGAGTGCGTATCCACGGCTATTAAAAACATTGAGTCCATGAATGGACCAGCAAAATCAATATGCACCCGTTGCCATGGAGAGGAGGGCCACTCCCATGGGTGTAGAGGGGCATGTGGTGGTGCATTTTGGACCTTCTGGCATCCTGAGCAGCTCTTTGTCAGGTCCTCGATTTGCTGATCGATCCCCGGCCACCACACATAAGCCCTAGCAAGGCTTTTCATTTTCACCCCTCCCAGATGGCCTTCGTGAAGCTCATTGAGCACTCTCTCCCTTAACTTGGGTGGAATTACCACTCGGGATCCACACATCAAGGTCCCCTGGCATACTGACAGCTGTTCTCTTCTGGGTGAGAATGCTGGCAACAGTGAGTCGCCATGTGTCGGGTATCCCTTCACCGTCAAGTCATATACCCGAGACAGTGTCGGGTCATTTCGGGTCTCCTTCTCTATATCCGCGTTAGTTACTGGCAAGCATTCAATTATAGTCGAATAAAATATTTCGACAGGGTCCACTGCTGGTTCTTCCTCTGCAGTAGGCAGTGGCAGGCGTGATAGCCCATCAGCGTTTCCATGCTGTTTCGTGCCCTTATACTCTATTTCATATTGGTTCGCCCCTAGAAAAAGGGACCATCTTTGTAGCCGTTGCGCAGTCATCACCGGGATGCCCTTCTTTGGATTAAAGATGGAGACAAGTGGTTGGTGGTCAGTCAGCAAGGTGAACTTCTGCCCGTGCAGATAGTGGTTGAACTTTTTCACTCCCCACACTAGGCTGAGGGCCTCCCTGTCAATCTGGGCGTAATTACGCTCGGCTGAGGTTAGTGACCGAGACGCAAAGGCTACTGGCCTCTCCGAGCCGTCCGGGAATTTGTGCGACAGCACCGCTCCAATACCATAGGGTGATGCATCACACGCCAACCGAATTGGTAGTGCTGGGTTGAAATGAACCAACACCTCTTTTGATGTGATCAATTCTTTGCACTTCTGGAAAGCTCGTTTACATTCGTCATTCCACTTCCATGGTACCCCCGTTTGCAGTAGGGTGTTCAGTGGGTGTAGTACTGTAGACAAATTCGGCAAGAACTTACGGTAGTAGTTCACCAGCCCGAGGAACGACCTCAGTTGTGACACATTTTCCGGTGCTGGAGCCTTGACTACTGCCTCAATCTTTTCAGGGGACTTATGTAACCCCTCTTCATCAATAACGTGGCCACAATACGAGATCTGCTTCTGGAAAAACTCGCATTTGTGGCGATTAGTTCGGAGCCCATATTCCTCCAATCTAGTGAGCACCTGCTCCAGGTTGGCGAGGTGATCACTGTCATTTTTGCCCGTGACCAGGATGTCATCCAAATAACACTGGGTCCCTGGAATCCCTTGCAGGACTTGATCCATTGCCCTTTGCCAAATAGCTGGAGCTGATGCTACCCCGAACACCAGCCAGTTGTATTGGTAGAGACCTTTATGAGTGTTGATCGTGAGGTACTGTTTCGAGGCTTCTTCTACCTCCATTTGCAGGTACGCCTGGGCCAGATCAATCTTAGTGAAGCGTTTTCCTCCAGATAGCGAGGCGAAAGTATCTTCAATCCACGGAAGCGGATATTGTACCGTGTGAAGGACTGGGTTCACTGTCACCTTAAAGTCCCCACAGATGCGAACCTTCTTTGGTTCCCCAGGCGTATTACTCAACGACCTCTTCATTACAGGAATGATGAGTGTAGCCCACTCGCTCCAGTCCACTTTGGACAGTACTCCAGAACATTCCAAACCTTCCAGCTCTGCTTCGACGGCTGGGCGGGTCGCATAAGGCACCGGTCTGGCCTTAAAAAACTTTTGGCTTGCATTTTCCTCTATTTTGATCATCGCTGTTATGCCTTTTAGTGTTCCGAGTCCCTCCTGGAACAGTTCTTGTGCGTCAGTTAGCATTTTTGACAGTCGTCCAGGTGTGACGTCGTCATCCTTTTTGGCATCTACAGTCAGTGCTTGTATGGAATGCCAATCTAGCTGTATCTTCCGGATCCATTCACGTCCTAGTAGTGGTGGTCCTCCATCTGGCAATACATATAGGTCCATTTTTGGTGTTTCCTTGCCGTTATATATAACGTTCACCCTTATTTTTCCTTTGGGGTAGACTTTTTGCCCCGTGTACGTCTTCAAGACAATCTCTGTATCTCTCAAGGGTATATGTGAGAATAGCCGCTTGTAGTCCCTTCGGTTTATGACTGTTAGGGCTGATCCTGTGTCCAATTCCATTTTCACTTGGACTCCGTCTATCTTGAGCGTGACCCAGATAGTTTGGTGATCCTCCATTTTGATTACATTATGTAGTTTCAGACAACCCAGCTCCTTGCTTCCGGAGTCTGTATCCCTTTTCTGTTCGTCTGAACTACTCTCTGTCACCTTATGTACCTTTTTGTACTTCTCCTGTGGAGATTTCTTGCTGCTGGTTTTCTTTCCCGACCTGCAGACTCTTGCTATGTGTCCTACTTTTCCACACTGTCTGCACACTTGGTCCTTGAACCAACAATCCTTATGGTCATGTGTTGTTCTGCCGCAGCAATAACACTTCACTGCTCCATATGACATTTCATTGGTGCCATATTCTTGCGGTCTCCGTTGTATCTCTGCAGCGCCCCGTGCAGCTGCTTCATGTGATACTGCCATGCTGAAAACCTTGTCCAGCGTAAGATCCTTTTCTGATAGAAGCCGTTTCTGGGTTCCTTCACTTTGAAGCCCACACACAAACTTGCCCCTTAAAGTATCTGCTAGTCCCGTTCCAAACTGGCAGTGTTTCGATAGCTTGCACAGTTCCGTTAAATACTCAGCATTACTTTCATCTTTATGCTGGTTCCTTTTGTGAAACTTAAATCTTTCTGCTATCAGCAGCGGTGTGGGGTTTAAGTGGTCCTGTAGGATTGCCACTATGCTTTCAAAATCCTTTTCCACTGGCTTCTCTGGGGTTACTAGGTTTCGCAGTGAGCCATACGTTTTTGCACCCATGGAATTCAACAATACCAGTGCTTTCCTGGCATCTGGCACTTCATTCGCCTTGCAGTACACTTCTATGCGTTCTACATATGTCGCCCAATCTTCGACTTCATTGTCGAACGCTGTGACACTGCCACTCTTCGGCATCCCTGGGTGTGGTTAGACTGGCTAAAAATGGCATCTCCCACGCTCTCCCTTCTTCTCCGCTGCGGCTCAAAAATGGCGTCTTCCGCGCTCTCACTTCTTCCCCCGCGGACGCTGCTCAGCCCTTCAACACTGGCCGCGCTCTGTGCGTTTTCCTGCGCGCCTCTCTCATTGACGCCGCTCGGTCTTCAACCCCGGCTGCGCCCTGTGCGCTTTACCCTCTCTGTTACCCCGTCGACGCTGCTCGGCCTTCCCCTGTGCCGTCGGTCGGCTCCAGCCGCCGCCGTCCGGGAAGGGTCTCGCTGGAGTCTCCGCCGGACGGTCGACGCCTGTGCCCCTGGAATCGGCCTTCTTCTGCGGAGTTGCAGGTAGGTTCGAATCGACTCGTCGCCAATGTTAAATCCGTGAATCTTGATGTATGGTGTCCTTCAACAAATAGACAGAGACTGCAGAGGAACAATCAACAGGTGTTTACTGGATGAGGGTCACTCCAAAACTAACAGTACAGATCCCTACTCAGCGTTTATATACAGGTGAGGTCACTGCCAGTACTACAGTATACAGGAGCTGTAAAAAGTAGTTCTCCCCTTAAAGGTACATACACTACAACTTTTATTGTCAAGCTAGCTATTTACTGTGAAGGAATAAGCCATATAACCTATTCAGAAAAATACACCATTCTATGAAAGAGTTCTGGCCTTATTAAAACATGACAAACTGGGTTTGGAAATCTAGAAACCCAACGATGAAAAAGCTGTGAAAGCATTCTGGCTATTGAGATAAGATAGTTGTTGACACTGAATCAATAACCTTATTGAAACAGAAGGTTAAAGGCTCCGGTAGTCTGAACCTTTCGGAATGAAACAATGGTTCACCCTGGTTAAGGTGTTCTAATTTACACTTCGTAAAGAAGCACATAAAAGTAAGAAACATCGGCCTTCGTAAAAATCACATCAAGTAAAACGCACCAGCCGTTACACCGTTTTTTATGGTAAACTTAGAACACCTAGAGAAGAGACATAGGGCTAGATTTTCAGTTGCTTGCGCCAGCAGTTAGCGCCTTAAGAGAAGTGATTTCCGGGCGCTATGCGTGTAGCGCCCGGGCGCAGCGCAGTTTGCGCCCCGCCCCAAATTAAGTTGCCCGTTAGCGCCGGCGCAAAGTTTAGCGCCCGCCCGGATGCGCGCGCAGAAAATGACGTCACATCCTCGTGCAACGCCCTTTGGCCGCCCCGATTGCAAACTTCAGTCGGACCGCCCCATTGTGCGGCGGGCGGCCGGAGCGTTTGGAAAAAGGAACGCAACACAACCAGCGCGGGCCCCGGGGGGCGCTAATTAAAGGGAACGTCCTCTCCAGTATAAAGGCCATCCTTTTTTCAGAAAACAGTCTTGTGCAACGCATTTCTGGAGACACAACAAGGAGGATAGCTAACTGGTTTCAAGCAGCAAGAGCCAGGTATTTTTGGACTCAGGCAACAGCGCTGCAAGTGGCCATTTGGAAATTAGAGTGTTTGCCAGGATTTGATGGGGGTTGCATGGGGTGCCAACGCGGAGCTGCAGCTCCATGTCCGTAGGGCTCGCAGACGCATTGTGAGAGGGGCAGCCCTGGCTAGAGGCAGAGGGGGCTACAGGCGTCGGCCACGTAGGCCTTACCCAGTCAGGCTATACCGCCAGCAGCGCTCCTACCTAAACATGAGTGCCGCGCGATGTGTTAAAAGGCTCCGATTCCGAAAGGGGGTGATTGCAGAGATCTGCCACCTGCTTCGCCGAGATCTGCGGCCAAAGCTCAGGTGCAGGACGTCTCTGTCGGTGGAAGTGAAGGTGACAGTGGCATTGAACTTCTATGCCACCGGCTCCTTCCAATACGCTGCTGGGGACATAGCAAACATCTCCCAGTACGGCGCGCATCGCTGCATCCGCCAGGTGACCGAAGCACTGTTCAGAAGGAGAAGCCAATTCATCTCCTTCCCCATGGCCCTGGAGAGCCAGCATCAGCGCGCATTGGGATTTTCCAGACTCGGGGAATTCCCCTTGGTGCAGGGCGCCATTGACTGTACGCATGTGGCTTTGCGGGCCCCTCTGGAGCATGGCGAGCAGTATTGCAACAGGAAGGGCTACCATTCTCTGAATGTGCAGCTGGTCTGTGACCACAAGCAGCGCATCATGGCAGTCAATGCCAGCTTCCCAGGCAGCAGCCACGATGCCTTTATCCTGCGGCAGAGTACTGTGCATGACATGTTCCAGGCACAGCCTCCCCCAAGAGGATGGCTACTCGGGGACAAAGGCTATCCTTTGTGCACCTGGCTCATGACCCCGCTCCGCGCGCCCAGGACCGCTGCTGAAGAGGCCTACAACGAGAGCCATCAAACCACCCGCAACATCATCGAGCTAACTATTGGGGTCCTCAAGCAGCGGTTCCGCTGCCTTGATCGCTCCGGAGGAGCTCTCCAGTATTCGCCGGACCGGGTCTCCCAATTTGTGGTGGTTTGCTGCATGCTACACAACCTGGCTATCCGCAGGACTCAGGCACTGCCACCTGACGTTGGACCAGCACCTCAGGAGGAGGAGCAGGAGGAGCATGAGGAGGAGGAGGAGGAGGAGGAGGAGGAGCAGGAGTACGTTCCCAGGAGGGAGCGACCAGGGCCAAGGGCCGCACGACGCCACCTTATTACACGGTACTTCTAAGCCCCCTGTCAGGGAATGGCCAGGGGCCATGAGGGAAGATGAATGCAGCCGCTCCGCAAGCCCTCAGCCGGCGAAGCCAACAAACACTAAGAAGAACAACCATGGAGACTGCATGAATAAAGATAATTTTTTATTACACAAAAATGAAAAGCCCTTCCCACATGAATCCCCAAAAACAATAAACGGGCCCCACAAAAAGCCCAACAAACGACTCACTCCCACAAACTGGGGAGGAGCCACTCCACCTTTATTGAAACCGGGCCTCAACGTCGGCCTAACGCAAAAAAAAAGCCCTCCAAAAGCACAACCATGGGCAAAATAAAGATGGCCACCGCCATATTAAAGGAAAGCTGGCCACACCCTCTACTGAGTGGCCCGCGAGGGCGAGACCTTGGCCAGCATTTTGCCTCCCCTGCCCTGCCTGCTGCTCCTTCGCAAGCTCTGCCCAGTGGCTGCTGCGAGGCTGGGGGAAGGCGCCTGAGGCTCAGATGCCCTTCCGCCAGATGCCGCTGGGGGGCGGCCTACACGGCGTTTGGGCCTCGAGGGGCCGTCTCCTGAGTGGCGCACCTGAGCCTGGCCACCATCAGCTGCAGCCGCTTGCCCTTGACGCCCCAGAGGGGGAATGGCGGCGACGGATGGCGCAATGTGGGCCAGCTGGCGTCTGGGATGCGCTGGCTGGTGCTGTGGCGCGGTGGCACTCGGCCGGGCCCGCACTGCAGGATCCGCAGCAATCAGCCGACGGCCGGCTTGCTGGGATGGTCCAGCGCGGCGCCTGCCCTGGCGATGCCTGCCTGAGACAGCGCGTGTGGCAGCAGTGAGTGGCCCTGTGGTCCTGGTGTGCGCGCGCATCACATCCGCCAGGGTCTTGACGGCATCAGTTAGCATGCGGCCAGTCGCGGCAGTTGCTGTCCCGAACTCGCGCACACTGGTCGCCAGCGACTCGATGGCCTCAGGCATGCGCCCCACCACGCTCATGAGCTCCGTGTGGCGCCGGTCCGAGTCGTCGGCCATCTGATCGAGCTTCCGCACCTCCTCCGAAGTGAAGGTGTCCGGACTGGAGTCGTGACTCTCCCGCTGGGGAGGAGGGGGCCGAACTAGGGGACCCTTGCCGCGTTGGTGACGGCGAGTGTGCCGAGCAGCAGCACTCCCCTCTGATCCTTCCCCCCTTTGGGGGGAAGGCCGCGGGCCACGCGCACGGCTGCTGGGTGGCTGGACGCCACTGGTCCCAGAAGCTGCATTGCCCTGCGACAGTTCCTCCAGGCACTCGTCCAGTGAGGAGGTGTCGAGCATTTCCTCCTCTCCTGCGGGACGTGACTGTTCCCCCGAAGGTCCGGCTTGCTCCTCCTCCTCCTCCTGGTTGGAGGTGCTGTCACTGGCAGCCTCAGGGTCCTGGTCGTCACCAGCTGAAAGCAGGAATGCACAAGAGTAGCTTCAGAGTGAGGAGACGGCGTCAGCGAGGGAGTTAGGACTGGTGGGATTCAGCGCATTGGTGAGACAGTGGCAAAGGAGGTAGCTCGGATGGGCCAGTGCGACGCGAGAGGGCCAAAAGGCGAGGTCCTTACCATTGCCGGGCAGTGGAGGGTCGGATACACCGCACGCTGTGGGGACAATCACACGGGCTCCCATGAGCACACACACGCGCTCCTCCAGCCGAGTGAGCTTCTGCAGCTTGGCGCGGCCACCCCTGGCACGGGCCTGGCGATTAAACGCTACTTTAGCCTGCAAGAGAAAGGACGGGCTGTAAGTGCGCAGTGAAGCCCTGATGTAGTGTGCACTGCCTCCCATGGTGGAATAGCTTGGACAGAGTGAAGCCCTGATGTACTGTCCACTGCCTCCCATGGTGGAATAGCTGGGCCAAAGTGTAGAGTGCCGAATGGCCATTTGATGCTCATGACTGTCCCAATGCTGCTGGCTGAGGGCTGGCCAAAAGGACTTTCAGGTCCCTTTGCCCATCATGTCAGGTGTACATGCAAGAATGAGGAGGAGACTGGAAAGGCTACTCACCCTCACAATCCTGGTCAGATCGTTGTATTTCTTACGGCATTGTGTGTGGGTCCTGGAGGCCTCGCCGGTGAACGTCACCCTCTGGGCGATCTGCTTCCAGGCTTTGGTGTAGTCGTGGTGGGTTGGATTCCTCCCACTCTCTGGAAACAAGATCTTGCGCCTCACCTCCAGAGCTGTGACCATTATGTCCAGATCACCCTCTGAGAAGCGCAGGGCACGCTGACGGGCCTTCTCTGGCGTTGCCATGACTCCCTGGGGCTGAGCAGTAGTGTTGAGGCCTCTTTGCAAGGCTGCAGTGTGCAGGGCGTGGCAGCAGACCAATTCGTCCCTTCCCCCTTTAAGAGCTGGTCGGCACCACGGGGTCTGCTGTCAGTGCAAAAATGACCGCACCCGTGCTGCGCCCCGCCTGGGCGCTATCCCTCTGGACCGCCGGCTTAGCGCCTAAAGAGAGTAGTGGAACGCCTCTTTTAGCGCTCCACCAACCTCTTAGGGCGAAGCCACTGAATTCCCGGCAACGGGGCGCTACTTTGGGGCGGGCGCTAACTTCGGGCGGGCGCTAAGGTTAGCGCCCCAAAACTGCCTATACTGAAAATCTAGCCCATAATTCTGTAATGCTACCAGCTGAGGTGACTGCAAGAATTGCAGGGGTCAGCAGAAACATGACTAGAGATAATTAGCTTACACCAGCAGAAAACCTTAAAGGAAATACCACTGGAAAAGGGTATAATGTGGCGACACGCCACCACTGGACATAATCCGCTCACGGCGGCACAGACAATCTAAGCAGAAGCCCCCAGCCGGGGGGCCCTTTCCTCCAGCAACTTGTTTCCCGCAGGGACAGGCTGCCGGGAGCACTTCCTGTCTGGGAAGTATTTAAGTGGATGCGCGGGCTTTTCTAGTTCCTGTTTGTCATGTGGTTGGAATAAAGCAGTTGTGTTTTCAATAGCTCTGGTCTCAACTCCCACGTTTGCCGCGGTATCTCAACACTGGTGACCCCGACGCTCAGGACGAATCCTAAGCTAGCATGGCGGATACAAACGCAGTCACGGTTAAATTAACAGACTTTTGGGAGAACCTCGCCGAAGCCTGGTTCGTTCAAGCTGAGTCCAGATTCCGGCTGAAAGGCATTACAGTCGACGCCACGAAGTACGACTACCTCGTCGCCTCGCTCACCTATGCTACAGTCCCCAAGGTTTGGGCAGCGCTGCAGAATCCACCAACGGATGGCAAGTACAAACATCTGAAGGCTGCGCTACTTAAAAAATTTCAAACGTCCTCTTACCAGTGCCACTGCCAACTCCTGGACCTCCCCGGCCTTGGTGACGCTTCACCATCAGACCTGCTTTCCCACATGCTGTCCCTCTCAGACGACAAAAATCCCGGCGCCCTTTTTCGCACGCTTTTCATTCGGCAGCTCCCCGCCAGCATCCGCCCGCTCATTGTGGAGTCTGGCTCCACGGACCTGAATGATATAGCCAAAAAGGCCGACCGGCTGCTCTCTGCACAGGCCGCTCGCGACGTCGCGCCCGACCTCACGGCAACGACCACGCGGTCTTCCCGGGCCGCTAGGCCCGACCGCCCTACCACTCCGGGTCACTGCTACTATCACACCCGTTTTGGCGCTAGGGCTCAATGCTGCACGCCACCGTGTACCTTCAAACCCCCCCCCGCACCGGCCCCCGCGATGGCCGCGGGGCAGAAGGAGCCCCTACTGTACGTCACTGACGACAGAACCAACCGCCGATTTCTGTGCGACACAGGGGCCCAGCACAGCATCACCCCCGCCTCCGCCCTCGAGATCCAACGCGGCACACGGGGTATCACACTGGCTGCAGCCAACGGCTCTGACATCCGCACATATGGCACCCGCATGGTCACGCTCGACCTCGCAGGCCGCCGCTACCGCTGGGAGTTCCTCACAGCCAAGGTCCTCTGCCCACTCATCGGCGCCGACTTCCTACGCGCCCACGGCCTCCTTGTCGACATTCCAAGGCACCGCCTCGTCGACATCAACACTATGGCCCCCATCCCCGGCGCCTTTACTCCGGCCCGTTCGGCCGGCCTGACGACCTACTGCCTCGCCAGAGCCACGGACGACTACTCGGCACTCCTAGCTGAGTTTCCCGCCCTCACTAACCCGACCTTTTCGGCCAAAGCCGCCAAGCACGGTGTGGAACACTATATCCCCACCACCGGCCCCCCAGTTTCTGCCCACGCCCGCAGACTCAACCCGGCCAAGCTGGAAATCGCGCGGGCTGAGTTCACCACCATGGAACAACTCGGCATCATCCGCCGCTCCAGCAGCCCTTGGGCCTCGCCCCTCCACATCGCCCCCAAGCCCGGCGGAGGCTGGCGCCCTTGCGGGGACTACCGCCGCCTCAACGACGCCACCACCCCCGATCGATACCCGGTGCCACACATCCAGGACTTCTCGGCCCGACTGGCCGGACGAACCGTCTTTTCCAAAGTCGACCTGGTGCGCGGTTACCACCAAGTCCCCGTACACCCCGCGGACATCCCCAAAACGGCCGTCATCACCCCATTCGGCCTGTTCCAGTTCCTGAGGATGCCCTTCGGCCTCAAGAATGCAGCACAGGCTTTCCAGCGCCTGATGGACTCAGTCCTCCGGGACCTGAACTTCCTATTCGTCTATCTAGACGACATTCTCGTGGCCAGCTCCTCCAAACAGGAACACCTCGAACACCTTCGCATCCTGTTCGGGCGCCTAGCCCAACACGGGTTCATCCTCAGCCCGGCGAAGTGCCAATTCGGCCTAACCGAGATCGATTTTCTCGGTCACCACATCACCCCTGCTGGGGCCGTCCCCCTGCCCAACAAGGTGCAGGCCGTCCAGCAATTCCCCCGCCCCACAACCATCAAGGGCCTCCAGGAGTTCCTCGGGATGGTGAACTTCTACAACAGGTTCATCCCCAGAGCCGCAGCCCTCATGAAGCCCCTATACGACTCCCTCCGAGGAAAATCCGGCAAGATGGACGTAGCCTGGACCACTGACACGGCAGCCGCCTTCGACGCCACCAAAAACGCGCTCGCCGACGCCACTCTGCTCGCGCACCCGAGGGCCGATGCCCGGGTCGCACTCACCACCGACGCCTCCGACCACGCGGTCGGGGCCGTGTTCGAGCAGTGGGTCAATGGCGCGTGGCAGCCACTTGCCTTCTACAGCCGCCAACTGCGCCCCCCGGAGGTCAAATACTCCACTTTCGACCGCGAGCTTCTCGCACTCCACCTGTCGGTCCGCCATTTCAGGTTCCTCCTGGAAGGCCGCCCCTTCACCGCGTATGTGGACCACAAGCCACTCACATACGCAATGGCCAAGCACACCGAACCCTGGTCCGCTAGGCAGCAACGCCAGCTCGCGGCCATCTCCGAGTTTACTACGGACATTCAGCACGCCTCCGGTAGAGACAACGTGGTCGCCGACTGCCTTTCCCATCCCGCCGTCTGTGCGAATCACCTCGCGGTCGACTACGCACAACTAGCAGCGGCCCAGCTCACGGACCCAGACCTCCTCTCGGCGGCTACCAGCCTGCCAGGGCTACGCCTAGCCAAGGTCGCGCACGGGCCCGAAGCCACGGCAGTCACGTGCGACGTCTCACTCGGCCAACCCAGGCCGGTCGTCCCTGCGACCTGGCGCATCCGCGTCTTCGACGCGCTCCACGGGCTCTCTCACCCGGGTTCCCGCGCATCCGTCAAACTCCTCTCCAAGCGCTTCGTCTGGCGCGGCCTCAGCAGAGATGTTCGGACTTGGGCCACCTCCTGCCTCGCCTGCCAATGGGCTAAGGTACAGCTGCACACCAAAGCACCCCTGGGAGACTTCGAGGTACCCAGCCGCCGCTTCGACCACGTACACGTCGACATCGTCGGTCCCCTGCCGCCATCGCAAGGCCAAACTTATCTCCTCACGATGGTCGACCGCTACACACGCTGGCCTGAGGCAGTGCCGCTGACCTCCACCACCACAGCCGACATCGCCAGGGCGTTCGTTAACACCTGGGTTGCGAGGTTCGGCGTACCGGCCGACATAACCTCCGACAGAGGCGCCCAGTTCACCTCCGAACTCTGGACGGCCACAGCACGCAACCTCGGGGTGACGCTCCACCGCACCACGGCATACCACCCGCAGGCCAACGGACTTTGTGAACGCTTCCACAGGTCACTCAAGGCCTCACTCTGCGCCGGCCTGCAGGACAGTACCTGGACTGACCGCCTACCGTGGGTGCTACTCGGCCTACGCACTGCGGTCAAGGAAGACCTCCAGTCCTCGGCAGCGGAGTTAGTCTACGGACAACCGCTGCGCGTCCCAGGCGAATTCCTTCCGGAGCCTACCAAGCCTTGGTCGGCCGAACAGCAGCGGCTCGACTCTTTCTCTTCCACTCAGCAGTTCGCCCCACTTCCGGTCAACCGACACGGCGAACTCGCACCTCACGTCCCGCCAAAATTACAGCAGGCGCGCTTCATCTTCGTGCGACACGACGCGCACCGCGGGCCCCTGCGACCCCCGTACGACGGTCTGTACGAGGTACTACAAACCGGGGACAAGGTCTTCAAGCTGCGACTCGGCGACAGGGTCGAGACAGTCTCCATCGACCAGCTCAAACCAGCACACACAGAACCAGGGGAACAGGTTCCCGTGGCCCAGCCTCCAACTAGAGGCCGTCCCCCCGGCAAGCCAGCACAGCCGGCGGCGAACCGCCCGACCCAACCAACCAGACCGGCGACCACTCAGAGCCGCTGCGGCAGAACCATTAGACCACCGTCACGACTCGTCCACTCCTCCTAAGCGGATTCTGGGGGGAGCTCTGTGGCGACACGCCACCACTGGACATAATCCGCTCACGGCGGCACAGACAGTCTAAGCAGAAGCCCCCAGCCGGGGGCCCTTTCCTCCAGCAACTTGTTTCCCGCAGGGACAGGCTGCCGGGAGCACTTCCTGTCTGGGAAGTATTTAAGTGGATGCGCGGGCTTTTCTAGTTCCTGTTTGTCATGTGGTTGGAATAAAGCAGTTGTGTTTTCAATAGCTCTGGTCTCGACTCCCACGTTTGCCGCGGTATCTCAACAATAAATATTGAACTCTCAAATGGGATAGTAGATTCGCTTTAAAGTGTCAAAGCGATTTTCGGCTTCAGAGGCAGCTCTGTAAGTCTCCAACTCTGTACCTCGGGGATCATAGGTATTTGATTTTGATGGATATCCTGAATAGAACTTTAAGAACTGTAAAACTATAGCAAAGTTAAGATTTGAAAGTAAGGTTCTCTGATAATAGAATTGTAAGCTTTCTCTTTTTGGAACTGTTAATGTTGCGATTGACTCACCAACTGTAAATTACATGTCGGTTCTTTAATAAATCTATATATTTTTAGAATTGTCTCACATAAGACTTCTGTATCAAACTCGCAAACTCAATTTCTGTACACTCTTTGGTGAGGAGTTGCAGAATTTTGGGGGAGTTTTCCAGACCCTCATAATATCCGGAACGTTACAGTCTAGCTAAACTTATTAAAAGTGCTATCTGGAGGACGGTAACATTTTCAGGTCGTTCCTTTCCTTTTGGGAGAGATAGTCCGGACCTTTAGACCCAATTAAGCGTCTTTAGGATTCGGCTACCTCAAACTTTAGTTGAAAGTGAACGTCTGAGGAATACACCTGATCCGGGGTAGACCTAAAGGGGCTAGGACTAGCAATTATCCCTTCACCCTGTCTTTCCCCGAAATTACCATAATATTTCACATGATTATAAAATTATATTCTAGCCTGAAGTTGGATGGCCTGTTTACTGACAAGTTGCCTCACAGCACCAGGGACCCGGGTTCGAATCCGGCCTCGGGTGACTGTCTGTGTGGAGTTTGCACATTCTCCCTGTGTTTGCGTGGGTTTCCTCCGGGTGCTCCGGTTTCCTCCCACAGTCCAAAGATGTGCGGGTTAGGTTGATTGGCTATGATAAATTGACCCTTAGTGTTAGGGGGATTAAATACGTGGGGTTACGGGGATAGGGTGGGATATGTGTTGGTGTAGGGGTTACGGGGATCGGGTGGGATATGTGTCGGTGCAGGCTCGATGGGCCAAATGGCCTCTATCTGCACTGTGAGGTTTCTGTGATTTCTGTGATTTCTGTGACAAGAGACACTGGGATGTGCTGTAAAAGTGACCTGCGACTTAGTTAGCTTGTTTTTTAAAGAATTTCGTGAGATCTCAAAGGATTGATAACGTTTCCATGTGTGTAGTACTGTTTAGATAACTTTGGGTAGAAGTTCATCGGCGCCCAATTTCAGGCACGAAGGCAGCAATGTGGCTGCAACGTCTACATATGTAAGGGGCCTAATGCCTGTTTTAGACGGCCGCCAGGGATGCCTGAAAAATAGCACGACCCAGTTTAGGGTCGAACGTCTTTCAGGCATCCTTGGGGCACAGGCCATTGGTCCCGAAATTGGACCGTAAAATGGGCACAACAAGCTCCAATTTCTACTCCCTTGTGTCTAAAGGGAAGAACTGGCTTGGAAGATTGGCTGTGTGGATAGTATAAAATAATATTTAGATTGGTGTTATTTTTTATGATTCCTAGTTAATTCTGCGAAAGTTAAAATATTGAAATGTAAAGTTATTAAAGTACATATTGTACTAGCAACAGAGGGGGGGAAAAAATAAAAACTGGAAATCTGAAATATAAACAGAAAACACTGGTTATACACAGCAATTCAGAATTCGTAAAGAGAAACAATGACTCGTATTTTCCGATTGGAGGCTTCCTGCGTGCGGAGGCCTCCGATCTGGAAAAATCTATGGACTTACCTGAGGGCTCCCGAGGTGCGTATACTTCCGCTCCTGGGCCTCTCCAAAATCCAAGTGCGCAGGTCCCACATATCCCAGAGGCACATGCAGTTCGCAAGCGTCCCTGGGATCACGTGGGCCATGGGGAGCCAATAGGAGAAGGCAATCTCCTTTCATACACTTGACAGATAGACCTGTCAAATATATGAATGGAGATCACCCCAAAAACACTGTAAAACATTAAATACATTTTTTTATCACATTTTTAAAATGAGTTGAAATTGCAATAAATTTAATATTTTAAACAAAAATTTAATTTTTTGAAAAAAATAAAGTTTTTTACGGGGCTAAAAATAAACTTACCTTTTTTGAAGTATTTTTAAATGATAAATGAGTGGGGGGGGGGAAATTTCTGACTTTTTTCAACTCTTATGCTAATATGCCTGCTTTTACCAGGCGTAAGATTTCTAAGAGTTTTCTGCGGGCGGAGGTTCTCCAGAAAGCGGAACTCTCCCCCCGCAGAGGCCCTTCTCCAGGGCAGGCGTCCAATCTGTCAAGAGCATTCTTGACAGATCGGAAATGCCGGTTTTCAGCGCATGCGCTTGGTATGCCTGAAACCGGCATTTCCGATGTCCCTATGGGTGTGTACACAGCGCGTACACACGCGTAGGCATCGGAAAATATGGCCCATAAGGTTAATGACATTTCTGGAGTGTACCTTTCATTAGAACTGTAATGAAATGTGTTTGTCTTGCCTGTATTCGTTTTGCACTCATGTATATTACCCTCCCCCACACTGTGTATAGTTTCACTTCCTCTTTCCTGACTAACCTGTATGACTCATTCCTGTGAGCCAGTCGGTGTGTTGAGATGTTAGCTCTGATCTTAGTGATTAAAAGCCAACTTGTTTAAGTTAATAACTTCTAGTTTTGTGGTTATTGAAGGCACATCAATTTTAATCACTAAAGAATACTAGGATGGATCGACTCCTAAAACCAGAGCGTCTGGACTTGGATCCATATTCTGCTGAAGCATCAAATCAATTTGGACACTGGCTCAAATGCTTCGAACTCTTCGCGAGGGCCTCATCCGCTAGCGAGGTAGATAAACTGAGTCTACTGACTACTCGCGTTAGTCATCGGATTTATTCGTTCATCCGGGACGCCACCTCTTACATGGAGGCCATCACTATCCTGAAGGCCCAATACCAGAGGCCAGTAAACGAAGTGTACGCCAGACATCTGCTGGCTACACGCAGGCAGCGACCTGAGGAATCAATGGACGATTTCTTACAGGGCCTAAAGGACTTGGTCCGGGACTGTAACTGCAAGGCCGTGACGGCCAACGTGTACTCTGACGAATTGGTCCGCGATTCCTTCATCACGGGCCTCAAATCGAATTATATCCGGCAGAGACTGCTGGAGAAGGAGGTCCTGGACTTAAAAAAGGCAGTGGCCACTGCGCGATCGCTGGACGTGGCCCAGAAAAACTCTGACTCTTATTCTTCCGGCCATGCGGCCCTCACCGCCTCGTGCGCGCCGAGCGGGCCGCCATCTTGGAATCAGCCATCTTCCCCATCCAGGTCTCAGACCAGCTCTACACCGCCGGAGTCCCCACACAGAAGTTCACCCAGGAGTCCTACTACAGCGGCAATGTCTCGAGGCCCGAAATGCTACTTCTGCGGCCAGGCCAAGCACCCCAGACAACGATGCCCAGCGAAGGACGCTACATGCTTCAAATGTAAGAAAAAGGGGCATTTTAGCAAAGTCTGCAGGGGGAATCCGATTTCCAACTCCGTCACCGCCTCGTGCGTGCCGTGCGGGCCGCCATCTTGGGATCCGCCATCTTTTCCCGACTCAACAGCCGCCCAGGGCCCAACAGTGGCTTCAATCACGATGGATCAATCCAGGCCACACCCGTTGACAAAATCCATGATGGACATACAGGTAAACGGGAATTTAACGAAATGTTTAATTGACTGTGGAAGTACCGAGAGTTTTATCCACCCTAGCCTGGTATGGCAGCACTCATTAACAGTAACCCCTACACGGAGCAGAATTGCTATGGCTGCTAAGCCCCACACTTCGGACATTTTGGGCTACTGTGTGGTAACACTGACTGTAAAAGGCACGGACTACAAGGATTTTAAACTCCTCGTGATGCCAGAACTCTGTGTTAATGTAATCTTGGGCCTGGACTTCCAGTGCCACCACGAAAGTGTCACGCTAGCATATGGCGGGTCCCAGCCGCCACTCACAGTCTGTGGCCTATCAACCTTAAAAATCAGCCCGCCCTCTTTATTCGCTAATCTCGCTCCGAACTGTAGGCCCATAGCGACCAAAAGTAGACGGTACAGTCTGGAAGACAGACACTTTATCAAGGCGGAAATGGACAGACTCCTGCGGGAAGGCATTATTGAATGCAGTACCAGTCCGTGGCGTGCCCAAGTAGTCATAGTTAAAAATAGCGAAAAGAAACGGATGGTAATTGACTACAGCCAGACTGTTAATATTTATACCCAGCTGGACGCCTACCCTTTACCCCGCATATCAGAAATGGTCAACCAGATTGCGCAATACCGAGTCTTCTCGACTATTGACCTCAAATCCGCGTATCACCAGCTCCCCATTAGAACGGAGGACCGCCCATACACTGCCTTTGAGGCGAACGGACGCCTCTACCATTTTCTCAGAGTGCCCTTCGGGGTAACAAATGGGGTCTCGGTCTTCCAACGTGAGATGGACCGCATGGTTGACGAGAATAAACTGCAAGCTACCTACCCCTATCTGGACAATGTCACTATCTGCGGGCACAACCAGCAAGACCACGATCTAAATCTTGCGAGATTTTTAAAAACTGCCCTAAAGCTGAATCTAACCTACAACGAAGACAAATGTGTCTTCAACACAACCCGTCTCTGTATCCTCGGCTGTGTGGTGGAAGATTGGGTAATTGGACCGGACCCTGACCGATTACACCCCCTAAAGGAACTGCCCCTGCCACACAATCCCAAAGCTTTAAAAAGGTGCCTGGGATTTTTTTTCGTATTATGCCCAATGGGTGCCCAATTACTCTGATAAGGCCCGACCCCTCATTAAATCGACATCCTTCCCACTATCAGCTGAAGCTCGGGAGGTTTTCACCAGTATCAAACAGGACATTGAAAGGGCTGCACTGTGTGCAGTGGACGAAAGCATTCCCTTTCAAGTCGAAAGCGATGCGTCAGACTTTGCCTTACCTGCGACCCTCAATCAGGCTGGGAGACCTGTGGCCTTCTTCTCCCGAACCCTTCAGGGACCTGAAATCAGGCACTCTTCTGTCAAGAAGGAGGCACAGGCTATAGTGGAGGCAGTGCGGCACTGGAGACACTACCTAGCTGGCAAACGTTTCACCCTGCTCACCGACCAGCGGTCGGTGGCTTTCATGTTTAATAACAAACAAAGGGGGAAAATCAAGAATGACAAAATACTCAGGTGGAGGATCGAACTATCCACGTTCGACTATGATATTATGTACAGGCCGGGAGCCCTTAATGAACCCCCAGACGCCCTATCGCGGGGAATGTGTGCCAGCATTCATACGGACAAATTACAGGGTCTCCACAACGACCTCTGTCACCCAGGGGTCACCTGACTATACCATTTTATAAAGTCCCGCAATCTGCCCCACTCCATCGAGGAGGTCAGGGCAATGACCAGAGCCTGCCGCATCTGTGCGGAATGCAAGCCTCGTTTCTACAGGCCTGACCGTGCACACCTTATCAAAGCCACACGGCCATTCGAGCGCCTAAGTCTGGACTTCAAGGGACCCCTTCCCTCTGCCGACCGTAACGTATACTTCCTCAGTATCATCGATGAATATTCTCGCTTCCCCTTCGCCATTCCCTGCCCAGACATGACCAGTGCCACGGTCATCAAGTGTCTCTGTAATCTATTCTGCATGTTTGGCATGTCGAACTACATACACAGCGATAGGGGGACGTCATTTATGAGTGACGAACTGCGCCAGTTCCTGCTCTCAAAGGGGATAGCCACTAGCAGAACCACTAGCTACAACCCCCGGGGTAATGGGCAAGTGGAAAGGGAGAATGCTACTGTTTGGAAGGCTGTCACGTTAGCCTTAAAGTCAAAAGGCCTTCCGACCTCCCGCTGGCAGGAAGTCCTCCCAGACGTGCTCCACTCCATAAGGTCTCTGTTATGTACAGCCACTAACGCTACCCCTCACGAAAAGATGTTCGTTTTCCCCCGGAAATCCACCTCGGGCATATCTCTACCCGCGTGGCTGACGTCTCCGGGGACAGTACTATTGCGGAAGCACGTGAGAGGCCATAAAACGGACCCCCTTGTGGAAAAGGTACAGCTCCTCCATGCAAACCCTCAGTACGCCTATATCGAATACTCTGACGGGCGAGAGGACACTGTTTCCATAAAAGACCTCGCTCCCTCGGGGAGCGGAGAGAACGATGAGAGACTACCCGAGGAAGACCTACACCAAAAAGAGACAGGACGCCCAGAGGTATCAATACCCAACTTTAACCTGGAGGACACTGCAGATAACCTGGAAGACACTGCGGAGGCCCGGACAGCGGAGGAACCAGAATCCACTCCCCTAGAGGCACCCCAACCGGCTTTGCGCCGATCACTGAGAACCGCAAAACCTCCTGACAGACTCACTTATACCAACTTTTAAGAAACATCACCCCGATGGACTAAATCTAAAGAAGGGGTGAATGTAATGAAATGTGTTTGTCTTGCCTGTATTCGTTTTGCACTCATGTATACTACCCTCCCCCACACTGTGTATAGTTTCACTTCCTCTTTCCTGACTAACCTGTATGACTCATTCCTGTGAGCCAGTCGGTGTGTTGAGATGTTAGCTCTGATCTTAGTGATTAAAAGCCAACTTGTTTAAGTTAATAACTTCTAGTTTTGTGGTTATTGAAGGCACATCAAGAACCAAAGCGCCAATAGCCTTTCTTTTATCTTTACAGTTGCTGACTGTGTATTTCCAGCATTTAATCTTTTTTATTTTAGTAACAACCATGTTTCTCAGCAAGACTTCCTGATGGAGGGGACAGACTGAGAGATGAAAAAGGACAGAGAGTGATATAATAAAGGCTTCCATGGAGAGGGACCACTTCTGCTCGTAAACCAGTGATCTCTGCTGGAAGTGAGCTTGTTGGCAAGGAATCAAGGCGTTCAGCAGGGAAGACAACTGGTGAGATAAGTCGCTGCAGGAATTGTACATGTGCAGAAACGTGCAGAAAAAAGATTTCATAAATATTCGTAGTAACTAAATTAAGAAAAATTGTACAACTTTAACCTGTTTTCTAAACCTATACACAAAGATATTGCACCTTTATTACATTTTACAAAACAGTGGTATTGACCAGGATTCTTATCTTGAAGTGCCAGGCACACTTATGTAAAGCGATTCCTACAACCATAAATTGCCCTTTTCTCAGTCTTGCTGAAGTAGCCAGGATTCATCTTGAAATAATTTATGAGATGATCATTCTGGAATGCAGATTGACATGAATGAGTCTGGACAACTTTTTAAGATTCATTTTATGAGTGTTTAGAAAGTAAATCAAGTTTTGAAGTATCTTAATTTAAACATCCTAATCAAAACAATCTTTCTTCTGTATTAATTTCTACAAGAAACCATATGGGCATGTGTCATAGCTAATTCATAAATTATTGCCTTCAACAGTAACTTGAAAATGATCAAATATTCATTAGATATAATGAGTAATAAGTAGGTGGCAGTGACAAATGACACTTCACCAATATGACAATGGGGAATTCATCCACATAACAATAAAGCAGGAAGACTTTGTTTACGTACCATGGATACATCAGTAACTTGGATTGTCAGCAAAACATTTTTATTGCAGGAATGTGCTGAGTTTGTTAAAGTTATATAAAACTTTCAAAGGAGCAATGTTGTTTATTTTTATAAAATAAAATCAACTTACTCTTCTGCTTTCAGAGGATAGTTTTCAAGATTGTGTTTATTTGCCCTTTATTTTGTATGTTATTGTACCCTAAGTTCAGGGAATTTGGCTGCTTCTTCAGTCACCCTGGGTAAGATACAGTGATAACCACTTTGGTGAGAAGTTCATGCAGGTGCAGTAACCGGACAAGTAATGGAGCCTTTGTAATCATTCTACTCACACATGGGAACATCTATAATTAATCTGGGTTAGGTACAATGACAAATATGCTATTGAGTGAAGTAAATTGGTGGAAGCAGCTTCAATAGTAACTTTCAAAATATATATACTTGAAGAGGAAAATATTGCAAGGCTATGAGGAAAGAGCAGGGGAGTGGGACTACAGGAAATTCTCGTTTAAACGGCACCTAAATATCCAGAATTCTCTATTAACCGGCAAAATTCTCACTCCGAAAACAACACCTCAATAACCGGCAATGTTGCCAAGTCCGAGTCCGAGTCTCCCGCAGTGGCCGAGTTAGTCAGAGGGGGTAGTTCTCCAAACTGCCACTACTCAGCTTCTTGGCGCTGTCGGAAGTCGGAACACCTCAATAACAGGAGTCTGACTCTCCCGCGCTGCCGGTAGTCTCTTCTGATCCGCCATTTTACAGGGGTACTGTGTGTCTCCCACGCTGCTGGTAGTCATTGCATTGCATTACCCTCAACTGGCAGTACTGTACTTAATCAAGCACCTTCCACCATCCATTCACCACAACATTCTGTAGGTGAGTACCCAATTACTGTATACTGCACATTTCTTGATTTTTTTATTTTTCTTTGTTAAAAATAGCCTCGGTAGATAATCCTCTCCGTCATCCGGAATTTTTGATTAACCGGCAACACGGCGGTCCCGTCGGTTCCGGATACCAAAGAGTTTCCTGTAATTGGCTGGCTCTTTCAAAGATCCAGCGCAGGCACGATGGGCCGAATGGCTTCCTTCTGTGCTGTAAGATTCTATGATTCTATTCTATGATTCTATATAGTCGTCCTGCATGGGACACAGTGTTGAGATACTGTTGTGAGCCTGTGTCACCTTCGTGGTTTAGGAACAGTGACAGATGTAGTGTAGAAAGCTTCTGCAGTTATTCTGATGCAGACCAAGGGGTAGAAATTGGAACTCGGTGTGCCCGGTTTGCATGCGTAAAATAGTACAACGAGGCGCAATTTCAGGGACCAGCTACCTGCGCCCCACGGACACCTGAAAAACAACCCGATCCGAAATTGGGTCGGGCCATTTTTCAGGCATCCCTGATGGCTGCCTAAAATAGGCGTTAGGTTCCTTAAATATATAAATAAAAGGGGCTTAACGCCTGTTTTAGGTCCCCTCGATCGTGCTGGGCCTGCCCTGCTCAGGATTCTTAAGCAAGACCCTCATTCATAAAGTGCAACTCACAGAAATCACAGAAATCACAGAAACCCCACAGTGCAGATAGAGGCCATTTCAGCCCATCGAGCCTGCACCGACACATATCCCACCCGATCCCCGTAACCCCACGTATTTAATCCCCCTAACACTAAGGGTCAATTTATCATAGCCAATCAACCTAACCCGCACATCTTTGGACTGTGGGAGGAAACCGGAGCACCCGGAGAAAACCCACGCAAACACGGGGAGAATGTGCAAACTCCACACAGACAGTCGCCCGAGGCCGGATTCGAACCCGGGTCCCTGGCGCTGTGAGGCAACAGTGCTAACCACTATGCCACCGTGCTGCTCCATTCACAAAAAAGCAAGACCTTTTCAACACAAAAATATACACCTCCATTTTCTTTTTCCTCCTTTCCCCTTCATCCTACCCCCTCTTTTCTAGTCCTACTTCCTTGTCTTCCTCATCCTACTGCCTATTTTTCCCCACTCATTTTCGCCTTCATCTTACTCATCCTTGGCCCCTCAGCCTCTTCCCCTTTTACCTTTTTCCCCTCATCCTCCTCCGTTCTTTTTCATACCAGCCTCCCTACCCCAAACTCTGCAAACTTGGAAGCCTCAGCTCTAAAAAAAAAATGCCCAAGCCAGGAAGGTTGATAAAGGCTTCTTCCTGATTGGTCAAAATTGACCAATTAGAAAGCAGGCAGGTGTGATAGCTTTAAAAGGGGGGAGGGGAGGGGGTGGATTTTTGACTTCCCCCGAAATGGATGTGGTCAATGAAGCAGCTGCTCCTTCCACCCGAAACTAGCATCAGGAGGCACAAACCATTTTCAGATTTGGGCCTCATTTGAACGTAGCCAGCAAGCTGCGGGCACCAAACAAGCACTATTGTTGCAGCTTGCCAGCTGTGGGTAGGCAGGAAATCGGCCGGCTCCTGCACTGAACCGGCTGGTGCAGCCACCAGGGGCCCTTTGAGAACCGCTGGTACGGCCACCTGCTGCCTCGTACAAAATGGGCGAATCATGCGCAACGCACACTCGCCGCGTGCCCATGGGTACCTCAAAATGGCAATTGGGGTCTTTCAGTGGCGTAGGACCCCGACCTGCTTATTTAAACAGCCTCCTGCCCAAAACAGGTGGGCATGCTGTCAGTCCATTTACAGACCCGCCTGAAAATTCCATCACGAGGCCAAGGTGCCCACCCCTCAATTTTTAACTGAACATCATCCCCAAGGCTTTCAAAAAATTCCAATTTTTTTTTTCCCTCTCCCTCTCCTGCTGGTGGGGTACAGGTCCTTAGGTACCTCACCTATTCTTTATATATGAATGTAGATGGTGGGCGCCAGCAGATTATTCAACCACAGAGGCATCACAGCCAAGCCGAACATCCACACACATGCACCTTCCAGTAGAGGTCACTGTAGGGCGATCAGCAGTGGGAATCCTGGCTGATATATAGCGTCTGTGCTACTTCAATGGGCCTCAAACTTCACCACTACTAACTTCTTTACCAATTGCATTCACTGATACAATAGTCTTTCCACATGTGTACGTTCTATAAGGCACACTTACCTCTACAAGCTCTAAGAAACCTTTGGGAAAGTTGAACATTACTATCTGCACTATGGCAAGGTCTGTAATGCTTGTGTTATATTTTAGTGCAAAGTCCAAGCACATTTGTAAGTTGTTTTTACTTTTGTACCTTTGCAGCTAATGGGTTTTGCCAATAAAATAACCTTTCAATATGGAGAGCAGTCACTTGGGTGGAGTACCAGAGTGCTACATTGTGTTATGGAACTGTTCCTCAGCTGGAGCCAACAGCTTCAGGAGAGAACACAAGAGAAGATTTGGTAAAAAGAAAAAGGGGGCGGAAGATCTACCTCAGGCGATGCAATTGCAATGTGGTTGTGGCAGTCGAGTCGCAGTTTGGCCAGAACTGGGTTTCTTCCTCATTTTAACTGCCCATGAAACCCTGAATTCTTCTTCTGCCCTGCCTATATCCTGGCAGTAGTTTGGGGCTATTCCTGGGCTTCCTTGAGAATACTGCCTGAAGCGTCTGTGATAGACCCAGCGTCTGCGGAGAGGTAGTAGGCATAGATCAAGTTCTGGCCTGAGTGAAGGCGCAAAAGGGAGCAGTACAACAGTAATCAGAGGGAATAAAAACAGAAAATGCTGGAGATAACTCAGCAGGTCAGGCAGCATCTGTGAAGAGAGAAACAGAGTTAACGTTTCAGGTCGATGACCCTTCGTCAGAACTGGAAAAAAGCAGGAAATGGAACAGATTTTTAAGCAAGTGTAGAGGCTGGGAAAGGGGGGAGGGGATGAAAGGACAAAAGAGAAGGCCTGTGATAGGATAGAAGGCGGAAGAGGTTGAGAGACATTAAGAGATATTCAAGGTGAGAGGAGATGGTAATTGTTATGTTCATTAATAAATAGACATTCTTATTATGAACACAGCTAGCTTTTGCTAGTTACTTTATTGAGCACATGTGGACTTGTACAGCATCTTGTAGAGGCTTCCATCTTGACTGCTGCCTTGTGGGTAGCCTAGCCTCATGGGTAATGTAGTCTTAATATATATATATAGCTGGGTAGTGTAGTCTTATACATACAGCTATATACAGCTCTACGGCTCCACCTAGTGTCCACTATAGAATGACATGTTATTGATCACTACAGTAATGGGACAGGTTAAGAAACAAAGGATGGCTCTAGATGAAGTGTAAATTGCACTGGCAGAATGAAGGACAGCTGCCATGTGGGAGGGAAGAAAAAAAGACACAGACAAAAGATGTGGATAAAACATATATATATATGATGGGGGCCGAGGTTATGGTCTGAAATTGTTGAACTCTATGCTGAGTCCAGAAGGCTGTAAAGTGTCTAATCGAAAGATGAGGTAATCAGAGGGATATGGGACCAGATCAGCAGCAGGGCAGGCTGACAGGTGGAAAGAAAAGGCTTGCATTTATAATGCGTCTTTTACAGCCTCGGGATGTTCCAAAGCACTTTACAGCCAATTAAATACTTTTGAAGTGTTGTAATGTAGGAAACACAGCAGCCAATCTGCACACAGCAAGGTTCCACAAACAACAATGTGATAATGACCAGATAATTCTGTTTTAGTGATGTTGCTTGAGATATAAATATTGACCAGCATACCGGGAAGACCTCCCCTGCTCTTCAGAATAGTGCCATGGAATCATTTACGTCCACCTGAGAGGACTAACGTCTCATCCGAAAGACGGCACCTCCGACAGTGCAGCACTCCCTCAGCACTGTACTGGAGCGTCAGCCTAGATTATGGGCTCAGTTCCCTGGAGTGGAAATCCCATCCCACTGAACTTCTGGGGACATAGCCACCCAGCAAGAGTCCACAGGGCTCGGGTGGATGCTGGAGAAACAGATATGGAGAGAGAAACTGTGTGAGAAAGAAAAGGGATAGAACATACCACCCAGAAGGAGAGAAAGACAAACATAAACATAGCGAGAAAGGGAGAAAAAAATGACAAACTATGCGAGACATAACATGGAAGTTTCCAGCTGGTGCTAAAACAGCTGACCATACAGTCAGCAAGTGCTTAGCTCACTGGCACTGTTTAAAATGATCATTTAGATTCAATTGCCAGTAAGTGGAGCACCTGCTGTTCCATTCGGAAACTTCCTTCACTCTGAGGCCAGCTGAGAGATGCAGAATATCATACTGCTGATTAAAGTTTCATGGTATTATGAAGCTCCTGTCATTATAAAACAGCAACGTCTCTGACATCCCATGTACAATAGCTAGCACTGTAAAAAAAAAAATAGTCGGAGAGCATGACTGAAATGAATAGGAGGAAATTCAGGCTGGTTCCTTTATAGGTGTGAGCCCCAGACCCAGCCAATTTTCAGAAATTTACTCCACTTCGGCGATCCAGTGGACCCAATCACAGACCAGGAAATGTTTCCCTAGCTTCTTTAGTATGGGGGACGGGAAAGAGATATCGTGGACACCTTGACACCATTTTCCCAGTTCAATTCTCACTTACCAAAGGCTCTACTCTATATTTCCTATTTAAAATCGACTTTTTCACCCCTCTGATTCCAGTGGACAACCTCCAGCCGTGTGCCCACTGATGCCCTGTCCTCAAACAGCTCCTGGACCCACTCCCTCTCCACAACCGTCCCCAAACCTGGACACTGGCTCGTGGATGCTCCAAGCTGACTCCACCCTGTCGACAAGCCAACTTCTGCCCACCACTTTGGACTCTTTCATATCATCTCTACTGTGCCCTCAAATTATAACCAGGACATTTCCCTCAATCTCTGCCATGCCTATGTAACCAAAATTTCCTGTGTGTATTCGTGTGCCATTTTGGCTACCACTCTGGACCTGAGCAAATTACTTTTACCTGCCTTTGCTTTCTTCTCTTAGCACCTCTCGGGCCCTTCGCTCCTGTCTCCTCCCCTTCCCGTCACCTCATCATGTCACCTTTCTTTTCTCCCCTCACTGGTAGTATGCTGCCCCATCCCTATTTTAAACTATCACTCGAATCCCCCTATAAGTTGCCCACAGCTATTCTCTGTCTCCCTTAACATTCTGTTGTAGCCTCCTTGCAAGCCAATCTTGGATGAAGGAATAGAGTGTTGTATATCAAAGTTTGCAGATGATACTAAGTTAGGACATGAGAGCAGGTTACAAAGGGACTTAAGAGTGAGTTGACAAAACTATAGCAGATGGTGTTCAATGTGAGGTCATCCACATTGGATCCAAGAAAGACAAATCAGAATATTTTGTTAATGGTGACAGACTCGTTGGACTGGAAACACACTACAGTAATCAAGAAAGTTTTCCGTTACATATTTCAGGAATTCCTCCCCCTCTTTGCCCCTTACACTGTTATTTTCCCAGTCTATATTAGGATAATTAAAGTCCCCCATTATCATTACACACCCAGCAGTGTAATAGCTCCTCTATTGTTCCTTAATTCTAGCCAAATAGACCCTGTCTTTGAACCCTCAAGTTTATTATCCCTTTCTAGTGCTACAACTGTATATTTGATTAATACAGCGACTTCCTTCCTTTTTTTCCTTCCCTATCTTTCCTGAATACATTGTAGCCAGGAATACTAAAATAACAACAGAAAATGCTGGAAATATTCAGCAGGCCAGGCAGCATCCGTGGAGAGAGAAACAGAGTTAACGTTTCAGAATTTGTTCTGATGAAGGGTCCCAGACCTGAAACGTTAACTCTGTTTCTCTCTCCACGGATGCTGCCTGGCCTGCTGAGTATTTCCAGCATTTTCTGTTGTTATTTCAGATTTCCAGCATCCGCAGTATTTTGCTATTATAGCCAGGAATACTAAGTGTCCATTCCTCCCCTTGTTTGAGCCAGGTCTCTGTTATTCCCACTTTATCATAATCCCATGTGGTTACTTGTGCCTGCAGTTCACCAACCTTATTTACCACACTCCATGCACATGGGTGGAAAAATTCAGTTGGTTGCGCCTCCCGTTAGCGCCTTAAGAGGGCGCTAACGGGACGCAAACCAACTAGCGCCCAGGCGCGGCACTGCCCACGCCTCCCGCAAAATTCAGCGGGAGGTTGTGGTGGCGCTAACCGGTAGCACCCTGTGGCGCTGCGCCGCTGGCGATGACGTCATTGGCGTGCGCAGCGCCCCGCTCACGCCCCGGCCACGATCTTCGGGAGCGCCCCCTGACTTACCGCTGGACGCTATGTCCGACAGGGTCAGGGGGGCGTACCTGCGGCCGGGGAGGCGCAATTTAAAGGCGAGGTGCGGGGCGGCCATTTTTGTTGCTGGCCGCCTGCCAGCACCTGCCTGCGCTCTCGTCCCAGACCTCCTGAAACGCGCCCCCCCTCCCCCCCACGGAGTGCTGGCTGCGCTCCAAGAGCCCGGCACTTCTCTTGAGTGCCGGGCTCTTTTGCCTGCACTCCCGATCCCCGGGGGCCCAGCTGGGCCCCAGGTCGCGCTGCACAAGGCCTCTCCCCTTTAAGAAGGGGAGGAATGCCTGCAATACCGCAGCACAACGTGCCGCAGCGTGTGGCGCTGTGGCACATAACGCCGCAATATTGACTCGCAGCGCCCCAAGAGGGATGCAGGGCGCTTCCAGTAGCGCCCCGCTTCCCCCTTGGGGCGCAACCACTCAAGTTCCAGTGCGGGGGCGCTAATTTTTCTGGGGCGACAAAAGCAGCGCCAATTGGGGCGCTACTCAATTTTTAGCCCATGCACTCTAAACCCATCTTAGTCTGCCTTGCAATTCCACCGCCCCCCCCCCATCTGATCCCTCCTATTTCTGAATTACTCTTTATTCTAATGCTGTTTGTCTCTCTGTGCACCTTGTATCTCCTCTCTAATTGCTTCATCCTGGTGCTCCTCTCCCTTCCAAATTAGTTTAAACCCTCACCCACAGCACGAGTTAACCTCCCTGTGAGGACATTGGTCCCAGCCCTGTTGAGGTGCAACCCGTCCATCTTGTACAGGTCCCTCCTGCTTCAGAACTGGTCCCAAAGCCTCAGGAATCTGAAGCCCTCCCTCCTGCACCATTTCTCCTGATATTGGATCAGGCACCTCCACAGGTGTCCAGGGCAGTTCTGGAATCATTTAACAGCCTCATTATCATATTTCAATAAGGGTCCTACGCTCGTTGAAATTGGTCTGCCACAGTGCCTGATTCGCCGCGTGATAAACCCGCACAGCAACCCAGGGTACCTACAGGCAGCAAGGATCCTTCAGCAGTACAAGTTAGAGGGCTCATCCACTACATACAAGTTAGTTGCTGGTTTGTTCTTTTAGGCTCTTGGTAAATTTCTGACGTTTACTTGCCTATTTTCTTTCTTGTACGACTGATTTCTGCCTTCTGCTGTTTTTGCTGCTGCTGGATTGCTTTTGTCAGCCTTCAAAACAGTTTTACTGCAGTCATGGGCAGTCTGGTAGGTCTGCCTTTGGGACTGGAGGACGAGGGGGAGCAGCTAAGACAACAGGAGAGAGCAGGAGCGGCTGGGAGAAGAGGAGGAGGTGGTCACGGTGTAGGAGACCACACCCACAACAAATCATCTATATCATCTTCACTGAGAAGCAATGTCTCAAACAGCTTCACTTCGCCAAGGAGGCTGTCACTGAGCTATGTCACCTGCTGCAGTCACAACTCAAGCCTTGAACTAGGGCCTGGGCAGCACTGCCTGTGGCTGTCGAGGTCACTGTGGCCCTTAACTCTTTTGCCACGTGATCATTCCAGGCCGCAGCAGGTGACATCAATGTTATCTCCCAGTTTGCCGTCCACCGTTGTATCTGGGATGTCACCTAGGCTCCCTAGGGCAGAATGAACATGTACATTATTTTCCCAATGGACAGAGCGAAGCAGGACAAGAGAGCATTAGGCTTCACCTGCAGGCTTCCCCAGGGTGCAAGTTGCCATAGACTACACACACATTGCCTTTCATGCTCCTCATCACCAGCCTGGCATATTCCTAACTAGAAAGGGATTCCACTCCCACAATCTTCCCTGTGCTTTGTTTGTGACCACAGGCAGCGCTTCATGCCGGTCTGTGCCCGGTTTCCTGGCTGCAGTCTTGACTCTTTCATCCTGTGTCAGACCTCTTTATTCCAAACAGGCCGTCAGGTTTACAGGCTGGCTACTGGGTGACAAGGGCAATCCCCTTCAGACTTGGCTCATGACTCCTGTCCGAAACCCGTGCGCAGCTGCAGAGCTGGCCTACAACAAGAGCCACGCCGCCACCAGAAATGTCACAGAGCAAACAGTCAGCATACTCAAGCAATGCTTCCACTGCCTGGACTGTTCTGGAGGAGCTTTGCTGTATACCCCTGAGCGTGTATCCAGATTTGTGATCATCTGTTGCATGCTCCGTAACTTTACGATAATGAGGGACCAGCTCTTACCACCACCTGGGTACCAAGGAGTGCAGGAGGAGGAGGAGCAGGAGCAACACCAACCACCAGTGTCCTGAACTTCCAGAGCTCTGAGAGCAGCTCATCAAAGATTGTTTCACGTGAACCATCCCCCCCATCCTCAATACACCAACAGTCCCACAATCTGTACCACCATCGTCCTCACTGCCACCATCCGATTGCCTTCCTTCAGTCCGGCCTCATGGGCCTTGTCCTCAATTCACTGCAAATATTAACAGCAACACGAAATCCAGAACAAAATTATCGAACAACTTAATTTCACCTGTGTGTAACATTTGCATATTGAATTATCATTGGCCCGCAGGCATCTTATAGTCACATGTGATCACATGCTGAGTTGTCATTGGCCTGTAGGCATCTGTAAGGGGTCCTAACTCCATCTTGTCCCCACTGTGCTGTATGATTGAGATCACAGACCTGATGCTTCATAAAAGAGTTTAAACTGTAATACTCCGTTGTCCTGCAATTTATTATTTTTGTACAAAGTATGCAAAACAAGACATGGTGTCAGAACAGGGATTTGAAATGGACATCGTTGGAGCTCCCTTACCTCGAATGAATTGGGAATCTTTGAATTTACCTGTAGAATGGCACAAGTTCAAGCAACACGTAGAGTTGATGTTTTCGGGTCCACTGAAAAGCAAAGGGGAGGAAGAAAGATGCAGCTACCTACTCCTGTGGATCGGAGAAAAAGGGAGAGACATTTTTAACACATGGTCTCTCACCGCGGATGAAGCAAAGGTACTGAAAAGTTATTTTGACCGTTTTGAATCATATGTGATACCCAAGACAAATACGATATTCGCTAGGTACAAGTTTCAGGAGAAAGTACAAGGAGCTAGTGAGTCGTTTGAACAGTTCGTGACTGAGTTAAAACTACTGGTAAAAGACTGTGAATATGCAGAAGATAAAGATGAGATGGTCAGAGACCGCATCGTGTTTGGAATACATTCAGCTAGCACGGTGGCATAGTGGTTAGCACTGTTGCCTCACAGCGCCAGGGACCCGGGTTCGAATCCAGCCTCGGGTGACTGTCTGTGTGGAGTTTGCACATTCTCCCCGTGTTTGCGTGGGTTTCCTCCGGGTGCTCCGGTTTCCTCCCACAGTCCAAAGATGTGTGGGTTAGGTTGATTGGCTATGATAAATTGACCCTTAGTGTTAGGGGGATTAAAATATGTGGGGTTACGGGGATAGGGTGGGATATGTGTTGGTGTAGGGGTTACGGGGATCGGGTGGGATATGTGTCGGTGCAGGCTCGATGGGCCGAAATGGCCTCTATCTGCACTGTGGGGTTTCTGTGATTCTGTGATTCTGTGTAAAGTAAGAGAGAAACTTTTGAATGTTGGATCCGGGCTAACGCTGGACAAAGCTATGGACATAGCTAGATCGCACGAGATAGCCCAAGCACAGTTGAAAACCATAACCGGCACCATGAACAGCTCGTGTGAACAGACAGTGCACGCAGTTAATAGACACACACCAAAGAACACTGCCCAGAGAGCGTGTTTCAGAGTTCTAAAAATGGGCGACACAGACATAAAACGCTTCAAAAACTGTGGATATTGTGGAAACAAGATGCATGGAGAAGAGGAGCAATGCCCTGCCAAAGGAAGGCAATGTGCTAAATGTGGTAAACGGAACCACTTTGCTAAAGTTTGCAGGACTGTTTTCGGAATAGCAGTGCACACAGTGAGTGACAGCCAAATGCCAGATAGAGAGCCAAATGCAGAGGAACTGTTTATTGATTCTGTGTCACAGAAAAAACAGACTTCAGAGACTGAGCAAGCCTATGCAGATATTGAGATAGGAAAACAGGGCACAGAGCTTAGGTTTAAACTAGACACTGGATCTCAGGTTAATGTAATTCCCCTGAGTGAGTATCACAGCTTGAAGGATGAGTGTGAGCTACATCCCACCTCACGCAGACTGACCAGCTATGGGGGTGAGCAGCTCATTGTAAAAGGCACATGCGTGATGAAATGCAAGTACAAAGAAAGCGACATGATGTTAGACTTTTACATTGTTGACACTCGAGCACCTCCAGTGCTAGGTCTAAAGGCATGTTTAGACATGCACCTCGTCAAGCTAGTGCTATCATTGACAGCTGTTGATGAGCTGCAGACTTCGCTCAATCCTTCCAAGCACCAACCAGCAGCTGCAGCCAGAGGTCGTCAGCTGCAAGCAAGTGCATGCAAAACGTGTACAGAGACAGCAACACCAAAAGAGATACTATGACAGGTCAGCTAGACTACTGCTGCTGTTGCACAATGGAGAACCCGTCAGAATCCAGGAGCAAGACTACTGGAAGCCAGCAGTTGTCATCCAGCCAGCTGACACTGAGCGATCGTATCACGTCCGCACCCCAGAAGGACAGGTGTACTGTTGCAATTGCAGGCACCTCCTGAACACCAAGGAACAACATCGTCATTCCGACGAGAGGATCAGTTCAACAGAGTGTGATGAACAGAGCAATACACAAAACACATCATACTTACCTGAACCAAAACCTGAACCTGAATTGTTGACCGATTCAGGAGCATGCTCAGTTCCATACCACACAAAGTCGGGACGAGAGGTCAAGCCTAGAGTTATCCTTGACTTGTCAACTGTCAAAGGGTGTAGGCGGATCGCTGCCCTAAAAAAAAAACTGTACATCATTATTGAAACGTTGAGATGTTTTCAGTGCTAATTAAATGCTGAGTTTACTTATATGTTTAAGCTACCGAGAACATTATGTAGAAGAAAGGTTTAAAAGTAATGCATAACATTTTTCTTTTAAAAGAAAGGGGATGTAACATTTGCATATTGAATTATCATTGGCCCGCAGGCATCTGTAAGGAATACCTATTATATTCACATGTGATCACATGCTGAGTTGTCATTGGCCTGTAGGCATCTGTAAGGGGTCCTAACTCCATCTTGTCCCCACTGTGCTGTATGATTGAGATCACAGACCTGATGCTTCATAAAAGAGTTTAAACTGTAATACTCCGTTGTCCTGCAATTTATTATTTTTGTGCAAAGTGTGCAAAACAAGACACTGTGTATAATATTTAACAGGAATAATTAAGAATCACCCTTGTGAATCACCTACCTTGCAGCCATTTCCTGGGAGCTAAACTCCTGGAATTGTCCTCCTCAGCAACCCCTTCTCACTGGCGGCAGAGGTGTGGCCTGGAGGTTTTTCTGCCCTCGGGGGGGTGGGGGGGGGGGCGCGGGAAGAGGATCTCACTACTCTTGTCCGCTGCCTGGCTCAAGGCCTGCTACATTCCAGCAGAGAACCTGGGCACCCTGTCTGGACCTCTATCAGCCATTTCCCCACTTGTAAAATTTCCCTGCTGTCTGTAGGCTGAATGTTCTTTTATACTTCATGAGTTCTTGAAGACCAGATTCTAAAAGACAAAGCACTTAAATCATTTGATTGATCGAGCAATTTATGAAAGTTAAAATCCTATTAATTCATTGCAAGCCTTAATGCACTTGTCCTGATCCTTATGTCAGAGAAGCATCAATCACTGAGCTAGTGAGTAACATTGTCGAGCTCTGTTCTTACCAGAGTCGGAGCTTTTCAGTTTTACCAGCAGCTGCTTTATGTTGGTATCTCAAATTGGTCAACTTACGCTCATGTTTGGTCATTTTATTCATTTTTTTTACTTCAAGGAAAAGATTTTTGGGATTGAATTATGTTTAAGGGTTGTGTTTTAAAACAAAACTAATTTGCATCGGTTTGAAAAGAAAGCCCACAGTTTGCAGACATTGAACTCGTGAATTGAACCCAGGCTGGTTGGTATGTGGAATTCACAACTGTTACAATGAGAGCCAATTGTCTCAGACCAGGATGCTCCTCATTCATCTTGATGCGCCTCATTCATCTTGAAAAAGAGTAGATCTCCTCTTTAAACTCGCACCCAAATGGGGGAGGAGAGTGCACTGGTTTTATTGACAGACCTACTATCAAAGTGCTATAGAGAGGAAGTCTGTGTCTCAGCCCTCTCCCAGCTGGGAACACACAAAGAGACCCATAGACAGGTTACCTTTGAACAGATAAAAGCAAAATACTGAAAACATTTGAAATGAAAACAGAAAATGCTGGAAACACTCAGCAGGTCAGGCAGCATCAGTGGAGAGAGAAACAGAGCTAACGTTTCAGGTCGATGACCTTTCATCAGAACCTTTCAGCTTTTGAAGGGAGCTGAGTTCAAAACACAGCCCTTGACCTGCAACAAGAGGCTCAATAAAAATGAAGGAGGCCAGCTTTTGCAGTGAGAAGTTGTCTGAAAGCAACATAATGGCCCAGATATTTACGTCAGAATGGTGAGGTCCGAGGCTCCCTAGATATTGGGCCTTAGGTTCATTATAAAGGAGCCGGTGCAGCTTAACAACCGGTGAAGACTAGTGAAAACTTGGGCTGCTGTGACACTAGCGGTGCTCAGTTCAGGATCAGGTTGGTGATGGGGAGCGAGGCTACGCGGGGCCAAGGGTCTGGAGAATTGGTGGGGTGAGACATTTCAGTGCTGGGACTCCAGGAATCACAAGGTAAGGCACAGCCGGGGGTCTGGGGATCAGGCGTGCAGCAATGGGGGTTCGGAGTGAGGCAATATGGGCATGGGTCGGGTGTCCGGGGATCAGGGGCCAGGCAATGCGGGGCGGGGGATCGGGGCCAGAGTCGGAGATCTGGTGATGGGGAGAGGAAGGAGCTGGGGTCGGGAGGAGCAGCGGTGCTTACATTCAGGTAAATTACTTACCTTCTTTGTTGCAGGCAATCCCTAGGGCTGGTTTCCCTGAGTGTAACCCGCGATGCTGCCTCAGGGCAAAACAGTCTCGGAGAAAGGACCCCACACAGGCTTTAGGCCCCCTATTTGTGGCGGATGGTGCACTTTCAGCTGGAATAGTGCATGTGCTTCCTGCCCACCATTCTAAGAACATAGTAGACCACTTACCGCTTGAAAAACGGGTGCAACACAGCCCAATGTCTAGGCCAATGCCCCAGAACAAGCAAGTCAGTGCATGAAAAGGACAGGACATGTGATTTATTATTTCGTCTCATGTTTTTAAGGAGAGTAATGAGATTGAGTTAAGGGGAATTGTTTCGACTTTTACTCTGTATTTTTACTTGCTGTCTATGAAAGAAAGCAACTTAACGATTCACAATAACAACAGAAAATGTTGGAAAAACTCAGCAGGCCAGGCAACATCCGTGGAGAGAAAATAGAGTCAACGTTTCGGGTCAAACCCTTTGTCAAGACTGGAAAAGCAGAAGAAATGAAATAGATTAAGAGGCCAGGCTGGGAGAGAACAAAAGAGAAGTGAAGAGACATTAAGAGGTATTCAAAACGAGCCGAGATGGTGATAGGACTGGTGGAGACAAAAGACGGCTCTAGATTAGGTGTGAAATGCACTGGCAGAATGGGTTAACGATTCATATCTAGTCTCATTTTACCAAATGTTTTAGACCGCCTTTGAAAAGATTGGAGAAATGTATGTAAATGCATGCAAAAGTCACGTTATCCAGTCCAAATCACAAGGGCTATTGCTACGCCCCTGGGTAACACTACCGCACAGTTAGATATTGAGCAGTACGGACACACCCTGAACATATAGTAATAGAAACATAGAAACATAGAAGATAGGAGCAGGAGTAGGCCATTCGGCCCCTCGAGCCTGCTCCGCCATTCAATGAGATCATGGCTGATCATCCAAATTCAGTACCCTGTCCCTGCCTTCTCCCCATATCCCTTGATTCCTTTAGCCTCAAGAAATATATCCAACTCTTTCTTGAATGTATTTAATGAACTGGCCTCCACCGCCCTCTGTGGCAGAGAATTCCACAGGTCACTCAGACATACACTCAGACCACTTACAGGAGTGACCATCGTTGTACCCCCAGGCAATACATTAAGGTAAGACGTTAAAGTTCTTGCATGTTCCTTCTTTTCGATTAAAATATACAGTGCACAGATAAGCCTTGGTCACTTCCAAAGAAACACTCCTGAATTAGGATGCAGATAGTGACACCGCTATTCCCAGTCAGAATGGAGATGATTGAGTAGTTGCCCTGTCTATCTCACCTGCGGTAAGTGACTGGGACTGTATTATGTAACTATCCTCCACTGTAGGCCTGTATTCTCTTGAATTCTGAAGAATGAGAGGGCATCTCATTGAAGCATACAAAATTATTACAGGGCTTGATAGGGTGGATGCTGGGAGAATGTTTCCCTTGACTGGGGAGTCTAGAACCAGGGGCCACAGCCTCAGGATAAAGGGTAGGCCATTCAGGACTGAGATGAGAAGAAATTTCTTCACACAGAGGGTGGTGAATCTTTGGAATTCTCTACCCCAGAGGGCTGTGGAGGCTCAGTCACTGGGTATATTCAAAACAGAAGTTGATAGATTTCTGACGAGTAAGGGCATCAAGGAATATAGCAATAGGGCCGGTGAATGGAGTTGAGGCAGAAGATCAGCCATGATCTCATTGAATGACGGAGCAGGCTCGAAGGGCCGAATGGCCTACTCCTGCTCCTATTTCTTATGTTCTTATGTTCACTGCATTTTGCTGGAGAAATCACCCTGCTTTTATCGGGAGAAGTCGCGGAGTTCTGTTTGCTGCAGTTTGTAGAGACTCAGTTCAAATAGACGCTGTAAATAGACTTTGTTTGCTTTGCTGTTTGCTGATTAAATGCTGTAAGTCCTGTCGTAAATCCCACCCTGCCTCCAACTCATTGAATGACACAGTGGTGTCACTCCGCCTGAAGTATCAGAGCTGCGACCCTCCCCTTTGTGTCATAATAAAAGCAAAAGAAAATGATGAACTGGAGGTGTCCAGTGACAAATCAATGGTAAGTCCCCATTCCTTGTCTTCAAATGAAGGCCTAAGGCCTAAAACCTCAAAAGGGGTGGAACATGATTCTGTATATGGGTTCAGCTCCATATTCAAAATCACAATGAGATTAATGTAAAATAACACATCTGGATATGAGTACAGGAGCATGGATGTCTTGCTGCAGTTGTACAGGGCCTTGGTGAGACCACACCTTGAGTATTGTGTGTAGTTTTGGTCGCCTTATCTGAGGAAGGATGTTCTTGCCATGGAGGGAGTGCAGCGAAGATTCACCAGACTGATACCTGGGATGGCAGGAATGACGTATGAGGAGAGATTGGGTCGATTGGGCTTGTATTCGCTGGAGTTTAGAAGAATGAGAGGGGATCTCATTGAAACTTATAAAATTCTAACAGGACTATCTAGACAGACTAGATGCAGGAAGGATGCTCCCGATGGCGGGGGAGTCCAGAACCAGGGGTCACAGTCTAAAGATAAGGGGTAAGCCATTTAGGACAGAGATGAAGAGGAATTTCTTCACCCAGAGAGTGGTGAACCTGTGGAATTCTCTACCACAGAAGGCAGTAGAGGCCAATTCATTAAATATATTCAAGAAGGAGCGAGATATACTTCTTAAGGCTAAAGGGATCAAGGGATATGGGGAGAAGGCAGGGACAGGGTACTGAATTTGGATGATCAGCCATGATCTCATTAAATGGCAGAGCAGGCTCGAGGGGCCGAATGGCCTACTCCTGCTCCTATCTTCTATGTTTCTATTAATGGCAAGAATATGACTTCGAGCAGGCGGTATAATTTAATTTAAAGAAAAAGGCTGCTGTACAAAGGAAACCTTAGCTGTCTCATATGTATTTTTAGCATCCTGGCTACATGTGGATTCAATCGAGATTTATTTATTCACTTGAAATTTATTTATTCACTGGGGAAGATGTCCCAGGACTTAACAAGTTACACAATCTTCATTATGCAGTTGGAATTCCCCCCATGCAGTATCGCTGGTATTTAGACCATCTTAAACATGCGTGAAATAAAATCAGAATCTTCTATTTTAATCAGCTCTCAGTGCTCTCATCCAATACAAAGCATACTACTCATTGTCATCACTGTAAGATACAGCATGAAACAAAAAGGTACAAGGCATTTTGTAAACCATCACGACAGCTCTCTAACTGTAATGCACAAAAAATAATAAATATTTAAAAAGTGTAAAAAACAGAATTAAAATGCCCTTGTAACTTAAGGTGCTGACTCCATTCAACAAAGTTCTGATTGCTCAGCTTTTTCACTTGCACGGCTGTTCAATGAGACAGTGGCTCCTCCAATGTGAAATTCTGCTTTCCCTTCACCTCCTGGCATTCCGTTGTGGTTTATATTTTTGAGGAATAAAATATCTTGGAGCGAATGGAGTTTGAATTTGAAGCTGATTGCGAATGTGACTGATATTTGAGCAATAAAAATCAACTGTAACGTGGCACAGCAACTCGATATTGGAAGTGCTGGGACCTGAAATCTCGGGAGGGTTTTATTAACACTGAGTTGCTCCATTGAAGCATACTCCAGGGTGTCATTAAAAAAAGGTTAGTCTCTTAACAAATATTCCACCTATTTTTGTTATCTACCAATGCCAGGATTTCTTACTGTTTTACAACCACAGAGTAAGAAATGAGCTATTTGAACCAGCAGGACAGAGATTGCAAACAAAAACCTCTCGGATCAAATCTCATGATTTAACTAACAATAATATCCACATTTATTTCACTGAATCCGCAACCTTGGTGTCATATTTGACCCTGAATTGAGCTTCCGACCACTTATCCACAGTATAACTTGTTGTGTATGTAATAGGTGTGTTACTTTAAACCTATGGCCAGGGCAGCACTACTTTGTAGGGCGTAGTGATACCGTAGTACCACTCCTGGCCATAGGGGTATAAATAGTACTGTGGGTACTGATCTCCCCTCAGTTCCCCGCCTGTTGGTATTAAGTAAAGACCTACGTTGAATCTTCCAAGCTGTCTCTTCATTATTGGATTAAGTATAGACACATACTTTACATAACTAAGACTGCCTATTTCCACCTCCATAACATCGCCGGTCTCCGCCCTTGCCTCAGCTCATCCGCTGCTGAAACCCTCATCCATGCCTTTGTTACCTCAAGACTTGACTATTCCAACGCACTCCTGGCTGGCCTCCCACATTCCACCCTACATAAACGTGAGGTCATCCAAAACTCAGCTGCCCGTGTCCTGACTCGCACCAAGTCCCATTCGCCCATCACCCCTGTGCTCGCTGACCTACATTGGCTCCCGATTAAGCAACGCCTCATTTTCAAAATTCTCAACCTTGTTTTCAAATCCCTCCATGGCCTTGCCCCTTCCTATCTCTGTAATCTCAATTGTTGCGTATGTACCTTTAAGAGAAGAACTGATTCTATACTGCAGTACCGGCAGTGACCACCCCTGTATATAAAGCCATAGCAGGCTTCTGTATTTCAGTCTTGAATTACTCTCTGTTCAGTAAATACCTGTTTTATTGTTCTCCTGCAGTCTGAGTATTATTGATCCTCGGAAACTACACTGGCGACGGGTAGGTTTGAACTCACCTGCAGTACTGCATCACCTCACGGGGATCTTTTCCCTGAAGAGAAGCTTCTTGGAGGTCGAAGTCAGAACGGCGGGCGTCGACCGCGGGCAACCGCCCAGGGATCCATCGGAGAGTTGCAGGGGAGGCTGTGGAGAGCTGGGCCTGGCTCCCCAGTCGAGGTGTTCCAGCAAGTCGTGCTGGTAGCAGGTAGTGCGCTGACCCTTCCGGACTGCGGCGGGCTTGGGCTCAATCGAGCGGCTCTGCAAAGGGGCCGTGCAGCGTCGTTGGGAGGAAGAGAGAGAGAGGGTGGAGCGCACAGGGCGCGGTCGGTGCTCAAGAACAGGGCAGCGTGGAGAGGATAGAACGCGGGGAAGGAAAAGTGAGATGCGCCGAAGCCGCGGGTCACCGCCATTACCCTGCAGAACGCTAGGAACAGCGTGGCAGCAAGGGGAAGAAGGAAAAGCACGGGAGGCGCCATTTTATTCCATTGGGGAAGAAGGAAAAGCGCAGGAGGCGCCATTTTAATTCATTGGTGAAGAAGAAAAAGCGCGGGAGGCACCATTTTAAATCACCCAAGATGCCGAAAAGTGGCAGTATCACTGCTTTCGACAACGAGGTAGAAGACTGGACCACGTATGTGGAAAGAATTGAAGTGTACTGCGAGGCAAATGAGGTGGCCGATGGAAAGAAGGCGTCGGTATTATTAAATTTGATGGGCGCGAGGACGTACGGCCTATTGCGGAATTTAATTACCCCAGCTAAACCAATGGAGAAAAGTTTTGAAGAGATTGTTAATATCTTACAGGAACACCTAAACCCTACACCGCTGCTGATAGCAGAAAGATTCAAGTTCCATAAAAGAAACCAGCACAAAGATGAGAATAATGCTGACTATCTTACGGAACTACGCAAGTTATCGAAGCACTGCCAGTTCGGAGCAGGACTGGCAGACACCTTGCGGGATAAGTTTGTCTGCGGGCTCCAGAGTGAAGGAACCCAGAAACGACTACTTTCGGAAAAGGACCTGACGCTAGAACAGGCTTTCAGCATGGCAGTATCCTACGAAGCAGCAGCACGGGGAGCTGCGGAAATACAACAGAAACCACAGGAATACAGCGCTAACGAAATAGCGTATGGAGCAGAAAAGTGCTATCGCTGCGGCAGAACAACCCATGATCAGAAGGACTGCTGGGTTAAGGACAAAGTATGCAGGCAATGTGGGAAAATGGGACACATAGCAAGAGTCTGCAGGTCGGGAAAGAAAACCAACACTACAAGAACTACTAAGGAAAAGTACAAGAAAGTAAAGTAATTGACAGACAGTAGTTCGGAAGATCAGGAGAGTGATAAGGACTCCGGGAGCAGGAGACTAAGTTGTCTAAAGTTACACAACGTGATCGCAAAGGAGGATCACCGAACCATTTGGGTCACCCTCATGATAGCAGGGTCCCCAGTAAAGATGGAATTGGACACAGGATCAGCCCTAACTGTCATGAATCGACGAGACTATGAGCGGCTATTCTCACACATACCCTTGAAGGACACGTCCATTGTATTGAAGACATACATGGGGCAAAAAGTCTACCCCAGAGGAAAAATAAGGGTGCCAGTTGAATACAACGGCAAGGAAACACAGAAACTGTATCTATATATACTACGAGATGGAGGACCACCATTATTGGGACGCGAATGGATCCGAAAAATACAATTGGATTGGCATTCCATTCAGGCGCTAACTGTGACTGATAAAAAGGATGATGACGTCACACCTGGACGACTGTCAAAAATTCTAACTGACGCGAAAGAGGTGTTCCAACAAGGACTTGGGACTCTAAAAGGAGTAACGGCAATGATAAAAATCGAAGATAACGCAAACCCAAAATTTTTTAAAGCCAGACCGGTACCTTACGCGATCTGCCCAGCCGTTGAAGCAGAGCTGGAGAGTCTGGAGCGTTCGGGTGTGCTGTCCAAGGTGGACTGGAGCGAGTGGGCCACACCCATTGTTCCTGTAATGAAGAAATCATTGAGCAGCACGCCTGGGGAACCGAAGAAGGTTCACATCTGTGGGGACTTCAAGGTAACTGTGAACCCAGTCCTGCACACAGTACAATATCCACTTCCACGGATAGAAGATATTTTCGCCTCACTATCTGGAGGGAAACGCTTTACAAAGATTGATCTGGCCCAAGCGTATCTACAAATGGAGGTGGAAGAAGCGTCTAGGAAATACCTCACGATAAACACTCACAAAGGCCTTTACCAGTACAATCGACTGGTATTCGGGGTAGCATCAGCCCCGGCTATTTGGCAGAGGGCGATGGAACAAGTCCTGCAAGGGATCCCGGGGACCCAGTGTTATTTGGACGACATCCTGGTTACGGGCGAAAATGACAGTGAACACCTTGCCAACCTGGAGCAGGTGCTCACGAGATTACAGGAATATGGGCTACGAGCCAACCGCCCCAAATGCGAGTTCTTCAGGAGACAAATCTCGTATTGATGAGGAAGGGTTGCATAAGTCGCCGGACAAGATTGAGGCTGTAGTCAAGGCTCCAACACCGGAAAATGTTTCGCAACTGAGGTCGTTCCTCGGGTTGGTAAACAACTACCATAAGTTCTTGCCGAATTTATCTACAATTCTGCACCCACTGAACGCCCTACTGCAAACTGGAGTAACATGGAGATGGCATGATGAGTGTAAGCGTGCCTTTCAGAAATGTAAATGCCTAATCACTTCAAAAGAAGTATTGGCCCACTACAATCCAACACTACCGATTCGGTTAGCATGTGATGCGTCTCCCTACGGCATCGGAGCGGTGCTGTCACACAAATTCCCTGACGGTTCAGAGAGGCCAATAGCCTTTGCGTCGCGCTCATTAACCTCAGCCGAGCGTAACTACGCCCAGATTGACAGGGAGGCCCTCAGCCTGGTGTGGGGGGTGAAGAAGTTCAATCACTATCTGCATGGGCAAAAATTCACCCTACTGACTGATAATCAGCCCCTGGTCTCCATTTTCAACCCAAAGAAGGGCGTTCCGGTGATGACGGCGCAACGGCTGCAAAGATGGTCACTTTTTCTAGGGGCACATCAGTACGACATAGAGTACAAGGGTACGAAACAGCATGGAAACGCTGATGGGCTGTCGCGCCTACCGTTGCCTACGGTAGAGGAAGCACCTGCAGTGGACCCTGTTGAGATATTCCATGCGACCATAGTCGAATGTCTACCTGTTACAAACTCAAGTATAGAGAAGGAAACCCGAAATGACCCGACACTCTCTCGGGTCTATGATTTGACGGTGAAGGGATGGCCAGCACATGGCGACTCACTGTTGCCAGCATTCTCGCCAAGGAGAGAACAGCTGTCAGTGTGCCGGGGGACCTTGATGTGTGGATCCCGAGTGGTAATTCCACCCAAGTTGAGAGATAGAGTGCTCAATGAGCTTCATGAGGGTCATCTGGGAGGGGTAAAAATGAGGAGCCTAGCCAGGGCGTTTGTGTGGTGGCCGGGAATCAATAAAGAAATCGAGGATATGACCAAGAGATGCACAGGATGCCAGAAGGTCCAAAATGCTCCACCACAGGCCCCGCTACATCCATGGGAGTGGCCCTCATCTCCATGGCAATGGGTACACATTGATTTTGCTGGTCCATTTATGGACTCAATGTTCCTAATCGCTGTGGACGCCCATTCAAAATGGTCAGAGGTCATCAAAATGTCCTCCACCACCACGGAGAAAACGATTGCAGTCCTACGGACCATCTTCGCCAGGAATGGCTTGCCAGAACAGATTTGCTCCGACAATGGGCCACAGTTTGTGTCAGAGGATTTCCGGAGGTTTCTGAGGAATAATGGGGTGAGGCATTACACATCTGCCCCATATCATCCAGCCACAAATGGATTGGCTGAGAGGTTTGTTCAGACATTTAAAAAGGCCATAAAGGCAATGCATAATGACGACATACCACTACAACACAAGGTGGATAATTTCTTGTTTACTTACCGGAATGCGACACATGCAGTCACCAACCAAGCTCCAGCCATAATGTTCTTCAACCGAAGGCTAAGATGTCGCCTGGATTTGCTCAAACCAAACATAAGACGAGATGTTGAGGATAAGCAATTCCAGCACATAAATGAGAAGCCAACCAGGAGCTTCAAGATAGGGCAACCAGTCTTGGCCTGCGACTACCGAACAGAAAAATGGCAGCCAGGAACGATATGCACACAGCAGGGACCACTAATGTACACAGTGGACGTTGGAGAGAGCATCGTGAGACGCCATGCTGGCCAGATTCTAGAGTCACAGGAACAAGCCAAACCCATACCACGAGCAGGTGCACCTGGTAATCAACCCGAAGTACAGATTGCGTCTACCTCAGAAGCAGTGGTATTGGAAGCTGACAAACCAACCAATGACAATGAGCCAGAATAAACTCCGCCGCAAGAACAGGATACTCGAGAAAGGCGCTATCCAGTCAGGATCAGGAAGCCTCCTCAAAGACTGAACTTATAAATGATTATTTCAGTTGATGTATATAGTACAGAGAAAATTGTAATTGTAATTAGTTATTATTTAGTTGTTAAATGAATGTTATGTACTGTTTATCTAAAAGGGGAGGAATTGTTGTGTATGTACCTTTAAGAGAAGAACTGATTCTATACTGCAGTACCGGCAGTGACCACCCCTGTATATAAAGCCATAGCAGGCTTCTGTATTTCAGTCTTGAATTACTCTCTGTTCAGTAAATACCTGTTTTATTGTTCTCCTGCAGTCTGAGTATTATTGATCCTCGGACACTATATCCTTCAGCCCCAGAGCTCCCCGAGATATCTGCGCTCCTCTAATTCTACCCTCTTGACCATCCCTGATTATAATCGCTCAACCATTGGTGGTCATGCCTTCTGTTGCCTAGGCCCTAAGCTCTGGAATTCCCTGCCTAAACCTCTCCGCCTCTCTACCTCTCTTTCTTCCTTTAAGACGCTCCTTAAAACCTACCTCTTTGACCAAGCTTTTGGTCACCTGCCCTAATTTCTCCTTATGTGGCTCGGTGTCAAATTTTTTGACTGATTATACTCCTGTGAAGCACCTTGGGACGTTTTACTATGTTAAAGGTGCCATATAAATACAAGCTGTTGTTGTTGTTGAATGATACAAGGGATTATCATTGATTGTATATAATATTAAATGCATAAATAATGTCAAGAACATTCATAATGCGATTCTTTGTGTTTCTTTTTAAGTTTGTGCTTCAGTTATTTAGCCACTTGCATTGTAACTGACTGAGGTTTCCATATTCTGATTTGTTCACAAGGTATCAATCCACGGGATTCCTTGCATTGTCTCAGGGCACTTAAACCGATTCATCTCCTAATACCTGTAGGTGCAGATTTTATACTGCAGCCCTTGAGCTGATTAAAGAACCCTGTTCAATTGTTTTGATCATTTTCTAGTCCCCAATTCTTGCTGAAGCTGGTACAGCCACAATAAAATATCTTAATGAATATAAAATAATTTTCAAAAGATGGTATATGCAAAATGATTGATGTGCTAGATAGATGATGCACAGTGAGATTAACATTCCCGAGTAGACACTGTTTAATAAGAACATTATTTCATGAGACATACAATGCATTATTATATAAGTTGGGGAATGTTTACATCATGATAGTCCTTTCCTAAGAAGCACAAAGGCCCACCTTCAGGAAAGTTGTGTGCTGCTGATGTGCAGCAATGTTTAAAACAGCCCACCCCTTTAAGCCGCAAGGTAAGAGGACCTAGAAATCGGATAATGTGGGAAAACGGGCGGTGCCACCGCAGGGCGAGGTTAACTCACGCCTGTAAAAAGAGTGCAGGCAGCACCGTTATTTTGGTGCCCAATGTAGCGTGGCCATAGGATCCCTGGAGCGAGGCAGTGTTGTCTTAAAGCTAGCCTGTCATATTAGAAATCAGTCTCGAGCCCTTAAAAGGGAACTGAAAAAAATAAAAATCATTTCAAAATAGGCAGTCTTTAGCCCTTACAGCTCAACTGCCTTCTGAAAAAAAATGTAAAATATTTTCAAAATGGCAGTCTTCAGCTCTTAAAGCTGAACTACCTTCTGCACATAAAAGAAGTGGCAAAAGTGCTTCAGCGCTAACAGAAATGGCTCAGCAAGCCAGGGAAAGGCCACCCCGGGTCTCGCATGCAGCAGTCCTGCTTTGCGCAGGGGGCCAACACTGCAAGAGAGGTCCTCTACCCACAGGGGCCAGGAGGCCCTCCAGAAAGAAGGAAGTGGGACCAGATCACCGAGGCCATCACTGCCAGCAGTTTCACCCACAGGACCTGGCTCCAGTGCCCAAAGAAGTTTCATGACCTCAGACCACTGGTCAAGGTCAATGAATGCATCTTCAAAAACCATCTCCTACCAACTGCACCACTAGTCTCACACACTGCTCAATTCATGAACCCCCCCCACCCCCCGCTTTAATGTTTGCAGAAAAATTCCATATCCACTATTTAAAAAAAGGTGTTAACCCATTGAAAATTAACACCTAATGGCATTGTTAAAATAGCAGACAAAGAAATTTCATACAAATGTGTTCATGGTTTTGCAGCCAGTGCAATTCAACACCATTCTGGGGGGACACGGTGCAGCGAGTCTTACTCTGTATCTGCCTATGCTACATGTGGCTTTAACACTGGGTGCCTGAATTGGGAAAATGTTCTATTCCCCAGGGTTAACATCTCTTATCTGGACGAGCCCAAGAAGTCACCTAAAGAATTTATAAACAAAGCGAGAAATGAGTTTCGTCAGTTTTTCCAACACAACCCCAAGTGGTTATTGTTAGATCCGTGTATCTTAATGTTGTGTCCTTCAATAATTTGACAAGAGACTGCAGAGAATGATCAACAGGTGTTTACTGAATGAGGGTTACTCTAGAACTAACTGTACAGATCACTACTCAGGGTTTATATACAGGTGTGGTCACTGCCGGTACTACAGTATACAGGAGCTGTAAAAAGTAGTTCTCCCCTTAAAGGTGCATACATTACAATTCCTCCCCTTTTAGATTAACAGTACCATAACACTCATTTAACAATTAAATATCAAATTAATTACAATTAACACTTTTAAAATGCAACATTAGCTGAAAATAGTCTATTTATAAATTCAGTCTTTGGGGAGGCTTCCTGATCCTTTCTGGATAGCGCCTTTCCCGAGTGTCTTGCTCTTGGTGCGGAGGCGATTCTGGCCCCCTGTCGTCGGTTGGTTCATCAGCTTCCGATGCTACTGTTTCTGAGGTAGATGCCACCTGTACGTCGGGTTCCTCACCAGGTACGTATGGCCGAGACATGGGGTTGACTCATTCCTGTGACTCGAGGATCTGGTCAGCATGGCGTCTCACAATGTTCTCCCCAACATCCACTGTGTACATTAGTGGCCCATGCCGTGTGTATATCGTTCCTGGTTGCCATTTCTCTGTTCGGTAGTCGCGGACCAAGACTGGTTGCCCTACATTGAAGCTCCTTGTCGGCTTCTCATTGATGTGCTGGAATTGCTTACTCTCAACATCTCTTCGTACATTTGGTCTGAGCAAATCCAGACGAGATCTCAACCTTCGATTAAAGAACATCATGGCCGGGGCCTGGTTGGTGACTGCATGTGTCGCATTTCTGTAGGCTAACAGGAAATTGTCCACCTTATGCTGCAGTGGAATGTCGTCATCGCACATAGCCTTTACTGCTTTTTTAAAGGTTTGTACGAACTTCTCAGCCAATCCATTTGTGGCTGGATGATACGGGGCGGATGTGTAATGCCTTACCCCATTCCTTTTCATAAATCTTCAAAACTCTTCGGACACAAACTGTGGTCCGTTATCAGAGCAAATCTGCTCTGTCAAGCCGTTCCTGGCAAAAAAGGTCCGTAGGACTGCAATAGTTTTCTCCGTGGTGCTGGAGGACATTTTGATCACCTCAGGCCATTTCGAGTGCGCATCCACGGCTATTAAAAACTTTGCCCGTTGCCATGGAGATGAGGGCCACTCCCATGGGTGTAGAGGGGCATGTGGTGGTGCATTTTGGACCTTCTGGCATCCTGAGCAGCTCTTTGTCAGGTCCTCGATTTGCTGATCGATCCCCGGCCACCACACATAAGCCCTAGCAAGGCTTTTCATTTTCACCCCTCCCAGATGACCTTCGTGAAGCTCATTGAGCACTCTCTCCCTTAACTTGGGTGGAATTACCACTCGGGATCCACACATCAAGGTCCCCTGGCATACTGACAGCTGTTCTCTTCTGGATGAGAATGTTGGCAACAGTGAGTCGCCATGTGCTGGCCATCCCTTCACCGTCAAATCATATACCCGAGACAGCGTCGGGTCATTTCGGGTCTCCTTCTCTATATCAGCGTTAGTTACTGGCAAGCATTCAATTATAGTCGAATGAAATATTTCGACAGGATCCACTGCTGGTGCTTCCTCCGCAGTAGGCAGTGGCAGGCGTGATAGCCCATCAGCGTTTCCATGCTGTTTCGTGCCCTTATACTCTATTTCATATTGGTGCGCCCCTAGAAAAAGGGACCATCTTTGTAGCCGTTGCGCAGTCATCACCGGAACGCCCTTCTTTGGATTAAAGATGGAGACAAGTGGTTGGTGGTCAGTCAGCAAGGTGAACTTCTGCCCGTGCAGATAGTGATTGAACTTTTACACTCCCCAATGGCCTCTCCGAGCCGTCCGGGAATTTGTGCGACAGCACCGCTCCAATGCCATAGGGTGATGCATCACACGCCAACCGAATTGGTAGTGCTGGGTTGAAAGGAGCCAACACCTCTTTTGATGTGATCAATGCTTTGCTCTTCTGGAAAGCTCGTTTACATTCGTCACTCCACCTCCATGGTACCCCCGTTTGCAGTAGGGTGTTCAGTGGGTGTAGTACGGTAGACAAATTCGGCAAGAACTTATGGTAGTAGTTCACCAGCCCGAGGAAAGACCTCAGTTGTGACACATTTTCCGGTGCTGGAGCCTTGACTACTGCCTCAATCTTTTCAGGGGACTTATGTAACCCCTCTTTATCAATAACGTGGCCACAATACGAGATCTGCTTCTGGAAAAACTCGCATTTGTGGCGATTAGCTCGGAGCCCATATTCCTTCAATCTAGTGAGCACCTGCTCCAGGTTGGCGAGGTGATCACTGTCATTTTCGCCCGTGACCAGGATGTCGTCCAAATAACACTGGGTCCCTGGAATCCCTTGCAGGACTTGTTCCATTGCCCTTTGCCAAATAGCCGGAGCTGATGCTACCCCGAACACCAGCCGGTTGTATTGGTAGGGACCTTTATGAGTGTTGATCGTGAGGTACTGTTTTGAGGCTTCTTCTACCTCCATTTGCAGGTACGCCTGGGCCAGATCAATCTTAGTGAAGCGTTTCCCTCCAGATAGCGAGGCAAAAATATCTTCAATCCGCGGAAGCGGATATTGTACAGTGTGAAGGACTGGGTTCACTGTCACCTTAAAGTCCCCACAGATGCGAACCTTCTTTGGTTCCCCAGGCATATTACTCAATGACCTCTTCATTACAGGAACGATGGATGTAGCCCACTCGCTCCAGTCCACTTTGGACAGTACTCCTGAACGTTCCAAACCTTCCAGCTCTGCTTCGACGGCTGGGCGGATCGCATAAGGTACCGGTCTGGCCTTAAAAATCTTTGGGCTTGCATTTTCCTCTATTTTGATCATCGTTGTTATGCCTTTTAGTGTTCCGAGTCCCTGCTGGAACACTTCTTGTGCGTCAGTTAGCATTTTTGACAGTCGTCCAGGTGTGACGTCGTCATCCTTTTTGGCATCTACAGTCAGTGCTTGTATGGAATGCCAATCTAGCTGTATCTTCCAGATCCATTCACGTCCTAGTAGTGGTGGTCCTCCATCTGGCAATACATATAGGTCCATTTTTGGTGTTTCCTTGCCGTTATATATAACGTTCACCCTTATTTTTCCTTTGGGGTAGACTTTTTGCCCCGTGTACGTCTTCAAGACAATCTTTGTATCTCTCAAGGGTATATGTGAGAATAGCCGCTTGTAGTCCCTTCGGTTTATGACTGTTAGGGCTGATCCTGTGTCCAATTCCATTTTCACTTGGACTCCTGCTATCTTGAGCGTGACCCAGATAGTTTGGTGATCCTCCATTTTGATCACATTATGTAGTTTCAGACAACCCAGCTCCTTGCTTCCGGAGTCTGTATCACTTTTCTGTTCGCCTGAACTACTCTCCGTCACCTTATGTACCTTCTTGTACTTCTCCTGTGGAGATTTCTTGCTGCTGGTTTTCTTTCCCGACCTGCAGACTCTTGCTATGTGTCCTACTTTTCCACACTGCACACTTTGTCCTTGAACCAGCAATCATTATGGTCGTGTGTTGTTCTGCCGCAGCGATAGCATTTCACTGTTCCGTATGACATTTCATTTGTGCCATATTCTTGCGGTCTCCGTTGTATCTCTGCAGCGCCCCGTGCGGCTGCTTCGTGTGATACTGCAATGCTGAAAACCTTGTCCAGCGTAAGATCCTTTTCTGATAGAAGCCGTTTCTGGGTTCCTTCACTTTGAAGCCCACACACAAACTTGTCCCTTAAAGTATCTGCTAGTCCCGTTCCAAACTGGCAGTGTTTCGATAGCTTGCGCAGTTCCGTTAAATACTCAGCATTACTTTCATCTTTATGCTGGTTCCTTTTGTGAAACTTAAATCTTTCTGCTATCAGCAGCGGTGTGGGGTTTAAGTGGTCCTGTAGGATTGACACTATGGCCCCGATTTTCGGCTTGTGTGAGGAATGGTCGGATTTCCCCGAATGTGGGGTTTCTGATACACATAAAAAAGTGTCAGCCAGCCCCACGCAATTTTCCCTCAATTGGCCAATTAATTCCCAGCATGTGGGAAGCCTTGCTAATTGTCTAAATCGAGTCAGAAATCCCCACAGTATGATGTCATCATTCGTGGTGCTTTCAAGGTCCATGGCAAGCACTGCATCCTCTGAAGGCTTCCAAATGAACCATACAGGATGGCAGAGGAGCCTGCAGCAGCTGTGGCCAGTGCCAGACCCCGAGCTGCCTTCAAATTCGACGAGGCTTCACTGCAGGCATTAGTGGATGGGGTTTGGGCCCACAAGGAGGTCATCTTCCCTAGGTCAGGGAGGAAGAGGCCTCCCACTGAGACCAATGCTGCATGGATGCAGGTGTCAGCAGATGCCAACTCGCTGGGAGTCACCAGAGGAACCTTGGCATTACATCTGTAACTCCTTCCTTTACTCCCCCACAGTACCATCCAGAGCCCCCATCCTCACTGTGGAGGAGGAAGAGGCTGTGCAGCCAGACTCCTAAGAGGAAGCTCCAACCTCTGAGGGTGCAGCATCAGCAGAAGTAAGCGCACCCAGCACCAGCGCAGACACTCACACCTCGGGGGGACCTTCGGGACATAGAGTAGTGTTGTCACCTGGTGTTTCACAGCTGACAAGTGAGCCTCAGCAGATACTGGAGACAGGGACAGCAGTGGAGAGAACTTGTCGGAAGGCGCAGGGCTCTGCCAGCTCAGCTCAGCTGCGCTGCATCTCGACCCTCTGCCTCTGGGTCCATCCGCAAGAGAAGAGGTGATGGATCTCCATGCACAGATGCAGGAGTCTCTGGCAGGCTTTGTCTCCAGGGTCGCTGCGAGTGTGGAGTGAATGGAGGAGTCCATAGCGACCATGAGCAGAGCCTTTGTGGAGTCATTGGTGCATGACCGCAGCACCATGGAAAGGTTGGCAACCTCCGTGGAGGAGATAACTCGCCAGCATACGGAAAACATGGTGAGTGCTCATAAGAGAATGACATCTCTTGAGGAGCGTTGGCCATCTGTTGAACAGAGAAACCAGATCTTCATGGAAGTCCTTCTGAGTAGGACTGCCAGTGCAGAAACAGGTCCCACTGGCCCCCTAAAGCGCAGCAAGGTGCTCTCAAACCACTTCCAAGCACTGGCCCCTTCTGGCTTGTGCAGCTTCAGGTGAGTGAGCAGCAGCCTGGTGCTCCTGGTAATCATCCTGCTGTTCCTGGTTCTGCTGCTACCACCTCTGCTGTTGGAGATCCTCTAATGCCAGGAAGGGAAGATGCCAAAGGCCTCCCATGCTTCTAGCAGATGCCTCGGTTGAGGAGGTCCTGAGTTAGGGTGGTGAGAGGGGCTTCCCTGGAGCTCACACTGAAGAAGTGTGTGAGGCTCCAACTTTCTGCAGCTGCTCCTAAGGCTTCAAATAGTTCCCCCAAGCCTTGATCAACAAGGTCCTGCAGCCTGCAAATGCTGCCTCTTTAAATCTCTTCAGCCCTCAGCGACCTGCTGCTGCAAGCAAGCAAGCCAGCTGTTTTCACGCCAGCTCTCATCGGTGGGGTTCCCTGCAGGCGGGTTTCAGGTGGGGAAAGCCCCAAAGTCGCAACGGCACGGGAAAATCGTCCTTAACAAGGTGATCATTGGTGATTAGTGCTCCAACGAGCAGTCCCGCCAGCGGCGGGCGGGACTGAAGCGGGGCGCGTGGAAATGGCGGTCCGAAAGTCGGACGGGGTGGAGAATCAGGCCCGACCCGCTTTTTCCGCGATTTTCGGACCACGCCGCATGAAAAGCCGCCCGACAGCTGCCCGAAAATCGGGGCCATGTTTTCAAAATCCTTTTCTACTGGCTTCTCTGGGGTTACTAGGTTTCATAGTAAGCCATACGTTTTTGCACCCATTGAATTCAACAATACCAGCGCTTTCTTGTCATCTGGCACTTCATTCGCCTTGCAGTATACTTCTATGCGTTCGACATATGTCGTCCAATCTTCGACTTCATTGTCGAACGCTGTGATACTGCCACTCTTCGGCATTTTTGGGTGTGGTTAGACTGGCTTAAAATGGCGTCTCCCACGCTTTCCTTTCTTCCCCGCTGTGGCTTAAAATGGCGTCTCCCACGCTTTCCTTTCTTCCCCGTTGCGGCTTAAAATGGCGTCTCCCGCGCTGCTGCCAACGCCGCTCTCGGCGGTCCTCGTGGCAAATGGCGACATCCTGTGGGTTTCGTGCGCTGCTCCTGCGCTGCTGCCAATGCCGCTCTCTGCGGTCCTCGTGGCAATGGCAGCGCCTCGCGTTTTCCTGTGCGCCTCTCTCCCCTGTTGACGCTGCTCGGCCCTTGAACACCGGCTGCGCTCTGCTCTCTCTCGCCTCTCTCCCCCGTTGACGCTGCTTGGCCCTTGAACACCGGCTGCGCTCTGCGCTCTCTTGTCTCTCTCCCCGTTGACGCCGCTCGGTCATGAACACCGGCTGCGCCCTGTGCGCTCTGCCCTCTCTCTCTCCCCCATCGACGCTGCTCGGCCTTTTTCTGTGCCACTCGGTCGGCTCTAGCCGCCACTGTCCGGGAAGGGTCTGCGCAGTACCTGTTGCCAGCCCGTTTCGCTGGACCACCGTGACTGGAAAGCCAAGCCTGGCTCTCGACAGCCTCCCCTGCGATACTCAAATCTCCGCTGGATGACTGGGCGGTTGCCCGTGGTCGATGCCCGTGCTTCTGGACTTGACCTCCTTCCACTGTTCTCCAGGAGCGAATCCCTGGGAGGTGATGCAGAGTTGCAGGTAGGTTCGAATCTGCGTTGTCGCCAATGTTAGATCCGTGTATCTTAATGTTGTGTCCTTCAATAATCAGACAAAAGACTGCAGAGAACAACCAACAGGTGTTTACTGAATGAGGGTTACTCTAGAACTAATTGTACAGATCACTACTCAGGGTTTATATACAGGTGTGGTCACTGCCGGTACTACAGTATACAGGAGCTGTAAAAAGTAGTTCTCCCCTTAAAGGTACATACATTACAGTTATGGACCCACATTTCAATCCCACTCTTCGGGATAGTTGATTTAGGAAATGGGGGAAATCACACTAGTGCAGTAGGGGTGCGTTGTTCTGAGTTGTGGTTAAGGCACATTGTTGAGGTACAGTAAAGGGAACTTTGCTCTGTGTCTGGTCGAGTTGTGCCTAATGTAGCAATGTTCAATAGGTAACCAAGGTGGAACAATCTCCTAAGATTTGACCTCTCCCACCATGGCAGAGGGAAAAAAAAGACATGACTCCTGCCTTTGGCCTATTGCTGAGAAACATAAATGGTGGTTAATCAGCTGTAAAATCTCTTGTTGCTAGTAACTTCAGTTCAATGTTGCTTTCAGTCTTTTTTCTTTGAAACAAATCTATGGATAAGAGATATGGCAATTTATAGTATGCATGTTTACCGTTAGTTAGTGTATGTTGATAGTTTATCCTCTGTGGTTTATGCCTCAATGCAACCATGATCAGAACTTCCATTTTTGCAGTGAGATTACTTTAATTATTTATAAACCACCCACTCACTACCAATGTGTAGTTTGTTGCCTTTTGGTTTGAAAATTTTATTTTGAGACTAAATTGTTTCCTTTTTTTGGCCAATTTCCAGGAGCTTCACACATACACTTATACGTTTCCCTCCACAGCGTCTCGCTATATCTACACCGATACATCTGTCAAAGTGTGTGAAACACTAGATAAAAATAACTTTAATTTAGCTTTCTTCATTGAAATGTACAATATTGCATAAACAGAACAAGTCAAGTGAGTGGTAGTTTACACAAAATAAACTTGTGTTACTCATGATGTCTGTGGTCAGCCCCACTTGGTGGCTGGTTGTGCTGTGTGTAAACCATTGCTCTCTGGCAGGTGCAGTCCACATAATTACAGTATTGTATGCTTTGAAAAACAATGAACATTTTCAGTATACCGTGATACTTGGGCCAATGCACAATGACAGAGATGCTGGATTGCTGGTTTGATTCTCCACTCCACTGAGTTCTTGATCTCTGCTATGTTGAGCAGGGCAGTGCTTAGAGTAAGGCGGGAGCCTCTATACCAGGTTGGGAGGTTGTGGGGGAGGGGGGGAAATAGATGAATTGTTTCAAACTCCTTGTATTAGTCACTGGCATTGGTGGTGGCTGTTGGAAGGTTAAATCCTTTATCCTTTTTAATAGCAGATTCGAAAAGCTAGAGACAGTAATGGGGCAGTAATTCCTCCCCAAACCCGTGAGTACGGAAGGGGTACTCACGCGTCTGGCCGGAGGAAATGCCGGTTTTCAGCATGCACAGCGCATGCGCTGAAAACCAGCATTTCCTCTCCTCTAACCCAAGAGGTGAAGAGGCTAGCGCGTGCGCTGTAGGGGGCAGCGCGTGCGTCTTGGATTTCCTCTGTTTTGGGGGATTTGCGCATGTCTAAAGGCCTCCGGTCTTTACGCTTGTAAAAAGCACACATAAGTATTTATTTTTACAGGTAAGTGGTGTTTTAGTGTAATTTAGAATTTTTTTTCCCACAGGTTTATTATTTTAAAGAATCTACAATAAGGTAAGTTTAGTTTTAGACCCTTTTTATTAAAAATTTATTTTTTTCAAAAAAAAATTATTGTTTAAATTATTTTTTTTAACTTATTTATACTTAATTTAATGATTGGGATGTTTTTTAAATGTTTATTTAAAGTTTAAATAGTGTTTTGGGCCCCCGTAGTTTTCATGAGTTTGACAGTTCTTACTCTCAAACTCATGAATGAACCTTCCCCTCCCCTGATTGGTTGTACAGTGCTCACCTGATCCCAGCCGGCACATTGCACTAACTACGCCGCTGGATCAGGTAAGCACTGTGCGCTGACATCTGAACCGGGCCTGTGACAGGAAATGCAAGCAGGCCCGGGCTTCAGATGTCAGCGCGCAGGGTGAGTGCAGATCGGGGGCTTGCACGCGCGGCAAGCCCCCGACACCAAGTTCTGGGCCAATATGTCCGAAAATTAACTACATCTATTATTGTTTCAAAACATTCATCCTGGGACGACATATAGAGTAGTACACGCAGTCCTACGTCTAGAAAAGTACGTGTAAAGAACTTCCTGGGATTGCCTATCCAAAGCCATTCACGATGGCTCTTCTTGAAGATAGCTAAAGTTCCTACTGAGTGAAGCTTTGTATCTCTTTTATACCATTTTAAAAACAAACTTCCATTGTCCAGTTCTTGCTGGGTGTTTTATTACCCTTAGATCATCGGACATACAATGATAGAGGCCTCGTCCTGGTTAACATCCTGCTACATTGTTATCTCAGTAACCCCTGCTTCCTATCTTTGTTCTTCCTGAACTATAGCCTTTTGTCCTGGGGTGTCATTGTTATCAAAAGATAAGATCTGTCAGTGCACACAGGTCAAACCAATTTTGATTTACTCATACGGTTTAACCATAATTGCTACAACAACAACAACTTATAAAGCACCTTTAACATAGTAAAACGTCCCACGGCGCTTCACAGGAGCATTATCAAACAAAATTTGACACCAAGCCACATAAGGAGATATTAGGACAGATGAGGTCATAGAGGTAAGTTTTAAGGAGCATCTTAAAGGAGGAGAGAGAGGTAGCGAGGCGGAGAGGTTTAGGGAGGGAATTCCAGAGCTTAGGGCCTAGACAGCTGAAGGCACGGCTGCCAATGGTGGGGTGATTAAAATCGGGTATGCTCAATAGGCCAGAATTGGAGGAGTGCAGAGATCTCAGAGGGTTGTAGGACTGCAGGAAGTTACAGAGATAGGGTGGGGCGAGACCATGGAGAGATTTGAAAACAAGGATGAGAATTTTACAATTGAGGCGTTTCTTAACTAGGAGCCAATGTAGGTAAGCGAGCACAGGGGTGATGGGTGAACGGGACTTGGTGTGAGTTCAGACACGAGCAGCAGAGTTTTGGATGACCTCAAGTCCAAAGATGTGCAGGTTAGGTTGATTGGCTATGATAAATTGACCCTTAGTGTTAGGGGGATTAAATACGTGGGGTTACGGGGATAGGGTGGGATATGTGTTGGTGTAGGGGTTGCGGGGATTGGGTGGAATATGTGTCGGTGCAGGCTCGATGGGCCGAAATGGCCTCTATCTGCACTGTGGGGTTTCTGTGATTCTGTGAAGTTTATGTAGGGTAGCTTGTGGGAGGCTGCTGTTCTGTCTTCATTCAGTATTAAAATAATGTAAAAACATATCTACATTCATACAATGGCCAGGGGTATGCTATCTAACCCCCCCAACCACCAAGGACATGAAGTCAATACATGGGAAGAACTTGCAAGAGGAAAAAAATAAGGTGTAGATCCTCATAAGAACACAAAATATTTTCAAAACGAAGTATTGAATGAAACTTTTCATTATTATTATTGCAGGTAATTTTCTATCTAATATTAAAAACATTAGGGTAGACTTTCCTCTTCACTGCGCTTGGCAAATTGAGGTTCCCCAGGTGCAGTGAAGAGAAAGGTGCAGAGAACCCCATTAGCCTTCTGCCACTCCTTCTCACTGTCACAGGATTTCCTGGGATTTCTCAGGCCTGTGCCTGCAGTACGAGCAGGTCCAGCATTCCCTTTTAAATGACACAAGAGGGAGCCTTCTTGGCCTCCCACTTCAGTTTCCACATTGCCAATTAATTGGGCACCCTATCATAGGGCCACCTAAAGTTACCTGGTGTAAGGCATTGCTCTGGGGTCCCTGTGGGCCAGTGGATCTGCAGGGGTCCCAGTACAGGGTGAAGATGAAGGAGGTAGGTAAAAATGTTTTCCATGGACCTCTCCCCCTTAAGAATGATGTGACGGCCCTGATGTTGGCAGCTAGCAGCACAACCTCTACACAAAAGGCATCATGGGGTATGGGGAGAGAGCAGGAATATGGTACTGAGATGGAGGATCAGCCATGATCTTATTGAATGGCGGAGCAGGCTCGAAGGGCCAAATGGCCTACTCCTGCTCCTATTTTTCTATGTTTCTATGTAGTCTGCGCTGCTTTAAAGTGATATGATTGGGCTGCAGGAATCTTGTGACCCAGGCCCAAATTACTCCTCTAGCAATCTGATTTGTTCATTCGTGGGATGTGGGCGTCGCTGGCAAGGCCAGCATTTATTGACCATCCCTAATTGCCCTTGAGAAGCTGGTGGTGGTGAGCCGCCGCCTTGAACTGCTGCAGTCCGTGTGGTGAAGGTTTTCCTAGCAGTTTGATACAATTGAGTGGCTTGCTAGGCCACTTCAAAGGGCAGTTAAGAGTCAACCACATTGATCCAATTGAAATGAAAATCAGGCCGTTTCTGTAACTAGCGGCCAATTTTATGCCTGACAAGTTGAAAATCTATCCCATGGAAAACTGGCGATCTAGAGACATTGACTAAAATAGAAAATCAGGACACAAGAGTAGCAACTCAAACATGGCTGCAGCTGTGTCATGATTGGCAATTAAATATTCTTTGATATAAAACTTTCAGCAGAGATAGGGAAGAAATAGAGGAGTATATTAGATAATGTTATAACACTAAGACATAAAGATTTAAATAAAGAAGTGGTGAAAACAGAATCCCTTTGAATTGAGCTGAGAAATACCAAGGGATTGGTCACATCACTGAGAGTATATTATAGATTGCTCAACAGTGGAAAGGAAATTGAGGATAAAATTTATAGATAAATTAGATAAATATGTATTGGCATAATTATCCAATAGTAAACTGAGATATGGAATATGTTTGTGGTGAAAAGGGGGAATATTTTTTGCAATGCATTCAGAACTGTTTTTTCAGACAATGTGTTGCTACTCCAACAAGGGCAGCACGGTGGCATAGTGGTTAGCACTGTTGCTTCACAGCGCCAGGGACCCGGGTTCGAATCCGGCCTCGGGTGACTGTCTGTGTGGAGTTTGCACATTCTCCCCGTGTTTGCGTGGGTTTCCTCCGGGTGCTCCGGTTTCCTCCCACAGTCCAAAGATGTGCAGGTTAAGTTGATTGGCTATGATAAATTGACCCTTAGTGTTAGGGGGATTAAATACGTGGGGTTACGCGTTGGTGTTGGTGTAGGGGTTACGGGGATCGGGTGGGATATGTGTCGGTGCAGGCTCGATGGGCCGAAATGGCCTCTATCTGCACTGTGGGGTTTCTGTGGTTCTGTGAAAGCACTACTGGACCTGATTCTGGGTAATGAAGAAAAGCAAGTAAGGGACCTAAAACTAAGGTAACATTTGTGGCTACATTATAATTGGGTTTAATTTAAGGATAGGAAAGAAGAAAGAAAAGTTAAGGATAAAGGTATGTAACCGGTTTTTGCGGTGGCCAATTTCCTATGGCCCCTGTCGCAATCGCCAATTATTGTAAGTGGTTTTGCCCCGCCCGTAGCGAGCACGCAAACCCCCTTACTACAAGTTCTGGACGATAGGGATTACTGAGGACAGATTTGAACATGGACAGCGTTTTCGGGCTCACCCGTACAGTGTTTATTAAGGTTAACAAAAACCACTCCACTCGCATACAGTACGAGCGGTGTGAACACAACAGTACAGTTTAAAACAGTACAACCCTGACTTGTCCAACTAGCCCCTGCCGTGCTGACTTACCATGGCCAAAAAACACCCTCCCGTGAACTAAACTATCACAGGACCCTTCCAACGCTAAACCCCCTCTGGTTTGGTAGGAACATACAGGCACCCCCTCACACAGCTAAGTGATCTTGTGGGTGTGTAGGCTTGGCAATGCTCACCTAGATTGCCCCTTTTATCTTGCTTGCAGCTTCCTTCCGTACATCTCGGCTACCTGGTTCCATACCGGCCTTGCGGCAGGCGAGTCCCAGCCTTAGTCGACGTTTGTCTCGGTTGGAAGAGCAAGGCTCAGCTCTGCTTGATGTTACGTTGTGTGGAGGGCAGCAGAGAGAGAGCGAGCGAGCTATCCAAACTGCTCTTTTTATACCCTCCAATACACAAACCGTTGTCTGTGGTTTTAATGGACACATGGCCTGCGGGAATGGGTTTTCGATCTCTTGAATAGTTTGAAATGGTTTTTGATCTCTTTTCGATCTTCCTGCCGATTAACTTAACAGGGTCGATTTTCCCGAACCTGTTGGGAAGAAGGCGGGACTTCCCCTTTCGGGTTTTTGACCCGCCTACATCGACGTCCAGCCAATCTGCACGATTTTCCCTTGATTGACCTTGTTGAACCCGCCCAGCGGGCTCAGCAGACCAATTAAGGGCCACCCGGCAACAGGTGATGTCACAGACTGCAATTTCATCTGTCAAGAGTTCTTGACAGATGAAATATCAGTGTTTCACAGCTGTTTGAAGCTGTCAAACACCGACAGTCTGAGTTCTAACATGAGTCCTTCTGCACAGACTCAGTTAGAACTCTTACCGGCACTCAAAGCTGAAGGCTGTCACTTTTCACAGATCGCAGCCGTTCAGCTTTAAGTGCCGGCTGAGTGATGGGCTCCCGACGGCTACAGGAAGAAAGGCTGTTAAGGTAAGTACAGGTAAGTAAAAGTTCTTTACACGCTTTAGACACACCAAACACACTTACCTTTGCACTCATGCACCCATCACTCACCTGAGCACCGACATCGCAACCCCTCCAACTCCTTCAACCCGACGGCCCGACTGCTCTAACCTGGCGTGGTTTGGAGCCGTCGGGAATCCCACACGAAACCCCTCAAAATAGGGATTAGGCTAAAAACTGCCTGTTAACTACCTGTTAACAGGCAGTTAATTGGCACTAATCCCTTCCCGCTTGGTTTCGGTGGGTCACAGTGCGGGGCGGGTACCCGCCGCCCCTGAAACTTGCGTGGGGCAGGGTTTTGGGCGGGATGGTGTCGGGACCCCCGAATTCGGGATTTCCCCCCCCCCCCCGACATGCCTGAAACCCCGCCTGACGGCTCCAGGAAAATCTAGCCCAACGAGTTCCTCTTGACCAGAACAATGAGTCGTCAGCCTTGTTAATCAAGACTTGGGAGTGGGCCTCTCGGGCCATTATTCCCAGGACAGTTCGTTTCCATATGAATGAGTCATCTCCAGCTTGAGTGGGTTTTACACTGCTTCCCCCCCCCCCCCCAAACAGCCTGTCCAGTTTTTAATAGGGGTTAAAAATCCAAAAATCCATGAAGTCTGTGTCGACTGCTACAGGTACTTGACTTCAAAAAAACAACTTTATTTTTACATATAGAGGCATAGAAGTAATGTTGAACTTGTACAAGACCTCAGTTAGGCTATAGTTGCACTATTGCATACCCCATTATAGAAGGACGTAAAACCAACCGAAAAAGTGCAGTCACTAGAATGTTACCAGAGAAAAGGGGTTACAGTTATGAAGAGAGAATGGACAAATTCTTTCAATGGAACTGCGGAGGTTGAGAGGTGATCTGGAATTCTTGTTGAAGCAGAGTCCATAAATTCTTTTAAAATGGAATTTAGATAGTTGCTTGAAAAAGGGAAACATTAAAGAGAGCAAGCAAGAGAAGGGATTAGGTGGCTCATGTGGAGAAAGACACCAGCATAGAATTATGGGCTGTTTAATTGGCTTATTTGAGTGTTGTAATATTCTATAATTGTAATACTAAAGATAGCAAAAAAAAACTTGCTGCAATGGAAGATACTAAAACAGATTTCTTTTCCTACTTCTCTCATTTTGTTATTAGGGTATTTCCTTTACTTCATAATTGTAATGTTTCCTGTGTGATTTTTAGTAAACCATCCAATGTTTCGTGCATTGTAACCTACTTTTGGCTTTTTCACTTGTCCTCGGCTCCGTATTTTATTTGGTTCGCAATTTTATATTTACCCTCCAATTTTTTGGTTCACTCCTTAACTTGAATCCTTTTTCTAAAGGAAGACTTGACCATTTTTTATGCATCACTGCGGCCTGTGAATCAGTTTTATTTACATCTAGCCCTGGTAAAGAAGAATGTTTTCTGATTGCAATGGAGAATGTGTTTTTGGCAGGCTTTGGCTACTAATGTGATGATGACTGATCTAATTGTGGAATAGATGCAGCAGGCTTGGGCATTTAACGAGAATTGTTCTTTGATAAATTGAGTGCTCTATATGTGGATTTTAAATACGCAATAAATGATCACACCCTTATGTCATTAGTTCATTAAGAAATCACAATCTATATACTTTAGCTCCTTCATAAACCCTCAAAACAAGTAGCCTGAAGACAACAGCACACTACATTACAGTGAAGTCTTCTCCCCAGGAGAGGTCCCAGTCTCAGTTGGCCCTGTTTGTAAAGGCAACAAGCAAAAGTACATAACAAGCTAGACAAGCCAGTTAATTGACAAGCCAGCATTCCCTATGGACAATTATGTCCCTCATAAACAGTACTGTTATTATACTGTATCGAATTTGACATATTCACTAGTGAATAGTTCAAGATTGTGAAACAGGAGCTCAGTTGTGGCGTGGCTTGTATACCTTGCACGCAAATATGTTATCAAGCCCACAACTCAATGTTTGCAGATCCTGAATGCATGCAGGCTTATTTACATATCATTTTTTTTTTACATCACACTTAATGTCGGTGTTGATATTTACCTGCAACTTCAACTTATTTGGAATCTGGTTGCTACAAGCAGCTTAGCCTTACGCTCACAGGTACTTGTGACTTCCATATATCTAAGTTGCATTGAAACAATAACTCAAAGCCCATTCTAAATAAGTGCATATAAATCTCATATTTGGGACATTATCAAATGCCTTCTAAAAATCTGCGCAAATTTTATCTGCCTAACTGCCCTTGTCAATGAATTTAGATAGCAAGTAAGAGAGAGAGAGACTGGGAGAGGAAGCAGAAGCTTGGCAAGGAAGAGAGAAATCAGAACTAAGAGTCATGGAAAGGAATAGAGAAGCCAGAACAGCCTGAGAGAAGCCAGCCAGGAATTTTGGAGCACGGTAATATCCACACAGTGACGAGATGCTGTTTCAACACTACATTCTGCTGAGTTCATGATCTCAAATATTTGCTGTGGAATGGTGCCGGATGGAGGACAGGCACTCGGATACATGGAAGCCCCACTCATTTGTAAATTCAAGGTTAAGTTGTTTGTATTAATGAGTTTATAAGAAAAGTTAGGGTAGGGTAGATACCTGGCTGCTTTTACACACCTCCTCGTGACTGGCTCAGGTATGGCATTGGGAGAGATAGAAACATTGGCCTCGACTTTCATTGGGCCGTGAGGCGGGCTTTGAGGCATGCAGGGGGTTAAAATCGCAAAAACTGGGGGTCAGGACCCCCCCCTGCCTGGTTCCCACCTCCACGCCATTTTAACCTAGGTGTGTCTGATTGACCCGATTCAGTCCCGCCTGCAACAGGGCCCTTAAACAGCACTGATTGGCCTTTATAATCCCATTTTAACAGGCCCTTGCCTGTTTAACCCTTTTCCCACGTAAAACGTGCCTGGTGGGGATCACGCCTGTGAAACCTGACGTGAACACTATTGGCTTGCTGACTAGCAACTGCAGGTCCAACATTAAAGAGGATATTTGATCAGTCATCATTTGCAGGTGGCAGGACTTTGTTGTCTCAGACCTGGGGCAACTTTTACCAGGCCTAGCCACACCTGTGGAAGGTTGGAGCCTCACACAGATCTCCAGTGTGAGCTCCTGGGAAACCCCTCTTGCCACCCTCACTCAGCGCTTCCTCAACAGAGTCATACACCAGAAGCATGGGAGCCATTTATTTCCTTCCCTTCTGGGCATTAGATGAGCTCGAACACCAGCCGCGGCACCAGCAGAACCAGGAACAACAGCAGCAGCAACAGGTGCGCCAGGCTGCTGCTCACCCACCTGAAGCTGCACAGGCCAGAAGGGGCCAGCGCTTGGAAGTGGCTTGAGAGCACCTTGCTGCACATCAGGGGGCCATGGGGACCCATATCTGCACTGGCAGCCCTATTCAGAAGGACTTCCATGAAGGCTGGTTTTTCTGTTCAATAGATGCCCATTGCTCCTCAAGAGATGTCATTCTATTATGAGCACTCACCATGTTTTCCATACCCTGGCGACTTATCTCCTCCATGGAGGTTGCCATCCTTTCCATGGTGATGCGTTCATGCGCCAATGACTCCACAAAGGCTCTGCTCATGTTCGCTATGGACTCCTCCATTCGCTCCACATTCACATCGACCCTGGACACAAAACCTGCCAGAGACTCCTGCATCTGTTCCTGGAGTTCCAGCCCCGCTGATCTTATGGATGGACCCAGAGGCAGAGGGTCGACATGCAGCTGAGCCGAGCTGGCAGAGTCCTGTGCCCTCCGACTAGCACTCTCCACTGCTGTCCCTGTCTCCACAATCTGCTGATGCTCACTTGTGAGCTGTGATACACCAGATGACAACACTACTCTATGTCCCGAAGGTCCCACCAAGGTGTGAGTGTCTGCGCTGGTGCTGGGTGCGCTGAATTCTGCTGACGCTACATCCTCAGAGGTTGCAGATTCCTCTGAGGAGTCTGGAAGCTCAGGCTCTTCCTCCTGGACAGTGGGGACGGGGGGGCTCTCAATGGTCCTGTGGGGGAGTGAAGGAAAGAGTTAGAGATGTGAGGTCAAGGTTACATGCACATTGCATATTGCAGATGATCATAGGTCCATCTGTTATAGCTTCAGAATCATTATCAGCGACTCATGCAATGTTAGTGAGAGAGATGGAAAACTATTCTGTCACCAGCTTGCTGTGATGCACCCGTCTGTCCATCCCCCACTTGCGCCTCATCCTCCAGTCCTACGATCTCCAGGACAGCCTCCTCCCAGGGGGTGAGGTGGGCTACTGATGGTGGCCCTCCTCCTGTCCTCGCTTGTTCTCTTTTATTGTGAGCTCTCTTTTCCTGCACTGCAACCACGTTCTTCGTGTGAGCCCCAAGGAGTTGACTTGACCTGCCACCTGTAGCCACACAGCCTTTTATTGAATCCGTTGATTCTTAAAGTATGATGTTTTCCAATAACTAGACGGAGGCTGTAAATTAACAATCAACAGGTGTCTACTGGAGGAGGGTAGTCTAAAGACTAACAGTACAGAGGCATGCTCAAGGCTTATATACAGGTGTGGTCACTGCCGGTACTACAGTATACAGGAGCAGTAAAAGTAGTTCTCTCTTAAAGGTACATACACTACACCTTTGGTCTGACTGGGAGGCCTCTTCCTCCCTGAAGAAGGGAACAGGACCTCCCTGTGGCCCCTAGCACCATCCAGTAATGCCTGGAGTGAAGCCTCGTCAAATTTGGGGGCAGATCTGGCCCTCCCGCTGACCGTTGCTCCTGCAGGCTCCTGTGCCATCTTAATGGTGAAGTTTGGGAGCCTGCAGAGGAAGCAAGGCTTGCTGTGGACCTTAGAAGCAGCAGCAATGATGACGTCATATTCTGCGACTTTCTGACTGGAAATACTCAATTGCCAAGGCTTCCCACATGTTGGAAATCAATTGGCCAATTGAGTTAATATTGCATCAGTCTCACAGACCCGTTTACAATCGTGTCGGAATCACTAAATTTGGGGAACCCGCCAATTCCCCACACCTGAGATAAAATCAACCCCATTGTCTGCCTTAAGCTGTGGGCATTTTGCCCTTTCAGAAGGGAAAAATTAGGGAACATATGGTGAAAGATAGACTACTCAATGTGCTCGCTAAACTCCTGGTCCGGCAACGCCTCAATTTTAAAACTCTCATCCTTGTTTTCCAATCCCTCCTATCTCTGTAATATCCTCCAGCCCTACAACCCTCTGAGATATCTGCGCTCTGCTAATTCTGGCCTCTTGCGCATCCCCGATTTTAATCGCTCCACTATTGCCGGATGTGCTTTCAGCTGCCTTGGCCCTAAGCTCTGGAATTCCCTCCCTAAACCGCTCCACCTCTCTACATCTCTCTCCTCCTTTAAGATGCTCCTTAAAACCTATCTCTTTGACCAAGCTTTTGGCCATCTGCCCGAATATCTCCCTACGTGGTTCGGTGTCACATTTTGTTTCATCACGCGCCTGTGATGCGCCTTGGGACGTTTTACTACGTTACAGGCGCTATATAAATACAGCTTGTTGTTGTTGTACTCAAACTAGCAGTTGTGCTTGCCTGGATCCTGAAACCCAGACCCAAAAGATTACTTCTCCTTCTCCTCTTCTTTGCAATGCTGATAAGAAGGCACACGACTAAAATTTTGATTTGCAGATATTGTTGGGATAGTAAAAAGGGAGCTTAACTGTACTTTTAATCAGTGCTAGACTTGATTTGGACTCTTACTTTAATGCATACACATTAGAATAGAAACATAGGAAGTTTCAGGAACGAGACAAGACCATTTGGCTTAAAAAACCCATCTCTCTTTGTTTGATCCCAACCCCCTGCTCGGTCTTTATCCTTCAAGCCCCTCTATCTCAAGAAAGCTAGTCAGTTGTCACTTGAAACTAATTTATTCTATTTGCTTCAAATGGCATTCCCTGGTAATTTGTTCCATATGCCTACTACCCTGTGTGCGAAACAGTTTTGCCTGAATTCCCTAGTTACTCTTAATTTCCTAATTTGAAAATTACATCCAAATTTTTGGAATATTTTATCAGTGTGAAACATTCTGCTTCATTATCCAAAATGTTTTCATTATCATTTAGATATTTAACACATAGGAATTCCAGGTGTGGCCATGGTGTTTATTCAGTGGGCAGGAGCCTTTCATTGTTTTGTGCCGTCTAGGATTCCTTAATTTATTGCTTACAGGAAAAGGGTTTTCTGTACAAAGTACTATTCTCCATCATTTTCTGGTTGCAAACATCTGTGCACCATAGGCTTCGAGTTGATTAACCTCAGCAGTTGTTATCACAGGCTAAATCCAGAAGTGCAGAATCTTGGTGCACTGCTTGTCACTGAGCTCATTTACCCTCCACCTGCCTTCCCAGGGGATTGGTCACAAAGACCGCTTTCTTTATCTTTGTAACATTGCCTGCCTCCTCCCCTACATGTCACCTGCTTTTATTACCCGCATGCAACAAGACCGGGACAACATTCAGGCTTGGGCTGCAAAGTGGCAAGTATCATTCATGCCACACAAGTGCCAGGCAATAACTATCTTCAACAAGAAAGAGTCTAACCACCGCCCCTTGACATTCAATAGCATTACCATCGCCGAATCCCCCAGCATCAACATCCTGGGGGTCACCGCACTGTGGGAGTACCTTCACCACATGGACTGCAGCAGTTCAAGAAGGCAGCTCACCATCACCTTCTCAAGGGCAAGTCCTGGACCAGAAACATAACTGGACCAGCCACATAAATACTGTGGCAACAAGAGCAGGTCAAAGGCTAGGTATTCTGCAGCAAGTGTCTCACCTCCTGACTCCCCAAAGCCTTTCCACGATTCACAAGGCACAAGTAAGGAGTGTGATGGAATACTCTCCACTTGCCTGGATGAGTGCAGCTCCAACAACACTCAAGAAGCTCGACACCATCCAAAACAAAGCAGCCCGCTTGATTGGCACCCCATCCATCACCTTAAACATTCACTCCCTCCACCATCGGCGTACCGTGGCTGCAGTGTGTACCATCTACAAGATGCTCTGCAGAAACTCACCAAGGCTTCTTCAGCAGCACCTCCCAAACCTGTGAACTCTACCACCTAGAAGGACAAGGGCAGCAGGCATATGGGAACACCACCATCTCCAAGTTCCCTTCCAAGTCACACACCATCCTGACTTGGAAATATATCGCCGTTCCTTCATCATCACTGGGTGAAAATCCTGGAACTCCCTCCCCAGCAGCACTGTGGGAGTACCTTCACCACATGGACTGCAGCGGTTCAAGAAGGTGGCTCACCACCACCTTCTCAAGGGCAATTAGAGATGGGCAATAAATGGTGGCGTTGCCAGTGATGCCCACATACCATGAACAAATTAAAAATAAGGCTTGATTGCTCCATTGCTGTCCTTGCTAGCATTCTCACCTCCACCCTCCACAAACTACAACTTATCCAAAACACTGTTGCCATCTTCTCAGGGCCCACACTCCATTTACCCCTGTCCTCACCAAGTTCCACCAGCTCTCCATGCCTCAGCGCCGGTAAGATCTGCATTCTCGCCTTCAAATCCATCAATGGTCTCTCCCCACCCACCCTTGCAGCTCCTCCAGCACTTTGCCTCTCAGACACTGGCTGGCTCCTTGTTCCCTGCTGCCTCCACTCCACCATCAGTGTCTCCTCCTTTAGCCACTCTGGAATCCTTTCCCCAAGCACCTCTGCTTATTCACCTCCCGCCCTGCCATCCAAGGTCATCTTGTTTTAGACACTGAACCCTTCTTTTACCCTTTCCCCTCCTGATCAGTGGCTATTTTTTCCAAGAAATCATGGAATATCATTTATAAATCAGGCAATTAAGCGTAATTAGGAGACGCGTGTGGAGGCGGGTTGACAGCGGGTTTGCTACCCGCTGTCAATCTTTGCTATTTTGACAGCGGACCCGTCTCCAAACCCGCCCTCTGAGCACCGGCAAAATCCAGCCCAATTATTTCATTTGGGTCCCCCGCCGCTGCAGGTCGGGTCGGCTCCATGATGACAGGTGCTCCTGTGGGAAAGGTGCGTGGGAGCGAGATGACAGCGCGTTCTCGACCTGCTGCCAAAAATAACAACTTTGCCACCCGACCCGCCACCCATTTCGGCCGCTACCACCCCGGAAAATTCAGTCCATTGTCTTTGGTTCCCGCAACTAACTCCCTCTCCTGGCAACTGTCTGGAAGTTGAGCCAGAACGTTCGCAACCTTGGTGTTGTGTTTGATCCCAAGATGATCTTCCAACCACAGATCCGCTCCATTACCAAGACTGTCTACTTCTATCTCTGACCCTGCCTCTAGACCTGACTATTCCAATGCTCTCCTGGCCAGCCTCACATCTTCCACTCTACATAAACTTGTGCTCATCTAAAACTCTGCTGCCCGTATCTTAACTCTCACCAAGTCCCATTCGCCCACCACCCCTGTGCTTGCTGACCTACACTGGCTCCTGGCCTGGCAACACCTCAATTTTAAAATCCTGATCCTTGTTTTCAAATCCCTCCATAGCCTCACCCCTCCCTCGCTCTGTAACCTTCTCCAGCCCTACAAGCCTTCAAGATCTCTGCACTCCTCCAACTCTGGCATCACCCCACCATTGCCAGCTGTGCTTTCGGCAGCTGTGCTTTCAGCTGCCTAGGCCCTAAGCTTTGGAATTCTCTCCTAAACCTCTCTGCCTCTCGACCTCTCTCTCCTCCTTTAAGATGCTCCTTAAAACCTACCTCTTTGACCAAGCTTTTGGTCATCTGCCCTGATATCTCCTTCTGTGGCTTGGTGTCAAATTTTGATTGATAACACTATTGTGAAGCACCGTGGGATGTTTTGCTACGTTAAAGGTGCTATATAAATGCAAGTTGTTGTTGTTGTGGTAATTAGGGATTTCATGTAAAACAATTCCACGCAAAAGATAATAAACATATGGAACAAATTACCAGGGAGTACCATTGAAAAGAAATTCAGGAGACATCTAGTTGTGTTTCAGGAGAAAAGTAATAGGGAATATCGGGGGAAGGTGGAATTAAGAGTAATGCATTGATTGATTTTAATATGAGCTAACCAGAGAGGTAGGCGAAGAAAGAGATATCTTATACCCTCAAAAGTGAGGCACGAAAATGTCATGTGCTGAACCCAGAGTTACTACAAGTCTCATTGTGAGCAGGATAGTCACCGGTTCTGCTTTGAGATCAAACTCACAAGAAGAAAGGAACAGACAGTTCAGACTTATCTACTTCACACACAGGATGATGACGGTCTGGAACCGACCACACAGGGAGACAGTGGAGATGGACAGTGTCAACTAATTCAAGCAGAAACGGGACAGTCTTTTGCCGAAAAAGTGACTCAGGAAGATAAGAAATAAAGTGTAGTCTGTTATTTTTTGAACTTTTGGGACTGGCCAGATGGACCACAATGGCCTTTTCCAGTACTGTATATTGCTATTTTCAGCTCATTTATAATTTTTTTTGTTTTGATGTCTCTTCTGCACCTTCTGTTATCTGATTTTTCAGTTCTATATTCCATGGCATTGCAGAAAATTATTGGAATTATTTGAAGTGTGAAAGCAGACTCTCTTGCATTGAGTATCTACATATTTTCACAAGAGAGCTGACACTGTCATCATTTCCTCATAGCACAAGAGAGCTCCAGGTGGGCAGAGGAAACGCTTCAAGGACACCCTCAAAGCCTCCTTGGAAAAAGTGCAACATCCCCACCGACACCTGGGAATCCCTGGCCCAAGACCGCACAAAGTGGAGGAGAAGCATCCGGGAAGGCGCTGAACCCAGAGAGTGGTGAACCTGTGGAATTCTCTACCACAGAAGGCAGTTGAGGCCAATTCATTAAATATATTCAAGAAAGAGTTAGATCTATTTCTTAATGCTAAAGGGATCAAGGGATATGGGGAGAAAGCAGGGACAGGGTTCTGAATTTGGATGATCAGCCGTGATCTCATTAAATGGCGGAGCAGGCTCGAGGGGCCGAATGGCCTACTCCTGCTCCTATCTTCTATGTTTCTATGAACTCCTCGTGTCTCTTCACCGGGAGCAAGCGGAAGCCAAGCGCAAACAATGGAAGGAGCGCACGTCAAACCAAGCACCCCACCCACCCGCCCCTTCAATCACCGTCCGTCTCACCTGTGACAGAGACTGTAGGTCCCGCATTGGACTCATCAGTCACCTGAGAACTCATTTTTAGTGTGGAAGCAAGTCATCCTCGGTTCCAAGGGAGTGCCCAAGAAGAAGAAGAAGCATAGCTGCAGAGTTCATCTCGATGAGTCAGTCATACGCATTGTGGCTGAGCATGGTACTTTGGAAGTCTGTTCCGGCTAAAGTCCTACCACCATGCAATCTAATAGATGGATAATATGTTCTCTCTCCCCTCTCCCCCTCCCCACCCCCCCAACCCCAATCCAATTAACACACACACAGATGCGCACACAAGTTCTTGAAATCCTGTTCAAATTTTGCAAAGCTGTCAAGGTAAAGGAATATGAAAGATAAAGAAGGAAAAGTGCTAATAGAAAGAGGGATAAAAATGTTATTAGTCCCAAGTGGAAAAACTAAAATAACAGTTGCTAGCACCTTACCTTGTTACAGACGGGTAAACCTGACCGGTAGTGGGGAAAGTGCTAGAGTCCATTATAAAAGATGTAATAGCAGAGCACTTGGAAAACAGTGACAGGATCGGACAAAGTCAACATGGATTTACAAAAGGTAAATCGTGCTTGACTAATCTACTGGAATTTTTTAAGGGTGTAACTGGTAAAATAGATAAGGGAGAACCGGTGGATGTGGTGATTTGGACTTTCAAAAGGCTTTCGATAAGGTCCCGCATAAGAGATTAGCGTGCAAAGTTAAAGCACATGGGATTGGGGGTAAAGTACTGTCTTGGATAGAGAACTGGTTGGCAGACAGAAAGCAAAGAGTTGGAATAAACAGGTCTTTTTCTGAGTGGCAGGCAGTGACTAGTGGGGTACCGCATGGATCGGTCCTTGGACCCCAGCTATTCACAATATATATTAATGATCTAGACGAGGGAACTAGATGTAATATCTCCAAGTTTGCAGACGACACAAAGCTGGGTGGGCGTGTGTGCTGTGAGGAGGAAGCTGAGAAACTCCAGGATGATTTGGACAGGTTGGGTGATTGGGCAGAAGCATGGCAGATGCAATATAATGTGGATAAATGCGAGGTTATCCACTTTGGTGTCAAAAACAGGAAGGCAGATTATTATCTGAATGGCAATAGATTGGGAGAAGGGGAAGTGCAACGAGACCTGGGTGTCCTTGTGCACCAGTCGCTGAAGGTAAGCATGCAGGTGCAGCAGGCGGTTAAGAAGGCAAATGGTATGTAGGCCTTCGTAGCGAGAGGGTTTGAAGTACAGGAACAAGGATGTCTTGCTGCAGTTGTACAGGGCCTTGGTGAGACCACATTTTGAGTATTGTGTGCAGTTTTGGTCGCCTTATCTGAGGAAGGATGTTCTTGCCATGGAGGGAGTTCAGCGAAGATTCACCAGGCTGATACCTGGGATGGCAGGAATGACGTATGAGGAGAGATTGGGTCGATTGGGCTTATACTCGCTGGAGTTTAGAAGAATGAGAGGGGATCTCATTGAAACTTATAACATTCTGACAGGACTGGACAGACTAGATGCAGGAAGGATGTTCCCGATGGTCGGGGAGTCCAGAACCAGGGGTCACAGTCTAAGGATAAGGGGTAAGCCATTTAGGACAGAAATGAGGAAGAATTCTTCACCCAGAGAGTGGTGAACCTGTGGAATTCTCTACCACAGAAGGCAGTAGAGGCCAATTCATTAAATATATTCCTAGAAGGAAAGGGAATTAAGGGTTACGGGGAGCGGGCAGGAATTTGGACATGAGTCTAGGTTCGGATCGGTCATGGCCCTGTGGGTAGCGGAGCGGGCCCAGGGGCCGTGTAGCCTGATCCTGCTCCTATTTCGTGTGTCTAATTCTGTTAGATTCAGGAGATGGTTCTGTGATAGTGGATTGGCGGTTAGGATCAGATCAGCCATGATCTTATTGAATGGCGGAGCAGGCTCGAGGGGCCGATTGGCCTACTCCTGCTCCTATTTCTTATGTTCTTATGTTCTTATATTCAAGAAGGAGTTGGATATATTTCTTAAGGCTAAAGGGATCAAGGGATATGGGGAGAAAGCAGGGACAGGGTACTGAATTTGGATGATCAGCCATGATCTCATTGAATGGCGGAGCAGGCTCGAGGGGCCGAATGGCCTACTCCTGCTCCTATCTTCTATGTTTCTATGTTTCTATGTTTATATGGTGCATAAAGACATTATTCTCAAAGCTGAAATTCCAGAGTGATAAACTTGGCAAGCAACACATCCCGCTCATCATATCAGAGTCCTGTGGCACTGAACAAACAAACACAGGGAGTATCCTCTTGTTGCATCCATCCCAATATGAAGACCAAGATTCAAAAATAAAAATAACACTGTTAACTTTTAATTTTCATCTTGGTATCTGTCAGGTCCTAATAGAAACCCCACAAATAGTGTATTATATCCGTTAAAATATTCCAGAATGACAAGTCATCTATCAACGACAAGAAAATGTTAGTAGTGAGATCTATGATCTAAAGTTTAAATATATAAGGGAACTGATTTTATTTTTGGCATCAAAACACTTAGGGGAAGAAATTCGGTATCGCCCCGTTTAGGGTGCAATTATCGGCCGGGTGCAAAGTTTAGCGCCTGGCGCTAATTATCGCCTCCGACTGCAAACTTGTCTTCTATCGCCCCTGGAGATGATTGGAGCGCTAAATCAGGTGCTACACACCTCTCTTACGGCGCTAACGCCGAGGAGTGAGGCGCTACCGTAGAGTGCTGGCGAAGCTCATGTGATGTCAGTCAGCAATGGAACACAGACTCACTGGCGCTGGCCGGTTCTTAAAGGGGAGGGTTGATCTTGCTCTCCATCCACACCCTGCTCATTGCAGCCTTGAATCTTGGCCTGGAGAGACCTGTACATCAAATCTGCTGGAAAGAACAATGGCGAGGCCCAGGGAAAGAGCTCAGAGTGCAGCCCCCATAGTCTCTTCTAAATCGATGCAAGGAAGATCAAATCAAAATGAACCTGCAAAGTGCTGCTCAGTACCCTAAACTCCTTCACACAGCGTTGAATCTCTCCAGAAGTCTCTCTCTCTCTCTCTCTCAGAATGCGTGGTGCAAAAATGTCACCGACAAAAAAAGGCAGGAAGCGGTCACCTTTAAATAGCACTCCCCCAGTCCCTTCCTGACTGCAAAACGTTCCCCTCAACCTGTCGTTGCTAGCGGCAGGCGGAAAGGCAGGGGGCGCCACTCAATATCTGTTCCGTGGCACTACCGGGGCGTTGCACACTCAACTGACGTCACGATCTGCGGGCATAGGAGATTGTGGCGGTAGTGTTTAGTGCTGCCGTAAAATGTCTGGTCAATTTCGCGAGCGGCGCAAACATTGCCACGCCCGGGCGCTAGTTGCTTTGCGCCCCATTAGCGCCCTCTTAGGGCGTTAATGGGAAGCGCAAAGCAACCGAATTTTCCCCCCTTACATTTTAAACAAAAATGAATGGGTGTGGCATGACCAAAGGTGTCAACGTCAACAGTCCCCTTTCCCCTCTCAACCCCACTTCGTTCTGTGTCCACCCCTGGAAAAAACTCTCTCCCAAGCCACTTACAACTGCACTTTAAATTCCCAACTGTCCAGCCTTTGGACCACCATTCACCATGATTTTTCTGCAGCTACCGATTTGCTCAATCACACCCTTGTCTCCACCTTTGATGCCCTAGTCTCCATTAAAAACATTACTCTCTCTCATGCTGGTCGTCCCCCTGGTACAGCCCTCATCTCCGCACCCTTAAGTCCAAGGGACTCAGACTTGAACATTGATGGCGGACAACTGGTTTAGCCATTCATCACCAGATCTGGCTGGACCACATAAAGCACTATCGGGTCCTGCTCTCCTCTGCCAAAATTGTTCACTATTCCAGGATCATACTGGAATGCAAAGATAACCCCCGGCTTCACTACAGAACGTCTTCTTAAAGCCTTCTCCTATGCCTCCTCCACCCTCATCTCCAACAAGTAAAAGGAGCTCATGGACTTCTTTGTCACTAAGAATGAGACCATCCGTTCAGCTGCCTCTGCCACTTCCCTTCCTTCCCCGAGCCAACCGGGCCAAACTCCCTCTAAGGTTTCCCCCTGCCCTAGCCCTGAACTCACATCTTTCTCTAGTTTCTCTCCTATCTCCCCTCATGCCCTCTCCGAATTCAGCTTGCCCATGAGACCCACCTCCTACTCCCTGGACCCTATTCCGACCAAACTGCTGACCACCCAACTTCCCTTCCTGGCCCCATGTTAGCTGACATTGTTAACGGTTCTCTCTCCTCAGGTACTGTCCCCTTCCACACCATCCTCCACCAATGCCTCTCCCCTGTCATCCAGCTGGGTGGGACTGCAGTCGTCTGGTTCCATTCTTATCTATCCAGTCGTAGCCAGAGACTCAGCTGCTCCCGCACTGAGGCTGAACCAGACTGCTTGGAACCTTGGTGTTGTATTTAACCTTGAGATGAGCGTCCGACCACGTATCTGCGCCATCACCAAGACCATCTACTTCCACCTCCGTAACATCGCTCGACTCCGCCCCTGCCTCAGCTCATCTGCTGCTGAAACCCTCATCCATGCCTTTGTTACCTCTAGACGTGACTATTCCAGCGCACTCCTGGCCGGCCTCCCATCTTCTACCCTCCATAAACTAGAGCTCATCTAAAACTCTGCTGCCCGCGTCTTAACTCAGACCAATTCCCGTTCACCCATCACCCCTGTGCTCGCTGACCTACATTGGCTCCCTCAAAGCCTCAATTTTAACATTCTCATCCTTGTTTTCAGATCCCTCCTTGGCCTCACCCTGCCCTATCTTTGTAACCTCTTCCAGCCCTACAACCCTCCGAGATCTTTGGGTTCCTCCAATTCTGGTCTCTTGCGAATCCCATATTTTAATTGCTCCACCGTTGGTGGCTGTGCTTTCAGCTGCCTAGGCCCTAAGCTCTGGAATTCCCTCCCTAAACCTCTTTGCCTCTCTACCTCTCTCTTCTCCTTTAAGATGCTCCTTAAAATCTACCTCTCGTCTGTCCTAATATCTCCTTATGTGTCTCGGTGTCAAATTTTGTTTGATAACGCTCCTGTGAAGCGCCTTGGGATGCTTTATGACTTTAAAGGTGCTATATAAATGTAAGTTGTTGTTGTTGAATATTAGAAGTGGCACACATTGCAAACTCATTTAAAGATTTGGAACTGTGTTAATTTCCTTTTAAAAGATTCTCCTTTTTAGCCATTTTCCCTCATGATGTTAGAGTGTGGTTCAATACACACGGGTCATTCACCAATACCACACCAAGTGGCCATTATTTGCATGTGAGCCTCAACAGCAAGGGTCAGCAGGCTATTTGAACATGGAGGGCCTCACAAATGAGCCTTATCCTACTTCATCTGATGTCCACACGCATACTTCCAACAGGAGCCACTGAATAGAGTCATGAGCTATGGGTTATTTCCCCTCTCTAACCCAAAAGTATTGAGGCTAATTGTCACCATCCTACTGCCACCTCAGTTAAGATCAGCTAACTCAACGTTGATTAGGAGTTGTACCTGGACCTTCCTGATCCTTATGGCTCAGCCTTTCGCTGGATAAACTAACTGAGCTGATGGGCAAAGCTGCAACATTTATTTTTCAAGAGTTAAGTAGATCACATTTTTAATATAGGTCACACACCATCCTGACTTGGAAATAAGTTGCTGTTTCTTCATTGTCACTCGGTCAAAATCCTGGAACTCCTTGCCTAATAGGCAATTAGGGATGGGCAATACATGCTGGCCTTGCCAGCGATGCCCACATCCCATAAACGAATTTTTAAAAACTGTGGGAGTACCTTCACCACACGGACTGCAGCGATTGAAGAAGGTTGGCTCACCACCACCTTCTCTAGGGCAATTAGGGATAGGCAAAAGTGCCTACGTACCATGATTGAACAAGAAAAACAAAAAATGTGTAACTCAATAAGTTCAGATTTGAGCTATCAAGTGCTAGGAGTACTAACAGTAACGAAGAAAATGGCATAGAGACTTAAAAGCATTAGAAGTGTCTATTTCTTTAACAATGTCAATGGTAAATCCCAAACAATAAGTAATTGGCAGTGCCTCCTGCAGTGAGTGGGACAGCTGGTCAGATGTTGTTCTGACTCTGGCTCCTGGGGCAGCAGCTGGCTCCTGGGGAGGCTGGCCAGATGTTGCCCTGTCTCTGGATCCTAGGACAGCTGGCCAGATGTTGGACTGACTGGCTCCTGGGGCAGCTGGCCAGATGTTCGGCTGACTATGGCCTCTGGGGAAGCTGGCCAGATGTGGCACTGACTCTGGCTCCTGGGGGCAGATGTTGGCCTGACTCTGGATCCTGGGGGCAGAGGTTGGCCTGATTCTGGCTCCTGGGGGCAGATATTGGCCTGACTCTGGCTCCTGGGGGCAGATGTTGGCCTGACTCTGGCTCCTGGGGGCAGAGGTTAGCCTGACTCTGGATCCTGTGGGCAGATGTTACCCTGACTCTGGCTCATGGGGCCAGATGTTGCCCTGACTCTGGATCCTGGGGGCAGATGTTGCCCTGACTCTGGCTCCTGGGGCAGATGTTGCCCTGACTCTGGCCCCTGGGGCCAGATGTTGCCCTGACTCTGGCTCCTGGGGGCAGATGTTACCCTGACTCTGAATCCTGGGGCAGATGTTGCCCTGACTCTGGCCCCGGGGCCAGATGTTGCCCTGATTCTGGTTCCTGGGGCCAGATGTTGCCCTGACCCTGGCTCCTGGGGCCAGATGTTGCCCTGACTCTGGCTTCTGGTGGCAGATGTTGCCCTGACCCTGGCTCCTGGGGCCAGATGTTGTACTGACTCTGGCTCTTGGGGCCAGATGTTGCCCTGACTCTGGATCCTGGGGCAGATGTTGCCCTGACTCTGGATCTTGGGGGCAGATGTTGCCCTGACTCTGGCTCCTGGGGCCAGATGTTGCCCTGACCCTGGCTCCTGGGGCCAGATGTTGTACTGACTCTGGCTCTTGGGGCCAGATGTTACCCTGACTCTGGATCCTGGGGCAGATGTTGCCCTGACTCTGGATCTTGGGGGCAGATGTTGCCCTGACTCTGGATCCTGGGGGCAGATGTTGCCCTGACTCTGGATCCTGGGGGCAGATGTTGCCCTGGCTCTGAATCCTGGGGCAGATGTTGCCCTGACTCTGGCCCCGGGGCCAGATGTTGCCCTGACTCTGGTTCCTGGGGCCAGATGTTGCCCTGACCCTGGCTCCTGGGGCCAGATGTTGCCCTGACTCTGGCTCCTGGTGGCAGATGTTGCCCTGACCCTGGCTCCTGGGGCCAGATGTTGTACTGACTCTGGCTCTTGGGGCCAGATGTTGCCCTGACTCTGGCTCCTGGGGCCAGATGTTGTACTGACTCTGGCTCCTGGGGCCAGATGTTGCCCTGACTCCTGGGGCCAGATGTTGCCCTGACTCTGGCTCCTGGTGGCAGATGTTGCCCAGACCCTGGCTCCTGGGGCCAGATGTTGTCCTGACTCTGGCTCCTGGGGCCAGATGTTGCCCTGACTCTGGATCCTGGGGCCAGCTGGCCAGATGTTGGCCTGACTCTGGCTCCTGGGGGCAGATGTTACCCTGACTCTGGATCCTGGGGCAGATGTTACCCTGACTCTGGATCCTGGGGCCAGCTGTTGCCCTGACTCTGGATCCTGGGGCCAGATGTTACCCTGACTCCTCCTCCTCACACACACACACTGGACAAACTTTGGCCCCGCCCCCCGGTTGCTATGGGGAGGCGGCGGATTGGCCAATGAGCGGGTGCGATGCTGGGAGGTGGCGGCGGCGGTGGGGAGGCGGTGAGTCTGACTCCGGCACCGACACCGACACCCAGAGAGCGGCCCCGGCCGTGCCCCCAGCCTCCTGCGGAGTGAAGCCCGCCGCGCCGGCCTCCTCTCTCCCCCCTCCCCTTCCCCTCTCACCCCGGCAACATGCTGCTCTCGCTGGTCGTGCACACCCACTCGCTCCGCTACTGGCTGCCGGCCGCCGTGATGATGGGCACGGCCCCGGTTTACCTCCTCACCTGGGCGGCCTGGCGCCTACTCTCCATGCTGCTGCCCGCCCGCCTCTACCACATCATGGACGACCGGCTCTACACCATCTACCAGAGTGTCATCCTCTTCTTCTTCGAGAGCTACACCGGGGTGGAGGTGAGATTGATCATAAAAGACTGAGGCAGACAGACAGATCGAAAGGGGAGTGGGATAACCCCCAGCATCAGCGCAGCTGTTCACACTCGCTGCTTACAGGCTTCCTGACTGCTTTAATAATGAAAATGTGTGGCTTTGTTCTTACACAGCCAACTAGTGAAGATGATGTGATTGTTATAGTAAGTCTGCAGTTCTGTCTGACATTGGTTTACAAAGCCATAATGTAATCCAGTAGTTTATCATCTAAACTGCCTTTCTTCTTCTCGCCTCCCCAATAGTTTTTTCCTGAAGGTGCAGAATTTTGCTGGGTTATAGTTCCACAGCAACCTTTGAAATCTTCCCTGCGTGAGTGTCGGGGGGGGTGGATTGGTGTGGTTTGTAGCCAAGCTGAATGCTGGCCCCCTGTGACATCCACCTATGCTCACTGCATAGCTGTCAGACACGAGAAGTCCTGCCTGAGTTCAACCCCCAGCTGAAATCAACTGACTTATCACAGCAAACCTAGCACCTTTTTTGAGCCTATGAGTCAGTGTCACACCATGTGGTGTGTTTACCCATTGAGTAACTGACGGAATCTCAAATGTAGCTTTCATCTTGAATGATGAGATCAGAATCCAGTTTTGAAATCATTCCCATCTTAGTACAAATAACGTAAAATGTTTGCATGGGACTTTGTTGACTGATCATGCATATTTTTGGTAGCATGGAAAAAAAGATACGTATATGGTCTGCTGAATATCAGCTATGTTGTACCATAGCAGATACCCTGCTTTGTCACTTAACTGCATAATATGCAACACTGCTCCATTGCTCTGAAGTAAAAATCCAACAGAAAAGTAACTTTTTTGAGGGGTAGTGTTGATATTTTCACTGCAGTCATCATATTCATTGAACCTGGGGTGGCAAAGCATTAAATGCCCTAAGTATTGAGTTCCCTGATGTAACCCACTTGTGACTTCACATGTGAGTTATGCAGTTGAATCATTTGTTGTGTATTTATTGTATTAAACATCTCATTGTCACATATCCTGTACTTGCAGTACCCTGATGTGTGATCAGAATAAGATGGTGTGTGTACCAAGGAAAAGTTGTCCCACGTGGGTTGTGTTATTACAGAATCACTGAGTGTATTTTTGTATATCTCACCACTGAATTTGATATATAATCTGTCCATTTGCAGCAGGAATTTATAATCTTAAGAGTGGGCTATGGGTGTTTTAAAACGAGTGGACTTTTGAACACTTCAGGACACACTTTTTTCTGTAACATTGAGGAAGTTTTGTTCACATTTCTACTAAGACATTCTATATATTTGCACAGGAGTCTAACAGTCATTTTAACCTTTAGACTGCTAGCGGCTGACGATACCACGCTCTACCTCAACGCCACCTCCCTCGATCCCTCCACGGCCTCTGATTTGTCACGCTGCGTGTTCGACATCTAACATTGGATGAGCAGAAATTTCCTTCCATTTAAGTATTGGGGAGACCGAAGCCTTTGCCTTTGGTCCCTGCCACAAACTCTGTTCCCTCGGCACTGACTCTATCCTCTTCACTGGCCACTGTCTGAGGCTGAACCAGACTGTTCGCAACCTCGGCATCTTATTTGACCCTGAGCTGCACTTCCAACCCCATATCCTCTCCACTACCAAGACTGCCCACTTTCGCATCTGTAATAACGCCCGTCTCCGCCACTGCCTCGGCCCATTTGCTGCTGAAACCCTCATCCATGCTTTCTTTACCTCCAGACTCGACAATTCCCATGCTTTCCTGGTCGGCCTCCCACCCTCCGAAAACTTCAGCTCATCCAAAACCCTGTTGCCCGTGCCCTAACTTGCACCAAGTCTCATTCACCCAGCACCTCTGTGCTCACTCCTTCAATTCTGGCCTCTTGTTCATCCTCGATCTCTATCGCCCCACAATTGGCAGCCGTGCCTTCAGCTGCATAGGACCTAAGCTCTGGAATTCCCTCCCTAAGCCCCTCTCCTTTTAAGGCATGCCTTGAAACCTACCCCTTTGACCAAGCTTTTGGTCACCTGTCCTAATATCTCTCTCTTGTTCAGTGACAAATAACGGGCCTGTGACGTGCCTTGGGACGTTGTACTATGTTAGAGGCGATATATAAATACAAGCTGTTGCTGCTTACTCAAATTGCAGGAAATACACGTTAGGGTCTGTTGCATAAAATATCTCTTAAAAAGACATTATTCCTAAGAGATTTCCTAACACTTATCTGCTTAGGTGTCTTTTTCTATTCAGTTTGGTCAAGTTGACACCTCATCTGGTATAAAGCTGTCGGGAATAAGGGGCAAATCAGACTCTGGTAGTGAGCAACCATGTAAGACATAATGTACCGTGTTTCAGGAGAGTTGGTGTTGTGCTGGGTATTCGTGCAGAAGAAGCACTTTTCTTGTTTTTGATTTTTTTCCCCAAGAGAATAGTGAAGTTTGTAATTACTGTAAATCCACCTTTTGTATTTACCTGTTTCGTGTCTAAGTCTGACTGGCATTTTGTTGCCTAATATAATTTTACAGTTTCTATTTTTCCACTTTCTGAAGTTGAGCAGGTCATGTGGCAGAGTATAGTGACGAGGCTTTTCCATTGAACCACTGGGCTCATTATACTTACCTAGCAATTGAGCACATAAAAGCACACTCCAGGTCATTGAAAGCATGGGCTTACGGGAACGGTCTGTGGTGGTGAGTGAGAAAAATACCGAGTTTTAAATACCCCAAAACGTATAACTTTCAATTGCTTAAGACATTGTGAACAGAAATAATTTATGGCATGCACAATACTGCATTGTTGTCCCTCAGAGACTTTTGTCTTTTATTCCTACTTTTTTGTTGCCATTGATTTCTTCCCTCCTCGTCTGCTGCAGGTATTGATTCCTTGCTGGAGTGTGTTTCCATAGGTAACCATCATCCTCTGGGACCTCACCCACGTGTCCATTCTTCATGTCTGAACCTAGTCAGTGAATTTCAGCAGGCTACTCGAGCTCAGGTAGCATCACAGACGCACCGTACCTCTTTTTTCTGAATGACTACACGTGCACTTCTAGCAGATGTCGCTGGATAGCAGTCAGGAGACATAAAACTGGTTATTTTTCCTCTTCTCTACCGTCTCCATCCTTGCATCCAACAAGACTTGCGAGGAGCTCATGAACAACTTTGTTACTAAGATTAAGACCAGCAGTTCAGCTGCCTTTGCTGCATCCCCTCCTTGCCCACCAAGAAGCTGCCTTTGGCCTCTTCCTCATCTACATGCTACTCCTTGGCGGCATTATCCAAAGACATACGGTTAGCTTCCACATATATGATTGACACCCAGTTCTACCTCTCCACCACCTCTCTCGACCCGACACTATATCTTTGATCTGTGCTGTTAGACTGTTGGTCTGACATCCAGTCTTGGATAAGCCACAGTTTCCACTAATTAAATGTTAGGAAGAACAAGGCCATCGCCTTTGGCCCCCGCCACAAACTCTAAACTCTTGTCACTGATTCCACCCTCCTCAGCGCCCACTGTCTCCCAACTTCGGCCATCCCATCTGACTCCAAGCTGAGCTTCTGACTCCATATCCTCTCCATCACAAGAGCACCTACTTCAACCTCCGAAACATTCCTGCCTCAGCCCATCTGCTGCTGAACCCCTCCGAAGCTCTGCCTTGTCACCCTCCGACTCAACCATTCCAAAGCTCACCTGGCCAGCCTTCTACCCACCATAAACATCACTTCATCTAAAACTCTGATGGCTGTGTTCCATCACGCACAAAGTCCTGCCCCCCCCCCCCCCCCCATAACCCCGGTCCTCACTGACTGACATTGCCTCCTGGTCCCCCACACCTCCAATTTAAAATTTTAATTCTTAAATTCCTTTATGGCTTCACCCTTCCATATCTGTAACCTCCTCCAGCCTTACAAACTTGTCCCCCTCTGACTCTGGCATCTTGTGCATCTCACTCTCTTCATCCCACTTCAGCTGTCTAGGCCCTATGCTGAGGAAGGAAAATAGTGATTTTCTTTCTTTTTGATACCTACTCTCTAAACCTTTTTCCTTGTGGTCCCTCTGGGACATCTCAGATGCTGCACATGCTTGGTCTTGTATCAGCTTCAGTGAGCTGTGGTGAAGCAGCTGATCTACACTGCCTAGAAGGACAAGGGGAGCAGGTGCATGGGAACACCATCACCTCCAAGTTCCCCATCCAAGTCACACACCATCCAGACTTGGATGTATATTGCCGTTCCTTCATCGTCACTGAGTCATAATATTAGAACTCCCTACGTAACAGCATTGTGAGAGCACCACCCCCGCCCCCCCCCCCCCATGGACTGCAACGGTTCAAGATAAAGGCCCACCCCACCTTCTCTAGGGGAACCGGGATGGACAGTAAATGTCTGCCTTGCCAGCGACGTCCATATCCTGAGAATGAATAATAAGAAAATTCAATACCTTCCATCAGCAAAGGGGTCTTTTTGGCAACTCAAGAAATAATAGAGCCTGGATCCCATCATTTGGTATTGCGTGTTGCTTTGCCAATGTGCAGTGTCATGGCACTGCACTCAGTTTCTTCTGGCCTGAGTTGGATAAGCATTGCCATAATGTGGGTTCATTTAATATTTGTGACTTCTAATTGTTAACCATGATTTCTGTGGTGGTGATCAATTGAAACTGGGTTTTTTGCTCTGCATATTATGGCTAATAAATATCACCCAATCATTTACCATTGTAGCTTGTGAACTTGGGGGTGGGGGGGTTGAGCAGTGTAACCTAGCCCTAGCAGGTAGTGCTTTGACTCTGTAGAAGTGATCCCCTACTTCACAAAGCGTTATCTAGGCCCAAATAAGTCTTGCGCCGTTGTGTGAACTGTTACGTGAAGTCCATAATGATAAATTCACTTTGACGCTGCCTCTCGTCATTGTTGCGCCTCCTCTTCAGATATTCTTACTTCTCATCCAGTGTTGCCTTGGCATTTGTACTACAAATTGTACTTGCAATATTTCTCTCTTCTTCCAAATAACTATAAATGAAGAAATGTTGACTCAATACAGGTTGATCCAAATATTGTCCACCTGTAAATGCAGTCTAGATGTATTGACCTACATCCCAATGAAGTGCATTGATTTGGATACTTATGGCTCTTTTACTTTATCATGGGGTCAAGGGCAAGTGATACCAAAATATTGGCGTCTACTGCTCTCCAGCATTTATACTGTCTGCTTCATTTAGGACTTTTTCTTATCCCAGTGACACTTTTTTTTTGTTGCTGTATATTACTTATGGAGTTGCCATAATTATTGCATTGATTCTGTGCAGAGAACATGTGGTGTCAGTGTGAGCCAGAAACAACAACCTAATGCTGACCTGGATCATTGTGTGTTCAGGGCAGAAGTTGGCCTGGGAACATCATAGCGTGATGCAAGGCTGGGAATTTAATGCTGATGCATGGAATCCTCTCTGCGCATTTAGCACGTCACATGAGAAAGAAGTTGATCTGATGGCACAATCTACCTACAAAACATAGAAACATAGAAGATAGGAGCAGGAGTAGGCCATTCGGCCCCTCGAGCCTGCTCTGCCATTCAATGCGATCATGGCTGATCATCCAAATTCAGTACCCGGTCCCTGCTTTCTCCCCATATCCCTTGATCCCTTTTGCCTTAAGAAATATATCCAACTCCTTCTTGAATATATTTAATGTATTGGCCTCTACTGCCTTCTGTGGTAGAGAATTCCACAGGTTCACCACTCTCTGGGTGAAGAAATTCCTCCTAATTTCTGTCCTAAATGGCCTACCCCTTATCCTCAGACTGTGACCCCTGGTTCTGGATTCCCCCCGCCATCGGGAACATCCTTCCTGCATCTAGTCTGTCCAGTCCTGTCAGAATTTTAAAAGTTTCAATGAGATCCCCTCTCATTCTTCTGAACTCCAGCGAGTACAAGCCCAATCGACCCAATCTCTCCTCATACGTCATTCCTGCCATCCCAGGTATCAGTCTGGTGAATCTTCGCTGAATTCCTTCCATGGCAAGAACATCCTTCCTCAGATAAGGTGACCAAAACTGCACACAATACTCAAGGTGCGGTCTCACCAAGGCCCTGTACAACTGCAGCAAGACATCCTTGTTCCTGTACTCAAACCCTCTCGCTACGAAGGCCAACATACCATTTGCCTTCTTAACCGCCTGCTGCACCTGCATGCTTGCCTTCAGTGACTGGTGCACCCAGGTCTCTTTGCACTTCCCCTTCTCCCAATCTATTGCCATTTAGATAATAATCTGTCATTCAAATAATTTACCTCCAAGTCCATTGGGGCTCAGCAGACATGACTAACGTAGCAAGTAAATGTGGAATGAAATCCACGCCTGATCATTTATTCGTTCTACACATTGTAACTCCATAGTACTAAATGACTATGTCCCCCCCACATGCCTTTTAACATGGGCACATGATTTCTGTCAGTAACATCTGCAGCAATTTTGTGACTTTTTCTCTAATTTAAAAATACAACAGTTTAAAAGTTCAGATCTGCTGCCATCAGGAATGGTATTTAGTGAGAGAATGGCAGTCACATAAGTAAAAGTGCCTTTGGAAAGCATGTAGCAATAAATAACTTTTCAGATAAACAAGATTTAACGTAACAGTATTTCCATTACTTTTTTTTCCACCTATTTTCCGTACACTTTTTCCCCCCCCCCCCCCCCTTTCTCCCAAAGGGCCCATTCGGTTGAAAATTCACCTTGTGGGGAATTGGGGAGGTAAAATCCTCCCCAATATCTAGTACTGCCATGTCTGTAAAATGGTGCATTAGTTGCTAGTTCCATTAAACTGAGCATAAGTCGTTAGCATTTTTTCTTCAAGTGCAATATTTCAGTGTGCTGCAATAAAATGGTACCTGGTACCAAGTGTATCTGGTATTTAGGGGTGTGTAACTGCTGGAAATATTTTGTACTGTAGTTATTGTGGACTTTGGATTTTGGAGAACCGGATTCTTCTGGAGCTGAATGCATCAATGAGTAAGAGAAATTTAGGTGTGTTTAGCCTAAGTGCAGATAACCAGCAATTTTTTATAAAGCCTGGCTTAATATAAAAAGGAGGCACCAGCTAATTCGGGTAGCTGGGATTACCGTCCCATTGGGTGATTTTTGTTTCCTCTTTCTAGAGGTAAAAGTGAATAGCTGCTGCCAACACCATTTACCATCTTGTCCTCCTGACTTTTGATATTGCTGGTCTGTAAAACCTCCCCAAACATCAGGGAAGGGCTGCAGCCAGAATGGTAAAGACTTGAAATGTGACTTTGTAGCTAATGCGAATTTATTCAGGGGCATGATTAACACTGGGAATAACGACAGAAAACGCTGGAAAAACTCAGCAGGCCAGGACAGCATCCGTGGAGAGAGAAACAGAATTAACACTGGGAGTTGGACCTAAGAATACCACGGGGAAAGACCTTTTCAGTGGTGGTCGTCTTGATATTTGTGGGAAAGTGATTTAGCCGCCAGTCTAGGGTGCTGAAAGCTGAGGAGGCTAAGTGAAGAAATGTGCACATGCACGTGTTTCAAAAGTGGTGGGCTCATTTGTGAGGTGAATGAGTGGCATTTTTAGTTCAAATTTAGACTCCGTACATGCTGGAGGTTTTTTTCCCTCATAAATGAGGATGAGGTTTTTGTCAACATATTAAGTTGGGTGAATTGACGATTATCATTTTAAATCTTGTTGTTTTGTCACCTCTCATTGCGAGGTGCGGTTATCCTAAACCAATTCTCCCGTGGTATCACTGGCACTGTTTAAAGGATAAAATGAGGAATTACTTAAAATCTAATGTCCTAGAAAAAGAATAAAAATCTCCTAGCTGGTTGAAGATGCTTTTATTGGCAGTTCCAACCCCTATGGAAACCTACCATTTTGGGACTCCACCTTATGCAATTAAGTAGCTCCACAGAGAATTCTCAAGATCAGCATCTGGAGTGGGTTGGATGCAAATGAAAAATATTTCGGCTAAAATGAAATGGGTGCTGTCTGTGCAGCAGTGCTCGCTCAGCCAGTGTGACTTTTCATTGCTTGGAACCCCTCCCTATTTGTAACCAGGCGGTCCCAGCTGCTGCTGCCCGAGAGTCATTTATTTCAAGCTGCTGCCTGACGCGCCTGTGAATTGTCCGAGGTGGGAAGGAGCGCAGCACCTGTTTAGTAATATTGAAAATCAATTCATTTCAACTGGGTGTAACTCCAGCCCCTATCTATATAATAAAGTACTTCAAACTGATAACACACTATTCATCTCCTATAAACAAATATTGAGAAAAAATGAGGCTTGATCTGCATATATAAAGAAGCCGTGGTGTGGAGATGCCGGTGTTGGACTGGGGTGGACAAATGTAAGAAGTCACACAACACCAGGTTATAGTCCAACAGCTTTATTTGAAATCACAAGCTTTCGGAGCGCTGCTCCTTCGTCAGGTGAAGTGAAGAGATGCATATAGACACAGCATATATAGTCAGAGAATACTGCCAGATGATTACAGGTAATCTTTCTAACTGCCCTTTCTCACACCTCGGCAGAGAGATAATCACAGCAATCAAAGGTGTGAATGGTGTCCAAACAGATCAGTCAGGAAAACATTACATCAAAGAACAATGAGGTGGGGTCACAAGGGGTCAAATGTTGCAGATGCTGGGGTCTGTATGGAAAAACAAAAAACAGACAAAAACATTATTTTTGCTGGCAATCACAGCAGGTCCGGCCGCATCTGCGTAGAGAGAACAAGCCAACGACGACTCGAGTCTGGATGACCCTACGTCTGCCGAGGTGTGAGAAAGGGCAGTTAGAAAGATTACCTGTAATCATCTGGCAGTATTCTCTGACTATATATGCTGTGCCTATATGCATCTCTCCACTTCACCTGATGAAGGAGCAGCGCTCCGAAAGCTTGTGATTTCAAATAAAGCTGTTGGACTATAACCTGGTGTTGTGTGACTTCTTACATATATAAAGGACTGCACTGTCGTCCTGCAGCTGTTCTGCTTGTCTGCTCAAAAGGGCAGGTTAACATCAGGACACGGTGGGAAGGCAATAGGATCACAATGAGTTAGTCCCAGCCCTTATTTTAACTGACTTCCTACACACACACGCACACACACTGAATTTGTTGATCAGCTGTTGCAAGACCTTGATCCAGCCTTGTGGAACAATTGACCAATTCTGACGACTTGTGCCAGGTTTTGAATCAAGTGCACCAGACTTTATGCTGTGGTGATGCCCCAGCATAACAAAGTGAGAAGAGAACATCTAGTGTGCTTTCATTTGTGTATGTGTGTAGGAACTGCTTAAATTAGTTTCATCTCTCTCCTCTAGCACCAGCTCCCCACTCCCTGTTCCTGTTGAATCAGCAGTTCATCTAATATTTTTTGAATTCTTTGGCAGAGTCTCCATTTACTTTGTTTTTTTTTTGGAACATATTCCAGTTTTTTTCTAAGCATTACACCAAAATGGGCAAGTGTGGTCCCCTTGGTGCTTAATACAGTTAGCTTTAACTTCCTTCTGAAATTGATCTGTGGACCACTTATCCTAATCTGTTTGTCTTGCTGTTTTGCTTTACTACGATATGACATTGCCAATATTTCGTAACTTGGTACACTCAATTCATTGTGTTGCAATCTGATGCACTCTTTATTGTGTAATTATATTTAACTATTTGTAGCATTGATATTTGCCTTCAACTTTCTATTTTACTAAGTGACCTGGTTTCTGGGTGACATCGCTCTTGGAGCTACTGTGCCATTGGACAAAGATATTTGTGTGAAGTTTACGGTTTCCAGAGAATATAGATAGCTAAAGTACTGCATTTTTACTCTGTCGGTGCGGAATAAAATGGAAAATGTTGCTAATCCTGATGAAGACTGGCTTTTTTTCCCCAAAAGCTCCGGTATATTCCTTTCTGCAGCAAATTCCGATTACTGTGTTTCGTTTGAATTTCTTTGCGTTTGTAGAAAAATATGAAGTTGATTTCATGTGCATAATCTCATCAAATACATTTATCATGTTGAAAAAAGGGGAGAGGGATAAACCCAGCAATTGCAGGCCAGTCATCCTAATGTCGGTGGTGTGGAAACTTTGAGACAATAATTTGGGACAAAATTAATTGACACTTGGGAAAAGTTAATAAATAAAAGCCAGCATGGATTTGTTAAACATATTGGCCCAGAATTTCGGGTCGGAGGCTTCCCACGGGTGCAAGCCCCTGATCGTCACTTAGCTAGCACGCCGGCTGTTGTGTTGTGTTGTGGGCCCGCGTGGGATTCCGATCCCGGGCCTCCTCCAGCTGCCGGCGCGCAGTGCTTGCGTATCCCAGGGATGCAGTTAGTTCGAAGCGTCCCCTGGGATCACGTGGGCCATGGAGAGCCAATCGTAGCAGGGAATCTCTATTCATAGATTTGACAGGAAGAGCTGTCAAATCTATGAATAGAGATCGGCCCCAAAACCGAACTGAAACTTCAAATAAACTTTTTTTTAAAATCACATTTTTAAAATAACTATAAATTACATAAAATAACTACTTTAAACAGTAATTTAAATTTTTGAAAAAATTAATTACAGTTTTTAACGTGGCTAAAAATGAACTTGCCTTTCTTTAAAGTATTTAAAAATAATAAACCTGTGGAAAAAAATGTTTTAATTTTACTTAATTCACCACTTACCTTGTTAAAAGCAGGCCTTGCGACTGCTTATTAAACGCGCAGCTGCTGGAGACTTACCCTCCCGGAGAAACCTGTATTTAAAAAAAAAAAACCCAGAAGTTCCAGGCATACGCGCTGCCTCTCTGGTGCACGCGTTTGACCTGTGAACCCCTTCCTTCAAGGGAATGGAAGTTCCGGTTTCCAGCGCATGCACGAAACCGGCACTTTCATTGGCCCTACGCGTGAGTGCACAGCGCGTACTCATCCATGGGGACCCGAATTTCTGGCCCAGTTAATAAATAAAAGCCAGCATGGATTTGTTAAACACATTGTGTTTGACTAACTTGATTGAGTTCTTTGATGAAGTAAAGGAGAGGTTGATCAGTTGGTCACACCGCAGGTAAAGGCTGCACAGACAGGAAGGGAATGGGTGACCGCCAGGCAGAGTAGTTGGCGCAGGCAGGTAGTGCAGGGGTCCTCTGTGGCCATCCCCCTCTCAAACCGATCTACCAATTTGGATATTGTTCAGGGAGATGGCTTATCGGGGGAAGGCAGCAGCAGCCAACTTCCTGGCACCGTGGGTGGTTCTGCTGCACAGGACGGGAGGAAAAAGAGACGGAGAGCTATAGTGATAGGGGATTCTATTGTAAGGGGAATAGATAGGCGTTTCTGCGGCCGCAAACGAGACTCCAGGATGGTATGTTGCCTCTCTGGTGCAAGGGTCAAGGATGTCTCAGAGCAGCTGAAGGGCATTCTGGAGGGGGAGTGTGAACAACCAGTTGTTGGTGCATATAGGTACCAACGATATAGGTAAAAAGCGGGATGAGGTCCTAAAAGCTGAATATAGGGAGTTAGGAGGTAAATTTAAAAAATAGGACCTCAAAGGAAGTAATTTCAGGATTGCTACCAGTGCCACGTGCTAGTCAGAGTAGAAATAGTAGGATATTTCAGATGAATACGTGGCTAGAGGAATGGTGTAAGGGGGAGGGATTCAAATTCCTGGGACATTGGAACCGGTTCTGGGGGAGGTGGGACCAGTACAAATTGGACGATTTGCACCTGGGCAGGACCGGGACCGATATCCTAGGGGGAGTGTTTGCTAGTGCTGTTGGGGAGGGTTTAAACTAAAATGGCAGGGGGTTGGGAACCTGTGCAGGGAGACCGAGGAAAGGGAAGAAGGATAGAAACAAAAGACAGGAAGGAGAAAAGCAAAAGTGGCAGTCAGAGAAATCAAGAGTGTAAATCAAACATGGCCACAGTAAATAATAATTCTAAAAGGACTAAGAGTGTTAAAAAAACAAGCCTGAAGGCTTTGTATCTTAATGCGAGGAGCATTCGTAATAAGGTGGATGTATTAGCTGCGCAAATAGATGTAAACGGATATGATATAATTGGGATTACGGAGACATGGCTCCAGGGTGACCAAGGCTGGGAATTCAACATCCAGGGGTATTCAATATTCAGGAAAGACAGGCGAAAAGGAGGTGGGGTAGCATTGCTGGTTAAAGAGGAGACTTAACACAATAGTAAGGAAGGCTATTAGCTCTGATGATGTGGAATCTGTATGGGTAGAGCTGAGAAATATCAATGGGCAGAAAACGTTAGTGGGAGTTGTATACAGACCCCCAAACAGTAATGCTGAGGTTGGGGATGGCATTAAATGGGAAATTAGAGACGTGTGCATCATGGGTGACTTTAATCTACATATAGATTGGGCTAACCAAATTAGTAACAATACTGTGGAGGAGGAATTCCTGGAGTGTATACGGGATGGTTTACTGGACCAATATGTCGAGGAACCAACTAGAGATCAGGTCATCTTAGACTGGGTATTATGTAATGAGAAAGGATTAATTGGCAATCTTGTTGTGCGAGGCCCCTTGGGGCGGTGCGATCATAATATAATAGAATTCTTCTTTAAGATGGAGAGTGAAGTATTTGACTCAGAGACTAGGGTCCTGAATTTAAATAAAGGAAACTACGATGGTATGAGGCGTGAGTTGGCTAGGATGGATTGGGGAACATTACTTAAAGGGTTGACAGTGGATAGGCAATGGCAAACATTTAAAGATTGCATGAATGAACTACAGAATTTGTTCATCCCTGTTTGGCATAAAACTGAAACAAAAAAGGTGACTCAACCATGGCTCACAAGGGAAATTAGGGATAGCATAAGATCCAAGGAGTGGACATATAAATTGGCCAGAAAAAGCAGCAAACCTGAGGATTGGGAGCAGTTTAGAATTCAGCAAAGGAGGACAAAGGGATTAATTAAGAGTATGAGAGTAAGCTTGCAGGGAACATAAAAACTGACTGTAAAAGCTTCTATAGATATGTGAAGAGAAAAAGATTGGTGAAGTCAAGCGTAGGTCCCTTGCAGTCAGAATCAGGGGAATTTATAATGGGGAACAAAGAAATGGCAGACTAATTAAGTACATACTTTGGTTCTGTCTTCACAAAGGAGGACACAAATAGCCTCCCAGAGATGTCGGGGAACATAGGGTCTAATGAGAGGGAGGAACTTAATGAAATCAATATTTGTAGGGAAATGGTGTTAGGGAAATTGATGGGATTGAAGGCCGATAAATCCCCAGGGCCTGATAATCTACATCCTAGGATACTTAAGGAAGTGGCCCTAGAAATAGTAGACGCATTGCTGGTCATCTTCCAAAATTTTATAGACTCTGGAAGAGTTCCCATGGATTGGACGGTAGCTAATGTAACCCCACTATTCAAAAAAGGTGGTATAGAGAAAACGGGGAATTATAGACCGGTAAGCCTGACATCGGTAGTGGGGAAAATGCTAGAGTCCATTATAAAAGATGCAGAGCACTTGGAAAACTGACGGGATCAGACAAAGTCAACATGGATTTACAAAAGGTAAATCGTGCTTGACTAATCTACTGTAATTTTTTGAGGATGTAACTGGTAGAATAGATAAGGGAGAACCAGTGGATGTGGTGTATTTGGACTTTCAGAAGGCTTTCGATAAGGTCCCGCATAAGAGGTTAGCATGTAAAGTTAAAGCACATGGGATTGGGGGTAAGGTACTGACTTGGATAGAGAACTGGTTGGCAGACAGAAAGCAAAGAGTTGGAATAAACGGGTCTTTTTCCGAGTGGCAGGCAGTGACTAGTGGGGTACTGTAGGGATCGGTGCTAGGACCCCAGCTATTCACAATATATATTAATGATGATCTAGATGAGGGAACTAGATGTAATATCTCCCAAGTTTGCAGACGACACAAAGCTGGGTAGGCTTGTGTGCTGTGAGGAGGATGCAGAGAAACTCCAGTACGATTTGGACAGGTTGGGTGATTGGGCAGATGCAGTATAATGTGGATAAATGTGAGGTTATGCACTTTGGTGGCAAAAACAGGAAGGCAGATTATTATCTGAACGGCAATAGATTGGGAGAAGGGGAAGTGCAACGAGACCTGGGTGTCCTTGTGCACCAGTCGCTGAAAGTAAGCATGCAGGTGCAGCAGGCGGTTAAGAAGGCAAATGGTATGTTGGCCTTCATAGCGGGAGGATTCGAGTACAGGAACAAGGATGTCTTGCTGCAGTTGTACAGGGCCTTGGTGAGACCACACCTTGAGTATTGTGTGCAGTTTTGGTCGCCTTATCTAAGGAAGGATGTTCTTGCCTTGGAGAGAGTGCAGTGAAGATTCACCAGACTGATACCTGGGATGGCAGGAATGACGTATGAAGAGAGATTGGGTCAATTAGGCTTATATTCGCTAGAATTTAGAAGAATGAGAGGGGATCTCATTGAAACTTATAAAATTCTAACAGGACTAGACAGACTAGATGCAGGAAGGATGTTCCCAATGGTGGGGGAGTCCAGAACCAGGGGTCACAGTCTAAGGGTAAGTTGTAAGCCATTTAGGACAGAGATGAGGAGGAATTTCTTCACCCAGAGAGTGGTGAACCTGTGGAATTCTCTACCACAGAAGGCAGTTGAGGCCAATTCATTAAATATATTCAAGAAGGAGTTAGATCTATTTCTTAAGGCTAAAGGGATCAAGGAATATGGGCAAAAAGTAGGGACAGGGTACTGAATTTGGATGATCAGCCATGATCTCATTAAATGGCGGAGCAGGCTCGAGGGGCCGAAAGGCCTACTCCTGCTCCTATCTTCTATGTTTCTATGTTGATGAAGGTAGTGCGGTTGATGCTGTGTGCACGGACTTGCAGAAAGGCGTTTGATAAAGTATCACATAATAAACTTGACATAATAGAGCCTGGTCTCCAATCGTCTTGGATCCCCTTGCCATTGGACCAAGATCTTTCTCTGTCAAGCCCGTGTGGTAGCTGGTGTGCAACGGCCACCCCACATTAAAAGAATTCACGTACAGGCATCTTCCACCCTTTTAAAATGAAGTTCAGGACCTGGAACGTCAGGACCCTCATGAACAACCCCAACAACGACAGGCCAGAACGCCGTACTGCTATCTTTGCCTGGGAGCTCAGACATTTTGACATAGACATCGCCGCCCTAAGCGAGACCTGACGGGCAGGAGAAGGCCCGCTCAAGGAGCAAGGCGGTGTTGCACCTTCTTCTGGAAAGGCAAACCTGAAGAAGAACGCTGCCTCCATGGGGTAGACTTCGCCATAAAAAATGAGCTAGTTGAACGACTCAGAGACTCCCCTTGTGGAATAAACAAACGCCTCATGACTCTACTGCTCACCCTAGCCCGGAACCAGTGCACTACGGTCATCAGTGCGTACGCCCCAACATTGGAAGCCACAGATGAGACCAAAGAGGAATTCTACTCCAGCCTCGGACAATCCCTGTCCCGAGTCCCAACGGGCGACAAGCTGATCTTTCTTGACGACTTCAACGCCAGAGTTGGAAAGGACACAGACCCTCTGGGGAGGTGTGATCGGCAGAGGGGATAGGGAAAGCCAACTCCAATGGTACCCTCCTCCTGACGAAATGCTTAGAACATGGCCTTGTTATAACCAACACCTTGTTCCGTCAAAGAGACAGGCACAAGGCTTCATAGCAACACCCTCGCTCCAAGCACTGGCATCTGCTGGAGTACATCATTGTCCGAGCGAGGGACCGCAAGGACGTCCGCATCACCCGTGCCATGACAGGAGGTGACGACTGCTGGGCAGACCACCGCCTAATCCGCTCTGTTATCACCATCAACGCAGCCCCAAAACAGCGGCAGCAACAGAAGCAATGCCGCAGGAAAATCAACGCTGGAGCACTCAAAGACCCTGCTAAAAAAGCCCAATTCAGCCTGCGCCTCTCAACCAACCTGACGACTCCCAGTGATTCAGAGACGCAGTGTGTCCACAGCACCTGGTCTGCACTCAAGGCCTCCATAATCAGCACCTGTGAAGAGACGCTCGGTCACTCAATCCAGGAAACACCAAGAGTGGTTCGACGAGAACGACCAGGAGATTCAGGAGCTAATCAGCCGCAAGCGAAAGGCATTCCTGAAAAGGAAACCGCAACACAACTCGAGAGCAAGAAAGCCGCTTTACAGACGCTTGAAGGCCGAGGTCCAACAAATAACTCGCGACCTAAAGAACAGATGGTGGGTGGAGAACGCAGGAGATCCAGCAGCTAGCTGACAACCACGACGTGCGTGGATTCTTTAGTGCAGTCAAGACTACCTACGGCCCAAGCACCCAAGATCCCACCCCACTGCGGGCCAAGAACGAAGAGGTACTCATTAAGGACAGAGGCAGTTAGTGCCCGCTGGAAGGAGCACTTCGAAGATCTTAATTGAGACACTCTTCGACGCGAGTGTCCTCAACTCCATCCCGCAGCATGCTACCCGCCACCACCTCGGCACAACCCCAGCCTGGCCTGAGGCTGAAAAGGCCAACCAACAACTGAAGAACAACAAGGCCTCGGGAGCAGATGGAATCCCCGCCAAGGCGCTAAAACATGGCGGAGAAGCACTATTGGTGCGAAGACATGAACTCATTTCTCTTATTTGGAAGGAGGAGAGCATGCCAGGGGATCTCAGAGACGCCGTAATCGTGACCATCTTCAAGAAAGGTGACCAGTCCGATTGCGGTAATTACAGAGGAGTCTCCCTGCTGTCTGCCACAGGGAAAGTCATCGCAAGAATCCTTCTCAGTCGCCTTCTCCCAGTGGCTGAAAAGCTCCTCCGAGTCGCAATGCGGATTCCGCCCGCTAAGGGGCACAGTGGACATGATCTTCACTGCGCGTCAACTGCAAGAGCAATGCAGAAAACAGCACCAACCGCTGTACATGGCCGCCTTTGACCTCAAAGACCTTCGACACCGTCAATCGTGAGGGATTATGGAGTGTCCTCCTCCAAATTTGGCTGCCCTCAAAAGTTTGTCCCCATCCTCCACCTGTTTCACGACAACATGCAAGCCGTGATCCCGACCAACGGATCCACCACAGACCCAATTCACGTACGAACCGAGGTCAAGCAAGGCTGTGTCATCGCACCAACGCTCTTCTCGATCTTCCTGGCTGCAATGCTCCATCTCGCCCTCGGTAAGCTCCTCGCTGGAGTGGAGATAGTCTACAGAACAAACGGGAAACTGTTCAACCTCCGTCGCTTCCAGTCCAGATCCAAGGTCGTCCCATCTTCTGTCATCGAATTACAGTATGCAGACGACGCTCGCGTCTGCGCACACTCTGAGGCCGAACTCCAAACCATCGTCAACACCTTCACCAAAGAGTATGAGAGCATAGGCCTTACACTAAAAATCCATAAGACAAAGGTCCTCTACCAACCTGCCCCCGCCACACAGTACTGCTCCTCGATTATCAAAATCCATGACGAGGCCTTGGACAACGTGGACCACTTTCCATACCTCGGGAGCCTACTGTCAACAAGGGCAGACGTCGATGGCTAAGTCCAACACCGCCTTCAGTTTGCCAGTGCAGCCTTCGGTCGCCTGAGGAAGAGAGTGTTTGAAGAGCAGGACCTCAAACCCAGCACCAAGCTCTTGGTCTACAGAGCAGTAGTGATACCCGCCCTCCTGTATGCTTCAGAGACATGGACCATGTACAGCAGGCACCTCAAAGCACTGGAGAGGTACCACCAACGCTGCTTCCGCAAGATCCTGCAAATGCATTGGCAGGATAGGCGCACCAACGTCCGTGTTCTCGTTCAGGCCAGCATCGAAGCTTTGACCACGCTTGATCAACTCCGATGGACGGGCCACATCGTCCTCGTGCTCGATACGAGACTCCCAAAACAAGCGCTCTACTCGGAGCTCCGACACAGCAAGAGAGCCCCAGGTGAGCAGAGGAAATGCTTCAAGGACACCCTCAAAGCCTCCTTGGAAAAAGTGCAACATCCCCACCGACACCTGGGAATCCCTGGCCCAAGACCGCACAAAGTGGAGGAGAAGCATCAGGGAAGGCGCCGAACACCTCGAGAGTCTTCGCCGGGAGCAAGTGGAATCCAAGCACAAACAGCGGAAGGAGCGCACATCAACCCAAGAACCCCACCCACCCGCCCCCTCAACCACCATCTGCCCCACCTGTGACAGAGACTGTAGGTCCCGCATTGGACTCATCAGTCACCTGACAACTCATTCTTAGTGTGGAAGCAAGTCATCCTCGGTTCCGAGGGACTGCCTAAGAAGGACTTTCAAAAAGACGTTTGATAAAGTACCACATAATAAACTTGTCAGCAAGATTAAAGCACATGATTTAAAGGGACAGTGGCAGCATTTATATGAAATTGGGCTAAGTGACAGAAAGCAGAGAGTAGTGGTGAACGGTTGTTTTTTAGACTGGAGGCAAGTATGTCGTGGTGTTCTTCAGAGGTTGGTATTAGGGTGTGGTAAACCACTGTTGTTAGTATTGTTGTTCACTCTTGCATATTGTTGTACTTGTCTGTGCATGCCTCAGCTGACTCCGCCCCTGGCTCCACCCTCATGGCTGGGTATAAAGGTCGCTGCTCAGAAGCCTCCGGCCCTTTTGGATACCAGGCAACCACAAGAGGCATGCTCTGTTCTTTGGTAATAAAAGCCTGTTTATTACTTTCTCAATCTCCAGTCTTTTGTAGCAATTGATAGTGCATCAATTTTATTACCAAAGTTAAATGTTGGCTGCGGATGCTGATCAACCGATGGCGCAAAACGCTGAGCAGCAGGCGCTGCTGCGAGCCCTCAGACCAACATGCCTGGACCTAGACCCCCAAGAAGCGGGTTCGTCGACTAAATTCGCACAATGGCTGCGTTGCTTTGAGGCGTATCTGGAAGCCTCGACCGTGACTCTTGATGAAAATAAACTGAAAATCCTGGCCTCGAAGGTGAGCCACCAAGTCTATACTTTAATCCAAGATGCGACGACCTACGCGGCGGCTATCGACCTACTGAAAGGGCAGTATGCACGCCCGGTTAACACGGTCTATGCCAGGCACCTTTTAAGATCTCGCAGACAGCAGCCCGGGGAATCGGTGGAAGCCTTCCTACGGGCACTGCGGGTACTCGGACGCGGCTGCGACTGCAAGGAAGTATCGGCCGCGGCACATGCGGAGGGACTGATACGAGACGCTTTCGTTGCGGGTCTAAGGTCCGACTACTCCCGGCAGAGGCTGCTGGAGAAGGGTGAAATAGACCTGACAAAGGCAGTGTCCCTCGCGCTCTCGCTCGACGCGGCCCACAGAAATATGGACGCTTTCTCCCCGCGCCGTGGACGCCGCAGTCTTGGGCCATGGGACCGCCACCTCCGACTGCTGCAGCGATGTCCAAGGCACAAAAATGCTATTTTTGTGGCCAAGCTAAACACCCTAGAGCACGCTGCCCCGCGAAGAATGCTACCTGCTCCGGCTGCGGGAAGAAAGGTCACTACGTTAGCGCCTGCAAAGGGAAGACCGCTAATGCCAGCAGCGCTGCGTGCGAACCGTGGGCGCAGCCATCTTGTCCGCCATCTTGGGCTCCCCCAGCCGCGTGGGGATCGGGACCGTGGGCGCCGCCATTTTGTCCGCCATCTTGGACGCCTCCGACTTTGGTTACGGGGGACCCGGACTCCACCACCGCCTCATCGGACGACCGCATCGACACGCTTGAACATATGCTGGCTTCCGTGACGCTGGATCAATCTCTCCCGCATCAACTGTCCAGGTCCATGATGGACATTACGGTAAACGGCCGCGCCACTACCTGCCTTTTTGACAGCGGGAGCACGGAGAGTTTTATACACCCCGACACGGTGCGCAGTTACTCTCTCCCGGTCCTGCCGACGTGTCATCGCATCTCTATGGCTTCCAAAGCCCAGTCAGCGGACGTCGGTGGCTACTGTATGGTGACTCTTTCAGTGCGGGGTACTGAATACAAAAATTTTAAACTTCTGGTCCTGCCCCATCTCTGCGCTGCCGTCCTACTGGGGTTGGATTTTCAGTGCCACCTTAAGAGTGTCACTTTAGCGTATGGTGGACCCCTCCCCCCTCTCACAGTCTGCAGCCAGCAGTTTTTAAATCGCCCGCCGCGCGCCATTTGCAGCCTCTCCACCCTTAAAGTCTCCCCCCCCCCCTCCTTGTTCGCTAACCTCACCCGCGACTGTAAGCCCATCGCTACCAAAAGTAGGCGTTACAGTGCCGGGGATAGGGGTTTCATTAAATCCGAGGTAGCGAGACTCCTGAAGGAAGGGATTATCGAGAGCAGCAATAGCCCATGGCGAGCACAAGTGGTGGTGGTGAAGGCTGGCGGCAAACAGCGCCTAGTTATTGACTACAGCCAGACGATCAACCGCTACACCCAGCTGGATGCATATCCACTCCCCCGCATATCTGACATGGTCAATCAGATAGCACAATACCGGGTGTTCTCGACGATTGATCTGAAGTCGGCATACCACCAGCTCCCCATCAGGGCTGAGGACCGCCAGTACACAGCTTTTGAAGCTGACGGTCGGCTCTATCACTTTCTCAGAGTTCCCTTCGGCGTCACCAACGGAGTTTCTGTCTTCCAACGGGAGATGGACCGGATGGTTGACCAGAACGCGCTCCAGGCCACTTTCCCATATCTAGACAACGTCACCATCTGCGGCCACGACCAGCAGGACCACGACGTTAATCTAGAGAAATTCCTCCGGATGGCCCAGCGGCTGAATCTCACATACAACAAAGACAAATGTATGTTTCGTACTACGCGCCTTGCTATTCTTGGCTGCGTAGTGGAGAACGGAGTCATCGGCCCAGACCCCGATAGAATGCGCCCCCTTATGGAGCTCCCCCCTCCCCCACTGCCAGAAAGCACTGAAGAGATGCCTGGGGTTTTTCTCTTACTATGCTCAGTGGGTGCCCAACTATGCGGATAAAGCCCGACCCCTCATCAAGTCCGCCTCCTTCCCCCTGACAGCAGAGGCCTGTGCAGCCTTCACTCTCATAAAAGGAGACATTGCGAAGGCCACAATGCACGCTGTGGATGAGTCCCTTCCTTTTCAAGTGGAGAGCGACGCATCCGACTTTGCCCTAGCTGCAACCCTTAACCAGGCGGGGAGACCCGTGGCCTTTTTCTCAAGGACCCTCCAGGGCCCCGAGATTCGACACTCCTCTGTCGAAAAGGAGGCCCAGGCCATTGTGGAAGCCGTGCGACATTGGCGGCATTACCTGGCCGGAAAACGATTTACCCTGCTCACTGACCAGCGTTCAGTGGCTTTTATGTTTCATAATAAGCAGCGGGGCAAAATCAAGAATGACAAGATCTTGAGGTGGAGAATCGAACTCTCCACCTACAATTACGATATCTTGTACCGGCCCGGGAAACTCAATGAGCCCCCAGATGCCCTATCACGTGGTACGTGTGCCAACGCGCAGGTTGATAGGCTACAGACCCTCCACAATGACCTCTGCCACCCGGGGGTCACCAGGTTCTTCCATTTTATCAAATCCCGTAACCTGCCCTACTCCATCGAGGAGGTCAGGACCATGACCAGGAACTGCCAGATCTGTGCCGAGTGCAAGCCGCATTTTTATAGGCCAGACAGAGCGAGCCTGATCAAAGCCACGCGCACCTTCGAGCGGCTGAGCATCGATTTTAAAGGGCCCCTCCCCTCCTCTGACCGCCATGTGTACTTCCTCAATATAATTGATGAGTACTCCCGTTTCCCGTTTGCCATCCCTTGCTCGGACATGACCAGTACCACGGTCATTAAATGTCTGAATGACCTCTTCGCCTTGTTCGGTTTCCCTAGCTATATCCATAGCGACAGGGGCTCATCTTTTATGAGCGACGAACTTCGGCAGTACCTGCTCGCGAGAGGCATTGCTACAAGCAGGACCACCAGCTACAACCCCCGGGGTAACGGCCAGGTGGAAAGGGAGAATGCGACAGTCTGGAAGGCAGTCCTTTTAAACTTAAAATCTAAGGGCCTTCCGACCTCCCGCTGGCAGGAGGTCCTCCCTGCGGCGCTCCATTCCATTCGGTCGCTGCTCTGTACACCCACCAATGCCACTCCTCACGAGAGAATGTTCTCCTTCCCCAGGAAGTCCACGTCGGGGATTTCGCTACCAACATGGCTGACTTCTCCAGGTCCCGTCCTACTGCGGAAGCACGTGAGGACCCATAAGGCGGACCCCCTGGTCGAGAGGGTGAGCCTCCTCCACGCCAACCCGCAGTATGCTTACGTGGTGTACCCGGACGGGCGGGAGGACACAGTCTCCATTCGAGACCTCGCACCTGCAGGTGCTCCTGAAACACCCTCTTCGCCACCCACCGCTACTCCTGCCTACCCCCAGGACACAGTCCCCGCACGAGACCTCGCACCTTCGGGTGCCTCTGAGAGACCACCATCGCTACCTCCCATTACCCATGCTCTGACCCCTGTAGACGGCATGCAGCAGCCCCAGGGTCCGCCACCTGCTACACCTCCTCTGAACGAGACACCGGGTTCACCGTTGGATGCTGCACCATCACCGCCGCTGCTGCGACGCTCAGGACGGCTTACAAGGCCTCCTGATAGACTTCAGTACACGAATTTTTAGTGCACTTCACCCCGCCGGACTCAATTCTAAACAAGGGGTGAATGTGGTAAACCACTGTTGTTAGTACTGTTGTTCACTCTTGCATATTGTTGTACTTGTCTGTGCATGCCTCAGCTGACTCCGCCCCTGGCTCCACCCTCATGGCTGGGTATAAAGGTCGCTGCTCAGAAGCCTCCGGCCCTTTTGGATACCAGGCAACCACAAGAGGCATGCTCTGTTCTTTGGTAATAAAAGCCTGTTTATTACTTTCTCAATCTCCAGTCTTTTGTAGCAATTGATAGTGCATCATAGGGCTACTCCTTTTGATCTCTATTAATGACCAGGACTTTGGGATACAGGACTTCAGGAGGACATACAGACTGGTGAAATGGGCAGACACATAGCAGGTGAAACGTAACGCAGAGAAGTGTGAAGTGATTCATTTTGGTCGGAAGAATGAGGAGAGGCAATAGAAGTTAAATGGTACAATTTTAGATGTGGTGTAAAAACAGAGAGTGTACGTACACAAGTCTTGAAGGTGGCAGGACAAGTTGAGAAGGCAAATTAAAAAAAAAACACATACAGGATCCGTGACTTTAAGAATAGATGCATAGAGTACAAAAGCAAAGAAATTATGCTAAACCTTTGTAAAATACTGTTTAGGCCCCAGCTGGAGTATTGTGGCCAATTCTGGGCATCACACTTTTGGAAGGATGGCTTCGAGAGGGTGCAGAAGAGATTTATTAGAATGGTACCAGGGATGAGGGACATCAGTTACGTGGAGAGCAATGCCCCCTGTAATTTTATAGCAAAATACTGCAGATGCTGGAAATCCGAAATAACAACAGAAAATGCTGGAAAAACTCAGCAGGCCAGGCAACATCCATGGAGAGAGAAACAGAGTTAACCTTTCGGGTCGAAGACCCTTCTTCAGAATTGAGAAAAAAGCAGGAAATGAAACTGATTAAAAGGCCAGTTTGGGGGCTGGGAAATGGGGGAGGGGATGAAAGAACAAAAGGGAAGGTCTGTGAGAGGTGAGGAGACATTAAGAGATATTCAAGGCGAGACGAGATGGTAATAGGACAGGTAAAGAGACAAAGGATGGCTCGAGATGAAGTGTGAAATGCGCTGGCAGAATGAGAGACAGCTGCCATGTGGGAGAGAGGAAAAGGCACAAACCAAAGGTGTGGATAAAAAATATATAAAAATATAATAGGGGCCAAGGTTATGATCTGAAATTGTTGAACTCGATATTGAGTCCGGAAGGCTGTAAAGTGCCTAATCGGAAGATGAGGTGCTGTCCTCACTGTAATATTGTTTGGCGCCGTGCGGGCCAATCAAAATACCGCACATACGCGGTTTTTCTCATTGAAGAGCCGTCTGCGTGGTGTCCCTGGAGTGCCCACACAGCTTAACAGGGAACATTGGTGGAGAGACTGGAAAAGCTGGGGTTGTTCTCCTTAGAGCAGAGAAGGTTAAGGGGAGATTTAATAGTGGCTTTCAAAATCTTGAAGGGTTGTGATAGAATAAATAAGGAGAAACTGTTTCCAGTGGCAGAAGGGTCGGTAACCAGAGCGCACAGATTTAAGGTAATTGGCAAAAGGATCAGAGGTGACATGAATCATTTTTTTACACTGAGTTATGATGATCTGCAATGCACTGCCTGAAAGGGTGGTGGAAGCAGATTCAATAGCAACCTTCAAAAGAAAATTGGATAAATACATGAAGGGGGGGAAATTTGCAGGGCTACTGAGAAAGAGCTGTATTATTTTACGAGGAAAGCCAGATGCTGGAGATCCTAACTAGGAGATCAGTTTTCTAAAGTATGTACCCCTGGCTGAATAAATGAACTTATGTAACTTGAGCCTATTCGGTCTTTTACTGTATGCCAATTTCTCGAATATATTGTCAAATGTTCTATTCATCCTGCACCTATCCTCAAGTCAGAGAGAGCTATACAAAAAAAAATTATTTTAATTCTTGGAGAAGTAATGAGATTTAAGCCACCTTTTAGATGCGACATCAAATCTTGGATCCATCTCCCTGTTCAAGTGGACATAAAAGATCCCGTGGCATGATTCTGAGAACAGGGGAGTTCTCCTGGTCTTCTAATCTAACTAACATTTATCACTCAACTAACTGCACCAAAAGCAGATTAGTTGGTCATTACTACATTGCTTCTTGTGGGACCTTGTGCACAAATTGTCTGCCATTTTTACTGACATAACATGAGTGACTTCATTTCAAAAATAATTAATTGGCTGGGAACAATTTGGGGCATCGTGAGTACAAAACTGCAAGTTTGTTCTTTTTTTTTTCTATTGCCTATTGATTTCGGTTGATGAAAGAGAAGAGAAATCAGGAGGGTTATCGTCTTGGGCACCTCCTCGTGGCCATCTGTGGATTGTCATTGAGCATCTGGGGAGCGAGAGGAGAGACGAGACCTCCAGTTCAGCCAGGGATTATAGAATAGAAATTGGAGCACAGGAGGAGGCCATTTGCACTACTAGATTTTCAACTGGAGGTATCTCCTCTGATTCCATTTCCCTGCCCTTTTCCTGTATCCTCTTAGATTCTTCTTTCTCAAATACATATTCAATCCCTTTTTAAATGATATAGTTTCTGCTGCACTAGCCACTTGTGGTAAAACACTATGGGGGAGAAATTCGGTGTAGCCGCAAACGGGGCGCCAAGCTCGCCTGGGCGCCGGAATTAGCGCAGCGATCGGAGCAGTTGCGACTGCCGGAAATTCAGCTTGAACGCCCCAAGAGGGACACGGGGCGAGGCTCGAAGCGCTCCGTGTCCCTCTTAGGGCGCTGAAACTGAATATCGCAGCGCAATGTGCCGCAGCAGTACGGCAGGCCTTCCTCCCATTCTTAAGGGGGAGGGGCCTGCACCAGCACGATGAGCGATCGCGAGTGCCGGCAAAAGGGCCCGGCACCGAGGAGAAGTGCCGGGCTCTCGGAAAACAGCCGGCACTGCTGCGGGGGGAGATCAGGAGGCCGGGGACGGAGGTGCTGGCAGGCGGCCGCCGAAAGAAACGGCCGCCCCTTAATTTGCGCCACTGCCGCCACAGGTAGGCCCCGTGAACCGGGCGCGATTTGCGAACGGCGCTACAGAGGCAGGCGCTACCGAATATCGAGATCGGGGTGGTAGTGGGGCGCTGCGCACACCGATGACTTCATCGGTGGCGGCGCAGCGCAACAGGCTAACACCGCCATTAGCGCCCCAGCTAAATATCACGGGAGGCGTGGCCAGTGGCGCTAAAGCCACTGAATGCCCTCTTTAGGCGCTAACTGGTGGCGCAGCCCACCAAATTTCTAGGCCTACATGTTCTAAAAAGCCTCTTTGGGGTGGGGGGGGGGAAATTCCTTCTAACTTCCCTGTTTATTCTTCCAGACACACTGGTGCAGATTTTGCTTCCAAAATAACAGCGAGTTTAATGCACTCGCCATTATTCATGTGTAAATCATCCAGCAGCCTGTGGCGAGGAAGAGATGCCCCCTGAAGTGCGAATCTCCGTAAGTCGCTGAAAGATTTGTGTTGCTTAACGATTAGCCTCGCGAAAACAGCTGCTCGTCGCCAACCTCCAAGAGTTTCATGAACTTGCTGCATTTGCACATTAATTACCAATTAAACTTGCTGCAGAAAGTTTGGGCCGGTGCCAATGTTTCCTTTAAACCGCACGGCTGGGCAGTGCTCTGGAGCTCTCGCGTAGCCGGCTCACCAGCTTTTAAATGGAAAAACTGCGCATGTGTGGAATTTTGAATGGGACGCCTGGCCCACGTCCCCCCCCCCCCCCCCCCCCCCAAAAAAAAATTAGAAGGAACATTGGCTGGAACGTAACAGCATAAGCATCTTTTTAATGGCAAGATTTATGTTCCTGCAATATCACTCAATCTCCCCGGCCCTGAAAAGGAAGAATTTAAACTGTGGAGTCTCGTTCCTACTGGGCATAAACTGTTGTTAGAGATTTTTTAAATTTTACATTTACATTTTTTAACTTCTCTTTCTGTACCCGATTTGACTAATTCACCCTATTTCCTTCTCCATTGTTCCCCTGTTTCTTTCTCAATCCTTAAATCTAATTTTTTAAGCAGGTAGACTGTTGGCCCTGTCGTTCATGAAGGTCCCAGATGTACCGTTATCAGCTCGCACTTCCAGCAACTTGTGGTGCAAAATATTTTCGAGCAGAAGAGTGAGGGCAAATGTCTAACTAACGGGGCACGCGCGAGATGCCCCACTCCAGCAAAATATTGATAAGTTAGTCCAATTTATTTTGACAAATTTATTAGTGTGACAACTTTATTACAGTTTTTTTTTAGGATGTAACTAGTAAAGTAGATAAAGGGGAACCAGTGGATGTAGTATATTTGGATTTCCAAAAGGTATTTGATGAGGTACCACATAAAAGGTTGTTCTGCAAAAGATAACGACTCATGGGGTTGGGGGTAATGTATTAGCATGGATAGTGGATTGGTTAATGGACAGAAAACAGAGCATAGGGATAAACTGGTCATTTTCAGGTTGGCAGGCTATAACTAGTGGGCTGCAAGGATCAGTGCTTGGGCCTCAGCTATTTACAATTTATGTTAATCACTTGGATGAAGGGACCCAGTGCAATGTATCCAAGTTCGCTGACGATACAAAGCGAGGTGGGAAAGTAAGCTGTGAGGAGGACACAAAGAACCTGCAAAGGGATATAGACAGGTTAAGTGAGTGGGCAATAAGGTGACAGATGGAGTATAATGGGAAATGTGAGATTATTCATTTTGGTAGGAAGAATAGGGAAACAATATTTTTTCAGTGGTGAGAAACTATTAAATGTTGGTGTTGAGAGATTTGCGTGTCCTAGTACAAGAAACACGGAGCGTTAGTATGTAGGTACAGCAAGCAATTGGGAATGTAAATGGCATGTTGGCCTTTATTGCAAGGGAGTTGGAGTATAAGAGTAAAGAAGACTTGCTACAATTGTATAGTGCTTTGGTGAGACCACACCTGGAGTACGGTGCACAGTTTTGGTCTCCTTATCTAAGGAAGGATATACTTGCCTTGGAGGCGGTGCAACGAAGGTTTATTAGATTGATTCCTGGGATGAGAGAGTTGTCCTAATGAGAGATTGAGTAGATTGGGCCTATACCCTCTGGAGTTAGAAGAATGAGGTGATCTCATTGAAATATAAGATTCTGAGCAGGATTGACAGGATAGATGCTGAGGTGTCCCTGGCTGGTGAGTCTAGAACTCTGGGGCATAGTCTCAGGATAAGGGGTCGGCCCTTTAAGACTGAAATGAGGAGAAATTTCTTCGGAGGGTTGTGAATCTTTGGAATTCTCTTCCCCAAGGGCTGTGGCTGCTCTGTCGTTGAGTATATTCAAGGCTGAGATAGATTTTTGGACTTATGGGGATCGGGTGGGAAAGTGGAGTTGAGGTTGAAGATCAGCCATGATCTTATTGAATGGCGGACAGGCTTGAGGGACCGTATGGCCTACTCCTGCTCCTAAGTCATGTTCTTATGTCTATACCTCTTGCTACAAACTTACCAACCAGCGGGAAGAATCTTTCAGTATTTACTTTCTCAAATCCTTTCATAATCTCGAAAACCTCTATCAAATCCTCCTCTACGTTTTGTTAGTGAAGGAAGCCTCAAGTTTTGAATTTTTTTTTAACTACAACCTCATATATCTGGTATTCTAGTGCATCTTCACTGCACCCTTTCCAATAGAAGTTGTGGCTACAGCAACACCACTTTAGCCACGTGTACTAATATTAGTAGAAAAAGCCTCAATACACTCGCACAATACAAGTAATTGTACTTCACATGTATATTTATTTAACAAACAGCTACCACCGATGAAGATGGCTGCCGTCCTTGCGGGCTCCGTGCGTACCAGGCAGCTAAGTGTCCTTTGCTGCTTGGTGCGCTCGGCTCGTTAAGAAAAAAGCATTTCACTGACTGGATTTCACTTGCTGTATTTGGTTATGTGACAAATAAAATTGAAATTGAGTAACCAAGGAAGTAAAGCACTCACAATGATCGAAGAACATTCGCACACTCTGCTTTTCATTTTTACCAACAATCGCACAAAAAGGCAGAAGTACACATGCCCACGCTGTGCAGATGCGTATTGAGATCACGGTGGTGTCAGTACTCATTTTTAGTTACTAATCAGAAATTCCATCATCCACATCTGGATTCCTAATTAACCGTATGTGGCTAATGTACTGGATGTTCTGCTCTGATACTCCTTCTATAATAGGATGCCCAGAACTGCGCACACTACTCATATTTGGCTTAAACAATATACAAATTCAACATCATTTCCTTGCTTTTATATTTTAGTGCTCCTCTATGTTAAACCCAGAATCCATTTGTCTTTTTATAAATGACTTGTTTACCTGCCTTTAAAGGTCTATGTATCTGCATCCCTAGATCTCCCTGTTCCTCTACTCTGTTATGGATGTTACCATATAGGGTGTATTTCCTTTATTTTTTTCCCCCCCAGAATGGTTGTACATGACATTTCTCTAATCCTGCATTCTTCCTAACTGTTTGTCATGCCCCTTAATTTGGTGTCATCGGCAAACTTCAATACCATTCTTCTATCAATATTCGATGGAAACCAAAAGAGATCCCAGCAAAGATTTTTCAACGCACCATTGCCCATATCTCCTTAATCTGAAAGCATCCTTTATTCTGCTCTTTACTTTCTGTCCCCATGAACTCTCCCTATCCTCTGGCTACATTGTTTTTTAATGTAATTTGTTTTAGCTTTTATAATTCTCTTTTGTGGCACCGTTACCTCTTCATCTATATGTAAAACATCCATCATATTCCTTTCTGTACATTCTGATTTCCTCAAAATTAAATTAATTCTACACAATCATGGGAGGGGAGGAAGAGGAAAAAACAATAATGGCCTAGGTTTTGCTGCCAAAATAACAGCGAGTTTAATGGCGCTCGCCATTATTAATGTGTAAATTGTCCAGCAAGTTGTGGTGAGGGAGAGATACCCCGTGAATCACCACAAGTTGCTGGACAATTTCCATCACTCCGCCATTGGCCTGACAAACAGTAGCTCGTTGTCAACCTCCCCGTGAATTTCATGAAATTGTTGCATTTGCGCATTAATTGCCAATTAAACTTGCCTCAAAGTTTGGCTGCAACTTTACAGCGTAAGTACCTTTTTTTTTTAATGAGAAGGTTTAAGTTCCTCCAATGCCATTCAACCGCTCCAGCCCAGAAAGGGGACGATTTAAACTGTGCAGTCTTATTCCTATAGGTAGTAAATTGTAGTTTGAGATTTTAAATGTTTTAATATTTTTTCCTTTCTGTCTTTATTTCTCCCTCAATCCCAATCTTTATTTCTCTCTATGTAGCTGATTTGACTCTAATTCACCCTATTTCCTTCTCCATCGTTCCTGTTTTTCCCCCTCAATCCTTAAATCTCATTGGTTAAGGAGAGGCACGGTTGTTCCTGTCGTTCACCAAGGTCGCAGATGCTCCGTTGCCTTCGCCACGCCGTTATCAGCTCGCACTTCCAGCAACTTGCAGGGAATTTTATTTGAGCTGAAGGGTGAGGGGAGAAAGTCTAACGAGTGGGGCATGCCACGAGATTGCCCGCTCTAGCATTTCTGGGCCAAAGTTGCAGTTGTAAATGTAGTATGCTTTTGCTCCCTGGTTTAATTTGTTGAAAAGTGCTCTTTATCACCAGGAGAAAAACAAAGAATGACAAAATGGAGACCAAATACGATATTAAGATGGAGAAACATTGATTTGCGATTCCTATGAAAAACCTTCGTGGTTTTACCATTGAGTGTAAAATCTGATTCTGCTACAGTAACTTTTTGCTGAGCAGCCAGCATTAAATTTAATCCTTCTCTTATATTGGAATTTGTTGCCGTTATGCGCCAGGAGGCTGCCGGCTAGTATATAGCCCCTTCTTCCAGTCACACTGAGATTTTATGCCGTCACTGTTGAGTGAATAACATGTTCTTTGTCAAATTTCATTAATTTGTAGGAACCTCGAGGTGAAAATGAAATGTAAAATGTGGTATGTATGATCATTCGACAGTGAGTGAATACAATGGATTTGATAGAGCATTATTTTTGAGTTTCAATTATTTGTATTCACCGGCGTCAATTCATTGCAATAACTGAAAAATAATAGCTGCTGGGAAGGAGATTATTTGCTTTAAATGACCTAAGGTACGAGAATGGAGCAGAAGCTGTTAACATTAGAACTCCGATCGTGTTGAAGTGTAGCGTACATTATCATCAATTTCTGGAAATGTAGAAATTGTGATTTACTGTGGACATGTCAAAAGCTGTAGATTTTGATGCCGATATTTGAGTGAATAGTGAGAGTGCAGCAGAACCTTGGGACATAAGCTATCAATAACAAGGATATTCAAAGGTTTTTTTTTGGTTCTGCATTATTGGATTGTAATGTACTGTATATATTAATCAAGTTTGGTACGATTGAGTGCACGCATCCGCTATCTACACAGACATAGTGACGTATACTGTAACAGCACAGACAGAATGGTATGGTAGTTATGGTGTCTGGAAGAGGTAACACACTCTCTATCTGGTGGTGTGCATCCAGACAGCAATATTACTGTTGCAAGATTAAGAATTGGTGACCTAAAAGAGTGGGGGACCACACAATACGCAATTAACTTTTTCCAGGCATAATAACAATAAAATGAACAATAGGTCCATCAGCATCCGCAAAGAGAAATTAAAACTTGACAGATTGCCATCATTTTCTGTGTTCATGTTATTTTTTTGTCTGGTCCAAGTCTCCTTCACTGATTGTTGTCAGCTTGTCTGGAAAAAAAAAACCCATTTATTCTCCTACAGCTGCCTAAATTACATTTCAATAAGGATCAATAACCACTTGAGTTAAAGAGTTTCTCACCATTGCTGACTCTTTGCCAAAGTAAAAATATTGAAGAGTTATTGGTCCAGACAGGATGTATTGACTTATGATTCCATTATTTCACTACACACGTCTGCTTCCCAGTGATTGGCCCCTGTTGGGAAAATGCTTTGCCAGATCTTACAGATTTTAATTGCAGAATGCTATTTTGGATATAGTTTTGTTTCTTAAGAGGTATGGCTTAATAATGTGGATCTAAACAGGTAGTTTAAATTGACAGTAGGTCTAATTGAGTGATTTTTTTTAAAAAATGGTGGGGTGCACTTCACTGATGGGGAGCAGTGCAGCAAAAGAAGAAAATCTGAATGAATTAAGTGTTGCATTGTTATGATGAGTACGAAGAGGAGCTATAAGCAACAGTTCACATAATCAAGATTAGCAGCACTACAATCATGACTAAGCTTTAATGATAATCCACTGAGACGTCTCGCAACGGTGGCATAGTGGTTAGCACTGTTGCCTCACAGCGCCAGGGACCCGGGTTCGAATCCGGCCTCGGGCGACTGTCTGTGTGGAGTTTGCACATTCTCCCCGTGTTTGCGTGGGTTTCCTCCAGGTGCTCCGGTTTCCTCCCACAGTCCAAACATGTGCGGGTTAGGATGATTGGCTATGATAAATTGACCCTTAGTGTTAGGGGGATTAAATACGTGGGGTTATGGGGATCGGGTGGGATGTGTGTCGGTGCAGGCTCGATGGGCCGAAATGGCCTGTATCTGCACTGTGGGGTTTCTGTGATTCTGTGAAATGGTCCTCCAAACCATGTGTCAGTCGTATTTCTCTTTCTGCTGGAGCTGGCGTTAGACTGCGGCACTGCCGTTGTCAGTTACAGTGCAAATTTCTGCTTAAAGCGCTGCTCTGTATCTATCTCAGCATTTTACTGGTGCAGAACTGATGCATTTCAGCTCAAGCTCTTCTTGCCACCAACATTTATTCTTTGGTACAGTACCGTTATATGCTGGCCTAAGAGAACTCACAAAGATGAGGTGAGAAATAGCAGGGAAGAATCCCGATAAATCCCCAGGGCCTGATAATCTACATCCTAGGGTACTTAAGGAAGTGGCCCGAGAAATAGTAGATGCATTGCTGATCATCTTCCAACATTCGATGGAATCTGGAACAGTACCCATGGATTGGAGGGTAGCTAATGTTACCCCACTATTCAAAAAAGGTGGTAGAAAGAAAACGGGGAATTACAGACCGGTAAGCCCGACATCGGTAGTGGGGAAAATGCTAGAGTCCATTATAAAAGATGTAATAGCAGAGCACTTGGAAAACAGTGACAGGATCAGACAAAGTCAACATGGATTTACAAAAGGTAAATTGTGCTTGCCTAATCTACTGGAATTTTTTGAGGATGTAACTGGTAAAATAGATAAGGGAGAACCAGTGGATGTGGTGTATTTGGACTTTCAGAAGGCTTTCGATAAGGTCCCGCATAAGAGATTAGCGTGTAAAGTTAAGGCACATGGGATTGGGGGCAAGATATTGACTTCGATAGAGAACTGGTTGGCAGACAGAAAGCAAAGAGTTGGAATAAACGGGTCTTTTTCCGAGTGGCAGGCAGTGACTAGTGGGGTACCGCAGGGATCGGTCCTTGGACCCCGGCTATTCACAATATATATTAATGATCTAGACAAGGGAACTAGATGTAATATCTCCAAATTTGCAGACGACACAAAGCTGGGTGGGCGTGTGTGCTGTGAGGAGGATGCCGAGAAACTCCAGTATGATTTGGACAGGTTGGGTGATTGGGCAGAAGCATGGCAGATGCAATATAACGTGGATAAATGTGAGGTTATCCCTGTTTTTGCCACCAAAGTGAAAAGGGGAAGTGCAACGCGACCTGGGTGTCCTTGCGCACCAGTCGCTGAAGGTAAGCATGTAGGTGCAGCAGGCGGTTAAGAAGGCAAATGGCACATTGGCCTTCGTAGCGAGAGGGTTTGAGTACAGGAGCAAGGATGTCTTGCTGCAGTTGTACAGGGCCTTGGTGAGACCACATCTTGAGTATTGTGTGCAGTTTTGGTCGCCTTATCTGAGGAAGGATGTTCTTGCCATGATGATTCACCAGGCTGATACCTAGGATGGCAGGAATGACGTATGAGGAGAGATTGGGTCGATTGGGCTTATACTCGCTGGAGTTTAGAAGAATGAGAGGGGATCTCATTGAAACTTATAACATTCTGACAGGACTGGACAGACTCGATGCAGGAAGGATGTTCCTGATGGTCGGGGAGTCCAGAACCAGGGGTCACAGTCTAAGGATAAGAGGTAAGCCATTTAGGACAGAAATGAGGAAGAATTTCTTCACCCAGAGAGTGGTGAACCTGTGGAATTCTCTACCACAGAAGGCAGTAGAGGCCAGTTCATTCAATATATTCAAGAAGGGTTTGGATATATTTCTTAAGGCTAAAGGGATCAAGGGATATGGGGAGAAAGCAGGGACCGGGTACTGAATTTGGATGATCAGCCATGATTGCATTGAATGGCGGAGCAGGCTTGAGGGGCCGAATGGCCTACTCCTCCTATCTTCTATATGCGGGCCTGCGGGGTTCGGCCGCTGCTCTCACACGGTGGTCCGTAGGCTGGCGGACTCTCTGGGCCGGGCGGCGCTGCGGGGCGGGGGCGGTGAGGATGGAGCGGGGCCGGAGCCGGTGGACATGGAGCGGGCCCGCCGGGAGCACCAGCTCTATGTCGGGGTGCTGCGCCACAAGCTGGTGTTACAGGTGCTGGAGCTGCCGGCTGACGACAGCCTCCCAGACTGCGTCTTCACCGAGGACACGGCGGTGGTTTGTGGCGACACTGCTCTGCTGACCTGACCCGGCCCGGGGCGCCCAGCCGGCGCAGAGAGGTGGGAGCTACGAAGAAAGTTCTGGAAGAACTTAATTTTAATGTCGTGGAAATGACAGATGAGACAGCAACTCCCGATGGCGGTGATATCCTGTTCACAGTTGCTATTGCGATGGAGGCCACGACGACCCGCTGTAGCACGGCGGCCGGCAGCTCCTCGGCGGGAGGCTCGGAGGTCGAACCAGTAGGAGGGGAGGCGGCCAGCGGACCGCGGGCAGGAAAAGCAGGCCCTGGAAGGTCGGACACCGCGGGAGGCTCGGAGGTCAGCCCGGGTGGAAGGAGAGCCAGGGAGAAGCAGGCCCCGGGACGCCGGTACCACGACGGCTGAAGATTGTCGGGCAGGAGTGCGGGAAAGGCGGAGTGGAGCGAGGCGAGAGCGGACCCTATTGTGATGGCGCCGATGAAGATGGCTGCCGTCCTTGCGGGCTCCGTGCGTACCAGGCAGCTAAGTGTCCTTTGCTGCTTGGTGCGCTCGGCTCGTTAAGAAAAACGCATTTCACTGACTGGATTTCACTTGTTGTATTTGGTTATGTGACAAATAAAATTGAAAAAAAAAATTGTAAGAAAGTACGAGAGAAACGAGACAACAACGTAACAGACTGCAACATGACACATTTACATATCTATAAAAAGTTAACTCTCTGATCCTGGAGCATGCACCTAGTTGTGTCAACATTAATTTTGTTTTGTGGGGAGTGTCCCCAAACCCCCAGAAAAGAAATCTTGTGCATCTAGCATTTGCATCGCTTGAATGTCTGAATTTACCAGAGTGCAGCGGAAGCCATGAGAATGTCCAGAGGCCAAGCCCAAAAATGTTTAGCATAACCAATCTAATCAATTCAGAGCGAATCAGAATTAAAATTCACCAAGGTTGAGCCCAAAAGGAACTTGGATTCAAAACACACACATTTTATATACTCAGCAAATAAGGACATCACATGCCAAAAGTTTCCTGTAGATGCATTTTCTGCATTAGCATATATGCATTACAGAAAAGACAATACATGTATTACTTTTCTTAACCCAAATAAGCTTTGTCTAAGATTGGAAACTTGAAGCAAAAAAAGAATGGAATCAACAAATGTGTGAAACAGAAGGGAAGCTTATCTGAAAAATGACCTGCAAATTGCTTATTAGAAAGCTGTTATACGATATAAAATACCATTCAGTGCGATGATGGTTATAACAAGGACAGAAGAAAAAAAATACGAACCTACTGCTGGCTCCCGGGCTTCAGATACTTCGGGTCCTGGGCCTGCGGTCGTACGCCTGCGGATAGGCCCACAGACGCAGGCGGTTCGGAAGCATTCCTGGGATCATGGGGGGCCAGGTCCTCCTATCAGAAAGGAGGGTTCCATTGCTGTCATTCCCAAATGGAATCCCCTAATGACAAGCAATAGAATCCCCAAATAATTACAGAATTTACACAATTTGAATAAAAATAAATGTTCCCATTTTCACATTAAATTAAAAGTTCCTTTAATGAAGCATTTACAATAAAAATTAAATTCGGGGGGAAAAAAATAATTTTAAATATTTTAATCCAGGCCAAAATTTACATAAATAATTTTGAATGTTTGTGGGTGATTTTTTTATTAAATTTTTAATTGAACATTTATATTAACCCTTATGCTGGTGAAAGCAGGCCCTGTGTCTGCTTTTACCAGGCGTAAGGGTTTTGTGGGCATTTGCTGGGCAAATAGCCCAACTCTGTACCAGAGAGCGATTTTTTTTTTTTCTGGTTCGGAGGATCTGTCAAGGCGAACCTTGACAGATCGCAAGTTCCTGGTTGCAGCGCGTGCGGAAACCTGGAACTTGTGGGGCTTTTTACAAGGCTAACGCCGCTGTTATCGGCCCTGCAAAATCCGGGCCAATATATAATTAAAATTAGCAGTGCATTGAGTTAATATTTGAAATTCATGATTCTGTTTGTACAACTGGCTAGTTGCATGCATGAGATTTGTCATCATGCTATTTTAGATCGAGATCAACCGTGTGGTTGACAGAAGTGTGAAGTGAGGTAATGCACTTGGGGAGGGCTAACAAGGCAAGGGAATACACAATAAATGGTAGGATACTGAGAAATGTAGAGGAACAGAGGGACCATGAAGTGCATGTCCACAGATCCCTGAAGGTAGCAGGACAGGTAGATAAAGTGGTTAAGAAGGCATACGGAATACTTTTAGCAGCCATGGCGCAGAATATAAGAGCAGGGTGGTTATGCTAGAACTGTATAAAACACTAGTTAGGCCACAGCAAGAGTACTGCATACAGTTCTGGTCACCACATTACAGGAAAGATGCGATTGCACGAGAAAGGGTACAGAGAGGATTTATGAGGATGTTGTCGGGACTGGAGAATTTTAACTGAGGAAAGATTGGATAGGCTGGGGTTGTTCTCTTTGGAACAGAGAAGTCTGCAGGGAGACTTAATTGAGGTGTATAAAATTATGAGGGGCCTAGATAGAGTGGACCTGGAAGGTCCTATTTCCCTTAGCAGAGTGGTCAATAACCAGGGGGCATAGATTTAAAGTAATTGGTAGAAGGATTAGAGGGAATTTGAGAACTTTTTTCACCCAGAGGGTGGTGGGGGTCTGGAACTCACTGCCTGAAAGGGTGGTAGAGGCAGAAACCCTCACCACATTTAAAAAGTACATGGAATATGCAATTGAAGTGCCATAAACTGCAAGGCTACGGACCAAGAGCTGGAAACTGGGATTTGGCTGGATAGCTGTTTTTCGACTGGCGCAGACATGATGGGTCGAATGGTGGCCTGCTGTGCCATAAATGTCTCTGATTAGGGAACGTGAGCACATATTTACAACATAGTTCTCAGTTTGCATGTCATGTTTGTGTTTCTACAAACAGTCTAATGTAACATCCTGTTTGTGCACGGAAATTGTATTTATAATTATCAAAAGATGAATGGAGACAATTTCCCTTCTCGTGCAGCACATACTCTTCACAAAGTTCCTGAGGATGTAAATGAGCTGAAAAATGACTCTTTTCCTCCAGGATGCCAAAACCTTATTGATTGAACTAAGTTTAAACTTACTTTTAGCCAAAATAGCAAGGTGGTTGGTGCATGAGTATTCTGGATTCACTCTTTGTCCTCCACTCACCCACCCTCCTCTTGCATGTAAAAGAAAATCATTTTGCCCTGCCCACGTGGTGTACTATGCTTTATTGCCTCTGATTTCTCGCTGAGGGGCTGGAGGACTGGTTGCATCTAAACATTTGCTGATGTCAGTGTTTTGGCGGTTTCGAGCTGCAAGTCCGTGGTGATCCACTTGTTCGTTTTCCTCTATTCCCCTCCTTATAGTGGAAGCAATGCTTCTGCTCAGTGTGCCCCTCCGACAGCACAGGCAAGAATGCAACCTTGTCCTATGGGGATCCACAGGATGAACCCAACTCATACGGATCAGAGCTATGTAACCGGCGGGGCTTTACTTCACTCATTATCTGCGTGGTCCAAGTTGATATTCTGATCCTCTACTTGAGTTAGACCAATTATGGTTATCACATGACTCCCAATTGTCATCCGGTTTAATGATTAATTTGGGCCTTTTCGTTTTGGCTATTATGTTTTCCTGAATTCAGATCAAAAATATCAGATCTAATCCACCATGAGGAAATATGTTTATTTTGGTTAGAAAATTTTGGGTTTAATGATCAAGACAATTTTGGAATGAACCTATGCATTACTTGAAGTCTGGCATGTCCATACTATATAGTCCTGGCAAAAACAGGAAGGCAGATTATTATTTGAATGGCAATAGATTGAGAGAAGGGGAAGTGCAAAGAGACCTGGGTGTTCTTGTGTACCAGTCACTGAAGGTAAGCATGCAGGTGCAGCAGGTGGTTAAGAAGGCAAATGGTATGTTGGCCTTAGTAGCAAGAGGGTTCGAGTACAGGAACAAGGATGTCTTGCAACAGTTGTACAGGGCCTTGGTGAGACCGCACCTTGAGTATTGTGTGCAGTTTTGTTTGCCTTATCTGAGGAAGGATGTCCTTACCATGGAAGGAGCGCAGCGAAGATTCACCAGGCTGATACCTGGGATGGCAGGAATGACGTATGAGGAGAGATTGTGTCGATTGGGCTTATACTCACTGGAGTTTAGAAGATTGAGAGGGGATCTCATCGAAACCTATAAAATTCTGTCAGGCCTGGACAGACTAGATGCAGGAAGGATGTTTATGATGGCCGGGGAGTCCAGAACCAGGGGTCATAGTCTAAGGATAAGGGGTAAGCCATTTAGGACTGAGATGAGGAGGAATTTCTTCACCCAGAGAGTGGTGAACCTGTGGAATTCTCTGCCACAGAGGGCGGTGGAGGCCAGTTCATTCAATATATTCAAGAAAGAGTTGGATATATTTCTTAAGGCTAAAGGGATCAAGGGATATGGGGAGAAGGCAGGGACAGGGTACTGAATTTGGATGATCAGCCATGATCTCATTGAATGGCGGAGCAGGCTCGAAGGGCCGAATGGCCTACTCCTGCTCCTATCTTCTATGTTTCTATAGCCCATGAGCCATCTGCAGCCTGCAGAGGCTCAGTTTTTCAGCTTCAAAATTTCTGCCTCCACTTAAATTTCTTAGTCTGCTGCTTTTACCTGTTTGACTTCCATAGGCCTAGAGATTCTCAGCACTGCTTCCTAATCGGTGGATAAATCCTAAATCTGAACACCAAAGTCTGTTGGTATCGGCAGCTTGAGATGCAACTTAGTGGTAACAGTCAGTTGAACGTTTTATGTGACCTGTGGAACTTGTTGCTACACACCTAACTGGCCCATGTAGGCAAAAAATGTGGCGGCGACTCCTTATTAAGTAAATAAATGCTAATGGCTCTCCAAGAATAATGATGAACAAAGTTGTTGTGCAGCATTAGCTGTATGTGTAGAAGTGCCTCCTCCATGAAACTTAGTTCGCTTGTCTCTGTGACTGAAGGGGCGCTCTATTTTTATACCTGTCAGTACAGAGAGAAGATGCTGTTTGTGTTAGCAGCGTGTCGACTGTGATGATTCCGTGCTCTATCGGATTTAACCCTAATTTTGGAATTCCTCTTTTGTGGAGTAATTATCATGTTTAATCCAGAGAGCTTAATTAAAACCCAGTTGAATTAGAATGTACTGCCTGAAAGGGTGGTGGAAGCAGATTCAATAATAACTTTCAAAAGGGAATTTGATATATCATTGAAGAACGGGGAGCGAGACTAATTGGGTAGCTATTTCAAAGAGGCGGCATGGCGCCATTCTGCGCTGCAAGAGCCTATGATTTAATTGGCTGAAAAGCCCTTTGGGACGTCCTGAGGCCGTGATTGGCGCGATATAAATGCCATGTTCTTTCTTTTCTCTTTGATTCTATGAATTACAAAATTTCTGCTTCAGCCAAATCTATAAATTACTGTAAGTTTTTTAAAAAATTATTCCGGTCATAATACTCCTTCCTCCTCCATATCAATTTGTTTAGTTTGTGCATGTGGAAAGAGACTGTGTTTTTCTAAGTACCCCAGTCAGACCTTCAGCCATACTCCAAATCTTGTAGAAACATTGCAGGGTCAAAACTTCTAGTGTGTCATTAAACTGAAACTCTCACCACCACACAGGTTTAAGAGCTAAAATATTGAACTTGTAACAGAGCCAAAACTGTAAGTAATGGGATTTGCCTCCAGCGCTGACAATTGGCTGATCAGTTTTGAAAATCTGTTTAAATTCCAAGAGATATAACACTGGTGATGCCAGATTGTGGTGCATTTTTGGGGTGATTTCTTTTAAAATCTACTCAAAGCTGCATTTAACTTTTCTTTGGATGGTGGGTGGAGAAGAAGAACATTGCTAGAAACCTATTTTCCTCTAAAGTGTGCTTGTAAATAAAAGGATTTAAAAAAAAATCCATTCTCTGGATATGGACGTTACTGGCAAGGCCGGTATTTATTCTTTGTCCCTAAATAAAAGGAGGATGTAAAGGTAAATTGGTCTGATCTACAAGGAGACCCACAGGGTACTGGAGGTTCTCCTGGAAATGTGATCAGGGATGCGATCACCTGCACTGAGCATGCCAAGTGCAAGACGGTCACATAGAAACATAGAAGATAGGAGCAGGAGTAGGCCATTCGGCCCCTCGAGCCTGCTCCGCCATTCAATGAGATCATGGCTGATCATCCAAATTCAGTATCCTGTCCCTGCCTTCTCCCCATATCCCTTTAGCCTTAAGAAATATACCTAACTCCTTCTTGAATATATTTAATGAATTGGCCTCCACTGCCTTCTGTGGTAGAGAATTCCACAGGTTCACCACTCTCTGGGTGAAGAAATTCCTCCTCATCTCTGTCCTAAATGGCTTACCCCTTATCCTTAGACTGTGACCCCTGGTTCTGGACTCCCCCGCCATCGGGAACATCCTTCCTGCATCTAGTCTGTCTAGTCCTGTTAGAATTTTATAAGTTTCAATGAGATCCCCTCTCAATCTTCTAAACTCCAACGAGTACAAGCCCAATCGACCCAATCTCTACTCATACGTCATTCCTGCCATCCCAGGTATCAGCCTGGTGAATCTTCGCTGCACTGCCTCCATGGCAAGAACATCCTTCCTCACTGCCAGGGATGTGGTCGATGCTCTACAATGGCAGGGGCGCGCTCTCTGTGCATTCAGCAGCTGAGTAACTCGACCCTTTCCACAAGCGCAAAACAAAGGCGTATAAAATGTGAGGCTTCTTATTTCTCAGACTTGCACTGGTCCTGTTGGTCCAGTGTCCGTTAGTGGAAAAAAATGCAGAAATGACCCTGTTAGAGGGGCTGAGCTTCTTGTGTGCAAGGGATTTCAAATATAAGAGAGCTTGTTCCTGAATTCGAGGGATAACATCTTCATGAAAATGGAGAGGTAGAATCTTCAGAGGAATTGTTCAACATTTTTGTGTCACCATCATCAAGCGGCAGTGTGCTTCATTGTGATTTAAATAACTGAACTGTGGTTTTAAGCATAGAAACATTTTTGCTAGACTTTTTCATGAAGATAGTGCCCCTTTTAAAAGATAAGAAATCTGCAACAATATTGATACTAAATAAGGGTTTGTCTTTATTCCAGTTGGGCGACACAATCTTGAGCATGCATTGAAGAGCACTTTGTTTAGCTGTAGCACTATGTGAAAACAAATTCACTAAGAATTTAGTGAGGAGCATGTTGTGTGGAATTTTGTTGTAAGGCTTTGACGAGTAATAATTCTGGCTTGTGTCATGCTCATTTTTTGACACGGTCTGCTGTCCATATGGACCCTTTGTATCATAAAATGCCAGACTTAACAACCTGGGTGGGCACAACCAGATCAACGCTGTGCATTGTCCATAATATTGATAAGGACTATTTGCCTATCTATAATGAGGACCAGATGGAATTTGTCATGGTATTTCAAATAATCATTACTTTAAAATGCAAAACAGTAATTCCAAACAAATGGCAGATTTACCTTGTAATTAATAATTGTTCACCTTAACATTTCCTTTTCATTTTGTTTTTAAATGCCATGGTAGAGCTGTTAGAATATATAGAGACATCTTCAACTGCTACCCCCCCCACCCCCCATAAAAGTTAATACTTTCAACACTGATCTTTTTGCAGATTGTTATATATGGAGACCTGCCAGACAAAAAGGAAAACATGATTTACTTGTCGAACCATCAGTGCACAGGTGTGTGACCTTTTCTTCATATTCTCTTGTCGATTGAAAATTTATTCAAATAAAAAAATTTTTGGTTCTGAATCTTCAATTGTTATTCTGTTCTAGATATTGCTGAGTTAAGGAATACAGTTTAAAGAATTCAAAATAGTAATTTACCACTTTAAGATGATCTTGGTTTATTGCCCCCTGCCTTTAATTGTGTGCCTAGTTTTAAACTGTAGCGTGTTACTGCAATTATGCTAATTTCCAATGTCTTTTAGAGGTTAAAAATCCATCAGTATTGCTTCTTGTTAAGTAGAACAAGGTAATTATGTGAGCCTGAAATCCTGGCATACGCCCCGTTCTTACCATAATAGAGCAGTGAAAATACAGTGGTTAAAACTCAGTAATAAACCCTAAACTCGGATGATAAAAATTGGTGCTGCCCCATGTGCTGGTGAAAATGTATGTAATAATTCACAGGGAAAGGGGTTCTTAGGGCACCCTATTGTAAGTTCAGTTACCTTTGCATCCCTATGACAGGCTGCAACTTTTTTAACAGCTAGTGAGCGCTCCTTCTGAATATTTCAACAAAATTCAGTGCAAATTAGAGCCTTGTCTATCTATTGTGAGCCCCTGCCATCCCAGAGATGATGATCAACACTTGTGATGGTTGTGCTGTACTTTGGGTTTATTACTGTTTGCTAATTTCTTTTAAAATATAATGCTAGATATTTCTTTTGATTCAGTATCACTGACTACCCTTGTAAGCAGCGATTATGTTGTTAATAACCCAGGAGTATTCTGTTACCTGTCTAGTAGCTCGGTAAATGTAGTGAGCTAAAAGCCCTCTACTGCTAGGCACAAGAACTCAAATCTCAATTTAATCCTGTATTGTGCTGTGACTAGCGAGAATATTTTTTTTTAAAATCTGGAGACAAAATGCTTCATTTTTGTTAGACTGCTGTCAAGTTTCCCCCCCCAAATTTCTTTGCTGATAATTATTTCATATCGTGTGTCTTCCCATCTGCATTACATTCTGTAATTGTTTTGATGTTAAAGTTTAAAAACCTTGAACTAAAAGCTAAATGAGAAATTGCACTTAACTTACCCAGTAGCTAGAATATTTTAGGTTGGATAGCCCCTTAATATAATCCCTAGTCACCTAGTTACAAGCTGTTGCTATAAGCCGTTAATTGAAAGCCTTGTCATAACCATTTGTCTCCTTCAGCTATATGGAACTAAAGGCCCACTAATGCTTGGCACAAGAATGCAAACCTCAATTTAAGGCAAACTTTAAAACACTATAATAGTCCTTGTGCATCTGTAATGAGTTGCTATTGTGGAAAGGTACCATTTACATATTTATGAAACCAATAAGGACAATTACAACAACAACTAGTATTTATATAGCATCTTTAACATAGAAAAACCATTCCACGGCGTTCCCAGATGCCGAGTCAAAGAGGGAGATATTAGGAGGGGTAATCAAGCGAGGACGGTACAGGCAGAGGTGCTTAGGGAAAGAATTTCAGAGCTTGGGGCTGAGGTGGCTAAGACACGGCTGCAAGTGGTGAGGCGAAGGGAAGAGGAATGCAGAATAAGCCAGAGTTGGCGGAATGGAAAGCTTGATAGGGGACTGTACTAGGACTGGAGGATGTTGGAGGTTAGGGAGAGGCGAGACCGTGAAGGGTTTTAAACATAAAATGAGAAATTTAAATTTGAGGGACTGGAGGATAGGGAGCCAATGAAGGTCAGCGAGGACGGGGGTGACAGGTGAGTGGAACTTGGCGCAAGAGTTTTGGATGAGTTGAAGTTTGCGGAGGGTGTATAATGGGAGGCTGGTCAGAAGAGCATTGGAAAGGCTGAGCATGGAGTTATTGAAGGCATGAAAGAGGGTTTCAATACTAAATGGGCTGAGGTAGCAGCAGAGGCAGGTGATATTAAAGTGAAAGTAGGTGATAATTTTGATGGAGAGGATATGGGGTCGGATGCTCAGCTTGAAGTCGGATAGGATGCTGAGGTTGCAAATGGTCTGGTTCAGTTTGAGACGGTGGTCAAGGAAAGCAATGGAATCGGTGGTGAAGGTACGGAATTTGTGGCAAAGGCCGAAGGTGATGGCTTTGGCCTTCCCAATTTTTAACTGGAGGAAATTGCGGCTCATCCAGGACTGCATTTCAGACAAGCAGTGGAGATGTAGAGCTGGGTGTTGTCATCGTATGTGTGGAAGCTGACCCCTATCTGTGGATGACATTGCCAAGAGGCAGCATATAGATGAGGAAGGAGCCAGGGATAGATCCTTGGGGATGCCAGGGGTAACATTTCTGGGGTGGGAAGAGAAGCTATTGCTGGAGATGCTCTGGCTAGGATTTGATAGTTAAGATTGGAACTAAATGAGGGCCGTGCCACTGAGCTGGACAACAAAGGAGAGATGCTGGAGGAGGATGTTGTGGTTGATGGTGTCAAAGAGAGGTCGAGGGATGATACAGAAGTCACAGTTCGAGGTTTCATTTGTGTCTTTGGTTAGGGCCATTTCGGTGCTTTGGCAGGAGCAGAAACCTGATTGGAGAACTTCAAACATGGAGTTTGAGGGCACGATGATAACATGCTCAAAGGAATTTGGAGAGGAAAGGGAGGTTGGAGGTGATGGGTGTGTTAGTTTGCAAAGCCAGAGGGGTTGAGGGTGTTTATTTTTGAGGAGGGATGATGACAGTGGTTTTGAAATGAGGGGGACATTCACAATGTTAGCTAGCATGGGGGCCAGAAAGGGTAGTTGGATGGTCAGTTTATTTGGAATGAGGTCAAGTGAGCAAGGCGGTAGGTCTCATGGACAAGATGAGCTCAGAGAGGGCTTGAGGGGATGATGGGAGGGAAACTAGAGAAAGATGTGGGTTCCGTTCTAGAGTGGGGGAGGTTTGGCTTGGTGAATGGGGGAAAGCAGCTGAATGGATCGTCTCAATCTTGGTAACTAAGAAACCCATGAGCTATGGAAGTGAATGTGGATGGGGCAGAGGAGAGGTTTTTAAGGAGACATTTGGTAGTGGAGAAAAGAAGCTAAAGGAAGGGTTATCTTTGCAGTCTTGGATGCTCCTGGAGTAGTGAGTGGATTTGGCAGAGTAGAGTAAGGCTCAATAAGACTTGATGTTGTCCAGCCAGATCTGACCATGGATGGCTAAACCAGTTGTGAGCCATGTATGTTAAGACTGCACTCCTTGGACCTCAATGCAAGGGGGAATGACTTGGATGGGAGCGAGTTAAGGTTTTACTGGGAACCAGGGCATCAAAGGTGGAGGTGAGAGAGTGGTTAAGAAAATTGAGAGCTGCAGAAGTAGCATGGCAAATTGAGGGCCAAAGGCTAGGCAATTAGAAGTTTCAAAATTCAGTTGTAAATAACTTGGGGAAGAATATTTTCCAGGGGTGGATGCAGATGGAAGTGGGGTTGGAAAGAGTTATGTGGTGATTTACACAAGGAAGTGGTCAGAGTTAGCCTTGTCTATGATCGAGACTATGGGAGTACAGAGGTCGTGGGAGGTGGCAAGGTTGATGCGGTGGCCATGAATGTGGGTCGTAGAGTTTATAAGGAGGGAGAGGATTAGGGAGGACACAAGGGCAGTGTTTTCAGAGGACAAAGAGAACCTTGGGAATTTAGTAAACACTGAGGAGAATAGTAACGGACTTCAGGGGGACTGGTGAAATGGGCAAACACATGGCAGGTGAAATTTAACACAGGTGTGAAGTGATGCATTTTGGTGGGAAGAATGAGGAGAAACAATATAAACTAAATGGAACAATTTTAAAGGGAGTACAGGAACAGAGGTGTGTGTGTACACACGTTTTTGAAGGTGGCAGGACAAGTTGAGAAGGCTGTTAAAAAGCATAAGGGATCCTTGGCTTTATGAAAAGAGGCACAGAGTACAGAAGCAAGTGTTCTGTTAAACCTTTATAAATCACTGGTTAGGCCCCAGCTGGAGTATTGTGTCCAATTCTGGGCACCACACTTCAGGAAAGATGTCGAGGCCTTAAGAGAGCGTGCAGAGGAGATTTGCTAGAATGGTACCAGGGATGCAGGACTTCAGTTACGTGGAGAGACTAGCGAAACTGGGGTTGTTCTTCTTAGAGCAGAAAAGGTTGAGGGGAGATTTAATAGAGGTGTTCAAAATCATGAAGGGTTTTGCTAGAGTAAATAAGGAGAAACTGTTTCTAGTGGCAGAAGGGCTGATAACCAGAGGAGACGGATTTAAGGTAATTGGCAAAAGAACTATAGGTGAGATGAGAAATTTCTTTACACAGTGAGTCGCTATAATCTGGAATGCACAGCTTGAAAGGGTGGTGGGAACATATGAAATAAGAGCAGGAGTAGGCCGTACGGCTCCTTGAGCCTGCTCCACCATTCAATAAGATCATGGCTGATCATCGACCTCAACTCCACTTTCCCGCCCGATCTCCATATCCCTTGATTCCCCTAGAGTCCAAAAATCTATCGATCTCAGCCTTGAATATACTCAAAGACTCAGCATTCGCAGCCCTCTGGGGCAGAGAATTCCAAAAATTCACAAGCCTCTGAGTGAAGAAATTCCTCCTCATCTCAGTCTAAAATGGCCTACCCCTTATCTTGAGGCTATGCCCCCTAGTTCTAGACATTCGAGCCAGGGGAAACAAGCTCTCGGCATCTACCCTGTCGATCGCCTTCAGAATCTTGTATGTTTCAATGAGATCACCTCTCATTCTTCTAAACTCCAGAGAGTGTAGGCCCATTCTACACAATCTCTCATCATAGGACAACCCTCTGATCCCAGGAATCAATCTAGTGAACCTTTGTTGCACCGCCTCCAAGGCAAGTATATCCTTCCTTAGATAAGGAGACCAAAACTGTTCACAGTACTCCAGGTGTGGTCTCACCAAGGCCCTGTACAATTGTAGCAAGACTTCCTTACTCTGATACTACAACCCCCTTGCAATAAAGGCCAACATGCCATTTGCCTTCCTTATTGCTTGCTGTACCTGCATGCTAGCTTTCTGTGTTTCTTGCATGAGGACACCCAAATCTCTCTGAACACCAACATTTAAAAGTTTCTCACCATTTAAAAAATAATCTGCTTTTCTATTCTTCCTACCAAAGTGAATAACCTCACATTTCCCTGCATTATACTCCATCTGCCACCTTAATGCCCACTCACTTAGTCTATCTATATCCCTTTGCAGACTCTGTGTTCTCCTCACAGCTTACTCTCCCACCTAGCTTTGTATCATCTGCAAACTTGGATACATTATACTCAGTCCTTTCATCTGAGTCATTAATATAGATTGTAAATAGCTGAGGCCCCAACACTGATCCTTGCGGCACCCCACTAGTTACAGCCTGCCAACCTGAAAAAGACCAGTTTATCCCTACTCTGTTTTCTGTCCGTTAACCAATCCTCTATCCATGCTACTATATTGCCCCCAACCCCATGAGCCCTTATCTTGCGTAATAACCTTTTATGTGGCACCCTTATCGAATACCTTTTCAAAATCCAAATATACTACATCCACTGGTTCCCCTTTATCTACCCTGTTGGTTACATTCTCAAAAAACTCTAATAAATTTGTTAAACACGATTTCCCTTTCGTAAAACCATGTTGACTCTGCCTAATCATGTTATGATTTTCTAAGTGCCCTGATACCACGTCCTTAACAATGGATTCCAACATTTTCCCAATGACTGATGTCAGGCTAACTGGCCTGTAGTTCCCTGTTTTTTCCCCTCCCTCCTTTCTTGAATAGCGGTGTTACATTTGCTTCCTTCCAATCCACTGGGACCGTTCTAGAATCTAGGGAATAAAAACATAAACAGAAGCAGGAGTAGGCCAATCGGCCCCTCAAGCCTGCTCCGCCATTCAATAAGATCATGGCTGATCCAATCTTGGCCTCAACACCACTTTCCCGCTCTCCCCAAACCCCTTGACTCCCTTGTAGTTCAAATGTCTGTCAATCTCCGCCTTGAATATATTCACTGACTCCACCTCCACAGCGCTCTGGGGTGGAGAATTCCAAAGATTCACGACCCTCAGAGAAGAAATTCCTCCTCATCTCCGTCTTAAATGGGCAACCCCTTATTCTGAAATTTGGAAGATCAAAACTAATGCATCCACTATCTCTTTTAGAACCCTAGGATGTAGGCCGTCGCACCAGGGGCAGATTCAATAAGTTTCAAACGGGAATTGGAAAAATACTTGAAGGGAAAAGTTTTGCAGGGATATGGAGGAAAAGGCAGGGGAAGGGGACTACAGGAAAAGTTCTGATATCCGGGACCGGCGTGTTGCCGATCTATCAAAAGTGCCAGACATGCAAAGTCAACGTTGAAGCATACGGAGATGAAAATCTCCATATTTGACAACAAACACTGTTGCTCAGCAACAGCTCGTAAACACTCGGCTCGTACCTTGAAGCGTCTCTGAAGCTGTTGCGAAGCTCCAAAGACGCTTTCCAGAGCCTGCCTGTTAACAGAATGCTAGGAGAAGAAAAAAAAATGAACTAAAACGGCTGCTGATTTCCAGCCATACAACCTCCGGATAAACCAAAGTTTCCTGTAATTTGGATAGCTTTTTAAAAGAGCAGGCATGATGGGCTGAATGGCCTCCTGTCTTGTATCATGCAATGATTCCATAAGGGCAGCTGAGACTAAAATAACCAAGGATGAGCAGTCACCAAGCAACGACAACTTATTGCAAAACATCCCGAGGCGCTTCACAAGAGCGTTCTCAATCAAAATTTGACCACGAGGCAAAGAAGGAGATATCAGGATGGGTGACCAAAAGTTTGCTCAGAGGTAGCTTTTAAGGTGGATCTTAAAGGAGGAGAAAGAAGTAGAGAGGCAGGGAGATTTAGGGAGGAAAGTCTAGATTTCCACTACCCTTTGTGTGAAGAAGTGCTTCCTGATTTCACTCTTGAAGGCCCTTTGTTCTGGATTCCCCAAAGGAAATGCTTTCTCTATATTTACTCTTCTCAAATCCAATATCGCTTTGAAGAAGCGTTCGATCACCCCTCAACTGTATAATCTCAAGGGAATATGCAACCTGTCCTCATAATGTAACTCTTTAATCCCTGGCCCCATTCTGGCAAATCTGCGCTGCACCCCCTGCAAGGCCAATATATCTTTCCTGAGGTTTGGTGCCCAAAGCTGAACGTAATACTCCAGCGGGGTCTGACCAAGGCTCTGTACAACTGAAGCATCGCTTCCTCCCCTTTGGATTCTTGTCCCCTGGAGATAAAAGCCAACATTCCATTTGCTTTCTTGATCACTTGTTATACCTGTGTACTAGCTTTTTGTGATAATGTGCACATGTATACTCTAATCCTTTTTGCTCATCCGCAGCTCCTAGTCTGTCACCATAAACAACATATTTTGAATGATCTTTCTTGGATTCAGTGTGGATGACCTCGCATCCCCCATATTGAACACCATCTGCTTTAGTGTTGTGAACTCGCTCTTGGTCCCTTTGTAACCTCCTGCTCTCATATACACAACTTAGTGTGCCCCCTAACTTAGTATCATCTGCAAACTTTGATATACAACGCTCTATTCTTTCATCCAAGATTGGCTTTCAAGGAGGCTGTTACAGGTCCCTCGATGGATCTTTTGGAGAATGTCAAGGGAGACGGAGAATATCTGTGGGCAACTTATAGGGGGATTCGAATGATAGTTTAAAATAGGGATGGGGCAGCATACTACCAGTGAGGGAAGAAGAGAAAGGTGACATGATGAGGGGATGGGAAGGGGCGGAGACAGGAGTGAAGGGCCCAAGAGGTGCTAAGAGAAGAAAATAAAGGCAGGTAAAAGTAATTTGCTCAGATCCTGAGCGGTAGCCAAAATGTGCACGCGAATAGATGCAGGAAATGTTAGTTATATAGGAGGCGCACTAAGTTATGTACGTGGCAGAAATTGAGGGACATGTCCTGATTATAATTTGAGGGCATAGTAGAGATGATATGAAACAAAGTGGTGGGAAGAAGTTGGCTTGTCGACAGGGTGGAGTCAGCTTGGAGCATCCACGAGCCAGTGTCCAGGTTTGGAGACGGTTGTGGAGAGGGAGTGGGTCCAGGAGCTGTTTGAGGACAGAGCATCAGTGGGCACACTGCTGGAGGTTGTCCACTGGAATCAGAGGGGTGAAAAAGTCGATTTTAAATAGGAAATATTTGGTAAGTGAGAATTGACCTGGGAAAGTGATCCAACAAATGGGAGTTAATGACTTATCCACGTCTGCCCTATATTAATATAATGATCCAGCAAAGTAACCGAGCCATACTGTTTTTAAAAAAAAAAGACTTGCAGAATTTGCTTAGAGTCTGTTTGTTTTCTTTTTGTCAACTTCTGTTTGATTTTAACTTTGTTATACAGCAGTTCTATATCTAATTGTTAAACATTCTTACTGAATTTTATCACCTTTAAATAATTGACACCAAAGTACAAGTTAATGCAAAACAGAAATCAAGCGATGTAACCGGACAGGCTTTTTATAAAGTGAAATAGTGCAGGAAAGATCAAGCCTCAATATTTTGATTGCAATGTGCTGAGTGCTGTCTGCCATTTTCCTCATATTGGTACGGTAGGTTTAACAATTCTGTTTCACTATAAATAGTTGCTGCAAGTGTTCTGAATGTGTTTGCTTTCTCTTTTGCGGTAATTAAATGTCGCAAGTACTGAATCGCAAGGGACGACATTGAATTTTTTTTTGTGTAAAGGCAAGAACTCTTGATAAATGTGATGACTGAGTAGTCTCAAAAGACTGAATCCATTTCAAAATTCCAGCATCATTAGGAACTTCCAAAAATATGATTACCTGCAGTGTGCCATTCATTGAGGATTTGTATAGTATGGATTGCATTCCCTGTGTAAGAATAGATTCCATAGGCACTTAGAAATGCCATAGCTGCTTGGATACCTTTCAATAGGCTGGTTTAAACTGACTTTTTGTTTCTAAAATAAAATAAACCTTCAGTTTGCTGTTCTGTATATTAATTAATGTAAAAGACAAAGTTATATATCAATGTACTATTAAGGACAATATATTTTCCTTCTCTTTCAGTTGACTGGATTGTTGCTAACATGTTAGCAATCCGACAAAATGCACTTGGCCATGTGCGTTACGTCCTAAAGGATGGGCTGAAGTGGCTTCCCTTGTACGGATGGTATTTCTCTCAGGTATGGTACCTTGTTTAAAATTTGCAAGGAAGGGAAACTATTTGCAATGGAAATAACTTGGATTCAAAGAGTTATGTCATTAGTTTACTTGTACTCTGGCATTTCGTGGCTGACCAGTTTCTATGTTGATGGGAACGGTCCTTCAATTGCAAATCAGCCTCACTATCCGCCACTCCTTTTAACTTAAAACAAGTCAGCCATTTAACATGCCAATTTTAAAATAGTAGTTAGTTGCCACGTTATTAAATTATTGGCAAGATCATACTGCATTCGTAGAATAGATTCATAAAATTCCGTAAACTTGAGGTGATCCAAAATTCTGCTCCAGTGTCCTAACTTGCACCAAGTCCCGTTCACCCATCACCCCTGTGCTCATCGACCTACATTGGCTCCCAATTAAGCAATGCCTTGATTTTAAAATTCTCATCCCTGTTTTCAAATCCCTCCATGGCTTTGCCCCTCGTAATCTCCTCCAGCCCTACAACCCTCTGATATCTGCGCTCCTCCAATTTTGGCTTCATGAGCACCTCCTCCGATTTTAATTGCTGCACCATTGGTGCCCGTGCCTTCAGCTACCAAGGTGCGAAGCTCTGGAATTCTGTCACTCAACCTCTCTACCTCCTTTAAGATGCTCCTTAAAACCTATCTTTGTCCAAGCTTTTGGTCACCTGCTCGAATATCTCCCTATGTGGCTCGGGGGTCAAATTTTGCTTTCACTCTCCTGTGAAGCATCTTGGGGCGTTTTACTGCATTAAAGGTGCTGTATAAATGCAAGTTGTTGTTGATACAGCACAGAAGGAGGCCATTCAGCCCATCGTGCCTGTGCCAGCTCTCTGAAAGAGCTATCCAATTAGCCCACTCCCCTGCTCTCTCCCCCATAGCCAAGCCATTGTTTCCTTTTCAAGTATTTATCCAATTCCCTGTTGAAAGTTATTACTGAATCTGCTTCCACCACACTTTCAGGCAGTGCATTGCAAATCATACCTCGCCGCATATTTTTTTTTCCTCGTGTCGCCTCTGGTTCTTTTGCCAGTTACCTTAAATCTGTGTCCTCCGGTTACCGACCCTTCTGCCACTGCAACAGTTTCACCTTATTTACTCTATCAAAACCCTTCATGATTTTGAACACCTCAATTAAATCTCCCATTAACTTTTTCTGCCCTAAGGAGAACAACCCCAGCTAGTCTAGTCTCTGCAAGTAACTGAAGTCTTTCATCCCTGGTACCATTTTAGTAAATCTCCTCTGCACCCTCTCTAAGGCCTTGACATTTTTCCTAAAGTGGGGTGTCCAGAATTGGACACAATACTGCAGCTGGAGCCTAACTAGTGTTTTACAAAGGTTTAGAATATCTTCCTTGCTTTTGTAATCTATGCCTCTGTTTATAAAGCCATGGATCCCGTACGCCATTTTAAGTCTTCTCAACGTGTCCTGTCACCTTCAAAGAATTGTGTATGTACATCCCCAGGTGTTTCCGTTCCTGCACTCCCTTTAAAATTGTACCATTTAGTTTATATTGCTTCTCCTCATTCCTCCTACCAAAATGAATCACTTCACACTTCTCTGCATTAAGTTTCATCTGCCATGTGTCTGCCCATTTCACCAGTCTGCCTATGATCTTATTAAGTCCGTCCTTTTCACTGTTTACTACATTTCCAAGTTCTGTGTCAGCTGCAAACTTTGAAATTCTGCCCTGTATACCCAAGTCCAGGTCATTATTATACATCAAAAGGAGCAGTGGTTCCAACACTGACCCCTGGAGGACCCTGCTGCATACTTCCCTCAGTCTGAAAAACAACCGTTCACCACTACTTCTTGCTTTCTGTCCCTTAGCCAATTTCGTACCACGTAGCCAGTGCCACTTTAATCCCATGGCCTTCAATTTTGCTAACTAGTCTATTATGTGGTACGTTATCAAACACCTTTTTGAAAGTCCATATACACAATGGGCCAGAACTTCGGGCCCCCACGGGTGAGTACGAGCTGGGTACTCACGCGTAGGCCCAACGAAAGTGCCGGTTTCGTGCGTGCACTGCGCATGCGTGGGAAACCGGAACTTCCGTTCCCTTAAAGGAAGGGGTTCACGGGCCGAACGCGTGCGCTGGAGTTTTTCCAGGCGGGTAAGTCTCCAGCAGCTATGCTTATAAAAAGCAGTCGCAAGGCCTGCTTTTAACAAGGTGAGTGGTGATTTAAGTAAAATTAAAACATTTTTTCCACAGGTTTATTATTTTTAAATACTTTAAAGAAAGGTAAGTTTATTTTTAGCCCCGTTAGGAACTGTAATTAATTTTTTCAAAAATTTAAATTATTGTTTAAAATAGTTATTTTATGTAATTTATAGTTATTTTAAAAATGTGATTTTTTAAAATTTATTTGAAGTTTTAGTTATGTTTTGGGGCTGAATTGTATTCATAGATTTGACAGGTCTTCCTGTCAAATCTATGAATACAGATTCCTTGCTACCATTGGCTCTCCATGGCCCACGTGATCCCAGGGGACGCTTCGAACTAATTGCGCCCCTGGGATACGCAAGCACTGCGCGCCGGCAGTTGGAGCAGGCCCAGGATCGGAATCCCACGCGGGCCCACAGCTCAACGGCCGGCGCGCTAGGTAAGTGCAGGTTGGGGGCTTGCACCCGCGGGAAGCCACCGACCTGAATTTCTGGGCCAATATCAACCGCTCTACCTTCATCCACCCTCTCCATTACTTCATCAAATAACTCAATCAAGTTCGTCAAACACGATTTGTCTTTAACATATCCGTGCTGGCTTTCATTTATTAACCCATATTTTCCAAGTGCCAATTAATTTTGTCTTGGGACTAATATGTCACTAAAAGTTTCCCCACCACCGATGTTGAGCTGTTTGGCCAGTAATTGCTGGCTTTATCCCTCTCCCCTTCTTTGAACAGAGGTGTAACATTTGCAATCCTTCAGTCCTCTGGCACCACTCCCATATCGAAGTAGGATTGGAAGATTGTGGCCAGAGTCTCTGTAATTTCCACCCCTCCTTCAGCACTCATTAATCCTCTATACTCCAGGGAATACAAGCCCAGTCTATGCACCCTGTCCTCATTATTTAGCCCTTTTAGCCAGATATCATTCTGATGAATCTGCGATGTGCCCCCTCCAAGGCCCGTAAATGCTTCCTGAGGTGCGGTGCCCAGAACTGAATGCAGTACTTTATATTCTTTATCTTCTGCATGAGTATATACAGGAAACAGTTTTCCAAAGGTAGGGAAACTGAAAAATGTTAGAGTTTTACACAAACACTGACTACAGCTGCTAGTCTCATTTTGTTGATACTTTTATTTGTATGATGAATTAGGATTGCCCTAAGCTGTAGTCCAGAGCAGCAGAGTATTATAATGCCCTTCCAAAATTAATTTTAAAAAAAATAGATCCTTTTGTTACTATTTGTCTACAGGTACAAAATATATATAGATATTTTTTGTAAATGTTATCAAACATGGTCGTAGTCACTATTGTTGACCCCCTGCCCCCACCTCTTGCACTTCACAAACCAAGTGGCTTGCAACATTTTAGCCCAACAAGGTATTTTTTTTTTAACTATTTCTCCTGACTGTAATGTAAAATTATTTTCCAAAACAAGCATCTAGATTCCTATTCTCAGAAAACTCAGGAAGTAGCCATTTGACAAATAAAAAATCCTCAGGATGGAGGCGATCAAGCAACTTGATCGTTACACATTTACTGCTTGTGGGCTTGTAGGCTTGAAACGTATGAAATGAATTATGGCAAATTTAATTCACATATCTGAAAAATGAATTCAGTTGCATACTTTCTTATCAACTCCTGTGTAAGGTTTTTGTATGGAGAGAATGGTACCGATTTTTAATTGTGATCACATTCTACAAAATCGTGGAAAGCATCCAGAACCCTAATTCATACAAATAAAAGTATCAACAAAGTGAGACTAGCAGCTGGTCGTCAGTGTTCGTGTAAAACTCTAACATTTTTCAGTTTCCCTAACTGTGTTCAAACTTATTAATTGGGGACTTAACAAAAGCATAACCAATTATCTTGAGGCGCGAAGTATTTAAGGTTTGCGGCTCAGAATAATAACCTACATTGCCGTCAATAATGACGTTTTTTCATACATTGCCAATGTGAAACTTTGGTTGTAGGTTCTATTTCAAAGACGTACTCTAATATTTCATTTAAACTGTAGTCTTGTACTCCCTTTTTAATGCCTCTTCTGCACTTTTGAGATTATGTAGAGTACTATAAATTAGAAAAATAGGGTTGTCCAGTGCTGACATGAACAGAACTAGTAAAGCTTATCCAAGAACAATTATCTCGATACCATTAATGTCAGCCATCAATCAATTGTGTAGTCAATTGTGGTGTATTTTTAAAAATTCTATTATGAAACCCAATGAACCTTGCAATAAAGAACATCTAGATGTAATTCATAGTGTATATCATTTATATTTTAGCATGGAGGAATATATGTCAAGCGAAGTGCCAAATTCAATGAAGAATCAATGGCTAATAAACTGCAACAACAGATAAAAGTGGGCACCCCAGTAAGTACTTCAATATTGTTTATATTTTGATGGTAATGATAAAGAAATATTGCTTAAAGTGAAATTTTATTTTTATTTTTCTGTTTTTGTAAGTGATGCTCTATTGGCTGTTGCTGGTCTGAGTAGCATTCTAGCGATTCCCATGCGGGTACACAGTTGGACGATGACCTGTTCTCTGACCCTATTTTAGTTTGGAACTTTCAAAAATATTATTATAAATTGTATTTTCTGCATGGTTGTAATGTGTAACATTTTCTTGCCCAGTTACTAAGAATTTTACTTGGTGAAAGAAAACGTACTATCTGTATACGCAATACTGCATGCAACTGCTAACTTTGCAGCACCAACAACAGGAACTTAATACTATCTGATGGGTGCAGGCTTGAAGTTCCGCCCCAAAATCAGAAGACCTGTAAGTAGTAATGCTCTTATAGACCAAATGGAATTATTGTTCCACAGATGTCTATGAAGTGCTAAAGTAATCAAAAGAAAGAGATTTGTCCAGTATTATTCGTATTGGAAATCATTAGACTGCTTAATGATTATCTCCAGGTTAATGGATTCAGTTTAATGTAAGGTGTGGGTCATTTTGCAATGTCTTAACCATGGCATCTTGCCAACCAATCAGTATAAAGTTAAGATAGTTTTTATTTCTCGATGGGATGTTACAGCATTCGTGGAGCCATTATGATGAGGAATTACTGAGGTCTTCTAAAATAGCATGAAAACACTGTTAAACAGAAATATGATAGTTTCTTGTTGGAAGTTAGATATTTGCTAAATTTTCAATGACCCAAAATTTGCTGGCGCAGGACATCTCGCGGCGTGTCTGGTTAGTTATACTTTTTCCTGCCCCTTTCAGCTCAAATTTTTTTTCCCGCTATAAGTTGCTGTAAGTGTGAGCTGATAACAAGGCATCTGGGACACTGGTGAACGACGGGACCAACAGGGTATCTCCTTAACCAATGAGATTGAAGCATTCAGATATAAATGGAGAAAGGAGTGTGAATTAGAGTAAAATTTGATTTTAAAATCTCCAACAACAATTCACTACCTGAAGTAATGAGGTGCCACACTTTTAATTGTTCACTTTCTGGGTCAGAGAGGTTGATTTGCAGTCATTAACAATTATCGTGTCATTAAAAGGGGACTTACACTGTTAATTACGAGCCTTGACTATCTGCAGCGAGTTTAATGGGCAATTAATGTGCAAATTGGAAGGTTCATAGACTTGACAACAATTTTTGGTTGCAAATCTTTATTGAGTTTGTCCGTGTTTTGACACACTCAACGTCTTAAGCAATAGTCATATAGAGAAATAAACAATATTACCCACTTTCGCCCTGGATCAAGAGCGTAACCTTTGTTGATTCTTACAATTTGTAGAGAGTCAAGAATGAAACGGAAAATCGAGATCTTTATAGGGCTCTAGTCATGTACAAGCATCCCTTTAAAAGGAGTTGTTTTTCATAGAATCATAAAGTTACAGCACGGAAGGAGGCCATTTCGGCCCATTGTGTCCGCGCCAATTTTCAGTTTCCTAACTGATCTGTTGATCATTACCTTGTTTGCTTTTGGTATGGGCTACCTCTTATCTGGGAGACCATTGATCCCTTATTATCATTCCTTGCTAACAAAAAACCTTTCCTGCTGACGAAGCTTTTTCTTGCTAAATATCATCCATACCCTGAAGAATTCTGGGAATGAACAACTTAACCATTTCATTATTTCTAGCTATAGTACAAGTCTACAAGCTATTTATAAGTGAAAAGAAAGCAAAAACCATAATCATATGAGATTAAGCCAAATCCTAATCTTACATATATAAGAATAGGACATCTTACAAATTCATGAAACTTACAGGGAGGTGAGTGCGAGATGCCATTTTTGCGCAGGAGGAGTGGCACAAATCGTCCAGCAACTTGTGGCGATTCACAATTCACAGGGTATCTCTTCCTTGCCACAGGTTGCTGGCATTAATAAGTGTGCATCGTTCACACACCGTTATTTTTTTCAGCAGATTCCAGCCCAATGTATTTTGCTTGGAGTTATGTGCTAGAAATTCCAAGTTGATACTGAAATTTTTAAAAATAGTGTTGCGTGCATTAAATGTTTTTAAATGGCAACTTATCCACATTAAAAAATTTTCATGGAGCTTTTAAATAGAGAACTTTGTTTAACGCTTTGGTTGTCTTGCTTATCTATAGTATTTGGAGTTCCAGTGCCTGCTTTACTAGTCTGTACAGTAGCTGAGGTTTTTGCACATCCTAAATAAAAATGTATTTATACCTTTTTTTTCCCTCTCCCCTTCCCCGTTGGGATGGATGCAGAAGCTTTCGATATAATGTTTATCTGTGTTTACAAAGCCATAAGTGGGAATTTATGACCTGGTCTAACAATGACCATTCAGACTTAGCCTAGAAATAACATCTAATTTTTAAAAGGGAGCTTTGCAGTACTGAAGTTTTCTTGCACCCTTGTGAATTTGCTAATGCAACTTCTCTAGCATTACTAAAGAAGTAGGATCTCTATCCATTATGTAAATCAGTTTTAAACCTCGTAGCTCTCAGGTTTTGGTAGATATTTTAATCATGATATTTTAAGTGAAAAATACATTACTGTACCTTTTCAAAACCTTATTTTAGAATCATAGAATGCTAACAGCACAGAAGGAGGCCATTCGGCCCGTCGAGCCTGTGCCGGCTGTCTGCAACTCGGCAAGAGCACCTCGGCTAGTCCTACTTCCCCGCCCTTTCTCCGTAGCCCTGCAATTTTTTTCCTTCAGGTACTTATACAATTCCCTTTTGAAAGCCACTGTTGAGTCTGCCTCCACCAGCCTTTCAGGCAGTGCATTCCAGATCATCACCACTCGCTGCGTAAAAAAGTTTTTCGTGTCGCCTTTGGTTCTTCTGTCAATTACCTTGAATCTGTGTCCTCTGGTTCTCGACCCTTCCGCCAATAGTAACAGTTTCTCGGACACGATGTGCCGAAATGGCCTCCTTCCGTGCTGTAACTTTCTATGATTCTATACTCTGTCCAGACCCCTTCTGATTTTGAATACCTCTATCGAATCGCCTCTCAACTTTCTCTGCTCTAAGGAGAACAACTCCAGCCTCTCCAGTCTATCCACATAACTGAAGTCCCTCATCCCTGGAATCATTCTCGTAAATCTTTTCTGCACCCTCTCTAAAGCTTTCACATCCTTCCGAAAGTGCGGTGCCCAGAATTGGACACAAGACTCCAGTAGAGGCCGAACCAGAGTTTTATAAAGGTTCATCATAACTTCCTTGCTTTTGTACTCTATGCCTCTATTTATGAAGCACCGTATCCCATATGCTTTTTTAACTGCTTTCTCAACCTGCCCTGCCACCTTCAATGATTTGCTCACATATACCCCCAGGTCTCTTTGTTCATGCACCCACTTTAGGATTGTACCCTTTAGTTTATATTGCCTCTCCTCGTTCTTCCTACCAAAATGTATCACTTCGCACTTGTCCGTGGTAAATTTCATTTGTAACTTAGTTTCGGCAAGAGGGTAGCAGCCAGGTACAGGAAACTTTGTGCTATCCGGCACCGACGGGACCGAGCTGTCGCCGTTCCCTCAAAACTGCCGGACACTCCAGCGCTAATGTTGAAAGATACAGAAGCTTCTGAGCTCCGTATCTGTCAACAAACCCTGTTGCGCTTCTAAACAGTCCAAGCGTCTCTGTAGCTTAGCAACAGCTTCAGCAGACCTTGCAGAGCTTGACTGTTGAGGAAAAAAGCAACGAGAAAAAAAAAACCTAACGAAAATGGCACCTGATTTTTGCCGGTGGCTCGAGCATTCCGGACAGTTAGCCTCCGGATAACACACAGTTTCCCATACTGAATTTTGTTGTTAACCATTATTTTCAAAGGTTATGTCCCAAAAACTCCTGTAACCGGACAACGAACAGCGCCTGTCGTTAGTTAGATTTGCCCTTGCCCTTTTAATCTCTCAATATATTTTGCTGGAAGTGCGAGATGGAAACGGCCCTCTACAGGGGATCTGAGTGAACAGGGCAAGCAACTGTGTATCTCCTTAACCAATCAGATTGAAGGATTGTGAAATGCACAGCACATGGTCTGAAAAAGGAAGTGTAAGTTAGAATGGTGAATTCAATGTCAAATCAGGTACAGAAAGAGAAAGAAAGGAAAGAAAGATTGGATTAAGAGAGAGAGAAAAAGGGACAAAGAAAAAGTGTTAATTTTAATTTAAAAAAAATTCTGCATCAACAATTAAAACCTGAAGGAATGAGACTTGCAATAGTTAAATTTCAGTGCCAGGGATGTTGACCGGCAGTAATGAACACTTATCACGTCGTTAAAAGGGTACTTTGACTTGAAATTATTTGACTTAACTTTCTGTGGTGAGTTTAGTTCGTATCTATCGTGCAAATACAGGAACTTCACGCCACTCGGTACATCTGAATGGGGAGCCAGTCAGCAAGATGCCGTTTTTGCGAAGCTAACGGCTCATACCCAGCAGAAACTTCTCGATTTCTGCATTGAATCGCGCACCTGTCTTCGCCTGGAGCTGCCGTGGCATTTGCACATGAATAGCTGCGAGGGCTATTAGCCTCGCCATTATTTTGACTGCAGTTTTTGGGCCATGATTTTTAATACTATGTACATCCGAGAGTAATTACCAGGCTGTAATCTTAGTAAGGGTTCAAATAAAGTCCTAAACCATAAGGGGTACAGCTTGATAATCGCTCCCATGTGTGTGTGTTTTGTTTTCACTTTTTCCTCAAAAGGTGTTGTGACCATTGTCAATAAGGATGCTCCAAATAGTTGCTCCTCATTTGAAGAATACAAAATTGAGACCTAATCACTAAGTTTACTGAAAGTTAATCTGGAGGGTTCAACTGGAAATACGTATTATGTACATTGTTTAAACGTTGTGCACTAATGCACAGCGGGGTCATTATTCTATTGAACTCTAATTGCCACACTGTTGCTGAAAGAGCTGCATCTACTGGAATGCTGATTGTCATTAATAAAAGGGAAGGCTCATTATATGAAATAAGTCTAGCAAAAGTGTTATTTATAAAATGGATAAAACAGAAAGTCTCTTGATAGTCTATTTGCAGCATCATAGTTGCTGCCAGATGACTTTTTCCCATGGCTCTCTCGCACGATGGAATTGCTGTAGTATTTCAATTGGTATACCATGTTCTCCGAAGCTTGTCTTCCTCAAGTAATGTTTAAAGCCTGCTTCTGAGGTTTCACAGCTGCGTCAAAATTGTTTTCCCCCCAACATTTTCTTTATTGTTTCATGCAAGAAACTTGGACACACTCTCAGGCTATGCTTTGATAGAACACGTGCTATAATACAGGTGACGTGATGCTTACGTGTCCAGACTGTGCATCTAGAATCCGGACTATCCGTACAGGGGCTTGTTGGCAGTCTGGGAGGTTGTTGGCTTGCCGAAGGGCGAGGGTATGGTTTTATTGCATATTGGGTTGTAGCAGCGGCGGGTGGGCACTGGGGAGTGTCTCTCATCAGCCAGTGGGTTGCTTCAGCTGTGGAGGCTTGGTGTAAGTGGGAGGCAGGCCCAGAGAAAGGCGTCCCATACCTCTTGGTGTTTTCTCAGCTCTATGTGCAACTTGTGCATTACCTTAGGACAGTCAGCATCTTGTTTATAATCCTATGTATTCCAGCATCTGTAACGTGAAAATACAGGTTAAAGTTTTGGATACGTATCTTTCATCAGAACTTGTTACTAGGTTCTAGTCCTCTCCTGAGAGTGGACAACTTAGTTAGTGCTCCCAAGGATTGTTTAAGTTTTCCATCTTGTCTGATGTCCAGATGAACACTATTTACTGGAGGCATAAGATGTGCCAGTACCTTTGCAAATACTCAGTTCTAACATTGTGTTTTATGTGGCACATTGGGATTTTGGAGGAAGTGTTAGACTGGCAGGTAACAAAATATAGGCATGTTGAGTGTATGACATTTTTCCACTAACTGCTGGAAGGACATGATATATTGGTGACTAAGCAGCTTGTCCATCTCAGAGATGCCCTTTGTGTGTGAAGCCTTGAAGCTGCTGGCATTGCTATCCTCAATGGGAGGTCATTGGGATCTTCACTATGGCACAGGCCTCATCTTTTTCAGTCTCACTCACGCTGTCCTCCCTCTTCTACTCACCACCCCCCCCCCCCCTTCACTGGTGGCCCAGATTAGTGATACAGGCGGGTGTTTCCAGACCCCTGCTACTTTTTTCTGGAGCTTGTGAAGGGTAGTGTATGTTGTGGGGATGGTAGACAGCATTAGACTTCATACTAAGCCAGACACTCTTAGTGGCTGAGGCTTGTCCTGAAGTTGGGCTGCTCAGTCGTAGTGCTTGAAGTTTGGTAGATCAGTTTGCCTTCTCTTAGAGAATTGGAGCTGTGCAACATATCCTTGACTGCCGTAACAATTATAACTAATGCTGTGAACCTGAAGAAGAATTTACCAAGGATTAAGCTTTAAATGTTTAAAAAGTTAATTTACGTTCTATCTCACACAAGGTGTCTTTATTCATACAAAAGCAAAATACCGCGGATGCTGGAAATCTGAAATAAAAACTGAAAATGCTGGAAATACTCAGCAGGTCAGGCAGCATCTGTGGAGAGAGAGAAACTCTGTTAGATGCTGCCTGACCTGCTGAGTATTTCCAGCATTTTCTGTCTTTATTCATAAGTTGATTGTGTCATTTGAAACCAACATTCATTCATTACATTTGATGGATATCATTGTATTTGGTAGAAACACTTCATCGTACAGGGGTTATTGTTTCAAATTACTGACCATCTAATTTGCTGAACTTGGGCAGAATGGGCAAAATAATTGAGATTATACTTCTCGCTGCCTTCCCCCGCCCTCAGCCACAAAATAGGCTTCCTGTGTCCTCCTAACCATCATTTGTCTACTTAACATGTATGTCACACGCACTTGATGCTATGAAAATGCAAGTCTTTCTTTTAGCTGGCACCACTGAAATAGACGTCAACAATTCTTTGATTAGGGACAGATGTGCCTGTAGTTTACAAACTGCAATCTGTGGGGGATCCCCTGCAAACTTTGGCATGCTTCTGCAGACCTACTACAAAGTTTTGCACACCCTTGTGAGCTCTTGTCCCAACTTCCGAAAACATAGCGACAACTCCCCAAGGGAAAATAGTGCCATTATTGCCAAAAAAAATTATTTTTATTAGTATACAGTAACATTAGTAACATGCTGGTAGGTCAAGTGCAAAATAAAAAATCTGACCCTTTGGTACCTTTTCCAGACTCATTAAGGTCCAGGGACCCAAGTTTGAAAACCAATGTTTTAGACTGGTGAGGCTAACCCCCTTCGGCAGTGCTTAATCGCAAGTCACATCACTTCTATGGGCCTGGCCCAGACCGATTACTTAAGACTTTCCATTACAGTTGGAATTAATGCTTCAGTTGTGAGGCTTGAAAAGCTAACTGTTCAACCAATAGCTACTAGCGGTATGTTTTTAAGATAGCTGTAAGACCAGCCTAAAAATAGTCAATCTCAAAATGAGCAAATTTCAACATCTTTTCTTTTTTCTCTCCAGGCATATCTTGTGATTTTCCCAGAAGGAACCCGTTACAACCCAGATTATCCACAAGTGATTGCAGCAAGTCAGGCATTTGCTCGTAAAGAAGGTGAGATTGCATTGATTTAAAAAAAAAAAACACTCAACAGCATAGTGAGCTTCCCTTTTATCTCCTGGACTTGAGTTCAAATATAGCCCAGAGTAATGAATTACACTTTCCATCGGTTGTGAGGACTACAAGAGAAATCAGGTTGGACAATCGCAAGAGATCATCACCTCGGCCCCCATTACATTTTTACTTATTTTTTATCCACACCTTTGTTTTGGCCCTACTCCCCCCCCCCCCCCCCCCCCCTTTTCTCTCTCCCACATGGCAGCTGCCTCTCATTCTGCCAGCGCATTTCACACCTAATCTAGAGCTGTCTTTTGTCTCCATCTATCACCATCTCGTCTTGTTTTGAATACCTCTTAATGTCTCTTCACTTCTCTTTTGTTCTCTCCCAGCCTGGCCTCTCAATCTATTTCATTTCCTGTGCCTTTCCAGTCTTGACGAAGGGTTTGACTCGAAACGTTGACTCTATTTTCTCTCCACGGATGTTGCCTGGCCTGCTGAGTTTTTCCAGCATTTTCTGTTGTTATTTCGGATTTCCAGCATCCGCAGTATTTTGCTATTGGACAATCGTAACTCTGTTATAAGCATTAAATTGGCTGTCTAACTTGGAGGAGCTACAGGAGCTGCTAATTTAGAAGACTGAACTGCCACATTGGTGTGTGTCCAAGAAGGATAGAAGAGCCTTTTGTGCTGCACCTGGCTTCTGTTTTAAGGGTACCTGATGATGTCCCCAGCAAAATAAATTTTTAAAGCAATAGAAGTGTATTTTTTTTTGCTGGGTTCTTTCATACTCTCTTGAGGTGAAAAATTAATTTGCACTATATTTTGGTATTGAGGTGGATAATGTTGGGCAGCGTTGTAGACTGCAGTAGTTTCTGCAGCTTAACGTTCGAGGTTTGCTGTAACAATCCGACAGTGAGAACTTTTCTTTGTTTTCCCTTCTTTGGCATCAAAACTAAACTAGAAGATTTATTTTGTTCTGATTTCTAATCCATTTCTGAATGGCTAGCAAAACTGCCTCAGTCCTGTAAAGGGTTACAAGCATTGCTAACAATATAATAACTCATTCATTCTCAACATCAGTTGGGCTTAAGATTTCTATCATCAGATGATGACGGCAACAACTGCATCGCTTGTCTCAGATTCTCTAAACATATCTGCAAGAATCGAGATAAAACAGTAAACCACAAGATGCACAATAAAAATGATCATTCCAAAAGAAAGGACTCGAGCCTCAGATCTCGTTTTCCAGTGCAGAATTGCAGTCGGAGGCGTACCTCTGGAGTACACCTCCGACCCGCAAAATGTTTCCACACCTGCCTGCTGTTGTCCAAGCTGCGGAGAGTTCCTTTCTTGGGCCCCCATGCATACGGCAGCGGAAAGATCCACGGATCCCAAGGACGCAGGTGGTTCGGAAGCGTCCCTGGGATCACACAGGCCCGGTACTCCAGTGAGAAAGGAGGATACCATTGCAATCATTTAAGAGTGGAATCCCCTAATGACATGCAATGGAATCCCCAAATAATTAAACAATTCAGATAATTCTATTAAATATAAATGTTCTGAATTACAATTTTATTCATAACTCCCTTCATTACACCAAATACAATAAAAATGTAATTCTTTGAAAAATAATTTTAAACATTTTAATCCGGGCCAATACTTGCATAAACAAATTTTATGTGTGCATCATTTTTTATTTTTAAATGTTTAATTTAAGATTTATAATAACCCTGACGCTGATGAAAGCAGGCCCTATGTCTGATTTTGCCAGCCGTACGAGTTTCGTGGGCAGTTGTTGGGCAAATAGCCCAACTTTGCGCCAGCTAAACTGATTTTACTTTCGGTTCCTATGATCCATCAAGGCGTACCTTGACATCGCAAGTTCCAGATTTTCGCACATGTGGAAACCCGGAAGTTGCGCGGCCTTTCAGAAGCATTACGACGGCGTACGCTCATCGGCATAAGCGTACGCCATCGAAGACACTAATTTCAGGGCCAGCAAATACTGTTTTGTTTTTTATGTGCATTGATAAGTGGTACTCATTTTTACACTGGAGATTTGCATTTTTGTATGTTGAGACCAAAAATTAACAACAAAAAGTAAATCCTAATCAAAGTACTTGTTTGACAATTACAGACTATCTAGTTCCTGTTTAATATGTGAAATTGTACTGTGATTATTCTATTGTGCTTTACATCATTTAGTTTCATAACATCCTCTTCAGTTTTATCTTGGCACTGTACTTCCCATGTTGAGTGAATGGAGGCAACATTTTTGTTTTGTTCACTGTGGAATTTAAATACATTATTTGTCAGATGTATTGTGACGTTCATAAGCTAGAATGCTAGAATTGGTCTTATGTCATGGATCTAATGGCTTAATTTTATGTCCAGTTTATATTTTACTGAAGACTCAAGTTAATATTGGGTATTACAAAATTTTGCATTGTTTAGTGATCATGAAATGGACGGGTTTTTACCCAATGCCAAGCATCAAAAATATCTTGTTCCCCATGCACTGATTTTGTGTGTCAGGCTATCACACATTAAGGAATTCCAACCATCAGTCTTCTTTCTGTGTCAACTAGCCATATGGTACTGGCCATAATCTTCCAATCCTCCTTGGATACGGGGGGGGGGGGTGCCAGAGGACTGGAGAATTGCAAATGTTACACCATTGTTCAAAAAAGGGTGTAAGGATAAACCCAGCAACTACAGGCCCGTCAGTTTAACCTCAGTGGTGGGAAAGCTTTTAGAAACGACAATCCGGGACAAAATTAACAGCCACTTGGACAAGTGTGGATTAATTAAGGGAAGCCAGCACAGATTTGTTAAAGGCAAATCGTGTTTAACTAACTTGATTGAATATTTTGATGAGGTAACAGAGAGGGTTGATGAGGGCAATGCGGTTGATGTGATGTACATGGACTTCCAAAAGGCATTTGATAAAGTGTCACATATTAGGCTTGCCAGCAAAGTTGAAGCCCATGGAATAAAAGGGACAGTGGCAGCACGGATACGAAATTGGCTAAGTGACAGGAAACAGAGAGTAGTGGTGAATGGTTGTTTTTCAGACTGGAGGAAGGTATACAGCGGTGTTCCCCAGGGGTCGGTACTAGGACCACTGCTTTTCTTGATATATATTAATGACTTGGACAGGGCACAATTTCAAAATCTGCAGATGACACAAAACTTGGAAATATAGTGAACAGTGAGAAGGTTAGTGATAGACTTTAAAAGGACATAGACAGGCTGGTGGCATGGGCGGATACATGGCAGATGAAACTTAACACAGAAGTGTGAAGTGACACAATTTGATAGGAAGAATAAGGAGAGGCAATATAGACTAGGGTACAATTCTAAAGGGGGTGCATGAACAGAGAGACCTGGGGGTATATGTGCACAAATCATTGAAGGTGGCAGGGCAGGTTGAGAAAGCAGTTTAAGAAAGCATACGGGATCCTGGGCTTCATAAATAGAGGCAGAGAGTACAAAAGCAAGGAAGTTATGATGAACCTTTTATAAAACACTGGTTCGGCCACAACTGGAGTCTTGTATCCAATTCTGGGCACCACACTTTAAGAAGGATGTGAAGGCTTGAGAGGGTGCAGAAAAGATTTACAAGAATGTTTCCAGGCATGAGGAATTACAGTTACGTGGATAGACTGGAGAAGCTGGGGTTGTTCTCCTTCGAGCAGAGAAGATTGAGGGGAGATTTGATGGAGGTGTTCATAATCATGAGGGGTCTCGACAGAGTAGACAGAGAAAAAGGGTTGAGAACCAGAGGACGCAGATTTAAGGTGATTGGCGAAAGATCCAAAGGCGACATGAGGAACAGCTTTTTTACGTAGCGAGTGGTATGACCTGGAATGCACTGCCTGAAAGGGTGGTGGAGGCAGGTTCAATAGTGGCTTTCAAACGGGAATTGGCTAAGTACCTGAAGGGGGAAAAAATTGCTCTTGCAGAGAGCCAGAATGGGCTCGACGGGCCGAATGGCCCTTACTGTGCTGTAACCATTCTATGATTCTAACACAGGGTATTTCAAAAAGAAATTAATTCCTGATTAGTTTGAAATTCATTCTGACAGAATGGCAGCGATAGTAGGGCTGCTCTGAATTCCCCCCAAGCTAGCTGGGTTTGCCAAACGAACACACTTTAGATACTCTCGTTGAACGCACTTTCTTACTTTGCCTCTTGGAAACGGGATTTAAACAGAAGGTTGAGATTTTAAAATTTTGGGTGTTGGGGAGCTGGGAGCTAATGTAGATCAGGGTGATGGGTAAGCGGGATGTGGTGCAGGGTAGGATACGGGCAGCAGAGTTTTGGATGAACTGATGTTTATGGAGGATGGGCGGCCAGCCAATAGAACATTGGGATAGTTGAGTCTGGAGTTGATCGGTATGGATGAGGGTTTCAGCACCAGATGGGCTGAGGCAGGGGCAGAGACTGGTGATACTGCGGAGGTATCGGTAGGGGTTTTTTTTGCTGGAGAGTATATGCGGTCAGAAGCTCCGCTCAAGGTCAAATATGATGCCGAGGTTGCGAACAATTTGATTCCAACTATAATGTGCGGTGTGATTGGGGAGGAGGATGGAATCTGTGGCAAGGGTATGGAGTTTAGCTGAGGCCAAAGACAGTGTTCAGAGCACCTGTCAATTCAGGCTTGGCATCGACTGGCTAATCGATTGGGTGCATTCATCAGTTTTTTTTAAGCACAAAGGGACTGCTGTGGTGAGCTTGGGACCCTCCACTTTCAGTAAGTGTTGCCTTCTTGCAGCTGGCCACACGCCTGCACCTCTTAATGTCTGTGATCAGAAAAACTTGTCTCTGTTTCTGTGGCCGCATTGCCATCAGATCAGCTGGTGATGAATTGTTTGGCAGCCATGAAGACCACCGTAAACATAGAAACATAGAAGATAGGAGCAGGAGTAGGCCATTCGGCCCCTCAAGCCCGCTCCGCCATTTTAAATGAGATCATGGCTGATCATCCAAATTCAGTACCCTGTCCCCGCTTTCCCCCCATATCCCTTGATCCCTTTAGCCTCAAGAAATATATCCAACTCCTTCTTGAATATATTTAATGAATTGGCCTCAACTGCCCTGTGTGGCAGAGAATTCCATAGGTTCACCACTCTCTGGGTGAAGAAATTCCTCCTCATCTCTGTCCTAATTGGCTTACCCCTTATCCTTCGACTGTGACCCCTGGTTCTGGACTCCCCCGCCATCGGGAACATCCTTCCTGTGTCTAGTCCTGTTAGAATTTTATAAGTTTCAATGAAATCCCCTCTCATTCTTCTAAACTGTCAGTCTGGTGAATCTTTGCTGCACTCTCTCCATGGCAAGAACATCCTTCCTCAGATAAGGTGACCAAAACTGCACACAGTACTCAAGGTGTGGTCTCACCAAGGCCCTGTACAATTGCAGCAAGACATCCTTGCTCCTGTACTCGAATCCTCTCGCTATGAAGGCCAACATACCATTTGCCTTCTTAACTGCCTGCTGCACCTGCATGCTTACCTTCAGCAACTGGTGCACAAGGACAGTTTTCCCAATCTATTGCCGTTCAGATAATGTGTCTTCCTGTTTTTGCCACCTCGCATTTATCCACATTGGGCAGATGCATGGCAAATGCAGTATAATCACCCAACCTGTCCGAATCATACTGGAGTTTCTCTGCATCCTCCTCACAGCACCCATGCCCACACAGCTTTGTGTCGTCTGCAAACTTGGAGATATTACATCTAGTTCCCTTGTCTAGATCATCATTTATATATCTTGTGAATAGCTGGGGTCCTAGCACCGATCCCTGAGGTACCCCACTGGTTACTGCCTGCCACTCAGAAAAAGATCCGTTTATTCCAACTCTTTGCTTCCTGTCTGCCAACCAGTTCTCTATCCAAGACAGTACCTTACCCCCAATCCCATGTGCTTTAACTTTACACACTAATCTCTTATGCGGGACCTTATCGAAAGCCTTCTGAAAGTCCAAATACACCACATCCACTGGTTCTCCCTTATCTATTCTACCAGTTACATCCTCAAAAAATTCCAGTAGATTAGTCAAGCATGATTTACCTTTTGTAAATCCATGTTGACTTTGTCCGATCCTGTCACTGTTTTCCAAGTGCTCTGCTGTTACATCTTTTATAATGGACTCTAGCATTTTCCCCACTACCGATGTCAGGCTTACCGGTCTATAATTCCCTGTTTTTTCTCTACCACCCTTTTTAAATAGTGGGGTTACATTAGCTATCCTCCAATCTATGGCAACTGTTCCAGAGTCTATAGAATTTTGGAAGATGACCAGCAATGCATCTACTATTTCTAGGGCCACTTCCTTAAGTAGCCTAGGATGTAGATCATCAGGCCCTGGGGATTTATCGGCCTTCAATCCCGTCAATTTCCCTAACACCATTTCCCTACAAATATTCAATTCCTCCCTCATTAGACACTATGGCCTAGAAATTGGGTTGGGGCGCCAAAGTGGCGCAAAAGTCGACTGAGCACAGGATTTAGCGCAGCGATCGGAGTGATACCGATCGCCAGAAATTCAGTTTCAGTGCCCCTCGAGGGACACGGGGCGAGGCTCGAGGCGCTCCGCGTCCCTCTTAGGGCGCTGAAACTGATTATCGCAGCGCCACACGCTGCGGTACTGCAGGCCTTCCTCCCACTGTTAAGGGGGAGGTGCCTGCAACAACGCGATCCCCACTCGCGAGTGCCGGCAAATGAGCCCGGCACCAAGGAGAAGTGCCGGGCGCTCGGGAAACAGCCGGCAATGCCGTGGGGGGTGGGGGGCGGGGGGTGCTGGCAGGCGGCCGCCGAAAAAGCGGCCGCCCTGCGCCTCCACCTTAACTTGCGCCGCTGCCGGCACAGTAAGGCCCCGTGAACCGGGCACGGATAGCGAACGGCGCAACTGCGCCGTTCGCTACCAAATATCGCGAACGGGGCACGAATGGGGCGCTGCGCACACCGATGACGTCATCGGTGGCGGCACAGCGCAAATGCCTAACGCCACCATTAGCGCCCCTACTGAATATCGCGGGAGACGCAGCCAGTGGCGCTACAGCCACTGACTGCCTCTTTAGGCGCTAACAGGTGGCGCTACTCACCCAATTTCTCCCCCTATGTTCCCTGACATCTCTGGGAGGTTATTTGTGTCCTCCTTTGTGAAGACAGAACCAAAATATGTATTTAATTGGGCTGCCATTTCTTTGTTCCCCATTATAAATTCCCCTGATTCTGACTGCAAGGGACCTACACTTGACTTCACCAATCTCTTTCTCTTCACATATCTATAGACGCTTTTACAGTCAGTTTTTATGTTCCCTGCAAGCTTACTCTCTCAATCTATTTTCCCCCTCTTAATTAATCCCTTTGTCCTCCTTTGCTGAATCCTTAACTGCTCCCAATCCTCAGGTTTGCTGCTTTTTCTGGCCAAATTGAATGTCCTCTCCTTGGATCTTATGCTATCCCTAATTTCCCTTGTTTGCCATGGTTGTCACCTTTTTTGTTTTATTTTTATGCCAAACAGGGATGAACAAATTGAACAAAGAGTTGGCAGGCTGTAAAATTGAAGTTAGCCCCTTCGGAGCTTTGATTCTTGGGCTTTGAGACAGGGAATGCCTGGTCCGTCTGAACAGCCATAGTAATGGTATTACATATGAGGCCAACTGTTCAAATTCAACTTTTGATCTACTATTCCCCAAGTGTTTACTGATGTCCTGATTAAAAGAAATAGGCCAGGACTTCAAGTTGACTTTGAGATGGTGGACTCCTAAGTGGAAGAATTTTGGTGTCAGAAGTTGCCGATGTTGCAGTTGGAGGAATCCTGAGGACATTCCCTTATCTTGGATTCCTGAAGACAAATAAAATCGGGAAATCTTTTGAACTTAACTGTGATTGCTCGTGAAGTTGTATCTTCTAAGTTGCTCTGATGTCTCAGTGGGGAGTAAAGTGCTGCTGAGCCACGTGGATTAAGGAGGTCCATGGTTCACTCCCTTCTGCTAGTGACCAAATGTTGATTGCAAACTCTTATTAAGTGAAAAATAAAAAAATCTATTTAGCCAACAGAGAAAAGTGAATAGAATTGATTGCGTGCTCAGATTTTATTTTGGACCTTTACAAACCTCTAGTTGGTGCCTTCTGTGTAACTCTGCTTAGGTTCTCGACATCTAGAGAATATGTGTCGGCCGTGGCTTAGTTGGAGGTGCCGTCTTTCTGATGAGACATTGAGTGCAGACGGGGCTGCGGTTTAATGTATAAGATACCATGGCACTATTTCGAAGAAGAGCAGGGGAGTTCTCCCCGGTGTCCTGACCAACATTTAACCCTCCATCAACATCACTAAAGCAGATTATCTGGTCATCATCACTTGAGAGCTTGCTGTGTGCAATTTGAGTGCCACGTTTCCTATATTACAGCAGTGACTGCACTTAAGTATTTAATTGGCTGTAAAGCGCTTGTCGGGACACAACTAATTGTAGCACCAGTGAACTGTTGCAACGTAATTTTTTATTGTAGTCTCTTTATAATAATTTAATTAATGAAAATTGTATGCAGAACACCATATTAATGATCAGCTTAAAAAAAAAAAAATCCAGACTCTGAACTGATGAGTAACAGGTATTAGTTTTCTTTTGATCTACTTTGCAATATTCCCATTTTTCAAGATGATTTAGTATTGAAAAGGAGGGCAATTGTTTTTGGAAGCTCTGAAATGTTGAACAGTTTAAAGTACATGTAACAAAAAGTTTCAGCCTTTTAATGGTTACCATGAAGTTTCTTATTTTGAGAATGGAGAAATGTATGGTAATGATTTGTCAGAGGGTTGGGTTTGACAAAAGGGCAGTGTGTCTTTGGGAGGGGGAAGTGGACTATGAAAGAGAACAGCATTTTTGAATTTTAAATGAGTCTGCCTTTTGAGCCTTGATCTTTTTGCATCATCCTGTTGGTGTTTGTTGTATTTACTTGGAGCTTCCCTGCATTAGATATCTTTGTTTGGAAACCCTATCTGCAGTTGTCTGAGAGATATGACACCTCAATCACTGGTAGCTGAGGGTAAGGCAGTTTAGCACTCCGGGTTGTCATGTAATAGCTGTCTTCTAAAATTTGTTGCTGGGCTACTGGTAATGGAGTGGTTCAACCCTAGATTTTCAACTCTGGGACCCTAGGTTATAATTCAACTCCGACCTGGGATGAAAGCCTCCTCCATTTGCTGGCTGTGAAGGCCTCACAATCAGGTGGTCTCAACCCAGTTCATAATGGGCATGGACCTAAAACTGCTAACTGGCAATCTGAGAGACCATATGGATTTATTGTGTGGGAAATGAATTCCCATTAGGGAAGAAGAGAGCCTCATCTACGGTTGGAACGTGGGCACAGTGAGGCAAAGCTTTACTCTATAGCTGACTGTGGGAGTGTTTGACACTGGGTGAAAACAGTGCTCCCCTGATCAACACTGAAGGAATATTTGGTGAGTTTGAGTTTGTTGCTTTCCTCGGCCCTGATTGTTTATGTCCATTTTTACATTTCACTGTATATTAATGAAATGGACAGAAAATTTGGGTGTAAAGACATCGGCAAGATGGCCGTACAAATTGGCATAATTTTGGGTGTAACTTCCTGATTACACCCCGAAGGGAAATTCCACCACACTGTTTCGAAAGCCACAGGAGAATTAGACTTTGCTCAAAGAACCAGCTTTTGCTCCAAGAATAGAACTATCGGGCAACATCTGTTGTCCTCCTACCCCCTTTCTATTTTGTGGTAGTTTGTGTGTAGGCAGCTTGATTCCAAGCCATCTGTTGATATAAAGTGATCTGTAACATTTATAGAGTTGCTGGTGGATTTATGCGTCATACTATAAGGCTTCCCATGCTTGTACTGACCTCCTAAACCTTAGACATGCATCTAGTAATTTTTGTACCCAATCCAGCTCTGATGCCAATACATAGAAACATAGAAGATAGGAGCAGGAGTAGGCCATTCGGCCCCTCGCGCCTGCTCCACCATTCAATGCGATCATGGCTGATCATCCAAATTCAGTACCCTGTCCCTGCCTTCTCCCCATATCCCTTGATCCCTTTAGCCTTAAGAAATATATCCAACTCCTTCTTGAATATATTTAATGAATTGGCCTCTACTGCCTTCTGTGGTAGAGAATTCCACAGGTTCACCACTCTCTGGGTGAGGAAATTCCTCCTCATTTCTGTCCTAAAAGGCCTACCCCTTATCCTTAGGCTGTGACCCCTGGCTCTGGATCCCCCGACCATCGGGAACATCCTTCCTGCATCTAGTCTGCCCAGTCCTGCCAGAATTTTATAAGTTTCAATGAGATCCCCTCTCATTCTTCTAAACTCCAGCGAGTGTAAGCCCAATCGACCCAATCTCTCCTCATACATCATTCCTGCCATCCCAGGTATCAGCCTGGTGAATCTTCACTGCACTCCTTCCATGGCAAAAACGTCCTTCCTACTGTTTGGATGATGACGCAGACTCTGGTTTCAATTTGTTGAGTGTTGGACAGTTATTAATCAATTTGTGATGTAGCTCTGCTTCTTGGAGTATTATCAAGAGCCTAACTTTATCCAAGTCTCTGTCAGTAATTGTTTTGTAAAAAGGGATTCTATTGTAGCTGTATGTGTGTTATACAAATTGCTTTATTTCTAAATTAAAATAAAATTTTCACTTTTTCTGGCTATGTAGCATTACACACAGTTTTAGAATTAATATCTAAAACTAGATTTTAGTTGGAAAAGATGTAATGTTGTGAATGAGCACCTGTTTTCTTCCCCGTTGATTAAGAATCATCCCTTTTCTATTTTTGAACTGAGCTTTTGTCCCCATATCTTCTCTCTCACAAAGGCTGCCTGTTTCCTCCTCCATATTATCGTCCAACACATCAGCTCATCCAAAGCTCTGCTGCCCGTATCCTATTCCGCACCAAGTCGCTACATGTTGAGCTAAGCTGAAAAACTGAGGCACTACAGGATCACTGACAAGTTTATGTGCAGTTTCTATTATAAATGGGGGCGTAAGAATTTATAATGGCAAAGGTTGACAGATGATATAAGATATATATTAAAAATCTTGGAAATATATTGCCGTTCCTCGATCCTTCATCGTCGCTGGGTCAAAAACCTGGAACTCCCTCCCTAACAGCACTGTGGGAGTACCTTCACCTCATGGACTGCAGCGGTTCAAGAAGGCAACTCACCACCACCAAGGGCAGTTAGGGATGGGTAATAAATGCTGGCCTTGCCAGTGACACCCACATCCCATGAACGAATAATAAAAAAAAATATGGTTGACAAAACAAAGGTGTTTTCTTTTTGATTTCTAGTAACTGGAGAATACAGGTGCAGTAACTCATTCCTGAGTGAGGTTAGGATGCATTTCATATGTTACTACACTAATATTTAAGGTAAAAGTGATTAATGAAAATGTTAAACATGTGAACGCTTGAACAATAACATTGAATGTTAGAAAGTGTATTATGCTTCGACAGTGAGCATGAATAAGAACTGAAACCCTTTTTTAGCCAACCATATCTGGAGACTTCCATATCATGCAAATAAAATTATTACGCAACAACTACAAACAATGCCACCAAAACATTACAGGTTCGTGATCAGTGTCTGTTGTGCTGGCCTTTCTCATTTCACTGTTCCACACTTCCAGAGGTAACCATATTTCATATTAAGCTCATTATCCTAAAAATAGAATTGTCTTTCATGCAGTAGGTTCTGATATTTAACACGAGATGTAACAAACAAGGAATTGCAATTAACATCAGCTGCAGATTTAATCTCACAGCTAGGATGCTTTATCATTTAACTTCACCCTTCATGTATTGTGCGCCATTGTTTAAGACATAATTTGTTTTGTTAACATTTCCCTTCCCAGTTGTAAATATTTCTTGCTGTCTTTCAGAGCTGCCAGAACTAAGACATACAATGTCACCACGTGTGAAGGCAACGCGAGTAGCCATTAACGCAATGAGAGGTCACCTAGATGCCGTGTACGATATCACTGTTGCATACGAAGGAACTATAAAAAGCACTGGGCACCGGGCAACAGCTCCATCTATGCCTGGTAAGTATTTCTACTTTGTCTGAAACATGTTGGTTACGTGAGTTTTAATCTCTAGACAAGATAACCAGAAAACCCCAAAATGTCCTTGGCACACTGGTAGCATTGCAAAACAAAATTTTGTGAGTACGTACAAGGCATTATGTTTCACTGATTTGAATGAGAAATAAGGGTGTAGGTGATGGAGACTATTTCTTTCTAAACTTGGACATTTCCATAATGCATTTGCCACTTGTCATGTTGATCACAACCTCTGTAACACTGATTTTCACCAAAACAGGAACTTTATTCTTCCAGGATTTTCTGACTCAATAACGGATGTACTCCAATGCCCAAAGTTAAAATTACTGCCCATGCTAATCGTTAATAAGAAACTATTTTTCAGCCACTGAATTTATCTGCTTGAAGTCTGGTTATGAGACATGCATCCAGTATTATTTTTGTGAATTAGGTGGTATAGCAGAGTAGGTCACAGATGATTGTAACAGCACCATGGAATTGACCACAATTCTTGGCAGCAAGACTTAGATGAATTGTACTGCAGTAGCAAAGGACAAGTCACCGATTTCTCACAACCTGAACATGTTTCAGCAAGTGATGGCTAACTGTATTTAAACTTTCACATAAAAAAACCTTCCACAGAATTCCAGACAGTGTCTCTGGGACCGTGTTCCACAGGCAGAAAAACTGGAATGTTTCATGGTTGGCTTTCTCGGTAGGTTATCACAGTCCAGTTGCAGCAGTTCTTGTTTCAAAATCAGTGCCTGCTTAACTACCAACAACTTTTACTTTTTCATTCTTAATCCTGAAGGGAACGGACAGTCCAGCCACATTTGATATTAGGAAAAATGAACTCTAGCATGGAGTATGTTCTCCTTAATCAGTCCACCAGTCTGGTGAGTCCAGGAACAAGAGATTATTTCTCTGTAGACTGCCAAAGAGAGCTAAAATATAGCATCACTGGGCAGTTCTGGGCTTTGTAGAGCATTGAAATTAATGATGACTATGATTAAGTCAAAGGATCTTTGATGATTTCCATTCTTCCATCAGTTATTTCAACCATATGTGCACTTGTCTGCTGCAGTGTAGATCAAATGTGAATACCAATTTCATTGAAATTGAATGCTTATAACTGAAAAGATGAAAAATCTCGGTAGAGTACAGCTGAGCAGGGACCATCATGGCCATACCGCCTCAACACAATTCCTGATTTGGTTGCTTCAGCCCCTCAGGTAACACATCACTTGTCTATCCATTGTTAATATCTGTGCATATTCACTTATCTTTCAGCTAGGGAATTATCTACAGATAATAACACCAGCAAAGAGAACAGCATCACCCTTGAGAAAACAGAGAAATTGAGTGGAGCCAAGCAAGTTTCCTTGTGAGAATCCTGCTTGAGTGTTTTAGCTGTAGGAGTATTGGTCTGTTGATTTTGGGGTCAGACTTTGATCTCCAGTGAATCAGCATTATGTTTAGTGCCTTCCACTCATGTCCTGAATACTATAAATAGTTGACCCAGTTCAACCAATTTTCCTGGGAGGAATTGCAGGAAAAAAGAATGTTGGTTTCGTTGTGTTTTTAAAAAAAGAATGGAAATTTGCAAGCTACATTTACTCAGAACAATGCAAGTTCTGTGAATAACTTGGTCAAATATTTTTAATGTAATTTTCATGTGTTAGATTTGTTTTTCGTAATCGTTGTAAATGTGCCTTTCAAATCAACAGCACATAGAAACATAGAAGATAGGAGCAGGAGTAGGCCATTCGGCCCCTCGAGCCTGTTCCGCCATTTAATGAGATCATGGCTGATCATCCAAACTCAGTACCCTGTCCCTGCTTTCTCCCCATATCCCTTGATCCCTTTAGCCTTAAGAAATATATCTAACCTTGCATTGAAATAGATGGCTAAGCTTCTAAATTTGGAAGTCATATGATAGTACTGCCAGCTGGATTTGATAGGCCATTAGGAAAAGTCAAAAAGGTGCTAGCATATGTGTTTATTTCGAGGATAGTTCCATTGGGTGCTTTGTTGTCACCTTTGAAGCAATAAGATGTTGCACCTGCACAGACCAGTACACATCATCTCTCCCTTGAACAATTTTTTTTAGAATTATCCTCAGTAATGTAATATGGGAGTGTTCTTGAAAGGTTAGAGATCAGTATGAGGACTTCATTTCCATGTAAACTGTTTATAAAAGTAACTGGTGGTGGAATTTGTGGTAACGCCATGTTTATATGAAATGAACTCTCTCTAACTTTATATCTGCTCAGTCTAGATTGGCTGTGAAAAATTCAGTTTGTATCATTATTATTGTATTCTAGTGAAATTCTAACTTTGTATTCAAAATCAAAATAAATGTGCAAGTGCAGTTTTATTTATTTTGGGTGAATAGCATATTAAGTCATTTTCAGTAATTATATTTAAAATATTGTTTTAACAAATCAGCAAAAAGTTCTGGCAGTTATCCTTGTGAAAACATTGAGAGGGATCATTTTGATTTCCCGCCCCCCCCCCCCCCCCTCTAGTTAATTGATAAATTTCAGAGACCAGTGCATAAGCATTAAGCATGAAGATAAGAGTAGTGAGAAGCCATTAGTTTATGTCAAAACCCTTGAGCAGGAAGTAGCTTTTCAGTAAGCGTGCACTCTTTAGATAACATTGAGCTGGTAATGGGATTTTATGCTGATCGTTTTCAGCAGGGTAGACTTGTAGCCTGTGGAGACCTTGCTTGATTTTTGTCCCCTCTTCTAAAGATGCTGTTTCTTTGGCGCATGGTACCTCACCCAAGTGACCATTATTAATGCGTGAACCTTGACAGTAAATATTGGCAGGCTATTCAACTGATTGATAATAGCTTGATTTTTGTCCTAATTCATTGTCCACACAGACACTTCCAGTAGGGGCTGATGCATACAGATCAGGAATGGGAACCCTGGCTAATTTTCTTTCCCTTTCCGTAATTCAGGGACGCTGAAGCCAGTTTTAAACATAATTACTGAAAATGGCTTAATACTGCTGCCCTAGCAGTTAACTCAGCACTGACCAGGGAGCTTCCTTGTTTGTACGGCTGAGCATTTATTGCCTTTATGTACTGAGCTACGAGGGAAGGGGGCTGACATGGTTTTTATGCAACCCTGTATCAACACACAGGAAAAAAGACTTGCATTTATATAGCGCCTTTCACGACCACCCGACGTCTCAAAGCGCTTTACAGCCAATGAAGTACTTTTGGAGTGTAGTCACTGTTGTAATGTGGGAAACGCGGCAGCTCTCACAAACAGCAATGTGATAATGACCAGAGAAACTGTTTTTGTTCTGTTGATTGAGGGATAAATATCAGCCAGGACACCAGGGATAACTCTCCTGCTCTTCTTCGAAATAGTGCCATGGGACCTTTTACGTCCACCAGAGAGAGCAGACGGGGCCTCGGTTTAACGTCTCATCCGAAAGACGGCACCTCCGACCGTGCAGCACTCCCTCAGCACTGCACACAGTGTCAGCCTAGTTTTTTTTTTAATGTGCTCTAGTCCCTGGAGTGTGCTACCAACTGCGCCACAGCTGACACAGTGCAAAATGAGTCATTTCAGTTGATTCAGTGCCACGAGTTCCTTTCACATGGCCTGATTTTGGTGAAGCTGATGCTTACACACTTTAACAATTAAACCCTGAAGAACTGCAAGGGATTTTCTTTGGGAGGAAAACGATGTGGAACAAATGTTAACTATTTGAGGGAATTCCACCAAAGAATGAGTATTTAAAAGTACCAATTCAGAACTTATTTTAGTAAGAGTTAAGTCATTGTCTTTGGGAGAGGTGGAAGGGCAAAAAAGTTAACGTTAATATTTGTTTTGGGATAAAATGGGGGTGAGATTCTTCAAGGGAAAATGCCAGTTGCCTTCCATGACTTGTGACAAATAATCAAGTTGCATTCTGAGAAATCGGACATTTCAGAGCCACGCATTCCTGTGATTTCAATAACAAGTCATAAATAACGGAGGAAACTTTTTTTTATTAAGAGGAACGTCACCTGATTTCTATTAGGCCAAATACATATTTCATTGCCAAAATACCCCATTAGTAGTTTGTTTTCCAAGTTGCAAAAAATACAAGATTTCCTCCGAGCTAGCTGAAGTTCGGATACAGTACTCAAAGACCAGGAGTTTATGCAACTAGTTCCAGATATTACTATGTGCAGAAATACAAATAAATGACGAGAAAAAAGTAAGTTCTCCAAGTTAGCTTTGGTAGTACTTTTGACAACGCTGCCTATGTAAACAATATGGATGTTATTATACGGATGTTATACAAGATGATGAAATAAAAGTCAATCTTGTAGCTTTATGACTTTGTTATTGTCTGCTATGCTTGTACATGTTTGTTGTGTTCTTTACATGTTGAATGTAATGGGCTCGATTTTCCAAGTCCCGAGGAGGCGGGCATGGAGGCGGGACAGCACGTAAAATCGGAGAAACTGGGGGCGGGTGGCAAACCTGCCCCCATCCCGCCTCCGTGCCCTTTTGCCAGGAGGCGGGAGGATATGCAGCTTCGGGTCCCGTCTCCTGGAGGCGGGAAAGGCTTTTAATCCTGTTAACTGCCTGTTAACATGTAGTTAACAGGCAGAAAAAAGGATTAGTGCCATTTTACCTTCTCCGGTGAAGGCTTCCCGACCTCAGAGAACCCCGCCGGGTTGGAGGAGACGTGAAGGAGGTCTGCGGCGGTCAGAGGCACCTGGAAGTAAGGTGCAGAGGTGAGTGATGGGTGCAAGTGTGGAGTGGTAAGTATGCAAGGTGAGTGATAAGTTTAAAAAAGTGTTCACTTTTTTTAAACTTCTGTAGCCTTTAGCCGTGCTGGATCGGGAGAGCAGACATCCACCTTGTCAATTTCAGGTAATGGCTGATGGACCCTCCGATCCATCAGACATCTGAAATTTACTTTTTTACAATGTTTTTTCAGTCCTCACCACAAAAACGAATCAAACTCAAGAGAATGTCAGTGTTTGACAGCTTCACAGAGCTATCAAATGCTGTCATTTCTTCTTTCAAGAAGTCTTGACAGATAGCACGTCTGACGTTGACGTGCTCCGTCAGTGACTTCTTCCCTAATTGGCTTGCTGAGCCCGCCGGGCGGGCTTAACAAGCTCAATCAGGGGAAAATCCCTTTGAATGGTCAGGCGAGGATGGAGGCAGGACATTGACACGACAAGCAGCAGACCCGTCTCCAAGTCGCCTCCATTGACTAAATCCAGCCCAATGTCTCTTTATACTTGTGTCTCTGGAGGTTTCAGTTCTATCTACACAACAATGAAATGCCTACAAATGGTTGTATTAATGGCCCTGATCCTTGCTTGCAACTGAATACGAAAGACTTTTAAGGGGCAAAGAAACATCTGTACCGATTCCTTAGAATGTTATTGCAAACATCAGTACTTTTGAATTCATTCTGATCATTCATTACACACAATTGTTGAGTTAGAATTATTATTGACGATGTCTGACCTGGGCAGTACGTGCACAGAAATATTAAGTATGGGCATGCTATGTTTGACTTTCCTTTGGTCTGTTTTACAGTGTGCATCATTTCTCTTAAGCTTTCATAAATCTCTCTAAGTGCATTAACCTTCATCTTGCTGAATAATAAGGAATTCAGTTTCCGTCGCTTCAAGTGTAATGTATAGAGCATAAGGAAAAACGAAAGCTGTTGCATATATAACAGTAAAGAAAATACGTGGAACACTCATTTTTAAAATTGCGACGACCGGTCTAAACACCTCTGTAATAAAAGTTTTAATAATGTAAACCTGAAAAGGCTATGTTAGCATACAGTGGGTCTAAGCCAGTCACTTTTCAGATTGAGATCCATTTTTCACTCCAACTTACTTGGCTTAGTTGGGTGATTTCTTTCAACTATCTGGTCGAAGTGGTAGATGGAGTGCTGTTTCAAGACAAGGTGCGCCATCTCAGGGTTGCAGTCCTACTTGAAGATGTACAGGGATGATTTAAATGCTCTTTATAAATGATCCAGTTTTCTTGTTTTATTATAGGATACATTACAAGAAAGCATGGTATGGGATCTGAGGTTGATGAATCTGCTGTGGCCCCAGTAGCCTCCAAGATTTTCATCCAGAATGGCTTGAAATTTGGCCGTGTGTGGGCGGCATTGATCTGTGAGCTGAAGGTGGATATTTGTGAGGTGCGTTTAGTGCAGGTTTTTGAATTGGTACTTTCTTCAACCGCTGCAGGTAGAAGTTGCTGCAGTTATTTTCCATGTCCTCTGCCATTACTGTCTTGTTAGTGGATGGGTCAGGCCTACTAGACCCAGACTCTCTTTCTGTTACAGAGCAGAGGGAGGTGCTGTGTCTGCAGTGGAGTTCTGTTATAGGGATAGTTCAGATGGAATTGGCTTGAGCTGCATTTTGGAAGAATATCAAAGTAGTTCTGGTGCAGTGCAAAGCCTGTCAACAAGCTGCTGGAAAACATGGTCCGTGGAGAAGCTGATCTATTTTTGGTGACTCCTTTCTACTGAAATATCTTAAAACCACTTGCAACAAGAAGCTCTGGGAGTTCACTGCTTCACTGTAGTAGAGAGAGAACCGACATCCAAAGGGTCTCTTCAGGTATGATGGAGACCTCCCTCCAGCCCGTTAGTGTTTCTGTACTCTGGGATGTTTTGGGCTCCTGCAGGTCTTTAGAAGCCTGTGAATGGGATCAAGGTGAGTGATGTTCACGCTGGGGAATGGAAGTTTCTCCCTTTCAGGCACCCCCGGTGTCGGTATCAAGCACTCCCAGGTTAAATACAGCACAGCTAGATGCTGAGTAAAGCTCCCTCTATTCGAATAACATGCCACAGCCCCAACTTAAGAGGGCCCACTACTGCATCAGTGTGACAGTTTTTTAAATTTGCCATCCCACGACCTCTCTGAATGAGATTGCCAATTAGTGCCAAATTAGGAACAGTTTTGTGCTGTAGGCCCATGCCCAATAGGGACTTGATTGAGATTGTTAAGCTTATTTCATATAGGAACCTGAGAGACTTGAATCCCATCAATCTGGGTTGCATTTAAATTAAGCTTCCAGAGGTGAAATTCTAGTGTCTAATTCAGTGCAACATCAACCAAGCTGTTTTGTAGAGACTTTTAGCATTTTATTTCAAATCCAGTAACTGTCAGGCCCTAAAGACACTTAAAGGACACATTTAGTGTAGGGATTGGTATAAATACTAGTGCACATCTACCCTGTCCTCCACAATTGATTTTCTTTCCTCTCTTGTTTTAAATCTTATTTATAAGGCTCCAAGAGGGGTGCTATGTCTAGAGCATTTTAATTTGCAGGCACACTAATGTAAGGTAGCGGAAGGGAATTTCCTTGTACACTGCATCCACTTTGTCAGCAATACATTCTTTGAAATGTTTGTTGTCAGTGCAAAAAGGCCATTAGATTTGTGAACATTGTTCGGCAGTTACATGTTGGTATGATGGCCCGAGCAATAGAACAGGGTCACATATCATCACCATTTGTAGTTACTAACGGCATCAAACAAAGGTTGTGTTCTTGCCCCAACCCTATTCAGCATACTATTTGCTGTGGTACTGCTCGGGCCTTCAAGAACTGAGACAGGGGAATCTATATTCAATAATATCATGCAAACAGTGGCCTCTTCAACCTTTGGCTGAGAACTAATTTGAAAGTAATGCAGGTAAACGTTGATGACGTGCTCTTGCTGATGACTGCATATTACTCACCCACACACTCGAGGACTTCCTACTGCTATCCGACTGCTTTGGTCGAGCAACAGAGCATTTTTGCCTTACAATCAACTTGAAAAAGACGGAAATAAAAACAGAAAATGCTGGTGAAGACTGAAGTCATGGTCCAGCCCATACCTGGTCATTGTACCACCCAAGGTTATGGACAAATTCTGCTACTTGGATAGCGTTCTTTCGCAGAATGCCATAATGAAGGACAACGTCAATTACAGTGTTCTACAACAGAACGCCCTAATCAAACCCACCGATTTGGCAGGGCTAGTTCAGCCTTTAGCAAATGCTGCTGCAGATCTGGCAGGAATGAAGGGTTACTTTGCTAACAGACATCGCTATATACCAAGTTGTTGTCCGCACCACCCTACTGTATGGATTGGAGTCGTGAATCTGCTGCTGCCATCACATTAAGCAACTTGACCATTGTGGTAAACCACTGTTGTTAGTATTGTTGTTCACCACTGTTGTTAGTACTAACAGTGAACAACAGTACTGTTGTTCACTCTTGCATATTGTTGTACTTGTCTGTGCATGCCTCAGCTGACTCCGCCCCTGGCTCCACCCTCATGGCTGGGTATAAAGGTCGCTGCTCAGAAGCCTCCGGCCCTTTTGGGTACCAGGCAACCACAAGAGGCATGCTCTGTTCTTTGGTAATAAAAGCCTGTTTATTACTTTCTCAATCTCCAGTCTTTTGTAGCAATTGATAGTGCATCAACCATTTCCACTGTGCTGTCTATGATGTATCGCTGGCATGACAGGGTGCCTAACACTGTCCTCAAGCGCTGCAATATAACTGGACTTGAGGCCACAATCAAAAAGGTCCAAGCATGTTGGTCTGGACTTGTCATTTGCAAACTTGATTGTAGAATCCCCAAAGTCACCATTAAAATCTTGCACTATTAATCCTGACCCCTGGGAAGACTCAGCTACTGATAGATCACTATTGCATCACATCTGCTGGGTCAGTTTGAATGAATTTGAGGTTGTCAAGTTGCAAGATCTAGCTGCCAAGCGCCTGGCACACAAGGCAACTCGTTTGGCTTCCATTGCGCTATGTTCGACCATATATGTGCGTCCAGGAGTGGGCTCTTCTCTCATCAGCGCGCCCACACAACCGAGACTCACCCATTGACTCGACAGGAGACTCCATCATTGAATAGTTTTTTTTCCCTTCTTCCAAGATTTCAGTGGGGATTGGTGAGACGTAGAAGGAAATAAATGTTTTAGAATTGGATCATAAATCTTTAGAAATGCCAGTGATAAACATACATGTGGAACAGAAGTCAAATCATCACTTATTTCAGCATTTCTACGGTTAAAAGACTCTACCTGGAGGTCCCCATGGAACCCCAGAAATGTAATTTTTTTTAAAATTACCTCAGTGATGCTCTTTTATTCTAATGTCACCAAACAAAATTTTGAGTACTTAATCAAAATGTAGTACAGTAGGGCAGAGACGTGTACCTACACTTGAGTCATTGTTTATACTTAACTTGCACTAAGGTGCCCCCCTTTGACATGCAGAGTATCTGAAAATATGATGTTGTAATCATGTTAAAGGATTTAGATTAATGCCTGTTTTTATGCATAAAAAATAATCATGAATAGTTGCCTAGTCAAGTTACTTTACAGCAAGTTACTTGTTATGTGTGATCAATTTAGTTAAGATGCCTACAGTACAGAACTGTTACGAATGAAGACATTAAGAAATTGAGTGTCAAGATTTACAGCATGCAGTAGATTTACGCAATTTTAACATACGGTTATTTTTGGCTATGTTCGATTTTGACTTGCTAACAATTTTGTTTGATGAGATATTAGAATAAAAAAGTGCTTTATTGCATTCAAGATAAAGGACAAAAATAGAAACCATGAAGCAAAGCAAATTTGAGCCTGGTGGGAACACTAGGTCGAACAGATTATAAACGAGGATACACAATTTTTAACAATGCTGTAGTGTCGTCGAACAGTTAATGGGCGCAGCAACAGCTTAAAAATCCCAAGATTTTGTAGCTTTGAAATCTGCATTTTATAGCCGCTCCTGTCCAATACTTTCTAAATCAGGAGAGATGCCCTTATGTTTTTCCTTGAAGGCAGAAAAACTCAACGAATGCTTTTACGTAAAATGCAATACTCTGAAACTAGGTAGTCTCTGCAGCATTAACACTGCAGCGACTGGTGTGGGATTTGTCCGGCCAGGCTGAAATCCCTGTTTGTTTCTTGGCTCCTGCCTAGCTGAAACTTTGAACTGCCTTGTTTAAAGAGAGCTCTGCACATACTTGGATGCATGCATGTGCAGAGCTGTCACTCAAAAGTTAGAAATTATAAATGTTTAGAAAGCAGATAGGGGGGAGTCCTTGCTTGATAAATGTTTAAATTATGGTCTGGTAGGTTTACGAAGTGAACCTATGAGTACTTTGTAAGCCAATTTTGACACTGCACGGGATTACATTCCATGTGGTGTCAAACTGAAGCAGTGTGAGGCTACCCCCTCCTGGAAGTCTTTCTCCACTTTGTTGTGGAGTCAGGTCAGATGCTGACTGAGTTTACACTGCCAGTTTATCTGTGTGAAGCAGTGTTTTAAATGCACTCTCAATCCCAGAGTTTGTGCTTCAGGGGATCGTTGTGTATTTCTTCCCAGCAGAAAGAATGCAGTTGCTTAGATTATACTTATCTTCAAATTTGTTGTTGGCGCTGATAACTTTTATTATACTTAAAATTATGCATTGTATGGAACCTAGCATATGCTTTAAACACATGAACAGCAAGCCAGTTGGATCATTAATTGAAAAGTAGAGTAACTTCAATCTTCCAAATTATTTGAAATGAACTTAACAGCTGCCACATGGAGTGGTTGAGGTGAATAGCAAAGATGCAATTAAGGGGAAGCTAGAGAAGTACATGAGGGAGAAAGGAACAGAAGGATATGTTGATAGGTGAGATGAAGTAAATAGAGTGGAAGGAGGCTCATGTGGAGCATAAACACCGACATTGAATAGCCTGTTTCTGTGTAAATTCTGTGTAATTCTATGTAGTTAAGCGTTTAGCCCATTCATCCTTCCACTGAAATTCCTCTGAATTGATCGTGTTTTTTACATAAAATTTTGAGTTATGTTTCTGTTTTGCAGTTTTTGAAAGAGATTTATGTATTCAAAGATAATAGAAAAGCATGCCTCCAATTCAAAGACTGCAGAAGAATGTAATGAATTTTCCCCTACTTTTTAAAGTAGGCAAGAAAACAGTATTGGAAAAAACAATGGCACTAAAAACTGACATCCCCAGGACCGGATGGTTTCCGCCCCAGGGTTTTAAAGGAAATAGGTGAGGAAATTGCAGCTACTTTAGCCATAATCCTCCAAAACTCTCAATTCAGAAATTGTCCCTTTAGACTGGAAAATTGCAAGTGTAACTCCATTATTGAAGAAAAATGGGAGAGCGAGAAACCACTTCTAAAATGTAGATGATATTTGTTAACACTCAAGATAATCTGTCTTCCTGAAAATAATGAATCTGGAGCTCTACAGATAAGCTGCTGTTTAAATTAGGTGAGGTATAGAAATAAAACTATTAAGAACTGAACCCATAGCTTCAGTTTAAGGGCAAATACTTACCTTGTCCTTTTCATAGGTGCAGGTAGAGTCCATGGTATTGAACATTGTACATGGTCTTTGCGTGTCTTGGTGTATAGAAGGCTAGCTTGTAATATTTCATTAGTCTCACTGGGGGAAATTATAGAGATATTAGTCTAACATCTGTTGTAGGGAAGTTATTGGAATCTATAATTAAGGACAAAGTGACTGACTGACTGAATTTTTTGAGGAAGTAACTAAAGTAGTAGACAGGGGTATGTCTATGGATGTAGTTTATATGGACTTCCAGAAGGCATTCTATAAGGTTTCATTTAAGAGACTGTTTGCTAAAATTAAAGATCATGGAATTGAAGGCAAATTAGTGACCTGATTCAGTATTTAGGATTTTGAAAGGAATTGATAGGGTAGGTAAATAGAGAAACTTGTACCACTGGTGCAAGAGCCTTGGACAAGGTAACATAACCTTAAAATCAGAGCCAGGCCATTCAGGAGAGAAGTTGGGAAACATTTCTTCACACAAAGGGTGGTAGAAATGTGGAAATCTCTCCCATAAAGATCAGGAGATACTAGCTCAATTAATAATTTTATATCTGAGAATGACAGATTTTTGCTAGCCAGCCAAGTGTATCAAGGGATAGGGACCCAAGGCAGGTGACTGGAATTAGGATACAGATCAGCCATGATCTCATTGAATAATGGAACAGGCTTGAGGGGCTGAATGGCCCACTCCTGTTCCTATGTTCTTATGAGCCCAGTGGTGATGTAATAGCTTCACTGGGACTCTTGTTAGATGCATTCTTCAGAAGCAACCTTGTACCGTGAAATGTCCAAGAAATTATATTTTAACTGTCTTTCAACTTTTCAGTCTAGCCAAACTATTACACAATATTGCAGTGTCTGAAGTTGTATATTGGTGCATTGAGCACACTACCACAGTTTTCAAATGTAGCTGAAGCACTTTCATTTTTTAATCTAAATTTTTATAGGTGTCTGTTCAGTAAGCCACGCTGCTGTCAATTAACTTACATACTTGTGTATTGGTAATGAAAAATAAGTGTAAAACAGTTGCTTTTATAATTTCTCCAATACTTATTTATGGAGCAATGATCTACAGCGTTCTGAGGATTGAAAACACTCGTTTGTTGGGTGGTGCATGACCTTTCATGTTTGCTTATAAACCATAATCTGGACCATGACATGTGGGGTTTGTTTTTGAATAACTGGGTTTTTTTTTTAATAGGGAAATTTAAAATCAGAGTTTGACTTTGTGCACTTCAGCTGGTAAAGTCATTGACCATTTTTGGGTAATTTGATTGTCCTTGGGTCAACATATCATGGGAAAGCATTTAAAAATGAGGAAACAAAATTCTGTGGCAATAAGGTTTTGTTTTTTTTCCCAAAAGAAAAAGCATTTTCTGTGGGTGCCAGTGATAATACTGCAGCCTTAAAATGTGGTGATCGAGAGGAGTTATCAGTTATTGGCTTACACTATAAAACTTGTAAAATATAATCATACAAAAGAATATTGAACCACGGATACCTTATGAGTTCTTTCCCTGGTAAAAAAGCCTGTCATAACTCATTTCTGTCTGCGCTCCTCATGATTTATGGGTCTCTTACATTTGCAAAAATTTGCATAACGTACAGTCACTTAATTTCATATCGTTGACGCACTGGACTTCGAGGATATATTTTTCCATGTAACCATTTGTTCCCATAACAGAAGGCATTTCAGATTTCACAAAACATCTCTTTAACCTCTTGTTAGCCTCTGGAATGTTTGCTAGTCTGCCTCTCTGGTTGCAGACTCCTCAAAGCAACTGCATATGTGCGCCTCTTTCTGTTAAGGTGATTCTGATCAATTCTGATGAAGGGTCACACTCAAGGCACCAACGTTTCTTTTTTCAAACACAATGTATTTCCAGCATCTGTTTTAAATTTAAAAGCATGTCGGTGCTTGGGAGCTGGGCATTTTCTCCCCCTATTAATTATCCAATGTCAACATCAAACACTCCCAGGCACAGTACAGCCAGCAATCGAGTATCTTTACACCAACCTCAGCACCAGTGTAATTGATCAATTTCTCCCGCAATTAGACCTTTGAGTGAGATTGCCACTTAATACCACCCACTGGAATCTTGTAGAGATTTCCTAAATTCATCAGAAGCTCGCACCCAGAGGAGAGTTTTACCTCGCCAGTCTAGGCTGGATTTGAGTTCACGTTGTCGAAAGGCCATTGCCTAACCCACTGTGGTACCCAGTCCCTTACTTCTCTCCTCTACTAAAGGCACCAACTCATGCTGGGATACATTTGTACAGGCACTAATAGCCTTTGAGCACCTCATCCAAGTGACCACTTTTCATATGTGAAGCTAGACATAATACCAGCAGCCCAGACAGAGAGGGAGCAGGATTATCACATCTGTCCTTGCTCAGTGCCTGTATATGCATTGCCTAACTGTAGTTTTTGGATAATGATCAGGAGTCCTTTGATTTTGTTTACCTCCTTAGCCCTGTCGCACCGAGGCTAATTCTGGTGCGCTACCCTTGTCCCTGCTACAATCAGCTACCTTATCACAGACCTGGGATTGAACCTGGGAGCTTCCTGATCTGGTAGACTCGCTACCACAATAGCTGCTAAGTTTACACCGCTATTGTGGCACTCTTTTATTAATTTAAGTTTCAATTGAAAATGAGTGCATTTTTGTAAAGATTTGCCAAATTAAGCTTCGAAGACTAAGAGCCACAGTGGGCACAAGATTATTGGCTCCAAGTGTGTTTACCATACTGTGGATATGAGAAAGAAGAGTACAGTATAGTGACTCATAACCATTACTAATTACATGCATCAAGGTTTCCTTTCTTTAATGTGTTGATGATTTAAGTTTTTTTCTTAAAGGTATTTAGGTCCTGTTTTATTAACGGCTTATGGGAAAGCAACTTTTGATCTGCATATTTTGCCTGATTATCCATTCTTCCTGAATTGCAGACACAATTTCATAATGAGATATACAATCGCAAAACATCCTGTTGTTCCATAGGAGGAGGAACCTTTTAGCATGCTAGGAGTTCAGAGGTGCACAATGTTTGATTGCAAAGAATGAAAAGTATTCTTGTTTAACAGGAAATACTCCAATATTGCCTGAACAGTTTTAGCTATAAACAATTGTCAAAGCGGGTGAATATTGCATATTGACTGCAAGTGTGATTTGCATTAACTGCTACTTGCATTCAGTATAGTGCCTTTAATGTAGTAAAATGTCCCAAAACTGTCTACAGCAGGGAAAGCAGACAAAAAGCATTGGTAGAAGATGCGAGGTAGATGACTGAAGATTCATGAAATAGCTGTTCTCGATGGGAGAAAGTGAGTATTGCAAAGAAAAAAGGCCAAGATGACTGTATGCTTGCCGCCTAAAGTAGAACAGAGGGGTGGTGGCGGGTGAGGGGGGGGGAATGCCAAGGAAGCAAGAATTGGAAGAGCAGAGGACATGCACTGGCACGTAAACTTGCAGGAGATTGCAGAGGTAGGGAGGGCCAAGGCCGTGGATGGATTAATAAACAAGAGATAAAATTAAGTCAATGACGCAAAATGTTAAATCTTTCTCTCTCCACAGATGCTGCCTGACCTGAGTGTTTCCAGCATTTTCTGTTTTTATTTCAGATTTCCAACATCTGCAGTATTTTGCTGTTGTTCAATAAACTAGGAATTTGAATTCAGTGCTTTAGAAGATGGGAACCAGTGGATGTTAGAGAGGCCTGGGTGATGGGGGATTAAGACTCAGTGGAAAATAGACTACAGCTGGTGTTGTTTTGGTTCAGCTGGAGCTGATGAAGGATGGAACCGGTGTAGAAAGCATCAGGGAAATCAAGACTGGAGATAACTAGCATGAATGAGGGGTTCACTGATGAAGGAGATGAGGTAAGGGCCGAGGTCAACGTTACCTGGGTGTGGAAATAAATAATCCAGTTAAATGTAGGATTTGGGGTTCTATGATTGAATTATTTAACGTTGCTTTTAAAAAATAAAAAATTTAAAAAAATAAAAAAATACTATTGGTATTGGATGAGGGCAGCATTGAGCTTGGCTGTGACAACCCCTCCAATGATCAACTATTCTACCAACACTCACTGTCCAGCCTCAAATATGGTCAATTAGGCAAGGTAGCAGTGATTATCACTGCTCAAGGAATTATACCCCAGCATGAGTTTCTGCCTTCAGGAGAGGGTGGATTGGAAGAGAAAATTATACAGGAGAAAAGTACTGTACAAAATTTCACAATTAACATGTAGCAATCCCTTCTGAGGCCAATGGGTTGAGCTGCAGATTGGGACCTTGTGCAGAATCGGGAGGCTCATCACATATCAAATCATAATGCCTGTACATTTTTATCTGCTCACTTCAAATTTCTGTTGCTGTTGACCTCTGTTTTTGTTGAGGTAGGTGTCTGTGTTTGAGGTAGAATCTACATACTGTAATGACTAGAAATTGCATTGAGGAAAAGCAGATCCAGATGGTGCAGCTGCATACCCTGACACCAGTTGGCCTGCATAAGTTAATGCCCGGGTTTTGCGATCAGCGGCGATGGGACGGCGGTTGTCGCTGGTCTCGAAGAAAGCTGCCCACAAAGATTTAGCGAGCTCTAGAGCGTGAATTTCTCCTATTCCAACGTGCCTTTCAATCTGGCGCCATCTGTAGGGGATCTGTGGCATCCAACAACAGTGATGTCCTCAAGTAGGCTGATCAGCCAATCAGATTCAAGAATTCTGACGGCAAACCAGAAAGTAAAAGGCACAATTATAATTCACTTTTTTACTCATTTTACAGAAAGTTAAATAAAGATTAGGACATACACATGCGATTAAGGTAGAAGCTGAAATATCAAACAAACTAAAAAGATAAAATACAAATTAACTATTTTAAAAAGCATGGAATTTTTATCATGAAATGGAAAGAATGACTCTCCACACTTATAAAATGAGTTTTTCAGGGCCAGAGAGGTTGATCAGTAATTATGACTTAGTACACCATTAAAAACCCCGTTACACCTCATTCAACAAGGCTTCACATTTTCAGTGATTTTTACAGCGAGTTAGTGCATAAAAAGTTGAAGTTCATATCAAATCGCTGATTCTGTATTGATTTCATGTGCAAAGACTGCAACAGCACACCCTGTTGAGGAACAGCAACAACAATGTGTATTTATATAGCGTCCTTAACCATAGTAAAATGTCCCAAAGTGCTTCACAGGAGTATTATAAGACAAAAAATTTGACGCTGAGCCATATAAGGAGAAATTAGGGCAGATGACCAAAAGCTTGGTCAAAGAGGTAGGTTTTAAGGAGCATCTTAAAGGAGGAGAGAGGGACGGAGAGGTTTAGGCAGGCAACAGAAGGCACGGCCACCAATGATTGAGCAATTATAATCAGGGATGCTCGAGGGCAGAATTAAAGGAGCGCCAATATCTCAGTTGGGGCTGTGGGGCTGAAGGAGTTTACAGAGATAGGGAGGGGTGAGGCCATGGAGGGATTTGAAATCAAGGATGAGAATTTTGATATCCAGGCGTTGCTTAACTGGGAGCCAATGCAGGTCAGCAAGCATAGGGGTGATGAGTGATCGGGACTTGGTGCGAGTTAGGACACGGGCAGCCAGATATCACTAACAGCAACTTCTGGATTTCCACCTTTACCTGTGCTTGTACGGACGCCAGCAGTCACTGTCAGTTTTGCACAGTAATGACGGCGAGCGCACTGCAAATTTCAAGTCAATATCTTTTAATGGCCAAGCCATTTGTGTCAATCTCACAAGAAGCACTTTACTGATACCTACGTGTATAGGTATCAATGTATTCAGCCTGGATGATTATCAGCTTGTCACCTTGGTTAGCTGGAGACAGATGGGCTGGGAGACCTGTCTGATGTCTTTGAATCCAACTGTGAGAGGCAACTGCGTTTGTTTGTGTAAAAGACCTTTTTGCTTTTGAAAAGAAAAAAAAGCTGGAAACACTCAGCAGGCCAGGCAGCGTCCATTTAAAAAAAAGTCCAGTTAACATGTCGAGCCATTGGCTCTTGCTCAGGACTAGGAGCTACTACAACGAGCAGCATTTAAATAGGAACACAATGAGGGAAAGGAAGCAAAACGCATGTACCCACAGGTAAAGTGTTTGGGTAGAGGACAGGAGGTGATTGAATGGCAAATGTGATGTCATCAGGAGGCATAATGAGAGAAATCAAAGAAGGAAAAGACGCATGCAAGACAAAGAGGGGGGCAGGCAAGTCGGAGGACCTTCTTGTGGGTTAGCTCCTGGGACTGGCGAGGACAGCCATTCACAGCTCCAGGATGAGCCTGGCTCGTGGGGAGGGTTACTCTGGCTGCTGCCTGCCGCTCTTTCACAGGTTAGTCCATGCCAGGGTGGCCTTGGAAAGGGAACATGCGGTGTCCACCGGTATGCTTGGGGCTTTCCGCGACCGGTGGGCACTGCAAGGCATAGTGTCTGATCGACACCGATAATATTACGATTTAAATTATGAGTGTATTTTAGTTTAATTAGATTTTATGTTTAATTATATTGGTGGTACTTCCTCAGTTTGAGAGGACACTATGCAGTTGCCTTTCGGTTAGTGTCACTATCGGTTTATTTATAAATAAGCAATTGAAGCTCTTTTTCTGCAAACTCAACGCTTGAATAACAGTGAATGACATCATCAGACAAGGTTTTTAAAAAAAATATATATTTTTGTCACAAGACAAAGTGTGAAAAACTAAAGGGGAAATAGGTAGAAAGGGAAGCATGAAAAACCAGCGGCAGGCTCCAGCGGCTCGGGAGTCTGGTCGAAGATGGGGATGGGGGAAGCAGTTTGCCAGCAAGGGCACAGACTACCCTACCAGTTGTGTTCCGATGGTGAGTGCCCACTCCAGGTACCAACCTACCCCCTGCGCGCACCCACCCCCCCCCCCCCCCCCCCAAAATGGGAGTTTTGGTTAGGGTCCTAATTTGTTATAGCTACTGTTAAGACGAAAGGGTTGCAAAGTACCTACTAGAAAAATGAGCTGCTGTTTGTCAAGTTTACGCTGAGTTTCACTTGCCAGTTCTAACTTGTATCTCTGTATAGACCTTATGCAGAAGTAGTCTTGTGGAGCTCTGTGGACCATTATGAATACTCCGATATAGGAGTTACAGTACTGATGCTAGTCTCGCTTTTGTATTATGAAGAGAGTTAACGAAGTCAATGTGAGTCAAGTTTTGCTAAAATTAGTTCAAGCTACTGCTTTGTAGTTTAGTCTTAATATAGTCTTAACCATGGTCTGACATGTTTATTCTTCCAATTTTCAAAGTATAGGAGACTGTGGGCATTGTGTCCTGACCAGTAAGCTAAATATTACAGGAAATACTCTGTTCAACATTTGGGTGATACGACAGAGCTAGAATATATGGTTGTGTGTTTATGTACATGTGAGAGAGAAAGGAGAAAATATGGTCCAACTCCAGTTTGTAGGGGACAACAGCTTGCTTAAAGGAGTGGTCCTTGACTTTTAGCACAAGAGAAATATCTGAGTAAAACCCAAAGACACAACACCTCCTGTGATGTAATCTGTTCATTCATTGGCGCCTCCCTAAGTAGTATGACCAAGATCAGAGTTCCATGGCTCAGTACCATGGGATGATAGCACATTATAGCTATTGTTTGAGTTATGTTCCTTTTATTAAAAAAAAATGTAGATAGTCATTAGTTTTGTTTGTAAATGCTAAATTGAGCAAATCAGCTTGTTTTATCGAGTTTGCTTTTTGTAATTAATGTAACCAGGGTGCAGCACACTATTGTGTTATTGACTACCGTTGTAGCAGCAGATTTTAAATTCTGCAGCTCATTCATCTGTTTCGGTGCCAATCAAGATCTTGAGTCAAAAAATTCAGTCGTGATATGTAATTGATGTGGTGGAAACTCAAAGGGTTTCTGAGAATGGAATGTACTCTGGTTACTTTTACTAATCTCCATAGAAACGCTTTCTCATGGGCGAACAGATTTTAATCAATCAATATGAGTTGTACTAGAGCTAGTTTAAATTTGATCTGATTTAATTAAAACCTAATGTTTTATTTAATGAGTTCATTCTTGTTCATGGGAAAACCTTTCAGTGGTGCATTGAAACATGTTGAGGCTTAGCATGCAAAGATGTTAGTACTGCATAGTGCCCTCTAATGTACCATAAGTTTTATGAATTGGCAACAAAATGACTTTGTTTTTAAAGAAACTTGTGTAGTTTGATATTTCTTTTGCTTTATGTATGATGCTACAACTCGAAGGGGTTTCTATATTGCCAACCTTCTGCTCACACATTGTCTGAAGTTTGTTAACTGAGAAGAAAAACAGGCCAATATAACGATGATATGGTGCATACTACATGATTGGGTGGTGAAAATATAAACATTATTAGCAGTACACCGGCTCACTAAGGTGAGGTGTAGGACACTAAGTCAGGTAGCAGCAGGCTACAATTTAAGAGACAGAAATGGCACTTTGGAGGTTGTGCTGATAGGCAGCAAAAATCTCTTTATACCTCTAAATTTGTGTTTTTTGCTGGAAATTGTGACTTTCTCACAACCCGCTTGCCCTTTTGAAAAAGGAAGGAAGGCTTGCATTTATATAGCGCCTTTCACGATCAGCAGACGTCCCAAAGCGCTTTCCAGCCAATGAAGTACTTTTTGAAGTGGAGTCGCTGTTGTAATGTAGGAAACACGGCAGCCAATTTGCGCACAGCAAGCTCCCACAAACAGCAATGTTGAGAGACAAATATTGACCAGGACACCAGGGATGACTCCCCTGCTCCTCTTTGAAATAGCGCCATGGGATCTTTTGCATCAAACCATGGCCCCGTCTGCTCTCAGGTGGACGTCTCATCCGAAAGACAGCACCTCCGACAGTGCAGCACTCCTTCTATACTGCACTGGAGTATCAGCCGGGTCTCTGGAGTGGGACTTGAATACACAACCTTCTAACTCCGGCCAACAGTGCTACCCACTGAGCCACGGCTGACAGAGAGCTGAGGATAACTTGGCCTGTGGGAGTAGGCTTCTTAAAATTGAATACCACTTTTTAATTTTTGACTGTCGGGTTAGTTTTTTTGCTTATTAATTATGTGGATTTAATAACGTGAACTAATGATGGGGATGGAATGTAGGCAGCAGGATTTAAGTGAGTTGGAGTGTATAAGGAGCAGACCTGAAGCCGCCAGCTGGTGAAGAGCGCTTTGGAGAAGTAGGGCTGGATTTTCCTAAGCCCCTGGAGTCGGGTTGGAGGCGTGCGGGTGATAAAAATCGGAGATCCGGGGGTCCCGACCCCATCCCGCCTCCATGTCAATTTCATAGGAGTCAGGTTGCCGACAAGTGCTGGAACCCGACTCCCAGAGGCGGGAAGGGATTAAAGGCAATTAAACTGCCTGTTAACAGGTAGTTAACAGGTAGTTTTTTGCCTATTCGCGATTTTTATTCCTGGTTTGTGGGCTTCCCGACAGCTCCAAACCACGAAAAGTTTTCGAGGCGGGACGTGGGTCTGAGGTCTTGGAGGGGTCGAGATGCCCAGTGTTCAGGTGAGTGAGGGGTGCAGGAGTGCAAAGGTAAGTGTTTTGCAAGTGTTTAAAGTGTTTAAATAAGTTTAACTTACTTTTACTTACCTTTACAGGAGTCCTGCATTCTGGTGTCGGGAGTCGGCTGCAAGAACCACAGAAGCTCCGATTTAATAAAAAAAAAAAAAAAATCAGCTTCTTGGTTTCTGCAGCAAAATGATTTTAAAGTTATCCTGAGAAAGGACTGAGGCTGAATTAGCAGTTTTTCAGTGCTTGATAGCTTCAAACAGCTGTTAAACACTGATATTTCATCTGCCAAAAGCTTTTGACAGATGAAATGTCAATCTCTGACGTCACCTGTTGCCAGGTGGCCCTTAATTGGCCTGCTGAGCCCACAGGGCGGGCTCAACAAGGTCAATCAGAGGAAAATCCAGTGGGTTGGCCACATCTCCATGGAGGCGGGACAACAAGCCCGAATGTGGGTTTCCCACCTCCAACCCGCCCCCGTAGCAAAATCCAGCCCGTAGAGTCTTAAAGTGAAGACAATGTGTATAATGTTTTCAGCAGTGATGTGTGGACAGAGGTAGGTGACATTCTAGTGGTGGAAATAGCAGTCTTGGTGATGAGTAGTGTAGGAATTTGTAGCTCAGCTCACAGCCAAACATGACACAAAGATTGTGCATCATCAGGTTTACTCTGAGCGAGTAGCTAGGAAGTGGTATGAAATCAGAATCCAGGATTTCTGGTGGAGCCATACTGGATGACTTCAGTCTTCAGTTCTAGAAAGTTTAGTTTTTCCACTCAACGGCACTTCAAATAAAAGATGGCATTAATCAGCAGCTATTCCTACTTTACAACAAAGGGTGAATGAGCTTTGCGAAGCTCCCAAGACTGGTTTTAATTGACCAGGTCTAATTTTCCTTGTGCAACTGCAACAGTTCTCGTCAGTCCCTTGTACACTAAGGGGAAAAAGAACACACACTGCACGCATGCACTCACGTGTGTGTGCGCGCACACAGATAATTCTACATTAAATTTCACTTTTTAAAAAAAAAAAAAAAAAATGGTAGAATTGATTTTCGCAGTTACGTAATGAATGGCACGTCATCTAACATGGGTAAAAGCTGTTAAATACATATAATTTAATAAGAATCAAATATGAAAGAACATAATGAAGGAAAAACTCCAAATGCTGTAAATCTGAAATAAAAATTGGAAATGCTGGAAATACACCGCAGTTCAGTTTGTTCTGAAGACGGGTACAAATCCAAAACATCATATACTTGTCTTTTCTCTTGATGGATGCTATGTCCTTCTGGCATTTTCTGTTTCAATAATCAATCTGATTATCAGACCAACCAGCACCAACAAAATTTCACCTTGATCTTCAGACGTGGAGCTTTCCAGGTTTTTTCATTGCCAGAATTTAAGCTTAACTTGATTTCATGTTAGCCTGTCAGAATTAGATCAAAAGATCCTGTGGAAAAAGCCGGTTGTGTTAACAAGGAGACTGGTCTACATCTCAATCTCATCCATGCTTTGAAGGTCCACCATCTTCTCCCTTCCAGTGTCTCGGGTCCCCAGAATCTTTCTACTTCTCTATTTATAACTTTTTTTTCCATGACTCTTTGCTTCTTACACTGTAGCTCTGCTCCCATCACTGGTTTATTCATATCTTCGTTTTCCCTATGCTTAATCCATCCCTGCTGTCTTCATATGCTTTCCAAAATGTTCAACCTTCATTTCTGGGTTTTTCACATGCTAGCTTTCCTGGTCTTTGATAAAGATTGATGGCAGTCAGTCACATTGCCTTCTGGGCCTGCTGCACTGTGCTCATGGTCAGACATGGTAGGAAAAAATGCTATTTGGCTTCCTAGAAGATGAGAAAATATTTGTCGGGAAATTGGCAATCATCCCAGTCGCGTTGTAATAGTCACCCCGGGAAAAGAAATAAATGCATTTGTGTATGATGGTTATGTCATTGTATGTCAGGGAATTGTTTCCAATCAGTACATCGTCAGGAAGTATACTTTGAATATTGGCATGAGTTGCAGGTAATTCTTAAAGTTCATAAGATTACACAAAACTGGCTTGCACTTGGTGAACAGATCACTCACACTAAACATTATCTGCAGGACTAACCCCTAAGGACTCATTGGAGCAGTTGAAACTAATTTATACAAAGAAATCCTTGAAAAAAAAATCATCGATTTCATTAAAATCCTTAAGTTTCAGCTAGTTTCCACCCAATACTTAATCAAAGTTCAATTCCATATGGAATTGGATATTGTCTGCCTGCATCTTTAAAGGTGGAATGGTCATTTTGATGGCAGTATCACCAAGTGGATTTTGCAGACATCTGTTAATGTTAATGACTGCAATATTTGCATTTTTTTAAATGCCCACCATCATATATGCCACTTACAATATGAATTAGGCATGTTGGTAGCTACTACACAGCAGATGACAAATCGATTTCAGCTTTACAATAGCACCAAGAAACTAAATTGGATTAATTATTTTCTAAATAGGTAACTAACCTCTGCATCCTATCATAAACATTCTAATGGAATGGCTGTGATTAATCTTTATAATGTTAATTAACTTGGTCAAGGTAATTAGAATATTTCAGTTTACAAATAACAGCATGGAGCAGAAAAGGAGAATGTACCTCTGAGGCTGTTGTCTTGTATCACCTGGAAATCTGCGCTGGAAAGTGCCTGTTACCAATTTCTGTGACAGGTGATACATTTATTTATTTCCTTTTGGGTTTTCTCCCTTTAGATATGTATTTGCACAGCCTCCAAAATGGTACTGTTTTAAGAATTGATCCAGAGGTATGACTTGGAGAGTACCACCCAGTTTCTCCAAAGAGAGGTTTTCATGACCCACCAACCGTTCCCCACTTTTTATTTCTCGGAATATTTATTTAAGCTCAGTTGTTCTTTGAACTGACTGTGCACTGTCTTTCATGGGTAATGTTTATGCGGGAAATGTTTTTTGTATGGGAGAGGTGTTTCACGAGCATTACAAATCAGCTGTACATCACAGATCAAAACAGAGCAACAATGTGTAGAAGGTCCTTCAGTGAAATATAAATTACAGTAAATAACAAAACCTTAAATTACATTACATTTTAACAACACAATTTTGCATGCTGCAGGAAGTTACAGGGACACGGAGGGGTGAAGCCATGGAAGTGTAATGGGCAAGCTGGAATTCATGCAGCGTAAGTTATGGGCAACAGGGCTTTGGATGAGCTGCAGTTTATGAAACGTGTGGGCATGTGATGCCAACCAGAGCAATATTGGAGGAATCGAGTCTGGAGTTGACCGGCATCGATGAGGGTTTCAGTAGCAGATGGACAATGGTAAAGAGGTGGAAGGCGGCCTTGGTGATGGAGAGTATATGGTGTCAAAAGCTCAGCTCGGTGTTGTTGAATGGAATGCTGAGGTTCAGCCTCACTCAGTGGCTGGGAATAGGGTGGAGTCATGGCGACAGCATGGAGATTGAAGATTAACCAGGATTAGGCATGGTATCTATAATTATGGTTGAGAATATCTGTTAATGGGGATTAATATAATATGTATTGATGGTGTAAATTTGATGATCAAGTACAATTTAGTTGAAGGAAAAGCAGAAAGTGCTAATTAGGGAACTGATGTCGGGCTAGGAAGCTGTACTGAGTGGAGTTCTCCAAACATTGGTCTTGGAGGCTCCTACGTTTACCATCTACATAAATGACTTAGATTCAGAAACCTAATGCAAGTTGGTGAAATTTGTATGTGATGATACTAAACAGAGGTGGGGGCGGGGAGTTAGTCAAGCCTCATGAAGCGGTCAAGGAACATCACAAGGGCCTAGACGAAATTTAGAAGTGGGGAAGAATGTAGAAAATAAAATTGAACACCGATATATGTAAGGTGTTGCATATTGCAAGATTGAGCTAACAAGCTTTCATTTGTACAGCACTTTTCGCTCTTCAGGGCACCCCCAAAGCATTTCACAGCTAATGAATCACTGCTGTTTGGAGGTAAACACAGCAGCCAATTTGAACAAAGCCAGGCCCTATAAACAACAAATGACCTAAATAGATCTGTTTTGGTACTGTTAGTGGAGGGATGAATTTTGGCCAGACATCGGGAGAACTCCCTGCTCTTTTTTGGAAAAAGTTCCATGGAATCTTTGAAGTACATCTGAAAGGCAGAATGGGCCTCAGTTTAATGTCTCGTTGAAAATAGGGCGCCTCTGATAATGCAGAACTCCTTCAGCACTGTACTAAAGTGTCAGCCTACATCAGGTACTCGAGTCCTGGAGTGGAGCTTGAACCCACAACATTCTGACTCTGAGATGAGAGCACTGCTACTGCTTGGTGTCAGGAAAAAATGGGGATATATTTATTCTGTGAATAAAGTCGAAATAGTTAAGGAACGAGCACAAGATCTGGATGTATAGTAGACTCCATACTTAACACACCCAGACATTGCAAAGCAACACTTAAAGAAGTAAACAAAATTCTGAGCTATATTGCTCAACCATTGCAGTGCAAGCCTGAGGCGGTCATGCTGAAGGCGTATAATTCTCAACAGATGCTACCTGACCATTTCAGCATTTTCTGTTTTTATTTCAGATTTCCAGCATCTGCAGTGTTTTGCTTTTGATATTCTCTGGTTCAGCTGCAGCTTAAAACTGCAATCCGTTCTGATTACCAAAGCACCAGGAAGCATCCACACCTTGAAGCAATGCAGAGAAAAGACTAGAGGCTGATCCTAGTGTCAGAGGACTTAAATTAGGAAAGATTTTTTTTTTAATCAGTCTCTTCAGTCTTGAAAAGAGTTTCATGAGAGGAGACTTCATAGAAGTATATGATACTAAGTAGAATACAAAGGTTAGTCAGAATAGTATTTCAAATTAAACCAGGAGAACTCCCTGCTCTTCCAAAAATTGCCATGGGATCTTTTATGTCGACTTGAAAGGCATGACTGCAGGACAAGGGATTATAGGTACAAACTGTAAGAGGCATCTTGAGAACTGGTGCCAGAGAGTGCTGTTTCACTCAGTGATTAATACCTGAACTTGTTCTATAGGTAGAGTAGTAGAGGCAAAAGCTCTGGATTCATTTAAGAGACTGTTACTTACTGTGATGAGAGAAATTATATGATTCTCGAAGGATGAGCTAGTTGCGCCGAATGGCCTCCACGATTTGTACTTCTCTCTGTGGTCTTGTTGTCTTTGAACAATGTGAATGCATTCAGCCAGATACAAAAAGTGGATTCATTGTGCAAGGCATTGTGAATCCAGTGAGATTTTTGGTGCGCCTGATGTACGCGAAACCATGTGCTGCTGACTCAACTGAAAGTTCCTTGGCGAATGTTATTTGCCATTAATTTGTTTATTACTGGCCTTAGTCCAACAACTGATCATTTTGAGTATTGCCAGTTTCATTTCTCTAATTTTTATGGCCTGGGAAAAGTAACTTGAAGTGGCATGTAGGGGGAATGCATTTTCTTCCAATATAAAGAAACCAAATACTGAACAACTGAATAATGTCCTGGCTTTGCCAACTTTCCCTGAGAACATCTGGATAATGACATTTTCAGTGTTCTTGATTTTTTTTAATCCAATAGCATGTTTCGGACAATTGCTTAATTTTCAGAATAATTGAAAGAGCTGCCACCGTTATCAGTATGTTTTTAGAATGTATATGCAAAATGAAATATTTCACTGGTAAGTGACAGCTATTTCCCAGTGCTGTTTTTGCACAGTAGTTCTTCATAGATCTTAAACTTCAGAATTAATGATGAATAGTTTCATTGTAGGGAGATAATATATCTGCTTAAATAAATATAACAGTGAGTGAAATGCTCCCTGATGGCCTAATGTGTAAAGGCACTGCCTGGTATAGTACTAAGCCATAAGTCCCCAGATTTGATTCTCATTCTGTCGTATTAACTGATCTTACAAAGGTGCCATCATTGGATTGCTACATCTGACCTCTCAGTTCCAGCCTAGGGAAGGGATAGTTGAGCTTGGTTCTCATTCCTATAGGCATTCGGTTACTCCAGGGAAGTATGCAAGTATTGATGGGTAAGAATAGTACTGTACAAGGTTTGGCTGTTATACCTTTCATGATCAAAAAAATTATTGCTACTCACTGTCCAGGTTCATACAAAGAATAGCCATTTGGGGGAAATGCATTCACCCCAACAATGGGGAGAGGAGGAAAGATAACTAGGAAATACTGCCATCCATCACTGATTTTAAGAATTGTTTCCAAAGTGATACCATTCAACTGGGAATGGCAAAGAATGGACTTTGCAATGTGGGGAAGAGAAAATGAGAGAGGAAAGTTATAGTCGGTACTTCCCGGTGACTGACTACAGGAGGAGTTCTGAGCAGTTATACTCGGTACTTCCTGGTGACTGACTACAGGCGGTGTTCTGAGCAGTTATACTCGGTACTTCCTGGTGACTGACGACAGGAGGTGTGCTGAGCAGCTAATCCTCTTGTTTGGAGAATTGTCAGACCAGACAGACCCCCCAAAAAATTATGGAAAAAGTGGGGGGGGCGGGGGGTGAAAAACACCCCAGCCGGGGGGGGGGGGGGGGGGGGGGGGGGGGGAGGTGAAAAACACCCCAGCTAGCCAAAAAAGTAAATCAGAAATAAAAATGTGCGAGCATGCTATCATAGCTGGGCTCTGAAATAGAGGTGTATTATAAAGAGACAAGGTCATTTCCAGTCATGCATAATAACTAGAATTAGTTTATGTGGTAAGCATAGGAGTATTTTCATTGAAACTAAAAGTTTGAGGATTTAATAGTATTACTATTCTCTTTGATATTTGAAGTCCCGAGCAACATTTAATGTAATGTTGATATAGGTCTAGAAGTGCCTGTTGGATGTCACATTGTATTATCAAACTACTTGTCAATGCTTTTTTAAGATTTGGATAGATCTTGGATACAAAGGGTAAGAAGCAGATAGCTGGGATATAGAGATAATGCTATTTCCTTAAGGAAGTCAGATGCTGTGCCACTGTCCTGGTCATCCAGTGGAAAAAAGTCTCTCTGGCCCCAGAGGATAACATTGGAGAATTTTGTGAACTCCATCCTCATTTTCCCCAGTCCCATAATACCAAACGACGACAGCTTGTGTGAGTGGGCTCCATGGCTCCATGACTTCTACTAGCTTTACCGTGGGTCACTTCCACACTCTAGCAAAATGTTGCAAGGGGGAGTAAAGAGGCCACCATTGGCAGGGCAGTGTAATTAAGCACAATAAGTTTTCCATTATAAATGTGGACATAGGAATTTATAATGAAAATATAGGACAGAATATATGACTTTAAAGAGCCCTGGTACATATTTCACCCACATCGAACCTCACCACTTGAATGTGACTGTTGATCTTGAGTCCCTGTGTGAATTGCCACAGAAGATTGACTGGTTGTACTTCAGATTCAAACATTTTAATAAACAGTCTGCAAGCATGACCTGAGCTTCCGGTCGCCTGTTACTTTAATTCTCCGCTCCACTCCCACTCTGTCCTCGGCCACTTACACTGTTCCAACGAAGCTCAACGTAAGCTCGAGGAGCAGCACCTCATCTTTGGATTAGGCACTTTACAGCCTTCTGGACTCAACTTTGAGTTCAGCAGTTTCAGACCATAACCTCTGCCCCTGTTTTTTCAGACGGCAGCTATTGCTGATGATTCTGATATTCCCATTTACACCTCTTCTAGACCCATCTTTTGTTTCTTTGTCCTTTTACCATCTCCTCTTGCTTTGCGCCATCAAACCATTTGTCATTTAATCACTCCTGACTTCCACCCTATCACAGACCTTCCCTTTTGTTCTTTCCTCCCCTCCCCCCTTTCCCTGCCCCTGCACTTGCTTAAAAATCTGACCAAGTCATTGACCTGAAACGTTAACTCTGTTTCTCTCTCCATAGATGCTGCCTGACCTGCTGAGTGCTTCCAGCATTTTCTGTTTTTATTTTAATGAACAGTATTGTGCAAGAGGTTGTTGGGCAAATAATCATCAATGTCCTGAACAGTGAACAAATAACCAAAGAAAGTTTGACACTTGGATCAAGATTATTCACTTAAGTCAAATAAAAACAGAAAATGCTGGAAATATGTTCGATCTCGAGCTTTTTCCAGTTCTGGCGAAGGGTCATCGACCTGAAACATTAACTCTGTTTCTCTCTCCACAGATGCTGCCTGACTTGCTGAGTATTTCCAGCATTTTCATATTTTATTCACTTAAGTGTTATGGTTGAAATTATTTGCAATAGGTTAGGTCTGTTGGAACTCTAAGGATTGGATTTTGTGACTACTTTTATGAAAGAGTTTGGCATACTGAATCATCTTCGTTTTGGGTTTATCTCTTCTCTCTTATCACCCCCCCCCCCCCCCCCCCCCACCAAAGAAATCTGGTCCGACCAGAAATGGATGTAGCTTACTTTCTAAATTATGGCTTGTGTATAGTGTTTGTATTGGAAAGCCAGCATTGCTTGTAGCTCTAGCTTAGCTAGAAGAGTAGGTGCATTCCAGGTCTCAGTCAGCCAAGCCTTCATCTCACCTGAAATGAGTGTAGGAATGTGGCAGATTTCTGCCCATATCTCAAACTATTTCCTAAACTGTTATCCTGTCATGTTATTCAAGAAGGATGTACATCTTTTTTTTAAAGCATAAGGGTTTTTCAAATATTTATCAAACAATGAGAATTTTTTCTTACAAACTGTATATAAACCTAATTATGTACAGAGAGCAGGAAAGCATGCTATCAAGTTAAGTATGGTACAGGTAGACTATCCTTTATCCGAACTTCCGAAAACCTCTAAAAACCGAAAGTTTTTTTGTTCAGCGTAAGTCATGCGCATGACATGACCAGAGTGGCGCACGACTTACGCTGAGCAGGGCAGAGGGTCACAGAGTTCCCTCCCGGGTAGGAGATTGCAGGCCGAGCCGGGCAGTGTGAAGGAGGTACTGGGAGAGTGAACCCAACAATACAGCGGCCCGTCCGATATTCTTTTCCCTCCCCCCCCCCCCCACCCCCCTGACCTGATTTGCGGGCCAGCTTAGTAGGAGTCAGCCGATATCCGGCTTTCCAGAGAAGCAGGAAGGGGGATGAGACACGGAACAGTCGCAAGAGGTAGCCTGAACTTTTACAATTTATATTAAATACAAATTTCCCAGTCTTATAATAATACCTTCTGAAATCCGAAAAATTCCGAAAACCAAAACTCAGCTGGCCCCAAGGCTTTCAGATAAGGGATAGTTACCTGTATTGGGAAACTGATGAACCAAATTCAGAGAGTGAATAATATGTAGTGTAATGTATATCCATCATTATACTTCATATACCAATGAAACCTACACCACAACAGTGACATGAGGTAATTGTTGATGAGCTAGGATACCTGTGTCATATTCATGTCCTTAGCAACAAGGTCAGAGCAATTCTGCTTTAGGATGTGGATTCTTCCATGTAGTTGTTATGCAGATGTTTTTCAAGCCTATACAATGAAAGTAGCTCAAGGTGGATAAACTAACTTTTTTTCTCTGAGATAGAAGTTTTCAGAAGAAATGGGACAAATGTGTTTGTTCGTTTGTTTGACTAGGACTCTTTTATTGAATTGTGGAAGATAATTATAGTTACGAATTTCATACTGTCGTATGGGAAGAGGAGGAATTACCACCTCCCCAAAAAGTTTTATTCTACCTTTCTCAGTACAAATGGTGACCATGATGATATAATGCCTGTTAACTTCAGTTCTAACAATATGTTGATGATTTTGGTTATAGCTGTACCTAAAATGGGAGGCTCAAGGTATTCTTGGCCTAATGTCTTATCATGTAACTTAGAAAGCTTTTAACGATGTGACCTTCATTTCTAAAAGATGGCCTATAAAATCATAGCATGTTGCAGTTCAGAAACAGGGCATCAAGTCTGCACCACTGTTTTTCTTCACATGAGCCACCTGGCCTAATCCCACACTCCTACTCACTCCTTGTACCTTTTAGTATTCTCCTTTTCAAGCAACTGTGTAATTCCCCTCTCAGGAGAGTTTATGGACTGCTTCAACAACGATTTGTTGCAGAGAATTGCACGTTCCAATCACACCCTGTATAAAGAACTTTTTTCTAATCTTACCTTTTTATCCTTTTTGTAATTATCTTGAATGTGTGCCGCCTTGTTGCCATCTCACCAGTGGAAATAGTCCATCACTATTTACCTCATCATATTCCTTTGCAATCTTGATCAGGTTCGAGTGAACCAAAATTCTAATTTCTCAATTCTCTTTATAACTAGTGCCTCAACCCCGGTTACATTCTCGCTATGATTCTACCTACAACGTAACCTGGTGTTTGGCAGCATTTAAAAAATAGATCCACGCATGTATGTTTTTTTTTTTATCAGCTCGGAGCCATGGAATTTAAAAGATTGTAAGAACTAGAATACCGAGTTAAAATGCTGAAAAGTATCTGTTGGTTAACTGCAATTTATCTAAAACACTGCAGGATTAGTTATATTGCAGCAAAGTTGGATTTAGAAAGCCCTTGGGGAAGTTCAAGTGATGTGAAATGAAAAGTTCTTGGGACTGCCAGTGTTCCCTTGTGATTTCTATGATAAAACCCAGCTGTTTCAACTAGCGTATAGCAGAGAAAATTGGCTCCAATCTGTACTATGCCTCAAATGACCATGTTATGATTCATGTGCTAATATTGCATGATTTTACATTTCAGATTTTTGTTCAGTGTACTAACAATAGTATGAATAATCCCTGGTATCATTTTTTAAATACTGTGACTTTTTTACAAAATATCAACTGTAATCACAGTACTATAGATCATAAAATACTATTTTGAAACCAGCAAAATCGCAGACGAAAGGGTGCATCATTGAGGTATAAGCAGTGCCAACTAATGCATTTCCATTGCAAGACTTGCAACTTTGAGTTTCAGCTGTATTGGATGTTTAGTCCGCTCAAAGTTTCATGGGAAGAAACCAAAAGTCTCCATGTTGTAGTGAAGTTTGTTTTTTCTACCCCTTCCCGCCCACTACCACGTCCTTTAAAGTACTTTTTTCCCCTCAGCTGTTCACAATGAATGTTTTCCTGTATGTTAGTGGCCTTTTTGCAGCCTACAATGGTCTGTATCTCCTGGATATCGGCACACTATCACAGAATCACAGAAACCCCACAGTGCAGATAGAGGCCATTTCGGCCCATCGAGCCTGCACCGACACATATCCCACCCGATCCCCGTAACCCCTACACCAACACATATCCCACCCTATCCCCGTAACCCCACGTATTTAATCCCCCTAACACTAAGGGTCAATTTATCATAGCCAATCAACCTAACCCGCACATCTTTGGACTGTGGGAGGAAACCGGAGCACCCGGAGGAAACCACCTATCTGACCATCGATACTAGCTGAGACCAGTTTTATTTTTAGCTGACCGTGCATGTTTGCTTTTCAGCAGGGATAACCAGTCGGGATTGGAAAACCAGATTGATTATTGTGCCGTCCGCCTCTTTCTTCCCCCCCCCAACCCCCAACTCCAGCTCGGAGATTTAGAACAACAACATGCATTTATATTACACCTTTTAACGTACTCCGAGGTGCTTCACAGGAGCATAATCAGACAAAAGTTAACACTGAGCCAAAAGAAGAGATGTTAGGACAGGTCAAACAGGTAGGTTTTAACAAGCGTCTTAAAGGAGGAGAGAGCAGTGGAGAGGTTTAGTGAGTGAATTCCATTCCTAAACGGCTGAAGGCATGAGGGCCAATGATTGGGCGAAGAAAGTGGGGGATGCACAAGAGGCCAGAGTTGGAGGAACACAGAGTTCTCCAAGGGTCGTAGGGCTGGAGGAGGTTAGAGTTAGGTAGGAGCGAGGCCATGGAGGGATTTGAGCATGAGGATGAGAATTTTAAAACTGAGTCATTGGTGGACCAGGAGCCAAGAGTAATGGCTGAATGGGATTTGGTAAGAGTAATGATACGGGCAGCAGAGTTTTGCATGAGCTTGAGTTTATAGAGGGTGGAAGATGGGAGGCTGGCCAGGACCGTGTTGGAATAGTCGATCTGGAGGTAACAAAAGCATGGATGAGGATTTCAGCAACAGATGGACTGGGGGGGGGGTGGGGGGGTGGTGGTGTCTGGCGATATTACAGAGGTGGATGTAGACAGTCTTTGTGCTGGAGAGGATATGGGGCCGGAAGCTCAGCTCAGTCAAATAGGACGCCAAGGTTGAGCGCTATCCGGTTTAGCCCTTCCCGCCCACTACCACGCGGTAGTCCCACTCAGCTGAACAATGGAGGAAGGTCGTTGGAGAAGCAAACGGATTGAGGGATAATGCACCACAGTCACATCAGATGTCAATTGTGACTGATTACGACCGTTTTAGTGCTGTGGCAGGGGCAGAAACCTGATTGGAGAGGTTCAAGCATGGAGATGCAGGAAAGATGGGCACGGATTTGGGAGACGACACCATGTTCAAGGACTGAGGCAAGTGTAAAGCCTGACCACTGCCCTGCTGAGGTCTGCAAAGACCAGAGATCAAACTTGGTAACTTCCTGATTTTGTCTACCATAAGAGCACAGTTATCCATAGGTGCAATTAAAAAAAAAAAAAAATGAATTGCACCAGCATTCTTGGATGCAATTTTGTTAAAAAAAGAAGCACTTTTGTTCGTTTCTCAATGCCTACTAAACCCAGCTAGCTCTCCAGGTGAATTTGAATGGCAAACATTGACCACATATATTTCATGGTGAGTCTTCCAACCAGGTGGGAAAATGCAGCTGTCCTTCAGCCTATGCACAGTAAAGATGGTTCAATCTCTCTTACATAGTCATGTCTGGTTTACAAGCTCCCTTCTGGAATTTATTGTCACTTTTCTGTGCTACGCTAGCCATTTAGTGCACTATCCAGCAATTGTAAAAATAATTTAATGAAAGTCATACTGAGGAAAAAAATTGCACTAAGAGATCTAACCTCTTGACTAAAAACTTACTGAAAATGACGAACTCCAAAATCTTTAGTTTTGAACAATAAACATCCTCTCAATGATTGTCTCATGACATTATTTTTATACTCTGGGATGGTATCAATGTGAATAGCACATCTAGATTTAGTCACTGTTTACAACATTAATGGTAACTTTTTTGTGGGTTTTGGCAAACAGAAACAATACAGCTGTGATCTCAAAGAAGGCAATCCTGTATCTGATCTGGAAGAACCAAATTCAAAGATGCTAGTTCAAAATAAGCATATTTTTTAAATGCCAAAAAGTTGCTTTTTCATCTCGTCTAATCTTATTTCTGGAGTTGCATTTAAGACCTGGTTTTACTTTCCTCCTTCTGTATCTATTGTGAATGCTGCCTTTCTCTGTTGTGTCACTGATGCTGATGTGTGTCTCTTAAGCACTGATGCTGTCTTCACTACCTGTTGTTAGCCCTGTTAGTTTCCCAGCTGATTTCAGTCTGCACATAAGAATCTTCACCACCTAGTTCAGCGCAATTTCAGAGCAATCATTTATCATAGCGCTGCTCTTTACTTTCAGTTGAACCACTAATGGGACAGAGATCACTGGTCTGGGTTACTGGAACTGTTGTTTAGTTTGAATGCATCCTAATGTGCTGTTGAAATGTGATGGAAGGTGTTGATTCAGTACATTTTTCAGTTTTTATAAGTGACCTAGACTCGGGTGTAGGGAGCAGCATTATAAAGTTTGCAGATGATATGAAATTTGGCAAAGTCGTGGAGAGTGATGAGGATAGTTATAGGCTTCAGGCTGGTGAAATGGGCAGAAGGATGGCAGATGGAGTTCAATGCGGCGAATTGTGAAGTGATGCACTTTGGGAGGCCTCGTATGGAAAGACAGTACACTATAAATGGCACAATTTTGAAAAGTGTAGATGAGCAGCGAGACCTCAGTGTCCATTTGCACAAATCCTTAAAGGTGGCATGGCAAGTTGATAAGGTGATTAAAAAAGCATATGGGCTACTTAGGATTGTAAAAAGAGGAATAGAATATAAAAGCAGAGATCGTGCTAGAACTTTGTAAATCACTGGTTAGGCCTCAGCTGGAGGATTTTCTTTTTAGTTGTTCCTGGGATGTGGGTTTTGCTGGCAAGGCCAGCATTTATTGCCCTTGAGAAGGTGGTGGTGAGCCACCTTGAACCACTGAAGTCTGTGTGGTGAGGATACTCCCACAGTGCTGTTGGGGAGAGTGTTCCAGGATTTTGACCCAGCGACAATGAAGGAGCGGCGATATATTTCCAAGTCAGGATAGTGTGTGATTTGGAGGTGATGGTGTTCCCATGCGCCTGCGAGGTGGTAGAGGTTGCGGGCTTGGGAGGTGGTATTGTAGACAATTCTGGGCAGCACACTTCAGGAAAGATGTAAAGGCCTTAGAAAAGGTACATAGGGGGTTTACCAGGGACGAGGGACTTCAGTTATGAGGAGAGGTTAGAAAGGTTAGGACTGTTCTCCTTGGAACAGAGAAGGTTAAGAGCTGACAGAGGTTTTGATGGAGTAGATAGAGAAATAGTATTCCCTTTGGTGAGTGGGTCAATAATCAGAGGTCATAGATTTAAAATCATTGACAAAAGATCTAGAGGAGGAGATGAGGAGAACTTTTTTCTTGCAGAGTTTTGTCGGAATCTGGAACACTCTACCTGAAAAGGTGGTGGAAGCTGATTCCATAAATAATTTTAAAAGGGAGTTGGGCAGGTACCTGAGGATGAGGAACTTGCAGGGCTACGGACAAAAAAGGGGAATGTCGGACTAAGCACGACTGCTCTTTCAAAGAGCCAGCACAGGCACGACGGGCCAAATGGCCTCATTCTGTGCTGTAAGTTTCTACGGTTCTATGAAATTGTCAGAAGCTTATCAATTTTATCAACTACTTGTTCAGACCCAATGTCTTTTGGATAGTCTGCAATTTATAATTTTCAAATAGATCAATTTAATGCTTTAATGGCCCAGAAATTCGGGTCTCCACGGGTGAGTACACACGGGGTACTCGCGCGTGGGCCCGATGGAAGTGCCGGTTTCCTGCATGCACTGCGCATGCGCGGGAAACCGGTACTTCCGATCCTCTGAACAAAGGGGTTCAGAGGTCGAATGCGTGCACGCGGGAGTCTGCGCATGCGCTTTGAAGTTACGTTTTTTTACAGGATTTTCCGTGAGAGTAAGTCTTTAGATTTTAGAAATGTAAAAACCAGGTGTAAGGCCTGCATTTTAAAAGGTAAGTGGTCAATTAATTAAAATTAAAACATTTTTTCCACAGGTTTATTATTTTTAAATACTTTAAAGCAAGGTAAGTTTATTTTTAGCCCCGTTTGAATGTGAAATTATTTTTTTCAAAAATTTAAATAGTTGTTTAATGTAATTTATAGTTTATTTAAAAAGTGTGATGATTTTTTAAAATTTATTTGAAGGTTTACTACTATTTTGGGGCCGTAGTATTTATAAGTTTTCACAGGTTTTCCTGTCACTACTTATGAATGGGCTTTTCCCTGCGCTAATTGGCTGCCCATGGCCCACGTGATCCCAGGGGATGCATCGCACTAACTACGCCCCGGGACACGCAAGCACTGCGCGCCGGTAGCTGGGCCAGGCCCCGGATCGGAATTCCACGGGGCCCTACAGCTCAACTGCCGGCGCGCAAGGTAAGTGCAGGTCGGGGGCTTGCACCCGCGGGAAGCCCCCGACCCGAATTTCTGGGCCAATATAAATTGATGAAGTAAATTTATAATGAAACTTATCAAATAGTTATATATTGCAGATTAATGGGGTAGTTAATTGTTTAGTAATTCTTATTGCTTTTTGCTTCCCTAAAGGCTTTTGAACTAGTCATGAGAGGATAATGCCAAAGCAGAATATTCAGGTGCGTCCATGGACCTCGAGGATGTGTACCAAATTATCCCATTCAGTCCAGCATGATGCCCAGAAAGTTGTGATGTCTGCATATCTACGCATTTCTAATTGGGTATCAGGGAGATCTGAGGAAGAGGAAAAGTGTGATGGTCCTCATGCTTTCAGAACTGCGAAACTTTTTTTTCATCTGCAAACTGCAGTCATCCTTGCAACTAGCCAGGATTCCAATGCGAGTCTGGCAGATTTTTGTTTTGCCTTCTGGTTTCCAAGAATCACTCTCCCACCTCCCATTGAACTCTGCCAAATGGCATTAGAAAGTCTAGGTCCGTTTTCCTTCACTCTGACCAAAGCTGACAAACTGCAGAATTCTTACAATCGCGGAGGACGCTCATTTCACTTAAACTGTAGCAAATCGCTGCTGATATTCCATGTGCCGCTTAAGTGGGTCGTGTGTCACGTTAAAAAAGTTGAACATCTGGGAGAAACTGCATATATCCATATAAGGGAGTTGTCCTAACCATATCTATTGGGTTAAGTTAATCATCCAAAAAGTGGTGCAAATTAATACTGTAGTAAGACAAGCACACAACTCTGTTGGTTCAACTCACTTGCAAACCTGTATTCGTGAATCCATGACGCACTTTGTTATCTTGCTGGGTTTTTGCTTCTCCCATTCTTTCCCCTCGCTTCATTTCTCATCATCACTTGTGTCACATTCTGTAACAGAAATTGCAAATTGCTGTGGTTTCCAATATGGCGTTAACTGCCTTGTTAACTACCCATCAAATTATAACATAATATATTAAGATAGCGGTGTGCGATAAATGTGTAGTCAAATGGCACAAGTACTACATGAGAGAGTGACTTTTGAGTTCCAGATCATGTGCAAGTATTTCTTTTTAAATATCCACCCTTAAACTGAACTCTGTTTATTCCAAGCAAGTTTGGGGGTCTCAATTTTACTATCCATTTGCTTGCTATAAGATTGACAATAATAAAGGAAGTCATCCATTTTAACTTTACAATATTCCCACTGCGCAAGATTCTTTGAGAAATGCTTAAAATCCGTTGCAGTAAAATTTGTTATTTGGTATTTGTTTCTTTTTGCATGCTCATTTACAGCAGTTTTAAGTGATTATTACCATGCCAATTCTCAAAGAGGCAATGAATCTGGCTTAACAACAGAAAATGCTGGAAATACTCAGCAGGCCAGGCAGCATCCGTGGAGAGAGAAACAAACAGAGTTAACGTTTCAGGTCTGGGACCCTTCGTCAGAACCCAGACCTGAAACGTTAACTCTGTTTCTCTCTCCATGGATGCTGCCTGGCCTGCTGAGTATTTCCAGCATTTTCTGTTGTTGTTTCAGATTTCCAGCATCCGCAGTATTTTGCTATTATATTAATGAATCTGGCTTGCCTCACTAAACTGCAGGAAACAGAACCCAGAAGACCAATGAATATGCATGAAAAATTAGAACCACTGCCATCCAAAGTATACAAATGTGGTGTTTCAGTATATGTGGTGTTTCTATAGGGGTGATTTTGTGATCTGGCATTGTAGGGAGTGCATCTCCAGAAATAGCAGGCACATAGCCCATGATTTTTCATCCATTCATTTCAATGGACGGTAAACCGTGGGCTACGCGCCTGCCATTTCCCTAGACATGCTCCATGTGAACGCTACTGCCGACTGGAAGTGCCGCATTGCAGTGACTCCACTTATATACTGAGTTTTTTGTATACCATCTGTGATACAAACCCTTAATCCGCAGGCTTCACGGTATAACTACATTTCCATACAAGTGCCTTTCTGGGTTGTTAGCACATTTTGTGTAGATATATAGGTCAGTTGAGTCGTGCTTTTAAGTTGTCATGGTAAAATGGTAGTATTTCATTGCTTCAAAATGGAATGAACCTGTGAAAAGGAATGGGAATTAAATTGAGATGATGTAAAATGGCTTCTTTCAGTGCTTTTTGTTGCAATTACTTTTATGGCCGTGTTGTGTAATGTCATCCTAATGAGTGGAGTTTCTGAACAGGTAGTTTGTATGTTGGACACGATAGTTTTTCGTACATGAAGACTTGCTTTATGGTTGGGATACTCCGAGGACTCTAGGAGAGAAGTCAGGAGCAAAGACCTCTGGAGCTGTTGTTGCAATTCTACTCCGTGGCAGTGGTGATGTCCGTTGAACTATCAATATTGAAAAATCTTGGGAGGGGGACTCTGTCTCGCACATTGCTGGATCACGTCAAGTTAAATAATATAGCTGGTGTTCCTGTACATTTTTTTTCTTCTATTTGTTTCAGTATGTTTGGATTTTAAGAGCCATGAAGCTGAAATGCTCTTGTTCTCCCCATCATTTACAATAAGTGCAAGCTAATCAGATGACAGTAGTGAGCATGTGTTTTACACTTAATTGCCTTTTGCTTTGTTTGAGTATATTGGAACATATATGAAGAATCAACTCCAAAAAGAAACCAAGTATAAAATACCGAGTTAGAAATTGAAGACAAACATTCCTTTCACAGTTCTTCTGAACCACCTGCACTCTAGGGCAGTTATTTTGAAAAATTGTATTTTCTTAACACTAGCACAATTAACAACTATATTAATGCCTTTCCTTGTCTTACATCTACAGTTAATTGTTTCTTTGATTCACAGAATTCTTGTGTAGGGAGTGTCCAAGGATACACATTTTCTTTGAGCGTGTAGATGTGAAAGAAGTTCCAGAGGAAGCTATTTTCCTGAAGAGGTGGTTACATGGACGCTTTGAAATGAAAGACAAGTTAGTAACAGCACTTTTCAGTCATAGCAGTCATTTATTAATTACCTAAAAAATGCATAGATGCTTTAGTGCTCCACTGAAGTTATTTTGTTTTCAACCTAGTATTTCAAAGTCCTTTGACAGCATATAATCTAATAGGTCTGACGAAAGGTCATCGACCTGAAACGTTAAATCTCTTTTTCTCTCTACAGATGCTGCCTGACCTGCTGAGTTTTTCCAGCATTTTCTGTTTTTATTTCAGATTTCCAGCATCTGCAGTATTTTGCTTTTGTAATCCAATAGATTTATTGATAGAGCTGAGATTAATATACTGTAGATCTGTTTAAATATCAGTGAAACATAGATTGCAAGATGTTGAAAATTTTTTGAAGGCATTACCCTGCATGTAGACACCTGAAAAATTAATAACTCAAATCCTTGCACCCTCCTCTGTTCATAAGGGTATTTAGGAGTATGTCAGATTATTTTAATATTGAATAGTAAATTGCCGTGGTTTTGCATTAAATGAACTTTGCACTGTATTAACAAGCACTGTCTGCTTCAAAACATTGAAATGTGATTTGATCCATTAATCTTACAATATTGTATTAAGAAACCATGGTTTTTCTCTCTCTCCCACTCTCTCTCTCTCTCTCTCTCTCTCTCCCTTTCTCCCCATCTCTGCTTCCCCCTCGCCTGCTTGCTACCTTTTTTTCCTCTCTTTCTTCCGCATCCCAGCTTTATCATTAGGAGAATATTTAAAGTAAGCCCTTTTCACTAGCAACATTTGGGTGAGTGCCTAATCCTAAATACTGGGGAATTAATTTTCTTTTTGTGCACTGTGTGTATGTTAAGTGAGAGTTAATTGTTCTGTCAGCATTTTATTTAGCCCACTGACAGACTGCAGGAATGTTACTTGATGCACTTGCTGTGCCTTGGATGCTTTACAATTGAGGAACCAGCAGTAATGTTGCTGAGCTAGTTATGCTATTTACCATGCAATTAGTGAGCTCAAACCTGCAACAGTTGGCTCATTCTCCCATGTAGTGCACATACCTCTAGTGTTTTGTTATGATTAGCTCAGGTAAAAGTGTCAAACCCTGATGTACTTCAAGGCATCTGCTCATGACCATAATGGGAATAATTTTGCTTTTTACTACTTAAAGCGTGAGCTTGTGTTGACTATTTACATGGGTGCCACTTTTTCTTTTCATATTAGCAGCTTCAAAAATACATAGTGAACCATAGAACAGGTCAATTATATTTTTAAACTGGGGATGCAATCATATAGCATAACATGTCTAAGCAGACAATGTGTTGGTGCAAAAGTTAGCTTGTACATAGCAAACGCAACAAAATGTTTGAAAGAAAAAACTGCAAATGATGGAAATCTGAAATAAAAGCAGAAAATGCTAGTAGTACAGCATCTGAAAAAGTAAACATGGTAACATTTTGAGTTCTGACAAAGGGCATATAGACTAAAATGTTAACATACCTTTTTTGTATGTCGATGGACCTGCAGTGTACTACCAATACAGTTGAGTATTACTTGTCATATCGGAGATACCATAATCTTGAGCACATATTCATGATCTTCAGCTTATTGCTGTTTTGCACTGTAATGGAAAAGTGATGAAACATGCAAGTATTCTTGAAGTGACGAAATCCAAGTCCTGTGTTCATTTCACAAAGTAAATACACCTAATCCCGCAATACCCTTTTTTGGGTTCCCAATTTGAAATCCTGTATTTTATGGAAAAATCAGATTTAAGCATTCCATTTTAATAGAATAAATTTCAGCAGGGGTAGTAATTTTTTTTGTATTTGTGATACAATATGCAAGAGGACTCGAAAGATGGTGAACATTACCTGGACAGGGTGAAGTTGGAGGGAAGCACTAATTGGTTTGCATAGCAGTCCTGGCACATTAATTGATCATCCGATCTGAATATAGGGGGACACAACTAATAAAACCAAGTTTCCTGCAAAAGTTATATCCGGATACCTGCTGCACTTCTACATACAGTTTTATCTAGCAAAGTGAATGATCAGTGGTGGTGTGGCCAAAACAATCATCAATTCTCAAATTTTAATGGGTCCATTCGCAACGCCTCAGCCCATGTCCACATGCAGCAAGACGTGGACAACATTCAGGCTTGGGCTGATAATTGGCAAGTAACATTTGCGTGTCACAAGTGACAGATAATGACCATCTCCAACAAGAGAGTCTAGCCACCTCCTCTTGACATTCAACGGGATTACCATCGCTGAATCCCCCACCATCAGCATCCTGCGGAGTCACCATTGACCAGAAACTTAATTGGACCAGCCACACACATACTGTGGCTACAATAGCAGGTCAGAGACTGGGTATTCTGTGACGAGTGAATCACCGCCTTACTCCCAAAAGCCTTTCCACCATCTACAAGGCACAAGTCAGGAGTGTGATGGAATACGCTCCACTTACCTGGATGAGTGCAGCTCCAGCAACACTCGAAGCTCAACACCATCCAGGATACAGCAGCCCGCTTGATTGCCACCACCGGTGCTGCAGTGTGTACCATCTACAAGATGCACTACAGCAACTCGCCAAGGCTTCTTCGAAAACACCCCCCAAACCCGCGACCTCTACCACCTAGAAGGACAAGGGCAGCAGGTGCATGGAAACTCCACCATTTGCAAGTTCCCCTCCAAGTCGCACACCATCCTGACTTGGAAATATATCAGCGTTCTTTCATCCTACTCTTTCTGATGTAATGGAAATCCTGGAATTCTCCCTAACCGCACTGTGGGAGCCCCTTCATTTCACGGACTGCAGCGGTTCAAGAAGGTGGCTATCCACCACCACCTTCTCGAGGGCAATTAGGGATGGGCAATAAATGCTGTTGCCAGCAATGCCCACATCCCATGAATTAATGCAAAAAATATATAATCTTCACAATGAAATGAACGTAAGAAATAGGAGCAGGAATAGGCCACTTGGCCCCTCAAGCCTGCTCCGCCATTCAATAAGATAATGGCTGATCTTGGGCTCAAAGCCACTTCCCCGCCCGCTCCCCATAACCCTTCACTCCCTTATCTTGCAAAAATCTATCTATCTCCACCTTAAATATATTCAATGACCCAGCCTCCACAGCTCTCTGGGGCTGAGAATTCCACAGATTTACAACCCTCCGAGAGAAGAAATTCCTCCTCATCTCAGTTCTAAAAGGGCGACCCTTTATTCTAAAACTGTGCCCCTGCGTTCTAGATTTCCCCACGAGGGGGAACCATCCTCTCTGCATCTACCTTGTCGAGCTCCCTCAGTATCTTATATGTTTCAATAAGATCACCTCTCATTCTTCTAAATTCCAATGAGTATAGGCCCAGCCTGCTCAACCTTTCCTCATAATTCAACCCCCTCATCTCTGGAATTAACCTAGTGAATCATCTCTGAACTGCCTCCAATGCAAGTATATCCTTCCTTAAATAAGGAGACCAAAACTGTACGCAGCACTCGAAGTGTGGTCTCACCAATACCCTGTACAGTTGTAGCAGGACTTCCCTGCTTTTATACTCCAACCCCTTTGAAATAAAGGCCAGCATTCCATTTGCCTTTTTGATTACTTGCTGTACCTGCATGCTAACTTTGTGTTTCATGCACAAGGACACCCAGGTCCCTCTGAACTGTAGCATTTTGTAATCTCTCTCCATTTAAATAATAATTTGCTTTTTTATTTTTCCTGCCAAAGTGTATAACCTCGCACTTTCCCACATTATACTCCATCTGCCAAATGTTTGCCCACTCACTTAGCCTGCCTATATCCCTTTGCAGATTCTTTGAGTCCTCTGCACAACTTGCTTTCCCACCCGTCTTTGTATCATCCGCAAACTTGGCTACATTACACTTGGTCCCTTCATCCAAGTCATTAATGTAGATTGTAAATAGTTGAGGCCCGAGCACCGATCCCTGTGGCACCCCACTAGTTACCTTTTGCCAACCGGAAAATTACCCATTTATCCCGACTCTGCTTTCTGTTAGTTAGCCAATTCTCTATCCATGCTAAAATATTACCCCCAATTCCGTGAGCTCTTATCTTATGCAGTAACCTTTTATGTGGCACCTTTTCGAATGCCTTCTAGAAATCCAATACACCACATCCACTGGTTCACCTTTGTCCACCCTGCTCGTTACCTCCTCAAAGAACTCCAGCAAATTTGTTAAACATGATTTCCCTTTCATAAAACCATGCTGACTCTGCTTGACTGCATTATGATTTTCCAAATGCCCTGCTACTGCTTCCTTAATGAAGGACTCCAGCATTTTCCCAACGACAGATGTTTGGCTAACTGGTCTATTGTTTCCTGCTTTCTGTCTCCCTCCTTTCTTAAATAGGGGTGTTACATTTGCGGTTTTCCAATCCACTGGAACCTCTCCAGAGTCCAGGGAATTTTGGTATATTGCAACCATTGCATCCACTATCTCTGCAGCCACTTCTTTTAAGACCATGGGATGCAGGCCATCTGGTCCAGGGACTTGTCATCTTTTGGTCCAGGGACTTGCCATCTTTTAGTCCCATTATTTTACCAAGTATTATTTCCTTAGTGATTGTGATTGTCTGTAGCTCCCCCCTCCCTGTGGCCCCTTGATTATCCATTATTGGGATGTTGTTAGTGCCTTCTAACCTGAAGATAGATACAAAATATTTGTTCAGAGTCTCTGCCATTTCCCTGTTTCCCATTATTAATTCCCCAGTCTCATCCTCTAAGGGACCAACATTTACTTTAGCTACCCTCTTCCTTTTTATATACCTGTAGAAGCTTTACTATCTGTTTTAATGTTTCTTGCCAGTTTACTCTCATAATTGATCTCTTTTTAGACATCCTTTGCTGGTTTTTAAAAATTTCCCAATCCTCTGGTCTACCACCAATCTTGACAACATTGTATGCCTTCGTTTTCAATTTAATACCATCCTTTACTTCCTTAGTTAGCCACGGATGGTGCTCCCTTCTCTTAAAACTTTCTTTTTCACTGGAATATATTTTTGTTGAGAGTTCTGAAATATCTCCTTAAATGTCTGCCACTGCATTTCAACTGTCTTACCCTTTAATTTATTTTTCCAGTCCACTTTAGCCAGTTCTGCCCTCGTGCCATTGTAATTGCCTTTGTTTAAGATCAGGACACTGGTTTGAGATACAACTTTCTCACCCTCCAACTGAATTTGAAATTCAACCATGCTATGATCACTCTTTCCTAGAGAATCCTTTACTATGAGATAATTTATTAATTCTGTCTCATTACACAGTACCAGATTCAAGATAGCCTGCTCCCTGGTCGAATCCATTACATACTGTTCTAGGAAACCATCCCGGATACACTCTATGAACTCCTCCTCAAGCCTACCATGGCCAATTTGATTTGTCCAATCAATATGGAGATTAAAATCACCCGTGATTATTACCGTACCTTTTTTTACAGGCCTCCATTATTTGTTGATTTATACTCTGTCCAACAGTATTGCTACTGTTCGGAGGCCTGTAGACTACGCCCACCAGAGACTTTTCCCCTTTATTAATTTTTATCTCCACCCAAACCGATTCTACATCTTGATCTTCTGAGCCAATATTACTTCTCGCCACTGCACTGATCCCATCCTTTACCAACAAAGCCACCCCACCTCCCTTTCCTTTCTGTCTATCCTTGCGAATTGTCAAATAACCTGGAATATTCAGTTCCCAGCCCTGATCACCTTGTAACCACATCTCTGTAATGGCGATCAGATTATACCCATTTGTATCTATTTGTGCCGTCAACTCGTCTTATCTTGTTACGAATGTTGCGTGCATTCAGATATAGAGCTTTTAACTTTGTCTTTTTACCATTTCTCCTTGTTTTGGCCCCATTTTCTCTTGCACTCTTATTTTTAAACATTCTGTCCCTGTCACACTCTGGTTATTATTTCCCCCATCTCTGTCCTGCTCTATTGCTTTCTCATTTCTCATTGACTTTTTAAATTCCCGCTCACCTGGATCCTCCCCCCCACTATTTAGTTTAAAGCCCTCTCTACAGCCCTAGTTATTCGATTCACCAGGACTCTAGCCCCAGCATGGTTCAAGTGAAGCCCGTCCAAACGGAACAGCTCCCTCTTATCCCAGTACTGGTGCCAGTGCCCCACGAATTGAAACCCAGTCTTTGAGGCTCTCGTTCATTTCTCTGATCTTATTTACCCTATGCAAATTCACTACTGGCTCAGGTAGTAATTCAGAGATTATTACCTTTGTGGTCCTGCTTTTTAATTTAGCCCCTAGCTGCTCAAACTCTCTCAGCAGAAACTCTTTCTTTGTCCTACCTATGCTATTGGTGCCTACGTGGACCATGTCAACTGGATCCTCCCCCTCCCACTCCAAGTTTCTCTCCAGCCCAGAGGAGATGTCCTTAACCCTGGCACCGGGCAGGCAACACAGCCTTCAGGACTCACGCTCTCGGCTGCAGAGAACAGTGTCTATCCCCCTAACTATACTGTCCCCTATCACTACAACATTTATTTTTACTCCCCCCACTTGAATGGCTCCCTGTACCACGGTGCTGTGGTCAGATTACTCATCCTCCCTGCGGTCCCTGCCCTCGTCCGCACGGAGCAAGAATCTCGTACCTGTTGGACAAGGCCAAGGGCAGAGGCTCCTCCATCACTACCTCCTGGATCCCAATACCTGCCTCGCTTGTAGTCACACCCTCCTGTCCCTGACCATGGGCCAAATTGGAAGTAAATACTCTGGTGGGTGTGATTGCCTCCTGTAACTTAGTGTCCACGTAAAGCTCCTCCTCCCTAATGTGTCAGTGTCTGAATCTCGGACTCCAGCTCATCAACTCTGAGCAGAAGTTCCTCGAGCAGCCAACATTTGTTGCAGATGTGGTCGCCTTGGACATCAATGGTGTCCACCAGCTCCCACATGCAACAACAACACGTTCCCCAGGATGTTGATGGTGGGGGATTCGGCATTGGTAATGCCGTTGAATGTCAAGGGGCAATGGTTAGATGCTTGCTTGTTGGAGTTAGTCATTGCCTGGCACTTGTGTGGCGCAAATGTTACTTGCCACTTATCAGCCCAAGCCTGAATGTCGCCCAGGTCTTGTTGCATGCGGGCATGGACTGCTTCATTATCTGAGGCGTTGTGAATGACACTGAACACTGTGCAGTCATCAGCGAACATCTCCACTTCTGAGCTTATGATGGAGGGAAGGTCATTGATGAAGCAGCTAAAGATGGTGGGCCTAGGACACTGCCCTGAGGAACGCCTGCAGCGATGTCCTGGGGCTGTGATGATTGACCTTCAACCACCACAACCATCTTCCTTTGTGCTAGGTATGACTCCAGCCAGTGGAGAGTTTTCCCCCCGATTCCCTTGACTTCAGTTTTACTAGGGCTCCTTGATGCCACACTCAAGTCAAATGCTGCCTTGATGTCAAGGGCAATCACTCTCGCCTCACCTCTGGAATTCAGCTCTTTTGTCCATGTTTGGACCAAGGCTGTAATGAGGCTGAGTGGTCCTGGCAGAACCCAAACTGGGCATCAGTGAGCAGGTTATTGGTGAGTAAATGCTGCTTGATAGCACTGTCAACAACATTACTTTGCTGATAATTGGGAATAGACTGATGGGGCGGTAATTGGCCGGATGGGATTTGTCTTGCTTTTTGTGGACAGGAGGGACCTGGGCAGTTTTCCACGTTGTCTGATAGAGGCCAGTGTTATAGCTGTACTGGAACAGCTTGGCTAGAGGCGCGGCTAGCTCGAGCACAAGTCTTCAGCATGACAGCGGGATGTTGTCGGGGCCCACAGCCTTTGCTGTATCCAGTGCGCTCAGCCGTTTCTTGATATCACGTAGAGTGAATCGAATTGTTAAAGATTAGTTTCTGTGTGGTGGGGACCTCGGGAGGAGGCCGATATGGTTCATTCACTCTGCACTTCTGGCTGAAAATGGTTGCAAATGTTTCAGCTTTGTCTTTTGCACTCACGTGCTGGGCTCCACCAACATTGAGGATAGGGATATTCATGGAGCCTCCTCCTCGCGTTAGTAATTAAATGGACCGCCATCATTCACGACTGGATGTGGCAGGACTGCAGAGCTTTGATCTGATCCGTTGATTGTGGCATTGCTTAACCCTGTCTATAGCATGCTGCTTCTGCTTTTTAGCATGCATGTAGTCCTGTGTTGCAGCTTCCCCAGGTTGGCACTGCATTTTTAGGTACGCCTGTTGCTGCTCCCGGCATGCTCTTCTGCACTCCTTATTGAACCAGGGTTGGTGGTAATGGTAGAGTGAGGGATATGCCGGTTATAGATTGTGGTGGAATACAATTCTGCTGCTGCTGATGGCCTCCTGGATGCCTAGTTTTCCCAAGTAGGCTTTTCCCTCATGTTGGTTCTCTCACCACCTGTCGCAGGCCCAGACTGGCAGCTATGTCCTTCAGGGCTCGGTCAGTAGTAGTGCTACCGAGCCACTCTTGGTGATGGACATTAAAGTCCCCAACCCAGGGCACATTCTGTGCCCTTGCTACTCTCTGCTTCTTCCAAGTGGTGTTCAACATGGAGGAGAACTGATTCATAAGCTGAGGGAGGGCGGTAGGTGGTAATCAGCAGGAGGTTTCCTTGCCCATGTTTGATCTGAAGCCTCGTGACTTCATGGGGCCTGGAGTCAATATTGAGGACTCCCAGGGCCACTCCTTCCTGACTCTAAACTACTGTGCTGCCACCCCTGGTGATGGAGGAGTCTGGAACAATTGGCTGAAAGGTATGATTCTGTGAGTATGACTGTCGGGCTGTTGCTTGACTAGTCTGTGGGACAGCTCTCCCAATTTTGGCACAAGTCCCCAGATGTTGGTGAGGAGGACTTTGCAGGGTTGATTGGACTGGGTGTGCTGTTGTCGTGTGCCGTACCCGGTGCCGAGGTCGATGCCAGGTGGTCCGTCCAGTTTTATTATTCTTGTTTTTCGTAGCGGTTTTTTACAACTGAGTGGCTTGCTCGGCCATTTCAGAGGGCAGTTAAGAGTCAACCACATTGCTGTTGGTCTGAAGTCACACATAGGCCAGACCCGGTAAGGACAGCAGATTTCCTTCCCTAAAGGATATTAGTGAACCAGATGGGTTTTTACAACAATCCAATAGTTTCATGGTCACCATTACTGATGCTAGCTTTTTATTCCAGATTTATTTAATTAACTGGATTTAAATTCCCCAGCTGCCGTGGTGAGATTTGAACTCTGAATCATTAGTGTAGGCCTCTTGGTTACTAGTCCAGTAACATAACCACTATGTTACCGTTCCTGTCTTAAGTGCAGATACTGTAACCCAGAGCAATAAATAATAAACACCGATGCATTTAAGAGGAAGCTAGATAAGCACAAGGGAGAAAAGAATAGAGAGATATGCTGATGGGGTTAGATGAAGGTTGGGATGAAGCTTGTCTAGAACATAAACACCAGCATATTCCAATTGGGTCAAATGGCCTCTTTCTGTGCTGTCGACTCTATGTAATATTAGTATGTAATGTAATGACTAGATGCTCATGGTACCCACATGGGGTATTTGTTTCTCTTTAGGACATCCTGGGGTTTTCTTTTTGGCACTTTAAGCATTTGTCTTCCACACAGTCCTACATGCTGTTTTTTAAAAAATTTCAGGTCATTTTATGCACCTTCCTATTCTTTCTGATGTAATGAAAATTCGGAATAGGCATTAATAATGGATTTTCTGTTAAAAGTCACCACCTGGCAACTTGGGGAGAAAATTTCCAATTGTTGCTTCATGAACAAAAACAGCTGATGTAGGGTCACTGTATTAAAATGGATTGTAATGATTTACTCCCAAGAGCAATATTAGGAGGATGGGCAAAAATAGTGCCGAATCCATTTAATACCACCACACACAGTTACTCTCTCTAATGCACACTTTGTGCATGTTTCACTGCCAACATAGAGAACAAATTATTCCCCCTAGGGAACATAAAATGACAGGAAGGAGGAAAGATCATATGCACCTGCAACACACTCTTGGTCATTTTGCATAAGCCGCTGATCCATAAGCTCTTGTTCTATTTATTCTTGAATTGTGTCTGTGTATGTAATTGCTTAAGAAAAATCTTCAAACGCTGTTACAACACACCATTTTTACTCATCTTTGCCAGTTGTTGTCCATTTACAGAGCCCACTCAGACTTTTTTATCTCATTCCTGGCCCTTGAAAGGAAAATTACACATTTCTCTCCAGTTGGGACATTGTACCATAGTCTCCCTTACAGCAGGCAGGCTCTCCTCCAGTGCACTGATAATAATCTTATAATAATCGGCAGGCTTGCAATATATTACATAATAACTTTGCAGAGTATGTGAAGTTGAAGGTTGAACAACATCCAGTGATTCATTGTGGTGCAGTTACACCAATCAAAGTACGTAGATGGAAAGCCAATATATTTTCTATTTTGTTATCTGCTCCATTTACTTTTTAAAATTACTTTTGGAAAAATAGAGTTTTGCTATCCAAAAAAATCAGGGAAATCTACAACTGAACACTAACCTGGTTCCTAACTCTGTGATTAGATGCATTTTGCTCTCGGGGCATTTTCTGAGCATTTTTTGCAAGTAGTGCATTTTAACTCTTTCACTAGAACCATCTTGAATTCCAAATTCTAAATTTAGCTGCAAGCTTGAAATTAAGAAATGTGAAATAAGAAAGCTGTTTTGCCTTTCAGGCTTGTTTCTAATCACTTTCATTTTGATATAACCTGAAGCTTCCATTGTTGTTATTTTTTCCCCCTCTTTGCTGATAGGTTGCTAACAGAATTCTATGAGGCAGAAGATGAACAGAAGCGATGCAAATTTCCTGGAGAAGGCCACAAATCACAGTTGAGCCTTATGAGGACTCTACCATCCCTGTTCTTCCTTGGTGGTCTGACAGTCCCCATGCTCCTCACAGAATCTGGAAGGAAGATTTATATGAAGACATGGATTTATGGAACTTTAGTGGGCTGGCTATGGGTTAACATTAGACCCTAAAACGCCATCCTTTGCAAGTTCTAATTATTTAGAATAATCCTAATGTAATTGCTTGTATAGCATTTTTTTGGAAGTTACCTGTAAAATGGGATTTCAAAATTGCTGTTGAAGAAATTTTATATTCTAATGAAAAACATTTGCCTTAATGATTGAAATGAACATATTCCAGTAATGTATCTGTTTAGTGTGGCTGTAATGTAGTGGTAATAGTTTACCTGCTCAATGTAGTTTTAGAGCCCTGATGTGTTTCTGTGCAGTTTGAAGAACAAATTATTGTAGGCTGTTTAAAGAATTGATATGGTGTGGGATTGGATCCTATTGAGAACTGGGAAAGCGCTTGATTTGACATTACAAGTAGCTACAGGCTGTACTGTTTTGAGGGGCAAAAGCTGATGTATTACAGTACTTGCTTACATTGAGTCTACTATATGCTGTACATTACATGAAAAGACTTTTTAATTTTGTTTTCAGAATGCATCGCATTTTGTTCTGAATTAAGGATGTTTTTAGAACCAGCTTATAGCGTTGGTGCTCTAAATGATGAAAAGGGTAACTAAGTGGTTCATGGTCCTTTGTACTGCTCTGACTAAGTGTAGTATCTTTAAAATCGCGCCTCAAGAACATTTCCAGTACGATGAAATTGCTTTGAAGCATGGTTTACTTGTGGGGGGAAAAAACAATGCCATAAGGGTGGCTGTGAAAGATGGGTAAAATGCTTAATTTTAGTTGCTGATTGTTTAATTTTGTGAACTAATGGCGATTTTTTTTTTAAATATAATTACTGTGGCATTTCAGATGGTATGTGTATGTACTAAATGTACATAAATGGTCAAGGTGTTGGACTGAAACCATTTGTTGTCATCAGTTGTATTTGTACATCACCTTGAATACCATCATCTGACATACAATACAATGAAGATAAAGCACTGGGAAATGAAGTGGCTTGCAGTACATGTTGACCTTCGTGTGGATAAATGATTAAGAATCTACTGCTTGTCTGTTTAGTCATTGAGTTGCTTAGTGATTGTGAACTGTTCTCTTAACTATGTGATGCCTTGATGTGCCGTTTACTGTACTTACAGAAAGCATGTGCCTTTTGCCTGTTACTGACTGGTTCATTCTCAACACTGGTACTGATGACAGTCTTAATACAGGCATATTAGAAATGCATCACGATTATGACTTGCAACTGGACTTGCTTGTGGAAAAGCTGGTACTCCCTCTAGTGGGCCAAGAAAGCTAGACTAAATCTTTCCTCGTGGTTTCTCACTGTTTTTTGTTTTTCTACATGCAGTGTGTACAGTAAAGCCCACTCTATCCAAATGTACAAATCCAAAGTTTTTAATCTTGCTCAAAGTTTATAATTCCTAAGTGTACTATTTGAGTGCACCTGCTGTTGGAATAGTGCTTATGAATGCTGCATAGTTAAACCTGCTCTTAATTTTACTTACCTCAAACACAATTCAAGCAAAGTAAATATTTTTTAGGTGTTATCACTGGCATGATTACATATCCTGAATTTCTTTCCCCAAGAGCACAACAGTGGGCTAATGGAAAGTGTTATCAATGTTTTTACATATTTTCAGGATAATTCAAATGGTGCAATGCCAATGTGATTAATCATAGTTTCTTATAAGTAATAAAATAAAAATCACCTTTAAAGCAGGTCGGTTTATTCTGATATTCAATTTTTAAAAGCACATTTGTTTTAATAGACAGTATGTTTACAACATTTATCACAGTACCATAGACTTGCATGCATATTGGTTTTAATATTTTCTTTTACAGCTTTTTTAAGCATTATAATTTGTGTAACACATGTTGCATAAATAAATTCTAAATGATTAAAGTATAATATTGCCGTATCTGTTTTTGTGCTTTATCTTCGCTATATCCAGAATGAACAAGTATTTAAACATGCTCTACCCACTTGTATTCTACGTAAAGATAAAATATTTTAAATTATAGCAATAGAAAGTTATTGGGGATATTCTCAAGCTCCTATTGTAATTTAGCTAAAATCTGGAATCCCTCAGATCTCATTTTGCTTCATTACTGAGATTTTTATCTGGGTATAGAGAGCCATTAAATATTCAGTCAGGCAACAACAACAACTTGTATTTATATAGCACCTTTAATGTAGTAAAACATCCCATGGTGCTTCACAGGAACATTAAAAGACAAAACAATTTGACACCGAGCCACATAGAGAAATTAGGGCAGCTGACCAAAAGCTTGGTCAAAGAGGTAGGTTTTAAGGAACGTCTTAAAGGAGGAAAGAGAGGTAGTGAAGCGGAGAGGTTTAGGCAGGGAATTCCAGAGCTTAGGACCTAGGCAACAGAAGGCGCGACCACCAATGGTTGAGCGATTATAATCTGGGATGCTCAAGGGCAGAATTAGAGGAGCACAGATATCTCTGGGTTGGAGGGTGCGGGGAGCTGGTTGTGGGGCTGAAGGAGATTAGAGATAGGGAGGGGCGAGGCCATGGAGGGATTTGAAAACAAGGTTGAGAATTTTGAAATCGAGGCATTGCTTAACAGGGAGCCAATGTAGGTCAGTGAGCACAGGGGTGATGGGTGAACAGGACTTGGTGCAAGTTAGGACACGGGCAGCCAAGTTTTGGATGACCTCGGGTTTACGTAGGGTAGAATGTGGGAGGCCAGCCAGAAGTGCATTGGAATAGTCAAGTCTAGAGGTAACCAAGGCATGGATGAGGGTTTCAGCAGCAGATGAGCTGAGGCAAGGACAGAGATGGGCGATGTTATGGAGGTGGAAATAGGCCGTCTTAGTTATGCCGCAGATATGTGGTCGGAAGCTCATTTCAGGGTCAAATATGACACCAAGGCAGTAGATTTGAAAATCCCTGAATGTAATGTGCATTTTCTTTCTAAATAATTGGAAAATGTTGCCATCTAGCTGCAGAATGAGAAAAATATGTTTTCTTTAATTATCTCCCAATTTGTATAGGTATGTCAGGCAACCAGAGATGAGTAATGGGATGCCTCTTAGATTTTTGTCATGCAACACTTATCTAAAAGGTAACTCCCTTCCCCATGTGATCTGGTCCCAACTCATTTTAGTTCAGTCTTGGTGTATTTTTTTTAATTCTGGCTTCAGCAACCAGATAAATCAGCAAGATCTTTCCGGAAAGAAGTTATAACTTGTGCATTCTCATGGATTTTATATTCACATTGTAAATTCTGCCAAAAATTCTAAGTAAGGCCTGAGAAGCAGCTCCTGTGGTTTGAAGAACTCAAACTGAATACTGGCTGATGGTCAGGCCACAAATCTTCCTGTTCCCACTCAGGAAGAAGAATTGGCAAAGAAACATTAGGGAAGAGGCTGAAGAATTTTCTGATGCAACAAAGTACCCAGGTTATTAGCGCTACTCAATCTCTGTTTTTGAATCCAAAAATAGCTTCAGATGGACGTTTGGATATGGAATGGATTTGTTCTCAGTGGTCAAGTGGATGTATAGATAGCATTGAATCTTACTCTTGTCCTTGATACCATTACAGACCAGTTATACATGAGTTCCATGAATGTACTGCATAGATAATTACGCCTCATTTTCGGGGTCAAATATGACACCAAGGTTGCGAACAGTTCGGTTCAACCTCAGACAGATGTTGAGAGGGATGGAGTCAGTGGCTAGCGAACGGAGTTTGTGGCAGGGACCAAAAACAATGGCTTCGGTCTTCCCAATATTTAATTGGAGAAAATTTCTGCTCATCCAGAACTGGATGACTGACAAGCAGTCTGACAATTTTGAGACTGTGGAGGGGTCGAGAGAAGTGGTGGTGAGGTAGAGCTGGGTGTCGTCAGCGTACATGTGGAAACTGACACTGTGATTTCGGATGATGTCGCCAAGGGGCAGCATGTAGATGAGAAATAGGAGGAGGCCAAGGATAGATCCTTGGGGGAAACCAGAGGTAACAATGCGGGAGTGGGAAGAGAAGCTATTGCAGGTGATTCTCTGGCTATAATTAGATAAAAATGGAACCTGGCGAGTGCAGTCCCACCGAGCTGGACAACGGTGGAGAGGCATTGGAGGAGGATGAAGTGGTCAACCGTGTCAAAGGCTGCAGACAAGTCAAGAAGGACGAGGAGGGATAGTTTACCTTTGCCCCAGTCACAAAGGATGTCATTTGGGCGGAAACCTGATTGGAGGTATTCAAAGATCAGCATGGATTTGTGAGGTGACAACACGTTCAAGGACTTTGGAGAGGAAAGGGAGGTTGGAGATGGGGCGGTAGTTTGCAAGGACAGAGGGGGTCAAGGGTTGGTTTTTGAGGAGAGAGGTGATGATGGCTAATTTGAGCGAGAGAGGGACTGTACTTGAGAGAGAACCATTAAAAGGAGGTTGGGTGGTCAGTTTGGTGAGAATAGGGTCGAGGGAGCAGGAAGTGGGTCTCATGGACAAGATGAGCGTGGAGAGGTCATGAGGCGAGATCGGAAAGAAACTGGAGAAAGATGAGTTCAGGGCTAGGACAGGGGGGGGGGGCCTTGGAGGAAGTTTGGCCCGGTGGGCTAGGGGAACGAAGGGAAGTGGCAGAGGCAGCTGAACGGATGGTCTCAATCTTGGGAGACAAAGGTCCACGAGCTCTTCACACTTGTTGTCGGAGGTGAGGGGGGAGGAGACGGCAGAGGGGTTTAAGACGACGGTTGGCAGTGGAGAATCGAAGCCAGGGTTTATCTTTGCATTCCAGAATGATTCTGGATTAGTGAGTAATTTTGGCAGACGAGCGCAGGACTCGATGATGCTTTATGTGGTCCAGCCAGATCTGACGGTGAATGGCTAAACCAGTTGTCCGCCATATCCGTTTGAGTCTGTGTCCCTTGGATTTAAGGGAGTGAAGATGAGGGCTGTGCCAGAGGGAATGGCCAGGGTGAGAGATGGTAATTGTTTTAATAGGGATTAGGGCATCAAAGGTGGTGGGCATGGTAACAGTTTATAAGCAAGTGCAGAGGCAAGGAAAGGTGGGAGGGGAGGAAAGAACAAAAGAGAAGATTTGATGGGATGGAAAGCAGGAGTGATTAAATGACAAAAGGGATGATGGCGCAAGGCAAAAGTGGGTGGTAATGTGACAAGTAAAGAAACAAAAGATGAGCTGAGAGGAGCTGGAAATAGCAACAACAGAAACATTACCAGCACCTGCTGTCTGGGGGGGAAAAAAATGGTAGCAGTGGTTATGATGCGAAATTATTGAGCTCAATGTTGAGTCCAGAAGGCTGTAAAGTGCCTAATCGAAAGATGAGGTGCTGTTCCTTGAGCTTCTGTTAAGCTTCGAGACAGTGTAGGAGGCAGAGGTCAGAGTGGGACAGTGAATTAAATTGGCAAACAACCGGAAGTTCAGGGCCACGCTTGTGGACTGAACAGAGGTGTTCAGCAAAGCTATCACCCAAGCTGCATTTAGTCCTCCCCAATGTCGAGGTGTCTGCAACAAATACAGTATACTATATTCCTGAAAAAGAAACAGAAAATGCTGGAAATACTCAGCAGGTCAGGCTGTAGAGAGAGAAACAAGAGTTAACGTTTCAGGTCAATGACCTGACGATACTAAATTCCTGTTTTACCTTTAAGGAGTGTTTGGGGCTATGGAAGGTAGGAGGTGAAAGGGCAGGTGTTGCATCGCCTGCGCTTGCATGGGATTTGAACTCGTGCCTCTGGATTATTAGTCCAGGCCTCTGGATTATTAGTCTAGTAACATAACCACTACGCTACCGTACCCCAGATATGATCTGCTGAATTCAGGTTGATGATATACAGGTAATCAAATTTACTCCAGTTCCATTATTTTACACAGTATTGATATGTGACACATGCATTTGTAATTGCGTGGATCTGATTTGATTACCGCTTTTGAAAATGAGTAAAATACTAACCTGTTTCCAGACTACCAGGATTTCCCCATTGTCCTTTTGGCTTCCTCATCATAACTGGCAAAGCTGTCCAAATCTCACCCAACAGGAATTAATTGACTGCAGCTTGCTGCATGTCAATAGTGCTACCCTCTGAACAAGAAAAAATATCTGTACACACTATAGTTCAGGTTAAAACGTATCTAATCTCTCCTCCCACTGGCTTGTTTTGCCAATAATTAGTCATTCATTGCATTTAAAAACTACATATTAGTTTTAATTAGTTCTAATTTTTGTAACAATAGAAATGCAGTGGATTTAAATTTAGCATTTCTTAATGACTGCTTTCTAGTGAAAGCACCATACCTGAAAGTGAAAAATCTTGTGAAAGTAAAAATAAGCAGAAGAGATACTCTTGGTGAAACTAACCATTTCTCTTTACACACATCTAAAACACTGGATTCCTACGAAGTTATACATCACTGCTCGCATTGTGAAAATAAATAACAGCAACCTGCATTTATATAGCACCTTCTAATATAGTAACCAGACAAAAATTAACATCGAGCCAAAGAAGGCGACATTAGGACAGGTGACCAAACACTCGGGGGGTGATTTTTGCCAATGGGGGCGCGTTGAAGGCGGGACTGCTGCTTGTCGGGTCGTTGTCCCACCTCCATCGACTTGTGGCCAACCCATGCTATTTTTCCTTGATTGACCTTGTTAAGCCGGCCCAGTGGGCTTAGCAGGCCAATTAAGGGGAAGTCGGTTACAGAGAACGTCAGCGTATGACGTTTCATCTGTCAAAGATGAATTGTCATCATTTGACAGCTCTGTGAAGCTGTCAAACACTGACATCCTCTGTTGTTTGATGAGTCCTTATATTCAAGACTCATCAAACCTCTTTAGCAGAAATTAGATAGTTGTTGCATTGGGGAATGCAGCAGCCATTTGTCATCACTGTCGGTGAGATGCGAGACTCTCTGCATCTCCAGCTGTTGAAGCCTGCAGGAAGAAACAAAGGTAAGTAAACATTTTCTATCACTTTCCACTCACCTCACATATTCATCTCTCCACACTTGCACCCATCACTTACCTTCACAGCGCACTTTTGCACCTCTCCGGCCCCCGCAGACCCACTGCTCATCTCGGTGACCCTGGCGGGTTTCCCGACGTCTGGAAGCCCGCACCTCTGTTGGAAGAATGGGGATAATCCTCTTAACTGCCTGTTAAGTTAGTTAAGAGGCAGTTAAATGGCTGTAATTCCCCTTCAGTCTCATGGAGACAGGACCCAGCGTGGGTTGGCTACCCGCCTCCTGGGAAGATGGCACGGAGGCAGGATGAGTACCCGCCCCCAGATTCTGTCGTTTTCCCAGCAGTCCCACCTCCATACCCACCTCCCCAGGGCTGGCAAGATCGTGCCCCTGGTTAAAGAGATAGCTTTTAAGCACAGTCTTCAAGGAGGAGGGAGAGGTGGAGAACAAAGAGGTTTTGGGAGGGAATGCGAGAGCTTGGGGCTGAGGCGGCTGAAGGCACAGCACTAATGGTGGGGCGAAGGAAGTGGGGATGTGCAAGAGGCCAGAGTTGGAGGGACTTAGAGTTCTCTGAGGGTTGTAGAGCTGGAGGAGGTTAGAGATAGAGGGGGGCAAGGCCATGGAGGGAGTTACTAAAATTGAGGAGTTGGTGGACCGGGAGCCGATGTAGGTCAGTGAATGCTCACAAACTGAAGAGCGCAGCGAATCAACGCACAGTTACTGAAATTGGTTCATCTGCACTTGTTCCTCCCAAATAAGAGAAATTTTCATTAACCCACTGACTTCTGAGGATGATGCACTTTATTTTTGAAAAGACAATGCCAGGTTGCACTGGGAAAGTTTATTGCTGGGAGAGGATCTATGGCAAGATCAATTAGTATAAGGAACAGATAGTGTTATGGTCCTTAGGAATGCTATGGCTTGATTGCTCTCCATGCCATTTTATTTTAGAACAGATGGTTGATTCTTCTGAGACATTGATTATAAGTAGGACAGTAAATAAGACGTAGATGAGTCTTGTATGAATGCAAAACTGACAATGTCCTTAACTTTGGCACAATTGTTGAATCTTGCAGAGAACCAAGAACTTTGTTTCCCAACAAATGTTTTCAACATTTCAGATTTGACATGAGTTTCCAATCAGCGCTCTAGATTTATACATCCTTTGAAAGTAACTGACATAAAACCACAACTTGCACAATTTCACGTAGCAAACTATCTCAATGTGCTTCATGGGAAAGAGGGAGGACAAAATAGACAGCAATCAGAAGTGAGAAACAAAGACATAACCCAAGAGACAAGTTTTAAGGCTTTTGAAGATGGGAAGAGAATTTTTTTTTTACATAGAATATACAGCACAGAAACAGGCCATCCGGCCAAACTAATCTGTGCTGGTGTTTGTACTCCACACCAGTCTCCTCCCATTCCATCTACCTCATCTCAACCTTTCAGCATATCTTTCTATTCTCTTTTCTCTCATGCACTCGTCTCATTTCCTTTTGATAGCATCTAAGCTATTTGCCTCAACCACTTCCTGTGGTAGCGAGTTCTGCATTCTAACCACTCATTGAGTAAAGGCATTTCTCCATATTTCCCTAATGGATTTATTAGTAACTATCTTGTAATTGCGCATCTTGGCTTGTACTTTAGATTCAATTTTCCCTTTAGTTCTTTATTCATCCATGATACCCCATAATTAGCTTGCTTGTTTTGAATTTTAGTGGAAAACATTTCGTTTGAACTCTATTGATTACCCTTTTAAAGATTTCCCACTGTTTTTCTGTCTTTGTTTTTCAAGATTTCTCCTAGTTTACCTTCCTCAGTTCTACCCTCACTTGTTCATAATTTGCTCTTTTCCAATCTATGACCTTAGTCTTTGACCTACTTATGTCACTTTTGATCCTAATTTTGAACCTTACTATGTTGTGATCACCAGAAAGAAAGACTGGCATTTATATAGCACTTTTCACGACCACCGGACGTCCCAAAGCGCTTTACCTTTTGAATTGTAGTCACTGTTGTAATGTAGGAAACACGGCAGCCACTACTCCTAAGATCCTCTCCTATTCTTCATTCTCCTATCTGCTTTGGTTCATTACCCATTACAAGCTCCAGCGGTGATTCTTTCCTGTTGGACTTCTTGCGTACTGAGTGAGAAAGGAGTCCTGTATACACAGTAAAAACTCGATTCCCTTTTCTCCTTTTGTTGTGTATGTAATATGTGTGCTACTTTGAACCTATGGACAGGACTGCACTACTTGTTGGGCGTAGTGATACGCAGTACCACTCCTGGCCATAGGGGTATAAATAGTACTGTGGGTACTGATCTCCCCTCAGTTCCCGCCTGTGGGCATGAAGTAAAGACCCATGTATAGTCCCTACCTCCAACCAGTAAAGACCTGTTTGAGTTATACGTTTAAGTCTTTGTGTTAATTGTTCAATACAATACACATACTTAACACTGGCGACGAGTCAGGTTCTTACCCTGCGGCAGTTGAAGAGAGGTTTCAAACATCACCACCCCACTAGAAGCGACAGGCTTTAGGACTCTGAAGCCTCCATCAGCGACTGAGCACTGGAGTGCAGCAAACATCCTGACAGCTTCCAGCGACTGACAGAAGTCTTTCTGCAGTTTCCTTGTTCAACCTAGGTGGTGGGGTAAGCCGTGCAGTGTTGGCTGCAAAGACAGGGCTGGGGAAGTTGGAGAAGATAAGGGCGACCGCAATCCCTGATAAGAGCCGCGGTGAAACGCGCGAGCGGGTGAGCCAGAGGCCGGGAGCCGCTTCAAGTGCGAGGCGCAGCGCGGGCCAGCGATCGGAACCAAAGATAAGGGCCGCACTCGGGGGCTGAAGGGAGACGGCGTCGGGGGACGGGTGAAGACCGCCAAGTGCGGGAAAACCGCCATTTTGTGGGCGGAGGACGACGGCAAGAGCGGGAAGCCGCCATCTTTGATAACAAGTAAACAAAATAAAATCTGAGAAATTGCAAATCTACAATGCCTAAACACGGGAATATTAGCACCTTTGATAGTGACCTCGAAGATTGGGCCATATATGTTGAAAGAGTAAAAAAATTATTGTAAGGCCAATAAAATTCATGACCAAGATAAAGCTCTAACATTATTAAATTTAATGGGTGCGAAGACATACGGGCAATTGAAACACCTGTTATCACCAGATGAACCGGCGGATAAGACGTTCGATGAGATTGTTACTGTCCTGAAAGATCATCTAAACCCCACGCCGCTGATGCTAGCGGAACGATTTAAATTTTACGACAGAAGGCAGCTACAGCATGAAAGCAATGTTGATTATTTGCTGGAATTGCGTAAATTAGCGAAATATTGCCAGTTTGGAACGGGACTGACAGAGGCACTTCGAGACAAATTTGTGTGTGGTTTATTTAAACAGGATACACAAAAGCGACTGCTCGAGGAGAATGAGCTGACGCTTGAGAAGGCGGTCACTATGGCAGCAGCACACGAAGCCGCAGCGAGAGGCACGGCAGTAATGCAGCTACGGTCACCGGAGCTCAGTGCACACAAATTGGGTGTGAGTTCTGGCAAATGTTATCGTTGTGGAAAGACAACGCATGATCAGAACCAGTGTTGGTTTAAAAACCAAGAATGTAGAACTTGTGGTAGACTTGGACATATAGCTAGAGTATGCAGGTCAGGGAAGAAGACCAGCAACAAGAAGTCACCGCAAGGAAAATACGCAACGGTACACAAGGTGACCGAACAGGAGTCCGATTCAGACGCTAGCAGTAATGAACTGGCTAGCTTAAGAGTACTCAACGCTGGTAAGGGTGCAGACCTCCAGACAATTTGGGTCACTCTTCAGATAGAAGGAGTCCAAGTAAAACTGGAATTGGACACTGGATCGGCATTGACGGTCATAAATAAGAAAGATTACGGAAAGTTATTCCAACATATTCCCCTACAGGATACGGGGATTATATTGAAAACATACACGGGGCAAAGAGTGTACCCCATCGGGAAAATAGAGGTTGCAGTGGTCCACAAGGGTGAAGACAGTCAAATAATGGACTTATATGTGATATCTGAAGGAGGTTCTCCACTACTAGGACGGGAGTGGATTAGGAAAATGAATATGGACTGGCATTTCCTACAAACAATAACGAGTGAGAACTCGGTGAAGATAGTCGGCCCAGACTCTGGAACGGATGATGGTAAGCCCAACTCAGGTGCAAAAGACAAAGTTTCAGCACAGAATTCCACTGAGCAACAACAACATAGTTTAACTGTGGATTCTGAGTCTGGCAAGTCTACTGATGTGCCCACTTCTGAGGGACACCGGGCTCGAACTCAACTCCATTTCAAACTACAACAGCAATTAGAACAAATGCTTCGCTGTTGTGAGCAAGGGTTGAATGCAACGAAAGAGTTCTTTGATATAGAGTTGGAGAATCTGGAAAGACAACAGAAGCAGCTGATGGAGAAAATGGAGCAGGAGCACACAAAACGTCTGATGTCAGAGGAGTTAACGGTCAGCCAACTCCTGCATATGCTGAAGGACAGGACTCTGAAATGGGAAAAACTTGAACACGAACTTCAATATTCAAACGAAAGGGGTTCGGAGCTCTCAAAGGTTATTGGAAGAGCTGAGGTGGCAACACAGACTGAGATGACTGCAACAGAGCAGCCCTTGGATGCCAAAAGTACGCTGACTCACGTCAACGTAGAACAACAGACCGCTGAAACAGCTGCTCCGGTAGAGGGATTGAATAGTCCGATCAATCAATCTCCAAAAGAAGTTGAAGTAGTAAAATCTCAAATGAGGTCATTAGTAAACGACTTGCTGAAAGCCCAGAAAAAGCTGGATGAAGAGGTACGCATGAAGAAGTCTCTTCAGGAAAGATGTCTGGACTTGGAACAAAAGCTGGCTAACGCCCAGCTGGGTATGGAGGAAATAGAAGACCCTCTCGCTGGCCTAGATCAGGACGACACCGAATATTACTATGTCCTGTCCTGCCCAACTTGTAACTTCGACTCCCACCATACAGAAATCATGGAGGAGCACCGAAAGTCTACGGAACATCGGGAGAAGGTGGCTCTACTGCGGAAAAAGGAGGGAGAGAAGGAGGAACTGCGCATGCAGCTGGCAGCTGACAGTGGAGCCCAGAGAGTCTCCAAGAAGCAGAAAAGGAAAAGTCGAAACAGAAGATGACCCATCTGAACCATTATTACCTCTACCAGATCACACACGTGGTCCCTCCGAACGGAGCCAATTCAGTTCGGAAGTTCAAACTGTTAAATCCATGGAAGGACTATTGAATGAGTCACTCCAGCAACGTGAACCGACTCCACCACAGAGATTGAATCTGTGAACTGTTTTCCGCAGAGACTGAATCTGTGATCTGTTTTGACATGAAGTTATCTATGTATCTATGTTATTCTGTTATGTAAACCTGAAGTTATATATGTTATTACGTTATGTTAAATGGGGAGATGACTGTAAAGCTAGGAAGGGAGGAATGTTGTGTATGTAATATGTGTGCTACTTTGAACCTATGGACAGGACTGCACTACTTGTTGGGCGTAGTGATACGCAGTACCACTCCTGGCCATAGGGGTATAAATAGTACTGTGGGTACTGATCTCCCCTCAGTTCCCGCCTGTGGGCATGAAGTAAAGACCCATGTATAGTCCCTACCTCCAACCAGTAAAGACCTGTTTGAGTTATACGTTTAAGTCTTTGTGTTAATTGTTCAATACAATACACATACTTAACACCTTTCACTACTTATTCCTGCCAGTTTATTTGGGAGTAGTTGAAATCTCCCATGATTGTTACTCTATGCCTGCTACTCATCGTGTAGATTTGCCTGCATATTTCTTCCTCCAATTCCCTTCCCCTATTTGGTGGCCTATACCCCTATTAGGGTGATGGATCCCTTCTTATCTTTTAACTCAATCTATATGGATTCTGTATCTATCTTACTGCTAGTTGCATTCTTTTTTTTCTACTGCATTATCTTATCTTTAACTAGTACAGCTATTCCACCTCCGCTCCTTCCCTTTCCTTCCTCAATGTGTTCTATCCCGCAATATTTAGTTGCCAATCCTGTTCTCTATGTAGCCATGGTTCAGTCATCCCTGCTATATCTGGATCCTCTCTACAAATTATTGCCTCCAGTTCATCCATTTTGTTTTGAATACTACGTACATTGCTCTACCTACAGTTTAAATTGTTTTTATTTATTATTCCTCTCCTTGTTTATAGCTATTTTACCTTTATGCTCTACGACTTTATCCAATCTCGTGTTACCCTTATTCCTTCCTTTAGTTTGTCCGATAATCTCTTTTCCTGATTCTTTTATTGTTCTGTTTCTGTAATTTCCAGCAGTTCCCTCCCCTCGTTATTAGATTAAAGCCTTTTTTTTAAAATTTGTTCATGGGTTGTGGGCATCACTGGCAAGCCCAGCATGTATTGCCCATCCCTAATTGCCCTTGAGAAGGTGGTGGTGAGCTGCCTTCTTGAACCACTGCAGTCCGTGTGGTGAAGGTACTCCCACAGTGCTGTTAGGGAGAGTGTTCCAGGATTTTGACCCACTGACGATGAAGAAATGACGATATATTTCCAAGTCAGATGGTGTGTGACTTGGAGTTGGTGGTGTTCCCATGCGCCTGCTGCCCTTGTCTTTCTAGGTGAAAGAGGTCATGGGTTTGGGAGGTGCTGCCGAAGAAGCCTTGGTGAGTTTCTGCGGTGCATCTTGTAGATGGTACACACTGCAGCCACAGTGCGCCGGTGGTGGAGGGAGTGAATGTTTAAGGTGGTGGATGGGGTGCCAATCAAGTGGGCTGCTTTGTCCTGGATGGTGTCGAGCTTCTGGAGTGTTGTTGGAGCTGCACTCATCCAGGCAAGTGGAGAGTATTCCATCACACTCCTTACTTGTGCCTTGTAGATGGTGGAAAGGCTTTGGGGAGTCAGAAGGTGCGACACTCGCCGCAGAATACCCAGCCTCTGACCTACTCTTGTGGCCACAGTATTTATGTGACTGGTCCAGTTAAGTTCCTGGTCAATGGTGACCCCCAGCCTGTTGATGGTGGGGGATTCAGCGATGGTAATGCCGCTGCATGTCAAGGGGCGGTGGTTAGACTCTCGCCTGTTGAAGATAGCCATTTCCCGGCACTTGTGTGGCACGAATGTTACTTGCCACTTATCAGCCCGATCCTGAATGTTGTCCAGGTCTTACTGCATGCGGGCGCAGACTGCTTCATTATCTGAGGAATTGTGAATGGAACTGAACACTGCAATCATCAGTGAGCATCCCCACTTCTGACCTTATAATGGAGGGAAGGTCATCGATGAAGCAGCTGAAGATGTTTGGGCCCAGACACTGCCCTGAGGAACTTCTGCAGTGATGTCTGGGGCTGAGATGATTGACCTTCAACCACCACAACCATCTTCCTTTGTGCTAGGTATGACTCCAGCCAGAATCATGAGAGGTTTCCCCCTGATTCTTATTAGCTTCAATTTTACTAGGGCTCCTTGATGCCACACTCAGTCAAATACTGCCTTGATGTCAAGGGCAGTCACTCTCTCCTCACCTCTGGAATTCAGCTCTTTTGTCCATGTTTGGACCAAGGCTATAATGAGGTCTGGAGCCGAATAGTCCTGCCGGAACCCAAACTGAGCAGGTTATTGGTGAGTAGGTGGTGCTTGATAGCACTGTCAACGACACCTTCCATCATGTTGCTGATGATTGAGAGTAGACTGATGGGGTGGTAATTGGTCGGATTAGATTTGTCCTGCTTTTTGTGGACAGGACATACCTGGGCAGTTTTCCACATTGTTGGGTAGATGCCAGTATTGTAGCTGTACTGGAACAGCTTGGGTGGAGGTGCGGTTAGTTCTGGAGCACAAGTCTTCAGCAAGACAGTCGGGATGTTGTCGGGGCCCATAGACATCGCTGTATCCAGTGCGCTCAGCTGTTTCTTGATATCACGTGGAGTGAATCAAATTGGCTGAAGACTTGCTTCTGTGATGGTGGGGACCTCAGGAGGAGGCCGATATGGATCATCCACTTGGCACTTCTGGCTGAAGATGGTTGTAAACGCTTCAGCCTTGTCTTTTGTACTTGTGTGGTGGGCTCCACCATCATTGAGGATGGGGATATTCATGGAGGCTCCTTCTCCTACAGTTCTGCTGCTGCTGATGGCCCACAGCGCCACATGGATGCCCAGTTTTGAGCTGCAAAATCTGTTCTGAATCTACCCCATTTAGCACAGTGGTAGTGCCACACAACACGATGGAGGGTGTCCTCAGTGTGAAGACGGGACTTCATCTCCACAAGGACTGTGCAGTGGTCACTCATACCAATGTTGTCATGGACCGATGCATCTGCCACAGGTAGATTGGTGAGCATGAGGTCAAGCAGGTTTTTCCCCTCGTGTTGTTTCTCTCACCACGTGCAGGCCCAGTCTTGCAGCTATGCCCTTCAGGACTTGGCCAGCTCGGTCAGTAGTGGTACTACCGAGCCACTCGTGGTGATGAACATTGAAGTCCCCCACTCAAAGTACATTCTGTACCCTTGCTACAGTTGGTGTTCAACATGGAGGAGTACTGATTCATCAGCTGAGGGTGGGCGGTAGGTGGTAATCAGCAGGAAGTTTCCTTGCCCATGCTTAACTTGAAGCCATGAGACTTCATGGGGTCAGGAGTCAATGTTGAGGACTCCCAGGGCCACACCCTCCTGACTGTATACCACTGTGCCACCACCTCTGTCTGACCTGCCAGAGGGCATGTAACATACCCAGGGATGGTGATGGAAGTGTCTGGGACATTGGCAGAAAGGTATGATTCTGTGAATATGACTATGTCAGGCCGTTGCTTGACTAGTCCGTGGGACACCTCTCCCAATTTTGACACAAGGCCCCAGACGTTAGTGAGGAGGATGTTGCAGTGTTGACTGGGATGGTGTGCCGTTGTCGTGTCCAAAGCCGGTGCCAGCGGTCTTATTCTTATTGTTGTTGTTTTTCGTAGCGGTTAGTTACAACTGAGTGACTTGCTAGGCCATTTCAGAGGGCCGTTAAGAGTCAACCACATTGTTGTGGGTCTGGAGTCACATATAGGCAAATCCCTCCCAGACCACATAAGGATGACAGATTTCCTTCCCTAAAAGGCATTAGTGAGCCAGATGGGTTTTTACGACAATCCGATAGTTTCATGGTCACCATTACTGATACTAGCTATTTTTTATTCCAGATTTATTTAATTAACTGAATTTAAATTCCCCAGCTGCCGTGGTGGGACTTGAACTCATGTACTCTGGATCATTAGTCCAGGCCTCTGGATTACTAGTCCAGTAACATAACCACTCTGCTATTATTCCCAGTTTACAGCCCTAGTTATCCTTTCCGCTAGGACTTGGTCCCTGTCCCAATGGTGCAGCTCCTTACTCTTCTTCTTAGGCAGTCTCTCGGAACCGAGGATGATTTGCTTCCACATTAAAAATGTGTTCTCAGGTGACTGATGAGTCCAATGCGGGATCTACAGTCTCTGTCACAGGTGGGGCAGACGGTGGTTGAAGGGGTGGGTGGGGTGCTTGGGTTGACGTGCGCTCCTTGCGCTGCCTGCGCTTGGTTTCCGCTTGCTCCCACTGAAGAGACTCGAGGTGTTCGGCGCCTTCCCGGATGCTTCTCCTCCACTTTGTGCGGTCTTGAGCCAGGGATTCCCAGATGTCGGTGGGGATGTTGCACTTTTTCAAGGAAGCTTTGAGGGTGTCCTTGAAGCGTTTCCTCTGCCCACCTGGGGCTCTCTTGCCATGCCGGAGCTTCGAGTAGAGCACTTGTTTTGGGAGTCTCGTATTGGGCATGCGGACAATGTAACCCATCCATCGGAGTTGATCGAGCGTGGTAAAAGCTTCGATACTGGGGATGTTGGCCTGAGCGAGAACACTGACCTTGGTGCGCCTATCCTGCCAATGGATTCACAGGATCTTGCGGAGGCAGCATTGGTGGTACCTCTCCAGTGCTTTGAGGTGCCTGCTGTACATGGTCCATGTCTCTGAGGCATACAGCAGGGCAGGTATCACTACTGCTCCGTAGACCACGAGCTTAGTGACGGGTTTGAGGTCCTGGTCCTGATCTTCAAACACGCTCTTTCTCAGCCGACCAAAGGCTGCACTGGCACACTGAAGGTGGTGTTGGACTTCATCATCTCCTTATTGTCCCAGTACTGGTACCAGTGTCCCCTGACATGGAACCCCTCCTTCCCTCACCACCCCTTTAGCCACATGTTGACTTTCCTAATCTGTTTGTCCCTTTGTCAATTTACACGTGGCTCAGGTAATAATCCTGAGATTATTACCTGTGAGGTCCTGCTTTTCAATTTAGATCCTAACTCCTGATACTCCCTTAGCAGGATCTCTTCCCTAATCTTTCCTGTGTCAGTGGTTCCAACATGGAGCACAGCAACTAGATCCTCCCACTCCCTTTTGCAGATTCTTTTCCAGCTGTTTCAAGATGTCCCTTACATTGGCACCGGGTAGGCAACACAATCTTCAGGACTCTCGATCCTGACTGCAAAGACTACTATCTATCCCTTTAATTATAGAATGTAGTCAGATGGAGAGGTTTAGGAAGAGTGTTCCAGAAGGCTGGGTCATGATGGCTACAGGTGGAGTGGAGAGAGGATGGGTGGGTGCACATTATAGGCCAGAGTCCAGGGGAGCGAATGATGTCTGAGAAGTAGGGTTTGAAAAGTTGCCGAAGTGTGGGGTGGGGGTTTGAGGTCGGTGGGGAGACCATGGAGGGATTGTAAATGAGGATATTTTAATCAATACTTTGGAGATGATAAAAGCATAGATGAGGGCTTCAGCCTATTCATGCCAATTTTTCATCAGAGCGTAGATGGACAGAGACAGAAAGTTTCTCAGGGAGATATTCCACTACGTCACCCCTCTATGCCCCCATCCCCCAATTCCCGGTGCCTGGACTTGGGAACATAAAATGTGCCAGCATGTATATGGGATCCCCCTAGTGGATGCTGGATACTTGGGCCGTCTGTTAGGACCCAGCATTCAAAGGATGGCGGAGGTAGCATAGGAGGAGTGATGTTCAAGGGTACTGTGTTAGTGATCTGAGGGGGTGGCTGTGCACTGCTTCCAGCAGTAACAGAAAGTTTTCAACAGAAACAAAGTACATATTTTTCTTCAGGCAGCTACCTTCATCCTTCGGCTATGGTGGCCCCCCAAGTTGCCACCTCCAGCTTGGCACAACACCCTGGTAGAAGTCGGGGAGCCCATTTCCTGCATCCACATTACCTCAGGGATAGAAAAATCATCTGAAATCAGAGGAGGGCATCTCTGGGGTGGCGGATGTCCTGCCTGCTGGAGATACATCCCCCCCAAATCGTAAAATCAAGACCTAGATTATATCAAACAGAGTTGAATACCAATGTTAAATAAATGTTGACTGCCTGAATGTTGAAAAAAGCACCAGTATTGAAGTTGTTCTACCCTTCTTGTGTGGGTTTTACAGAATAGAAGCTGCTGCTTTTATTTAAACCAATTAGGGAACAATAAAGTGGATGAATGTCGGAATTGTTGCTGTGTAATTTATAGCACCAATGAGTGGGTTAGTAAAATCAGTACCGTATGAGATTATCCATGCTTACTTAAATACAATAGCTGTGTATTCAATATATTGGCTAGAGTATGGGTAAATGAACCTGGATATCACAAAAAAAATAGTCTATAACTTATCCAATCATAGTTTTAGAATATTAAAGTTATAATCTAATAGTTGTTTCATAAATAAGATTAGATAGGTCACTCTAAATCCATTATTGGTTACAAGAATCCTAAAAGTGGGGGAAAAGCCATTCATAAGCAACAGCTGCAGAACCTCTGGACACTGAGTCTACCCATTGTGGCATTTCCGTTCCAGTTTTGAAAAAGGGTTAGACCCGAAACGTCGATTCTAATTTCTCTCCACAGATGTTGCCTGGCCTGCTGAGTTTTTCCAGCATTCTCTGTTGTTATTGTGGCAAAACAAATCTGGGAATAAATATGTGTAGCTCTTTTGTAAGTTGAACTATTAATTATACCAGCTATGTGGGATTAGATATTGGATGGTAGGAACTTTCAGGATGTGCACTCCCTAATTCTAATGTGTACTGTGGTACCTGCCCCGACCAGTCTGATCTGCCCCCTGAGGTCTCCAATCCCCCCGCCCCCCCCCGCCATGAGGCATCCGATCCCCGGCTTCCCACCTTCCCCCTCCGGCCCCCGATCCCCCATCCGGCCTTCCGGCACCTGATCACATTGTGACCTCTCCCCTCTGGCCCCCTGATCCCCTCTCTGACCTCCCTTCTCCAGCCCCTGCTCACCTTCTGACCTCTGTCCTCCGGCCCCTGATCCACCCTCCAGCCTTCCGATCTCCGCCCTCCAGCCCCCAGACCCCCCCCCCAGCTTCTGAATCCCCCCTCTGACCCTCGATCCCCCCCCCTCCGACCTCCCCTTTCTGGCCCCCCTCCGACCTCCCCTTTCTGGCCCCCCTCCAGCCTCCCCCCCCCGATTCACCCCTCCCTCTTCTCTGGCCTGGTGCTGCAGGCCTACCTGCCCGACAGCCAGCAGGAACACTGGGAGAACCCTCCAGCTCTTTAAATAGTGCCAGGGAATGTTGAGAGAGCAGACAGGGCCTCAGATTACCATCTCATCTGAAAGATAGCGCCTCCGACAGTGCAACACTCACTCAGTTGTGAACTGAGATTATGTGCTCAAGTCTCTGGAGCAGAGCTTGAACTCATAATCTTTTAATTCAGAGGCAAAAGTGCTGACACCTTAGTAAGGAGGGCCGGAATTTTCACCTTTGCGTCTCCTGGGTGATGATGGGGTGCCTTCATGGCCACGTGTGCAGTCGATGACGCCCTGTACCTGTGGGAAGCCAGCCAGAGCTGCAAAGCTGAGTGCCCTCTCAGTAACACTGACCTCATCAGTTGCAAAGTTGATATAATTGGCTGACTTGTGAAACATGGCATCGGTGACCTGGATGATGCACCTGTGGGCGGCCGACTGTGAGATCCTGCAAATATCTGTTGCAATTCCCTGGCAGGAGCCTGAGGCGAAGAAGTTGAGGGCGGTGGTGACTTTGGCAAGGAGTGTCCACCAGGACCTTTGGGCAGCAGGTCTTGTTCCAGCAAGCTACAAATGTCTGCGATGAGCCGGCGTGATAGTCTGAGCCTCCTGAAGCACTGCTGCTCAGTCAGGTTGAGGAAGCTCATCCTCTGCCTGTATACCCTGTGCTGTGGGTATCGCCTCCAGCGCACTGCAGCCCTGTAGTGTCCCCCTCCTCCTGTTGAGGAGAAGGCTGCTAATGTGGTTGCTAGTGTGGTTGTTGGTGGTGGTGCTCATCTTGGTCCGATTCTGAGGACCAAGGTGAGACAGTGTAAACAGCACCCATACTGATGCCGTAGATGGCAGGTCAAGTAGCGATCAGAGGGCCAATCCCTCAATGTTGTGGTAGTGAGTAGCAATGTGGTGAGAGTGGTTTCCGAGGTTACAGGAATGAACTGCTGACAGCTAAATCTCTGCACAAAATGGAGTCAGCAACAGCCTTTCCCTTCGGCAATTGATGAAGTGTAAGGTGTGTGTATTTATCTGGTATTCTCAGCTGTCAATTAATGGCCACTGAGCTTCCGCCTCCCCTTCATCGGCAAGGTTCCCGAGCTGTGTGCTTCCCGTGCTCATGCCATTAAATTCTGAAGCTGTTGTTAAAAACCCAGTTAAGGGTCTGATAACGAGCATTTAATGAGTTAAAATATGCCGCCCGCCTCTCCCAATCAGGTCCAGGGTGTACCGGCGAATGCGCCTGAGTTAAAGACACGAGGAGGCGGGATGACGGAGGGTTCCCGATGCGTCGCCGATTTTCGCTATTTTTACAGTCAACCTGCCCCCTAAACCTGCAGGCACGGCAACGGGAAAATTCTGGCCGAGTTTTAGAATTGAAAAAAGTCCAAAAATCATCAGATCCTTTCCTGAATCAGCACCTTGGTGACTGAGTGAACTAGAGAATTAAACGCCATTAAAGCCAATGTTTTTTTTCTTCTCCAATTTAAAAACCCAGGCCTTTTTGAATATTCTCAGATTTTATTTTTATTGTTCAAAGAAAAGGGAAGAATTGGACTCCAAAAAACACGGGTAAATTAAGAAAAAAAAATCAGGTTTTGTTTTGAACATAATTAAATAAAGGTAGAGTTGGTGCACTGCTGTCCTTGCTCCATCCCTAATTAGGAGTGAAAGACTGACATTTGTCACAGTGTAAAGAAGGTCATCCTCACAGCAGGACTCGAAGACGACCCAGGTCCTCTTTAAAAAAAAAAAAATCCAAATTATGCAGCCTTCATTTCTTATCCTGCCAGAAGTCAGGGCGAGAGATGTCAGCTCGACATGTACAGTGCACAACACGTACGCATTTCCAGACCTGATGGTTTGTTAAAACAACGGCTCATTTTCTTTATTTGTCCTACAATTCAGGAGGAAATCGTTTTTATACCGATTCACCATCTCAAAAATTTGTTGAATTACCGGTGAAAAAGCTGATTTTAATGATCCCTGCAGACATGCTTATTCTATTCGATTCTGCGGCAAGCATACAGATTTACAAGGAAGGGATGCCTGAATGCCAGGGATTTGTTAAATGTCATAGTTTTGCGAATCTGCACTGACAAGCGTGTCAATGTACAATTTCTGAAGCAGGCTTTGTGGATTCAAAGTAAACAAACCACGTTAGTTGCCTTTAATCCATCCCTTACTGTGACAAACTGGCTATTAATGAAACATTGTGTGGACACAATGTTCCTGAATAACTCTTAAAAAGCTTTTAAATTAACTTGTCTTCGTTAAAAGTTTTTTTCCCAGTAAAATGGGTTTATTGGCAACGGTCCAATTGCCCATTTTCATTTGCGAACATTCATTTCTCTTACTCAGAAATGTAGCGCAACATTTACAAAACATTATTAGTTCTAATTGTTTGCTCCCCACCCAATGTAGGCTATGCCTCTGGGGGTTACACTGCACCTGAAACTAAGATCTTCTTGGCTACAATTTGTGTTTTCTATTCTCGTCACACTTAGATAATCTTGCAACACAGCACTTCGTTCTTGTTCTGAAAGCATTACTTGAATTTACCAGTTTGCATCCACATCAGTTCTTTTCAGTATCTTTCGAGCATTGTGCCACCAATAATCAGCAAAACAATGCTAAAGTCGCACAAAAAATTAAACTGCCTCAAATATAGAAGTCCCCAAAATTTGACAGCTTGAAGCCTCTTGCTTGCTGGCCTACTGTATGAGTTTCAGTCTATCAGCAGGGCAGGGGTACTGGCATCCTTGAACTCAGCCGTTGTGGGTTTGGGCCAATCGGTTTCTCCAAGTTTTGCTGTGGCTATCCTTCTCCCTGCTCCCAGACCCAGCACAGCTAAGTCAGGTAAAGTGAGATGTGTGCTATTCATGAAAAGCACTCACCTGGGGGGAAAACCCTGCAGGAACCAGTTGATCTGCTGTTCATTTGTTTTTGAAAAGCAAAACCTATTGACAGTGCAGCCGGCTTTCTCAGCAGGAGTGCAGTGGACTGGCGTTCACCTCCCCTGCCCAGCGGTGCTGCTCTCCTCCTTCAGTGCTGTGCATTCCTCAGGCAGGGCTAGACTGCAGGAGCATAGCAGCGTGGGAGTGGGGAGCATGTCAGCTCAGAGCACTTTTGCTGAGAATCATAGAATCATACAGCCCAGAAGGGAAGGCCATTCGGCCTGTCGTGTCTGTGCCGGCACTTTGAAAGAGCTACCAGTGGAACCACTCAAAAAATGATGGGACCCAGTCTCTGGAGTGGGTTCCACTGCAGTTACAGGGCCCAGATCAATATAATAGAGACAGAAAAATTAAGAGATGTGAGATTCATTGGAACTGGGGCCATAAACCTTTTCAAAATCCGGGCAGGGTGAGAGGGGGGGGGGGGGTGGTGGGTGGGGTGGGGGGAGAGCAGAATTTGGCATGGGACCCATTGAAGCCAAGTCCCTGGTTCTTTATACCATCAGAAATTCTATAGGTTTTTGAAACAGGCACATTATTTTGTGCGAAGGAGCCAATGGGAACAACAAGAGGTGATAGAGAATGATATCTGGTTGTCTGAGCACTTCATAGGATGGATTGAGGTTCCTGGATCTGTAGCGGAATATGATTGCGTGCAGGTATGTAATGGGAGCAACAACAAGTCGGGGTAAGAAGGCAATGAGGGTGGGGGATGCCCTGGGAAGGAGGCCATGGGAACAACAGGAGGTGATTGGAGGATCAGGGTGAAGTGACCTCTGGGAGCACATCCTCGGGTAGAATTGCAGGTCAGCGGCAAACTGGGGGTCGAAGGGGTAAAAGGAGGGGTCAGGCAGACAGGAAGCAACAGGAGGCAAAGGGGAGGGGAGGATACAGGGATTCAACTGATAATTGAAAGGTGTAGGGAATGCAATAGAAGTGAGGGTTGGTAAGTAGGGGAGGGGGTAATAGCAAGCCAAAGGTATAGGAGACATAATGGGATTGAGGAGATTGGGGAAGTAAGACAGACATGAGGGAGGACATGCAAAGTGAGCTGTTGAGGAACTACATCTGAAAATGTGCCCTGTAGCTCTAAGTAGCTCCCATCCTGAGAACTCATTTTTAATGTGGAAGCAAGTCATCCTCGGTTCCGAGGGACTGCCTAAGAAGGAGCTCCCATCCACAATACCCACCAGCTATACCCAACGAAAGAAGAAGAAAAATACTTCCTCCTTCTCGTGTCTCCTCCTTTTCCCTTTCCCACTCCCTCTCCTCAGCTACTGCCCTAATCCTCCTCCTCTCCCCTCCTCTTCCCCATCTGGGTCCAGTTATCTTGCAGCTCTCTAATCCTGCTTGATCTGAATTCTGCACTTGGTGTTGACTCCCCATGTGCAATACCAAGAGAGATTATATTAAGAACAGTATGTCAGCATGTGCAGATATCATACTTCATTACAGTTGCAAAAAACACTTAAAATGCTGATTAATTCTGAGCTGCAACTTGAAACTGACAAGCACATTCCAATCTACAAAGTTTGCCAATCAAACAGGGAATTATATTTATATAAATATAGAATCATAGAATGATATAGCACAGAGCAGCCCATTGTGCCCATGCCGGCTCTTTGGTAGAGCAACATTACAACAGTGACTACACTTGAAAAAGTACCTCACTGGCTGTAAAGCACTGTGGGACGTCCGGTGGTCGTAAAAGGTGTTATATAAATGCAAGTTTTTCTTTTTCGAGCTATCCAATTAATCCCACTCCCTTCCCCCCTGCTCTTTCCCCATAGCCCTGTAGTTTATTTTCCCTTCAACTATTTATCCAATTCTCTTTTGAATGTTACTGTTGAATCTGCTACCACCACCCTTTCAGATTATTTCCTTAATCTTTGTACTAAATAAAAATAATATATTTATATATAAGAAATGTGTGCTATTCTCTGTCACATTTAATTATATAAAAAGGGTAAATTTCTTGCTACTAATTGTCTCATATGCAATTTTCTTTTGGCTTAATGCTTCATATTTAATGTTCATAAGGATAGCAAACCCAGAACAGGGGCAGTGTGATACTTTGAAATGTTGCCCTTTTAAACAGCACTAACTCTAGAAAGTGCGAGGAATGAGAAGCAAACCGGTGTCAGAAGACAAAAGGGGAGGCACAGCAGGAGACCAATGAGCTGGAGTAGGGAAAAGTCATGAAGGCATTTGAAGTCAGAGGCGAGGATCTTGAAAGCAATTCACTGGGGCAAGAGACTGATCAAAAGGCAGAATCAGAGACACAAGAAAAATCGGATTACAGAATCAGAGACCAATATCCCTTGAACCCATCCTCTGATCGTGATGCCCACTGGCAGACCAGCCATTTGTGCTGCTGTTTTTTCCTGAGATGAGCACTGCGCAGCATTGAGACTACTTATTTGTACTCCCCTCTCTTCCCTTCCCTCTCCCCTTTCAAACATAAGAACATAAGAATTAGGAGTAGGAGTAGGCCATACGGCCCTTCGAGCCTGCTCCGCCATTCAATACGATCATGGCTGATCATCGACCTCAACTCCACTTTCCTGCCCGATCCCCATATCCCTTGATTCCCCTAGAGTCCAAAAATCTATCTATCTCAACCTTGAATATACTCAATGATTCAGCCTCTACAGCCCTTTGGGGTAGAGAATTCCAAAGATTCACAACCCTCTGAGTGAAGAAATTCCTCCTCATCTCAGTCTTAATTGGCCGACCCTTTAACCTGAGACTATGTCCCCTAGTCCTAGACTCTCCAGCCAGGGGAAACAACTTCTAAGCATCTACCCTGTCAACCCTGCTCAGTATCTTATATGTTTCAATGAGATCACCTCTCATTCTTCTAAACTCCAGAGAGCATAGGCCCAATCTACTCAATCTCTCCTCAAAGGACAATCCTCTCATCCCAGGGATCAATCTAGTGAACCTTCGTTGCACCGCCTCTAAGGAAAGTATATCCTTCCTCAGATAAGGAGACCAAAACTGTGCACAGTACTCCAGGTGTGGTCTCACCAAAGCCCTGTACAATTGTATTAAGACTTCCTTACTCTTATACTCCAACTCCCTTGCAGTAAAGGCCAACATGCCATTTGCCTTCCTTATTGCTTGTTGTACCTGCATGCTAGCTTTCTGTGTTTCCTGTACAAGGACACCTAAATCTCTCTGAAAATCAACACTTAATAGTTTCTCTCCATTAAAAAAATATACTGTTTTTCTATTCTTCCTACCAAATTGAATAACTTCACATTTCCCCACATTATACTCCATCTGCCATCTTATTGCCCACTCACTTAACCTGTCTACATCCCTTTGCAGGTTCTTTGTGTCCTCACAACTTACTTTCCCACGTAGCTTTGTATTGTCAGCAAACTTGGATACATTATACTCCGACTCTTCATCTAAGTCATTAATATAAATTGTAAATAGCTGAGGCCCAAGCACTGATTTTTGCAACATTCCACTAGTTACAGCCTGCCAACTGGAAAATGATCCATTTATCCCTATTCTCTGTTTTCTGTCTGTTAACTAATCCTCTATCCATGCATAGCAACCATTTATGTGGCACCTTATTGAATGCCTTTTGGAAATCCAACCATACTATATCCACTGGTTCCCCTTTATCTACCCTGCTAGTTACATACTCAAAAAACTCCAATAAATTTGTTAAACATGATTTCCTTTTCATAAAACCATGTTGACTTTGCCTAATCATATTATGATTTCTAACTGCCCTGTTACCACTTCCCTGATAATGGATTCCAGCATTTTCCCAACGACTGAAGTCAAGCTAACTGGTCTATAGTTCCTTGTTTTCTCTCTCCCTCCTTTCTTGAATAGCGGGGTTACATTTGCTACCTTGAAATCTGCTGGAACTGTTCTAGAATTTAGGGAATTTTGGAAGATCACAACCTATCTGCTATCTCTGTAGCCACCTCTTTTAGAACCCTAGGATGTAGGCCATCGGGTCCAGGGAATTTGTTGGCATTTAGTCCCATCAGTTTCTCAATGTAAGATCAGGATCACAGGCTCACACACAGATTACCCAACAGGGCTTTAGAAGTTGTAAGGCTTTTATTAAAGAGCTACATTTTTAAAGCATAATCAGGCATTACATATGGTTTAAGCTGAATATAATAGCCATACAACCCGTGACAGTAGGAGCGATCTACGACTCCCGAATCGGAATGCCATGACTGGACAAACGGGGAGGCAGTACGGTGGTCTCGGATTGGGTGGATTCCTGCAATCTGCTGCAGTGGTCACTTCCGTTGGGTCATCTGTCAAGCTGTTGGAGGTGTGAGGCCGTCAGCCACCTCAGAGGCTAAACTTGACCAAGGTGTTAGGCCGCAGCCACCTCGGGGAAGCCTTCACCCCTGACTGCCTGATTTCCTCTCTCAGTCGTCTATATTTATAGTTATTTCGGTGGGCTGGTAATCACCTGGTGTCAATCATTTGATCCCCCATCCTATTGTCCAATTGTGAAGTGGGAAGGCATCCCTCGCCATCCCTTTCTGCATGACTGACAAGGCCTCCCTCTTATCTTTCTGAGGAATGTTTTGTTATGTTTCTTTAAGGACATTTTATGGCTTCGTGGTTCCTTGTTATCTAGCAGGTGCTATCCTCCCTGTTTCCTTGCATTTTACGACCTTCTTATCATTTTGGTGTTTGTTACTTGGCCTTGCTGGCATTTATGCTATCTGTTCCCGGCTGCATGTTGTCAGTCTCTGGTCTAAGAATTAAAACCCACCTTTGAATCTAACAGCTATTTCTTACATCAAGTACTTTTTCTCTATTGATATTAACTACTTTAAGATCCTCATTCTTATTAGCCCCTTGGTTCCCCACTATTTTTGGTATGCTTTTTGCATCTTCTACTGTGAAGACAAATACAAAGGGGTCGATTTTCATTGACCCGTGGAGTCGGGATTGGAGGCATGCGGGGGGTTAAAGTCCCGAATTTGGGGGTCCCGACACCATCCCGCCTCCAACCCGCCTCCATGTAAGTTTCAAAGGAGGCGGGTACCTGCCCCCGCACTGGGACCCACCTACCCGAGGCGGGAAGGGATTAGTGCCAATTAACTGCCTGTTAACAGGTAGTTAACAGGCAGTTTTTAACCTAATCCCTATTTTAAAGCTTGAAGTGTGGGATTCCTGATGACTCCGAACCACGCCAAGTTAGAGGAGTTGGGCCGTCGGGTTGAAGGACTTGGAGGGGTCGAAATGTTGGTGTTCAGGTGAGTGATGGGTGCATGAGTGCAAAGGTAAGTGTGTTTGGTGTGTCTAAAGTGTGTAAAGAAGTTTAAATTACCTGTACTTGCCTTTACAGCCTTCCTTCCTCTAGGTTTCGGGAGTCCATCATCTAACCGGCACAGAAAGCAGAATGGCTGCGATCTGTCAAAAGTGACAGCCTGCAGCTTTCTGTGTCAGTGAGATTTCTAACTGAGTCTGTGTAGAAGGACTCAGGTTAGAAGCAAGATTGTCAGTGTTTGACAGCTTCAAACATCTGTGAAACACTGATATTCCATCTGTCAAAACGTCTTGACAGATGAAATTTCAGTCTGTGACGTCACCTGTTGCCGGGTGGCCCTTAATTGGCCTGCTGAGCCCACTGTGCGGGATCAACAAGGTCAATCAAGTTAAAATCCCGAAAGTTGTAGTCCCGCCTCCTTCCCGACTTCTGAATGAAAATCACCCCAAAATATTTGTTTAAAGTCTCAGCCATTTCCTTATTCCCCATTATAATTTCACCTGTCTCAGTCTCTAAGGGACCAATGCTTACTTTTGCTACTCTCTTCTTTTTTTCATACTTGTAGAAGCTTTTACAATCTGTTTTTATATTTTTTGCTAGTTTATTCTATTTTCTCCCTTTTTATCAATGTTTTGATCATCCTTTGCTGGTTTCTAAAGCTCTCCCAATCCTTAGGCTTACTACTACTATTCACAACATTGTAAGCCTCTTCTTTTAAAACTATCCTTAACTTCTTTAGATAGCCACAGATAGATAATTTTTCTAGTGGAAATGTTATTTCTCAATGTCATGTATATTCGTTGAGAATTTTAAACTATTTCTTTAAATGTCTGCCACTGCTTATCTACTGTCATATCTTTTAATCTAATTTCCCAATCTACCTTAGCCAATTCGCCCCTCATACCTATGTAATTGGCTTTATTTAAGTTTAAGACTCTTGTTTCGGATTTTAGTATTTCACTCTCAAACTCAATCTGAAATTCTATCAACAACTTGTATTTATATAGTGCCTTTAACCTCGTAAAACATCCCAAGGTGCTTCAAAGGAGTATTATAAGACAAAAAATTTGACACCAAGCTCCTATTATTTGTTGATTAATACTCTGTGCAATGGTATAGCTACTGTTAGGGGGCCTATAACCTACTCTCACCAGTGATTTCTCCCCCTTGTTATTTCTTATCTCCAGTCATACTGATTCTACTTCCTGATCTTACGAGCCAAGATCCTTTCTCAATACTGTCCTTATGTCATCCTTTATTATCAGGGCTACCCCCTCCTTTTCCATTCTGCCTGTCTTTTCGAAAAGTCAAGTACCCTGGAATATTTAGTTCCCAACCTTGGTCACCGTGCAATGTAATGGCTATTAGATCAAAGCCATTAATCTCGATTTGTGCTACTAAATCATCTATCTTGTTACGAATGCTTCATGCATTCAAATAAAGAGCCTTTAATTTTAATTTTTTACAATTATTCCCTGCTTTCACCTTAATCACTGATGCATTATTACCTTTAAACTCTCTGTCGCTTCCTGTCACACTCTGCTTATTTTTACCCAAATCGCTACACTGTTCCATTGCTTTGATTTTTCTGTTTAGGTTTCTAAATTTCCCCTCACCTGATCGCTCCCCCCCCTTTTTAGTTTAAAGCCCTATATACCGCCCTAGTTAATCGATTCGCCAGGACACTGGTCCCAACCCAGTTTAAGTGGAGCCTGTCCCAACAGAACAGCTCCCTCTTTCCCCAGTACTGGTACCAGTGCATCATGAACTGAAACCCCTTCCTCCCACACCACTCTTTGAGCCACACATTTAACTCTCTCATCTGCTTGTCCCGATGCCAATTTGCGTGTGGCTCAGGTAACAACTGATTAATTAACCACTGATTGATCAAGAGCAGTGCCAAGTCAGGTGTGATCCATTAGTTTATTAACAAAAGGAAAAAAAAGTGATTCTGATGAAAATAATTGGAATGGTTGACTGCGTCACAGCTTTTGTATGTATTGTCACACAGACTTCCCTGGCACCAAATTCATTGGCTTCAGGAAAGGTTGTTCATTGCTGCCCCAGTGTGCTGAGCCCCCTACCTCCCTTCCCACTCCCATCCCCTCTTACCCCACCCCATTCCCTCCCAGGCTGAGGTGTAAAGGTGTCTGCTCCTCCTCCCTCAGCCTGAACCTTACACAGGCTCATTGTTGTTTGGCCCGAATACCTGCCTCTCTTCCGCGGCCATGTTCGCGCCCGGGTGGCCCTGGAGATGGAGCACGCGGTGTCCGCTGGCACGCTTGAGTATTTCCGCGACCGGTGGGCGCCGCGGGGACTGGAGTGCATCATCAACCCAGGCAATCAAATTTTAATTTAATTTGTTTAGTTTCATTTAATATATTTTTGTTAAAGTTACAGTTTATTTGTTTATTGATCGCACCAAAAAGAGTACACAGGCTCATTGCCCTCTGGTGGTCTATGTTAACGGGAGAGAAAAAAAACGCGAAAGTATAATTTAAAAAAAACAAATTAAATTGGACATGGAAAAAATAGTAATAACTACAAAATTAAGCGAAGTGGAAGTAAAACCAAAATAAACACCATAGGCTGCAAAAAAATCTCTTTAGAAATAATTAATTGGTGGCCAATATGGCGACGAATATGCGCTGTCGTTTGGAAATATTGATGTAATTGTTTTAAAGCTATTTAATGAAAGCGGTGGTGTTGCTGGAAGTTGGCGGGGGGCGCGAAGCTCGGGTTATTTTCCGGGAGAAGAGGCGGCGGGTCGGAGGTCGGAAGTTGGACTTCGGAATCAGCAGGAACTTCCTGAGCACAGAGAGATCAATCCAAGGTTTGTTTCTCTAGTAAAAGGGGGAACGTTTTCAAGTTTAAATACACATTAGGCAACCATGAGAGAGAGAGAGAGAGGAGTGTGTGTTGGAGTAGAGAGAGAGAGAGAGAGACAACAGAGAGACCGAGAAATGCATTTCCTGTCTGCTGGCTCGGTCCTGTTGTATAGCCAGACCTGGGCTGTGTGCTGGAACCATCCAGCCACTCCAGCAGTATAGATTTAATACAAGGTTTTTATTTTTAAAGGAACTATATATTGTTTGACTAGGGCATTTACTGCCCGTTAAGGGTGAGACTGTATATATTTTATTTTTGGGGGTTCAAACATTAGCCAAGGTTGATGCAATGGCATGTTTTGTGAATGCAATGAAACTGGTGTTGTCACCCTGTGAATGTACAGTATGTGATGTGAGGGAAGTTACACCAGGATTGCAAGCTCTTTCTGCCGTCCCTGCAACCGCTGCTGGTTTTAAATCTGCTTAATTCAGCTGCTTTTCAGCAGCAGTGCTGTTCTTGTGCATTGTCTGGAAAGTACGCCTCCATGTCAGATTTGTTTTCTTACCCCTTTAAGTTGAATTATTTCTAAGTGGTGGGTGCTGGGAGCTGGCTGAATGTAGAAATGTCATGTTTCAGCAGCAAGCCCCAGAACCATGATTAAAATTGTAATTATCCCCTTGTGAAGCGCCTAAGGTGCTGTATAAATGCAAATTGTCATCAACTAATATGCTAGCCACACAAATTAGTTATTTAATAATTGGTGTGTTTTGCAAACAGATAAGAACAGGGAAGGCTTTTGCAGGCCCTTGTATCTTTAAACTTTATTGTGGAGTTCATTTGTAACAATTTTGAACTGAACACAGTGTAGCTGATTGGAAATAGTATTTGCGGCTGTGCTGTGATGGATGCATTCTGATTGTTACCTCTTCACAATAGTTCAAAAAGGAGCTGTGCAAGTTCCTTACTGTGGCTATATCATTGTGTACCAAAGGTAGGTGGGATGTTGGGTATGTATTTGGACTTCCAAAAGGCATTTGACAAGGTTCCACACAAAAGATTACTGATCAAGATAAAAAAATCATGGGATTGGGGGTAATATACTGGCATAGGTGGAAGATTGGCTATCTAACAGAAAACAAAGAGTTGGGATAAATGGTTCGTTCTCGGGCTGGCAATCAGTAACTAGTGGTGTCCCACAGGGATCAGTGCTGGGACCCCAACTCTTTTTACAATCTATATTAACGATTTGGAGGAAGGGACCGAGTGCAACATATCCAAGTTTGCCGATGATACAAAGATGGGAGGGAAAGCAGTGAATGAGGAGGACATAAAAAACCTGCAAAAGGACATAGACAGGCTAAGTGAGTGGGCAGAGATTTGGCAGATGCAATATAATGTTGGAAAGTGTGAGGTTATGCACTTTGGCAGAAAAAATCAAAGAGCAAGTTATTATCTAAATGGAGAGAAACTGCAAAGTGCTACAGTACAAAGGGATCTGGGGGTCCTGGTACATTAAACACAAAAAGTTAGTATGCAGGTGCAGCAGGTGATCAGGAAGGCCAATGGAATCTTGGCTTTTATTGCAAGGGGGATGGAGTATAAAAACAGGGAAGTCTTGCTGCAGTTATACAGGGTATTGGTGAGGCCACACCTGGAATACTGCGTGCAGTTTTGGTTTCCATATTTAAGAAAAGATATACTTGCTCTCGAGGCGGTTCAGAGAAGGTTCACTCGGTTGATTCCAGAGATGAGGGGGTTGACGTATGAGGAAAGGTTGAATAGGTTGGGACTCTACTCATTGGAGTTCAGAAGAATGAGAGGCGATCTTATCGAAACATATAAGATTGTGAGGGGGCTTGATCGGGTGGATGCGGTGAGGATGTTTCCACTGATGGGTGAGACTAGAACTAGGGGGCATAATCTTAGAATAAGGGGCTGCCCTTTCAAAACTGAGATGAGGAGAAACTTCTTCACTCAGGGTAGTAAATCTATGGAATTTGCTACCCCAGAGAGCTGTGGAAGCTGCAACATTAAATAAATTTAAAATGGAGATAGACATTGTCCTAGCAGATAAGGGAATTAGGGGTTACGGGGAGAGGGCAGGGAAGTGGACGTGAGTCTAGATTCAGATCAGCCATGATCCTATTGAATGGCGGAGCAGGCCCGAGGGGCCGTATGGCCTACTCCTGCTCCTAGTTCTTATGTTCTTATTACCTCATGGTTACTGTGAACTCCTAGAATGTGTTTGTTCACCTTGGGGGTTCGGAGAGGAATTTTCCAGACCTCTTCTCTCCCCCCTCCCCCCCCCCCCCCCCCCCCCCCCCCTGCCGAATTGGCCTAGGGTTTTTAATCTTTTTTTGCCTATCCCAGGAGATTACATGACTACAAGTGGGAGAGTACACTGGATTCATGATGCTTAGTTGCGTCATGACTGTTTGGGACAGGCTTGATGGACCAGCCATTCTTTTCCTGTCCATTCTTTGATCTGTTCTGGATAAGGGGTAAGCCTTTTAGGACAGAAATGAGGAGGAATTTCTTCACCCAGAGTGGTGAACCTGTGGAATTCTCTACCACAGAAGGCAGTAGAGGCCAATTCATTAAATATATTCAAGGAGTTGGATATATTTCTTAAGGCTAAAGGGATCAAGGGGTATGGGGAGAAAGCAGGGACCGGGTACTGAGTTTGGATGATCAGCCATGATCCTATTGAATGGCGGAGCAGGCCCGAGGGGCCGAATGGCCAACTCCTACTCCTATCTTCTATGTTTCTATGTTCTGAGACCCAGCTTTTGAAAATAGGCCAGGTCGGTGAGATGAGAGAGAGCAGACTGGGCCAGTCTCACCTCAGCTCGCAGTGAATGAGAAATCAGCAGACTTCCTGATTCATGTCCTTCTGGGCATCCCTTTTATAGCCTGCACAGCTGTGGGATGCAGACAGAGCATGGATTCTGTGCTGTTCCCCGTCCTTTTATCCTGCTGTCTAATACAAGAAAGCAAGGGAATGCTACCAGGAGGCAGGATTATCTAAGTGCCAATTCAGCAATTGAAAGGGCCACAATTTTGGACTGCCATAAATACCTTCTTGGGTACAGTGGCATCATTTGCTTTTGCAAGTGGTCTGAGCATTTTAGTTTTGTGGGATTTGACACATGCTGCCCTGTATAATACTTGTGCAATAGCATGACCCAGAGGTGTAACAATAGTACCGTCTTGTGACCTGAGCTGGATATTCGTGTCTTTCACACATGTACTTATTGAATCTCTCCCAAAGCAGACTGAGCAAACAGTTGCTGATATGGGATCAGGTACGAATTGTTAAACTGCTTTATTTCACTGCTTCATTTAAGCTGAACATATAAACCAGTTGTTATGACCGAACTCACTGAGTTCAATCCATAGAGGTTATTTTTTGCCTAAAATTACAAAGCAAGCACCATGCTAGCTCTGACCAGTCTTACTTGGCTTAAACAAAATGGTTACTAACTACCCTCTGGCATTTCATACCTCTTCGCTGCAGCGAAAGCCATCACCGCTTTCCCTTTAACATAACTCGACTGCCCTCGCAGCCTTTCCATTTCAGTAAAGCTTGTCTGCCAGCCTGTGTCCCAGATTCCATCTTTATTATCTCTTGCTGTTCAGAGACCGGGATCAAAAGACTTTCCAACAGGATGGGTAAGAGGGTGTTTTTCAATTACCCAGACACGCTAACAAATTACTTACACAAAAAGAAAATACTGCAGATGCTGGAAATCTGAAATAAAAACAGAAAATGCTGGAGATACTCAGCAGGTCAGGCAGCATCTGTGAAGAGAGAAACAGAGTTAATGTTTCAGGTCGATGACCCTTCGTCAGAACTGGAAAAAAGCAGGAAATGGAACAGCTTTTTTCCAGTTCTGACAAAAGGTCATCGACCTGAGACGTTAACTCTGTTGCGATAGCAAAATACTGCAGATGCTGGAAATCCGAAATAACAACAGAAAATGCTGGAAAAACTCAGCAGGTCAGGCAACATCCGTGGAAAGAAATTTGAGTTGACGTTTCGGGTCAAAACCCTTTTTCAAAACTGGAACGTTAACTCTGTTTCTCTCTTCACAGATGCTGCCTGACCTGCTGAGTATCTCCAGCATTTTCTGTTTTTATAACAAATTACTTACATAGTTTCTGGGGTAAACAGCTCCTATTTAGCACATTATCTACCTTCTGTCTAGGGGCCTTTTTTTTGGGGGGGGGGAGGAACTTGAAAAGATATGTTATATAAAAATAAAAGTAAATCCTTTCTGTATACAGGTACACTATCCCTTATCCGAAAGCCTTGGGACCAGCTGAGTTTCGGTTTTTGGAATTTTTCGGATTTCAGAAGGTATTTTATAAGACTGGGAAATTTGTCGGGGGTGGGGGTCGGCGGGGGGTCGGGGGGGGGGGGGAGAAAAGAATATCGGACAGGCCGCTGCAGCTATCGGACGGGCCGCTGTATTGTTGGGTTCACTCTCCCGGTACCGCCTTCACACTGCCCGGCTCGGCCTGCAATCTCCTACCCAGGAGGGAACTCTGTGACCCTCTGCCCTGCTCAGCGTAAGTCATGCGCCACTCTGGTCATGTCGTGCGCACGACTTACGCTGAACAAAAAAACTTTCGGTTTTTAGAGGATTTTGGTTTTCGGAAGTTCGGATAAAGGATAGTCTACCAGTAATAACATCTCAAATGCAACAGGCTGTAATAAAGAAGATCTATTTGTGCTATAATTTTACTTTCTCTTCCTGTGGGGGAAATGCCTTTCCTCCAATAACACTGACCACAGTGGCATGCCTGAAATCAGGAACTCACTTTGTGAGGAATTGCTGGATCAGCCCCATGTCACATTACTGTGGTGCAGCACATTCTAGCATTTTTGAGAGCAACCCTTGGGTAAGATACTGGTTGGGAGCGGTCTTGACAAAAAGTTATCGAGTGCCACTTAAGGTTGCCAACCCGCCAGGATTGTCCTGGAGTCTCTAAGAAATACAGATTAATCTCCTGCACGCTGCTGCGAGGGCCTTGGGAGAAGAATTCTAACAATTGGAAAAAAGATTGTTTTTTTCATTTTCTTTTATAACTTCTAAAAGAAAGTGTTCAAAGTATTGGGGATGGTGAAAAGTGCTGTTTAATTGGGCGGGACGGTTGGAAGCAGAAGGTCATGTGATTAAACCTCCAGGAATATATCCAACCAGAGTTAGCAAACTTGGTGCCACTGAACACGATGCTGTCTGACATACGGATAGCTGGTATGTGACTACAGAATGTTGGAGCAGTCTCCCCAATCTCAGTACAGTCTGCCAGTTATGTGCTGCTGGTTTGAAGCAGTATGAATATGTGGTCCCACAGAACAGTGGAATGTGGGTGTCTTATCTGTGATTCCCGACACAGCGTGTTCTTGGGCCACCGACGGGGAGGTATTAAGCAGGCCTGGTACATTCCCACAGAGAAAGAAGGGAACTATCCCCAGGCCATGTTTGTGCATCTCCAGTGACGGACTGAGCGAGTGACACTGGCAGAGGCCTGGGAACAGGCCACCCAGCCGCCCTCTTGGGAAGATCTAAATAGAAAAGAAAGTAAAAACAGAATGCAGTCTTTCTCTGCTGCAATTAATCTTTTGTTTGTGTTTCTTTTTTGAAAAACTGGTATCAAAGTTAAGATTTTTCTTTCTCCTCTCCTTCCCCCTCAGAATTTAAGAATGCCAATCGATTGGATAAGCTATTCCTATGCTGCTATGGTGACAGTGGGTGGCATCCTGGGATATACTCGGAGAGGTACTGTACTTTATGGATAGTGTTAACAACAGTTCTTTGTGTTTGGTACTTCAAATGTTCAAAAAATTGTTGTGTATGTACTGTACCTTTAAGAGAATAACTGGTCTCAGACTGCAGTACCGGCAGTGACCACCCCTGTATAAAAGGCGCTAGAGAGCCTCTGTTGGTTAGATTCGTTTATGCCTTTCACCAGTAAACATCTCTTTGTTTCTCTCCTGCTAGTCCGTGTCTCAATCATTCACGGACTTAACACTGGCGACGAGTTAAAAACGAACTTACCTGCAACTCAGCAGCAGCTCCGACGACGTGTTGAAGGTCGGAGCCAGAAGAAAGAAGAAAAAAAAATTAAAAAAAATAGGCCATTGAAACTCGAGAAACGGGCGTCGACCGTCAATCATCGATTTCAAAACTTGCAGGAGAGACTGTCCAGAGCCAGGCTGGGTTCCTCGGTCTGTGGTTTCCCAGCTAATCGGGCTGGTGGCAGGTAGTGCTCTGATCCTTCCTGGGCTGCAACGGGGCCGGGCAGCGAGTCGGGAAGCAAGGAGAGAGAGAGGGTGGAGCATACAGGGCGCGGCCGGTGTTTCGAAGCTGGGCAGCGTTCGGACCTCAGAAGAGGGAGGGAAGTGTCCCAGAGGGTCCGCTCCACGACGGGAAGATAATAAAAGAAAACGAATTAATATTTAACGCGCAGGAAACCGTGGAAAGCAGCGCTAACAACAGCGGGGAAGAAGGAAAAGCGCGGGAGGCGCCATTTTGTTAAATCGGAGAAGAAGGCAAAGCGCGGGAGGCGCCATTTTAGATTTGCAAGATGCCGAAGACTGGCTGTATCACTGCTTTTGATAATACATTAGAGGACTGGACCACGTATGTGGAAAGAGTCGAGGTATATTTCAAGGCAAATGAAATAGCGGAGGGAAAAAAGGCATCAATATTGCTAAACGTAATGGGCGCTAGAACGTACGGCCTATTGCGGGATCTGATTACTCCAGCCAAACCGAAGGCGAAGAGTTTTAACGAAATTGTTGCTGTTCTACAGGAGCACTTAAACCCTGCACCGCTGTTGATAGCAGAAAGATTTAAATTCCACAGGAGGGCTCAGCACAAAGATGAGAGCAATGCTGAGTATCTTATGGAACTACGCAAGCTATCAAAGCACTGCCAGTTCGGAGCAGGACTGGCAGATACCCTACGGGACAAATTTGTCTGTGGACTCCTGAGTGAAGGAACACAGAAGAAGTTACTCGCAGAAAAAGAGCTGACGCTAGATAAGGCTTTCAGCGTGGCAGTATCGTATGCAGCAGCAGCCAGGGGAGCTGCAGAAATTCAACAAAAACCACAGGAATACGGCACCCACGAAATGACATGGGGATTTGCAAAATGTTATCGCTGCGGCAGAACTAACCATGACCAGAAGGACTGCTGGTCCAAAGACAAAATATGCAAACGCTGCGGGAAGATTGGACACATTGCACGAGTTTGTAGGTCTGGGAAGAAGACCAGCGACGACAAAAAGGCTACTAAGGAACCGTACAAGAAAGTACAAAAGATGACGGACAGTAGTTCCAAAGACCAGATGAGCGATAGTGAATCCGAGAACAGGAGATTAAGCTGTCTCAAACTTCACAATGTAATCGCAAAAGAGGATCACCGAACCATTTGGGTCACCCTCACAATAGCAGGGTCCCAAGTTAAAATGGAATTGGATACAGGATCAGCGCTAACCGTCATGAATCGACGAGACTATGAGCGGCTATTTTCACACATACCCTTGAGAGAGACATCCATCGTCTTGACGACGTATATGGGGCAAAAAGTATACCCCAGAGGAAAAATAAGGGTGCCTGTTGAAATACAATGGCAAGAAAATACGAAAATTGTATCTCTACATACTGCCAAATGGTGGACCACCGTTATTGGGACGGGAATGGATCAGGAAGATAAACTTAGATTGGCATTCCATTCATGCAATGACGGTGGACGGTCAAAAAGATGAAGACGTCACTCCTGGACGATTGTCAACAATCTTAGCTAACGCCAAAGAGGTATTTCAACAAGAACTGGGCACGCTTAAAGGCGTAACCGCCTCGTTAAAAATAGAAGAGAATGCAGTTCCCAAGTTTTTCAAAGCGAGACCGGTACCATATGCAATTCGTCCAGCCGTCGAGGCAGAGCTGGAGAATCTGGAGAAGGCGGGCGTGTTGTCTAAGGTCGACTGGAGCGAGTGGGCGACACCCATCGTTCCTGTCATGAAGAAAACGTTAAGGAAGATTTGCATCTGTGGGGATTTCAAGGCGACGGTGAACCCTGTCCTTCACACAGTACAATACCCTCTTCCAAGGATAGAAGACATCTTTGCCTCACTGTCTGGAGGGAAGCGTTTTACAAAAATTGACCTAGCACAAGCATATTTGCAGATGGAGGTTGAAGAGTCCTCTAGAAAGTATCTCACGATAAACACTCAAAGGTCTTTACCAGTATCATCGATTGGTATGCGGAGTAGCATCGGCTCCGGCGATATGGCAAAGAGTGATGGAACAAGTCCTGCAAGGGATTCCAGGGACTCAGTGTTACTTGGACGACATCCTTGTGACAGGTGAAGATGACAGTGAACACCTTAACAACCTAGAACTGGTGCTCACTAGACTACGGGAACATGGGCTGCGAGCCAACCGCCCCAAGTGCGAATTTTTTAAGAAACAGATATCGTATTGTGGCCACGTGATTGATGAAGAGGGGTTACATAAGTCCCCTGACAAAATTGAAGCGGTTGTTAAGGCCCTAGCGCCTGAAAATGTGTCGCAACTGAGGTCATTCCTCGGGTTGGTGAATTACTATCATAAGTTTTTGCCGAATTTGTCGACAATTCTGCATCCACTGAATGCCCTGCTACGAACGGGGGTAGCATGGAAATGGAGCGATGATTGTAAACGTGCTTTTCAGAAGAGTAAGGACTTGATCACTTCGAAGGAAGTATTGGCTCACTACAACCCAGCCAATCAGGCTGGCGTGTGATGCGTCTCCCTACGGCATTGGGGCGGTACTGTCACATAAATTCCTTGATGGTTTGGAGAGGCCGATAGCTTTTGCATCATGCTCGTTAACTTCTGCCGAGCGTAACTATGCCCAGATTGACAGAGAGGCCCTCAGCCTAGTGTGGGGGGTGAAGAAGTTCAATCACTATCTGCACGGTCAAAAATTTACTCTACTAACCGATCATCAACCTCTTGTCTCCATTTTCAACCCTCAGAAGGGCGTACCGATAATGGCAGCACAACGGCTGCAGAGATGGTCCCTTTTCCTAGGGGCACACCAATATGACATCGAGTACAGGGGAACTAAACCGCATGGAAATGCTGATGGATTGTCACGTCTACCGTTGCCGACGGTGGAAGAAGAAGACCTTGCAGTGGATCCAATGGAGTTATTCCACTCGACCATAGTCGAATGTCTCCCTGTGACGAATGCAAACATAGAAAAGGAAACACGGAATGACCCGACACTATCACGGGTCTATGATTTAACGGTGAAGGTATGGCCAGCACATGGCGAACCACTGCTGCCAGCATTTTCGCCAAGAAGAGAACAGCTGTCAGTGTGCAGAGGAACCTTGATGTGTGGATCCAGAGTAGTAATTCCACCTAAGTTGACGGATAGAGTGCTCAATGAGCTTCATGAGGGTCATCTGGGTGGGGTAAAAATGAAGAACTTAGCCAGAGCGTTTGTGTGGTGGCCGGGAATCGATAGAGAAATCGAAGAGATGACCAAGAGCTGTGCAGGATGCCAGAAGGTCCAAAACGCCCCACCACAAGCTCCTCTGCATCCATGGGAGTGGCCCTCATCTCCATGGCAAAGGGTGCACATTGATTTTGCTGGTCCCTTCATGGACTCGATGTTTTTAATTGCGGTGGATGCACATTCAAAGTGGCCAGAGGTAATAAAAATGTCCTCAACCACCACGGAAAAAACTATCGCAGTTTTACGAACCGTATTCGCCAGGAATGGGCTGCCTGAACAGATTTGCTCTGACAATGGACCACAGTTTGTGTCTGAAGAGTTCCGGAGGTTCTTAAAGAACAATGGTGTTAAGCATTACACATCTGCCCCATATCATCCAGCCACTAATGGATTGGCCGAGAGGTTTGTCCAAACATTCAAGAAGGCTATCAAGGCAATGTGTAATGAAGATATACCCCTACAACACAAGGTGGACAACTTCTTGTTTGCCTACCGGAATGCGACACATGCGGTTACCAACCAAACTCCAGCCATGATGTTCTTCAATCGAAGACTACGATGCCGCTTGGATTTGGTTAAGCCAAACGTCCGAAGAGATGTGGAGAACAGGCAGTTTCAGAATATGAATGAAAGGCCGACCAGGAGTTTTAAGATAGGTCAACCAGTTTTGGCCCGGGACTACCGGACTGAGAAATGGCAGCCAGGAACGATTTGTACACGACAAGGACCTCTCATGTATACCGTGGACGTTGGGGAGAGCATTGTAAGACGCCATGCTGACCAGATTCTAGAGTCACTGGAAAACGTCAACTCCACACCACGATCTGATACGCCTGGTAATGAAATTGACGTTCCAATTGCAGCTACCGCAGAACCGGTAATATTGGAAGCAGATGAAACAAACAACGACATTGATTCCGACTCAACATTGCCAGAAGAACCTGATACTCCAAAGAGGCGTTATCCAGACAGAATCAGGAAGCCTCCTCAAAGACTGAACTTATAATTGCTTAAACTTAACCAATGTATCTAGCAACAGTAATTGTGATTGTAATTCGTTATCATTAGTTGTTAAATGAATGTTATGTACTGTTTATCTAAAAGGGGAGGAATTGTTGTGTATGTCCCTTTTTAAGAGAATAACTGGTCTCAGACTGCAGTACCGGCAGTGACCACCCCTGTATAAAAGGCGCTAGAGAGCCTCTTGGTTAGATTCGTTTATGCCTTTCACCAGTAAACATCTCTTTGTTTCTCTCCTGCTAGTCCGTGTCTCAATCATTCACGGACTTAACGAAAATGAGTACAGATAAGCAAGGCCATTTAGCCCAGTCTAGCTCATCTGTCCAAAAAGAAGTACCTACAGTCCACCCGTCTCCTGATTCTTGAGTGACTAAGGTTTTCGCCTCCAATACCTTTTTAGTGTTCATGTGAAGAGATTCTTCCTGTGTCCCTAATATGCCCTTTGCTGGTTTGAACATACCATCCCACTGTTGTGACTCATTTTAAAGCAGTTCTCTGGAATTATTTCATCTATACCCCTTATATCTTAAATACTTTGAGATTTCCCATCAGTCACCTCCCTTCAAGGGTAACGCGCCCCAGTTTTTCTAGTCTTCCCTAACTGCTCAATATCCTGATGCTGTAGATTAGCTTTGAGTTCTTTTCTACACCACCTTTAGGACATGCATATTCTTTTTTGCCATGGTGACCAGAACTAGACATTGTACTCAACATGCGGTCTTTCAGCATGACAACCTCTGACCTATAGTCTACTGATTTAGCAATATAGTTCAACAGTATGACCACTTTCAGCGTGTTGCTACACAGCAAGTTAACTGGCTGGTCTACTAACACCCAGATCACTTTCAACCTCTTTTCCTGGTTATATACCATTCATAGTGTATGTGCCCGTTTTATCTCCGAATTTTCAGTACCTCATACTTATCTGTATTATATCATACCTGCCACAGTACTGCTCATTGCAGTTTTTAATCTAACTGCTTCCTCCTCTTGACTGCCCTCGTTTCCTGTCTGCCCTCGGTTTAATGGGCCATATTTTCCGATCGGAGGCTTCCTGCCTGCGGAGGCCTCCGATCTGGAAAAAATCTATGCACTTACCTGAGGGCTCCCGAGGTCCGGACACTTCCGATCCTGGACCTCTCCAAACTCCAAGTGCGCAGGGCCCACGTATCCCAGGGGCACAGGCAGTTCGCAAGTGTCCCTGGGATCACGTGGGCCATGGGGAGCCAATCCAAGAAGGGAATCTCCCTTCACACACTTGACAGATAGACCTGTCAAATATATGAATGGAGATCACCCCAAAAACACTTTAAAACATTAAATAATTTTTTTTTTAAATCACATTTTTTAAATTAGTTGAAATTACAATAAATTAAATATTTTAAACAAATTACATTTTTTGAAAAAAATAAAGTTTTTTACGGGGCTAAAAATAAACTTACCTTTTAAAGTATTTTTAAATGATAAATGAGTGGGAATTAAAAAAAAAAAAAAAAACTTTTTTTTCAAATCTTATCCTGGTAAAAGCAGGCCATACGCCTACTTTTACCAGGCGTAAGATTTCTAAGGGTATTCTGCGGGTGGAGATTCTCCAGAAAGCGGAACTCTTCCCCCCCGCAGCGGCCCTTCTCCAGGGAAGGCGTCCGATCTGTCAAGAGCATTCTTGACAAATTGGAAATGCTGGTTTTCAGCACATGTGCTTGGCATGCCTGAAACCGGCATTTCCGATGTCCCTACAGGTGTGTACACAGCGCGTACACACCCGCGGGGATCGGAATATCCAGCCCAATATCATCTGAAAACTTGATTGACTTGCATTGTGTTATTGAATCCAAGTTGCTAATATAAATTGCAAACAGTAGCATCTATCCTTGTGACATCTCCCATTATGACAGAACGTTGTGAAAGGCTTCCTAGAAGATCAGATATACCACAAGTTTTACCAGAGTCCACTTAGGATGTCACTCTTACAATTCTTGTTTTCTTCCAACACACTTTATTCATGTTCATAGTGGAATTGTGGTTTTCGTAAGTGGACCATGTGCCCTGTTATCCAAAAGTTATAATCTTAAGCATGTTATGAACATGAGTAATATGCCTCCCGACTAATCCTCACCTTTTTACCATGTATTTCATGTAAAATGTCACACTGGTTGTCCACTATGCACTCCTATTCTCTCGGGTGGAAAAACACCACTGTATCAAACCATATTGCTCAGGCTAAAACTACAAGTCATATTTATAATCAAGAAATAAATGTACACCGAAACAAAAGAAAACAGTAAGAAACTGGCAGTACTAATCCTGATTTAAAAATAACAAAGATTTAGGTCAATCCACAAGAATTTAAAAGTATCTTTTGCAGACTTTACCCAGTCCAATAAACGACCTGACTTTGTCTTCTGTTTTGTACATGTGAGCAGCAAGCTTCCTGCCTCCCCTAAGGAGCATTGCTTTGCCTTTGACACAACCAAGTACTGTGCTCAGCAGTGTGGTGTTTGTTAACAATTGTAATAACAAATTCTTGTTAACAAAACAAAAGTAAGTTTTGTTAACTAAAACTACCAACTAATATTTCTGTAGTGCATACAGAGAGACTGCCCAGGGTACTTTACAAGGGAGGGAGGTGGGTGGAGACCAAGCAAGAGGGAGAGAGGGGATGAGAGAAGTGAAAGGATGGTCGATGAGAAGGGTCTTTAACATGGTTTTGCAAGCACGAGAGAGCGGGAGTGCATTAGTGGGTAGCTGAAACACATTTCTGGGGTTAGAGTGTAGTGAACTTTACTCTGAACATGTTTTATATGCGACCAGGGAGTATTTGATGCTGACATTAGGTGCCTGAAATGGATAGTTTTCCATTCTTCAGCATTAACATCTTTCACTTTTTTTTACATAAGCTGTTTGCAATTGTTTTTTAACTGCTCTGCTCCATGCTATTTTGGACTGGGCAAAAGTGCCAGTCCCACCTCTTCCTGCCTCCGAAAAGCGCCAGTGTGAATTTTCCCATTGCCCATTTCAGCCATTGTTAGCACCTCAGAGATTTGTCAGTCTGCTGCCATTTGCTGCTGCATTATAGACACTTTTGTATGATGCACTAAATCCCACTAAGAACCAAGTTGAACTTCCTCAAACTTAATTTTTCTCAGGATCTTTTAAAGCCAGGAGGAAAGAAAAAGTTTATTCTGTTCGTCTGGGCTGGATTCATTCATCTGGGCTGGATTCATACCCATGTGCCAGAGGTGGAAGATTCTGATTAACCCACTGCATCAGCCTGTCTGTCTTGCGTTGTCAAATTTATTCCTCTTGTTTTGTAAGCTACGCTGTAATCTTCATTCCGCTTGCATCCCACCCCCTCTGAAAAGAACCAGTGTAACTGAGCAAAAGGAAATCCTAGTTTCACTATGGGTAAGAGTAATAAGCAGAGACCACCTGTACTTCCAATTAATTTAACAGTAAGGTATCATGGAACGGCATTTGGCTGTCTGTTGTATTACTGTGGGAGGATGCATGGAGCCAAAAGGCTTTTGAGGAAAAAAAAAGGAAATAAATTGTACCCTTTTTCCAGGGAGTGTGATGTCTTTGATCTCGGGACTGCTTTTTGGATCTCTGGCAGGATACGGTGCTTATCAAGTTTCAAATGACCCACAAAATGTGAAGATCTCTTTGAGTAAGTTCCTGAGCCTTCTGTTTCTTATATTTAAAAAAAAATGTAATTGGATATCTAAAAATAAAGTGAAATGATATTTTTAGGAAACTGTTAAGGTCTTCTTAATTTGGTGGGGGGTTTTGTCCCCGTTTTCTCCTGCGTTTGATGGAGAGCACGCCTACTGATGCTAGCTGTCCTCTGATACCTCGCCTGTGTGGCTGCTCTTCACGTGAGCCATGTGACCTGGTTTTGGGGGTTGTATCAGAGCCGAGCCAAATCCTGGCTTCACCTGACATCCACACGTACTTTTCTGCAGGTGTCACTGGATAGTGCACATGAGCAGGATTCCTGGCTGACTTCTTCCCACTTGGGCAAAAGGCATTGAGAATCAGTAAGAATCCTAACAGATGGCTGAGTTAAGATCACCTTTCTCGACACCAACCAGGGATTAAGCCTGGGTCATTCCTGTTATTTATGGCTTCACTGGGCAGTACACCTTACAACTGTGTTCCAAAAGGAGTTTTCTTTTGTTGCTTGAAAGATAAAAATGTAGTCAATTCAGAGAAAAATAATTCAGGTTTCTGCTGTTTTTAGTCACCTCATACAGAGCACATGTTTGGTGTAGACTGGTGGTTTATGTTTCCACAAAGGCAGTTTTAAAAATTGTGATAAGACTGGTTAAAACTCCTAGCAAGTGACATTATGGAAAGTGGAACAATACTCTGTGCCACTCCCCAGCCTCTCATAAAGCTTGATATCTGAAATTAAGGAAAGTAAAAATATGAATTTGAGTTTAGCCTGTGTTGTATATCTGCAATGCCAATTTGGACTGGTGGCTTACAGAGAATGAAGCATGAGTCATAGCTGATATTAATCATTTGCCCCCACAGTATTTAAGAGTTATGTAGCTAGCATAACTCGGAGCCCTTTAAGTTTATCACCATTGGGAAGTTATTTGCATTCATCAGCACTTAAGACTGTACTTGTCAAACCATTTGCTTTGATCTTGTTAATTACCTCATTCATCTCAACAAATTGGCCAACTTAAAATTGAACTGTTTAATGCTGTATAAAAATTGTTTTTTTGAAGAAAAGGCTTTCTGTTTACTGAGGTTATCCCAGATCAGCCATAGCATAGCTGGATACCCAACAGTCTGCCTCGGCCCCAGCCTCAGATCATTGCTCCCTACTGCACCAGTGTGACTGTTTCCATTTCCCACAACAGCATCCTGCAGCCTCACTAGGTGAGATTTTCAATTAGGGCCACTGAGCGAATCAAGGGGTATAGGGATGGGGCGGAAAAGTGGAGATGAGGTAGAAGATCAGCCATCATCTTATTGAATGGCGGAGCAGGCTTGAGGGGCCGTGTGGCCTACTCCTGCTCCTATTTCCTATGTTATGTTTTGTGCCCAATAGGAACTAGATTGAGACTGCTCAAACTCATTTTGTGTTTAACAGCTCGCAGAGGAGCCTTTCATATCATCAGTCTGGGAATGGAAATGAATCCAGTTCCATAGTTGGAAGCCCAGAGTCTAACCGACTGCACCACTCACCCCCCCCCCCCTCAACCCCCTCCCCCCCCCCCCTCCCCTCCCCACCCCTCCCCCCCCCCCCCAAGCTTCCTGAAGTATTTTTCATTGAAACTATTGCCAGCAGTAAAATGTAATTTCAACTAATCTTTGAAACCTACTTTTCTAGTTACAGGAAACTTTCTGATATCCGGTACTGACTGGACCGAGCTGGTGCCGTAACATCAAAAGTGCCGGACATACCAGAGTTAATGTTTAAACATACGGAACTGAGAAGCTCCGTGTGAATCAACAAATCCTGTTGCTTAGCAACAGCTTCAAAACAGTCGGCTGCAGCTGCAAGTGTCTGTAGCTGAAGCTGTTGCTATAGCTACAGACCTTGCAGTGCTTGACTGGGGGGGAAAAAAAGCAACGAGAACTAAAAAAACATAGAAAACGGCTCCTGATTTTTGCCATTAGAGCGAGTATTCCGGACATATAACCTCCGGATAAACCAAAGTTTCCTGTACCACCAATTTTCGGGCCATGTGTGTGATTTTTTAAAAGGGAAATACTTCTGCTGACTGGCAAAAGGTGGGAAGTGATGTTCCACAGGGATCGGTGCTGTGATCACTGTTGTTCAAAATTTACAATAATGATTTGGACTTGGGACTCAGAAGTACAATTTCAAAATTTGCAGGTGGCACCAAATTGAGAGGTGTAGTTAATACAAAGGAAGAATGTGCCAAGTACACGAAGACATTAACAAGCTTGCAGAATGGATGTGTAATTGGCAAATAACTTTCAATATAGATAAGTGTGAGGTGGTGCATTTTGGTAGGAAGAATAAGGAGGCCGCATACTGCTTGGATAATAAGGGCAGGATTTTCATTGAGCCGTGGAGGCGTGATTAGAGGCGTGTGGGGGGTTAAAATCCTGAAATCGTGGGGGCACGAACCCATCTCGCCCCCAGCCCGCCTCCATGCCAGTTTCAAAGGAGGCGGATACCTGACCCGCACTGGGACCTGCCTCCCCGAGGCAGGAAGGGGATTAGTGCCAATTAACTGCCTGTTAACAGGTAGTTAACAGGCAGTTTTTAGCCTAATCCCTATTTTCATTCTTGAATTGTGGGATTCCCGACGGCTCCAAACCACGCCAAGTTAGCGAAGCGGGCCGTCGGGCTGAAGGGCTTGGAGGGGTCGAGATGTCCAGTGTTCAGGCGAGTGATGGGTGCATGAGTGCAGAGTTAAGTGTGTTTAAAGTGTTTAAATAAGTTTTACTTACCTTTACAGCTTTCCTTTCTTCAGGTCTCGGGAGTCCCTCATCTCACCGGCACAGAAAGCAGAATGGCTGCGATCTGTCAAAAATTGCAGCATTCGGCTTTCTGTTCCGCGGAGATCTCTAAATCATCCTGAGAGGAAGGAATTAACTTGGAGTACAGATTGTCAGTGTTTGACAGCTTCAAACAGCTGTGAAACGTTGATATTTCATCTGCCAAATGGTCTTGACAGATGAAATGTCTCTGTGACATCACCTGTTGCCAGGTGGCCCTTAATTGGCCTGTTGAGCCCGCTGGGTGGGCTCAACAAGGTCAATCAAGTTGAAATTGTGTGGGTTGGCCACAACTCGATGGAGGCGGGACTACAACCCCGACAGTTGTAGTCCTGCCTCCTACCCGCCGCCTCAATGAAAATCCTGCCCTAAGAGTTTGAATGGGGTAGAGGAGGAAAGAGATCGGAGTTCAGGTACACAAACCACTAAAAATAGTGACGTTGGATAATAAGGCCATTTAAAAAAAAAAAAAGGAAACCAAGCTCTGGGTTGATTTCTAGAGCGATAGAACATCGAACCTTGGTTAGCCATACTTGACGTATTGTGCACAGTTCTGGTCTCCATATTATAAAATGGATATAGAGACACTGGAGAAGGTGTAAGAAAGATTCACAAGGTTGATACCAAAACTGAGTGGATTTACTTATCAGGAAAGGCTGAACAGGCTGGGGCTCTTCTCTCTAGAAAAGAGAAGGCTGAGGGGTGACCTGATCGAGGTCTTTAAGATAATGAAAGGGTTTGATAGGGTAGACGTAGAGAAAATGTTTCCACTTGTGGGAGAGTCCAAAACTAGAGACCATAAATATAAGATAATCATCAAGAAATCCAATAGGGAATTCGGGAGAAACTTCTTCACCTAAAGAGTGATAAGAATGTGGAATGCACTAGCACAAAAAGTTGAGGAAAATAGCATAGATGCTATTTAAGGGGAAGATGAAATTTAAGGGGAATCAAGATAAGCACATGAGGGAAACAGGAATAGAGGATATGCTGATAGGGTTAGATGAAGTAAGGTGGGAGGAGGCTCATGTGGAGCATAAACCAGTTGGGCCAAATGGCCTATTTCTGTGCTGTACAATTGATGTAACTCGATGTAATTTAAATTGTGTTTTTGTTGCTTCTTCAGGTAGAATCACCATTGCAGGTGTATTGTGAGGCTGCGCAATGGAAATGCATAATAACGCTGTGAAGTAGTCCAAAATCAGCAAAAAGAAAATCTGAATGTAGACTGCTGGAGTGAGTGGCGTACAAAACAATGACACCACTGGGATGGGGTAGAGAGATTATAATGCTGCTATAAACTGCAGTTACACGGATACTGCGGACTTAGTCAATGAGTGTCCCAACTCTGAAGCCGACGTGCTAACAGCATTTCCGATTGCTAGAGCTTCCAGAATGTTGCTATCCACATGGTGATGCCCTTCATGACAGGCAGATTATATAATTATTAATATTTTTTATAGAACTTGTAGATACATAATTTACTTTATTCTTCTGTTTGTCTAAATACTCTCTTTCCCTTCAATAACAGTAACTGCTGGAATTTTGACTGCAGTAATGGGAATGCGATACAGAAAATCTGGAAAGTTAATACCCGCCGGTCTCATCACTGGTATCAGGTAATACTTCAAACCCTGCTTCAGACTTCGATTTAGCGAACTAAGTGAAACTGTAACTAATTATATCACACGCAAGAATTTGCTGGTGACACAAAAGTGGGTGGTTTAACTTCAGGAGAACATAGACAGGTTAGAGAATGGGCAGACAGTTGGCGCTTGTAAATGTAATGTAGAGAAGTGTGAGGTAATGCATTTTGAGGAGGCAAAAAAAAAGAAATGGGAGTATAACTCAAATGGCAAGAGGCTGAGGGTGGGGAAGAAGTGAGACTGTGGGATACAAATGCTTAATTCCTTGAAATTGTGAGTGCAAGTAGCTAAAGCTATAAAAAAGACCAGTAGAACTTAGAATAGGGGTATAGAGTACCAGAGCAAAGAGGTAATGATACATTTGTACAAGACAATCATTAGGCCACAGCAAGAGTACTATGTGTCGTTTTGGGCACCCCTTCTAGAAAGGCATTAAAGCAGTAAAGATCGAATAGCATAGATTCTCCAGGACGATGCCAGGGATGGGAAAACTATAGTTATGAAGAATAATCCATTGAGAAAGAAATAATGGAAAATTTGATACAACTTTCAAACATTGATGTGTCTTTTTGTGGATTTTCAACTCTGGATCTGTGCACGCTAAGTTGCAATTAACCATGCCATATGGAATAGGCACTGAGCAGAGACGAGGTGCTTGGGGATTGTTGACTGTGTTATGGTGTTCCCCTCCCCCCATCCTGTAAGTCGCTGAGGCACAGAGTGGCAGAAGCCTTTGGAAAAACAATTGTAGGTTACATTTGTTGCCCTTGTCGCTCCGCTATCTAAGTTTATGTACAGTAAAATCTCTAAGATTCTTTTCTTCTTCTTTGCAGCTTTTTTATGGTTGTACGGCTTCTTGTAATCGCGATGTTTTAAATCTACAATCAACTCACTACAATGTAGAATTGCTGTAAATGCTTTTACTCTGTGATCATCTTTTAAATGGTAATTATTCTACAAAGTAATTCTTTAGAGAAGTCAAACTTGATACAAAGTAACACTAGCCTTTACTTTAATCATCGGGATATCTATTGTAACAATACTTGTTCTTTGTATTTATAGTACTGGATGTACTTTTGAATACAATTGGGTCAAAGTTATAGCTTACGCTGGCAAGAATTTCCTCAAAGCTCTTTTTCAAGTGTGTCAGATGGCATCGCTGATGAAACTAATTGCTTAGACCCATGTATAGAACAAACTTCTAAATATCACCAGATGTAGATGTACAGATATTATGGCACCTTGATAAGGTTTGTCCTTACTAAATGTTTTGAATCAATGTAATACATTCCACATGCATTTGACTGAACTTTTCTGAACTTATTGGTTCATTTGGGACTCTGAATTTAAAACTCCCCTGTGCACTGTTAGTGCTATCAGTGATGAGTCTAAGGTGAAAGTTTAAGGTGACTCTTTAAAGGATTCATAACCACAAGCGGTCAGTAAATAATCAGTGGGAGTACAGAGTTGCATTCACCTTTTGCCACCAAGTGCAGCATGTGCCTGTTTGAATGCTCTGTCCATTGGTAAGTGAAGTACCTTGAGCACTGCCAGCAAATGTAAGCTACATTGGTGAAACAAAGAATAGAGCCTTTATCAGGGCATCATATCCTGACTAGAACAATAACTACATCACGAGAATGTTGATTATTAAAAATGGAAGAGCTGTATTTAAAAATGTAAAATGAATGCAACAGTCTTTTAGAAGTAGTTACTGAAAGTGCTGCTAACCTCTGTTCTAGCACAAATTTTTCATTTGGTTCACTATTGTGACCTTAAAAACCTGGTTCAGGTAAGTGAATTAGGTTTTATCTTTGAGATTTGGTCAGCCAAGTGCTGCTGTAGAGCTGCCTCATCCATAGGACTCTCAGCTTCTGGTTTACACTCCGCAGGAGTTCACACGTGCAGTAACCTAACGCTTCTGTTGTACAATCAGCACTTCAGGGTTCTGCGGGGAGTGAGGGATGCAAAACCACGCCACCTCCATCAGACCAACAAGTGTATACCTACCTACTCTTGACAGTGTACATGCGCAGGGAAGTCGGTGTAGATAGTATTGTGTCTAAAATAACAACAGAAAATGCTGGAAAAACTCAGCAGGTCAGGCAACATCCGTGGAGAGAAATTTGAGTTGACGTTTCGGGTCGAAACCCTTCTTCAAAACTGGAAAGAAAAAGAAAATAGATCGAAGGCAAGACTGCGATTGAACAAAAGAAGAAAAAGAGACAATAAAAGCTATTCGAAGCCAGATGAGATGGTAATAGGCCCGTGGAGACAAAAGGCAGCTGAGATTAGGTGTGAAGTGTACTGGCAGGTAAGAGACAGCTGCCAGGTGAGAGAGAGAAACAAAAGGAAAGGAGTGGGGGGAAGGAGGACCCAAAACAAAGGGGTGGAAAAAATTATAAGTAAAAAAGTAATAGGGGCCGAGGTTATGATCTGAAATTGTTATGTAGAAACACTGTGACTCCAGTTATTGAAGGAAACTAGAGCACCCAGTTGTTGCAGCTAACCACACATAGAAATCTACTTGATGGCACTAGCCAACTGGCCCAGGAGAAGTTCGAGCCCATCGAGGTCCTCATTGTTAACTAATTTCTGTGTGTCGTGACATTGTGATGCACTTCAGTGTAGGGGTTGCAGTGCTGGCTGTAGCAGTTATACTGGAGTTGGAACGCACTTCCATGAACCCTGGGTGTGGTGCTTTATGATTTGGTGATGGTGTATGAATTTCACGCCAACCTTATGCTGATATAATTTCACACATTCATTTAAATCACTTAAGTGTAACTGTGTAAATGTTTCCTTTCAATGCAGTTGGTTTTCTGCTCCTAGAACGCCATAGCCTGATAATTGTGCTCCTGAGACTACCGCTGTCTTTGTGAGAAATAAACCATTATTTCTTAGGAAAGAAAGAGGTGGTTCCTTATCAATCTGGACTGTTTTACTCTGATCAATAGACCTGCTGCAGTAAACAGACTGCTAAATATGTGCTGTAACTTCCTCAAACAAAATTAACAACCTGAGGCATTACCTGCCTTGATTCTTGCTCTTATCTCTCCATGAGTCATGGAGACCAAAAGACAGCTATTGCTCAGGAACATTACTCAGCATATAAACCCTAGTTCAGCCATGTTGCCAGCACAGTGGGGTAACGATACTCGCATCCTTTTCCAAAAACGTATCAAAACACGATCTCCGTTGACCAAGCAAGCTATCGGATTGTTACTAAAAACTCAGCAGGCTTATGAATGTTCTTCAGGGAAGGAAACCTGCCCAAACCCTACCTGGGCTGCCCTCGAGTCCCTCACTATGCTGATGACTCTTAATGCCCTCATGACAACTAAGAATGGGTAATAAACACCACCTTGCCAGTCTCGCCAACATCCCAAGAACAATTTTCTCTTTTTAAAGTCCCAGATTTGAGCACAGTATATTAAAGACCGCCATTAATCGATTTCTTAGTCCTATAAGTAGGTAACTACATGGACCTGGAATTATTCGTGCATTAACAACTTGATAACAAATTAATACCAGGTTCAAAGTAAATTGATTCTTCTCGAAGGTATACACCTAGTTTTCCTTTATCCTACAAAAATGAAGATTTGCGTGCACTTTCACTCTCTGCCAGCTTGCGGAAGACTGCCGGTAATGAGGTTGGTATGAGTGTGATCGGGGAGTGTGAAAACAAGCTGTGCATCATTTGCGCTGAGTTATGACACTGAGCAAAGGGCTGGTTGGTCTGTCAGAACACTTCAGAAATGCACTGCAGTGTAATCCTCACCATTTCACACCCATTCAGCACTAGCAGAGGCATTTGGGCACGTACCAGGGCACCCCTAAATTTCAACTGAAACTTTGCAATATGCCAAGTGTGAATAAAGTGATGATAGCAAAATACTGCAGATGCTGGAAATCCGAAATAACAACAGAAAATGCTGGAAAAACTCAGCAGGCCAGGCAATATCCATGGAGAGAAATTAGAATCGACGTTTCGGGTCTAATCCTTTTTCAAAATAAAGTGATGATGTTTGCATGTTGCACCACTCGCCCTTGTTTTCGGGTTACTGCACTGCTCTTGCAGTATTAAAGCAGCATCAGCGGAAATCAGTTAGTTATAATACTCTCAGCTAATCGTTAAGACAAGGAGTGTGAATATAGCTGCTATGAGATGTTCATCAGCCACTCCTTGATTTGCATGATCACAGAAATCACAGAAACCCCACAGTGCAGATAGAGGCCATTTCGGCCCATCGAGCCTGCACCGACACATATCCCACCCGATCCCCATAACCCCTACACCAACACATATCCCACCCTATCCCCGTAACCCCACATATTTAATAGCCAATCAACCTAACCCGCACATCTTTGGACTGTGGGAGGAAACCGGAGCACCCGGAGGAAACCCACGCAAACACGGGGAGAATGTGCAAACTCCACACAGACAGTCACCCGAGGCCGGATTCGAACCCGGGTCCCTGGCGCTGTGAGGCAACAGTGCTAACCACTATGCCACCGTGCATTTTAATGCACAAAGTAAATATAAGCAGTTGCTTGATAAGGAGCTGAAGTATTTGCGCTGTGGTGAAGGATACTTTTATTACTTGCATGTAAGTTGACTGCTGGTCCTCCTGGAATAATTCCATGCTGCTGTTGGGTATTCTATCTCTGTATATTCTGGGGAATTGCATTCAAATGACATTGCCAGTATTGCCTTGCATGTATAATGTGCAGCACAGAGAATGTCTATAAGGTGAGATATGATTGTACATCAGAGACCAGTTAATATTGACTAAGATTTGGTGTTTGGCTTCCCCCCCCCCCCCCAACATGGAAATATTCTTCTTTCAGTGTCATTGTGCTGATTAGCACAAACCTATGCCATGTTAATTCATGAGCACGATAGTGGATTAGGGAGTAGCATTTGCATCACTCCCACTGAAGTTGAAAATGAGACAGAAGTTGCATGTTTCACCATATTTATTGCAACAAAAGAGGTAAAAAAAAATCTAAGTGGATTACTTGAGAAATCGGTTTTGGAAACTTTTTAAAATTTAACGGAGTTTAAAGAATGAGGATGCTTTCTAGTCATATAGCACTCTTGGGAAAAAAATAAGCAATGAAATCTGAATTATGGAGGTTTTGGGCCTTAAGTTTCAGATTTGTGATTGAACCAGGTACTGATTTATATAGACCTCTGTGGATTGTACATCTTGAATGGATACAAAATTAGGAAGGCATAAAACTTGGAGAGATGGAGCGATTGATAGGCTAAGCTGCAACCAGAGTAGAATCTTTAAATGGAGAACCACTTATGTATCACCTCACACTATTCTGCGTTTAATTTCATCTGACGTGTCTGCCCATTCCACCAGCCTGTCTATGTCCTCTTGAAGTCTATTACTATTGATACCGCCGAATTGGAGCCTGAACGGACCCAGTGATATACAGGGTCGACGTATACCCAACTTCGACTTATAGAGCAATAAACTCAGACTACTGCAGACCTTGCTGGAATGTGCGAGTACACTTTTATTTACAGAGCGCTCTGGGAGAAGTGCTATACACCCCCTTGGTGCAATCGCCAGCTTCTCAGCTTTACAATAGCAGCCGCGCTCCTTTTATACAATTTAAAAACAGGAAAGATACCATATTACATTAATTCCTTGGCCAATCTGGTACTTTAGCATCCTTTAACTTTGGCCAATCCGATACCTTAGCAACCCTTAATCACATTCTGTCAAAAACAAGTTGATTATATTATTATACCGTTAGCAAACAACTTAATTATATTACTGTTCTGTGCAAGTGACATCGCACGTTTGGTGTAAGCAGATCAAGTCAGCTGTCTGTTATGCCAGTGTCTGCAAAATGTCAATGAATGTCAAGTATTTCAGCAGGCACTACGGTGCCATTTTAAAATTTCCTCCAACAGCCCCTCCTTTTGGTCCTGGAGTACGATCCTCTTGCTCCCAGATGACCATCGTTCTTCGTTTCTTCACAGAGTTGGCTTACAACCACTGACTCATCTCGTGAGAACCAGCCGTTCCGGCCACGTCATCATACGTTTCTTCTTCTTCACCCATATTTCTGGGCAGGAGGTCGGTGTATTCTTCAACAGAAGCTACTGGCAGCACAGCTTTCACAGCAGTTTGACAGCACATTTTAATGATACTTAATGCACAGCACAGCAGTATACATATCACAACTATGATCAATATCATTTGCACTAGCCAAGCACCCCAGCCTGATCCTCCCAGTAACCAATCAAACCATCCGCCTCCAATATTGGATTGATGGAGCAAAGCTACTTGTTTTTGAATATGGTCCGCTAGGTTGGTAATATTTTCAGAACTGTCTGGGATGTATGTACAGCATTCTGCTCCGATCATGGCACGTGTACCTCCCTGTGCAGCTAGTAGGTAATCTAGTGCCATCCTATTTTGTAGGACGACAGTTCTTAGGGCTACCATTTCGGCACTCATCTCTCTCAGGGATTCAGCTGTGTCATTGGCTACTCCCTCAATTATGGTTGCCAATAACTATATTTCTTGAGAAGTAAACACTATTCCAGCCGTGGGGAACATAGCTCCTAGTACCACCTGCCAGGTGGGAAGTTCTCTTTTAGTACGACTATGCTTGTGGTGGTCTTTCAATTCCTTTGTGGTGTATATATGGTACTACATACCCCAAATAGCATGATCCTGCCCAATTCTCTGGTAGCCAGGGGTATGCTCTATGACCGCATATGAAGTATGTCCCATTATAGGCTGTCATTATCTGTCCCGGTTGTTCGGGGTTTATGTTGGCGCGGAAGACGGTAAAACCCATCTGGTTGTCAGTATTTGTTCGCCTGGTCCCATTCCATGGTTTATTATTGGTCAAATTCATCAAATTGGTGGTATTGAACCACCAGCTTTCCATGGAATTTCCTGCATTATATGTGGTAAAATTTTGTATACAATGACTTTTCCCCACATCAATTCTGATCCCTTCAGTCTGTTCTGTACCGCGCTCCCAACATATCTCCCCGATCGGCTGGCCCTTTCCTGACGTATTGGTAAGAACTGAAAAGGGGGGTTCTTTCGTATAATTATATGTTGGCTTATACCATTCTTTAAAATTTTCTAACGAATATCCTCCCCCCCCGGAACTCATTGCTTAGGCTAGTCCATTTCTGTTCCCATGTTTTTCCGAAGGTGGATAAAGTGGTATTTTTCTGTTTCGTATGAGTTCTATTAATTATCCATTCTGCCATATCTGTGAGGTTCAAGGGTATTGGTCGCAAGGGTATCCCTCCTTTCGCATGAGTGGGAGTATGGCTACATACCCAACAGGCATCTATCCCACTCCGTTTGGCATACTTATATGACATATATAAAAACGTATTTACATGCAATCCCCGTTTTCTATGCGGTCCTGTCGCCGCATCTCCCGTGATAATACGTATCAACGCAACTATACACAGTAACTTATACATGTTTTTGATGGAATATTCTTCTTCCAGTTATTGCCGAAGGGGTCTCCCTTTTTTTTCTGTGGAACAGATTCAGAACAGTGGGGGGTAATTATTCACGTTCATGTCCTTTATATAACTTCAACTGAGTCCAATGTTTCCATATGCCCTTTCCCCTTATGTCCAGACAGGCACAGGTGTCCCCACTGATTATGATCTCATAGGGTCCGCTCCATTTCGGTGCGAACCCCGGTTTGCCAGGTAGATTTCTTACCATGACCCACGCTCCGGCGTGGGGAACGTCCGGGAGCGTGTTAAGTTCTAGCTCCTTGTCCCTTCCGCTGTTGGTCACGGATATTTTTACGCATCTCCTTTAATTGAGTGCTGAGTTCCAAAACGTATCGTTTTAATTTATCTTTTGGAGGACCTACATCGGCCCCACCTGTTATGATGCCTTCGGGTAATTGCATCGCCCTTCCTGTCATTAGTTCATAAGGGGTAAGGCCAATCGTTCGGTTTGTAGTGGCCCGAAGTTTCATCAGGATGATGGGCAGCACTTCAGTCCATGTTTTTCCCGATGTTTGCATCGCCTTGGCCAATGCATTTTTAAGGGTACGGTTCATCCGTTCCACCATTCCTGAACTTTGTGGGTGATAGGGGATGTGGAACTTCTGTTTTATACCCATTAATTGACACACGGTTTTTATGATACTACCAGTAAAGTGAGTGCCTTGATCGGAGTCGATTTGAAGGGGCACTCCCCATCGGGGAATTACTTCTTCTGCTAGGATTCTGGCAACCGTTAGGGCGGTGCAGTTCCGTGTTGGAAAAGCCTCCACCCATCGAGTGAATTGGTCTATGATTACCAGGCAGTATGTTTTACCGTGGGACGGGGGTAGAGGGCCGGTAAAATCGATTTGCAAATGTTCCCATGGGCCTTGCGGCCTGGGTTGATGTCCCATATTAACCTTTATTGGCCTGCCTGGATTGTACTGTGCACACGTAACACACCGGTGGCAGTGTTTAGCAATATCTCTTCCCATCCCTTTCCACCACCATTCTGTACCGAGACTTCCTGTCATTGCCTCTCTTCCCGAGTGAGAGAGCCCGTGGTGAATTTCCAACAGAGTGTTTTGTATGCACTCTGGGGCCATTACCTTATCATCCTTTCACCAGACGTTATCGCTTCCTCGTATAGCGCCTTGTTTCTCCCACGTACCTTTCTCAACATCTGGTGTGTCCTCGTGCAGTTCTTCAATACTTATCTGATCTCCTGGGTTACTTATGCTAGCCACTGGTGTGTCGCTAATCTCCTCTTGTTCTAATGCGAATTGTGCAGCTTTGTCCGCTGCTTGGTTCCCCTGGTGGTTTAACCAATCTGGGCTAGTTCTGTCCAGCTCTCTCTGGTGTGCCTTGATTTTTATTACTGCAACTTGTTGGGGCTTATTACTAGCCTCAAGGAGGGCCTCTATCACAGAATCACAGAATCACAGAAACCCCACAGTGCAGATAGAGGCCATTTCGGCCCATCGAGCCTGCACCGACACATATCCCACCCGATCCCCGTAACCCCTACACATATCCCACCCTATCCCCGTAACCCCACGTATTTAATCCCCCTAACACTAAGGGTCAATTTATCATAGCCAATCAACCTAACCTGCACATCTTTGGACTGTGGGAGGAAACCGGAGCACCCGGAGAAAACCCACCCATCCTTCTCTGATGTTTTATAGGATTGCCTCCTGTCGTAATGAATCCTCTCCTACCCCAGGCGGTCATATAGTCATGGACTACCCCAAAGGCGTATCTACTATCTGTGTAGATGTTTACTACTTTATTTTCCGACATCTCCAGTGCCTTAGTGAGTGCCACTAACTCGGCCACTTGGGCTGACAAACCCCCGTCGATTCGCCCTGATTCCACTGTTTCCAGTCGGTCATTAACTACGGCCCACCCTGTGCGGGGTAGTCCATCCATATATTTGCGCGACCCATCTACGTAAAGTGTTCCTTCGGCCATCGCCAGAGGGGTATCCGTTATTCTATCTTCTTCTAAGTTCATATCTACATCCCCACAATTATGAGGCTCTCCGGTTCCTAATATTCCTTCTGCCGGATTGTCCCCCATATCCCTAATGATGGTTACTACTTTACTCGGAGGGAGGAGGACCGCTTCCCATTTTGCTCGTCTCATATTTGAGACGGATCTCAATTTTCCCGTGTTCAGCATTTCTACCAAGGTGTGTTTGGTGTGAAGGATAATGTTTCCTGTCATCACAATTGGCTCGCTGACCTTTATGGCCCAGGCAGCACAATCTAATGCGGCTATACACCGTGAAAGCCCGGTTACTACAGGTCCTTCTGCAGTGGAGTAGTATGCCACTGGCCTGCGCTTGTCCCCATGATCCTGTGTTACCACCGCGGTATAAAATCCCCCTTCATTATTGCAGTTTATGTGGAAGCCTTTGCACATGTCTGGTAATCCCAATCCTGGGGCTGATATTAATTCTGACTTCAGTTGGATATAAGCTTCCTCCTGCTCTGGGCCCCATTCTATTGAGTCCAGTGCTGGTTTGCCCCCTTTCACTAGCCACTGTATGGGTTCTGCTATTTTAGCGAACCCTGGGATAAAATTTCTACTATAATTAAAGAGGCCTAATACCTTCCTTACTCCCCTCACTGTTACGGGCCTGGGCATACTCTGGACAGCGTCCTTTCTGTCCGGTGGCATTTCTTTAAGTCCCTGGGAGATGAGGTGTCCCAGATACAATACCTGGGTTTTTCCTATCTGTGCCTTTTTGGGGCTCACCTTTAGGCCAGCCGTCTCCAATGTTTTTAATACTAGGTACAGGGTCATCTGGTGCCCTTCTTTCGTTTCCGAAGCTATTAGTATGTCATCAACATACTGGAGAATCGTACTCCCGCTGGGCAGTTCTACCCTTTTTAAGATGTCGCTCATGACTCGGTGAAAGATAGCCGGGCTATTGTGAAACCCCTGTGGGAGCTGGGTCCAGGTATACTGTTTGTCCCCTACCGTAAACGGAAATTTTTCCTGTGATTCTGGGCCCAAGGGTAAGGCCCAGAATCCGTTGGCTATGTCCAGGACCGTGAAGATTTGGTGTTCTGGGGCTAGACCGTTTAAGATGGTTGAGGGGCTGGCGACGATAGGGTGTAACTTAGGGGTGACCTTGTTGAGGGCAGTGTAATCTATAGTTAACCTATAGCTTCCGTCAGGTTTTCCTACTGGCCATGTAGGGGAATTGGTGGTACTTGTTGTTTCTCTCAGGATGCCTTTCTCTACAAGTCCTTTCACTATGTCTATGACTGCCTTTCTTGCCTCGGTTTTTATGGGGTACTGGCGGTGTGGCTTATGTTCTGGTCCGGGGATCTTGATAGGGTCAATACCAGCTTTTCCTGTGTCTAGTTTTGTTTCTGCCCAAACTCCGGGGACGGGGGCGCAAATGGCCCCGTAATCACCTGTATCTAATTGCCAGTTTCTTTTGGTTACTGTGGCTACTCCAATCGTGCCGGTATTATTTGCGAGTCATCCTACCTTTGCTATGTGGCCGTCTGTTTTTGGCCACATTCGTTTTCCCTTGCCACAATCGATTAATATTTCGTATTCTTTCATAAGATCATTACCCATTATTGTGCCCTCGTTATTTTTACATACGTAGAATCTCATCGGGATGTAAAGATTTTCTATTTCTACCATTTGGGTGGTACTTAGGAAGGCGGGCACCTTGGTGCCGCCGATCCCTGTTAAATATATCATCTTACTGGTTGTAGGGAGGGGAAGGTCGGTTATGGATATTGACGCTCCCGTGTCCACTAGCATTTCACACTGTCGGCCCCCTACTAGTGCAGACACATAAATCCTACCCTCCTTTTTGCTTTTTACGGGGGCCGCTGGACGTCACTTATTCTGTTGCTGTCGTTTATACTCCTGCCACTCCCTGTAGTTTTCGGCGGACATCGTATTTTGCCCGCTAGTTGGCCTGCCATGTTTGCTATAACAAATGGCTTCCAAGTGTCCCCTTTTTCCACAATAGTTACATTGTCTCTCATTCTTTTTGCCCTTGCATTCTTTTGCAAAGTGACCCATCTTTCCACAATTATGGCATGGTCCCTTTTTGGGTCTTGCTCCAGTTTCCAATTAGCCGACCGCAGCTATTTTTTCTTGTTTAACTTTTGTTACTATCTCATCCTTCATCCCGTTTCCGTCTATTTCACATGCCCATTCTACCAGGCCATCATAATTTCTTGCGGTCACTACTCCCATTTTTATGATTGTTTGGTGTGCCGGTGATAAGCCGTCCTTAAATGCTTGTATAAATGCCGGATCTGTCCTGACTGCGTTTGGTTGGCCCGAACTTTCCTGGTAAATACTAAATAGTCGCTCGCCATATTCTGAGGCCCCTTCTCCCTTTTGTTGTTTAGTCGCTGTAATTTTACTCCAATTAGTGGGGGAGTCACTTAAAACCCGTTGGACTTCAGTTTTAAAGAGAACAAAGGGTGCCTGTTGGGCGTCTACTTCGGCAGTGAGGGCTACTGCATGTGTCCAGCGTCCCCCACTGTAATCCCTTGCGGCTGCGGCGGCGCCCGCACCGGGATCGCTCGCCACCTGTCCGCTGGACAGGCTGCCCGAACTAACTGATGGATGTCTCTTAGATGTAACTGATGCCCCACCCAAACGGTGTTGAGTTCTGCCCAAAACTTTGCATTCAGGCTACAGGTCTGGAGTTTTCCCAGGACTGTCATGATTTGTTGTCTCTCCCCGGGGGGTAAAGGGTTTATAACTCGCTGTTGGTGCAGCGGCGGCTCCACCCCGGGTTATTGGGGCCATGTCGACACTTTTGACCTTTTCCTCAAACATGGGAGCCGTTGGATCTAGTGTCTCGTATGGGGGAAGGGAAGTAGTATCCGTCCAACCACTCATTCGTCCGCCCTCACATGTAGCCCTCTTTTCTAAATCCTTAATTACCTTATCTTGGCAAGTTATCTTTGTTTCGAGAGTTTTAATGTCCTGTGTTTTATCTTTAACAATTTTCTTAATTACATTTACTTGTTCTATCAGTCCTGACAATTGGTGTACTAGTAACACGCCCGCCTTTTTAGTTTTATCCTTTTTCTGTTCACTCAGCCAATTTCTCTGAAGTTCTAATGTCTGTGATACGTCCCATCCGTCCTTCTGCATTTTTAAAATTAGTGAATGCCTGTCTGTCATATAAGAATCGATGAGGGAGCCCGGGGGCCCCCTCTTAATCTCCTTACCTGACGTCAGTAGTCCACCGACCTTTCCTCTTTGTCTGGAGTCATGTTTTTGAAAGCCCCCTATTCTTTTCTTCTAAGAATACCCGGGCGTTTTAACGTACTCGAAACTGCGTTCTCAGAGGTCTGGGTTTCTCTGTCTTTCAAGAGTGCCCGGACGTGTAACGTTTTACCCCGCTCCACAAGTTCCTAGCATCAGTCTGTTAGTCCCGAATAAGACCTGAGGATTAAAATTTTGTCAATACAGATACGAATATAAGTTTATCACAGACAAATGTCAAGTGTAGTCCCACACTCCACTAGTCCACTTACTTATTCTTTGATCACTCGGCGTCCTTATACTTGATCAGAGTACTAAAACACCGGTGACCCTGCTCGCAGTGCCAATTTGTTACCACCGAATTGGAGCCTGAATGGACCCAGTGATATACAGGGTCGACGTATACCCAACTTCGACTTATAGAGCAATAAACTCAGACTACTGCGGACCTTGCTGGAATGTGTGAGTACACTTTTATTTACAGAGCGCTCTGGGAGAAGTGCTATACACCCCCTTGGTGCAATCACCAGCTTCTCAGCTTTACAATAGCAGCCGCGCTCCTTTTATACAATTTAAAAACAGGAAAGATACCATATTACATTAATTCCTTGGCCAATCTGGTACTTTAGCATCCTTTAACTTTGGCCAATCTGATACCTTCGTAACCCTTAATCACATTCTGTCAAAAACAAGTTGATTATATTATTATACCGTTAGCAAACAACTTAATTATATTACTGTTCTGTGCAAGTGACATCACACGTTTGGTGTAAGCAGGTCAAGTCAGCTGTCTGTTATGCCAGTGTCTGCAAAATGTCAATGAATGTCAAGTATTTCAGCAGGCACTATGGTGCCATTTTAAAATTTCCTCCAACACTATCTTCCTCACTGTTTACTACACTGCCAAGTTTTGTGTCCTCTGCAAATTTCACCATGATCTAATTAGAGTTTAATCACTTTATTTCATCTCTTGACAGTTTTATTTTTAAAATGGAACTGCATGCAGTTTAACAGCATTTTGGGCAAAGAACATTGACATTTTGTGGAGGGTTGAAAAGATTATTCAAGCACGTGAAGCTATATGTTTTGATGAGAGACTTAAAGATCGGAAAAGTGTTTTAACTAGAGAAAAGAAAATTGAGAAGAGACACGATTTAAATCTTCAAAATCTTGCAAAGGAATGGATGCTTGGATTATGAGAATAGAGCTAAAGGCCCTAGATCTACAACTAATAAGCCTAAAGCAAGGAGGAATTTCCCCACCCTCTCCAACAGTGGTTCTATGGAATTGACTAAACGAGAACAGTTAATGCTGTACTCATTTAATAATACCTTTCAAAACAATGAGCATCAAGGAATGAGCTGAGGGTTATAAAGTAAAATATTGGTATAATTAGTGCTATAGTTCCTCAGCTGCTCAACAAGAACTGGACCAAGCACACTGATGCACCCGAAGTGGATCAGTTTCTGGAGCACGTGCGAGAGCGGATGGTTGGTGGTCTTGTGTCTGAAAAGACAGGTGACCGCCTGCACTTCGTTGATACAGGAGACGAAAAGAAAGATCTGCTCCATAAGAAAGGAAAATTGAAGCCTCCGTGGAGCGACCTCATTCTACATTCATTACATAGAAATGTGCCAAAGGTGGCAACCAGTCAAGGATGTATGTTATGGTTCTAAAATTTACCTGCATATTGTTTTGCTCGATTTGCCTTTGGAAGGTAGGCAGGAAGAAGCTGTTGGACTGCTTTCTCGTTCTTTTTCACCTCGTTACTTTAAACGCCAGATTACACGCGTACTCAGTTGTAGCAATGCAGAATCAGGATTGAAACTCCATACTTCGCAAAACCAGAATGAGAGCTCTGAGACATCATACTATCACGATTCCAGTATGAACTGCTGAACAGTGGTTCACACACCTCTCTTATACCAAATTTCACCTTTGATCACTACATTCCATGCATACTGTTATAAATCTCATCAAGAAACTACTTATGAAATAACGCTGGACGGCCAGCTGGTGGCGCCGTCCAAGGAGTATAAATACTCGGGCGTGGGCCCCAGCTTTCCAGGGACATTTTGTAAGACAAGGAACTAGTGAAGTACAACTAGACTTCCATGTTCTGAAACAAGTTGATTAAAGCCTTGCTTTATACTCAAACCAAGTGCGTAGTGAGTTTTATTACGTCACATACCACTAATAAATCATAGTACATCAAAGATACATACAAATGACAACATAATAACAGCGTGAACTAAACAAATAGGTACTTAACTCTTCTAATCATTTTATCACCATTGTTATATTGCCTTCTGAAATGTTTCCCATTCCCTTAAACATAAGTGAGCAAGCTGACATGTTCCAGACCATTACAGATATGGCTGAATGACTCTTGCACATTCTCCTGTGAAGATATCCTTGCTTTTAGGCCTGTTTCCACAATTTCAGCAGAAAGCGGTTTTAACTTATCATGGGCTGATCCCACAGACTGCCCAGAAAGAACATTTGAGATACTCGGGTAATTCGGACTTCCATGCCCAGGGAAGCTTGCAAAACATTTCCTCAAGTTGGGTAAAGTGCAAGATAGAACAGATTTTGTGTGATCTGTAGAAAGAAAAAGCTTGATGGTCTTTTCCTATTCCTCATTGTATGTTTCAGAGAATGTGGCTGGGAATTTCCGCTTGTGTGGTTGCCAGTCTGATTTGCCCCCTCCAATTGAATTTTCCTTGTCTGTAAAACCACAGGCTGGCAAGCACAGCAGTGGCAAACCCCAGACTCTGTGATTTACCCGTAGCAAGTTTCACAGCCTTGGCTCGGTGTTGCATCCTTGCCTCTTGTGTCAGAGGTCATGGGTTCAAGCCCCAAGCCAGGCTGACGCTCCAATGCAGTACTGAGGGAGGGCTCCACGGTCAAAGGTGCCGACTTTCAGATGAGATGTTAAACCAAAGCCTCCTCTGCCCTCTCAGGTGGACGTAAAACATCCCATGTCACGAAGAAGAGGGGTTTTCCTGGTATCCTGCCAGTTATCCCTTGACCACCTCCTCAAACAGATTATCTGGCCATTTATCTTATTGCTGTTTGCTGGACTTTGTGTGCAAGTTGGCTGCTGTGTTTCCCTAATCATGATGGTGACTATGCTAACGACCTGAAAACATTAACAATGTTTCTCTCTCCACAGATGCTGCCTGACCTGCTGAGAGTTTCTAGCATTTTCTGTTTTCATTTCAGATTATCAGCCCCCACATTCAACGGATCATCTTCCGCCACCTCCAGCATGATCCCACCACCAAACACATCTTCCTTTCAGCATTCCGAAGGGACCGCTCCCTCCGCGACACCTGGTCCACTCCTCTATCACCCCCAACACCCCTTCCCCTTCCCACGGCACCTTCCCGTGCAAGCGCAGGAGAAGCAACACCTGCCCTTTTACCTCCTCTCCCACTGTTCAAGGCCTCAAATACTCCTTCCAGGTGAAACAGCGATTTACTTGTACTTCTTGCAATTTAGTATACTGAATTCGCTGCTCACGATGCGGTCTCCTCTACATTGGGGAGAACAAACACAGATTGGGTGACCGCTTTGCCGGACACCTCCGTTCAGGGTGACCCCGAGCTACCTGTCACTTTAATTCTCCGCTCCACTTCCACTCTGATCTCTCTTTCCTCGGCCTTTTACACTGTTCCAACGAAGCTCGAGGAACAGCACCTCGTCTTGCGAGCCTTCTGGACTCAACATCGAGTTCAACAATTTCAGACCGTAACCTCGGCCCCTATTTTTGTTTTTTCTCTCACATGGCAGTTGTTGATGATTCTGCCAGTGCCATTTACACTTCATCTAGAGTCATCTTTTGTTTCTTAACTTGTCCCATTACCATCTCCTTTTGCCTTGCACCATCATCCCTTTTGTCTTTTAATCTCTCCTGCCTTCCATCTTAACACAGACTGTCCCTTTTGTTCTTTCCTCCCCTCCCCCCTTTCCTTGCCCCTACACTTGCTTACAAATCTGTTACATCTCTAACTTTTTCCAGCTCTGACGAAGGGCCATCGACCTGAAACGTTAACTCTGTTTCTCTCTCCACAGATGCCGCCTGACCTGCTGAGTATCTCCAGCATTTTCTGTTTTTATTTCAGATCTCCAGCATCCACAGTATTTTGCTTTTGTTCAAATATACTTTGTTGGCTGTGAAACACGTTGGGATATCCTGAGGTAGTGAAGGGTGCTAGATAAATATGCAAGTTCTTTCTTTAAAAAGTTTGCAGATATTGGATTTCTAGCAAAGTTTCAATGATTTCCAGCAGTGAAGAGGTTAATTCATTAGTGTGTACTGCCCATTTTTTATGTTTAGGATTAGAAGAAATTATTTTGCTTATCACCAAACTCCTCCATTTCACATCCTTAAGCGAAGACATATTGCTTCAACAGCTGTTCAGCCATGCACAATGTGCTTCCAACTTGCATGAGACACGACTGATTAAATATCTATCTCTTTAGGCCCTTACTCCCATAGCAAATTCACATTAACACAAATGGTTTAGATTATTGCTCTTAGCGAGAGATGTGAAATTTGCATGTAGCAAGAATATTAACAAAAAATTGATGTTGGAAAGTTTCCGTTTACATCTACTGATATATATATATGGCATTACGATACCTGAACCTTGCAGTAAGAAGATCATGCATGAAAATATTGTAAGATTTACTATTTTGATTTAGTCCCATTAATGTTTATGACTAACCTAAATATTTTGGGGGTCCACATAATGTGATCTGGCTCCAGAATCCCTAAAGTACCACACGGTGGCATAGTGGTTAGCACTGTTGCCTCACCGCGCCAGGGACCCGGGTTCGAATCCGGCCTCGGGTCACTGTCTGTGTGGAGTTTGCACATTCTCCCCGTGTTTGCGTGGGTTTCCTCCGGGTGCTCCGGTTTCCTCCCACAGTCCAAAGATGTGCGGGTTAGGTTGATTGGCTATGATAAATTGACCCTTAGTGTTAGGGGGATTAAATACGTGGGGTTACGGGGATAGGGTGGGATATGTGTTGGTGTAGGGGTTACGGAGATCGGGTGGGATATGTGTCGGTGCAGGCTCGATGGGCCGAAATGGCCTCTATCTGCACTGTGGGGTTTCTGTGATTTCTGTGAACCTTGAATCTGTGTTTCCATATTTACATTATAATCTTCCAAGTTCCACATTTTAGTTATATGCAAGTCTAAAATTTTAACAAAGCATTTTGCGTTCAACGGTGAAGGAACGGCGGTCGTCGTTTACCTCGCTGACAGCTGCCCATAAAGTTTTCAGGGGCTTCAGAGTGGAGACTTGCTCTAATCCGGCGACTGATCCAGCGCGACATCCTCTACAGGACATCTGTGATCGCTGAGCAGGGTAAGAAACAGTGTGGCTTTTCAACCAATCAGATTGAAGAATCCTCACAACCATGCAGGGGGGAATTTTAAGCTTAAAAAAAAAAGGGTGTGTTTTGGTCGGCTGGGAAGTTAGTGTTAAAAATCTGAATCTCGACCTGAACCCACCTCCAACCTGCCAACTTCCGTTTTAATGGGGGCGGGCGGCCAATTCACTGCCAGGAGGCGGGTTGTCTATTTAAATATTATAATGAGGCTCTGCTTTAACCTCCATTTTGAATTTAACTTTAGCTGGTTGGGTTTTGCAGGCCTCGTGAAACCCACCAGCTAATGCAAGGCGTGGAATGCTGGATCCAGGAAGTAAGTGACTTTACACCCCCGCGATAGGAGACCTCCCTCCAATTCCCCCCCGCCAATGAGGCCTCCTCCTCCCTCCCCCCCCCCCCCCCCCCAATGCTCCTCCGGTCCCCTCCTTGCTCCTCTGTTTGACCCAGTCCCCCACGCGATCCCTCCCTCCCCCCTCTCTGTGGCATGGTGCCGCAGGCTTACCTACCCGGAGCCAGCCATTCTCTCAATTTAGCTGGCTGCGGGTGGGAAATGGAGGCTTCCCATGTAAATCAGGCCCTGCCTTTAAAATCGGTAGAGCCGCTTCGGAGCCCCCCCACTCCCAACCTGCCTTCCACATTAAGATTCTAAGAGTCTAAACCAGGAAGAAAAAAGCAGGAAGTTTAAATTAGATTTAAATAATGTACAGAAAGTGATATAAAGATTGGCAAAGACATGGGATTAAGAGAGATAAAAGAGTTGGACAGAAAAGTCTTGAACATTAACTAATTTCTGAAGGAATAAGACTTTTAAAATTAAATTTTCAGGGCCATTGAGCTTGTTTGGCAGTAATTATCACTTACCATGCCAATAAAAATTCACTTATTCTTGAATGCATCAGCCCAAACTTTTTCTAGTGTCTTTAGTGGGGAACTAGAGGCAAGTACCCCAACTTCACGTCATTGCATTGACGCTGAGGATTGTTGCAGCGCAGTCTGTTGAGCACTGGGGCATCTCTGACAGCAACTTCCCGATTTCCACGTTTAACTGCGCATGTGTGGACAACAGACGTTGCTGTCTGATTTATTCTGTGCATTGGCAAACTTGGATATGTGGCTCTCTCTCCCATCATCTAAGTCGTTGATAAATAGTGAATAGTTGAGGCCCCAACGTCCAGTTTTGGTCTCCTTACCTAAGGAAGGATATACTTGCCATAGAAGGGAGTGCAACAAAGGTTCACCAGACTGATTCCTGGGATGGGGGGATTGTCCTATGAGGAGAGATTGAGTAGACTAAGTCTATGTTCTCTAGAGTTTATTAGAATGAGAGGTGATCTCATTGAAATATACAAAATTCTTACAGGGCTTGACAGGGTAGATGCAGGGAGGATGTTTCCCCTGGCTGGGGAGTCTTGGACCAGGGGTCACAGTCTCAGAATAAGGGGTCGGCCATTAAGGACTGAGCTGAGAAATGTCTTCACTCAGAGGGTGGTGAATCTAGAATTCTTTACCCCAGGAAGCTGTGGAGGCTCAGTCATTGAGTATATTGAAGACAGAGAGCGATAGATTTTTTGAATATTAAGGGAATCAAGGGATATGGAGATAGTTCAGGAAAGTGGAGCTGAGGTCGATGATCAGCCATGATCTTATTGAATGGTAGAGCAGGCTCGAGGGGCTGAATGGCCTACTCCTGCTCCTATTTCTTATGTTCTTATGTAACTCACTAAAGTTAAAGTAAGTGAGAAAACAGAATTAGAAAAAATCAATGGCACTAAAAACTGACATCCCCAGGACCTGATGGTTTCCGCCCCAGGGTTTTAAAGGATGTAGGTGAGGAAATTGCATGCTTTAGCCATAATCTTCCAAAGCGCTCTCAATTCAGAAATTGTCCCTTTTAGGCTGGAAAATTGTAAATGTAACTCCATTATTGAAGAAAAATGGGAGAGAAACCACTTCTAAAATGTAGATGATATTTGTTAACACGCAAGATTATCTGTCTTCCTGAAAATAATGAATCTGGAGCTCTACAGATGAGCTGCTCTTTAAATTAGGTGAGGCTTAGAAATAAAACTATTAGAACTGAACCCATAGCTTCAGTCTAAGGGCAAATACTTACCTTGTCCTTTTCATAGGTGCAGGTAGAGTCCATGGTATTGAACATTGTACATGGTCTTTGTGTGTCTTGGTGTATAGAAGGCTAGCTTGTAATATTTCATTAGTCTCACTGGGGGAAATTATAGAGATATTAGTCTAACATCTGTTGTAGGGAAGTTATTGGAATCTATAATTAAGGACAAAGTGACTGACCAAATTTTTTGAGGAAGTAACTAAAGTAGTAGACAGGGGTACGTCTATGGATGTAGTTTATATGGACTTCCAGAAGGCATTCTATAAGGTTTCATTTAAGAGACTGTTTGCTAAAATTAAAGATCATGGAATTGAAGGCAAATTAGTCACCTGATTGAGTATTTAGGATTTTGAAAGTAATTGATAGGGTAGGTAAATAGAGAAACTTGTACCACTGGTGCAGGAGCCTTGGACAAGGTAACAACCTTAAAATCAGAGCCAGGCCATTCAGGAGAGAAGTTGGGAAACATTTCTTCACAAAAAGGGTGGTAGAAATGTGGAACTCTCTCCCATAAAGATCAGGAGATAATAACTCAATTAATAATTTTATATCTGAGAATGACAGATGTTTGCTTGCCAAGTGTATCAAGGGATAGGGACCCAAGACAGGTGAATGGAATTAGGATACAGATCAGCCATGATCTCATTGAATAATGGAACAGGCTTGAGGGGCTGAATGGCCCACTCCTGTTCCTGGACTCAGAAGAACCTTATTGCCACAGAATTTTGTTTCCTCATTTTTAAATGCTTTTCCATGATATGTTGACCCAAGGGGGTTCTGAGTCCAGTGGTGATGCGATAGCTTCACTGGGACTCTTGTTAGATGCATTCTTCAGAAGCAACTTGTACCGAAATTGATCAATTTCTCCCGCAATTAGCCCTTTGAGTGAGATTGCCACTTAATACTACCCACTGGAACCTGGGTAGAGATTTCCTAAATTCATCAGAAGCTCGCACCCAGAGGAGAGTTTTACCTCGCCAGTCTAGGCTGGATTTGAGCTCACGTTGTAGAAAGGCCATTGCCTAACCCACTGTGGTACCCAGTCCTTTACTTCTCCTCTACTGAAGGCACCAACTCATGCTGGGATACATTTGTACAGGCACTAATAGCCTTTGAGCACCTCATCCAAGTGACCACTTTTCATATGTGAAGCTAGACATAATACAGGAAACTCTCTTTTAACCGGCAAAGTTCAGGAGTAGGTTCAGGTAAGTTTTACTATATATTAGTGGCCGTGTAACCGGGCTTCCTGCACCTGTGGCCGTGTAACCGGGGTTCCTGCACCTGTGGCCGTGTAACAGGGACTCCTGGATCTGTGGCCGTGTAACCGGGACTCCTGGATCTGTAGCTGTGTAACCGGGGTTCCTGCACCTGTTGCTGTGCAACAGGGACTCCTGGATCTGTGGTCGTGTAACCGGGACTGCTGCACAAGTGCCGTGTAACTGGGGCTCCTGCACCTGTGGCCGTGTACCTTGGTAAGTATACCTCTCTGTAATCGGACTTTTTGATCAACCGGCACCACGCCGGTCCCGTCGGTGCTGGATAAAAAAGAGTTTCCTGTACCAGCAGCCCAGACAGAAAGAGGGAGCAGGATTATCACATCTGTCCTTGCTCAGTGCCTGTTTATGCATTGCCTAACTGTAGTTTTTGGATAATGATCAGGAGTCCGTTGATTTTGTTTACCTCCTTAGCCCTGTCGCACCGAGGCTAATTGTGGTGCGCTACCCTTGTCCCTGCTGCAATCGGCTACCTTATCACAGCTATGCACTTCAGGACTCGGCCAGCTCAGTCAGTAGTGGTGCTACCGCGCCACTCTTGGTGATGGACATTGAAGTCCCCCACCCAGCGTATATTCTGTGCCTTTGCTACCCTCAGTGCTTCTTCCAAGTGGTGTTCAACATAGAGGAGTACTGATTCATCTGCTGAGGGAGGACGGTAGGTAGTAATCAGCAGTTTTCCTTGCCTATGCTTGACCTGAAGCCATGAGACTTCATGGGGTCCGGAGTCCCTCCCGACCTTATACCACTCTGCTGCCACCTCTGCTGGGTCTGTCTTGCCAGTGGGACAGGACATACCCAGGAATGGTGATGGAGGAGTCTGGGACGTTGGCTTAAAGGTATGATTCTGAGTATGAGTATGTCAAGCTTGTTGCTTGACAAGTCTGTGGGACAGCTCTCCCAATTTTATCACAAGTTCCCAGATGTTAGTGAGGAGGACTTTGCAGGGTCGACTGGGCTGGGTGTGCCTTTGTCGTGTCCAAATCCGGTGCCTAGTTCGATGCCGGGTGTTCCGTACGGTTTAATTATTATTTCCTGTAGCAGTTTGTTACAACTGAGTGGCTTGCTTGGCCATTTCAGAGGGCAGTTAAGAGTCAACCACATTACTATGGGTCTGGAGTCACATATAGGCCAGACCAGGTAAGGATGGCAGATTTCCTTCCCTAAAAGGACATTAGTGAACCAGATGAGTTTTTAGACAATCCGATAGTTTCATGTTCACCATTACTTTCACTAGCTTTTTATTACAGATTTATTTAATTAACAATGTAAATTTGAACTCGCGTCTCTGGATTATTAGTCAAGGCCTCTGGATTACTAGTCCAGTAACATAACCACAATGCTACCATTCCCATTGCCAATGTGGCTACTTTTCTTGTTTGAGCCCTGACTGGGAGTGGAAGCAACCCATTCATTCAGAGCCAACGCTGACCCCTGTGCATTGCCAGCAAGGATCTTCAGGCGTGGACCCTGGGCATTTTCATCCTCCCTAATGTGGGCCCATTGTAGCGGGCCCATTGTAGCACCTCCATTGCCCAAAGAAAGTCAGCTAATTTAGATGAAGAATTGAGCCCGAGATCTTGCTGAAATTTATGGCTCAAGGTCCGTGCTGGATAAACGCACTGAGCCACAGGGAGAGCGGTTAGCCAATTTAATATGAGCTTGGACATGCAATTGTAATGGAGAATTGATCTTCTGGTTACTGTAATTGATTAAACATCAACATACCATTTACTTTAACCAGAATAGAACTGACATATGCATTTTTTTTGTGTAATAAATTATTGATATTACAGACACTCCACTTGCAGAGCAGCAAAATAAAAACAAACTTTTGGTATTCATGAAGGCACAAGGTTATTTTGTTATTTTTCACATGCTGGTTGCTAGTTGTTTCCTATCCGTCATGTCACAGGGGGGAGTTTTTTGTTTGAATTTATTCTACCATTTGAAAAAAAAATTTCCACCCATTTGTGATGGGCTTGAGCACACATGACACATAACTGACCTCCACAGTACATTGAGCTTCATCAACATTGTTTCTCTGGGACTGCTCCAAGATCATGCTGAGGTGAAGGAACTCCTACAACTTTACCCCAAAATGTCTCCAATGATCTTCATCCATTGTAAACTCTAAATCAGGTGCAAAGATTGCATGGATTTCTTAGGCCTAGAAATTCGGTGGGCTGTGCCACCAGTTAGCGCCTAAAGAGGGCACTCAGTGGCTTTAGCGCCACTGGCCATGCCTCCCGCAATATTTAGCTGGGGCGCTAATGGCGGCGTTAGCCTGTTGCGCTGCGCCGCCACCGATGATGTCACCGGTGTGCGCAGCGCCCCGCTACCGCCCCGATCGCGATATTTGGTAGCGCCCGCCTCTGTAGCGCCGTTCGCAAATTGCGCCCGGTTCACGGGGCCTACCTGTGGCGGGAGTGGCGCTAATTAAGGTGGAGGTGGGGGGCGGCCGCCTGCCAGCACCTCCGTCCCCGGCCTCCTGATCCTCCCCCCGCGGCAGTGCCGGCTGTTTTCTGAGAGCCCGGCCCTTCTCGGTGCCAGGCTCTTTTGCCGGCACTCGCGATCTCTGATCACGCTGGTGCAGGCCCCTCTCCCTTAAGAATGGGAGGAAGGCCTGCAGTACCGCAGCACGCCGCTGTGGCACCTTGCGCTGCGATATTCAGTTTCAGTGCCCTAAGAGGGACACGGAGCGCCTCGAGCAGCGCCCCGTGTCCCTCTTGGGGCGCACAAGCTGAATTTCCGGCGGTCGCAACTGCTCCGATCGCAGCGGTAATTCCGGCGCCCAGGCGAGCTGGGCGCCTGTTTGCAGCTCCACCAAATTTCTCCCCCTTAATCTCCAAAGTTAAATTTGTTTCCACGACCCATGTAAACTGCATAATTGACCACAGCAGCAAGATGGTGATTTAGTTTTACGCTTTGCTTCTTTCTGTTTGATTGGGCTGCATGTTAGACTACTTCACTGGTTTTGCCCTCCTCAGCTTGAGGGCATTTGTGATATTTATTTCTGTCCAGTCACACTGGGGTACCCAGTGCCACCCTTATTGGTCCAAGACCCAAATTAAAATGGTCTAGTTAGTTGTCTGAGCCTCCTTGTTTACCACTACCTCCCACTCTGTAGCTTCTTTCTTCCCTCTTCCCCAGCAGCTCTAATCAGTCTTCCACAAAACCCACTACCTGCTCCTTCAACTCTCTCCCACCCGAGGCCCAATACTCGCTGACATTAACTGCCCGTTCCACAAAATGGTTTAAAAGACACTTCCTTAAAAAGCCCATTCTTGACCTTCTAGCCTCACTACCCACCTCAAACCTACACTTCCTCTGTAAGACTAAATGTGTCATTGCCACCCAACTCCACAGTTAACCTTTCCAAACACTTCCTGTTCAAATCCCTGTAATGGTTTCCAACTTACCCACAGCACCAAGACTGTCCCGGTCAAAGTCACTACAATTAGTGAGTTATTCCGTCTTATTACCTTCAACCTCTCCACAGCCTTTGATGCAGTCAACCACTCCAAATTCCCTACTCGTTGGTACCAACCCCTACCTGTCCCAATTAAGCCAGCACATTTGCAATGGCTTCTCCTGCTGCAATGATTAGCTTCCGTGTGCCCCAAATTTCAATCCGTAACCCCCTCTTCCATTTCTCATTTACATTCTTGGTGATAGTATCTGTAAGAATGGGATCAGTTTCTATATGGATGCTGATACTAAGCTTTGTCTGTCTGACAGAATCCTCAACTCTGTGACTATTGCTATGCTGTTTGACCGCCGGTCAAATAACAACTTGTAGATGAGCCAGAATGTTATTAGCAAGACCAATATTATCTTGTTTAACTCCCACCAGAATCTTCACATCCTAGGGACTGATTCCATCGTTCTCCCTTTCTGTTTGTGCTGTCTGAGCCCAATAATGTGCAGCTTTGGTGTCTTATTTGACCTTGGACTAAGCTTCAAACTCCACATCTTGTCACTAAACCCAGCTAATAACCACTCTGTAACAGACTACTCCACACCACCCCCAAACCTTCATCAGCCTTCCAGCTTGTCTGCTGTATTTCCTGTATCCTATATTCTAATAAGGCCTACTCACCCATCACCTTTGTCCGAGCTAACCTCCAAAATGGCTTCCTATTCCCTAAGTTCAAAACCTTTACCTTATCTACAAAGCCCTTCATGGACTTGCCTCACCCTACCTTTGCAGCCTTTAGCACTACAGAAATGTGTGTAAGAATGTTCTGTTGGATTAAGGAGTCTGTTTCTTTGAAGTTAATACAGGCCTCCACGTTTGTATTCTGGGTCTCTGCATCACATGGCAGGATCCAGCAGCAGTAGAGATTGGATCCTGACTTGCAGTCTAAATCCAGAAGGGCAGCTCACAGAGGTGTCACTCCTGAAATACAATCCTAGAATAAATGCAAAAGTGAAAGCGCCTTATAAGACTAAAAATTACCTTGTATCTGTGAGCTTTGTAAGTTATTCCATGCAGATTTTTCTTCTGTAAGCTGGAGAGAAAATACTACTGTTTTCTGTGCCCATCTTTCCCGCAACTCCATGTTTGAACCCCTCCAATCAGGTTTCCACCCCTGCTACAGTGCTGAAACGGCCCTCATCAAATTCACAAATGTACATCCTATGTGACTGCGACCATCTCGACCTGTCTGCAGCCTCTGACACTGTTGACCACACCATCCTCCTCCAATGCCGTTCCTCTGTCATCGAGCTGGGTGGAACTGCACTCACCTGGTTCCATTCTTATCTATCTAATCGTAGCTAGAGAATCACCTGCAACGGCTTCTCTTCCCACTCCCACATCGTTACCTCTGGAGTTCCCCACGGATCTATCCTTGGCCTCCCTCCTATTTCTCATCTGCTTGCTGCCCCTCGACGACATCATCTGAAAACACACCAGATTCCACATGTACGCTGACGACACCCAGCTCTACCTCATCACCACCTCTCTCGACCCCTCCACTGTTGCTTATTTGTCAGACTGCTTGCCTGACATCCAATACTGGATGGGCAGAAATTTCCTCCAACTAAATATTGGGAAATCATGGTCTTCGCTCCCTGCCACAAACTCCATTCCCTAACCACCGACTCCATTCCTCTGGCAACTGTCTGAGGCTGAACCAGACTGTTTGCAACCTTGGTGTTGTATTTGACCCCGAGTTGAGCTTCCGACCACATTTCCACTCCATCATCAAGACCGGCTACTTCCACCTCCGTAACATCGCCCAACTCCACCCCGCGTCAGCTCATCTGCTCTGAAACCCTCATCCATGCCTTTGTTACCTGTAGACTTGACTGTTCCAACACTCTCCTGGCTGGTATCCCATCTTCCACCCGACATAAACGAACTCATTCAAAACTCTGCTGCCCTTATTCTAACTCGCTACAAGTCCCACTCACCCTGTGCTCACGGACCTACATTGGCGTCCAGTCCGGCATCGCCTCAGTTTTAAAATTCTCATCCTCGTTTTCAAATCCCTCCATGGCCTTTCCTCTTCTATATCTGTAACTTCCTCCAGCCCTACAACCCTCGGAGATCTCTACCCTTCTCCAATTCTGGCCTCTTACGCATCCCCGATTTGAATCGCTCAACCATTGGTGGCCGTGCCTTCAGCTGCCTAGGCGATAAGCTCTGGAATTCCCTCCCTAAACCTTTCTACCTCTCTCTCTCTCCTCCTTTAAGACACTTCTTAAAACCAACATCTTTGAGCAAGCTTTTGGTCATCTGCCCTAATATCTCATGTGGCTCGGTGTGAACTTTTGATTGATAACGCTCCTGTGAAGTGCCTTGGGACATTTTACTGTCTTAAAGGCACTATATAAACGCAAATTGTTATTTGCTTTGTAGAATGCAGCTTGAGATTATAACATCAGCATTTTTCAGAACGAAAAGGGAGGTAGAGAATTAGCACAGTATTCAATATCCAGAATAATTTGCTTAAGTGTCAGAAAATTATGTTGATGAATGCTAAACAATAGAAATGACAATGAAACACCAATTATTCATTCTTAGTTTATCAGGTTTTCCCATCCCATTTCACAATCATTTTTCGACACTTCAACTTCGTGTTAGAAATGAATTTCTTTGTAAGTCATAGTACTGAGTTTTCTACGTAAACACAAAATTATTGTTCAGGTAATCAAGAATATTTTGCAGTTGTTAATGTAGTTTGACATTTAAAAAGTTAAAGTGCATGATGATTCCACTTGCAATCAGTAGAGCATTATGATGAACTGTATTTGACAGCTTAGAACATCTTTAATATAAAACGATTTTTAAGCTTGGTGGGGGGAATGAATGCAACTCCTTTCACAGAATTTCCTCTCAAAATCTGAGAACTTCTTTTGCAATCTGAACGTACTGATCATCCGGCGGTGGCTTTCTGGGACTTCCAGGTTGCAGGAACTTCTGAATATTTGGGATATTGCTGATCTTCAACTTGAATCTCTGGAAAGAATTATTGGAACGCTCTTGTTAGGCAAAACTACTCACTAGTTCAATTATAGCAACACAAGCTGATCAACAAGGCACGTTGTTGGTATAGCTCAAATAGGCATTTCATTTGGAATCCCACTGCTTTGTAAGTAACAAGTCAAGGTGCGGCAGATGGCAAAAGTAGAATTGCAAGTGACACAGAATTATTTGTGATTAATGTATATACACACACTGGGGCACAGAGATAACGCAAAATATGTAACTGCAGGAAAAAATTGCAGTATTACGATATAGGTAATATCATTTAAAATTAAACTGGATAAACAGTATTTGAAAAACAAATCAAAACAAATGTGGAGAAAGAGCAGGAAAATGGGAGTAAAGTGCAAAGTTCTGGCACCAGCACAAGTGTCATGCACCCAAATGATTAACTGTAAATGTGTCCAATATCTACATAGTTGCACAAAACATGTACGCTCATTTATTAAATGTTACTGCTGGGCAGCCTAATTCAGGTGTCGGACATTCTGATGCCTCAGGCTACAAGAGATGAGAGGTTAGATTTTCCTCGGCAGTGTGCCTAGCAAAGTCGGCATTCTCCAGATGCAGGGTAGAGACTGATTAGGCCAGGTTCCTGCTGCCATTGGGCTGCTGTGGGATTTCCTAGGGTTTCTCAAGCAGAGTAACTGGGCCTGCACCCGATAGTAGGCGCTCCCGGTCTCCCACCTCATTCTTTTAGATTTGCTTGGTTGGAACCCCACCAGAGGGGCGTTTGTCAAATGCAAAGGACATGACTCCAGACCAACTCTAGTTTGATGCATTCCTGGAGATCTGATCATCACATGGCATTCAATCACGTGACTCAGCTCATGTGATGCTTAATTGCGTCATCTGATCACGTGACATTTGGCCCCTCTTTGCAAATGTCATTGCATTTACCTTACCCGAGTATCTCAGTGTCACCAAGCCCCAAATAAAATATTTTACTTTTTTTTTTAAAAAGAGAGATGAATAACATTATTTATAAATCAAGGGAAAAACACAAAAGAATTGAAAGATTCAAGGATAAATAATGTTTAAATAAAAACTACTTTGGTGATGTTTTGACAGTAGCGACCGCAATAAGAAACACCACTGTGCAACAAAAACATCGATACGAGTGACTTCGAATGAAAGATTTCGGACAATTTTATGCCGTTTTAACTATACACAAATTATACAGATAATAAATAAAACCAAAACCAAACCTAATTCAATACACTGACTCCCACAGCTCACCACTGAAGCCCGGCATCAGGGAGGTGAGGCTCTGTCCTCGGGAAGGAGTACCAACACTGTCCAACTCCCAGAATAAAACACGTTGGGCTGTATTTTGCGTGCGAGGTGTGTACGCGCCCGTCGGGGCCGCGCAAGTTCCGGGTTTAGGCGTACGAAGAAGCGCATGCGCTAAAACCTGGAACTTGCGATCGATGCGCTATTTGCCCAACTTCCGCCCGCTGAATGCCCGTGAAATTCTTACGCCTGTTTTTACCCGCCTAAGAGTTTTTAAAAAAAATAGAAAAATAAATATTAAAAATCCTGCCCAATAAGTTTATTTTTAGCCCCGTTAAAACATACAATTTTTTTTTCAATAAATTAAATTTGTTTAAAATATTTAATTAATGGCATTTTAATTAGTTTTAAATATGTAATAAAAAATATTTCATGTGTCCGTGTATTTTTTAAGTGATCCCATTCATACTTCTGGGGTTTCTGTACGTACAGAAATCCCATAAATATGAATGGAGATTCCTTTCTTTTATTGGTTGGGCCGGCCCATGTGCTCCCAGGGGCGCTTGCAAACCGCATGCGCCCATGGGATACGTGGGCCTCTGTCTGCACGTACACGGAGAGGCCTAGGATCGCAAGTCTCCATACCTCCCGGGCCATCAAGAAAATTCGTAGATTTTTTTTTACAGATCGGAGGCCTCCGCCCGCGGGAAGTCTGATTGCAAATTTTGGGCTATTATACAATAGCGCACAGCAACATGAACTTTCCCTCCCTCCCCAGTTTGTGTTGCTCTCTCCCTCCCCAGTTTGTGTTGCTCTCTCCCTCCCAGTTTGTGTTGCTCTCTCTCTCTTCCTCCCTCAATTGCTCTCTCAGGACTCACGGAGTTTCCAGGTGATTTTCACTGGCCCCAATGCATCCTCACAACCAGTAATGAAGCAATGCATTTCCGAATAGTGGGGAGACCAACAGGGCTCAGACAATGCGGTTTGGTTGCAAGCCACAACAACCGGGGTACTGCCTATGTGCGAGCCGCACATACAGGAACCGTTTCTGCCGAGTCGCCGGCAGCAGTGCTCGGGAGACCAATCGCCCATTCCCGTAGACTCCCGCCCAAACCGAGGGTTGGGAACCTGACTTCAGACCCCTGCTAATGGGAGGATCTGTGGGGCTTGGCGGGGTCAGTCTGAAGAATTCCAAGAGATACAAACTCATTCTTCCACTCCTGGTACCAATAAGGCATTTAGCAACATAAGCAATCTCAGGAAATCAAGACAACCTTTCAAAGATATGAATTATATAGAGCAACGATATGAATATGAATGAGTTTTATTTTACCTTAACAAAAACACCAAAGGTTGCACTGTGGCGGATCCACTAAGAGACTCCAATCAATTATATATAATTCCCTTTAATAATGTTAGCTACAGCCTGGGTCTGTATCTTTGTTTTCACTGTTTACATGTACAGAGCGCGATCACTTTAATAGCACGGGTAAACGCAATGACGTCACGCCTTTCATCACGTGATCCCCCACCGGCAGGAAAAACATGATGACGTCAGCCACGGGACTGCCCAAGCAGTCCTCCTGGAGCCTCCGAACTGACTAGACCTATATTCGATGTTCTCCTGTAATTATCCGTTAAACTCTGTTAGTTTTCATTAAACCTCGTTTATTTGATCGCCTGAGTGGACCTCAGTCTTTTGGATAGGAACTAGACATTCCTACATTGGTGACCACGACTTTTGCGAACGGTTTTCGCAGAAGTTACTGAACATGGAATCGAATGCCGTTGCTTTGAAGCTACCACAGTTCTGGGAGCAACAGCCAGCCGCGTGGTTCATCCAAGCTGAAGCCCAGTTCGCAATCAGGAACATCGTTGCGGATCAGACCCGTTACTATTACGTGGTCTCCGCCCTCGACAGCGCCACAGCCTCGCGGATCGTCAGCCTGCTTGGTAATCCACCAGAAGATCGCAAGTATGAAACGATAAAGGCGCGGTTGTTACAGGTCTTCGGGCTCACGAAGTCGGAGCGCGCCCGCCGGCTGCTCGCTATGCCCGGCCTCGGGGACTCCAAGCCGTCCGAGCTCATGAGCCAAATGCTCACGCTCCTGGGCTCCAAACCGGAATGCTTCCTCTTCAGGGAGCTATTCCTCAGCCAGCTACTGGAGCAAGTTCAGGCTGCCCTAGCCAGGTCGGAAGTCACAGGCAGCGCAGAGCTGGCTGCCGAAGCAGACAAGATCTTCGCGGTGACACAGCAGTACTGCGCTGCCACGAGGCGCCCATCCCCCACAGACGCTGCTCCAGCCCCATAACCTGCGGGGTTGTGCTTCTACCACGCCCGTTTTGGCGTGAAAGCAAGATGCTGCCGCCCTCCCTGCAGCTTTTCGCTCAAAAAACAGTAGCAACCCTGTCGAAAGAGGACCGGTTATAACGAGCGCCCTGCGGCTGCGATGGCAATCGGTAATTCGGGAAAACTCCTCTTCATCACCGACTCCCTATCTGGTCGACGTTTCCTCTGCGACACCGGGGCGCAGTGTAGCATCCTACCCGCGTCAAATCTTGATCTGCAAGCCGGGGGGGCACGGCCCCTCCCTCGAGGCAGCTAATGGCGGGGCCATTCGGATCTTCGGAAGACGGCGGGTCCAGGTGTGCTTCGGCGGCCAGCGGTTTTACTGGGATTTCATCATGGCCAAAGTCTCTTAAGCCATCCTCGGGGTGGATTTTTTGTGTGCCAACGGCCTCCTGGTGGATGTATGGCACCGCCGGTTGATCAATGCGGCCACTTTTCACTCCATCCCGTGCCACCGCGGTAACACCGTGTCGCGCACTGTCTCCTGTGCGTTCCCACCTCCGGATGACTTCACTTGCCTCCTCGGAGATTTCCCAGACCTGACCAGACCCACTTTCTCTTCCACGGCCACAAAACATGGTGTTGAACACCACATCACCACTACTGGCTCCCCAGTCTACGCACGGGCCCGGCGCCTCGAACCTGGCAAGCTCGCGGCTGCGAAAGCGGAGTTCGACACGATGGAGCGACTAGGGATTATTCGCCGGTCGAATAGTCCCTGGTCTTCGCCTCTCCACATTGTTCCGAAACCTGGCGGCGGATGGCGGCCTTGCGGCGACTACCGATGCCTGAACGACACCACTACTCCTGATCGGTACCCGATCCCTCATATTCAGGATTTCTCTGCCCATTTGGCGGGAAATACCATTTTTTCAAAAGTTGACCTTGTCCGTCCCCGTACACCCGCAAGACGTCCCGAAAACTGCAGTCCACCCCATTCGGCCTGTTTGAATTTCTGCGGATGCCGTTTGGATTGAAGAACGCTGCACAGGCTTTCCAGCGCTTGATGGACTCCGTGCTTCGGGACCTCAAGTTTCTATTCGTCTACCTCGACGACATCCTCATCGCCAGCCCTAATAAAGAGGAGCACATCTGCCATTTGCGCACACTCTTTAGACGCCTCAGTCAACACGGCTTGATCATCAACCCAGCCAAGTGCCAGTTCGGCCTACAGCAGATTGATTTCTTAGGCCATCGCATCACATTGGATGGCGCAATTCCCCTGCAAACGAAGGTGGAGGCAGTTACTTCGTTCCCGCGCCCGCAGACTGTCAAGGCCCTGCAGGAGTTCCTCGGGATGGTAAATTTTTATCACCGGTTCGTCCCTAATGCAGCTCTGCTCATGCAGCCCCTGTACGAGGCCCTCAAGGGCAAGTCCGGCAAGGATCCGATTAGCTGGACGGTCGACATGGACCGGGCGTTCGTCGACACAAAAGGCGCCTTAGCCAACGCAACCATGCTGGCGCACCTGCTGCCAGGTGCCACCATCGCCCTTACCACCGACGCGTCAGACTACGCCATCGGCACAGTGCAGGAACAGTGGGTGCATGGGACGTGGCAACCGCTGGCGTTTTTCAGCCATCAACTACGGCAAAACGAACGGAAGTACAGCACGTTCGACCGGGAGTTGCTGGCCCTTTTTCTGACCATCCGCCATTTCCGGTTCTTGCTAGAGGGACGTCCGTTCATGGCTTTTGTGGACCATAAGCCACTAACGTTCGCTATGGCCAAGACCGCCGAACTGTGGTCAGCTCGGCAACAACGTCAGTTGACGTTTATCTCAGAATTCACCACTGACATTCAGCATGTGTCCAGTAAAGACAACCCGGTGGCGGATTGCCTCTCCCGCGCGACCGTTCATGCAGTCCAGCTCGGCATGGACTATGCCCTCATGGCTGCGGATCAAGCCTCGGATCCGGAAGTCCAATCTTACAGAACCAACCCCTCTAGCCTCCGAGCGGCCGACGTCAAATTCCATGCCGCGGGCACTACGCTACTCTGCGACGTCTCCATAGGAGATCCTCGCCCTATCGTGCCGGTTGCCTGGCGCCGAAAAGTTTTTGACGCCATACACGGGTTGTTGCACCCTGGCATGAAGGCCTTGCAACGGCTGATGTCATCCAAATTCATGTGGCGGGGCATTCACATGGATGTTCGCGACTGGGCCAACACCTGCGTGGTCTGCCAAAAGGCCAAGGTGCAGCGTCATGTCAAGGCTCCATTGGCTACTTTCGCTGTTCCGGAACGTAGGTTTGATCATGTGCATGTGGACCTGGTGGGGCCACTTCCGCCTTCACATGGGTTTACTCATCTTCTTACAATGTTGGACCGCACCACTCGATGGCTGGAGGCGGTTCCTCTGTCATCCACCACTTCCGCAGACGTCGCCAGGGCATTCATCTCCTCTTGGGTCGCCCGTTTCGGGGTACCGGCGGACATCTCGTCTGATCGTGAGCCGCAGTTTTCTTCCGAGCTCTGGAACGCTGTGGCTCGGGTTCAGCGTCAAGCTGCATCGTACCACTGCCTACCATCCACAGGCGAACGGCCTGTGCGAACGATTCCACAGGTCGCTCAAAGCCACATTGCGAGCCAGCCAAGGCGCGGGCTGGGTGGACAGGCTTCCATGGGTCCTTTTGGGTCTTCATACGGCGCCTAAAGAAGATCTTCAATCGTCCTCGGCGGAGCTCGTATATGGCCAGCCGCTACGCGTACCAAGGGATTTCCTTCCGACTCCAACAGAGCCATGGTCTGCATCCCAGCAGCTCATCAGCCACCAGGAGGCGGACAGAAGTTTCGCTTCAGTGCATCACATCACGGCTTGCAGAGCTCCCACGTCCCAGCTGAGCTGAAGAACGCCGACTATGTGTTTAACCGCCACGACGCTCATCGGGATCCGCTCAAACCCCCTTACACTGGTCCTTTCCGCGTGATAGAGCCGGGAGACAAAACTTTTTCGGTCAATATCGGAGGTAAACCGGACCACATTGAAGCCGGCTCACTTGGACCTTGACCGCCCAGTCGAGATCGCACAACCGCTGAAACGTGGCCGACCGCCCACAGTCGCCGTGCCAGATCAACCGCAACCACCCGCTGTCCATCAGCTTCCACTTCAAGGCTATAGAAGTCGATCTGACAGGCTTGTCAGGCCTCCTCGCCGTTTTACTTTTGCTATTACAGACAATTCTGGGGGGGGCGCATGTGGCGGAGCCACTAAGGGACTCCGATCAATTGTATATAATTCCCTTTAATAATATGTTAGCTACAGCCTGAGTCTGTATCTTTGTTTTCACTGTTTACATGTACAGAGCGCGATCACTTTAATAGCGCGGGTAAACACGATGACGTCACGCCGTTCATCACGTGATCCCCCACCTGCGGGAAAAACGTGATGACGTCAGCCACGGGACCGCCCAAGCAGTCCTCGTGGAGCCTCCGAACTGACTAGACCTATATTCGATGTTCTCCTGTAGTTATCCGTTAAACTCTTGTTAGTTTTCATTAAACCTCGTTTATTTGATTGCCTGAGTGGACCTCAGTCTTTTGGATAGGAACTAGACATTCCTACAGCACAGTCCTTTTTATATCCTTTTGCACTTTGTATTTTTTTCCCCCTCTTATGTACCTCCTGCTCCATCACATAATGTAAACCTTTAGACTTAATATGTAACCCGTACCTGCAGCTTGGGGAACTCTGACAGAATGAGGGGATCGTTTTCTTCAACCATCAATATAACCTCTAGCAAATGAAGATCAGCAATACTGAGCTGGTTACCAACCAGAAAACCACTTTGTTCAGTAAGGACCTGCAAGACAAAAAACTGCTGTAAGGATTTTATATTAGAGAGGCAAATAAAACTTCAAGTCAAGAGGCTTAGAATCATAGAATGTTACAGCATGGAAGGCGGCCATGCAGCCCATTCCGACTCTCAGCTAGTCCCACTCCCCTGCCCTTTCCCCGTAGCCCTGCAATTTTTTTTCCTTCAGATACTTATCAAACTCCCTTTTGAAAGATAAGATTGAGTCTGCCTCCACAACCCTTTCAGGCAGTGCATTCCAGATCTTAACCACTCGCTGTGTAAAAAAGTTTTTTCTTACGCTGCCTTTGGTTCTTTTGCCAATCACCTTAAATCTGTGTCCTCTGGTTCTCGACCCTTCTGCCAATGAGAACAGTTTCTCTCCATCTACTCCGTCCAGACCCCTCATGATTTTGAACACCTCTATCAAATCTCCTCTCAATCTTCTCTGCTCCAAGGAGAACAACCCCAGCTTCGCCAGTCTATCAGCGTAACTGAAGTCCCTCATTCCTGGAATCAATCTCGTAAATCTTTTCTGCACCTTCTCTAAGGCCTTCACATCCTTCCTAAAGTGTGGTGCCCAGAATTGGACACAGCACTCCAGTTGGGGCCAAACCAGTGTTTTATACAGGTTCATCATAATTTCCACACTTTTGTCCTCTATACCACTATTTATGAAGCCCAGGATCCTGTAAGCCTTTTTAACTGCTTTCTCAACCTGCCCTGCCACCTTCAACGATTTATGCACACATACCCCCAGGTCTCTCGGTTTGTGCACCCCCTTTAGGATTGTACCATTTAGTTTATATGGCCTTTCCTCATTCTTTCTACCAAAGTGCATCACTTCACACTTTTCTGCGTTAAATTTCATCTGCCACGTGTCCACCCATTTCACCAGCCTGTCTATGTCTTCCTGAAATCTATCTCTCCTCCTCACTGTTCACTATACTTCCAAGTTTTGTCTCATCTGCAAATCTGCTATTCCATCATATTAAAAACTTAAACTTGTTTTAGTCGGACAGCTGAGCAGGCTGCCTTGCTAAATTAGTTTATGGCCTTCGGATGCAGAAAAGAATGAGGTAAAACAGTGGCAGAAAACCAAGACAATTTCCCAAACTGGTCCAGTTGGAGAACATTCCATCCCTGAACATATTCCCTCCAAAATGGAATATTACACACATATTCTCCAGAATGATGAGACAGGCTGTGGCACAAGCATTTTCTAATGCAGCTGTAGTAGCGGGTTAGACTGTCAACATCTGCACCGTACAGACCCAGGAAGGTCCAAAGTTCAATGCAAGAGTTAGAATCATAGAGTGATACAGCACAGAAGGAGGCCATTTGACTTATCGTGCCTGTGCCGGCTCTTTAGAAGAGCGATCCAATTAATCTCGCTCCCCTGCTCTTTCCCCATAGCCCTGTAAATCTTTTCCCTTCAAAGGATTTATCCAATTCCCTTCTGAATGTTACTATTGAATCTGCTTGCACCACCCTTTCAGGCAGTGCATTCCAGATCACAACACGTTGTGTCAAAAAATGTTTCCTCTCGTTCGTTTGCCAATCACCTTAAATCTGTGTCCTCTGGTTACCGACCTTCTGCCAGTGGAAAGTTTCTCCTTATTTACTCTATCAAAAGCATTGATAATTTTGAACACTTCTAGCAAATCTCCTCTTAACCTTCTCTGCTCTAAGGAGAACAGCCCCAACTTTTCCAGTCTCACCCCATAACTGAAGTCCCTCATCCCTGGTACTATTCTAGTCAATCTCTTCTGCACCCTCTCCAAGGCCTTGACAGCCTTTCTAAAGTGTGGTGCCCAGAATTGAACACAATACTCCAGCTGAAGCCTAAACAGTGTTTTATAAAGGTGTAGCATAACTTCCTTGCTTGTGTACTCTATGCCTCTATTAATAAAGCCAAGCATCCCATATGCTTTTTTTTTTTTTTTATAAAAACAGCCTTCTCAACTTGTCCTGCCACCTTCAAAGATTTGTGTACATGCACCCCCAGATCTCCCTGTTCCTGTACCCCTAATCAGAGTTACCTGATCTCATTCAGGCAGAGGTAGGTGCACTATAATTGCTTTCTGGCAACCCCCCTTCTCAAAGTATACAATTCTGGATGTCTGGCGGAGGCAAGATCAGACTCGGCTGTGATGTCCCTTGGGGCCAAAAGTTTGTTTAACTTCATTGGCTTGGCTTACATGTAAAAATGGACACTTGGGACGATATACCAGGAGGTGCCCAATACCTACGGAAGCATGGGTTCAACCCCTTCAGGAAAGGAGGAGGAGGAGGAGAGGGGAAAAAGATTGCCAGAGGAGGAAAAATAACTGCTTTAGTAAACTGATTGTATTCAGAACTAACTGCATCACTGGAGAAAGAATGAACAACATGTGTGTACAATGAAAGGAATAGAATTTCAACAGAAAGACTTAAAGGTATCAGGGAGTAGCAGCAGACTTGGCACTTTCAATCTGGAGACAATGTAGAGTAGGAATTTAAAAAGCAAATAGAACATTGGGATATATAGTCAGAATAGTGGAGTATACGCCTACTGAGGCTATGCCGAGGTTTTTTAATGTACTTGTCAGACCACACTTGAAATCTGTTTTGAAATACTGTGTGTAATTCTGGCTGCCATATTTCAAAATGAACATTTATGTTTTGGAGCGTGTCCAGAGAAGTGCAACAAGAATGAAGTGTAAATATAATTTTCAATCTGTCTATGATTTCAGTACAAATACTAATCAGAGTAATTTATTTATGATCTCACTACATAAATGACCAGAGTAAATCTTCCCACATATTCTTTCTATCCCAAAAAATAAATCTAGTTAAATCTTGTCAGGCTTGACTCAGTGGTTATGATTTCAAGCCCGACTCCAGAGACATGAGCACATAATCCAGGCTGACACTGCAGTGCGGTACTGAGAGAGTGCTGCACTGTCGAAGGTGCTGTCTTTCGGATGAGACATTAAAACAAGGCTCTGTCTTCCCTCTCAGCTGGACGTATAAGATCCCATGACACTATTTGAAGAGGAGCAGGGGCGTTCTCCTGGTATCCTGGCCAATATTTATCCCTGAACCAATATCACTAAACACAGATTATCTGGTCATGTATCCATTTGCTGTTTGTAGGACCTTGTGCGCAAATTGGCTGCTGCGTTTCAAACTAGATTTGTTTTTTGGGATAGAAAGAATATATGTGGGAAGAGTTACTCAGGTCATTTATGTAGTGAGATCATAAATAAATTACTCTACACCACAACAGTGACTGCACTTCAAAAGCACTTCATTAGCTGTGAAGCACTTTGGGATGTCCTGAGGTTGTGAAAGGTTCTATATAAATGCACTCTATCTTTCGTTTCTTGAATTTGTTCATCTTGTTTTCTTCAATAGCTTTCATTGGTAACTTATTCCACATGTGTAATTCTTTGTAATGTAGATGTCAAAGTCATACTGGAATTGATGACTTCTTACAGAATTATGGCACAAAAATATCAATCCGCTTAACAAATCTGATGTAGCAAACAGCCGATAAGATTATTGAACACAGGGCTAATTGGGTTATTGCAGCATCAGACAACCGTGGTATCTGTCCCTCCATAAACAGGGGATTCAAACCTCAGAAAAAGTCTAAGATGTTATACCTTGAACACAACATCAAACTCTAAACTAATTTTCTGCGACATCACAGAGTCAGTGAAGAAGAGAATCATTTACTTTTTGTGATCCCTCTGGGAATCAGTGTGAAGTAGTGGAAGGATCTGCAGGCTGATTAACAGTAACCATCTTTATACCAGTCGATAGGGTGGTTAGTCCTATACGGCGGGAGGGTTTTATGGGCTCCCACAACCCACCGGACGCAAGTATCCCACTGGATGTCAACCCAGAATTCAAAGTCGGAGTTCCGACTCTCTTTGCCGGGACTGTCTGGAGTGAGGTTCGAATCCTGCACCTTCTGGCCCAGAAGCGGGAATGCTACCACTGTGCCAAAGGCTCACGCCCAAGAACAGAATTAATCATGCTGTCAAACTTCAGTAGTCAAATGAAGGTAAATCAGTGTCAGAGCAGTGAGGGGCATTCAAGGAGGAGATAGTGAGGGTTCAGAGCAAATATGTTCCCACAAAGAAAAAGGATGGGACTCCCAAATATAGAGCCCCCTGGATGTCATGGGGCATACAGGGTAGGATAAGGCAAAAAAAGGGAAGCTTATGCCAGATACCGAGCGCTAAATTATGGTGATCCCCATTCCACTGAGCTGCCAAGTTCACCTTTGTTGCTTTTCTCAGGAAATAAAAACTATTCCCAAGCTGCTATCTTGTACCCCTCATGGATTATCTTTTCCTCCATTCTCTAATTTTAGTGAAATAATAAACATGAGTCTTTATACTCTTATTAAAATTAGCAAGACAAATATAATGGCCCAAAAATATTTATGTGCAGGGGCCACCGCAACTTCAGGCAAGGGCAGATTAAATGCGGAAATTGAGAAGCTGATGTCAGAGATGCGGTTTAGCTTCACGAAAACGGCATCTCGCTGTCTGGCTCCCCAGTCAGATGCAGTGAGCAGCGTGAAGTTCCTGTACTTGCCCTGTAGATAGGAAGTGAACTCACCACAGAAAGTTAAGTCAAGTAATTTTAAGTCTAAGTACCCTTTTAACGACGTGATAAGTGTTAGTCAGTCAACCTCTCTGGCACTGAAAATTAATTACAAAATTAAATTTAAAAAAAACTTTCTTTGTCACTTTTTCTCTCTCTCTTAATCCAATCTTTCTTTCCCTCTCTATTTCTCTTTCTATACCTGATTTGACTTTGAATTCACCATTCTAACTTACACTTCCTTGTTCATTTTAGAATGAACAGTTGCTTGCCCTGTTCTCTGAGATCCCAGATATTACAGTGATTAAATGACAAGGGCAAGTCTAACTAACGGCAGGTGCCATTCATTGACCGGTTACAGGAATTTTTGGGCCGTTAGAACCTCTAAGTATTGTCAGAAGCTTGTTATTGGTATGGTGTGCCCTTAAAAAAGAATGATTTCATGCTGCCACGTCAACTAAAATGGCATATGTAAATTACCCCATAGTATACTGCTACTATACAATGCCTTTTAGTACCATGAGGATACCCAGAAAGATTTTAAAAGGCTTTAAAATCTTTCATACACCTCATGAGGTCGACCAACATAACAGGAACATTACAGTGTCAGCTGTGGCTCAGTGGGTAGCACTCTCGCCTCGGAGTCAGAAGGTTGTGGGTTCAAATACCACTCCAAAGATTTGAGCACAATAATCTAGGCTGACACTCCAGTGCAGTGCTGAGGGAGTGCTACACTGTCGGAGATGCCGTCTTTCGGATGAGACGTTAAACCTGTCTGCTGTCTCAGGTGGACGTAAAAGATCCCATGGCACTATTTCGAAGAAGAGCAGGGGAATTATCCCCAGGGTCCTGGTCAATATTTATCCCTCAATCAACATCTAAGAAACAGATTATCACATTGCTGTTTGTGGGAGCTTGCTGTGTGCAAGTTGGCTGCCGCGTTTCCTATATTACAACAGTGACTACACTTCAAAACGTACTTCATTGGCTGTGAAGCGCTTTGGGACGAAGACACTATATAAATGCAAGTCTTTTTTTTAATAAGTGGTTTAATATTATCCTTTGAAGGGTGCGCTCTGAAATGCAAACCTATCTTACTCACACGCTAAGTGGCCTGCAGTGCATTTCCAGTATTTTCTGTTCTTGTCTCCTAACTATTCATTATTTTTGACATGAAATCAATATATTTTTAGAATTGTGAATGTTAAGTAGCAAGTCTGAATTTACTCAGGATCCAAATTCTCGTGGGTTTGGATGTTGTCTGAATGCCGATTAAGTCCCACCTGTATCATTCACTCGAACGCCCCTAGAATTTGACATGTTTCTTGGCGTAGGACCTTTGTGCAGGACACTCAAAGTAAGATAAAGTTATCTTGTTTAACATTATTCTCCTGCTCTAACAGTTGAGTACCTTTTCAAACGCTGGAAAGTATCTATTTTTGGCCTTGTTTTTTATCATTGCAAGATTGCTCTCCTTTTCTGCAGAAGGAAGGAATGGGCGATGCATCATAAAAACCATCAGATCTTTGGCTCCCTCCGCATACATGTCAATTCTGTGATGAAAAAGATGAAAAGAAGTCCAATTAGTTTCCATGCAACAATACTTACTGAAGTTTTAGAATGTTACTGATATACTTTCTTTGCCATTAAAGAAGGATAGATCATTATGTGCTCCTTTGTTGGTTTGTTTGAATAGGCTCAGTTTCTCAATGTATAACCTCAATTATCCATGCTCTCATTTTCAATATTCTTGAATATCCTTGAGATTTCTTGCCGATAATGGTGTTCATGGGAGTTGTGCTGCCATTATTTATCTTTTTCCACTGATCTAATTTGGTAGGAAAAACAGAAACATCACCTACATCTTAGAAAATAAGAAACTGAATGGGGTAGAAGAACAAAGGGATCTAGGGGCAGGTGAACAAATCAATAAAAGCAGCATCGCAGGTCATCAAAGCAATTAAAAATGTTAACATAGCACTGGGATTTATTTCTAGGCGTACAGAATTCAAAAGTAGTGAAGTTATGTTAAACTTGTATAGGACCCTTGTCAGGCTGCACTTCTAGAGTACTGTGCACAATTCTGGTCTCCATACTATAAAAAGGACATAGAAACACTGGAGAAAGTGCATAAAAGATTTACAAAAGGTGGTACCAGAACTGAGAGATTACAGCTATCGGGAAAGACTGAACAAGTTGGGGCTTTTATCTTTATAAAAGGCTTAGAGGTGACCTGATTGAGGTCTTTAAAATTATAAATGGGTTGGACAGGGTAGACGTGGAGAGAATGTTTCCACTTGCGGAAGAATCAATAACTAGAGTCCATAAATACAAGATAGTTACTAATAAATCCGTCAATAATGTGCCGAAGGTGGGCGGGTGCATGCAAGAGTGGCAGGAACCCATTACTGGGGTCCGGTGGGAACAGTCCCCAGCAAAGTTAAGGCGGGGTTTCTGGAGATAATCACCGGGGGGGGGGGGTGAGAAAGGGGCAGTGGGTGGAGTCCATGGCAGGGGTGGTCTTAGGTTTTTCCGTGGGGCCTGAGGGACATTCCTACTCCTGGCTCACATGGAAATCAAAAGAAAAAGGATTTTACATTCAAGTTCTCGACCCTATTCTGGGCCTGCTGCTCCTTGGTGCTGGGTTTCCCTGGTGAAACAGGCATCAGCGCCAACTTTGGGACACAAATATAAAATAGTGCCGGGGCCTGATGGACATCATCAGACACCCCCCTGTCTGTGAAGCAGGGGATAAGAGAGACATAAACACCTACAAGCTAGTGCAGTGCTGCAAGAGAGTTACAAAAAAGACAGGAGAGGAGATTCTACCTAAACTATAGGACAGAGTGAAGAGGAGTTCTGCTATTTAAGTTTCAACAAGGTGACATGCTAAAATAGGGCATTTTTATATTATTGCGCGAAAATAACCTCTACCAGCTCATCTGGTCACGAGAAGCATCAATAGAGGGAAATGCTGCTGGGAAGGCTTGATTATCGGCCATTTTCCATTATCCAACAGGGAAGGCCCTCCATAACTTGGTGAATACCAAAGTACACCATGAATAACACCTGACCCGAAGTCTGGAACGGAAGAGATCACGGGACAGAAACTCGTCTTGGGCGGTAGTGGAAAACAGGTGGTATCACCTGGGCCGCCCCCCGAAACGCCCCGCCTGATATTCGGTTCCATTGACCTGGAGATGGAACGGAGCATCAGGCAGAGCGTCTAACTGGTGGCCCAGGCGATGCCGTCTGTTTCGCACTGCCGCCCAAACTGAACGTCTACCTCCGGGTCTCTCAAGTGTCCGAAAGCACTTTATATACAATGGATTACTTTGAAATATAGTCACTGTTGTTACGTGGGCGAACCCCTCAGTCACTTTCTACACTGCAAGTTCTTAGAAACAGCAATGAAACGAATGATCAGTTAATCTGCTTCTAGTGGTATTGGGATTAGTTCTGCAGAGAAGGAACAACATTCTTCTCCTTTGTGGTGAAGTAAACTGCCGAAGCAAATGAGAAAGGAAAGCAATGCTGCAGCAGCCGTTTGACCACTTCTTTTCACGCTGTGCTCACAGACAGGTCTGAACTTACTCGTCTTGAAATGTTGCCACGGAAATAATTGGCAGCACTTTTCAATGCTGACCGCCATCTCGCAATTCAAATTGTTGCAACACAAACTTAAAGACGGAACATTACAGGAAGGTTATACAGAAATCAGGTAGCAGATTTTTGTATTGCAACAATGGTTTGTTATTTTACTTTGTAATTAGATGTAAAAATATTGGAACAGATTTGACGAATTTGCACTCCCACTAATTTTAAATGTTAAAGAGGCTCACTGACCTCTGTGTCCAAAGCTGCGCAATTCAGTCCTGGTACAAACAAAATTGTAAGCTGTATAGCCAAATCAGTAGCGTACAAGTCTGACGCTGCCATGCTGAAGCTACACGGTGCTCTGGTCAGGCCGCACTTTGACAAAGTCCAATCACTGAGGCAAGAGAAATCTACAAGTCCTGGAACATAAGAACATAAGAAATAGGAGCAGGAGTAGGCCATACGGCCCCTTGGGCCTGCTCCGCCATTCAATAGGATCATGGCTGATCTGAATCTAGACTCACGTCCACTTCCCTGCCCTCTCCCAGTAACCCCTAATTCCCTTATCTGCTAGGAAAATGTCTACTCCATTTTAAATTTATTTAATGTTGCAGCTTCCACAGCTCTCTGGGGTAGCAAATTCCATAGATTTACTACCCTCTGAGTGAAGAAGTTTCTCCTCATCTCAGTTTTGCAGAGGGGACCAAGAATCTGATTCCTAGTGTCAGAGGACTGAGTTTTAAGGAAATGCTGCAAAAGATTGAACTCTGCAGACTTGGAAGGAGGCGAATGAGTGGCAATCTTAAAAAAGATACTAAGTGGGGTGGTAAAGGTTAATTTAGACCCCGATTCCAAGTTAAAGCACAACTGTAGGACAGAGGGGCACAGTTACAAACTGGTAAAAGGCAAGCTCAGGACTGAGGTCAGAAAGCACTTTACACAAATATTGACCAATAGTCTTCTGTGTAGGACATTGGAGGCACAAATTCTAGTGTCATTCATAAAGCAGCTAGTTGTGATGGCGTGGAATCACCGGTTTCTATAAAAGGATGAGCTAAATGGGCCAAATGGCCTCCCTCATCAGTACTTTATGAGGACCTGCTACAGGATACTGTAAATTCTATACCAAGTCTGTCTTTGTAAAGATGAAGGGGTGATTTTACCCGGATACTTCACCCGCTAAAGAGCCTCCAAGGTGGCCAAGATGGGGTCTTAAGCTGAAATGCCGGTTTAGCCCACGTTTAGCGTAAGACGCCATCTTGGTAAAGAGTTGAAGCATGCGCCAGGAACGGCTACCCGGAGGATCGTTGAGGGGCTGACAGACAATTAAATTGCTTGCTAGCACTCATTAAAGAGGCTGCACGTCATTTTAGTGACTAGCGCTTGGCCTGCCACCCTCTCCTAACAGCGACCAGCTGATTGGGAGTAAACTAGTCATTGCTGAGGATTTCGAGTGCTACTTAAAGGTCGATCACCTTTTACCTTTGAAGAGGACCTTTGAAACACATCAGAAGACTTTCTGGGACACTTTGTCAAGACTTCACCAACACTCTTATCAACATTTATTCTGGAAATTCTCGGAGGACTTCACCTAAAAAGAGAAAGTGCTGTTCTGCTCTACCTTATAGGAGTCACCAGGAGCGAGTACTTGGTCATCGGCATCTTGCTGGGGGGGGTCCACCCTGGTATGCAGGAGGAATGAGAGGAGGGCTTGGGGCCAGGCAGAGCAGCACCAGCTGTTGCAGGAGAGGGGGACAGGAGGGCGGGTATGAGACATCCCTCCAGTGCCACGTCCCAGAACCTGTGCGGCCTCTCACTTGGTCCCTTAACCACCTTGAAACCTGCCGCTGTGTCTCAGTCAGCCCACTCCACACCGTCAGTGGAATTGAGCGAGTGCAGGCTACATGTACAGCGGCGGGAAAATTGCATCTAATCAACGCTTGAGTGCTAAGCCTGCAGTTGTCGGTTGTAGCGCCTGCATTCACATTTAAATTATGATAATCATTAATTAGCCTGAAAATTGTGTGCTAAATCCACACTCTCAAACAGGCGTTTCTTATTAGCACAGCACCCATTTAGTGCCGGTTTTCACCCTGTGGCCAAAATAACCCCCTAACATTGCTCTATGATATTTCACTGTATGAATAGTTGCCTAAAAGATAGACTATTTCCAACTTATCCAGTCGAACTCCTTCAACTTTAAAATCCACCTGAACTATTGCTTTCATTTTAACATTAATCCAAAGGACGGCACCTCCAACACTGCAGCACTCCCTCAGTGCTGCACAGTGTTATTGGCCTTGATTATACGCTCAAGTCCTCGAGTGTTCTAGAGCGCGATTAATAGTATAGTTCGGTTTTCATTTTAACAACATCAAATTCTCAAATGAAAAGGAAGAATTGTACTAGTTTGACATACAGTGCTCTTTCCTGGATATCTTTTCCATACAGATTGTGTTTTGCTGCTATGTAGTTCAAAATAGCATTGGTCTGGACCAATTTCATTCCATCAATTTCAACCATTGGCACCTGTTCATATAGTAGAGCTCCATCTGTCAAAAGGAACAAAACCAAATACATTTTAGGGACCAATTTTTGTTTAAATAAAATGTTATAAACAATTGAAAAAATAATGCATTAAAGTTACAGAAAATTATTTTCATTAAAAAAACTCACTAGAAAAAAATTACAGGCAAGATAAAATGTTGAAGAGTACCGAATGTAAAATGTATAAGAGAGACTCTCCTGACATGGGGGTAAATTTTCACCTGGGCCCGTTTTTGTACCTGAAGGCGGAGGCCCGATGATCATTAGAAATTGGTCCGTCTTTGTAGAGACTAAACTTGCCCAGCCGCCCAGGATACCTAAAAGAAAAGGGCCCCGCGAATTTAGCAGCTGGACCAACGCCTGCGCAGATTGGGCGCAAGCCATGCCACTGCTAAATTGGTATGCTTTGCACCCATGTTACGCCTGAAAAACGGGCACAAAGCATACTCATTTCTACCCCACTACCTTTTAGTAGTCTTCATACCTTTCAGTAGTTTTTCATACTGTTCCCTGGTCTCAAGGTATTCTTCCTCAAACTGAAATAAATAATTAGCACAAGATACTTGGTAAAATATCTCAAACATGCAGATCATCAGTTTTGTTTCCAACTTTCTTCAATGTTTTCTTTCTCGAACTGTATGGATGTATAGTGAGCATTGTGAATTTTATACCCAAACATCTAAAACTGAAAGCTTGCCCTGTCAAAATGTTGAACTCCTGAAGCCTGTCCAACATCCAGCCTAATCATGAGAGTCTTCAATTATTAACCACTTCATTGTGCGGACTTTAGAGAATCATTTATCCCTCCAAAGACACTAATACGGCTTCTGCAACATGTTCAGAAAAACAAATTAAGAATTCACTCATTTTTCTGTTGTCTATTTATGCTCCAGGAGGGTCATTTTAACTGTAGGCAATGGTGTAAAATGGGGGATATCGAATTAGCCATCTAATATGCACCATGACCAATTTTCCTTTCCATTGACAGATGTATAACGGGCAGTCAATCCTATATCGCCCATTTAACACTATTGGCAAAAGTTAAAATTACTCCCTATGTTTCAGTTAGTGGGCAATCAACAAGCTCGCCACATTCTCTTCCCCCACTCCTTCCTGACTCCCCTTGTGAGATGATTCACAGACAGCCGACGTAGACTTCCACATCCTCTCTCCTACTTGTGATCTTTGGCCAGTACAACACTAGATTCTCTACCTGATGTTCAATGCTGCTCTAGCCAAAGAGTGGAGTGTATAGCAGGGGGAAGGGCATGGCAGGGGTGCGGGGGTCCAAGTGGCAGGTCATCCCCTGTCTTGTAGATTGAAGATCCACAGGTTTCATGTTACAATTCAGGCCCTCTCTCAGAGTGTTATTTATGCTCACGGAAAAATTCGATAAGCACTAGACCTACTGTGATCCTAAACTTATAACCCTATTCGTGGAGTGAATGGCTAGCGTGCTCCAGGATTACTGATTGCTCTTTTACTGAATTATTTCACACATGGGTTGCCCACCATGCGCATCTGTCCTCTTCAATAAATGGAAAAGCACCATGCTGTCAAACTTTACTACAAGAAAGAAATTTGCACAAGAGTTATACCAAATGTAGCAATCAATGTTAATCCTGCCCACAACTGATTTCTTGCCTTGATAATAGAAAAGCTCTCTGGAATCTTAAAGTTCCTTTTCAGAATTTCTAAACTTAGTCCTTTGGTGATCTTTTATGTAGTTGCACAACTCTACACCCAACAGGGGTCAATTTTAAGTGTCTCCGCCTAGCATAATTGGGGCAGTAATGGCTTGAAATGGCCTTGGCTAACTTACTACCCTGTCTAAGCTGGCGCACAGGCCGCGAACAACTTGGGTTGGGTCCGGAGAAATGCGACTGGAGCACCTGCCGAGTTCAGGCAGGAAGCCACTTGTAATACGAAAACTGGGGTCCAGGACTGGAGAATTTTAGCTTTGAGGAAAGATTGGATAGGCTGGGGCTGGGGTTGATTTCTTCGGAACAGAGGAGGCTGAGGGGAGACCTAATTGAGGTGTATAAAATTACGAGGGGCCTAGATAGAGTGGATAGGAAGGAACTGTTTCTTCTCTATGGGAGATTTCGTGCATGCATGAAATTGTGAATGGTATGCACAGCCCGTTAACGGGACCACACATCCAAAAAATAAGTAGGGGGAACCAACTAAAAACTGTACCCTAGAGCAATGTTTTCAAACTGGAGTCCCTCAGTCATGGGCTGGGGGGGGGGGGGTTGTCTGTGTTAGCATGTTATTGCTGTATATACTGATAAAAATGCTTTGTGCAATGATAACATTGCTTTCCTTTGGGTAGCCAACATTTTTGGAAGGGAAGTACATGGGAGTGCCAATATTTGCAAAGGATTCTACACAGAAAAATGTTTTAAAACCATTGCTGTAGAGGCACAAATTGTAGTTACTCTAACCTAAGTGTACTAGTCCCATACTCATTCATAACTTCTTAGGTTTTGGAGGTCATGAGCCAGTAATGTCATGCACATTTCTAGCCTGGTATATGTATTCTTAGGTGCAGGAATGAACTTTGATACAACACATTAAAAAAGTCAGTTGTTCTTATACACAACCTCAACGCCGGCAGCTGCCAAAAGCCAGCGAATAGACTCCATTTTTCCTCTTCCATTAAAATAATAGAGCTTGGGCTTGGACATATTGATATACTTTTCTAGAAAGAAAGAAAAAAAGTAAGCAACATGAAATTAGTTCTGCAATTCCCTGCCCACCTTCTCCTCAAGCCAATAACTGGGTGTAGTGTGGCACTGTTCTACAATGAGAGTCAGTAGATTATTTAACTGTCGGGGCTACACCCAACATCAACATACACAACTTTCTGCAAAGTCACTACAGGAAACTCTTTATTATCCGGCACCGACAGGACCGGCGTGGTGCCGGTTTATCAAAAAGTCCGGATTACAGAGAGGTATAGTAAAAGGTACGAGAGCCCCGTACACAGCAACAGATCAAGGCGTCCCTGTTGTTTAGCAACAGGTGCAGGAACCCCGGCCACAAGATCCAGGCATCCCTGTTGCTTAGCAACAGGTGCAGGAACCCCAGGTACATGGCCACAGATCCAGGAACGGCCAATAATATGAAGTAAAACTTACCTGAACCTACTCCTGAATTTTGCCGGTTAACAGAGATTTCCGGTTATTTAGGTGCCGGTAAATTGAGAGTTTCCTGCACATAGCAATCAGTAGCAGGAACATATCTTTTCCTGGCACAGTCATAGTGAAATTCTGCAACACTGTTGGGCAAGAACAGCGACTGAACTTGGGACCTTTCCCATTTGTTTGGTTTAACATCACACGGTGTGATGTACAATTTGCTGAAGCTTAAGCTCTGTATTTATTACTTACTTTTTTCTCGTTGAGGAGAGATAAAATACTTCAGCTCACTTTAAAAAGTTAAAAGCAGAAACACTGGAGCTGGAAAAATTAATGATGAAGCTGCCTGTAGATGAGTAATGTCATCCAGTGACCGAGTTAAAATGTGATCAAATGTTGCTAGAAATGCAACACTCTTTCAATTACAATTGATATCATGACATTGTCAATATATATGCCTTCTTTCTACTCACTCAAACAAGATTATTTTTGATTGTAAGTTTATTCCTAAATAAAAAACATTTTAGGCTTGCACTTGTCAAAAGTGTGCTTAGTGTCATTTTAGTGCCATTGATGTACTTCACTCCCACTCTCTGATTTGAGGGGACAGGCAACCATCTTGCCACTGAAAACAACTGGGAGAAAGGTGGGCTTGCCTGGAGCCAACAAGACTTGTGGCAAAGACAGCAACCCTAATCGAAAGACTAGTCGCCTGGTGAGGATTTAAAACGTCCATATGGAGGTTTTGTTATTCACACGAGCCCTCGAGGAGAATGTCAAATGATAGGGGGGTACTATCACAGCGTCAGGCTTCACACACCTCTCCCCAGCCTTTAAATGCAGGATATCTATGCGCTGTGTACTATTTCCCCAGAATCTGTGACTTTGAACAGAGCCACGACCGGATCAAAAAGCACAGTGACTGGAAGTGTCGACAGGTGCCCTTTCAAAGTACCAGTTGAAGGGATTCAATCTGTTAATGTGACCGCCCAGTCATCCCTGCAAATCCATAAAGTTCAGTCTTAACACTTTCACAGAGCAATAACTGAGGATATTAAACTCAAATACAACACAACTTTGCAAAAGTGCAGCCTCGAAGAATTTGAAGCAACGCGTCTCGTTAAGCAGCAATATATATTATATATATATTTTAAAAAGGGAAACCAAACTCTGAGCTAACATCGGACCTGCAAATCCTATTTGTAACTGCAACACTCACCAGGGACTCTGAACCTTCTCCCCTCAAAACTTCGACACAAATGTTACACTCGCAACACGGGAATGGATTGATTCCACCAATAGCAGTCGCGGCAGATTTGCATACTCGCAAAAGCTGATGGGAATGAGTCAGCGCGACTCCTCAGCACCACCAGAAAGTGTCGCTGTAGCTGGTGGTTTATATACCGATCGGTGCACCTTCAGTCTTCGGGTGTGAGGGCGATCTGGCTGCGACATCTGTCACCCCATTGATCGCTAGGGTTGATTCGGCTGATCTGGCTGGCTAGGCGGGTGTCCCCCTTCCCTCACAGCTCCATGTGCGTCCCTCCCGAAGCTCAGCGCTCGGTCGCAGAGGATGACCCCCTAGAAGAGGACCGCTCCGCCGGTCTAGGGTATATGACGTAGCTACTCCCCTGCTTAGACTAAACCTCCAAGACCATTTGTAGGATCACGTAGGGAAGTCAAGCTCCAAGACTTCAGACACATCCAAGTAAGGCACTGCACGTGGCAGTCTGCCGTTCTTTTCATGTTTTAAATGAAAAAAAATGCTTTGTTTTCTCAATCTTATAAAAACCATGTAATATAAAAGCTATATTTACGGGAATACAAAGTGCTTCTCAATGAATACAGCCAATTAAGTAATTTTTGAAATAACAGATAATGCTGGAAAAACTCAGCAGGCCAGGCAACATCCGTGGAGAGAGAAATAGAGTCAACGTTTCAGGTCCAAACCCTTCGTCAGGAGGTTTGGTCACCGTTGGGCTGAAGATTGTCGGACAGGAGGAATGGTGGAAATGGAATGGCAGCGCGCACAGATGCAGCGGCTTTGCTTCTCCCAGGATGGTGTTATTTACGTTTAATGTTAATGTTATTTGTACTGGACTCATGGGAGCTTGCAAGATCACATTTCGTTGTTCATGTAATTGTACAATGACAATAAAGTTGAATTATTATTATTATTATTAATAATGTGGGAATTAGCACACAGCAAGACCCCACAATCAGCAGTGTGATAATGACTAGATCACCTGAGGGATAAATATTGGCCCAGGACACTAGGGAGAACTCCCCAGCTCTTCTTTCAATAGTGGCCATGGGATTATTTACGTCCACCTGAGAGGGCAGATGGAGCCCTCAGTTTAAGTCTCATTCGAAAGACGGCACTTCCGACAGCGCAGTGCTGCCTCAGTACTGACACCCCAACACTGTGGCGCTCCCTCAGTGCTGCCCCTCTGACAGTGCAGCACTCCCTCAGTACTGCTCCTCCGACAGTGCAGCACTCCTTCAGTATTGCCCCTCTGACAGTGCAGCACTCCCTCAGTACTGCTCCTCCGACAGTGCAGCACTCCTTCAGTATTGCCCCTCTGACAGTGCGGCCCGCACTCAGTACTGCCCTGACTCAGTACTGCCCCTTCGACAGTGCAGCACTCCTTCAGTATTGCTCCTCTGACACTGCGGCACTCACTCAGTACTGCCCAGACTCAGTACTGCCCCTCCGACAGTGCAGCGCTCCCTCAGTACTGACCCTCCAACAGTGTAGCACTCCCTCAGTACTGCCCCTCGGACAGTGAGGCGCTCCCTCAGTAATGCCCCTCTGACAGTGCGGCGGGCCCTCAGTACTGACACACCAACAGTGTAGCACTCCCCCAGTACTGCCCCTCTCAGACAACCTCTCAGTTGTAAGGGGTGGTGTGTGGGTCAGCTTCGCCTCTGACTTATGAGCGGTTCGAATCGCTCCCACTCCCTTGGCTCTAGACCTGGTCTTATTTGGGGGTTGTAATGAAATTGCAGCAGACAACTTAATTTGATACAAGAACTTTGGTTTTTATTTGAGAAGGAAAAATACACAACACAATAATCTTAACACTCTAATAAAATGGGGAAACACTTTGACATACACAAGGGAAAAATTACAGTAGACAAATACCTCACCCCTCCCAATCCCACCTTACTAGCTAAGTTGGACTCTAAAAGACCAGGAGAAATGCTCACCAAACGCAGGAATAGTTTGTAGAGTGGAAAACTTGCAGATCTTTGGTTTCTTCCGAGTTGGTTTCTTGTTGATCGCGGTGGCCCAGCATTACCTGGTTGGCTCCTGGTAATATTTGGTTGTTGGTTTCGTGGGGCCCTTGGTGCCGCGAGGTGTCCGATGATGTGTTACTTTTTCTTCTTCGAGAGAGAGAGAACTGCTTCCAGATGCTTGCTTCTGAAGCCGCCGAGTTTCGATGGTATTTTAAACTTGAACGATGGGTCTCTCCTTTCTTCTCGAACTGGTTGAACTGTTTCTGTTGAACTCCTTCTGCTGAACCGTACTTATCGAACTGTTCGAACCCATCGAACTCGTTGAACTGATTTCTTGTGGAGACAGGGCTTTAGTTTATACTAATTGAGGCCTGCATATCTGCCCGCCAAATCAGTCTCGGTTCATTGTTAAATTTTGGGTGGGCTCGTTAACATTGATTGGTCCTATTTATTTAACTGGTTCCGGGATGGTCCGTCGAAACCTAAATTGGTTTTAAATGACTGTTTAATCTTTGGTCCGATTAGTAAGTTTTGTCTTCTGCTGCTGGGGCCAGGGTCCCTTTTGTTGGTCAGTGGCATGTACTGCATTATGCATTCTCTTGATGGCTCTGTAATTTTGGCAGGAACTGCTCTTCTGTAGGACTTTTGTCATTATCTATGAATGACTGAGACAGTCCAGAACATTCCCAGACAGTTTGACCTATGCCAATACCCAAACTGCTTGTTTTACAGAGGCCCATCCCAACCCCTTTGTCGCAGCCTTCCACAGGCCTGGACATGCCTTTTAAAAACAGCCAAAATCCTGGGGTTTTAACTTTAAGCCCCTTTCTGTCTCAATATTCTTTTAAACAGTCCAAAATCTCTTTTCTTGGTTTGGGGGAACCTGTAGAATTTTACAAACCTTACACAGTTCTGCCCCCTCAGACAGTGCAGCACTCCCTCAGTACTGCCCCTCTGACAGTGCGGCGCTCCCTCAGTAATGCCCCTCAGACAGTGCGGTGCTCCCTCAGTACTGCCCCTTCAGACAGCGCTCCCTCTGTACTGCCCCCTCAGAGAGTGCGCTGCTCCCTCAGTACTGCCCCTCCGACAGTGCGGCGCTCCCTCAGTACTGTCCCTCCGACAGTGCGGTACTCCCTCAGTACTGCCCCCTCAGACAATGCAGCACTCCCTCAGCACTGCCCCTCAGACAGTGCAGCACTCCCTCAGTATTACCCCTCTGAAAGTGCGGCGCTCCCTCAGTACTGACACCCCAACAGCGTAGCACTCCCTCAGTACTGCCCCTCGGACAGTGATGCGCTCCCTCAGTACTGCCCCCTCAGACAGTGCAGCACTCCCTCCGTACTGCCACCTCAGACAGTGCAGCACTCCCTCAGTACTGCCCCTCCAACAGTGCAGCACTCCCTCATTATTACCCCTCCAACAGTGCGACAGGCCCTCAGTACTGACACACCAACAGTGTAGCACTCCCTCAGTACTGCCCCTCCGACAGTGCAGCACTCCCTCAGTACTGCCCCTCCTACAGTGCAACACTCCTTCAGTATTGCTCCTCCGACAGTGTGGTGCTCCCTCAGTACTGACAGCCGACAGTACAGCGCTCCCTCAGTACTGACACCCGACAGTGCAGCGCTCCCTCAGTACTGACCCTCCAACAGTGCGGCACTCCCTCAGTACTGACACCTGAAACTCCCTCAGTACTGCCCCTCCGACAGTGCGGCACTCCCTCAGTACTGCCCCTCCGACAGTGCGGCGCTCCCTCAGTACTGACACCACAACAGTGCGGCGCTCCCTCAGTACTGTCCCACCGAAAGTGCGGCGCTCCCTCAGTACTGCCCCTCTGACAGTGCGGCGCTCCCTCAGTACTGCCCTCTCAGACAACCCTCCCTCAGTTGTAAGGGGTGGTGTGTGGGTCAGCTTATGAGCAGTTTGAATCGCTCCCACTCCCTTGGTTCTAGACCTTGGACTTATTTGGGGGTTGTAATGAAATTGCAGCAGACAACTGAATTTGATACAAGAACTTTGGTTTTTATTTGAGAAGGAAAAATACAATACAATAATCTTAACACTCTAATAAAATGGGGAAACATTTCGACATACACGAGGGAAAAATTACAGTAGACAAATACCTCACTCCTCCCAATCCCACCTTATTAGCTAAGTTGGACTCTAAAGGACCAGGGATAATGTTCACCAAACGCAGGAATAGTTTGTAGAGTGGAAAAACTTGCAGATCTTCGGTTTCTTCCGAGTTGGTTTCTTGTTGGTCGCGGTGGCCCAGTATTACCTGGTTGGCTTCTGGTAATATTTGGTTGTTGGTTTCGTGGGGCCCTTGGTGCCGCGAGGTGTCCGATGATGTGTTACTTTTTCTTCTTCTTCTTCTTCGAGAGAGAGAACTGCTTCCAGATGCTTGCTTCTGAAACTACCGAGTTTCGATGGTGTTTTAAACTTGAACGATGGGTCTCTCCTTTCTTCTCGAACTGGTTGAACTGTTTCTGTTGAACTCCTTCTGCTGAACTGTACTTATTGAACTGTTCGAACCCATCAAACTCGTTGAACTCATCGAACTCGTTGAACTGATTTCTTGTGGAGACAGGTCTTTAGTTTATACTAATTGAGGCCTGCATATCTGCCCGCCAAATCAGTCTCGGTTCATTGTTAAATTTTGGGTGGGCTCGTTAACATTGATTGGTCCTATTTATTTAACTGGTTCCGGGATGGTCTGTCGAAACCTAAATTGGTTTTAAATGACTGTTTAATCTTTGGTCCGATTAGTAAGTTTTGTCTTCTGCTGCTGGGGCCAGGGTCCCTTTTGTTGGTCAGTGGCATGTACTGCATTATGCATTCTCTTGATGGCTCTGTAATTTTGGCAGGAACTGCTCTTTTGTAGGCCTTTTGTCATTATCTATGAATGACTGAGACAGTCCAGAACATTCCCAGACAGTTTGACCTATGCCAATACCCAAACTGCTTGTTTTACAGAGGCCCATCCCAACCCCTTTGTCGCAGCCTTCCACAGGCCTGGACATGCCTTTTAAAAATAGCCCAAATCCTGGGGTTTTAACTTTAAGCCCCTTTTTAGCTCAATATTCTTTTTAACAGCCCAAAATCTCTTCTTTTCTTGGTTTGGGCGAACCTGTAGAATTTTACGAACCTTACACAGTTCTGCCCCCTCAGACAGTGCAGCACTCCCTCAGTTCTGCCCCTCTGACAGTGCGGTGCTCCCTCAGTAATGCCACACCAACAGTGCAGCACTCCCTCAGTACTGCCCCTCTGACAGTGTGGCGCTCCCTCAGTACTGTCCCTCCGACAGTGTGGCACTCCCTCAGTACTGCCCCCTCAGACAATGCAGCACTCCCTCAGTATTACCCTGGGAGCAGCGAGGCCGAGTATAAAACCAGCAGTGAGGTAAGGCCTGACCAGATTGGACCTGGGAGAAGCGAGGCCCAGTATAAAACTGGCAGTGAGGTAAGGCCCGACCAGATCGGACCTGGGAGCAGCGAGGCCGAGTATAAAACCGGCAGTGAGGTAAGGCCCGACCAGATCAGACCTGGGAGCAGCGAGGCTGAGTATAAAACCGGCAGTGAGGTAAGGCCCGACCAGATCGGACCTGGGAGCAGCGAGGCTGAGTATAAAACTGGCAGTGAGGTAAGGCCCGACCAGATCGGACCTGGGAGCAGCGAGGCCGAGTATAAAACCAGCAGTGAGGTAAGGCCCGACCAGATCGGACCTGGGAGCAGCGAGGCTGAGTATAAAACCGGCAGTGAGGTAAGGCCCGACCAGATCGGACCTGGGAGCAGCGAGGCTGAGTATAAAACCAGCAGTGAGGTAAGGCCCGACCAGATCGGACCTGGGAGCAGCGAGGCTGAGTATAAAACCGGCAGTGAGGTAAGGCCCGACCAGATCGGACCTGGGAGCAGCGAGGCCGAGTATAAAACCGGCAGTGAGGTAAGGCCCGACCAGATCGGACCTGGGAGCAGCGAGGCCGAGTATAAAACCGGCAGTGAGGTAAGGCCCGACCAGATCGGACCTGGGAGCAGCGAGGCCCAGTATAAAACCGGCAGTGAGGTAAGGCCCGACCAGATCGGACCTGGGAGCAGCGAGGCCGAGTATAAAACCGGCAGTGAGGTAAGGCTTACCAACTCAGCAGCGGGGGAGAGAGGTAAAAAGTAATCAGAGTGTGACATCACCAGGGAGCAGGTAAGTGATTGGTTGGTGAGTATTTCTCTATTTTTTAAACTTTAACTCTGTGGTTTATAGTTGCTAGGGTCTTTCTGGTGTAGCGGGGACTGTTGGTAAACCATACAAGCGCCCCAGAGTATATCTTTAATTGGTGGTATTGAATTAATTTAAATTAATTAAAGGGTAAGTCATGTCAGGACAGCTCAGCCCCATGTTATGCTCCTCTTGCTCTATGTGGGAATTCAGGGATGCTGCCAGTGTCCCTGACGACCTTGTGTGCCAGAAATGTATCCAGCTGCAGCTACTAGTACACCGCATTGCGACGCTGGAGCTGCGGATGGATGAGTTTTGGAGCATTCGCGATGCTGAGAGGGTCGTGGATAACACTTTTAGTGAGTTGGTCACACTGCAGATAAGGGCTGCACAGGCTGAAGGGAAATGGGTGACCATCAGGCAGAGCAGTAGAGGCAGGCAGGTAGTGCAGGGGACCCCTGTGGCCATCCCCCTCTCAAACAGGTATACCGATTTGGATACTGTTGAGGGGGATGACTTACCAGAGGAAGGCAGCAGCAGCCAACTTCCTGGCACCAGGGGTGCTTCTGCTGCTCAGGAAGGGAGGAAAAGAGTGGGAGAGCAATAGTGGTAGGGGATTCTATCGTAAGTGGAACAGATAGGTGTTTCTGTGGCCATAGACGTGACTCCAGGATGGTTTGTTGCCTCCCTGGTGCCAGGGTCAAGGATGTCACTGAATGGCTGCAGGGCATTCTGAAGGGGGAGGGTGAACAGTCAGAGGTTGTGGTTCACATTGGGACCAATGATATGGGTAGAAAGAGGGGTGAGGTCCTGCAGCAAGAATTTAGGGAGCTAGGTCGCAGATTAAAGAGCAGGACCTCAAAGGTTGTAATCTCTGGATTACTCCCGGTGCCACGTGCTAGTGAGTATAGGAATAGGAGGATAGAGCAGATGAATGCGTGGCTAAAGAGTTGGTGCAGAAGGGAGGGCTTTAGTTTCCTGGATCACTGGGTCTGCTTCTGGGGAAGGTGGGACTTGTACAAGTCGGACGGGTTGCACCTGAACCAGAACGGGACAAATATTCTTGCGGGGAGGTTTGCTAGCACTGTTCGGGGGGGTTTAAACTAACTTGGCAGGGGGATGGGCTACAGAGCGGAGCTATAATAGGGGGTGATGTACAGCCAAATATAGAGGAAAAAACAAGTCAGACTGGAAGGCAGAGCAAATATGTAACGGCACAAGGGAGTAGGGCAAGGCTGAATGGCATATATTTTAATGTAAGGAGTCTTACGAATAAGGTGGATGAACTGAAGTTGTTGATGAACACATGGGAGTATGATATTGTTGCTATCACGGAGACATGGTTGAGGGAGGGGCAAGACTGGCAGCTCAATATTCCGGGGTATAGAATCTTCAGGTGAGGCGGGGGGGGGGGGTGGGGTAAAAGAGGAGGGGGTGTCGCAATATTAATTAAGGAGTCAATTACTGCTGTAAGGAGGGATGATATATTAACAGGTTCCTCTAATGAGGCCATATGGGTTGAACTTAAAAACAAAAAGGGGGCTAGCACTTTGCTGGGAGTGTACTATAGGCCCCCAAACAGTCAGGGGGAGATAGAGGAACAGATATGTAGGCAAATCTCAGAGAAGTGTGCAAATAATAGGGTAATTATAGTGGGGGATTTCAACTTCCCCAATATTAACTGGGATAGTCAGAGTGTGAAAGGCTTAGAGGGTGCAGAATTCTTAAAGTGCATCCAGGAGAGCTTTTTGAGCCAGCATGTAGAAAGTCCTACAAGAGAGGGGGTGGTACTGGACCTAATTCCAGGGAATGTGGCCGGGCAAGTGGTAGAAGTGTTAGTAGGTGAGCACTTTGGTGACAGTGACCATAATTCGGTGAGATTTAAGGTAGTCATGGAAAAGGACAAGGATGGACCGGAAATAAAGGTTCTAAATTGGGGGAAGGCCGATTTTAATATGATAAGGCAGGATCTGGCCAATGTGCACTGGGATCAGCTACTTGAAGGAAAATCCACATCGGAGCAATGGGAGTCTTTCAGAAATACAATAATCTTAACACTCTAATAAAATGGGGAAACACTTCGACATACACAAGGGAAAAATTACAGTAGACAAATACCTCACCCCTCCCAATCCCACCTTACTAGCTAAGCTGGACTCCAAAGGACCAGGAAAAATGCTCACCAAACGCAGGAATAGTTTGTAGAGTGGAAAAACTTGCAGATCTTTGGTTTCTTCTGAGTTGGTTTCTTGTTGGTCGCGGTGGCCCAGTATTACCTGGTTGGCTTCTGGTAATATTTGGTTGTTGGTTTCCTGGCACCAGGGGTGGTTCTACTGCACAGGACGGGAGGAAAAAGAGTGGGAGAGCTATAGTGATAGGGGATTCTATTGTAAGGGGAATAGATAGGCATTTCTGCGGACGGAAACGAGACTCCAGGATGGTGTGTTGCCTCCCTGGTACAAGGGTCAAGGATGTCTCAGAGCGGCTGCAGAACATTTTGGAAAGGGAGGTTGACAGCCAGTTGTTGTGGTGCATATAGGTACCAACGATATAGGTAAAAACCGGGATGAGGTCCTAAAAGCTGAATATAGGGAGTTAGGAGGTTAATTAAAAAATAGGACCTCAAAGGTAGTAATCTCAGGATTGCTACCAGTGCCACGTGCTAGTCAGAGTAGAAATTGAAGGATATTTCATATGAATACGTGGCTAGAGGAATGGTGCAAGGGGGAGGGATTCAAATTCCTGGGACATTGGAACCGGTTCTGGGGGAGGTGGGACCAGTACAAAACGGACGGTTTGCACCTGGGCAGGGCCGGGACCGATATCCTAGGGGGAGTGTTTGCTAGTGCTCTGGGGGAGGGTTTAAACTAAAATGGCAGGGGGTTGGGAACCTGAGCGGGGAGACAGAGGAAAGGGAAACAAGGATAAAAGCAAAAGACAGGAAGGAGAAAAACAAAAGTGGCAGACAGAGAAATCAAGGGTTTAAATCAAACATGGCCACTGTAAATAATAATTCTAAAAGTTCTAAGAGCATTAAAAAAACAAGCCTGAAGGCTTTGTGTCTTAATGCGAGGAGCATTTGTAATAAGGTGAATAAATTAGCTGCGCAAATAGAGGTAAACGAATATGATATGATTGGGATTACGGAAACATGGCTCCAGGGTGGCCAATGCTGGAAACTCAACATCCAGGGGTATTCAATATTCAGGAAAGATAGGCAAAAAGGAAAAGGAGGTGGGGTAGCATTGCTGGTTAAAGAGGGGATTAACACAATTGTAAGGAAGGATATTAGCTCTGATGATGTGGAATCTGTATGGGTAGAACTGAGAAATACCAAGGGGCAGAAAACGTTAGTGGAAGTGGTATATAGACCTCCAAACAGTAATGCGGAGGTCGGGGATGGCATTAAAAGGGAAATTACAGAAGCGTGCAATAAGGGCACAGCAGTTATCATGGGTGACTTTAATCTACATATAGATTGGGCTAAACAAATTATTAACAATACTGTGGAGAAGGAATTCCTGGAGTGTATACGGGATGGTTTCCTGAACCAATATGTCGAGGAACCAACTAGAGATCAGGCAATCTTAGACTGGGTATTATGTAATGAGAAAGGATTAATTAGCAATCTTGTTGTGCGAGGCCCCTTGGGTCGGAGCAATCATAATATGATAGAATTCTTCATTAAGATGGAGAGTGAAGTATTTGACTCAGAGACTAGGGTCCTGAATTTAAATAAAGGAAGCTACGATGGTATGAGGCGCGAGTTGGGTAGGATTGATTGGGGAATGTCACTCAAAGGGTTTATGGTGGATAGGCAATGGCAAACATTCAAAGATCGCATGGATGAACTACAGAATTTGTTTATCCCAGTTTGGCATAAAAATAAAACAAAAAAGGTGACTCAACCGTGGCTAACAAGGGAAATTAGGGATAGCATAGGATCCAAGGAGAGGACATATAAATTGGCCAGAAAAAGCAGTAAACCTAAGAATTGGGAGCAGTTTAGGATTGAACAAAGGAGGACAAAGGGATTAATTAAGAGGCGGAAAATAGAGTATGAGAGTAAGCTTTCAGGGAACATAAAAACTGACTGTAAAAGCTTTTATAGATATGTGAAGAGAAAAAGATTGGTGAAGTCAAGCGTAGGTCCCTTGCAGTCAGAATCAGGGGAATTTATAATGGGGAACAAAGAAATGGCAGACCAATTGAATACATACTTTGGTTCTGTCTTCATAAAGGAGGACACAAATAACCTCCCAGAGATGTCGGGGAACATAGGGTCTAATGAAAGGGAGGAACTGATAGAAATCAGTATTTGTAGGGAAATGGTGTTAGAAAAATTGACGGGATTGAAGACCGATAAATCCCCAGGGCCTGATAATCTACATCCTAGGGTACTTAAGGAAGTGGCCCTAGAAATAATGGATGCATTGCTGGTCATCTTCCAAAATTCGATAGACTCTGGAACAGTACCCATGGATTGGCGGGTAGCTACTGTTACCCCACTGTTCAAAAAAGGTGGTAGAGAGAAAACAGGGAGTTACAGACCAGTAAGCCTGACATCGGTAGTGGGGAAAATGCTAGAGTCCATTATAAAAGATGTAATAGCAGAGCACTTGGAAAACAGTGACAGGATCGGACAAAGTCAACATGGATTTACAAAAGGTAAATCGTGCTTGACTAATCTACTGGAATTTTTTGAGGATGTAACTGGTAAAATAGATAAGGGAGAACCAGTAGATGTGGTGTATTTGGACTTTCAAAAGGCTTTCGATAAGGTCCCGCATAAGAGATTAGTGTGTAAAGTTAAGGCACATGGGATTGGGGGCAAGGTATTGACTTGGATAGAGAACTGGTTGGCAGACAGAAAGCAAAGAGTTGGAACAAATGGCTCTTTTTCCGAGTGGCAGGCAGTGACTAGTGGGGTACTGCAGGGATCAGTCCTTGGACCCCAGCTATTCACAATATATATTAATGATCTGGACAAGGGAACTAGATGTAATATCTCCAAGTTTGCAGACAACACAAAGCTGGGTGGGCGTGTGTGCTGTGAGGAGGATGCCGAGAAACTCCAGTATGATTTGGACAGGTTGGGTGATTGGGCAGAAGCATGGCAGATGCAATATAACGTGGATAAATGTGAGGTTATCTACATTGGTGTCAAAAACAAGAAGGCAGATTATTATCTGAATGGCAATAGATTGGGAGAAGGGGAAGTGCAACGAGACCTGGGCGTCCTTGTGCACCAGTCGCTGAAGGTAAGCATGCAGGTGCAGCAGACGGTTAAGAAGGCAAATGGTATGTTGGCCTTCGTAGCGAGAGGGTTTGAGTACAGGAACAAGGACGTCTTGCTGCAGCTGTACAGGGCCTTGGTGAAACCACATCTTGAGTATTGTGTGCAGTTTTGGTCGCCTTATCTGAGGAAGGATGTTCTTGCCATGGAAGGAGTTCAGCGAAGATTCACCAGGCTGATACCTGGGATGGCAGGAATGACGTATGAATATTCTTTTAAACAGTCCAAAATCTCTTCTTTTCTTGGTTTGGGGGAATCTGTAGAATTTTGCGAACCGTACACAGTTCTGCCACCTCAGACAGTGCAGCACTCCCTCAGTACTGCCCCTCCGACAGTGTGGCACTCCCTCAGTACTGCCCCCTCAGACAGGGCTGCCTCAGTACTGCCCCCTCAGACAATGCAGCACTCCTTCAGTATGGCCCCCTCTGACATTGCAGCACTCCCTCAGTACTGCCCCCTCAGAGAGTGCGGTGCTCCCTCAATACTGCCCCGTCAGACAGTGCAGCACTCCCTCAGTACTGGGCACTGGGAGTGTTAGCCTGGATTATGGGACTTAGGTTTCTGGAGCGGGACTTGAACCTAGGACCTTCTGATTCATAGGCGAGAGAATGCTTCCCAGAGCCACCGCTTTGCATGCACTCCTGCTCAACCTTTCCTACTCTAAGTTTCCACCCCCAAACCCGTAATGGAGACCGCCCATAAAAGTCTATGCAACCTCTTCTCATAATTTAACCCTTTTAGCCCCAGCATCATTCTGGTGAATCTGTGCTGCACCCCCTCCAAGTCCTTCCTGAGGAGCAGTACCCAGATCTGACCGCAGTACTCTAAATGGAGACTAACCAGAGCTTTATATAATGGAATACACCCCTTTGTATTCCAGCCCTCTTGAGAGAAAGGCCAACATATCATTAGCCTTTTAAATTATTTTTTGTACCTGTCCACTAGCTTTTAGTGATTCCTTGGTCCCCTAAATCTCTCTATTAGATGATAAGACTGAAGTCAACCCTCAGACCAGAGGTTGAAGGGATTAAGAGAACGATAAGATTGTTCTTGAACCTTGAGCTGAGCTTTGTTGGAACAGTGGACAAGGCCAACGAGAGGTGAGAGTGGGAAGGTCGTATGTTTTCCTCCTTGTCCATTTTATTGTTGTTCCTCAGGCCTTTGACTTCCTTAGCTACTCGCACACTTTCTTTAACACTTCTGTCCAGTGCTTCCACTGACATGATCTGTTATATCTTTCCGCTCAATTCCTCTTGCAGTTTGTATCTCTTTCCGCCCTCTCTGAGTTTATTGCATTAATATGCCTGTCTGCCTCTTGTAGTTTCGAAGGCTCTGTACATAAAACATTTACAGGGCTGTTCTCTGCACAGATGCTAACTGAGCTGTGTGCAACCAACATTTAAAAAAAAAGATTTCCAGCATCTGCAGTATTTTGCTTTTAGCAACATCCAGATAAGGACAAATGCATAGCAATGGATTTAAAATGTAATAAGTTGAACAGCAACGTAACTTCTGACCAGGCCTACCTGAGGAATAATTCATGAAGTCATGGTGCAGGAACATGATTCAAAGAAACCATGTTTTGTAATTGTCTCTAATTTTCTGCTTTGCTCGGTTTCTCTTTTGACTCACTAACTTGCAACAAAATGATCCAATTTATACTCACTGTAACAATTTCCTTTTTGATAAAGAAACAGCATGTTCAGGAAGTACTGATTGGGGAACTGGATTGGAAAGGATACTATGCAGCGTAGCTTGTAAGGACACCGTTGCATGCAGGAAGGGTCATAAGACAACTAATGACCCATGCCAAATGTCTCCTAAATTTCTTTGAAGCACTTGGTATGAAATAATTTGGTAACATTCTTCAATTTACCTTTAAGGGCATCACAAATGGACAAAATAGATAATAAGCTGCCTCGAAGGCACAGCAAGTTTCTTCAGTCTGGGCCGGAGATGGACAAACCAGGATAGTCCCAGGTTCCGTACATGGTCTGTGGGGAGTTAGCTAATTTTCAGCTCAGCTGTCTTTTTGTAGATTATGTTGAGCACAATTTTTTTTCAAATCTCAGGTCCCCTCCATGAGTTTTTTCCCTGTTATGTTAATTATTCCTGTTTCCCACTCTCAACCTGATCTAGGGAATTTAATTAACTGAGCTTCAAATTTCCACCCCTCCCTTCCCCTTCTGTGGAACATCTGCCTTCTCTCCCTGGACTTCAGTCTATCTTCAGGACTGGTTTTCCACCGACATCTTTCAAGCTCACCAACTCCCACAACAGCCTGGATTGCACTTCCACCCCCACTGCCTGTAAGGACGCCATTCCTTTTCTCCATCCACGTCGTATCTGCTCTGATACCATTGTCCACATCAGAACCTCTGAAATGTCTCCTTTCTCCTCACTTGAGGATTCCCCTTCACTGTGGTAGACAGGACCCTTGAACGGGTCTGTTGCATTCTCTGTGCCTCTGCCATTAATCATTCCCTTCCCCCCCCCACCGCACCCATCAACACAAACATGTTGGGGTCTTCTTTGTCTCCACCAACTTCCATATTAGAGAGATCATACTCTACCCCTCCAACATGATCCCGTCAATTAGATAATCTCTCCCTAACACTTTCCACAGGTACACCTAATTCATTCTTCCATCACACCTAGCATCTACTCTCCTTCCCTTGTATATTCCTATGAAAGCACAGAAGATGTAATACCTCCTACTACACTGCTGTTCAGTGCTCTAGGTGAGACAAAGGTTTACATCTTCTTCCTCCAAACTAGCACATTCTGTATTCATAGCTCACAGAGGGGAAGAACCAATGCAGGTTAGGTAAGTGCTTTGCCAAACATCCATGTCCTGTCTGTGTGCTACAAGGAGACACCTGCTATTTGTCACTTCAATTGCCATCCTGATCTGATCTCTAATTTGGTCTCTACACTGTTTCAAGGACACAGTGCAGCTCTATGACCCCCGCTTCTATTTGTTCTGGTTCCTGGGCCACTGGATCCGGCTTCATTTTTACCAGGTTTCTTTGTGCTTCCATTTTTACCCACCAACTCCCCCGTGCTTTAGCTATTCACATGTTCTGTCTCAAATGTCTAACTGCATTCCACTGGCCTCCTATTGCCTTGTGTTAATATTACTTCAGACATTTGACCATCTCCTGTCCTTAAGCACTTAACAGACCATTCTGTCTCTTGAGGTGTGTGCTTTTAAATGTGGTTCATCTGTAAATCCTTCCCTTGCTGATGAAAGGTCTACAGTCGAAATGGTAGCTTGCCTGTTCTCTCGGCAGATGCTGGTCTATTGTAATAGATTTATCCCCGGGCTCAGAGTCCTGATGCTGAGTCCGCCTATGAAGAGGCAACTTGAGCAGAAATTAATCCTTTTCCTGAAATTCGATGCTGGAGCAGATTGAGATTCTACGTCTAAATCTGTGTGCAATCCTGCTTTATCAAATGGGTCACTGAAACCCACAGCAAAAAGGCTTTGACGAATGATGGTTAAAATCTGCCACAGGCTCCCCGTGGGAGGGAGGGGTTGTAGTTTCAGATTCACTTGACATAACTACAAAGTGAAGGATGCACTGAGGAGTGGGACTTTCTTTAGCTGTGTATTCATGTGGTACCAATCGCCCTGAGGATAGGGAGAGAATGGGGCGGATGGAGTTCTCAGTCAGCTACTCATTTCCCCCACAATATGCCGTAAATTTAAATTCAGATCAGCATCTTGGCACATGCCCATGTATGACCCGCCTGTTCCCCACACCAATCACCTCAAACTGCATAAATCCATTGCCCACGTAAGGGCAGCTGCAAGCATACACCATAGTGGCAGCAGATAACCAGGTCATGATGAATTGGGTCATCTTTGAAGACATTAAGGCCCATGAATGGAGCTTCCAATGTAAATTAGAATCACGGTAAATGAGTTATTAATGATGGATAATGGCAAGTGTACTAAAAATAAATAAGAATTGAATTGGCATGTTTGGCTCATCTTTCTATAGAAACCTGCAACCCCCCTCATGTGGTGTAACTGCTTACTGAGTGATTGCAGAGTTTGTGCTTCCATTGTTTTTCCTAGGATCATTCCAGGTCTGGAGTGATATCTCTTCTAAACCCTTCGTTTTAGATTCTATATCCCTTTTTACTAGTTTCTCCTTATGCCTCATTGTTCTGTGGCTTAATAGTGCTCAGGATTAACCTGTTCAATTCCCCTTTCTATCGTATACCCCTCCTTGGGGTGTATTCACTGTTTGGCTTCATTGACTCTAAATTATGTAGGTTTTGTCTGACTGCAGTATCGGGGCCTGAACAGACACCTGGAGGAAGCTGAGGCAGATTCTTTGGGAGTGGGGTGGGGGGGGGGGGGGGGTGGGGGGGGTCTAACTTCAGTTACTTTTGTCCATTCTAAAGTAAAATATAAGCACTGAGTTCTATGCTTTGGTCAGGTTGCATTCTTTGGCTTCTGTGATGGGACAAATTGGGCACTTGTTGAGTAGCCAGACTCACTCAATAACAGAACTTGGAGGAGACCTGTCATTGGATGGCTGATTTTTACATTTTATTTTCTTAACCACCCTTTTGGTTGCGGGTGACCCATCATGTGCCAGCTCTGATGGCTAGGGGTGAAACTAAGTGGACAAGCATTGAGGTAGACCAGTTATATTGTCCATAAACCATGCTTTTCGCAGGTTCAATTCCAGCTCTTTGCTCGGATGAACCAACGCGGAGAGCTGAGCTTGGGTGCAGCCACCCACAGTTAAATTGGATAAGTGGGATATGGTCCATCAAAACCGGCTGTCTGCTCACTATTGGGGATACAGTAATCCGATGGTGGGGGGGAATTTTGTTTTGCTATTTTGAATGGTTGACTTATTTTCTGGTGAACAGGACTGGTGCCTAAGTGATTCTTTAGGAGTTGGATGGTTTTCTTGAAACGTTGAGATTCAAAATAAGCTCCATTACTTTTGTCTCCTGCTCCATGTTGGATGGCAGAGTTGGTTGGAGCAGCAGGCTCGGCCAAGATAGACCCACTACTGGAAGTAAAGAAACCCAATCCTACAGTACAGCCCACACTGAGACAACGGGACATAAAGATTTCATCCCAAGAAAAGACCCCTTTACATTTATTTAAATGTAAAGTGTAAATAGTCCAAAGTATGGAATAAATGTTCTGTAATGTTGGATCAACTAAAACCATTGTCCAAGAAAATACCAGCCCTTTGCCTAGGAAAGAAAGGAACCTGATTTTTTCCAGTAATCACATAAACCCTAGAACGCTTATTTAAAAATGGCAAAATGCATCTCGCTTCCTCAAAAACAGTGATTAGTTCAATCAACACAAACTGTAAGTTTGAGGGAAAGTTAATTTATACAGATCTTCATTAAAGGCTATGTGATTTATGACACTGGAATTGTTTTTGGCAGGGTTGAAGGAGTACGGGCAGAGTGTCTGACATATGCCCATCCCGTAGGTCATTCTTGTAAAAATTGTCATAAAAGCCCAACTGGTTCACTACTGTCCTTTAGGGAAGGAAATCTGCTGTCCTTACCCGGTCTGGCCTATATGTGACTCCAGACCCACAGCAATGTGGTTGACTCTTAACTGCCCTCTGAAATGGCCTAGAAAACCAATCAGTTGTAAACCGAACGGACCACCCAGCATCGACCTAGGCACCGGATTTGGACACGACAAGGCCCTCCTCACTAACATCGTGGAATTTGTGTCAAAATTGGGAGAGCTGCCCCACAGACTAGTCAAGCAACAGCCTCACGTAGTTATACTCACAGAATCTTACCTTTCAGCCAACATCTCAGACTCCTCCATCACCATCCCTGAGTATGTCATGTCCCACCGGCAGGACAGACCCACCAGAGGTGGTGGCACAGTGCTATACAGTCGGGAGGAAGAGGCCCTGGGAGTCCTCAATATTGACTCCAGACCTCATGAAATCTCATGACATCGGGTCAGACATGGGCAAGGAAACCTCCCGTTGATTACCACCTACCACCTTCCCTTAGCTGATAAATCAGTACTCCTGCATGTTGAACACCACTTGGAAGAAGCACTGAGGGTAGCAAGGGCACAGAATGTACTCAGGGTGGGGGACTTTAATGTCCATCACTAAGAGTGTCTCGGTAGCACCACTACTGATGGAGCCCTGAAGGACATAGCTGTTAGACCGGGTCTGTGGCAGGTAGTGAGAGAATCAAGACGAGGGAAAAACCTACTTGACCTCATCCTCACCAAACTACCTGTCGCAGATGCATCTGTCCATGACAGTATTGGTAGCAGTGACCACCGCACGGTCCTTGTGGAGATGAAGCCCCATCTTCACACTGAGGACACTCTCCATCATGTTGTGTGGCACTACCACCGTGCTAAATGGGATATATTCAGAACAGATCTAGCAACTCAAAACCAGGCATCTAGGAGATGCTGTGGGCCATCGGCAGCAGCAGAATTATATTCCACAACAATCTGTAACCTCATGGCCCGGCATATCCCTCAGTCTACCATTACCATCAAGCCAGGTGACCAACCCTAGTTCAATGAAGAGTGTAGAAGAGCATGCCAGGAGCAGCACCAGGCGTACCTAAAAATGAAGTGTCAACCTGGTGAAGCTACAACATACACGCTAATAACAGTGGAAGCAGCATGCTATATACAGAGCTAAGCGATCCTGTTGTGTATGTAATATGTGTGCTACTTTGAACCTATGGACAGGACTGCACTACTTGTTGGGCGTAGTGATACGCAGTACCACTCCTGGCCATAGGGGTATAAATAGTACTGTGGGTACTGATCTCCCCTCAGTTCCCGCCTGTGGGCATGAAGTAAAGACCTACGTGTAGTCCCTACCTCCAACCAGTAAAGACCTGTTTGAGTTATACGTTTAAGTCTTTGTGTTAATTGTTCAATACAATACACATACTTAACACTGGCGACGAGTCAGGTTCTTACCCTACGGCAGTTATTCCACGGCGGCTTCGTCCACAGACAGGACGTTGAAGAGAGGTTTCAAATCTCACCACCCCACTTGAAGCGACAGGCATTAGGACCCTGAAGCCTCCATCAGCGACTGAAAACGGGAGGACAGAAGACATCCTGCAGCTTTTTCAACCTCGGTGGTGGGTAAGCCAAGCAGCGTTGGCTGCAAAGACAGGGCTGGGGGAAGTCGGAGGTAGAAGGGCGATCGATCGAAATCCCTGATAAGGGCCGCACTCGGGCTGAAAGGCGCAGCGTCGGCAGACACTGAAGGCGCGAGAGCTGCGGTGAAAAGCGCGGGCCATCGATCGCGGCGGAGATAAGGGCCGCACTCGGGGCTGAAGGGAGACGGCGTCGGGGGACGGGTGAAGACCGCCAAGCGCGGGAAAACCGCCATTTTGTGGGCGGAGGACGACGGCAAGAGCGGGAAGCCGCCATCTTGGATAGCAGTAAAAAAAAAATCTGAGAAATTGCAAATCTGATAAAGTACTACAATGCCTAAACACGGGAATATTAGCAACTTTGATAGTGACATCGAAGATTGGGCCATATATGTTGAACGAGTTAAAAATTATTGTAAGGCCAATAAAATTCGTGAGGCTGATAAAGCACTAACATTATTAAATTTAATGGGTGCGAAGACATACGGGCAATTGAAACACCTGTTATCACCAGATGAACCGGCGGATAAGACGTTCGATGAGATTGTTACTGTCCTGAAAGATCATCTAAACCCCACGCCGCTGATGCTAGCGGAACGATTTAAATTTTACGACAGAAGGCAGCTACTGCATGAAAGCAATGCTGAATATTTGCTGGAATTGCGTAAATTAGCAAAATATTGCCAGTTTCGAACGGGCCTGACAGATGCACTACGAGACAAATTTGTGTGTGGTTTATTTAAACAGGATACACAAAAGCGACTGCTCGAGGAGAATGAGCTGACGCTTGAGAAGGCGGTCACTATGGCAGCAGCACACGAAGCCGCAGCGAGAGGCACGGCAGTAATGCAGCTACGGTCAACGGAGGTCAGTGTACACAAATTGGGTGTGAGTTCTGTTAAATGTTATCGTTGTGGAAAGACAACGCATGATCAGAACCAGTGTTGGTTTAAAAACCAAGAATGTAGAACTTGTGGTAGGCTTGGACATATAGCTAGAGTATGCAGGTCAGGGAAGAAAACCAGCAACAAGAAGTCACCGCAAGGAAAATACGCAAAGGTACACAAGGTGACCGAACAGGAGTCCGATTCAGACGCTAGCAGTAATGAACTGGCTAGCTTAAGCTGTAATGAACTGGCTAGCTTAAGAGTACTCAACGCTGGTAAGGGTGCAGACCTCCAGGCAATTTGGGTCACTCTTCAGATAGAAGGAGTCCAAGTAAAACTGGAATTGGACACTGGATCGGCATTGACGGTCATAAATAAGAAAGATTACGGAAAGTTATTCCAACATATTCCCCTACAGGATACGGGGATTATATTGAAAACATACACGGGGCAAAGAGTGTACCCCATCGGGAAAATAGAGGTTGCAGTGGTCCACAAGGGCGAAGACAGTCAAATAATGGACTTATATGTGATATCTGAAGGAGGTTCTCCACTACTAGGACGGGAGTGGATTAGGAAAATGAATATGGACTGGCATTTCCTACAAACAATAACGAGTGAGAACTCGGTGAAGATAGTCGGCCCAGACTCTGGAACGGATGATGGTAAGCCCAACTCAGGTGCAAAAGACAAAGTTTCAGCACAGAATTCCACTGAGCAACAACAACATAGTTTAACTGTGGATTCTGAGTCTGGCAAGTCTACTGATGTGCCCATTTCTGAGGGACACCGGGCTCGAACTCAACTCCATTTCAAACTACAACAGCAATTAGAACAAATGCTTCGCCGTTGTGAGCAAGAGTTGAATGCAACGAAAGAGTTCTTTGATATAGAGTTGGAGAATCTGGAAAGACAACAGAAGCAGCTGGGTATGGAGGAAATAGAAGACCCTCTCGCTGGCCTAGATCAGGACGACACCGAATATTACTATGTCCTGTCCTGCCCAACTTGTAACTTCGACTCCCACCATACAGAAATCATGGAGGAGCACCGAAAGTCTACGGAACATCGGGAGAAGGTGGCTCTACTACGGAAAAAGGAGGGAGAGAAGGAGGAACTGCGCATGCAGCTGGCAGCTGACAGTGGAGCCCAGAGAGTCTTCAAGAAGCAGAAAAGGAAAAGTCGAAACAGAAGATGACCCATCTGAACCATTATTACCTCTACCAGATCACACACGTGGTCCCTCCGAACGGAGCCAATTCAGTTCGGAAGTTCAAACTGTTAAATCCATGGAAGGACTATTGAATGAGTCACTCCAGCAACGTGAACCGACTCCACCACAGAGATTGAATCTGTGAACTGTTTTCCGCAGAGACTGAATCTGTGATCTGTTTTGACATGAAGTTATCTATGTATCTATGTTATTCTGTTATGTAAACCTGAAGTTATATATGTATATATGTTATTACGTTATGTTAAATGGGGAGATGACTGTAAAGCTAGGAAGGGAGGAATGTTGTGTATGTAATATGTGTGCTACTTTGAACCTATGGACAGGACTGCACTACTTGTTGGGCGTAGTGATACGCAGTACCACTCCTGGCCATAGGGGTATAAATAGTACTGTGGGTACTGATCTCCCCTCAGTTCCCGCCTGTGGGCATGAAGTAAAGACCTACGTGTAGTCCCTACCTCCAACCAGTAAAGACCTGTTTGAGTTATACGTTTAAGTCTTTGTGTTAATTGTTCAATACAATACACATACTTAACAGATCCCACAACCAATTAATCAGATCAAAGCTCTGCAGTCCTGTCACATTCAGTCGTGAATGGTGGTGGACCATTAAACAACTAATGGGAGGAGGAGGCTCCATGAACATCACCATCCTCAAAGATGGCAGAGCCCAGCAATTGAGTGCAAAAATAAGGCTGAAGCGTTTCCAAACAGTAAATGATGCATCTCGGCCTGCTCCTGAGGTCCCCCACCATCACCGATGTCAGTCTTCAGCCAATTCGATTCACTCCACATTGATAGCAAGAAACAGCTGAGTTATCTGGATACGGCAAAGGCTGTGGGGCCCAACAACATCCTGGCTGTAGTGCTCAAGACTTGTGCTCCAGAAGTAGCGCGCCTCTAGCCAAGCTATTCCAGTACACACTGGCATCTACCCAACAAAGTGGAAAATTGACCAGGGATGTCCTGTCCACAAAAGGCAGGACAAATCCAATCCGGCCAATTACTGCACATCAGCCTACTCTCAATCATCAGCAAAGTGACAGAAGGTGTCATCGACAGTGCTATCAAGCGCCACTTACTTACCAATAACCTGCTAACCGATGCCCAGTTTGGGTTCCGCTAGGAACACTCGGCTCCAGACCTCATTACAGCCTTGGTCCAAACATGGACAAAAGAGCTGAATTCCAGAGGTGATTTGAGAGTGACTGCCCTTGACATCAAGGCAGCATTTGACAGAATGTGGCACCAAGGAGCCCTAGTAAAATTTAAGTCAATGGGGATCAGGGAGAAAACTCTTCACTGGCTGGTGTCATACCTAGCACAAAGGAAGATGGTTGTGGTTGTTGGAGGTCAATCATCTCAGCTGCAGGACATCGCTGCAGGAGTTCCTCAGGGCAGTGTCCTTGGCCCAACCATCTTCAACTGTTTCATCAATGACCTTCCTTCCACCATAAGGTCAGAAGTGGGGATGTTCGCTGATGATTGCAGAGTGTTCAGCGCCATTTGCAATTCCTCAGATAATGAACCAGTCCATGCCCACATGCAGCAAGCACTGGACAACATCTAGGCTTGGGCTGATAAGTGGCAAGTTATATTCGCACCACACAAGTGTCAGATAATGACTATCTCCAACAACAGAGAGTCTAACCTCCTCCCCTTGACATTAATTCTAACAGGCCTAGACAGACTAGATGCAGGACGGATGTTCCCGATGGCGGGGGAGTCCAGAACCAGGGTTCACAGTCTAAGGATAAAGGGTAAGCCATTTAGGACTGAGATGAGGAGGAATTTCTTCACCCAGAGAGTGGTGAACCTGTGGAATTCTCTGCCACACAGGGCAGTTGAGGCCAATTCATTAAATACATTCAATGAGTTGGATATATTTCTTGAGGCTAAAGGGATCAAGGGATATGGGGAGAAAGCAGGGACAGGGTACTGAATTTGGATGATCAGCCATGATCTTATTAAATGGCGGAGCGGGCTCGAGGGGCCGAATGGCCTATTCCTGCTCCTATCTTCTATTGAATGGCATTACCATCGCCGAATCCCCCACCATCAACATTTTGGGGGTTACCATTGACCAGAAACCTAACTGGACCAGCCACATAAACACTGTTTCTACAAGAGCAGGTCAGAGGCTGGGTATTCTGCGGCGAGTGTCTCACCTCCTGATTCCCCAAAGCCTTTCCACCATCTACAAGGCACAAGTCAGGAGTGTGCTCAAATACTCTCCACTTGCCTGGGTGAATGCAGCTCCAACAACACTCAAGAAGCTCAACACCATCCAGGACAAAGCAGCCCACTTGATTGGCACCCCATCCATCACCTTAAACATTCACTCCCTCCACCACCGGCGTACCGTGGCTGCAGTGTGTACCATCTACAAGATGCACTGCAGCAACTCGCCAAGGCTTCTTTGGCAACACCTCGCATACCCGCGACCTCTACTACCTAGAAGGACAAGGGCAGCAGGCGCATGGGAACACCACCACCTCCAAGTTCCCCTTCAAGTCACACACCATCCTGACTTGGAAATATATCGCCGCTCTTTCATCGTCGCTGGGTCAAAATCCTGCAACTACCTCCTGCCTGATATGATGCACTGTTGTTCTCTCAGAAGGGTGACCTGGAGTCATAAATAGGGCAACACTCCTCACTTGTACTTCGTGCAGCAGAATGCCCATTTCAGCAGCTGTCAATCAGGGGGGTCAGGTGTTGTGTCACTCCGTCACTCACCCATCGACTCTTTTTCATGACACCCCATTGAGATTGTGTTCATTCTATTTTTGCTTGACACTTCTTTCCTCTCCCCAGAACAGCCTTTGCAAAGACTGCTAACTTTTAATGCCATTTGACAAACAAACAATTTTTTGCAGGTGAATGCCTTATACGAACATAGGAACAGGAGTAGGTCATTGAGCCCCTCGAGCCTGTTCCTCTATTCAATGTGATCATGGCTGATCTGTGACCTAACTCCATATACTCACCTTTGCCCCATATCCCTTGATACCTTTGGTTACAATTGATCTAGCATCAACTGCCATTTGCAGAAGAGAGTTCCAAACTTCTACCACCCTTTGTGTGTAGAAGTGTTTCCTAATTTCACTCCTGAAAGGTCTGGCTCTAATTTTTAGACTATGCCCCCAGTCCTAGAATCCCCAACCAGCGGAAATAGTTTCTCTCTATCTCCCCTGTCAGTTCCCCTTAATATCTTGAACACTTCAATCAAATCACCCCTTAATCTTCTAAATTCCAGAGAAGTCATCCCTAGTTTGTGTAATCTCTCCTCGTAATTTAACCCTTGGAGTCCAGGTATCATTCTAGTACATCTACATGGCACTCCCTCCAAGGCCAATATAACCGTGCTAAGGTGTGGTGCCCAGAACTGAACACAGTATTCCAGGTGTGATCTAACAGTTTTTAAGTAGCTGTATCCCTTTAAAGATGGCTCGCACATACAATTCACTCCCAACCCCAACACATGAAGTGTGTCACTGTTGTAATGTAGGGAAACTCAGCAGCCAATTTGCACACAGCAAAGTGTTACAAACAGCAATAAGATAAATGATCAGAATCTGTTTTAGTGATGTTGGTTGAGGGATAAATATTGACCAGGACACCGGGGAGAACTCCCCTGTTCTTTTTCAAAATAGTGCCATGGGATCTTTTACATCCACCTGAGAGAGCAGACATCTCATCCGAAAGACGGCACCTCCAACCAATGTTCCCTTTAATTTTTTTTGGGGGGTGCGCGGGCCCTTTAAGGGGCTGCGTGGCCCATTCAAAATACCGGGCATGTGCGGTTTTTCCCATTTAAAAGCCGGTGAGCCGGCTGCACAGGAGCTCCAGAGTGCTGTGTGGATGCTCAGCTTAAAGGGAACATTGCCTCCAATGGGGCAACACTCTCTCAGCATTGCACTAAAGTGTCAGCCTGGATTATATGCTCAAATCTTTGGAATGCACTTGAACCCACAACCTTCTGACTCAAATGTTAGGGTGCTACCACTGAGCCAAAGATACCTACTAATAAGCCTGTAACAACTTTTGATGTTGACAGCCCTAAATGGATTTACCTTCACTGCGAAGAATATGTCTGAACTAACTCTTAACAATGCTCAATACTGGATAAGCATGAGAAAGAAAGACTTATATTTATATTTATATAGCACTTTTCATGACCACCGGTCATCTCAAAGCACTTTACAGCCAATTAAGTAATTTTAGAGTGTAATCACTATTGTAATGTGGGAAACACAGCAGCCAATTGCGCACAGCAAGCTTCCACAAACAGCAATGTGATAATGACCAGATAATCTGTTTTTGTTATGTTGGTTGAGGGATAAATATCAGCCAGGACACCGGGGATATACTCCCCTGCTCTTCTTCGAAATAGTGCCATGGGATCTTTTACATCCACCTGAGAGAGCTATCAGGGCCTCAGTTTAATGTCTCCTCCGACAGTGCAGCACTCCCTCAGCACTGCACTGGAGTGTCAGTGTGGATTTATGTGCTCAAGTCTCTGGAGTGGGACTTGATCCCACAACCTTCTGACTCAGAGGCAAGGGTGTTACCCACTGAGCCACAGCTAACACTGCGGTTAAGACTGATGAGACCTGAAGTAACATGGGAACCATTTGTAAAAAATCTTATTGTTCTGCATCTTTATTTGCTGTGTCTTAACTCAAACAAAATACACTTGTAATCATTAATGCAGTAACACATTCATTGTAATTTTGATTGTATTTTTAAAAAATGATAAGAAGTATACAGTATCAGTATAAATGTCATGCATTTTACACTGCTACAATGAATCAATAACGAATCTTTGTCTTAACCTATCAAAAGTGTTCAAGAATTCATCACGAAAGGAGCTTTGGGAGAGCTGAAAAGTAAATTTGCACAATAAAGGACAGAAGTCACTTTGAAATGTCACGGTGCTCCCAGAAACAGAAAATTAAATACTTCTTTTATGTATGAAAACAATTTACTTTTAGCTCTGTAAAGTACTGGGCAAATCGTGTATTTTATAGCACACGAGAATATTCCTACACATCAAGAAGGTACGAGTCTGGCCTAATCTGAGTTTAACCAATTCAATCTGTCAAACTAAAAAATCAGCTTTCTTGTGGTTTTATTTCTTTCAAAATGTTGTCATTTTATAATTTTGTTGGGAAACTGTTTACACAGAGTCTGAAAGCACACACAAACAGAATCAACTGGATGTTGTTTGTACTGCAGTCACAGAGAGTTTAAAAAAATTATTCGTTTATGAAACCTGGGCATCGCTGGCAAGGCCAGCATTTATTGCCCATCCCTAGTTGCCCTTGAGAAGGTGGTGGTGAGCCGCCTTCTTGAACCGCTGCAGCCTGTGTGCTGAAGGTACTCCCACAGTGCTGTTAGGTAGGAAGTTCCATGATTTTGACCCAGTGACGATGAAGGATCGGCGATATACTTCTAAGTCAGGATGGTGTGTGACTTGGAGGGGAACTTGGAGGTGGTGGTGTTCCCATGCGCCTGCTGCCCTTGTCCTTCTAGGTGGAAGAGGTCACGGGTTTGAGAGGTGCTGCCGAAGAAGCCTTGACGAGTTGCTGCAGTGCATCTTGTAGATGGTACACACTGCAGCCACGGTACGCTGGTGGTGGAGTGAGTGAATGTTTAAGATGGTGGATGGGGCGCCATTCAAGCGGGCTGCTTTGTCCTGGATGGTGTCGCGCTTCTTGAGTGTTGTTGGAGCTGCACTCATCCAGGCAAGTGGCGAGTATTCCATCACACTCCTTGTAGATGGTGGAAAGGCTTTGTGGAGTCAGGAGGTGAGACACTCGCCGCAGAATACCTAGCCTCTGACCTGCTCTTGTTGCCACAGTATTTATGTGGCTGGTCCAGTTAAGTTTCTGGTTAATGGTGACCCCCAGGATATTGATAATGGGGGATTCCACGATAGTAATGCCATTGAATGTCATGGGGAGGTGGTTAGACTCTCGCTTGTTGGAGATAGTCGTTGCCTGGCACTTCTGTGGCGCGAATATTACCTGCCACTTATCAGCCCAAGCCTGAACGTCGTCCAGGTCTTGTTGCATGCAGGCATGGACTGCTTCATTATCTGAGGAGTTGTGAATGGCGCTGAACACTGTGCAGTCTTTCCTGTGATTGACATAAGATCCAAGATGAAACAGAAACTCAGAGTTCCTCCGAATGTTCCCTAATCAGTACCATTTCACTTCAGGGCACCTGTTCCTTTATAAATACTGCACACTCGCAAAAACATACCTGTGCCGCTTTTCTTAATATCCTGCTGTGAGTTTCCCTACCATAATGATGACAGCCCTCATCTGTTTTACAAATAGCCGCAAGAAAGTTATTTTACTTTAAATGCTAACTGGAAATTTAACAGAGGCATCTGTTCATGGTAATCTGCAGGCATGTAATACAATCTCATGGTGCATTAGATTAGTCCCGATAGTTTATGACAGGGGTGAATGCTTAGTTTAGCTTGTCTTGCCTCTGTAGTCAATCTGAGATGAGCAAAATAACAAAGAATATAATTAGCCATTAGCCTGACCTGACTAACCTATATATTTTGAATCAAGTGTAACTATGTAATTTTGAGTGTGCAATGCAAATTAGCGCTGTCCCCAGCAATGCCTAACCCAGATATAAATGTAGTTCTTCCTTTATATTCTTAAGGAAATAGACTTTCTTAACTAACTTCTCCCCTCTCCATTTTAATGTTGTATTTAATAGATTTTGTCTATGAATTTCATATTATATTTTCAACTCTTTATCTCAAATTCTGATTTCAGCAAGATTGCCTGAATTGCTTGTAAGTTGTAGTGAGCTAAGATAATTGTTTTCTTATGTCGACGGTTAATAAATAAGACTATTGCTTATTACATCCAGTGTCAGTTATTGAATATGAATGTTCACTAATAAGTATACATTAAGTTCTATTTTCTAGACCGTGATTCACAACATCCAAGGTTTTGCAGTCTGCTACATGGAAAATGGCAGCTGTGTTTTCCCTTCAAACACGTTTTTGCATGGCTGGATCCACCTTTTGAGCACGCTGTCTCTCTCTCTCTCTCTCTTTTTCGGTCACCAGGTCACTCAGTGTTATAAGGAGGCCAGGGCTGAGGAAATTCCTGGTGCAGGAATTCCCTCTCTCCGGCACCCCATCCTTCTTCTTAGGCAGTCCCTCGGAACCGAGGATGACTTGCTTCCACACTAAAAATGAGTTCTCAGGTGACCGATGAGTCCAATGTGGGACCTACAGCCTCTGTCACAGGTGGGGCAGATGGTGGTTGAAGGGGTGGGTGAGTGGGGCGCTTGGGTTGACGTGCGCTCCTTCTGCTGTTTGTGCTTGGCTTCCGCTTGCTCCTGGCAAAGAGGCTCGAGGTGTTCGGCGCCTTCCCGGATGCTTCTCCTCCACTTTGAGCGGTCTTGGGCCAAGGTTTCTCAAGTGTCGGAGGGGATGTTGCATTTTTTCAAGGAGGCTTTGAGGGTGTCCTTGAAGTGTTTCCTCTGCCCACCTGGGGCTCTCTTGTCATGTTGGAGCACCGAGTAGAGCGCTTGTTTTGGGAGTCTCATATCGAGCATGTCCATCGGAGCTGATCGAGTGTGGTCAAAGCTTTGATGCTGGGGATGTTGGCCTGAGCGAGAACCTTGACGTTGGTGCGCCTATCCTGCCAATGGATTTGCAGGATCTTGCGGAGGCAGCGTTGGTGGTACCTCTCCAGTGCTTTGAGGTGCCTGCTGTACATGGTCTATGTCTCTGAAGCATACAGGAGGGCAGGAATCACCACTGCTCTGTAGACCATGAGCTTCGTGCTGGGTTTGAGGTCCTGGTCTTCAAACACTCTCTTCCTCAGGTGACTGAAGGCTGCACTGGCACACTGAAGGCGGTGTTGGACTTTGTCGTCGACGTCTGCCCTTGTTGACAGTAGGCTCCCGAGGCATGGAAAGTGGTCGACGTTGTCCAAGGCCTCGTCATGGATTTTGATAATCGGGGGCAGTACTTTGTGGTGGGGCCAGGTTGGTAGAGGACCTTTGTTTTATGGATGTTTAGAGTAAGGCCCATGCTCTCGTATGCTTCGGTGAAGGTTTTGACGATGGTTTGGAGTTTGACCTCTGAGTGTGCGCAGACGCAGGCATCGTCTGCATACTGTAATTCGACGACAGAGGGTGGGACGACCTTGGATCTGGACTGGAGGCGACGGAGGTTGAACAGGTTCCCGTTTGTACCCCAACGTCATGACCATGTTTGGGAAGGACAGAGATTCTGCCAGATAGACCCTGACGGAGAAACTCGTGGTCTGGGATCGGATCCATCAAATCCGATTCTCAGCCGACTTCCCCTGCGGTCACGCTGCACCCTCAGCCATCTTGCACCGGGAGTATGAGGCTGGCCCCCTGGAAATTTGGGGTTGGTAATTGCATGATTGGTCTATCGATACAATCGAAGGCAGTGTGGGAAAAGGATGAGAGCGCTTCGGCCTGGGCTGAAATTTGGATTGGCTGTGCAAATGCCCAAATTTTGCATCTTCAAAATGTACCACAGTGTTAGCTGTGGAGTCGTGTCTCTTGAGTCAGAAGGTTGTGGGTTCAAGTCCCATTCCAGAGGCTTGAGCACAAAAGCTAGGCTGATTGTCCAGTGCAGGGCTGAGGGAGTGCAGCAATGTCGGAGGTGCCATCTTTCAGGTGAGATACTAAACCAAGGCCCCAGCTGCCCTCTCAGGTGGATGTAAGAGATCCCATGGCACTATTTCAAAAAAGAGTCAGAGGAGTTCTCCCCAGTGTTCTGGTCAATATTTATCCCTCAACCAACATCACTAAAACAGATTATCTGGTCATTAACTCATTGTTGCTGTGTGCAAATTGAGTGCTGTGTTTCCTACATTACATCAGTGACTGTACTGCAAAACAACATCATTGGTGCTTTGGGACATCATGAAAGGCACTATATAAATGCAAGTCTTTATCTTTTTCTTTCAAAGTTAAATATGAGTGTAAAATCTGAAGTGAATCCAATTCTTGATATATGTTTCTAGCATGCCGGTAATAAATTATCTAGAACTGAGCCTTGATGTAGCTGCTTTGAAGTTACTAAAAAATCATACCGTCTCTGAGGAAACAAGCCTGAAACCTCAAAAAGAACTTGAGTGCACTTTTACAAAAAATGCTGCTGTTCTTTGAACACATTGGTACGAACATCTTTTGCCCACTATTTTAACAAAGGCATTCATTTGCCTCCATTAAAAGAAGTGGACCAGAACATTTTATAGGGTTGCATTTCTGTGTTCCTGCACTGTTGTTTCCACAGTATGATTTCAAGGCCTGTAAGTGCTGAACTGAAGGAAGGAAGTTGTAAGAACAATACGCAATGTGTGGTTAGAAATAATCTGTTGGGATTGATTGTATAATTGTGGTGGAACAGTATGTGACATTTATCCGAAATATGGCATCAACAAACTGCTCTATTCAGCACATAAATCAGGCTTAATAACAACAGAAAACGCTGGAAAAACTCAGCAGGCCAGGCAACATCCGTGGAGAGAGAAACAGAGTCAATGTTTCGGGTCGAAACCCTTCTACAGAACTGAGAAAGAAAGGCAGGAAATGAAACAGATTAAAAGGCAGTTTGGGGGCTGGGAAATGGGGGAGGGGATGAAAGAAGAACCATTAAGAGATATTCAAGGTGAGACGTGGATATTTTTTATCCACACTTTTGGTTTGTGCCTTTTCCTCTTTTTTCCTCTCTCTCCCACATGGCAGCTGTCTCTCACTCTGCCAGCGCATTTCACACTTCATCTAGAGCCATTGTCTGTTTCTTTACCTGTCCTATTACCATCTCGTCTCCCCTTGAATATCTCGTAATGTCTCTTTCATCCCCTCCCCCATTTCCCAGCCCCCAAACTGCCTTTTAATCTGTTTCATTTCCTGCCTTTTTCTCTCAGTTCTGTCGAAGGGTTTCGACCCGAAACATTGACTCTGTTTCTCTCTCCACGGATGTTGCCTGGCCTGCTGAGTTTTTCCAACGTTTTCTGTTGTTATTTCAGATTTCCAGCATCCGCAGTATTTTGCTAACATAAATCAGGCTGTTGATAGTAGGAGTGAAGCTTGAGTTTTATACAAAGACATTTTTTACCAAAATATTATACCTATGATAATTGGCAGAGAAAATTGCCTTGTGTGATAATCTTGAGGGGTTGGCCTGTGGCAAGCCTGCTGTCTCTTTGGGCAATGTCACATCTGGCCCATCCACCCTCCCTCCCTATGCAAATGACAGGAGGTGGGTCAGACCAGCCGGACACTGCCGCACCAGCTGCTGGACTGTCTCAGGACTGTGGTACAGTCAGATCTCCCTGATGTTCCTTCCTCCTCCTTGTTCATCAAGTTCAAGGTAAGGGGGAGCACTGAACGAAATACCCACAACTTTCAATTCAGCAACCATTCGTGGAGCAGTCTAGCTTACGGAAACATTCCCTGGCAGGCCAGAATATGATTCGCCTTTAATGCCCATTATAAACAGGTTAACCAAGCATAGTGCAGTTTGTGTTTCATAAACCATTGGATTTCTAACGTGCCGTAATTATTCACCCATTTCAATAATATTATCGCCATCGAATCTATCACAAGGCATTAGAATTGTGTTTCGCTTTATTGACTGTAAAGTGCAAGTTTGTGGGATTTTATTTTATTTAAAAGATATTGGCCCATAATTTGCCGTCAGCGGCGAAGCAAAGGTGTTCGCCACTGGCCCCGAAGAAAGCTGCCCACCGAGAGATCTTGCGATCTCTGTGGCGAGAAGTTTGCCTTTTTTGACGTCCAATTGATTGCAGCGCAGCGAATAAGGGATTCATATGGCGATGCTGCAGTGACGTCAACAAGCTGCCTAAACCTTGAAGAATTCTCAGAGGCCAGAAACCAGGAAATGGGAAGCTGCTTTTATCCGGGCTTTTTAAAAAATGTTACAGAGAGTGAAATAAAGATCGGGACTTTCACATGGGGATAAGGTAGAAGTTTTAGAAAATGTTTCATTTTTAACATAATGGAGAGATTTGACACTCCACAAATATAAAAATTAGTTTTTCAGGGCCAGAACCTTTGTTTACCAGTCAATACGCCATTAGAACCCCAGTTACATCTATTCCAACAAGGCTTAACATTTAATGGGGTGGTTAACAGTGATATTAGCGCAGAAAAGCGCAAGTTTGTGTTTCACTGATTTCACTGATTACACTGATTGCCGGCTATGGAGTGGGTGGTTGAGGTGGGGGGGGGGGCTCCACAGCATAGCCAGTGTCGGAGCAGTGAATGACTGACCACAACTTCAGGATTTCCGCATTTAGATGCGCACGTGCTAAATCCTGAAGCTGCGGTCAGTTTCAGAAGGGTAATAACAGCGAACGCTGATGGTTCGTCATCATTACCTGCCACAAATTCCAGGCCTACGTATTGTCTGACTGATTGCAAAGTATGGGTGGTTAATCCTTGGATCCATGGGGGGCAGGTTTGGAGGCGGGAAAATCAAAAAAAATGAGCGCGGGTTCGGAACCCGCCTCCGCGTGATTTTGCCGGTGCCTGTTTTGCAGGGTGGGAAATGGTTCCGCCTTCCAGCTGGCCACAGAGGTTGTTTAGCGGCTTAAATGGTCATTAAGGGCCTCTTTAATCCTATTTTGAGAGGCCCTCGTTATTTTTCCACATTTCCAGCGTGTTCCACGACCCTCCTAAACCACGCCAGCTAGACCTGGCAGGTTGACAAGTGGGTGGCCTCCTCACAGCTGCAGCTCCACCATTAAAATGAAGCTTTCATCAGGGATTAGTTGCAGGTGACAGAACTTTGCCTTAAAAGGTCTTTCAGCACTTTTAGCAGGCCTTCCAAAGTTGGAGGTGCTGCAGCTTGTATCTATCAACTGTGGGACCTCCTTGGAAAACCCTCTCCCCGCTTGGACTGAGCGCTTCCCCAATGGAGGCATCTGCCAGCAGCATGGGAACCATTCATTTCCTTCCACCATGGACCTCAGATTCGGATGAGGAGCAGCCACGGCAGCAGCAGAACCAGGCAGCTCAGCAGCAACAGCAGCAGGAGCCCCAACCTCCTGCTCAGCCACCTGATGCTGCACAGGGCAGAAGGCGCCAGTGCATCGAGGCACCTCGCTACAGGAGATACCCCCAACACAGGGTTTACAGACAGAGGATGAGCTACCTCAACATGAGTGAGCAGCAGTGCCAAAGGAGGCTGAGACTTTCGCAAGAGGTTGTCCGAGAGATCTGTGGACTGCTGCAGCAAGACCTGGTGCCCAGAGGAACGGGTGGACACCCCTTACCAGTGGCTGTCAAAGTCACCACTGTACTCAAATTCTTTGCCTCAGGCTCCTTCCAGCGATCATCAGCAGACACCAGCGGCATCTCCCAGTCGGCCGCCCACAGTTGCATCACGCAGGTTACCGATGCCCTTTTCGCAAAGGTGCAAATTACATCCAGTTCTCAAGGGATCAAGCAAGTATAACCGCGCGTTCAGTTGGCTTTATAAATATGGCAGGCTTGCCAATGGTGCAGGGCATCATAGACTGCACACCTGTGGCCCTTAGGGCACCCCACCACAACCCAGCTATCGTTGTCAACCAAAAGGGCTTCCATTCTCTCAACGTACAGCTGGTGTGTAACCACAAGAAGGAGTTCTTGCATGTTTGCGCCAAGTTATGTGGTAGTTGCCATGACTCTTTCATCCTGCGGCACCCTAATGTTCCTCCGCTTTTCAATCTGCCAAAATAACTTAACGAATTGCTCCTTGGTGAAGAAGTGCCTAATGACACCGATCAGGAGGCCAGCTTACGAGGCTGAACATTGCTACAACACCAGCCACACTTCGACCAGGTCCATCATCGAGCAAACCATTGGGTTGTTGAAGATGCGCTTCCGATGCCTTGACTGATCAGGTGGAGCCCTGCAGTATACACCATACAGGGTCTCCAGAATGGTCGTGGTCTGCTGTGCACTGCACAACATCGCACAGAGTCGTGGCTTACAGCATCCTGAGGAGCAAGTGGCTCAGTTCCAGGCCTCCTCAGATGAGGATGAGGAGGAGGATGAGGAGGCTGAGGAGGAGGAGGAGCAGGAGGAGGCTGAGGAGGAGGAGGAGGAGGAGGAGCAGGAAGAGGAGGAGGAGCAGGAGGAGGAGGAGGAGCAGGAGGAGGACAGAGCGCCGGTCTATCGACTAGCAGCAGCGGTAGCACGCGAGCACATGGCTGCCCGTGATGCAAGGGATGAACTTATCATGGCCAGATTTGCATAAGTTGCCCATGTTGGCACATGTCATTGGCTCCATCTTAAGACATCATAGAAAATGGACATGACTCTCTGGCCTCCTTTCACTCTGGCCACCAACCTGACAACGCAAGTGTCGCGGAGCCCACAATGTGGAGCTGCCTAAGGCGAAAGAACAGATGCCATCATGCCAACATTTTGCCAGCAAATCATTTTAATGCTTTCCAATAAGGATGGCATGTCATCAATACACATAAACATTCACCCAATCTGCACACAGATCTGGAGGTTATATCCCTTGCCAGCTGGACCCACACAGCCTTAGTTTCTCTGGGAGGCCTCTTCCTCTCAGATGAGGGGTAGAGCACCTCCCTGCTAGCTCTCACCCCCTCAACCAACATTTGCAGCCCTTCGTCCGAAAACCTCGGGGAGGCCCTTGCCTTGGAATTGGACATAGTGGTTTCTCAAAATATGTTACAGGTGGTGCAGCATTGACAGAAATCCAGTGGAATGATCCAAGGCAGCAAGCAGCCCTTAAATGAGGCTGGAAAAGTGATGTCAGCAGAGGCGAGTTTCAGTCCCAAAACATTAGCTGACCAAGGGCAACCCATACCTCTGAAATCAACTGGCCAATTAGGGGAAAATCGCAATTTTTTCAAACCTATCAGTGGAGGCGGGTTTCAAACCCACCCAAACCGAAACCTGCCTCCAACCCGCCTCCAGTGTGAAAATCGCTCCCATGGACTCTGTCGGGGCAAAGAGTAAAAAGACGCAAATTTCAAATTCTAAAGGATGTGGTCCATTTATGGTAATTAGCATCAAGTTGTTTACCAAGACAATGGTGTAAAGGAAGCCAAAACCGTCACAAGAATCAAGAGATGAAATGTATCCTTTGTCTTACTTGCTATAAATTATGAGCTCTCTATTTTGAAGCAGTAACCCTTATTTTTCCCCCTACCTGGTAATAGTGGATATAGAGGCCAATTATGTGGTCCTATCAAAGTGGAACAAGGATTGCAATGTATCACGAACATGGTATGCAAATAGAGTGAGATCATTGATGCCCAGAAACTTCTGTTGTGAGGAAAACATGGCAGCCATTCTGCACCAGCCCGCTCATAAACAGCTGTGAGATGAATGACCAGTTCCTCTATTTACCATTACGATAGCAAAATACTGCAGATGCTGGAAATCCGAATTAAAAACAGAAAATGCTGGAAAAACTCAGCAGGCCAGGCAACATCCGTGGAGAGAGAAATAGAGTCAACGTTTCAGGTCGAAACCCTTCGTCAGGACGAAGGGTTTCGACCTGAAACGTTGACTCTATTTCTCTCTCCACGAATGTTGCCTGGCCTGCTGAGTTTTTCCAGCATTTTCTGTTGTTATCTCCTCTATTTACTATGGTGGTATTGATTGATGAAGGAATGTTGGCCAGGACATCAAGTATTGCCATGGGAATCTTCAACTTTGACCTGAATGGTCAGAGCAGGTAGACAGCACCTCATTTCATCATCAACTTTGAAGGATGCAGCACTCCCTTAATATTACACTAGACTTTTTGCCTTGATAATGTAAAGTCTGTGGGTTGTGCAGTTAATAAATACACAGACTTCAGAAGTAATAAACAAAACAGGTCTTTGCTATTCGAAGGTCCGGGCGAATCTGCCCCAGCAATCCTGCTACAACACTTATATACTGGTGTGGTCACTATCGGTATTACAGTATACAGAAGCCAAACAAATAGTGCCACACCTAAAGTAGTTCCCTTAAAGGTGAACGGTTACATTCAATAGTTCCCTTAAAGATAGACGGGTACATACACTACAATCCTCCCTTTTTAGCTTATTACTTACAGAGTCCCCGTTAAACATACATATCTTCAACTTCCTATAAAACAAATTACAGATATAATCTCGGTGGAGTCAATGTCATATAAAACAATTTACAAATATAATCTCGGTGGAAACAGTTCACAGGTTCAGTCTCTGCGGAAACAGTTCATAGATTCAGTCTCTGATCTTGACTCGTTCCGAACAACATTTCTTTGGTGTAGCCGGATTACCTGGCTAGCGTGACTCCTCCATAGCCTTTTTCTTGACGTAACAGCTTGAACCTTCGTCCTGTTGAACCAGCAGTGCGGGCTTTTACAACCAACTGGCTGTCTTGACATTTTCCAGTTTTTCAACTAATTTAGCTCCTTTCGTAATGTCCCGCCTGGAATGGTAGAAGTGCTAATATTTTAGACAGTTATTATCTTCTGCTTCTTCTTTTTCTTTTCTGCCTTTTTGAAACTCTCGGAGCTCCTTTCTCGGCTGCCAGCTGTAGCGCCACCAACTCTCTATGTTCCTTAGACCTTAAGTGCTTCCTCCGGATTTCAGCACTTTGAGAGTTTTCATCACAAGCTGGGCAGACCACATCCTCGTAATATTCAGTGTCACTCAACAGGTCATGGTAATATTCGGGTTTGTCCTGAGTTAGGCCAGCGAGAGAGACTTCTTCTTCCTCCTCACCCGTCTGGATGTTAGCTGACGGTGGTTCCTTCCCTAAACATCTTTCTTGAAAAGCCTTCTTCATGCATTCATATTCATCCCGCTCTTCCTGGGTTATCTGCCATTCCTTCACGACGGACCTCATTTGTGAGTTCAATACCTTCCTTTCCATCGGTAATTGCGTTATCAGGCTATTTAACCCTTCTACTGAAGTAACGGTTTCCACATTCTTCTGTTCACCTTGACGTGATTCAACGTACTTTTGGCATCCTTGTAAAATTTGTGTTGCCACCTCAGCTATCTCCGTGACCTTTGAGAGCTCCGAACTCGTTCCCCCTGAAGATTGAAGCTCGTGTTCAGATTATTCCCCTTGCAGAGTCTTGTCCTTCAGCATATGAAGGAGTTGGCTGACCGTTAACTCTTCCCTGGGAACACGGTGGATCAGAGTCTTCTCCATTTCCTCCACCTCTTTCTCCAATACTTCCACCTTACGTTCCTCTTGAACTTTGGCTTTCAGCGCTCGGAAAAGTTGCGCCCTGATGCTCTCTAGTTCATGTTCAGGGACCATTCTTACAATGTCCTGTTCTTCCACTGAAAGGATTCCCAGTTGAATCTGTTCTTCAAGTTGTTGAACCTCGGTCACTGCCGCCTCATATTTGTCTTGGGTGTCCTTCAATGTTTTTATAAGTTCTTGGACATCCTGTCTTTCATGCTCTGCCATGAATTTCACCTCTAATTTCTCATCTATGGATGGAGCTCCTACCGATGAGTCTGTCTTGGCCTTGAGCTCATCAAGAATTTCCTGCAGCCTTTGGACTTCTTCCTCATGTTCAACCTTTAGTTGTTCATATGCTTCTACTGAAACTAGCTTTTCGGAGGCTGCCGAGTTAACCCCCTCCAGAATTGTAGCCTGGGCCTGTTCATACTGTTCTTTCAACTTCTCACACTCTGCTTGTAAGGAGTCGTAGAGAAGAACTGGAATAAAATCCTGGCTCCCTGAAGATTCCTCTTCCTTTGGTTCATTCTGTAAATATTCTAGTTCCTGAACAGCATCAGGGGAATGTGATTGGTATTTGACCACGATGGCTCTATGGTCGCTCTCTGCTTGAGCTAGCTGTCTCTGTAGTCTTTCCAGGTTCTCCCATTCGGTGTCCCAGAACCTTTCCATATTTTTCATCTCTTGTACGAGACGGTCACTCAACTGTTCTAATTGTTGTCGTACTTTGACATAAGTTTGCGTCCGAGCTCGGTGTTCTTCCGTCATGGATGAATCCTTTGCTTGAACAGGCTCAGAATTCTCTGTCAACCTGGAGTTCTGCTCTGCAGCTTTATTCTTCTTGGTACCATAAGTCCTTCTGCATGTCTTCGTTTTCTTTCCCATCGTCGGCAAGTCCTTTTTAGCCTTGTCTTCCATATTCGACTTGGTCTTATCATCATCCATTTCAGAATCTGAGCTAATAGCTTGCACCGAGTCCTCCCTCATTATGGCTTTTAGGTAATGCCATTCCATGTCTATTTTCTTAATCCACTCCCGCCCTAGAAGTGGTGGTCCTCCCTCAGGTAATACGTACAAGTTCATTCTTGGGTGTTCTTTACCCCTATCTCTCACCTTGACTCTTATTTTCCCCACGGGGTATACGTTATGCCCCGTGTATGTCTGTAATACGAACTTGGTATTTCTTAAAGGTATGTGAGAGAATAGCCGGTGGTAGTCCCTTCGGTTGATGACTGATAGAGCTGATCCAGTGTCCAGCTCCATTCTTACTTGGACTCCAGCTATTTTTAGTATGACCCAGATGGCCTGTAGATCCGTTTCTTTACCCACATTGTGGATTCTCAGCCTACCCAGCTCCTGGTTGTTTGGGTCTGAGTCTGAATTCTGTTCGTTTGAACTCTTCTCAGCCACCTTGTGTACCTTGTTGTACTTTTCTTGTGGTGGCTTCCTTTGATTATTGGTCTTTTTCCCGGACCGGCATATCTTCGCGATGTGACCCAGTTTGCCACATTTCCTACACTCTTGGTTCTTAAACCAGCATTGATTCTGGTCATGCGTTGTCTTCCCACAACGGTAGCATTTTGTTGTGCTTGAAGTAATTTGGTCCACCCCGAGTGCCGCCGCCTTTAGTTGCATTTCCGCCGTTCCTTTCGCTGCGGCTTCGTGCGATGCAGCTATAAGGACAGCCCTGTCCAGTGTGAGGTCGTTCTCTTCCAGTAGTCGCTTCTGCGTCCCTTCTTTGGACAATCCGCATACGAACTTGTCCCGCAGTGCTTCTGTCAGATTCCCTCCGAACTGGCAGTATTTCGCTAGCCTACGCAGTTCGACCAAGTATTCCGCATTGCTTTCGTCTTTCTTCTGCGTTCTTGCATAGAATTTGAATCGTTCAGCCAGCATCAGCGGTGTGGGGTTCAAGTGGTCCTTCAGCACAGCCACAATCTCTTCGAAGGTCTGATCCGCTGGTTTATTTGGTGCTATTAGATGCTTCAAGAGCCCGTATGTTTTTGCCCCCATCGAGTTTAGCAATGTTATCGCCTTGCCGTCTTCCTCTATTTTGTTGGCTTCGCAATAGATCTCTATGCGTTCCACGTACGTGGCCCAGTCTTCTATTTCAGAATTAAAGTCGTTAATATTCCCTCGCTTAGGCATTTTTCTTCCCTTGGGAGCAGCACCAGTATTTCTTTCAGTATTCTTATTTATTTGTTTGTTTCTAAGATGGCGGTTTCCCCGCAAAATCGGCGGTTTCCCGCTCTTTCCTTCTCTCCCCGCCCACTTCAATGGCGGTATGTCAATCAAGATGGCGGTTTTCCCGCGAAAATGGCGGTTTCCTGCTCTTCCTTTCTCGCCCCGCCCACTTCAATGGCGGTTTCCCGCTTCTGGCGTCTTCTCCGCCTAATGGCGGCTTCCCGCGTTTCTTCCCGGTGGAAGGGGTACGCTTCCCCCACAGCGGACAGGTTCAGCCGCTGGCTGGCTTCCGCACAGCTCCCCTTACTCGGCTATGTCTTTTCCTCCCGCCCGCACGGCTCTACCGGCGCTGGGTACACCCCGTTAACGGAGGACAGTTCAGCCGCTGGACTGGCTCTCGCGCAGTCTCTCTCTCCGTACCCGGCTCTGTCGCTCTCTCACCCGCATGCTTGGTGCTACCGGCCCTGGGTACCCCGTTGGTGGAGAACAGTTCAGCCGCTGGACTGGCTCTCGCGCAGTCTCTCACCCCGTTTTCGGCTGTGTCTCTCACCCACTCCCGCACGTTCGGTTTTGCCGGCTCTGAGTACCCCGTTGGTGGAGAACAGCTCAGCCGCTGGACTGGCTCCTCGCAGTCTCTCTCTCCGCACCCGGCTCTCACCCGCACGGTTCCCGTTCGCCTCCCCAGCCCTCTCGCAGACCGGTGTTTCCCTACCCGGCTGCGGCTGGGTTTCTCCTCCCGCGCCTACTCGCAGGCTCAGCGCTTCGTGGCTGCGGTCGCTGCCCGGATTTTTCCCGCCGATCACGGTCCGGCTGTCACCCGACGCCGTTGGACCCGACTTTTGGCCGGCACAGCTCCCCCTCGACCGAGGTCGAGTGCTCTGCCCTTATCCTCCGGATATTCTCTACACCTTCCCCTACTCACAGTCTCTTCGGCCGCCTTGTTCCCTGCTGATCGGCTCACTCCGCACCGTGGTAGAAGGGTAGTCAGTGCCTGTTGCAGACGGAAGCTTTTGTTGCTAAAGTCTTCCACCTTTCTCCTGCTGCAGCCTCGTGTTTTCTTCCAGCAGCACGACGAGGGCGGTTGCCTCTCTTCAACGCTCTTCTTGCTTTGGTAATCTTGCCGCAGGGTACGATCGGACTCGTCGCCACTGTAAAGTCTGTGGGTTGTGCAGTTAATAAATACACAGACTTCAGAAGTAACAAACAAAACAGGTCTTTACTATTCGAAGGTCCGGGCGAATCTGCCCCAGCAATCCTGCTACAACACTTATATACTGGTGTGGTCACTATCGGTATTACAGTATACAGAAGCCAAACAAATAGTGCCACACCTAAAGTAGTTCCCTTAAAGGTGAACGGTTACATTCAATAGTTCCCTTAAAGATAGACGGGTACATACACTACAGATAATATGCTCTCAAAGAGACCGATGACTCTGCCATACTTTTTTAAAGTATTTAAAAAGAGAAAAAGGAAGCCAAACATTTCCTGCTGCTCTTCTCTAGCCAATAATTCGCAAGTAACTGCCAATCTACAAACTTCCTTCACCAACAACAATTACTCTTTAATTGACTTCAGGTTGTACCTATTAATAGCAACTAAACTTTGCAGTCTTACAGCAATAGACCAGGTTACAGACGGCTCCATGTTAGGTACGAAATATTACATTTTGCATTACATGTTATAATGTTGTCATTATAAAACAGCTGAACATCCAACTTACCATGAGCACCACAGGAGGTCCACTAATGCATAATAATACTTTGTAGGAACGGAGGTTCCTAACTAAATAATTCAGCTCAACTCGATGGATTAAAAGACTGGAATTTAATAACAACGAAGTTTGCTGGATGTTACAAGGAGGAAATCAAAACACGTTCGTTCAAGATGCCAGGTAGTCGAAGACTGCTGGAAAGTTCTCTAAGCTGACGTCATGACGTCCCCACGTTCTTCGCGCCACTGGCGGTCACGTGATCGGCGTCATGATGTCACCACGCAGGATAAAGGCAAACACACACTGTAAAGGTAACAATCAGTTTAAAGGTGCAGTCCCCGGCTGCACTATAATACAATTAAGGGGATTATACTAACGTACACTGAGTCTCTTGTGGCTCCTCCACAGGCGCCCCCCCAGAATCCCCGTTAATGGCCAGTGTCAAACGAACAGCGGGCTTGATGGTTCTCTCCATCAAGCGTCGACGACCCTCAGGCGGCGGAAGTGGAACGTCGGGAGAAAGCATGGAGCCTGGCTGTGGTTGTTGCGGCATGTCAGGTGCGGCGAACGCAGTGTCTGACTGCGAAAATGACGATGAGGCATCTGTAGGCGGTTCAATGGCTGGCTGTTGTAATAATGAATCGGCATGCAACGGCGGTTGTCCTCGGCGAGGTGGCTGGGCATGCACTATTGTTTCAGTGCGATCAAGGTGAGCGGCTTTCAGACGGTCGATGGAGACGGTGTCCGGTCTGCCGCCTACGTCGACAGTGAAATATTTCTCACCGGCAGATATGACACGAAATGGGCCGGTGTATGGTGGTTTAAGTGGGTCTCTGTGCGCGTCGTGCCTGATGAAGACATAATCGGCGGACATGAGGTCCGCAGGAACGTGAGGCCTCTGTAAGCCATGATGCGAGGTCGGAATGGGCAGGAAGTTCTTGGCCGCCTCGCGATGCTGGATAAGCTGCTGAGTTGCAGACCACGGTTCTGTATGCGGAGGCAGGAAGTCACCAGGGACCCTCAAGGTTTGTCCGTAAACTAACTCAGCTGATGAAGACTGAAGGTCTTCCTTGGGAGCCGTCCTTAGCCCTAGCATCACCCAAGGCAATCTGTCTACCCAGTTGGATCCGCGCAGGCTGGCACGAAGGGATGCCTTAAGCGACCAATGGAACCTTTCGCACAGGCCATTCGCCTGCGGATGGTAGGCGGTGGTACGGTGTAGCTTGGTACCTAAGCCGTGTGCAACGGCGTTCCATAATTCGGAAGTGAATTGTGGACCTCGGTCCGATGATATGTCGGATGGGATGCCGAAGCGAGCCACCCACGACGACAGGAATGCCCTGGCAATATCAGCTGTAGTGGTAGCGACCAACGGAATCCCCTCTGGCCACCTGGTGGTGCGGTCCACTATTGTGAAGAGATGTGTGAAACCCTGTGAACCGGGGAGAGGACCCACTAGATCCACGTGCACGTGGTCAAACCGTTGCTCTGGCACTGGTAACTCAGCCAAAGGGGCTTTAACATGCCAGTTGACTTTCGCTTTTTGACAATCAATACAATTGTTTGTCCAATCTCGGACATCTAAGTGCATGCCCTTCCACACGAACTTGCGGGATATGAGACGTTGCGAAGCTCGCATCCCTGGGTGCGACAACCCGTGTATCGCCTGAAAGACTTTCTTGCGCCACTCGACCGGCACTATGGGACAAGGCACTCCCATGGACATGTCGCACAAAAGGGTGGTTCCTGCCGAGTGGAACTGAACATCAGCGACTTGCCAACTGGAAGGCGTGGTCTGGTACGCTTGAACTTCGGGGTCAGCCAACTGCTCTTCCGCTAAGCCAGCAAAATCAACACCCAGGTTAACTGCCAGGACAGGAGCGCGGGAGAGGCAATCGGCCACGAGATTGTCCTTGCCCGAGACGTGTCGTAGATCGGTGGTGAATTCCAAAATGAAGGTGAGGTGGCGTTGTTGCCGTGCTGACCAAGGTTCAGACGTTTTGGCCATGGCAAACGTGAGTGGTTTGTGGTCCACAAACGCGGTGAATGATCGTCCTTCTAGCAGAAAGCGAAAATGTCGACTAGCCAAAACCGGGCGAGCAACTCCCTATCGAACGTGCTGTACTTGCGTTCGTTCTTGCGTAGTTGGCGGCTGAAAAAGGCCAGCGGCTGCCAAGCCCCGTCTACCCACTGCTCCTGCACCGCTCCAATGGCGTAGTCCGAAGCACCCGTCGTGAGAGCGATGTTTGCACCTGGGATAGGGTGTGCCAGCATGGTTGCATCTGCCAGTGCTGCTTTGGTATCCAGGAAGGCCTGGTCCATCTGGGGAGTCCAGTTGATGAGGTCTTTGCCAGATTTCCCTTTCAGTGCTTCATACAGCGGTTGCATCAACTGTGCTGCCTTGGGGACAAAACGATGGTAAAAATTAACCATCCCCAGGAATTCCTGCAAGGACTTAACAGCGAGGGCACGTGGAAAAGCTGTAACAGCCTCGACCTTGGTGGCTAGTGGAACAGCACCGTCCGATGTTATCCTGTGCCCCAGGAAATCGATGCTGGTGAGACCGAATTGGCATTTGGCCGGGTTGACAATGAGGCCATGCTGGCTTAACCGAGTGAAGAGCTGGTGTAGATGTAACAAGTGTTCCTTGGGGTTCCTGCTAGCGACGAGTATATCGTCCAGATATACAAAAAGGAAAGGCAAATCCCGTATAACAGAGTCCATGAGCTGCTGGAAAGCCTGCGCTGCATTTTTTAACCCGAAAGGCATTCTGAGAAATTCAAAAAGGCCAAAAGGTGTGATGACCGCCATCTTGGGGACATCTTGGGGATGCACCGGGACCTGGTGATACCTGCGGACGAGATTCACCTTTGAAAATATTGAGTTTCCAGCCAAATGTGCTGAGAAATCCTGGATATGAGGTATGGGATACCTGTCAGGAGTTGTGGCATCGTTTAGTCGTCTGTAGTCACCACAAGGCTGCCACCCTCCACCTGGTTTGGGGACGATATGCAATGGAGAGGACCAAGGACTGTCGGAGCGTCGGACGATCCCAAGGCACTCCATTGTTTGGAATTCGGCTTTAGCCGCCGCGAGTTTGCTGGGTTCTAACCTGCGCGCCCGGGCGTAAACCGGTGATCCATTCGTGGTGATATGGTGTGCCACACCATGTTTCATGACTGCTGCCGAGAAGGTAGGCTGGGTGAGCTCTGGAAACTCGCTGAGTAGGCGTGTAAACCCGTCTTGAACTGGTACCGCACAGGCGACCGACCAGGACACGGCGGTGCTGCGGTGGCAGGGCACCGCATGGTAAGTGGACGCGTGAATAAGGTGGCAGTTTTTGACGTCGACTAGAAAACCATTTGCACAAAAGAAGTCGGCTCCTAGTATGGCCTGTGACACTGTGGCAGTGATAAATTGCCAGAGGAACTGCTGACCACCGAAAGTAACGGTAACCGTTCCCAAAAGTGCGAATCGCTGCGCCATTGGCTGCCTCGAGTGCAGGGCCGCAGCCGCCGGATTGTAGATCCAGCCTGGAAGCTGGCAAAATGCTGCACTGGGACCCAATGTTGCAGAGGAATCGCCTCCCCGTTGTGGAATCCGTAACATAAAGTAATTTCCCCGTTGAACCGACCGCCATGGTGAATTGAACGCGCTTTTCAGGGCTTGTCGTCCTTTTCGAAGGGCGATGGCTTGCTGAAGGATTTTTTTTGGGGGGAGAAACTGCAGAGAGGCTTGCAGCATCGAGCTTTGGTGCCAAAACGGGCGTGGTACGTGCACCAGCCTGCTGGAGGAGGGCTGGGCTTCGCACGCGCAGGAGAAGGGCGCCTCGTGGCTGCACAGCACTGCTGTGAGACTGCAAAAATTTTGTCTGCCTCTACCGCGAGCTTAACACAGTCGGTGATCTCAGAGCTGGCCAAGGCTGTCTGCACCGCGTCAGGTAGCTGGCAGAGGAAAAGTTCTCGGAATAAAAAACATTGGTCTTCCGAACCAAGTAGGGTGAGCATTTGGCTCATTAATTCCGAAGGCTTTGAGTCCCCGATGCCTGGCATGGCAATGAGCCTGCGTGCATGCTCTGATTTGTTAAGGCCAAATATTTGCAGTAAACGGGCTTTGAGAGCCTCATACTTGCCCTCGTCTGGTGGACTGCTCAGTAGGCTGACGACCCTCGAGGCCGTGGCGCTGTCGAGAGCGGAGACCACGTAAAAATAACGGGTTGAATCCGCTACGATCTCCCGCAGGTGAAACTGTGCTTCCGTCTGTAGGAACCAAGCTTCTGGTTGCTGCTCCCAGAACTGAGGCAATTTGAGGGCAACGGCATTTGTGCTCATGTTGAATTCTCTTCGAAGTTTGTTCGACGAGATCGGGGTCACCAATGTAGGAACGGAGGTTCCTAACTAAATAATTCAGCTCAACTCGATGGATTAAAAGACTGGAATTTAATAACAACGAAGTTTGCTGGATGTTACAAGGAGGAAATCAAAACACGTTCGTTCAAGATGCCAGGTAGTCGAAGACTGCTGGAAAGTTCTCTAAGCTGACGTCATGACGTCCCCACGTTCTTTGCGCCACTGGCGGTCACGTGATCGGCGTCATGACATCACCACGCAGGATAAAGGCAAACACACACTGTAAAGGTAACAATCAGTTTAAAGGTGCAGTCCCCAGCTGCACTATAATACAATTAAGGGGATTATACTAAAGTACACCGAGTCTCTTGTGGCTCCTCCACAACTTTGTGTTACATGGTATCATGCTCCTGTCATTAGAAAACTATATATCCTCTGACTCATCACAAGCAACGGTACAGAAGAACCACCGGAATGATAAGAACATAAGAAACAGGAGTAGGCCATATGGCCTTTTGAGCCTGTTCCGCCATTCAATAAGATCATGGCTGATCTTTGACCTCAACTCCACTTTCCCGCCCTATCCCTGTATCCTTTGATTCCTTAAGTGTCCAAAAATCTATCGATCTCAGTCTTGAATATACTCAACAACTGAGCATCCGCAGCCCTCTGGGATAGAGAATTCCAAAGATTCACCACCCTATATGGGTTGCTTAGATATCAACTTAGTCTTCCCTTCTAAATAACTTCATAGTTGTGGTGATCATCAGCAACAATAACACTAATACAGTATCTCGATAGCTATACAAAAAGTTGATTACAGTAATGTACAGATTATTGCCATGTCTCTAAATCTTGTGTATAATAATCTTGGCAAATAGAAGTCAGTTATGAAGATCATTTATAGCATCTCAAAATCATGAGGGGTCCAGACAGAGTAGATAGAAACTGTTCCCATTGGGCGGAATGGTCGAGAGCCAGAGGGTACAGATTTAAAGCGATTGGCAGAAGATCCAAAGGCGACATGAGGCAAATCTTTTTTACGCAGCGAGTGGTTAGGATCTGGAACGCACTGCCTGAAAGGGTGATGGAGGCAGATTCAATCGTGGCTTTCAAAAGGGAATTGGATAAGTACCTGAAGGAAAAAAATCTGCAGGCTACGGGGAAAGGGCGGGGGATTGGGACTAGCTGAAGTGCTCTTGCAGAGAACCGGCACGGGCTCGACGGGCCGAATGGCCTCCTTCTGTGCTGTAACCGTTCTACGATTCAATCTGTAGATATTTCCGCCATACTGCAAATGCCCAATAGCAGATCAAACACTTACAAAAAATGACACAAAGTACCAACGTCCTATATATTTAAGGCGATTAGATCAGCTAAAATGCAGTCTTTTTCAGTAATCAGATCAAGGTCTTCCTTCTCACAATGGTCCTGCTCTGAGGTGTAGCTGGAATCTAACCAGAATTAAGTGCACTCCTCCAGGCCTCTGTCCAGTTGATGAAAATAAATGTACATAATACCAAAACAAAATATTTATTCTCTGAGGTATAAATATATGTTACTTCCTTTGTTGTATAAAGCCCTGGAGAACCATAACTCATGTTTTTGGGATGGAATAAAGGGGTCTTTTCCACCAATGTTAGAACTTGCAGAAAATAGAGAGGTAAGCTGAACCGCCAATGCTTTTCCTTTTTTGCTCTACACCCTGTGTCCAGTCGCAGAAAAAGGAGTGAAATTTGTAAGAAATTAAAAAAAAAAAAAATCTGCTGTTGTTTGTTCAGGACTGATAAGGTCTTGGTAATGGGCTTTCAGAGAAAGATGTGGTAGGCTTGTGCTGGGGAAAATTAACTAGCTAGTTCACTCATATAGTGGAGTGAATTCCGCAATGGAGCAACTAAACTCTGTCAGACGATCTGTTCAACATGGATTTTGCTGGAATTGTTACATTAAATAGTTCAAAGAAAGAACTTGTACTTATAGAGTCCCTTTCATGACCGTAGGACGTCCCAAAGCGCTTTGCAGCCAGTGAAATACTTTGACGTGTAGTCACTGTTGTAATGTAGTTCAGTGTTGGAGTTGGTAGGAGAGGGCACCTGAAAGTGGGGGATGACTGGAATCTTAAACTAACATTGAGGCTTTTAAACAGTTTGCTGCACTTTTAATTACACAAGGGTATAAAGCTCACAATTTTTAAAACTTGAATTGTAATTTTCTCTTTCTAACTTCAAAATTCAGAGGCTGGCTACACACAAAAGAACAACACTTTGCATCCAGTGCCTGACCCTGTATAAAACCATAACTTACCATGTCAGTGAACTGGCCTGCACTAATGCTATGCTCTGCCTCACTTCCTACACTTTCCTGCTCTCCAGAGCTGGATTGACATCTCTGGCCTTCACTTTTTTTAAATATTCGTTCATGGGATGTGGGCGTCGCTGGCAAGGCCAGCATTTATTGCCCATCCCTAATTGCCCTTGAGAAGGTGGTGGTGAGCCGCCTTCTTGAACCGCTGCATTCCGTGTGGTGAAGGTACTCCCACAGTGCTGTTAGGGAGGGAGTTCCAGGATTTTGACCCAGCGACGATGAAGGAATGGTGATATACTTCCAAGTCAGGATGGTGTGTGACTTGGAGGGGAATTGGAGGTGGTGGTGTTCCCATGTGTCTGCTGCCCTTGTCCTTCTAGGTGGTAGAGATCGCGGGTTTGGGAGGTGCTGCTGATGAAGCCTTGGCGAGTTGCTGCAGTGCATCTTGTAGATGGTACACACTGCAGCCATGGTACGTCGGTGGTGGAGGGAGTGAATGTTTAAAGTGGTAGATGGGGTGCCAATCAAGCGGGTTGCTTTGTCCTGGATGGTGTTGAGCTTCTTGAGTGTTGTTGGAGTTGCACTCATCCAGGCAAGTGGAGAGTATTCCATCACACTCCTGACTTGTGCCTTGTAGATGGTGGAAAGGCTTTGGGGAGTCAGGAGGTGAGACACTCGCCGCAGAATACCTAGCCTCTGACCTGCTCTTGTTGCCACAGTATTTATGTGGCTGGTCCAGTTAAGTCTCTGGTCAATGGTGACCCTCAGGATGTTGATGGATGGGGATTCGGCAATTGTAATACCATTGAATGTCAAGGGGCGGTGGTTAGACTCTCGCTTGTTGGAGATAGTCATTGCCTGGCACTTCTGTGGCATGAATGTTACCTGCCACTTATCAGCCCAAGCCTGAATGTCATCCAGGTCTTGTTGGATGCGGGCATGGACTGCTTCATTATCTGAGGAGTTGTGAATGGCACTGAACACTGTGCCGTCATCAGCGAACATCACCATTTCCGACCTTATGTTGGAGGGAAGGTCATTGATGAAGCAGTTGAAGATGGTTGGGCCTAGGACACTGCCCTGAGGAACTCCTGCAGCGATGTCCTGGGGCTGTGATGATTGACCTCCATCCATCACAACCATCTTCCTTTGTGCTAGGTATGACTCCAGCCAGTGGAGAGTTTTCCCCCTGATTCCCATTGACTTCAGTTTTACTAGGGCTCCTTGATGCCACACTCAGTTAAATGCTGCCTTGATGTCAAGGACAGTCACTCTCACCTCACCTCTGGAATTCAGCTCCTTTGTCCATGTTTGGACCAAAGCTGTAATGAAGTCAGGAGCAGAGTGGTCTTGGCAGAACCCAAACTGGGCTTCAGTGAGCAGGTTATTGGTGAGTAAGTGCTGCTTGATAGCACTGTTGATAACACCTTCCATCACTTTCCTGATGACTGAGAGTTGACTGATGAGGCGGTAATTGGACAGATTGAATTTGTCCTGCTTTTTGTGGACCGGACATACCTGGGCAGTTGACTAATTAATTGGCTATTAAGTCATTCAAGAGGCAGGATATCAGAATTATTGCAGGCAACTCCTGATTGGCTAGAATTCTGCCAATAATAATGCTATTGAACAGATTCACCCTGCAGAAAACTGCAATAAATTGCATTTCTATTTATTGACTTTAAAATAAAGGAAAATAGAGAGACTGACATCCTGGTTTCTACAAATGGAAACCATCCACAGTGAAGTTAATATTCCCATAATCAAGTTTGGCAAAAGAAATGTAGGGCAATAAACCAGGTGCTGTTTAATGTTCATTTGGGATCAATTGAATCCCACATGCTAAGTAGGGACAACTATACTACTAAATGATCTATGCCTCTGGCATATGTTGGAGCTGTAAGGGAAGGATGAACTACACACTTAGATGAATTCTAGGGACAAATTTATTTTTCTTTGTTTTGTCTTTAATGTAATACCCTTTCTTCCCCTTTATCGGTTTCCTCATATCATGTAACATTCTCCAGTGAGGATTTATGCATACAGCTTGTTTTCAGCTCGTGGCCTATGCTGCATCTGAATCATCTGTTAGAAGATACGCACAAGTGTTGTGGGTTAACGTAACCTCTGATTTCCATTCTATCTTTCGGTGGATCTTCCTTATTTCCTGTCAGCTATTCCCCCAGTGCCTAGTGGAGATCAAAAACGAATTCAGTGGTTAATTGTGGAGAGGAACCTGTGTCTCGCAGCATCAACGTGCTATGTCGCTGTGCTGTCTACACTGTTCTTTTCTTAAATCCATCAGGAAGGCCAGCTACCAAAGTGGATTACAAATGAACAGAGTTATAACGAGGTCACTTTAGTCACTGGTTCTTGTCATAAAGGAATCACTGGGCTCTGGTGAAATTGTGTAGGATTACAATCAAAGAAACAAAAAGGGCAATGATTCTGACCTAGGCAACAACAGGCCCTATGGCCCGACATCAGTAACAGATAAAATAATGGAAATTATTGAAAGAAGTATCCTGGATGAGTACTCTATAATAACGACGAAGAAACGACCAGCATGAATTTCAAATGGGAAGATTTTACCTGACAAACCTCCTTAGCTTCTTTGAGAGAATTACAGATAAAATAGACTGCAGAAATCCCTATAATATCACTTACTTGAAATTTCAAAAAGATTTTTGGAAAAGTTCCACGTGAAAGGTTTTAATTAAGCTAAAAGCCACAAAAATCCCGGATAGGACGTGGATTGGATAAGAAGTTTGTTAAAAATAAGAAAGAGTACCCAAGAGAGAAGCAGTTCATAAAGATTAAAGTATCAAGCAACATAATATAGAAAATAAATATATCTAAACATTCACCAAGGTACACAAGGATGTTTGTAATTAACAGGCTTTATTCAATGATATATGATAGAAAACAGTTGAATTTATCGAATGGTAATGAAGTATCCGTAAGATACAATAATTTCTAAATTTAACACAAATGGTGCAAAGCTAAGCGCCAACTTATTGGGCTCTGGAATGTTTAATTAATGAGTTGATGACACAAATGCATTAAATTGCCTTGAGTTTGAGGCTGTAGAGTAATACTTCATGTCAGAGCAATATTCAACATCAGAAAATTCATGCTCGTAAAAGGTGTATTGTAAGAGGTATTGTTGATATTGTCTGAGGATTTTTGTTTTGTTTTGGTTATATATACCAGGAACCGACGCATTTACCTACATTTGGAAGCAGTCCAGCCTCGTGCGGAACAACTGCAGGGAACCGTCCAGCCAGAGGTCCCAAAATAATAATGCGGCTAGACTGAGTCAAAGTGCCACTATGACAGTCACTGTTTGACTTAGAGTCATGCTCACTGAAAACTGTCAAATCAGGCAATCAGAAGACTGACCAATGACGACAATTCTAATTGCTGTGTTTCTGTCAGGAGTTTCTGCACTTCAGCAGCCCGATTGCAAGCATTGTTTAATCTGTCCTCTGGAACCTCAACCCTGATTTCATTACAAATAACAATGTTATAGAAGATGCAACTTAACATTAAAGATTCAGCAGGCTTTTGGAGTATGTTTCCATGTCGGTTGAAACACCAAAAGTTTATCCCTGCTTCGTACTAATTTCTAACTTAGAATCATAGAATCATAGAAATTTATAGCACAGAAGGAGGCCATTTGGCCCATTGTGTCCGTGCCGGCCGACAACGAGCTATCCAGCTTAATCCCACTTTCAAGCTCTTGGTCCGGAGCCCTGTAGGTTACTGCACTTCAAGTGCATATCCAAGTACCTTTTAAATTCGATGAGGGTTTCTGCCTCTACCGCCCTTTCAGGCAGTGAGTTCCAGACCCCCACCACCCTCTGGGTGAAAAAAGTTCTCCTCAACTCCCCATTAATCCTTCTACCAATTACATGTGGTCAAATGGATTTTCATCGCTAAGGTTAGGCACCCTTCCAGTGCATTGATAGTAGACCCTTTTAAACATAAACATAAGAACATAAGAAATAGGAGCAGGAGTTAGTCATTTGACCCCTCGAGTCTGCTCCGCCATTCAATAAGATCATGGCTGATCTGATCTTGGCCTCAACTCCACTTCCCTGCCCGCTCCCCATAACCCTTGACTCCCTTATCGTTCAACAATCTGTCTATCTCCACCTTAAATATATTCAATGACCCAGCCTCCACAGCTCTCTGGGGTAGATTCATGATAATTCATGATACCTTTCCTGATTGGGTATATGCAGATGTGGAATTGGTGTCATCTGTCAGGATTTAAGGATGTGATCGTCAGGGGCAATTTTCACCCTCGCCCCTTGGGCAGTAAACTGACAGAGTGGATCACCCACCCATTATAGAATCCGCCCGATTTTCATTTCCATTATCTTCTGGTCAAAACTTCAATTTTCTGCCCCAACACAGGCCTGTTATTTTGGTTCTGCTTTTCGACCGAGCCATTTCCAGTGACAGCATCGATGGCAGCATGGAACAACCTGCATGGCAGAGTGTTACTATTCACCTTACCAAGGTGACAACTTCTGATCGGCCTAGGAGCTAGCCCGCAACTGACTGATCCTTAGAAGAACAGCCTATTTGCTAGGTATAGTGCATGCTCTCCTGGTAAAAGTCTGAAACTTAACTGTTCTCAATCTTCTGGTTACCTATGAAACAAGACCTGTTCTGTGAGTCCATCGCTTCGAGCCTTCAGTCCCGGAACCATTCTTGTTGTTTCCCTCGGTACCCAAAGTAATAATGCTCTTTGAAGGTTGGATGTCCTAAATTATACAGAGTATTCCAAATATGAATTAAAAAATAGGAAAAGCTGCAAATCTGAAATAAAAACCAGAAAGTGCTGGAAATACACAGCATGTTGTGACCATCTGTAAAGGGAAACGATTGGCTATGGGATTATCAGGTGTGCACCATTTATCACTCCAAATATGGCCCAGCATTGAACTATTTCACTTAGAGTCATAGAGTCATAGAGTTTTACAGCGCAGAAAGAGGCCCTTCGGCCCATCGTGTCTGCGCCGTCCATCAATCCCTGTCCAGTCTAATCCCATTTTCCAGCATTTGGTCCATAGCCTTGTATGCAATGGCATTTCAAGTGCCCATCCAAATGCTTCTTGAATGTTGTGAGGGTTCCTGCCTCTACCACCCTTTCAGGCAGTGAGTTCCAGCTTCCAACCACCCTCTGGGTGAAAAAGTTCCTCCTCAAATCCCCTCTAAATCTCCTGCCCCTTACCCTGAATCTATGCCCCCTTGTTATTGACCCCCCTACTAAGGGGAAAAGTTCCTCTTTATCTACCCTATCTATGCCCCTCGTCATTTTGTACGCCTCAATCAGGTCCCCCCTCAGCCTCCTTTGCTCCAAGGAAAACAACCCCAGCCTGTTTAGTCTTTCTTCATAGCTGAGGCGCTCCATCCCAGGTAACATCCTGGTGAATCTTCTCTGCACCCTCTCCAAAGCAATCACATCCTTCCTATAGTGAGGCGACCAGAACTGCACACAGTACTCCAGCTGTGGCCTCACCAGCGTTTTGTACAGCTCCATCATAACCTCCCTGCTCTTATATTCTATGCCTCTGCTAATGAAGGCAAGTATCCCATATGCCTTTTTAACCACCTTATCTACCTGTTCCGCTGCCTTCAGGGATCTATGTACATGTACACCAAGGTCCCTCTGACCCTCTGTACTTCCTAGGGTCCTACCACTCATTGTGTATTCCCTTGCCTTATTTGTCCGTCCAAAATGCATCACCTCGCACTTTTCAGGGTTAAATTCCATTTGCCACTTTTCCGCCCATCTGACCAACCCGTTTATATTGTCCTGTAGCCTGAGGCTTTCCTCCCCGCAATTTACCACCCCACCAATTTTCGTGTCATCTGCGAACTTACTGATCATACCTTTTACATTCTCATCCAAATCATTTATGTAGATCACAAACAACAAGGGACCCAGCACCGATCCCTGAGGTACCCCACTGGACACAGGCTTCCAGTCACAAAAGCAACCTTCGACCATCACCCTCTGCCTCCTGCCACTCAGCCAGTTTAGGATCCAACGCGCCAAGGCACCCTGGATCCCATGGGCTCTTACCTTCTTGACCAGTCTCCTATGCGGGACTTTGTCAAAAGCTTTACTGAAGTCCATGTAAACCACATCCACAGCATTTCCCTCATCCACATACTTAGTCACCCCCTTGAAAAATTCAATCAGATTGGTCAGACATGATTTACCCTTGACAAAGCCATGCTGACTGTCCCCGATTAATCCTTGCCTCTCCAAGTGGAGACTAATTTTGTCCCTCAGAATTTTTTCCAATAATTTCCCTACCACAGATGTTAGGCTCACTGGCCTGTAATTCCCTGGTTTATCCCTGCTACCCTTCTTGAATAATGGTACTACGTTAGCTGTTCTCCAGTCCTCTGGTACATCCCCTGTGGCCAGAGAGGTTCTGAAAATTTGTGTCAGAGCCCCTGCAATCTCCTCCTTTGCCTCACACAACAGCCTGGGATACATCTCGTCCGGGCCTGGGGATTTATCCACTTTTTGGCCTGCTAAAACCGCTAGTACCTCCTCTCTCTCGATGCTAATATGTTCAAGTATGTCACAGTCCCCTTGCCCGACTTCTATGTCTACATCGTCTTTCTCCATAGTGAACACAGATGCAAAAAATTCATTTAAAACCCCACCTACTTCATCTGGCTCTACACACAGATTGCCACTTTGGTCCCTAATGGGCCCTACCCTTTCCCTGGTTATCCTCTTGCCCTTAATATACTTATAAAACATCTTAGGATTTTCCTTTATTTTGCTCGGCAGTGTTATTTCATGGCCCCTCCTCGCCCTCCTAATTTCCTTTTTAAGTATGCCCCTGCACTTTTTATACTCCTCTAGGGCTTCCTCCGTCTTTAGTCTTTTGTAACTGCCAAAAGCCCCCCTTTTTTTCCTAATGCATTTTTGTATATCCCTTGTCATCCAAGGTTCCCTTTGCTTGTTGGTCCCACCCTTGACCTTTACAGGAACATGTTGGCGTTGTACTCTCTCTATTTCCCTTCTGAAAGTCTCCCACTGTTTTGATGTGGATTTTCCTATAAGTAGCTGCTCCCAGTCCACTTTGGCCAGATCCTGCCTTATCATATTAAAATCGGCCTTCCCCCAATTTAGAACCCTTATTTCCGGGCCGTCTTTGTCTTTTTCCATGACCACCTTAAATCTCACCGAATTATGGTCACTGTCGCCAAAATGCTCTCCTACAGACACTTCCACCACCTGCCCGGCTACATTCCCTAGAATTAGGTCCAGTACCGCCCCCTCTCTTGTAGGACTTTCTACATGTTGGCTCAAAAAGCTCTCCTGGATGCACTTTAAGAATTCTGCACCCTCTAAGCCTTTCACACTCTGACTATCCCAATTTATATTGGGGAAGTTGAAATCCCCCACTATTATTACCCTATTATTTTCACACGTCTCTGAGATTTGCCTACATATCTGTTCCTCTATCTCCCCCTGACTGTTTGGGGGCCTAAAGTACACTCCCAGCAAAGTGCTTGCCCCCTTTTTGTTTTTAAGTTCTACCCATATGGCCTCATTAGAGGAACCCGCTAATATATCATCCCTCCTTACAGCAGTAATTGACTCCTTAATTAATATTGCAACACCCCCTCCCCTTTTACACCCCCCTCTGTCTCGCCTGAAGATTCTATACCCCGGAATATTGAGCTGCCAGTCCTGACCCTCCCTCAACCATGTCTCCGTGATAGCAACAATATCATACTCCCATGTGTTCAACAACAACTTCAGTTCATCCACCTTATTTGCAAGACTCCTTGCATTAAAATAAATGCCTTCCAGCCCTGCCATATTCCCTTTTGCCTTCACATATTTGCTCTGCCTTCCCTGCTGACTTGTTTTTTCCTCCGTATTTGGCTGTAAATCACCCCCTATTATAGCTCCACTCTGTATCCCATCCCCCTGCCAAGTTAGTTTAAACCCCCCCCAGCAGTGCTAGCAAACCTCCCCGCAAGGGTATTGGTTCCGCTCTGGTTCAGGTGTAAACCGCCCGACTTGTACAAGTCCCACCTTTCCCAGAAGCAGACCCAGTGATCCAGGAAACTAAAGCCCTCCCCCCTGCACCATCCCTTTAGCCACGCATTCATCTGTTCTATCCTCCTATTCCTATACTCACTAGCACGTGGCACCGGGAGTAATCCAGAGATTACAACCTTTGAGGTCCTGCTCTTTAATCTTCCACCTAGCTCCCTAAATTCTTGCTGCAGGACCTCATCCCTCTTTTTACCTATGTCGTTGGTACCAATGTGGACCACGACCTCTGGCTGTTCACCCTCCCCCTCCAGAATGCCCTGCAGCCGCTCAGTGACATCCTTGACCCTGGCACCAGGGAGGCAACAAACCATCCTGGATTCACGTCTACGGCCACAGAAACGCCTATCTGTTCCCCTTACTATAGAATCCCCTACCACTATTGCTCTCCCACTCTTTTTCCTCCCTTCCTGGGCAGCAGGAGCACCCCCAGTGCCAGGAAGTTGGCTGCTGCTGCCTTCCCCTGGTGATTCATCCCCCTCAACAGTATCCAAATCGGTATACCTGTTTGAGAGGGGAATGGTCACAGGGGTTTCCTGCACTACCTGCCTGCTTCTATTGCTCCGCCTGGTGGTCACCCATTTCCTTTCTTCCTGTGCAGCCCTTCCCTGCGGTGTGACCAACTCACTAAACGTGTTATCCACGACCCTCTCAGCATCGTGAATGCTCAACAACCCATCCACCCGCAGCTCCAGCGCCTCAATGCGGTCTGCTAGTAGCTGCAGATGGATGCATTTCCTGCACACGTGGTCATCAGGGACAGTGTCCCTGAATTCCCACATGGAGCAAGAGGAGCACATCACGGGGCTGGGCTCTCCTGGCATGACTTACCCTTTAATTAATTTAAATTAATTTACTATCACCAATTTAAGATATCTCTAAGGCGCTTGTATAGTCTACCACTGTCCCTGCTACACCAGAAAAGACCCTAGTAACTATAAACTACAGAGTTAAAGTTTAAAAAAGAGAAATACTCACCAACCAATCACTTACCTGCTCCCTGGTGACGTCACACACTGATTACTTTTTACCTCTCTCCCCGCTGCTGAGTTGGTATGCCTCGCTGGTCGCCGGTTTTTATACCGGGCTCCTCACCTCCCTGGCTCCGTGCTCCGACTGGCCTCGGGCCTCGCTGGTCGCCGGTTTTTATACCGGGCTCCTCACCTCCCTGGCTCCGTGCTCCGACTGGTCTCGGGCCTCGCTGCTCTCCGGTTTTTATACCGGGCTCCTCACCTCCCTGGCTCCGTGCTCCGACTGGTCTCGGGCCTCGCTGCTCTCCGGTTTTTATACCGGGCTCCTCACCTCCCTGGCTCCGTGCACCTTTGCGATGTAATATGATTAGACTCATTGATAACAATGGATGAATAGCTTTCCAAATCTTTTTCTTTTTCTCCCTTTTCTAATCATCATCTGTTCATCGTGGACATATTTCAGATTTCTTGTTTCAATGTGCACAGCACTATCTTGACCTACATTAAAATTCACCTGTCATTTATTTAGTCCATCTGTTGATCTGATTCAGATCCATTTGAATATAATCGGATACTTTTTAATCTCATCACCTGCCACCTAAAGCTTGATGCCATCAGCAAAATGTTAAATTGACACAAGATGTATCCTCCTTTATATCATTTATAAATAAATAGTAAACAGCATGGGACTAGGGCCAGATCTTTGTGGAGCTGTCCTCCTCACTGAGGTTTTCCATTTATTATTGATAGTGTTGCTGGTCACTTTTCCAATCCAATTAGCTAGCTTGCTATTAATTCCACGATTGATTATTGGTCATGGATTATTGTGGTTCATGTAGTGTCCGTGTGTAGATAAAGACACTGAAGACAGGAGTTGGTTCATGGGTATTTACTAAGCAAGTCTGGGGGGGGGTTCTAAAGGATATACACAATACACAGGCTTATATAGCCCAAGTGGCAATTACCGGCACTACGCACACCTGGGGCTCTTAAAGGCACATACACCACAATTCCTCCCCTTCTAGCTAACTAGTACATCATATTTTAAGTAATTATTAATTACATGTTATATGCAAAATAATATACACTGCTGTATTAATTAATTATAAGTTAGTCTCTCAGGAGGCTTCCTGACTCGGTCCGGATAACGCCTCGGGGGTGTAGTAGTTTCTGGTGGTGTAGTAGGTTCTTCTGGCAAGGCTGATTCGGCTTGAAGGCCAGTGTCGGGTTCATCGGGTTCCAGTATCACCGGATCGGAGGTAGATATGGGTATCTCTACTTCATCGTTAGATGTATAGCGTGGTGGTGTAGGTTGTCCCTTTTTGGATGACTTGATGATTTGGTCAGCATGGCGCCTTATTATGCTTTCTCCGATGTCCACGGTATACATCAGTGGTCCTAGTCGTGTGCAGATAATTCCAGGCTGCCATTTCTCGGTACGGTAGTCCCGGGCCAAAACCGGTTGGCCTATCTGGAAGGCCCTAGTTGGCCTTTCATTCATGCCCTGAAACTGCCGGTTCTCCACGTCCCTTCGGGTGTTGGGCTTGACCAAATCCAGCCGGCATCTTAGGTTTCTATTGTGGAACATCATGGTGGGAGTTTGGTTTGTAACCATATGTGTTGCATTCCTATATGCAAATAAGAAGTTATCCACCTTGTGCTGAAGTTTTATGTCTTCATTACCCATGGCCTTTATGGCCTTCTTAAAGGTCTGGACAAACCTTTCAGCCAATCCATTGGTGGCGGGATGGTATGGGGCGGACGTGTAGTGCTTTACCCCATTGTTCTTTAAGAACTTTCTGAATTCTTCGGACACAAATTGCGGTCCATTATCAGAACATATCTGTTCCGGCAGCCCATTCCTGGCAAATATGGTCCTTAATACTGTGATGGTTTTTTCCGTGGTGGTGGAGGACATCTTTATTACCTCCGGCCACTTGGAGTGTGCATCAACTGCGATTAAGAACATTGAGTCCATAAATGGACCAGCAAAGTCGATGTGCACCCTTTGCCAGGGAGATGAGGGCCACTCCCATGGATGTAGAGGGGCCTGTGGCGGAGCATTTTGGACCTTCTGGCATCCTAGGCAGCTCTTGGTCATGTCTTCGATGTCTCCATCGATACCTGGCCACCATACAAACGCCCTAGCTAGGTTCTTCATTTTCACTCCACCCAGATGCCCCTCGTGAAGCTCCTTTAGCACTTTATCCTGGAGTTTGGGTGGAATCACCACTCTGGATCCACACATCAATGTTCCTCGGCACACTGACAGCTGTTCTCTTCTTTGTGAGAATGCTGGCAACAGTGGTTCGCCATGTGCTGGCCATCCCTTCATTGTTAAATCGTAGACCCGTGAGAGAGTAGGGTCATTTCTGGTCTCCCTTTCAATGGCAGAATTTGTCACCGGTAGACATGCCACTATGGTAGAGTGGAATATCTCTACTGGGTCTACTGTAGGTGCCTCTTCTATCGTTGGCAACGGCAGGCGCGATAAACCGTCAGCATTCCCATGCTGTTTTGACCCTTTGTATTCAATGTTGTATTGGTGTGCCCCTAGAAAAAGGGACCACCTCTGTAGTCTTTGTGCCGTCATAATGGGGACACCTTTCTTAGGGTTGAATATGGAGATGAGGGGTTGATGGTCAGTCAGCAAGGTAAATTTTTGTCCGTGTAGGTAATGGTTGAATTTCTTCACTCCCCATACCAGGCTGAGTGCTTCCCTGTCTATCTGGGAATAGTTACGCTCAGCTGAGTTCAATGAGCGTGACGCAAAAGCTATCGGCCGTTCCGAGCCATCAGGGAATCTATGGGACAATACCGCTCCTATGCCGTAAGGGGATGCATCGCACGCCAGTCTGATTGGTAGTGATGGGTTGTAATGAGCCAAAACTTTCTCGGATGTGATTAAGTCTTTACATTTATGGAAGGCACGTTTACAGTCTTCGTTCCATTTCCAAATCACTCCTGTCTGTAGAAGATCATTAAGAGGGTGTAGAATAGTTGATAAGTTTGGTAAAAATTTATGATAGTAATTTATTAATCCCAGGAATGACCTCAATTGTGAAACATTTTCAGGTGCTGGGGCTTTTATAACTGCTTCAATTTTTTCAGATGACTTATGCAACCCTTCCTTATTAATTATGTGGCCACAATATGATATCTGATTTTGGAAAAATTCGCACTTGGGGCGATTTGCTCGTAGGCCCCGTTCTTTCAGCCTAGTGAGCACCTGCTCCAAATTGGCAAGGTGCTCGTTGTCGTTTTCTCCTGTTATAAGGATGTCGTCTAGGTAACACTGAGTCCCCGGAATCCCTTGCAGGGCTTGCTCCATAGCTCTTTGCCAGATAGCTGGAGCTGATGCTACTCCAAAAACCAGTCGATTGTACTGGTACAGGCCTTTGTGTGTGTTTATTGTGAGATACTTTTTAGAGGTCTCCTCAACCTCCATCTGTAGATATGCCTGTGCCAAGTCAATTTTTGTGAAACGTTTTCCTCCGGATAGTGAGGCGAAAATATCTTCTATCCTCGGAAGAGGATACTGTACCGTGTGAAGGACCGGGTTTACAGTCACCTTAAAGTCCCCACAGATGCGAATTTTTCTCTGTTCCTCAGAGTTATTTTTCAATGCTTTTTTCATGACTGGAACGATAGGTGTTGCCCATTCGCTCCAATCTATTTTGGATAATACGCCTGCCTTTTCTAAATTCTCCAGCTCTGCCTCGACTGCCGGACGTATTGCGTATGGCACTGGTCTTGCCTTAAAAAATTTTGGAATTGCTGCATCTTCCACTTTTATTGAGGCGGTGATGCCTTTCAAGGTTCCTAGTTTCTCTTGAAACACTTCTTTGGCGTTGGCCAAGATGTCTTTTAATCGTTCAGGTATGATGTCATCATTGTTTTTTTCCTTACTGGTCACCGTCAGTGCCTGAATGGAGTGCCAGTCTAAACGTATCTTCCTTATCCATTCACGTCCCAACAACGGTGGACCACCATCTTGTAGAATGTATAAATACAACTTTTGTATTTCTTTGCCGTTGTATACCACAGGCACCTTTATTTTTCCTTTGGGGTATACTTTCTGCCCCGTATATGTTTTTAAGATAATGGATGTGTCTTTTAGAGGTATATGCGAAAATAGCCTCTCGTAATCTCGTTGATTTATTACGGTTAGAGCTGATCCTGTATCTAGCTCCATTTTAACTGGGGACCCTGCTATTATGAGGGTAACCCAAATGGTCTGGTAATCTTCATTGGCAATTACATTATGTAATTTGAGAGAGCTTAGTCTCTTGTTCCCGGAGTCGCTATCACTCTTCTGGTCTTTGGAGCTACTGTCCGTCATCATTTGTACCTTTCTGTGCTTTTCCTTATTGATTCTTTTCCCGTTAGTGGATTTTTTATTTTCAGATCGGCATACACGTGGAATGTGTCCCATCTTTCCGCATCGCCTGCATGCTTTTTCTTTGAACCAGCAATCCCTCTGGTCATGGTTGGATCTGCCGCAGCGATAACATCTCTCGAAACCCCGTGTCATTTCATGGGTGCCGAAGTCCTGTGGCCTTTGCTGTATCTTTGCCGCTCCTATTGCACTGAAAGCCTTGTCCAGTGTTAAATCTTTTCCAGAAGATACCTTTTTTTGTGTTTCTACACTTAGGGGATCGCAGATGAATTTGTCTTGCAGAGAATCTGCCAGTCCTGCCTCGAATTGGCAGTGTAGGGTATCAACAATCTCCTCAAAATTCTTGTCCATCGGTTCGGCTGGAGCGATTAAGTTGCGTAACAGCTTGTATGTTTCTGCGCCCATTAGATCCAGAAGCACTGAAGCTTTTTTTTCATCTTCTATTCCATTTGCGGTGCAAAACACCTCCACTCTTTCTACATATGTGGTCCAATCCTCTATCTTGTTATCAAAAACATCAATATTGCCAAAGTTAGGCTCTGTTTCGTTATCAAAAGCATCAATATTGCCAGACTTAGGCATTTCAAAAAAAAAAGATATGGCACTTCCCGTGCTTTTTTCTCTCTCTCTGTAGCAACGATATGGCGCTTCCTGCGCTTTCCCGCCGCTGCTACCGATAACAACGCTGTTTTACTGTGGTTTCCGTTTATTCACTGTTGGAGACTCGTTCCCGATGGAGGTCTAAATGCTGACCTGCTTGCCGCTCCGGCCGTCTCCCGAGTGCACCCTCCCAGTCCGTTATTGCTTGCCTCCGATTTCGCTGCCTGTCTCAGCTGTAGAGCCCGCCGCTGGAGCTCCAACCTGACGCCCAGGAAGGATTAGCGCAGTACCTGCCACCAGCTTGGCCAGCTGGTGAAACCACAGTTTCTATTACTTCCTTGAGTCTTCTGGACGCTGGAGGAATCGATGTCCTTGAGGTGCTGCCGACTTGCAGGTAAGTCCGTTTCCACTTCGTCGCCACTGTAGTGTCCGTGTGTAGATAAAGACACTGAAGACAGGAGTTGGTTCATAGGTATTTACTAAGCAAGCCTGGGGGGGGTTCTAAAGGATATACACAATACACAGGCTTATATAGCCCAAGTGGCAATTACCGGCATTACGCACACCTGGGGCTCTTAAAGGCACATACACCACAATTGCTCTTAAAGGCACATACACCACAGTTCATATTTGGAACATTGGCAAAAACTGTCTAAAAATCCAAGGTTGTATCCGTTACCCAGTCAAGCCGTTCCAGCAGATTCACAGGGCATAATCTGTTGCTTCTAAATCACGGTGACTATCTTTTGGATGCAACGTTAAACCGAGGCCACATCCACCCTCTCAGGTGGACGAAAAAGATCCTATGGTACTATTCAAAGAAGAGCAGGGGAGTTCTCTCCAGCGTCCTGTAATCTGGTCATTATCACATTGCTGTTTGTTGGGAGCTTGCTGTGTGCAAATTGGCTGCCGCATTTCCTAGATTACAGCAGTGACTAGACAACAACAACAGCAACTTGTATTTATATAGCGCCTTTAACGTAGTAAAACGTCCCAAGGCGCTTCACAGGAGTGTTATAAAACAGAAAATTGACACCGAGCCACATAAGAAATTAGGGCAGGTGACCAAAAGCTTGGTCAAAGAGGTAGGTTTTAAGGATCCTCTTAAAGGAGGAGAGGGAGGTAGCGAGATGGAGAGGTTTAGGGAGGGAATTCCAGAGCTTAGGGCCCAGGCAGCTGAAGGCACGACCACCGATGGTTGAGCGCTGATTATCAGGGATGCTCAAGAGGGCAGAATTTGACTTCAAAAGTATTTAATTGGCTTGTCTTTGGGATGTCCTAGGTTCGTGAAAGGCGCTAGATAAATTCAAGTTCTTTCTTGCTTTCTTATTCCTAATTGACACTGGGCTCTGCAAACAAACACTGTTATCATGCTCTCGAACATTTTATCCTTAACTGATTTTAATCTAACCAGCCTATAATCCCCAGCTTCATGCTTCACTTTTGTGTTGTTATTCTTCAGTCCTTCAGCACAGCTCCTGTTGTTATGGCGCTCCCAAGGAGTCTAACTTGTTTATTTCCTCACTCACGTTCTTGAGCATTCTAGGATGTATCCCACCTGGCCCAGGTGGATATTTAGTTTTTTGTGTTTCTTCAGGGCACCTGCTTTACTGACCTGCACCTATATAATAGTTTCTTCAGGTGAAGTGACTGGACATGGAAGTTGTCTACACTGGTGTTCATTAGTGAAGCCTGATGTACAAAAAAAAAACCTTCGTCATATCTGCCATTTCCCAATCTCTGTATTATTTTAGAACAGAAACATAGAAAATAGGAGCAGGAGTAGGCCATTCGGCCCTTCGAGCCTGCTCCGCCATTCAATATGATCATGGCTGATCCTCTATCTCAATAACATATTCCCGCTCTCTCCCCATACCCCTTGATACCTTTTGTGTCTAGAAATCTATTTATCTCCTTCTTAAATATATTCAGTGACTTGGCCTCCACAGCCTTCTGTGGTAGAGAATTCCACAGGTTCACCACCCTCTGAGTGAAGAAATTTTTCCTCATCTCAGTCCTAAATGTCCTACCCCGTATCCTGAGACTGTGGCCTACTCCTGCTCCTAATTCGTATGTTCCTATGTTCGTTCTTGACCCCCCAGCCAGGGGAAACATCCTCCCTGCATCCAGTCTGTCTAGCCTTGTCAGAATTTTATACGTTTCAATGAGATCCCTCTCATTCTTCTAAACTCTAGTGAATACAGGCCTAGTCGACCCAATCTCTCCTCATACGACAGTCCTGCCATCCCAGGAATCAGTCTGTTGAACCTTCGCTGCACTCCCTCTATGGCAAGTATATCCTTTCTTAGGTAAGGAGACCAAAACTGCACACAGTACTCCAGGTGTGGTCTCACCAAGGCCCTGTATAACTGTAGCAAGACATCCTTTCTACTGAAGTTTGAAATTAAAAATACTGTGTGCACCTCGATTACTGACAGCATCATCAGCATTAGTGCAGCCCCCATTGCTTAAAGCTGGTGCGTTGGTGTCAAAGTGACTTGCCCCCTAGAAACGGTGGATGGTTCAACCATAATAGGTTGTACTGTACACTTCTTCTTCTCTTCTTCTTAGGCAGTCCCTCGGAACCGAGGATGACTTGCTTCCACACTAAAAATGAGTTTGCAGGTGACTGATGAGTCCAATGCGGGACCTACAGTCTCTGTCACAGGTGGGGCAGACGGTGGTTGAAGCGGCAGGTGGGTGGGGTGCTTGGGTTGACGTGCGCTCCTTGTGCTGCTTGCGCTTGGCTTCCGCTTGCTCCCGGCGAAGAGACTCAAGGTACTCGGCGCCTTCCCGGATGCTTCTCCTCCACCTTGTGCGGTCTTGGGCCAGGGATTCCCAGGTGTTGGTGGGGATATTGCACTTTTTCAAGGCGGCTTTGAGGGTGTCCTTGAAGCATTTCCTCTGCCCACCTGGACTGTGCACCAATCTCCAGTGTTAGCCTCCTCATTTAGTCTCTATAAGGAATGGTTTTGTCAAAGTAATGGCTGGAGTGGATGGCCTCTACCATTCGCACTGCATTTCCAGTTCCCACTCCCCACACTTCAACACCTCTGTACCAACGATTCCCCTGGAGTTCTAACTGACTGAAGCTCACTAACATATTCTCGCAGATTTCTTTTCAAGGCTGAAATCAAACAATATTCAGGTGCTGAGGATTACATGGCAGCCTGTGATTTCACGGCCTGTTTTAATAATGCGTTTGTTCTCTTCCTCTCTCTCCCCTTTCACGCTCTATTTTGATGCCTTTGATGAAGGGAAGCATTGTTGGAACTCGTTTCATTCTCAGCTGGAATCACATTACCAAGACAAAGGGCCGATTTCACAAATGCAGTCGTTAAAGGGTATGCATTCCATTAGCACTTTATATAAATCAATAAATGCAAGGGATTAACGAGCTGCAAATTTATTGAAGAACCTATTGAACTGCCCAAAATAGCTGGTATGCTTAACATGCGACAGGCGGCGGCTTTGTCATTGACTCCTATGGTACTGACAAATGGTTAGCATTATACCCCACTTTGGCGACTCTTTGTGAGAAGCATGGGGACTACACCAGTAAGTGGTGGATACTATACTAGTTGTACTAGGATGTTGTTCGAGTGATTGGTGCAATCTGATTGAGCAGAAATCAGAACTGTTTTTGGTGGGAAGAAAGGTTTGATTGGTGAGGTAACAATAGTGAAAAAGATCCAGTTAGGAAGTAGAAAACATAGAGCTTACACAAATAAATCAGCCAATCAGAGTGCAGAAAAAAAAGACTATGCACTGACCTAATGAGGCAAAAAAAATGGACACAACATTCACAAATGTCACCAGATACAAGGCATTTTTTTGTTCAGATAAATAACTATGTCAGCTTTAATAATGACCAAAAAATGATTCCTAATTCTGACAGATTAATATTCCACTTGCAGAGATATCATTATTTTTTTATTCGTTCCTGGGATGTGGGCGTCGCTGGCAAGGCCAGCATTTATTGCCCATCCCTAATTGCCCTTGAGAAGGTGGTGGTGAGCCGCCTCCTTGAACCGCTGCAGTCCGTGTGGTGAAGGTACTCCCACAGTGCTGTTAGGGAGGGAGTTCCAGGATTTTGACCCAGTGACGATGAAGGAACGGCTATATTTTTCCAAGTCAGGATGGTGTGTAACTTGGAGGGGAACCTGGACGTGATGGTGTTCCCATTCGTCTACTGCCCTTCTCCTTCTAGGTGGTAGAAGTCATGGGTTTGGGAGGTGCTGCCAAAGGAACCTTGGTGAGTTGCTGTAGTGCATCTTGTAGATGGTACACACTGCAGCCACGGTGCACCGGTGGTGGAGGGAGTGAATGTTTAAGGTGGTGGATGGGGTGTCAATCAAGTGGGCTGCTTTGTCCTGGATGGTGTCGAGCTTCTTGAATGTTGTTGGAGCCACACTCATCCAGGCAAGTATTCCATCATTCTCCTTACTTGTGCTTTGTAGATGGTGGAAAGGCTTTGGGGAGTCAGGAGGTGAGACACTCGCCATAGAATACCCAGCCTCTGACATGCTCTTGTTGCCACAGTATTTATGTGGCTGGTCCAGTTGAGAGAGATGAATATATATATAATGCAAGATGGATCATTATAACGCTCATCTTTGAATATTCCTCCTATCTGTTAAGAGTTGTTAAACCAATTACTGATTTAAGGAAAACAAATCAGCAATAGTTAATGGTTGAAAATGGTGGGCAGCATGCCTGCACTTTCCTGATACACATCACCAGCAGGTGAGTTTAACCGTAGACAGTATGTAATTGGCGACTTGAACCTGGCATAGATTACAAATTTCAGATGGAACAGATTTGTTTGCTGGTACTTGCTACTTTTTGATTTCCTCCCAACAGCAGTAAATGAGCGCCACCTGCTGGAGTTCATTAAAAGTACAAGAAAGTGAATCACAATGTTCACCACACCTTTCACCTTTATAAAACGATGGCATTCCTACTGGGGGAGGAGAGAAGCTGTGTAACACTGGCGGCACACTATGTTACAGCTTGCCATGAACAGAGGGACAACCAGTAAACTAAGACAAGAGTATATATAAACAAGGCGAATGTATATTTATAAACTCAGGGATATACCTGTTTATACACTGTATGAATGGAACCGTGTTTATGTGTTCAACCATAAATGTATTTTGATGCTTTGGCAACATAAGATGTACCTTATCATGCCAATAAAGCGATTTGTATTATTGTATTGCGTACATCGTGAGCGGCACGGCGCCACTCCATAAGCTCTGAAGCTCCATTCCCTTCGCCCACGTGCTTGAGGAAATTGCGCGGTAAACAATAAATGATCACCAAAGAACCCATTGGAAAACTGTGCCCTTTCATCCGTAAAAGGCACCACCTTACTTTTATTCATTTTTTTTCTCACAGCTCGCAACATTTTGAAAGTGTTATTTTTAATATATTTATGTTTATGCCTAAAGTATAGTTAGGAAATATGTTGGAGGGCAGTGGATGTGGAAGAACTGACGGACACATTTGCTTCTGCCTTTGTGGATGTGGCCAGAGTAGAAAAATGCCGAATAGGGTCATTGACATCTGTCCTCAACTCCATGCAGTTCAGGAGATCACTGCCTACAGAGCCACTGATGACATGGTCCCGTGTGCATTCACAGAACTTGCTCAAGCACGTAAATAGTGCTTGCATTCTACTGGAAGCCCTTGGACGAGACTCTATCCACATTGTTGCAAGGTGAATTGCTATACTGAAGCAGCTATTGGCTTGCTTCCGTATCTTCGTAGTGCAGTACGGTGCAGTGTCCTGTAGAACAATTATCTAATTCTTTTTATGTATATAATAGAAAGCTGCATTCAATAGGAAAGGAACTTGAGAGGTGTAAAATGGACTGCTGAGTCGCTGCCGTCCGCTTTGCACTGCCACCGCCATTCAAGAAAAATTCCACCACCATAGAGTTTTACAGCACAGAAAGAGGCCATTCGGCTCATTGCACCCGTGCCAACCCTCTGATCGAACAGGTCCACTCCCTGGACCCCATTACATTTTTCTTTTTTCAAATATTTATCCACTTCCCCTTTTCAAAGCTGTTATGGATTCTGCCTCCACCCTTCTTTCTAGTAGAGCATTTCATGTTCTGACAACCCTCTGCATAATAAAAGACTACCTAATCTCTCCCTTACTTTGGGATGAGCTGTAGGCCAGCTCTGAACCAGTGACTGAAACTGGACCAATTGAAGGCCACGCATCTCACCAGCGCCGGAGGAACATTAGAGGCACTCCGGCTTCCACAGCAACACCCCGCTCTGTAATTACGACCTTGCTTTGCCCGAAGGAGAGATCCAGTGGTTGCTGCTGCAGCCAGAGAGCTAAGTCAGCCTGGGTGAGGACTAATGTGAGGAGATGCTGGGGAGAAAAGCCATAGATTGACTAGCAGTCAGGCTACATAAGGCCGAGAGTCGACGCGGCTGAAATAGGTTCGAAGCAAAGTGGAGCCAACAAGCAGACAAAGCCAAATCTGTTGGGACCATGATGTTATTTGTATGAGATTGTGACAGAATGATTGTAATCTGTAATCATTTGTGGTGGCATTTTCAGGTCTGCTACTGAAAGCTGGTCGATATCTCTGCCACCCAAGTTCACATTTTGCCACAAACAGATTCTTCTATTTTACCGATGGCTGAAATATCAAATAATATAAAACGAGTATTTTCGGACCTACAGCTGGAGGCCGCAACTCTTTCAAAGTGCGAGCTGGGTGCAGAAAAAAAGAGCATTTAAACACAACTGTAAATAGCTAATTTTACATCAACTGAGTTCATAATTGATACATGTTGGCCCGTTAAATTTTGTATAGAGGGATACACGTTATATTTATACAGTTAGTTCAAATATGCACTTTATTTAATTTAAACACACGTCTTAATAAAAAAAGATGGTGGTGGGTGTTCTCTCCAGTCTCTTGGGAATGGATTTGTCTCTGAGTTATGGGTAATGGATTACTGCCAGCAGTAAAACCATCCAAATACTGTGAGGGTTATTTTCTATTACAGGGGGCTGTTATGCTTTTGGATCCTTTTTGCTCTTCTTTCTCTAGAGACTTCAGCATCTGTATTTTACATAGAGTGTGCAGCACAGAAACAAGCCATTCGGCCCAACTGGTCCATGCCAGTGTTTATGATCCACACGAGCCTAATACTCTCATCGGGGAATCTTAACTCCTTGTAGATCTTGCGAGTACCTTGAGAGCTAAAGGAACGTTGCCACGCAAAATCAAGACAAAAAACACTTCACTTCTGTCACAGCGACAACCAGAAAAATTAAAATAGGCAAATGACCACATAGCCTTCTGCCTGGCTTAGGCCAGCTAAGCAGCCAAATGGTAGCCAGGTTAGAGAGCCCTGTCCGAAATTCCAGGGTCGAGGGTCATTTAAGTGCGCCTGAGTTGAGTTCACTGCGGCACCTTGCTACAGTGTCAGCCGGATCACAGGCTCTGGTAACGTTATGAAATGTTTCATGGAACCGTCCATTTCCTTCTTCTGCTGTTTATTCAAAAACCAGCCTCTTAATGAGCAAACTCCCCTCCCCCACCTCCCACCATGGGCCTAGCAATGTTGGACACTAGGGACTCTCAGGTAACCATGGTGCCCAGCAGTGCTAGGGGTGTAAATGAGAGAAATACGTTGTATGATGCCTGGCATATTGTGGACACCCCCCCAAAAGTACCCTCATTTAGGTTGGCGGCAAGCACCCCAAATTCGGGGCCCCTTGGCTGCCTGTGTGTTACTACATTGCCCTCCCTGGGTGCAGGAATTTCAGAGCCATTAATAGCAATGATAACAACTCAAGCATTTAATGTATAAAACACCTGAAGGTAAAGTGACAAGGACTCAGACGTGAAGTGGCTGGGAGAGTGTGGGAAGGCCTGGGACCAGACAAGGAGCGAAAAAGAAAGACTTGCATTTAGATCGTGCCTCTCACCACCACCGGATGTCCCAAAGTGTTTTACAGCCAATGAAGTACTTTTTGAAGTGTAGTCACTGTTGTAATGTAGGAAACGCAGCAGCCAATTTGCGCACAGCAAGCTCCCACAAACAGCAATGTGATAATGACCAGATAGTCTGTTTTAGTGATGCTGAGAGATAAATATTGGCCAGGACACCAGGGTCTTCTTCAAAATAGTGCCATAGGATCTTTTACGTCCACCTGAGAGGGCAGACATTTAACGTCTCATTCAAAAGATGGCACCCACAACAGTGCAGCACTCCCTCAGTACTGCACTGGAGCACCAGCCTAGATTTTTATGCTCGGGACTTGAACCCACAACCTTCATGACTTAGAGGTGAAGGTGCTACCAACTTTTTTTTTATTACTTTATTGAACATTAAGAACATTTACAACATCATGATCATTTCATTGTATGATACAAATCAATTCCGCCGCTCTGCACAGCCATTCCGCCACCACATTTTAACATCAAAACCTGAAGTTTAATTTGTCACCTGTAACATATATTAATCGATTGTACTTTAAAAATTGGTTGTAAAATACTGTCCTTAAATTCCTTTCTGAATAAAACATCCACAGAGCCTTATAATGATCTTTTAGCTTATATTTAAAATACTCTTTTAGATTGATTCTCCTCCCCTTAAAAAACAGAACATTCCTTCTTTGCACAATCACGAATCTAGCCAAACTGAACATTAAATTAATTGCCGCTCCGATAGACTCGGGCAGACTCTCCTGCAATCCCCATCTCAAAATTGAGTCCCACGGGATTCCCATTCTTGCTCTTCGGTCCCCACCCAGCAAAAAAGCTTCACACAACTGTCGAACATAGTACTTAAAGTCATTTAACTGCAGACATAACACCAGTAAATGGGACAGAGTCTCATCCTGTGTCCTGCACATTGGGCAAGTTGCCGCCTCCACTCGTCCAATCTTGCACAAGACCGTCATGGTAAAAATCCGGTTATGAGCCAATTTGAAATCCAGTTCAATCCATTCTGGGCATTTAAAATTCGCCCACACACCCTTCCAAATCCTGTTGAAGTCCAGCTGTGGATATATACTCTGCCAAAACTCCTGACCAGCAGGTGTCTTGAATCTCCATTCTCTGAATACCTCATAGAAATCTCGAGTATTACAGTTGTCCAATTGGACCAACTCTCCCCCTTTCTCCAGTACAAAGCTTGGAAAAGCAGGACGCATTTTACTTCCTTTGGAGGTTTCCGCCTTTATTTCTTCCATCCAATCCTGTGGCATTGCCCTCACAATCTTCTCATACATGATTCCTATTGCTTTTCCTTCTACCTCCTGATCCTCCTCCCCATGTCCCTCACTATCGCTTCTGGCAACCAACCTGGAATGACCTCGTATAATACATCTTTCACAGATATAACCCCAGCTTTTATAAAAGCTTGATTAAATAAAACCTCTCCTTCGATGTTGACCCACCTGTTCAAAAATAAGGGCTGTTTTAAAAATTCCTCAGCCCCCTTGGGCATAAACTGCACACTCTTTAAAAATTGGGCCCAAGTCTCTACAACCCCCTTATAAAACCTAGGGAGAAGTTTAATCGATTTCAAAAACATATTATTGTATTCCATATACAATATCCCCATCCCTCCTATCCCACTTCGTTTTAAAAAATGCTCAAAACAACTCTTCCAAAAACTTGTATTTGACTTCTGAAGAAATCTCTTCACCCATTTGATTCTAAAGGATTTCTTCTTCAAATCAATATCTGGAAAATTGAGTCCTCCCTGATTTCTCCATCCAATGATGGTATTGTATGCCACCAAGGCTGGTTTCCCTTCCCATAAAAATCTCACACAAGCCTCTCGGATGGACTTTTCCGCCCACTCAGGAATATCCTCCACCGTCAATAAGTACCATAGCTTAGATAGCAGGAGAGCAGACACCACTGTCGCTCTTCCTTGCACTTTCAACCACCTTCTTTCCCATCTTCCCAAAATCTTTTTAATTTTCATAACCTTCGGTTCCCAATTTAATCGATCCACTTCATCCCTGTCTTTCTTGCACCCCATATGCACCCCCAGAACTTCCAAAACCTCCACCACCTTAAAGGGACATTCCCCCAACCATTCCCCCCTACCCCTCCCTGCAACCAGGCATTGGGACTTGCTAAAATTCACTCTGGCTCCTGAAGCTCTACAATATTCCTCCACTACATCCATAGTTTTCCACACTGACTCCCCATTTCTCAATGTTAAGGTTGTGTCATCTGCATATTGGTGTATCACCGACACCAGCCCAGAACTGGGGACCACAATCCCAACTACACCTTGTTTCTTTCGCATCATGTAACCTAATGGTTCTGCTACCAATGTGTACAACAATGGGGACAGGGGACAACCCTGTCTCACTGATCTCTGTATCGGAAAATACTTGGATAAAAAACCATTACATTTAATGCAGCTAAATATGTTTGAATAAAAAATCCTTATCCACTGAATGAAATTTTCCTTGAAACCAAATGCTTCCAAAACCTTCAATAAAAACTCATGAGAGACCCTATCAAAGGCTTTCTCTTGATCTATCTTTAATACATAAGCCTCCCTCCTATTCTCTTCCATGAGCTCTATCGCATCTCGGATTGAGACCACAGAGTCTGCGATGTCCCGGCCTATGACTCCATAGGACTGAGAGGGCCAAACTATCTGCGGTAACACCTCCTTCAAACGATTTGCCATAACCCTCGCCAAGATCTTATAATCCACATTTAATAATGTGATGGGCCTCCAATTCTTCAGATCCCGTCTATCCCCTTTATTTTTATATAAGCTAAGCTTATGATACCTCTCCTCATAGATGGGGCCAGGCTTCCCTCAATTTTAATTTCCTTAAAAACTTCTAAGAGCAATGGACTTAAAATCTCGAAAAATTCTTTATAAAATTCTGCACTTAGTCCATCGGACCCTGGGCTTTCCCCCCCCTTCATTCCACTTATTGCTACTTTTATTTCCGCTAATCCTACTTCTTTGTCACACATGCTTCCCTCATCCTCCTTTAAACCCTCTTCAATAAAAGCAGTAACCTTCTCCATCGCCAAATTGGAAATGTCTTCTTTTGTATATAACTCTTGATAAAAGCTGCTAGCCGCCTCTAAAATCTCCCCACTTTCATGAATGATCTTCTCCCCAACCTTCAACTCTTCAATTAACGATAATCTCTGTCGCAGCTTCTCTTGCTCTAGAAAATATCTAGTGCATCTTTCGCCCTCCAATGCATCTCTAGCCTTTGCACGGAGAATGGCCCCCTTGCATTTTTCAGCTTGCAATAATTCCCACTCTTCCTTTAGCACCCGGAACTCAGTCTCAGCTCCCTTATCCCCTCCGTCAACTGCTTTACAGACATCCGTAAACCTTTTGTTTATATTCTCTTCTCGATGCCGGTTAGCTGCCGCCCTCTTTTTCCCATAACGTACCGAAAAAACTTTTACCTCACATTTGAAATTGTCCCATGAAACTCTTCTTTCTTTCAAGAACAAAGGTTCCTTCCGAGCATTCTTCATTATATTTATAATCCCTTCTTTATAAGTACTTTCCTTCAGGTATTGATTGTTTAAAATCCACACCCCTGAACCGATCTTAACTCTGCTGTTCCTAATTCTAAGAACCAAAGCCGAGTGATCACTAAAAAATACTTTTTTATAATAAATCTCCATCACCTCCGAACTTAACCCTTCCCGCATTAACACAAAATCTATTTGGCTCTGTTTTAAAACATCACCCACCCAACCTGCTCTGGAGAACTCCCTTTTTATGGGGTTCCGGTCCCTCCATAAGTCTCTCAAATTTAAATTTGCCATCATTTTTACAATCATCCCTCTGGAGTTATCATCCTTAAAGGTCATCTGGGCTGAAATGTCCATCCGAGATAAAAATACATTAAAATCCCCCACTATACAAGGATTTTCCACCTCTGCCGCTTCAGTGAATAACCCCCAAAAAAACTCGCGACGCTTGCAATGGTTGTTTGGTGCATAGATATTAAAGAGATCACAATTAAATCCCTCCATTTTTACCCTTAGCCGTAAAAATCTCCCCTCAGTGTCCTTGTCCACCAAGGCAACGTTCTCTTTTATGGACGGACTCACCAAAAAGGGAGCAAGCACTTTGCTGGGAGTGTACTATAGGCCCCCAAACAGTCAGGGGGAGATAGAGGAACAGATATGTAGGCAAATATCAGAGAAGTGTGCAAATAATAGGGTAATAATAGTGGGGGATTTCAACTTCCCCAATATTAACTGCGATAGTCAGAGTGTGAAAGGCTTAGAGGGTGCAGAATTCTTAAAGTGCATCCAGGAGAGCTTTTTGAGCCAGCATGTATCAAGTCCTACAAGAGAGGGGGCGGTACTAGATCTAATTCTAGGGAATGTGGCCGGGCAAGTGGTAGAAGTGTTAGTAGGTGAGCACTTTGGTGACAGTGACCATAATTCGGTGAGATTTAAGGTAGTCATGGAAAAGGACAAGGATGGACCGGAAATAAGGGTTCTAAATTGGGGGAAGGCCGATTTTAATATGATAAGGCAGGATCTGGCCAATGTGGACTGGGATCAGCTACTTGATGGAAAATCCACATCGGAGCAATGGAAGTCTTTCAGAAAGGTAATTGAGAGAGTACAATGGCAACATGTTCCCGTAAAGGTCAAGGTTGGGACCAACAAGCCCAGGGAACCTTGGATGTCAAGGGATATACGAGAATGGATTAGGAAAAAAAGGGGGGCTTTTGGCAAATACAAAGGACTAAAGACAGAGGAAGCCCTAGAGGAGTATAAAAAGTGCAGGGGGATACTTAAATAGAAATTAGGAGAGCGAGGAGGGGCCATGAAATAACACTGGCGAGCAAAATAAAGGAAAATCCTAAAGTGTTTTATAAGTATATTAAGGGCAAGAGGATAACTAGGGAAAGAGTAGGGCCCATTAGGGACCAAAGTGGCAAGCTGTGTGTAGAGCCAGAAGATGTAGGTGGGGTTTTAAATGAATTCTTTGCATCTGTGTTCACTATGGAGAAGGACGATGTGGACATAGAAATCGGGCAGGGGGACTGTGATATACTTGGACATATTAGCATCGAGAGGGAGGAGGTATTGGCGGTTTTAGCAGGCTTAAAAGTGGATAAATCCTCAGGCCCGGACGAGATGTATCCCAGCCTGCTATGTGAGGCAAAGGAGGAGATTGCAGGGGTTCTGACACAAATTTTCAGAACCTCTCTGGCCACAGTGGATGTGCCAGAGGACTGGAGAACAGCTAACATAGTACCATTATTCAAGAAGGGTAGTAGGGATAAACCAGGGAATTACAGGCCAGTGAGCCTAACATCAGTGGTTGGGAAATTACTGGAAAAAATTCTGAGGGACAGAATTAGTCTCCACTTGGAGAGGCAAGGATTAATTAGGGATAGCCAGCATGGCTTTCTCAAGGGAAGATCATGCCTGACCAATTTGATTGAATTTTTCGAGGGGGTGACTAGGTGTGTGGATGAGGGTAGTGCAGTGGATGTGGTTTACATGGATTTCAGTAAGGCTTTCGATAAAGTCCCGCACAGGAGACTGGTCAAGAAGGTGAGAGCCCATGGGATCCAGGGTGCCTTGGCACATTGGATCCAAAACTGGCTTAGTGGCAGAAGGCAGAGGGTGATGGTCGAAGGTTGTTTTTGTGACTGGAAGCCTGTGGTGTACCGTAGGGATCGGTGCTGGATCCCTTGCTGTTTGTGGTCAACATTAATGATTTGGATGTGAATGTAAAAGGTATGATCAGTAAGTTTGCAGATGACGCGAAAATTGGTGGGGTGGTAAATAGCGAGGAGGGAAGCCTAAGGCTACAGGACGATATAGATGGGTTGGTCAGATGGGCGGAACAGTGGCAAATGGAATTTAACCCTGAAAAGTGTGAGGTGATGCATTTTGGAGGGACTAACAAGGCAAGGGAATACACAATGAATGGTAAGACCCTAGGAAAGACAGAGGATCAGAGGGACCTTGGTGTGCATGTACATAGATCCCTGAAGGCAGCAGAACAGGTGGATAAGGTGGTTAAAAAGGCATATGGGATACTTGCCTTCATTAACCGAGGCATAGAATATAAGAGCAGGGAGGTTATGATGGAGCTGTACAAAACGCTGGTAAGGCCACAGTTGGAGTACTGTGTGCAGTTCTGGTCGCCACACTATAGGAAGGATGTGATTGCCTTGGAGAGGGTGCAGAGGAGATTTACCAGGATGTTACCTGGGCTGGAGCACTTCAGCTACGAAGAAAGACTGGACAGGCTGGGTTTGTTTTCCTTGGAGCAGAGAAGGCTGAGGGGGGATCTGATTGAGGTGTACAAAATTATGAGGGGCATAGATAGGGTAGATAGAAAGGAACTTTTCCCCTTAGTAGAGGGGTCAATAACAAGGGGGCATAGATTCAAGGTAAGGGGCAGGAGGTTTAGAGGGGATTTGAGGAAAAACCTTTTCACCCAGAGGGTGGTTGGAATCTGGAACTCACTGCCTGAAAGGGTGGCAGAGGCAGGAACCCTCACAACATTCAAGAAGCATTTGGATGAGCACTTGAAATGCCATAGCATACAAGGCTACGGACCAAATGCTGGAAAATGGGATTAGATTAGACAGGGCTTGATGGCCGGCGTGGACACGATGGGCCGAAGGGCCTCTTTCTGTGCTGTATAACTCTATAACTCTATGACTCTAAAACAGCCACCCCTCTACGGTTATTGTTTGCACAACTTGCAAACACCTCTCCCTTCCAAACCTTCTGAACTCTTTCTAGAATATCCTCATCCCAAAAGGTTTCTTGCAGACACAACAAGTCCGAACCTTTAAAACCCTGCAACAACTGCTGCAATTTCTTCTCACCCCTCAGTCCGTTCACATTAATCGAGACCAATGTAATCATGGCTCCAAAGAAGGGAAGTATGCCCGATAATCTCCCCATCATATAATCTCTGGCTCCTCCCTCCTCTCATGCTCCTTCTCAACTTTTCAGGCAGCTGTTGCTTTTTCCTGCAGCCTCCGGCTCTTTTTCACCTCCTGTTTGACCCCTCCCTGCTGTTTCAGCCTCTTCCTTGCATTAAGTTTGGGCCCAGGAGCTGCCCTTTCTCCCTCCTTCTGCCCCTCACTAACCTTTCCCTTTCCACATGATGCCACCCCACCCCCGACTTCCATGTCTCTGTCCCCCTCTAATTCCTCACACTCAAGCTCTTCTGCAACCCCCTGTGCCTGCTCCCCGTCCGATACATAATCTAGTCAGATACTTCATCTCCCATAGAGAGTCTTCCTGCTATCGCAGTTTCTCCCACTGTGCCGCTCCCTTCGACCACATCTCCACCTCTGACCCTTGCACCTTGTTCCCTCACTCCATGGGACAATGGCGCACCTAAATTGTTCCCTTCTGACGTCTCTATCTCGCCGATCCCATTCTGCTGTCCCTTTAAGGCTCCTGCCTCTTGCACCCTCTCCCCGTCCTGCCCCCTCCCGCTCACCAAGATATCCAACTCCCCGCCTCTCCCCGGAGCACCCACATCCACCACACATCCCGCTCCTGCCTCCTCTCTCCCCGCAGACACCAGACTCCCCAGGGGGAGCCGAACTGCACTAAGGCTCGAGTCTGCACTCGACCCTCGCTGCCCACTGCTGTCTTTGTTCCCCTCCACAGCACTCGGTGTGTTTTCCGCCATCTCCATCCCGTTCTCCGCTCCGCCATCCTCTGCCTCTTCCTGTGCTCCTTTCTCCTTCATTTTACCGGCTGTGTCCTCCGACTGCACCGCTCCTCCGGCCGTTCCACACTCATCTCCTGCTCCTTCTCCCATCTCCTCATCACTCATATCGCTCCCTTCTGCCACACACTCACAGCGGGTGGGGCCTTTACGACACACCCCACAGCTCTCCGCCTTGCAGCTCCGAGCAATGTGTCCTGACTCACCGCAATTGTAACAATACAGGTCTGGACAGTTTCTTACGAGATGGTCATGTCTAAGACAATAATAGCACACCTTTACTTGGTTATCATGCAGCACACGAAAGTACTGCACTCCTTCCAGTGTCTCGAACTTCATACTGTACGGCAATGACCTCACCCCCTCTGGGAACCGCACCTTTACATACCGGGTTCCGTCTGCTACCCGTGTTCCCGGATAATACCTCCTCTTTATTGCAGAACAGATTTTTATGTCCCACGACTCCAACTTCTTGCTTAGTACTTCATCCTCAATGTAAACTGGCAAGTTTAAAAATGAAACCACCACCTCCTCTGAATATAGCAGAATCACCTCCAAGAATTTCTCACCAACTTTCAGACTGAGTAACAGTCTTTCCACCTCCTCACGACCACTGACCATCACCTCGAATCCCACATTTGGCTTAGGTCGGTAGGCAAAGCAGCTTCCCTCGCCACAGTCCTCATGAACCGCCTGGATAATATCCCAAGCTCGAATCTTCTTATCTTCACACTGCACCACCACCATGTTTTCTTTACCAAACCTCCTGAGGTCCCGGCCCAAATATTTGGGCCTTTTTTTTTCCTTTCCCACCACAGTTTCTTCCCTAATTAAATTCCTCTCGGGAACATTGTCCTCTGACGGGCCCGGCACTCCGGACCCCTCAGCAGCCATCTGGCTGTTTTTGTGGGCCCAAAAGGCCCTAAAACCTGAAAACCAAACCCCAAAACCCACCACCAACTTTTTACAAAACTCCCTCCAACTCCCAGCTGCAATCAGGCAACCAGTAACACCTGGCTCACTCCTAGCCCCTCCCACCTAGAGGGTGCTGCCCACTGAGCCACAGCTGACACTGGAATGGCAAGGACTAGCAGAGCTGGCTGTGTGGCTGATGTCAGTCTTAAGAGGTAAAAGGAATGCCTGAACTCCTGGCATTCGGTATTGGAGGTGAGAGTGGATGGGGCAGGAGAGAGGGTTTTCGCAGATGGTTAATCATAGAGAACAGGAGTCTGGGGTCACCATCCCTCTCCAGGATAATTTGTTTTTTTGTCACAGGCAATAATTAATGTCTTTCAAATGATGAAAAGGTTCTATGATATAGGTGTAAGCAGATCTCTTAACTTAAACTGTGATTGCAGAACCAAGGAATACGAGTGCACAATTAAGACAAGATTTAATAAGAATTTTTTTTCTCCACTGAGCTAAAGGTATGTGGCATAGAATCCCAGCAAAAGTATTATGTCAATTAACTCCTGTTAAATGAAGCTGGATCAGTGTCATACTAAGAATAAAATTGAAGGTTATTGATATGGAGAGATATTGATATAGAAGATGGAATACTCTGAGGGATATTATCGTTCAAGTCATGTTGAAATCATTGAAGCTTCAGTTGAATCATAGAAACATAGAAACATAGAAGATAGGAGCAGGAGTGGCCATTTGGCCCCTCGAGCCTGCTCCGCCATTCAATGAGATCATGGCTGATCATCCAAATTCAGTACCCCATTCCTGCCTTCTCCCCATATCCCTTGATCCCTTTAGCCTTAAGAAATATATCCAACTCCTTCTTGAATATATTTAATGAATTGGCCTCCACCACCCTCTGTGGTAGAGAATTCCACAGGTTCACTACTCTCTGGGTGAAGAAATTCCTCCTCATCTCAGTCCTAAATGGCTTACCCCTTATCCTTAGACTATGACCCCTAGTTCTGGACTCCCCGGCCATCAGGAACATCCTTCCTGCATCTAGTCTGTCCAGGCCTGACAGAATTTTATAGGTTTCAATGAGATCCCCTCTCAATCTTCTAAACTCCAGTGAGTACATGCCCAATTGACCCAATCTCTCCTCGTACGTCATTCCTGCCGTCCCAGATATCAGCCTGGTGAATCTTCGCTGCACTCCTTCCATGGCAAGAACATCCTTCCTCAGATAAGGTGACCAAAACTGCACACAATACTCAAGGTGCGGTCTCACCAAGGCCCTGTACAACTGCAGCAAGATATCCTTGTTCCTGTACTCGAACCCTCTCGCTACTAGCCATAGTTGAATAGTTCTGGAGTTTTACTCAATTCATTTCTGAGTCCAGTGAGAAAATGTGCCTGAAAGTGAGTGTTTAATCATGTTTAATGTTTCACTGATAGCTTTTCATTACCCTCAAGTAGTCAGAGAAAGTTTATGACAGTACAACATAGACCTGGACATAGGAACATAGGAACAGGAGTAGGCCATTCAGCCCATTGAGCCTGTTCCACCATTTAATCAGATTATGACTAATCTGTATCTTAACTCCATCTACCCACCTTGCTTTCATAACACTTAATACCCTTACATAGAAACATAGGAGCAGGAGTAGGCCATTCGGCCCTTTGAGCCTGCTCCGCCATTCAATATGATCATGGCTGCATGATACTGAACAAAAATCTATCAATCTCAGTCTTTTTTAAATGTTCAATTGACCCCCTAGCCTCAACAGCATTTTGGGGGAGAGAGTTCCAGATTTCCACTAGCCTTTGTGTGAAGAAGTGATTTCTGACATCACCCTGAACGGCCTAGCTCTAATTTTAAGGTTTTGCCCCCTTGTTCTGGACTCCCCACCAGAGGAAATAGTTTTTTTCTTTCTACGGTATTAAATCCGTTAATCATCGTAAACACCTCAATTCGATCACCCATTAATCTTCTATCTTCAAGGGAATACAAGCCTAATCTATGCAACCTGTCCTCATAATTTAACCCTTTTAGCCCGGGTATCATTCTGGTGAATCTGTGCCGTACATCCTCCAAGGCCAATATATCCTTCCTGAGGTGTGGTGCCCAGAACTGAACACAGTGCTCCAGGTGGAGTCGCACCAGAGATTTATGCCACTCTAGCATCTGCAAGTTTCACTCTTTTGGATATGTTAAATGAAGGAAGAGGGCAAGCAGCAGAGCAGACCAGGGGAGTCTGAGGACATATGAAGAGGGCCACCAGGATCCACTACTATCCAAGGCAGTATGTCTACTGCTGGTGACAGTTACCTCAACTTCATAGAGGAGCAGTGTGTGAGGAGACCACGTCGCCAAGGAAGCCATATCTGAATTGTGCCATCTCGTGGAACCAGACCTGCAAACCAGGAACAGCATCAGCACCGCACTGCCAGCAGCAGTCAAAGTAAGGACGGTACGCAACTTATGTTTTTGCTACAAGCTCTATACAAGTAATGGCAGGAGATTTGCCAAGGATCAATCAGTTTGCTCTTCAGCATTGCCTTACTCAGGTCACTGATCCACTTTTTGACATGCCGATGAATACATTCAAATCGGCCATGCTATTTCGCAACAGGACCAACTTGCTAGTAGGTCTTTGGCATTACCAGGGCAAAGGGCACCTTCAAATACACTCATATGGCAACTGAAGCACACGTGCAACATCCTAGGCATGCGATCTGATTTCTAATCAGACAGCGATATCTGAGAAAAAAATAGGGGTTGAATTTCCACTCGTACAGCGGTTTTCCTGGGTTTCTGCAGCTCTTCCTCCACAGTTACACCGACAACCAGGGGAACCCCCTCAGAAATTCACACCCATATTGTTCTCCCAGTCAGAAAATTAGATGGTGGAAAAATTCAGTTGGTTTGCGCCACCCATTAGCGCCTTAAGAGGGCGATAATGGGGCGCAAAGCAACTAGCGCCTGGGCGCGGCGAGGTTTGCGCCGCTCGCGAAATTAACTAGACATTTTGCGGCGGCGCTAAACACTACCGCCACGATCTCCTACGCTGGCAGATCGTGACGTCAGTCAAGTGCGCAACGCCCTGGTAGCGCCCCGGACCGGATATTGAGTGGCGCCCCCTGCCTTACCGCCTGCTGCTAGCAAGACAGGTTGAGGGGAGCGTTTTGCAGTCAGAAAGGGACTAGGGGAGTGCTATTTAAAGGCGACCGCTTCCTGCCTTTTTTTGTCGGTGACATTTTTGCACCACGCATTCTGAGAGAGAGAGAGACTTCTGGAGAGATTCAACGCTGTGTGAAGGAGTTTTGGGTACTGAGCAGCATTTTGTAGGTTCATTTTGATTTGCCCTTCCTTGTATCAATTTAGAAGAGACTGTGGGGGCTGCACTCTGAGCTCTTTCCCTGGGCCTCTCCATTGTTCTTTCCAGCAGATTTATTGTACAGGTCTCTCCAGGCTGAGATTCAAGGCTGCAATGAGCAGGATGTGGATTGAGAGCAAAATCAACCCTCCCCTTTAAGATAAAAATAGAAAATGCAGGAGAAACTCAGCAGGTCAAGCAGCATCTGTGAAGAGAGAAACAGAGTTAACGTTTCAGGTCGAGGACCTTTTGTCAGAACTCCCCTTTAAGAACTGGCCGGCGCCAGTGTGTCTGTGTTCCATTGCTGACTGACATCACATGAGCTTCGCCAGCGCTCTGAGGTAGCGCCTCGCTCCTCAGCCTTTGCGCCTTAAGACAGGTGTGAAGCGCCTGATTTAGCGCTCCAATCACCTCCAGGGGCGATAAAAGCCAAGTTTGCCGTCGGAGGCGATAATTAGCGCCAGGCGCTAAACTTTGCGCACAGACGATAATGGCGCCCCAAACGGGGCGATACTGAATTTTTCCCCCGATATGTCTTTAAGGCACAGCAAGATTGATTATTCATAGGGTTAACAAGAACTTTTTGTTTTTAACCTTGCTTTCCCTGCCCAGCACAGTACGGTTCCGTACAGATTGGGAAGCATTAGAAAGGCAGGTATAAGCAACAAAACTCAAGTCCCAGTCTACTAACACAGCAAAGAGGCCTCGGAACAAAAATATTTCTGAAGACGTTTTAAATACTCAAAAATCAACCGTTTAAACCAATATGTTTAATGGTATAACTGAGAATTATTTTTTCTTTATGTTAGAAACCAATATTTTTGTAACTCTCATCTGAGCTGATTGATAGAGATGAAAGATTGTCAAACAATAATTTGGAGCGATTTGATTGGTTCATCTTTTCCTTTTTTATTGATAAGTTTGCTGATTGCTTATGCTGGATTAGTGGCTTCTGTAAGTGATAAGCAGTTTTTAATTGACAGCTTTTCCACCTGCCTTCCTTGTGGTTGGTTTGTACATTCGTGGCCTCTGCAGTTGTCTCCCATTGACATCTACATCCTTCTTCTTCTGAGGCCGTCCCTCGGAACCGAGGATGACTTGCTTCCACATTAAAAATGAGTTCACAGGTGACTGATGAGTCCAATGCGGGGCCTACAGTCTCTGTCACAGGTGGGGCAGACGGTGGTTGAAGGGGTGGGTGGGTGGGGTGCTTGGGTTGACGTGTGCTCCTTGCGCTGCTTGCGCTTGGCTTCCGCTTGCTCCCGGCGAAGAGACTCGAGGTGTTCGGCGCTTTCCCGGATGCTTCTCCTCCGCTTTGTGCGGTCTTGGGCCAGGGATTCCCAGGTGTCAGTGGGGATGTTGCACTTTTTCAAGGAGGCTTTGAGGGTGTCCTTGAAGCGTTTCCTCTGCCCACCTGGGGTTCTCTTGCCGCGTCGGAGCAGTCAGCAGGAAAGTGGCAGCTCCAGCTGTGGCGGGGAATGGAGAATCAAGGTAGTGCCAGGATTTTGCTGTAGCTTCACCACCCATTTTCCCAACGTTTCCGCCATGATCGTGCCCAATTGTGGAGGAAAATCCGCTCCACATTTTAGCGTATGTGTTATGCCACAGACCAGTAGAACTTGGGTTCCCTTCACAATTCTACACCTGGTAAATTCTCAATCTTAACAACAATTTGCATTTATATAGTGCCTTTAACATAGTAAAACGATCCAGGGTGCTTCACAGGAACATTATCAAACCAAAATTGGATACTGAACTACATAAGCAGATATTAGGACAAGTGACCAAAAGCTTGGTCAAAGAGGTAGGTTTTGAGGTGCGTCTTAAAGGAGGAGACAGAGGTCGAGAGATGAAGCGGTTTAGGGAGGGAATTCCAGAGCTTAGGGCCCAGGCAGCTGAAGGCAAGGCCGCCAATGGTGGAGCAAAGAAAATCAGGGATGTGCAAGAAGCCAGAATTGGAAGTGTGTAGAGATCTCGGATGGTTGTAGGGAGGAGTGAGGCTGTTGTGTCCGTGTATAATAAGACACAGACTGCAGGAGAACGGTACAACAGGTGTTTACTCAACGTGGCTCACAGTGGAACTGATCTGTACAGATTACTACTCAGTGCTATATACAGGTGTGGTCACTGCCGGTACTGCAGTATACATGAGCTGTAAAAGATAGTTCCCCCCTTAAAGGTATATACATTACAGAGCCCATGGAGGGATTTGAAAACAAAGATGAGGATTTTAAAACCAAGGTGTTGCCTGACCAGGAGCCAATGTAGGCCAGCGAGCACAGGGGTTATGGGTGATGGGACTTGGTGTGAGTTAGGATACAGACAGCAGAGATTTGGATGGCCTCAGTTTACGGAGGGCACAAAGTGGGAGGCTGGCCAGGAGTGCGTTGGAATAGTCGAGTCTAGAGGTAACAAAGGCATGGATGAGGGTTTCAGCAGCAGATGAGCTGAAACAGGGGCGGAGACAAGAACTACTGTGAATATTGGAAAGCAAGTACACCCATATCATTCTCACATCACCTAATATCAAACTATACAAAGGCATCAGTGAAATCTTGGAGCAAGAATAGGGAATGGTAAATGTGGCAGAAAATAACAAAAATAATCAGTAATGAATAGAAAGGCAGCGTTGATTCAGATATTATACCTGATTTAATCAATAAAGCCATTCTTGAAACTGATGTGGTGGTGTGCAGGGAGGATGTTTCCCCTGGCTGGGGGGTCTAGAACGAGGGGTCACAGTTTCAGGATACGGGGTAGGACATTTAGGACTGAGATGAGGAGAAATTTCTTCACCCAGAGGATGGTGAACCTGTGGAATTCTCTACCACAGAAGGCTGTGGAGGCCAAGTCACTGAATATATTTAAGAAGGAGATAGATAGATTTCTAGACACAAAAGGCATCAAGGGGTATGGGGAGAGAGTGGGAATATGGTATTGAGATAGAGGATCAGCCATGATCATATTGAATGGCGGAGCAGGCTCGAAGGGCCGAATGGCCTGCTCCTGCTCCTATTGTTCTATGTTTCTATGTGCAGTGGAGGAGTAAGAAGTAATGAGAGATACCAACTTAAGCCTGGGGTGATTGCTTCTACTCTAAATCTCTTCTTTCCTTTCCCTTCCATATCACTTATATGAAAATGTTTATTTTTATAAGGGGACTATTGCCTGAATCCTTCTAAAACAATTGATTAATCTGCACCAAATCTCCGATGAACATAAGTCAGTGTATAAATGCATAGGCATGTTACGTGTGCTCTGTGCAGTACTGTGGAGACAAGTTGGCCTTCTGAGGGAGAGCAATAAGAATGGTAAGGATTTGCTTTCTCCTAATTAGGTTATCAATTCCCCGAGCATTCAAGGGGATTTCTCTGATATAAATAATTTAAAATGTTGAACAGAACTGCTCGTTTCCTAGCAGTCATTGGCTGTACACCAGGTCTCCACTTTATCAGGAGACTATCCCCAGTAAATTCATACTCTGTTGCCCTGATATTCTCAATATGTTCTAAAAATTGAATTCTTGATATGAGGAAATTACCACCTTCCATGCTCTGGCCTCAACCCCTTTTCATGTCATGCCTCATGTTATATTGTCATCTTACTCAAAGTCACACTCGTCTCAGTCATAACTGCTGTCCCCGGCAAGCTTTCACTCTTCAAATGTTTGAGAGAATCAACCTCTTTTTGAATTATCAGTCTTGCAGCTTGATTACCTCAACTCCATCTGACCTACTCTAACTCTAGAAGTTCCTCCACATCTGCATCTAAGTGCCTAAAAGATCTTTTGTATATGTGGCATTTTTAATATCTGATAGCATCTTTTTTATTCTTAGCCAATATTTATCTCTTCCTCAGATGAAGGGTAGAGTTCCACTGGCAATGGCCACCCTTCATTTCCTTGGCCAAGTGTTGATTATTTCAACTGGCCATTATTGATGTGGAACACGCTTCAACAGTGAAAGACAGAAATTGTGCGCTTCAATGCAGTGTAGGTCGTGCACTCTGCTCTCATGTCTAGCAAGGCTCCGGGCTGGCAGTGGATCCATACGATTTCCACGCTCAAATATCAGAAGGCTATTCGAATCAATCGGGGTCAATCACAATAAAACTTCATTCTGTCCTCACACAATGTCGACACACAAATCCAGCAGGAGTCATTGAAGAGCAATCGGGTGTGGGGCACCTGACCAATTTTGCTTCCCCGAACCCAGAAGTACTGAGACCAACTATGGCATCCTAACACAGTTGTAGTTGAGATCAGCACAGAATGGGGATCGAATCGGGGACCTTCTGGAACCGAGAACCTTCCTGTCTGCAGAGCTTAGCTGGATAAACTCACTGAGCCATTGAGGGAGCTGTGACGATCTTTACTATCCATTGCCGTTCCCTCTCGCCCTTCTCTTGGGTATTTTTATTTTAAGTTGTTCAAAACTAGGAGCTGTTTAAAGTTGTTTATTTAGTGCCATCACTGTGAGAGGGTGGTAATTAGTAAATAATTGATTACCAAAGAGCCGTGTTTAACTATTCATCAGAACTGATGAAAGGTCGTCAACCTGAAACGTTAACTCTGTTTCTCTCTCCATGGATGCTGCCTGACCTGCTGAGTATTTCCAGCATTTTCTGTTTTTATTTCAGATTTCCAGCATCCACGGTATTTTGTTTGGTGTTTAGCTATTGATATACCTATCAATTCATCCAATGAAAAGCGACGAGTTAAGATAGTAACTATAGGTTTTTATTGGCTAAATAACAGAGCCCACCCTCGTGGGTGATCGGGTCCAACAAGGAGGAATACCAGCCAGTCGACCACCTTTATACCTGGGCGAGCAGGCGGAGTCATGGGCGGAGTCAGCTGTGGTCAGCCCAGGTATAACAGCGTGACAAGAGGTGACCTTGTGTAGTGATACAACAGTGTAAACAGTGATAACCATAGTGTAACGATATAAACAGTGATAACCATAGTGTAACGATAGTGAACGATAAAAGTGGTTTACCACAGCTATTCTCTGATTGGCAGGTTTTTTTTTCCTGTGGCAGTTGGGTTCAGACAGTATAATTTTGGACTGAATACTGAGAGCTTAGTCTCAAGCTGTGAGAGACCAGTGGTGTGTGAGAGGCCGGAAGAGTGTTGTGTTTATCCTCCGCGCGGATGATTGGGACAGAAGTATTGAAATTTGTATTTAAATATTTTACTGTATTTGGAATTAAAATTTATTTTGTTCCAGCTCTTTCAAAACTAGGAGCTGTTTTAAAATGGGTTAATTCATGCCTTAACTGTGAGCTGGTTTGCAGTGGTACTGGGTTATTCATTGGTGATAAAAGGTGGTAATTAGGTGTTTTCTGATTGGCAGTTGGGCCATTGTTTAAATGCAGAGGGTATCCTTCTTCTTCTTCTTCTTAGGCAGTCCCTCGGAACTGAGGATGACTTGCTTCCACGCTAAAAATGAGTTCTCAGATGACTGATGAGTTCAATGTGGGACCTACAGTCTCTGTCACAGGTGGGGCAGATGGTGGTTGAAGGGGCGGGTGAGTGGGGTGCTTGGGTTGACGTGCGCTCCTTCCGCTGTGTTTGCGCTTGGCTTCCGCTTGCTCCCGGCGAAGAGACTCGAGGTGTTCGGCGCCTTCCCGGATGCTTCTCCTCCACTTTGTGCGGTCTTGGGCCAGGGATTCCCAGGTGTCGGTGGGGATGTTGCACTTTTTCCAAGGAGGCTTTGAGGGTGTCCTTGAAGCGTTTCCTCTGCCCACCTGGGGCTCTCTTGCTGTGTCGGAGCTCCGAGTAGAGCGCTTGTTTTGGGAGTCTCGTATCGGGCATGCGGACAATGTGGCCCGTCCATCGGAGCTGATCGAGCGTGGTCAAAGCTTCGATGCTGGGGATGTTGGCCTGAGCGAGAACACGCTGCATGTTCTCGCAGAGGGTATAAATGTGAGCTGAATGACATGAGTTCAATCTTGTACATTGAGAGGCCAGTGGAGAGTATGCAAGGCCCAATACAACGGAAGCATCACTTCCTCCCCTTTATATTCGTGCTCCCTTGAGATAAAGGCCAACATTCCAAGAGTCTTTTAGATTGCTTTTTGCACCTGTCTACTACCTTCAAATGAATTGTGCACTTGGATTCCCAAATCTCTTTGCTAAAAGGTAATTTGCCTAGATAGTAGCAGTCACTGCACTTTAATAATTCATTGTATGTGAAATGCTTTGCGATGTTTCTGAGCGATGTGATACAAATTATAGCATATAGAAATGCAAGCATTTTTTTTCCGCCTCATTTCCAACTAGGAAGTTTAAATGGGTCCAAAGCTAAGATTTGCTGATCCAATCCTGTCCCACCTGAGCTGCTCCCGAGCACATTACAAATACATAGGATTACATCGGATATACGGCACAAAAACAGGCCATTCGGCCCAACCAGACCATGCTCCACTCGAGCCTCCTCCCATCTTTCCTCATCTAAATCTATCACCATAACCCTCTATTCCCTTTTCCCTCATATGCTTGTCTAGCCTCCCCTTAAATGCATCCATACTATTCGCTTCAACCACTCCCTGTGGTAGCGAGTTCCACATTCTCACCACTCTCTGGGTAAAGAAGTTTCTTCTGAATTCCGTATTGGATTTCTTGGTGACTATCTTATATTGATGGCCTCTAATTATGCTCTTCCCCACAAGTGGAAACACTCTCTCTGTATCTACTCTATCAAAACCTTTCATAATTTTAAAGGCCTCTATAAGGTCACCCCTCAGCCTTCTTTTTTCAAGAGAAAAGAGACCCAGCCTGTTCATACTTTCCTGATAGGTACACCCTCGCATTTCTGGTATCATCCTTGTAAATCTTCTCTGCACCCTCACCAGTGCCTCTATATCCTTTTTATAATATGGTGGCCAGAACTGTACGTAGTACTCTAAGTGTGGTCTAACCAAGGTTCGATACAGGTTTAGCATAACTTCCCTACTTTTAAATTCTATGGGGGAAAAATTCAGTTGTTTGCACCTCCCGTTAGCGCCTTAAGAGGGCGCCAATTGGGGCGCAAAGCAACGAGAGGCCGGGCGCGGCGATGTTTGTGCCGCTCGCGAAATTAACTAGACATTTTGCGGCGGCGCTAAACACTACCGCCATGATCTCCTGCGCCGGCAGATTATGACGTCAGTTGAGTGCGCAACGCCCTGTTAGCACCCTGGACCGGATATTGAGTGGCGCCCCCTGCCTTACCGCCTGCCGCTAGCAACGACAGGTTGAGGGGAGCGTTATGCTGTCAGAAAGGGACTAGGGGAGCGCTATTTAAAGGCGACCGCTGTGATGAAATATGCCATTCATCAGACTCTGTAGTTAACTGTATATATTGTATTGCCTGCTCCGGTGTTTGTACCTTGTATTGTGTATAGGGCACCGCCCCCTTTGTGTGTCGGCTCCACCCATACCTGGCCCTACTTAAGACAAGTCCAGGCTTGTCTTGCAGTAGAACAGCAGCACGCTAGGTGAAGCTAGGTGCAGACACCGGCATCTTTTCTTTGCTAATAAAAGCCTTGTTTTATTCTGCTAACTTCGAGTCTTGGAGTTATTGAGGCGCATCAATTTTATTAGCAAACTTTTAACGATGGATCAACTTTTGAAACCGGAACACTTGGATTTGGACCCGCATGCTTCGGATGCATCGGCACGGTTTGGACACTGGTTCCAGTGCTTGGAATTCTTTATGGCCAACTCCGAAGCTGTCACAGCCTCTAAAGCCAACGGAGATGTGAAACTCGGGATCCTGCAGAATCGGGTAAGCCACCGGGTTTTTCCACTCATACAAGACGCCGCCACCTACCTGGATGCCTGCAACATTCTAAAGGCCCACTATCAGCGGCCTACCAACGAGGTGTACGCCAGGCATCTGCTTGCTATCTGCACACAGCGACCCGGAGAGTCGCTAGAGGACTTTCTAGTCACCCTAAAAGTGCTTGGCAAAGACTGCAAATGCAAAGACGTGAAAGCCACGGTATACACAGACGAGCTGATTCGGGATGCCTTTATCGCAGGCCTTAGCTCTAATTACATCCGGCAGAGACTGCTAGAGAAAACGGGCCTAGATCTGACACAGGCTGTGGACACAGCGCGATCGTTGGATGTGGCTCAGAAGAACTCTGACTCCTACTTGGCAGGCCGCGCGGCCCACGCCGCCTCTGCTTCCCCGCCCGGTAGCCCAACATCGTCGGGGCCCTGCTCTCCCCCCAGAAGCCCTACGACCGCCGTGACGCATCGGGGCCCCAAATGCTACTTCTGCGGGCAGCCGAAGCACATCAGGAACCTGTGCCCGGCGAAAGGCACCACCTGCTTTAAGTGCGGTAAGAAGGGGCACTTTGGGAAGGTGTGCAGAGGGAACCCCGCAGGCAAAACCGCCACCGCCGCGTGCGCGCCGTGGAAGCGGCTATCTTGGACGCCATCTTGTCCGACCTCGTGGGGTCCGCCATCTCGCGAGCAGACAGCGTGGACGCCATCTTACCCGGCCTCGTGTGGCCCACCATCTTGTCCCGATCAGGGCCCTACAGTGGCGTCGATCACAGTGGACCAGTCCAGACCGCACCCACTATCCAAATCGATGGTGGACATTGAGGTAAACGGGTGCAAGGTTAAATGTTTAATTGACAGCGGGAGCACAGAGAGCTTCATTCACCCTGATCTGGTACAACGACTCTCTCTAACTATAGTCTCTACTCAGGGCAGGATCTCTATGGCCGACAAAACCCAGATATCGACTATTGCGGGTTACTGCGTGGTATGATTGTCCGTTAAAGACACTGTATATAATAATTTTAAACTGTTAATTATGAAGGATTTATGTGTGAGCGTGATCTTGGGCCTGGATATTCAGTGCCACCACCAAAGCATCACGCTCAATTTCGGTGGGACCCAGCCGCCCCTCACAGTGTGCGGTCTGGCTACCCTGAAGGTAAAGCCGCCTTCGCTATTCGCGAACCTTACCCCTAACTGCCGGCCAATAGCGACCAAAAGCAGGAGGTACAGCTGGGAGGACAGGCGGTTTATCGCGACCGAGGTAGACAGGCTCCTGAAGGAGCGCATTATTGAACGCAGCAACAGCCCATGGCGCGCCCAAGTGGTGGTGGTGAGGGGTAGCGAGAAGAAGCGGATGGTGATTGACTATAGTCAAACAGTCAACATCTATACCCAACTAGACGCCTACCCGCTACCCCGCATATCCGAGATGGTGAACCAAATCGCCCAATACCGGGTGTTCTCCACCATCGACCTCAAGTCAGCGTACCACCAGCTCCCTATCAGACCAGAGGACCGTTCGTACACCGCCTTCGAGGCAAACGGACGCCTCTACCAGTTCCTCAGAGCCCCCTTTGGGGTGACGAATGGGGTCTCGGTCTTTCAGAGGGAGATGGACCGAATGGTCGATGACCACCACTTGCAGGCAACCTTCCCCTATCTCGACAACATCACCATCTGCGGCCACAACCAACAGGACCACGACTCAAACCTCGCGAGGTTTCTGAAAACCGCACAAAAACTCAACCTCACCTACAACGAGGACAAGTGCGTTTTCAACACCACGCGCCTCTGCATACTAGGCAGCGTGGTGGAGAATGGGGAAATCGGACCAGACCCCGACCGATTGCGCCCCCTACGGGAGCTGCCCCTGCCCAACACTCCCAAAGCCCTGAAAAGGTGCCTGGGGTTATTCTCGTATTATGCCCAATGGGTCCCTAACTACTCCGATAAAGCCCGTCCCCTCTTGAAAGCATCCTCTTTCCCGCTCTCTGCTGAGGCCCATGCTGCCTTCAAAAGCATTAAGCAGGATATTGAGCGGGCCACGCTACAGGCAGTGGACGAGAACACTCCCTTTCAAGTGGAAAGTGATGCGTCTGACTTTGCCTTGGCGGCCACCCTCAACGAGGCAGGGCGGCCCGTAGCTTTCTTCTCGAGGACCCTCCAGGGGCCCGAGATCAGACACTCCTCCGTGGAAAAGGAGGCCCAAGCCATCGTGGAGGCAGTGCGCCACTGGCGGCACTACCTAGCCGGCAAACGCTTCACCCTACTTACCGACCAGCGGTCGGTAGCGTTTATGTTCAATAATAAACAGAGGGGGAAGATTAAAAATGATAAGATTCTTAGGTGGCGGATCGAGCTCTCCACCTTCGAGTACGACATCATATATCGGCCGGGGGCCCTTAACGAATCCCCCGACGCCCTCTCACGAGGGATGTGTGCCAACGCCACCGGGGATCGGCTACAGACCCTCCACAACGACCTCTGCCACCCAGGGGTCACACGGCTGTTCCACTTCATAAAGTCCCGCAACTTACCCTACTCGATTGAGGAAGTTCGGTCCCTGACCAGCAACTGCCGCACTTGCGCTGAGTGCAAGCCTCAGTTCTACCGCCCTGATAGAGCCCACCTAATCAAAGCTACACGGCCCTTTGAGCGGCTTAGCTTAGATTTCAAGGGCCCCCTCCTGTCCGTTGACCGCAATGTTTACTTCCTGAACATTGTGGACGAATACTCCCCTTTCCCATTCGCCTTCCCCTGCCCAGACATGACCAGCGCCACGGTCATTAAATGCCTCAACAGCCTGTTCTGCCTGTTCGGTATGCCAAGCTATATCCACACGGATAGGGGGGCGGCCTTCATGAGTGAAGAGCTACGCCAGTACATGCTGTCCAAGGGGATTACCACGAGCCGTACCACCAGCTACAACCCCCGGGGTAACGGTCAGGTGGAGCGAGAGAACGGGACAGAATGGAGGGCAGTCACCCTAACTCTAAGGACCAAGGGCCTCCCTATCTCCCGCTGGCAGGAAGTCCTCCCAGATGTGCTCCACTCAATACGGTCACTATTGTGTACCGCCACTAATGCCATGCCTCACGAGCTAATGTTTGTGTTTCCCCGGAAATCCACCTCAGGCGTATCCATACCGTCATGGCTCTCCACCCCAGGTCCGGTACTTCTGCGAAAGCATGTGAGGGGTCACAAGACGGACCCTCTCGTGGAGCCAGTGCACCTGCTCCACACCAACCCACAATATGCGTATGTCCGGCACGCCGACGGACAGGAGGACACTGTGTCCATAAAAGACCTCGCTCCAGCCGGTAACAACAGCAACAACGACAACGACTACAACAACAACAACAACAACCACAACAACTATTACCCACCCACTCCACCCACTATTCTTTCATTACCCCCGGAAGAACACCAGCCAACGGTACCCCCACCACCTACCCCCCCACCACCTACTCCTTCAACAACCCCGGTGGCGCCCCTGGCAGAGACCCAGGAGACCACCCGGGACACCCAGCCGGCACCCGCGGCACCGCAACTGTTACGTCGGTCACAGAGGGCTATCACACCCCCGGACAGACTAAATCTGTAGAAGGGGTGAATGTGATGAAATATGCCATTCATCAGACTCTGTAGTTAACTGTATATATTGTATTGCCTGCTCCGGTGTTTGTACCTTGTATTGTGTATAGGGTACCGCCCCCTTTGTGTGTCGGCTCCACCCATACCTGGCCCTACCTAAGACAAGTCCAGGCTTGTCTTGCAGTAGAACAGCAGCACGCTAGGTGAAGCTAGGTGCAGACACCGGCATCTTTTCTTTGCTAATAAAAGCCTTGTTTTATTCTGCTAACTTCGAGTCTTGGAGTTATTGAGGCGCATCAACCGCTTCCTGCCTTTTTTTGTCGGTGACATTTTTGCACCACGCATTCTGAGAGAGAGAGAGAGAGAGAGAGACTTCTGGAGAGATTCAACGCTGTGTGAAGGAGTTTTGGGTACTGAGCAGCACTTTGCAGGTTTATTTTGATTTGCCCTTCCTTGCTTCGCCAGCGCTCTGAGGTAGCACCTCGCTCCTCGGCCTTTGCGCCTTAAGACAGGTGTGAAGCGCCTGATTTAGCGCTCCAATCACCTCCAGGGGCGATAAAAGCCAAGTTTGCTGTCGGAGGCGATAATTAGCAGCAGGCGCTAAACTTTGCGCACGGCCGATAGTGGCGCCCCAAATGGGGCGATACCGAATTCTTCCCCCATACCTTTAGAAATAAACCCTAGTGCTTGGTTTGCTTTTTTTATGGCCTTGCTAACCTGTGTCACAACTTTTAGTGATTTGTGTATTTGTACTCCGAGATCCCTTTGTTCCTCTACCCCACCTAGACTCGCAGTAATAAGTGACCTCCCTATTTTTCCTACCAAAATGTAATACCTCACGTTTATCTGTGTTGAACTTCACTTGTCAATTATATGCCCATTCTGCAAGTTTATTAATGTCCTCCTGTAATTTGTTGCGGTCCTCCTCAGTATTGACTATCCCCAATTTGGTGTCATCCGCAAATTTAGAAATTGTGTTTTTGATTCCAAAGTCTGAATCGTTAATGTAAATTGTGAACAACAGTGGTCCCAGCACTGATCCTTGTGGAACACCACTACCCACCTTCTGTCACTGTGAATAGCTACCCTTTACCCCTACTCTCTGCTTTCTGTCCTGAAGCTAGCCAGCTATCCATTCTGTTACTTGTCCCCTGACTCCGCATTCTCTGATCTTGTTCATCAGTCTATTATGAGGTACCTTATCGAGGGCCTTTGAAAATCTAGATAAATTACATCTATTGCATTACCCTTGTCTACTTTCTTTGTTACCTCTTCAAAAAATTCAATGAGGCTGGTCAAACAAAACTTTCCCTTTTGAAATCCATGCTGACTATTGATTACTATGTTTTTGTTTCTAGATGTCCTTCTATTTTCTCCTTTAGTAGGGATTCCATTATTTTTCCTACCACTGATGTTAAGCTAACTTGTCTATAATTCCCTGAACATGTTCTATCCCCCTTCTTGAATATAGATATTATGTTAGCAGTCCTCTGGCACTACACCTTTGTCGAACAAATTATTAAATATGTGTTGTAATGCCTCTGCTATCTCTCTGGACCAGGGGTTTTATCCTCTTTGAGTTTGATTAGTTTATTTAATATATCCCCTCTTTTTATTTTAAATGCACTTAACTCATTACTAATCTCATCATCCAATGTCATGTCCACCTGTTCTATATCCCTGGTAAATACTGAAGCAAAATAAGTATTTAATATTTCTGCCCTCTCTGTATCGTTACTTGTGGTATTATCCTGTCTATCCCTTAATGGCCCTATTCCCATCCCAACCTTCCTTTTTTAAATTAATAAACTAGCTGAAGTGCCCGGCGGTGCCGAGGGATTTTTGAGGGCATGTTGTTGTTGGAAGAGAGAGAGAGAGAGGGGGGAAGAGAGAGCGCGACTGGGGGGAAGTGAAAGAGCGACTGGGGGTAAGAGAGAGAGCGACTGGGGGGAAGAGAGAGCGCGACTGGGGGAATGGCGTGGGGGGAAGAGGGGAAGAGAGAGCGCAACTGGGGGGAAGGGAGGGGGAGGGGGAGGGGGGAGGGGGGGGGTGGGGGAGGGGGAGGGGGAGGAAGGGGAGGGAGGGGGAGGGGGAGGAGGGGAGGGGGAGGGAGGGAGGAGGGAGGGAGAGGGGAGAGGGGGAGGGGAGAGGTGAGGGAGGGGAGGGAGAGGGAGAGGGGTGGGGAGAGGGGAGGGAGGGGTGGGGGAGAAGGGGAGGGGGGAGAAAGGGAGGGGGTGTAGCCAGCAGACCCTCTCACCTCTGCCGGCGATGGCTCCGCTGAGCTCCGTGCCGCCCCACGCACTGACATGCTGAGCGCAGCGCCCCGGTGAGCCCGAGCCCCGCCCTCCCGAGGCCGAGCCTGAGGCGGCTTGAGATGGCTGATTGCGGCTGGCCGGGCCCGGTTGCCTTGGTAACCCTCCTCCCCTCTCCGCCTCCCGATTTCCGGGACCGGGCCTGGACCTGAGCGGGTTGAGACGGCCGATTGCGGCTGGCGAGCCCGGTTGCCGGGGGTAACTCTCTCCGCTCCCCCGCCCCTCCCAAGCCCCGCCCCCCCGCTAACCTGCTCGCTTCCCTCTGGCCGCGCTCTGTGTGGAGGTGCGCGTGCGCCGTGATCGCGAATGAAGCGTGAGGAGCTTGCAGTGAACCCAGCCAGCCTTTACCAAGATGGCTGGCCGCTGGTTCAGAATTGGGCCCAGCGGGATGGCCGGTGCGTAGCTCGGGCGTGGCTGGGCAACAGACGCCCAGGCTTCGAGGCCTGCCTGCAAAAACGGTGAAAGGTAGGAAAATTATAGAGGTTAGAAAAAAGATTTACAAATGAATTAACTTTTTTAAAAACAATTTGTGTTTTAAAAGCAACTTTTTTTTTGGTGGAAATGTAAATTTGAAAAGAAACACGCAGAAAGCGGGAAAAAGAAATGAAAAGTTTGGAATCAAGATGGCGGCGACTAACCTCGGTTCAGAACGATAAGGCCCGCCCACACACGCACCGATTGGTCGACCGTCAGGTCACCGAAGCGTAGGATTGGTCAATCGTCCCGTCACTTGACTCTAGGAGGGCCCGCCCACACGCGCCAGGAACCCGCCTCCGCCACGCAGTGATTGGTCAACTGTCGGGTCGCTCGACCGTACGATTGGTCGACCTTGACGTCACTCAATGCTAATGAGCAGATAATGAGTGGAATTTTGAACGTTTTTTGGCTACCACGGGCGCAATTTTTGTCTCACCGAAATGTAAATATGCTTATGACCGTTCTGGAATCGTAAGCTTTCTTTTGATGTAACACACGTGTAGGTACGCTCTATAACTTTTGATTGTATAGCCAGACAGAGAGACAGAAAGACAGACAGAGAGACATACCGTTTTATATATATAGAGAAGAGAACAGAAAATGCTGGAACAACTCAGCAGGCCAGGCAACATCCATGGAGAGAGAAATAGAGTTAAAGTTTCAGGTCAAAGACAGTCTTCGACCTGAAATGTTAACTCTATTTCTCTCTCCACGGATGTTGCCTGGCCTGCTGAGTTGTTCCAGCATTTTCTGCTGTTATTTCGGATTTCCAGCATCCGCAGTATTTCACTATCATATTCCTTTTTTTATTGCTGTGCCTGTAAAATATTTTACTATTTTGTTTTATGTTCCTTGATAATTTAATTTCATAGTTCCTCTTTGCCTTCTAACTGTTTTTTTGACTTATCTCCTAATCTCTTCGTATTCTCCCTTATTATGCACTCCCCTGCTGCCTATGTACTTAATGTATGCCTCTTTCCTTATCCTCAATTGTTACCTTATGGCTTTATTCATCCATGAAGTCGCATTAGTGTTTAGTTTGTTCTTTCCTTTTAGTGGAATATATTGTTCCTGCACTCTGTTGAACACTGTTTTGAATGTTTCCCATTGTTGTTCTACATCGTTGTTTGCCAATATTGTTGCTCATTTTATTTTCCCGAGTTCTATTCTCAGTCCCTCAAAATCAGCTTTTCTCCAATCTATTACTCTGGTTTTCGTCATACTTATGTCCTTCGCAATTATCATCTTAAAGCTTATTATATTATGGTCACTATTGCCTAGATGTTCCCCTACTTTTACTTCTCTTACCTGCTCTGGCTCATTCCCCATTACTAGATCCAATAGCGAATCCTCCCTTGTTGGACATTTTACATACTGGATTAGAAAGGATTCCTTGTAGGAGCTCCATTCCCTTATCCCCTTTACCTACCTCTTCTGTCCAATTAATATTGGGGTAGTTGAAATCTCCCATGATTATTATTCTATGTTTTTTACTCATTTCCCTAATTTGTCTGCATATTTCTTCCTCCACCTCCCTTCTACTATTAGGTCGTCTGTAGACTACACCTATTAGTGTGATTAATCCTTTATTATCTTTTATCTCCAGCCACATGAATTCTATTTTTGTCTTGCTGATAGCTGCATCACTTTTTTCTACTGCCATTATGTTATCCCTAATAAGTACAGCTACACCACTTCCCCTTTTTCCCTCTCTAACTTTTCTGAATATGTTATACCTGGCAATGTTTAATTCTCAGTCCTGATTTTTCTGTAGCCATGGGTGTGATCCTGCCAGCCCTGGGGAGGCAGGTTTGGAGGCGAGACTGCCGGGAAAATGACAGAATCTGGGGGCGGGTGCCCAACCCACCCTCAACCCGCCTCCATGCCATCTTCCCAGGAGGCGGGTAGCCGACCCGGGCCGGGTCCCATCCCTTGGAAGCGAGAAGGGGATTACAGCCACTTAACTGCCTGTTAACAGGTAGTTAACAGGCAGATAAGAGGATTATCCCCATTTTACCCACACAAGTGTGGGCTTCCCGAAGGCTGCAAACCCTGCCAGGGTCACCGAGGTGAGCAGTGGGTCTGTGGGGGTCGGAGAGGTCCAAAGTGCCCTGTGAAGGTAAGTGATGGGTGCAAGTGTGGAGAGGTGAGTATCTGATGTAAGTGGAAAGTGTTAGAAAAAGTTTACTTACCTTTGTTTCTTCCTGCAGGCTTCAATCGTTGGGGATGCGGAGAGTCTCGCATCTCTGCGGCAGAGATGACAGATGGCTGCTGCATTCTCCAATGCAACAACCATCTAATTTCTGCTAAAGAAAGAGATTTGATGAGACTTGAATACAAGAACTCATCAAACAACAGAGAATGTCAGTGTTTGACAGCTTCTCAAAACTGTCAAATTATGACAATTCATCTGTCAAAAATTTTTGATGGATGAAACGTCATATGCTGACGTTCTCTGTAACCGGCTTCCCCTTAATTGGCCTGCTGAGCCCGCTGGGCAGGCTTAACAAGGTCAATCAAGGGAAAATAGTGTGGGTTGGCCAGAAGTCGATGGAGGCGGGACTAAAACCCGACAAGTGAGAGTACTGCCTCCAAAAGCTCCCCATTGGCAAAATCCAGCCCCATGTCTCAGTAATCCCTACTCTGTCTGGTTCCTCGCAATGCATGATTGCCTCCAGCTCCCCTGTTTAATTACGGACACTGTGTGCATTGCTGTACAGACAGTTTAACTCATTTTTAATAGGATTTCCTCTCACTTTATGTTTAACCATCTTTTTAGACTCCTGTTCTATAACTCTATTTATTCCCTTGCCATCAATGTCCTCCCTTACTTTATTCTTTCCTCTGCTCTCTTTTCCTGTTTTGTTTATAATTAGGCTGGTTATGTTTCTTGTAGATCACTCTTAACATAGCTGATGGATTAAAATTGCAACAGCAGTAGACTGGTGCAGACCCTCCATTTGTTTAAATGCCAGGCTCGAAAATTGATATGCCTGGTCATGTTCAGTGCCTTTATTGTTGCATCAGCAACAACTTGGCCCTGGATACTGTTCACTTGAATTTAATCTGGGCAACACAATATGGAGGTGGATCAGAATCAGACTGTGTAAACACCAGATTAATTACATCTGCCATAAATTAAGCATTTTCGTTTGTGTGAATTGATTCCAAATAATTCTGATTTTACAATTTGAATAGGTAGCTTGGAACTAGTTACACAGTCTGTTATATCTTGTCCTGCCAAGTTAAAGTGGTAGGATGCCAAGTGTGAAGTGATACTCCATGAAATTATCTTTTGGATATATCACCGTTTTCCTCGATCCTATCACTTTACTGATGCTTACAGATGAATCCTGGAATGACAAGTGCAAAAGGCTGACTCAGTCAAGCTGAGTCCTCCTTATCATAACTCGCAGAATTAAAATTTCTGGTTAAGAGCAATATAGCAAATTCGTAGCACTAGCTCAAATAACAATTAGTAAAAGCAGCTCACTTTTTATCACTTTGTATTGTTAACTTCCTCATTCCGCATGATTTAAAAAAAAATTAACAAATGTATTGACCTGTTAAAGTAATGTTAATGTTGTCGTCTTTTCAATTCAGTGATTACAGATCAATGTTTCCAAGCCTCCTGGTCTTTTGAATCTGCCCGCTTCAACAGTGTGCAGATTTCTATTAGGCCTGTTTCTGAAGAGAGAAGAACTGACACCACTTATTTTACATTACCACAAGAGGTCAAAATGAACGTTAACTTTCTCCGCGTTGCACTTTTTGTAAGGTGGGATGCTCTGATCAAAGTGAACCAACGAAAATGCAGCAGAGATAATGAGGCAAGTAAGTTTAATGCTTTAGATATTCACATTCTGTTACAGCCTTTAAAAAGACCCGCAGGTCCAGAGCAATGACTTCCACCATGCATTTTTCTTTTGCCTCCAGGACACTGTCCCGCTCCTAACACCACCACCTTTATAGTGGCAGCGTTTCCTTGAGGTGAGAAAGGGGCGGTAATGAAGGAAAATACTGGGGAGACTCAGGCCGTGTCCGCCTGCCAAAATTAACGTGTAACTGGCCGGGCTGAGGCTGGGTGGCCGCAATCTAGGTCGAATGGGATGAAGTAAAATTCTGACGGGCGATTTTCTTTTGGAGCGGGGCTGGCACCAAAAATAAAATGGCCATGAAACTTGCTAGAATTTCATAAAAACCCAACCAGCTCACTAATGTCTTGCCGGTCCCTACCCAGTATGACCCATACATGACTCCAGTCCCACACTACAGGCTTGACTCTTAATGCCCTTGGGTGCAACTGGGAATGGGCAATAAATGCTGCCAGTGCTTCCCACGTCCCATCAAATAAATAAAAAGAACAAACCAAATTTAATATTTATATCTTGTGTGCGATGAAGGAATTCTACCAGCTTAAGTGGCATCTGGTCTCCATGATGTTGTCTGGAAAGACAAAATCATTTGGCATTAGGCTGTTTTTTCAGGCTTATATTGGCCGTTCTCAATTAACTCTGCAATTAAAGTTTATTTATGATTTTGTCACCTGTCAGGCATTTGCATCTGATGCCTCACTGAGATGGCTAGTTTTTCTAACCCAGATGTCCACAGGACCATAATAATATTTTATATTGTAAAAATACTTTTGTAGTTGGGTGGGGGGAAAATAATCGAGAGAGCGCTTACTGCTTCATAATTTCTACTAATGAGATATAGCATGTGCATTGTACATAATTCAATTCTGACCTCCTCGTTTTGCAAATTAATATGTATATAAGTGATATTGCGGAGAGAATCTCATATTGCTATTACAGCTGATTGGAGAACAACATAATCTATCACAAGAGTTTTACTTGGAGAGATCTTTAGAATGCCGAGCATGCAGACTTTTGGCATTGGAAGTACTATTGGTATTTTGTGAACCTTTAAGGTATTTTGTGAATTATTTCCTGGAATACAGCTGGGAATTACTTGTGTTCAATTATATAGTGAGTAAATGTATGGCTTAGAGCAGGAATGTGAAGATGGATGGCTGTTCAAACTATGGTAGATGTAAAAAAAAGTTTTCCGTGTGTGCTAATTGGCTAGGGATTCTGCGGCTCATCGCTATCCAGCAAAACCCGCTGAAAGACTGAAATGCTGCATATGCTGGAAGTCTGAAACAAAAACAGAAAGTGCTGGAAACACTCAGCAAATCAGGCACAGCATCTGTAAAGAAAGGGAAAATGTTACCCTTCATTAGAACTGGAAGTGTGTGTTTGGAGATATTAGAGGAGGACAGGCTCGACTGTGATTGCTTCCAGCATTGAATAATGCTCAGTGTCAAGGTTCACACATGAATAACGGCCATTTGGGGAGGCAACCAAGAGCAACAGGTGCTGAGGTGTATCTACCTGGGTCCTCCGCTGCTGACCTTGCCAAGATTTGCAGTGTCAAAGGGGAGGTCCCTTCATTTAAATGGCAGTGGCATCAAAGCTATGCTGAGTCCCTCTGAGGGCCGGAAAAACCGGAACTCACAATGTAAGGAGTCCGCACCTCCAGTCCCAACCCTCCCGGAGCCGATGACCTTATTTGGGGGGTTCCCCCCACCCAACGAGCTATGCAGAGGCCAGGGAAGGCTTGAGCTAGTCATAACTGGCTCCCAGCCTAAATTTCAGCCTCACGCTCAGTGGGCAACTTATCAGAAAGTTGCAGTACATTGTTCGGGATTTTCTGCCCATTAATGTCAATGGATGGAAAATCATGAGCAAAACACCCGTCAATTTCCACAAATTTACCCCCAGAATAAATCTAGCGGAAAATTTATCCCCAAGTGTTCAATAAGTTACATGTTTAACAGGCAGGGTGATAACTCAAACGAAATGCAGAGACAATTGAGTTTAGGTCATATCATTCTTTTAAAGCTCAGATAAAGGAGGTTGCTGCAATGAATCTATCTGCATTATCCACAACCCATTAGTTTTAACTGTCTCTTGAGTGATTAGATTTCCTTGTAAATAAGGTTAAGCACCATCTGTTGCAATCAGTCCATGTGTGTGGATCACTGAAACCTGAAAACCTCTGGCAATTAGATTGAATGTGCCCAGCCTTAGTTAACTAAAGATTTTTAATGGCTGTCAGTTTAGATTAGGTAAACTCGGGACCTAGAGCTCTAGAGTGTCAAGAAATCTGTTTCTATCAGGTATCTTAGAGTTATGAAAATAAATCTAAAATGTTGTCCATGCATCAAGCATGGGCAAAGGCCTATGTGCGTTATTGTGAACAATATTGGGGCCAAATTTCCCCAGGAGAGATTTTGGGGATGGTTTTGAGTGGGGCAGAAAATCCAGTCACTCATCAGTTGTGCCTCTGATCCTGTCCCATTTTCCAGGGTAAGGAAAATTGGATGGTTTCTATAATGGGTGCCTGACCTCCAACGCCAGTTTTACACTCCACTGGTAAGTTGAAAATGAGCTCCTATTAATTTATGGTATACTGTAGCTGCATAAACAGTGAAGGATATAATCATTCCAGTACCCAAATGACACACTAATTTTTCAATGGAAGTGTATATTATTCCATTATTTCAAAGCCCAGTTTCAAAACTAAAGTTGTGAAATGAATTCATGGTTTAAGTCTCCACGTTGCCCAGCTGCCTTAAAATCCAAAGGGCACGAAATTCATTTACGTCCCGTTTGGGGGCGGTAACCGCGTTAAGGCCAGACATTTAGCGCTCGGCGTGGAAGTACCGCCCCACCGCTAAATTCGGCTTACTGCCCCGCACAGGAAGTAGAGCGCAATCTCGGGCACTGCACTTCCTGTTGTGGCGGTAGCCGAGGCGATGTCGGGGCACGATCGGCAGCGCTCTGCGGAGGCTCCGCGTAGCGCTGCCGCGTTTCAACGTCCCTCCCCTTCAGTTAAAGGGGAGGGCAGTTGTGCACTCTGCAGGCCCTCTGATGGCCCACACTAGGCCAGGACCACGCCACGGCCCACCATGGAGGGGCGACCTGGAGATCGGCCAAAAAAAGAAAATGGCGGCGCGGGTCGCGGGTCGCGGCTGCACCTCCCCTTTAAATACCACCCCGCGAGCGGAGGTCGGCCCGGTTCATGACCCACGAGGCTGGCGCTGACATCACCCGTAGCAGCCTCGAAGGGCGCAGCTGAATTTCTGCCGCGAGGTGGAAAGGGGTCGTGTCGCACGGCGATGACATCATTGCCGATGGCGCAGCGGCCTGGGGTGCCAACAGTGAGGGCGCGGTGCTATCGGGTAGCGCCTCAGCAACGCTCCGCCGAATTTCTCGGGAGACACATTTTCGCCTCCCCCCGGGCGATAAGCCCTTTGTGCCCTGTTAGCGCCCCCTGGAGATGCTAACAGCCGGTGCAAAGGAGCCGAATTTCTAGCCTAAAGTGTTTTGCATGTTATTAATTATTAGCACTGATTCAAAATTTAAAAATAATTTGGGGATTCTGAAGTTGTCCTGAATTCTCCTAACTCTACATTCATCAGGTGAAAATAAAAAATGTTCAGTATTCCACAGGAAATGTTTGCATGGAATATAATTAGAACAAGTGCGTTATATTAAACAGTTTAACAATGGCTTCAGGCCTTTCCCTCTCTATTAGAGAGAATTTATGGAAGGGAACATAACCTCAATAAAACTTACATTTTGGTCTCTGGTGCACAAGTTAAACAAAATCTATTTAGCATTTGGGGGTAATACATTGCATATTTTAAATATCTTGATCACTATACACTAGCAACTTATAACATGACATTTGAGCTAGACCTACATTAGGGAGCTGATTTTGTGAGTCTCCACTCGCAGCACTGAGCATTGATACCAGCGAGTGCAGGTCAGAATGGACTACAGTGTTGTAGCCCCCCCACTCCGCTACTGCACATGGCGGGCAGCCGCAGAAAATGATCACCCACAACATCCTCCGGAGCACTCCTAATGATGGTTTTTGCTATCTCTTGGCTCAGTTTTGCAAGAAGTTAAGCACATAAGAACATAAGAAATAGGAGCAGGAGTAGGCCATCGGCCCATTCGAGCCTGCTCTGCCATTCAATGAGATCATGGCTGATCTTTGATCTCAACTCCACCAACCCACCCGATTCCCATATCCCTTGCTTCCCTTAGTATCCAAAAATCTATCGATCTCTGTCGTGAATATACTCAACGACTGAGCATCCACAGCCCTCTGGGGTAGAGAATTCCAAAGATTCACAAGTTTCACAACCTTGTTAGTTGCTGTGGTGTATCGAGTCTTCAACGCTCGACTTGAGAGTTCACTGTCCTGAAATGCTTTCAGTCATTGCTGCAGAACATTGCAGAGAATCGACTGCATGATAGATTTTTTTATGAATTTGCATTCTCCTAGTGCAGAGATTTGTTCCCCTACTGGTCTTTAGTAGGTGGAATGTCCTGGGATGGCTGATGACCCCATGGCTGAATTACTGTTGGAAATCTGAAATACCAATTGTCTTTACAGCCAGGTTGATTCCCAATAGAAGTGTACATGCATTTAAGGCTGAATTATACTCCAACTTCCCAGCTGATGGGAAGCAGTTTCCGATGTACATAAACATGAGAGAATGAGTCTAACTCAGCAGTTAGATCCAAACTGACTCCCAAATGCACTGAAGCCAAGGGTTGTAAGTTAGAGCCTCCTATTGCCTATTGGCACATGAGACAACCCTACTATCTGTCCAGAGCATGATATTTGACTCCGATCAGAGTGTCATCTTGCCTTGCATCCAGCAGTTTGTGGTTCTCTACAGTCGATGCTGATATTTCCAAATCTGTAACAAGCCTCATCTTGTCTCTGGGTTGTTTCCGTAACGAAAGACATTTTTACGTGGAAGGGCCATTAACATGACTCATGGGGGAAAAATTCAGTATCGCCCCGTTTGGGGCGCCATTATCGGCCGTGCACAAAGTTTAGCGCTTGACGCTAATTATCGCCTCCGACGACAAACTTGGCTTTTATTGCCCCTGGAGGTGATTGGAGCACTAAATCAGACGCTTCACACCTGTCTTAAGGCGCAAAGTCCAAGGAGCGAGGCGCTCCCTCAGAGCGCTGGCGAAGCAAGGGAGTGCATATCAAAATGAACCTGCAAAGTGCTGCTCAGTACCCAAAACTCCTTCACACAGCGTTGAATCTCCCCAGAAGTCTCTCTCTCTCTCTCTCAGAATGCGTGGTGCACAAATGTCACCAACAAAAAAAGGCAGGAAGCGGTCACCTTTAAATAGCGCTCCCCCTGTCCCTTTCTGATTGTAAAACGCTCCCCTCAACCTGTCGTTGCTAGCGGCAGGTGGTAAGGCATGGGGCGCCACTCAATATCTGGTCCGGGGCGCTACTGGGGCGTTGTGCACTCGACTGACGTCACGATCTGCCGGCACAGGAGATTGAGGTGGTAGTGTTTAGCGCCACCGCAAAATGTCTAGTTAATTTCGCGAGTGGCACAAACATCGCCGCGCCCGGGCGCTAGTTGAGTTGCGCCCCATTAGCGCCCTCTTAAGGCGCTAACGGGAGGCGCAAACAACTGAATTTTTCCCCCATGATCTCTTTCCCAAGACTAGCGATGGACTGGGCTGCCTTTAGTTTGGCTCCTACCTTTCAAACTGCCTGGCTTGGGTGGCTCTACCAGGAGTGAGAGTCCTGCCAGCATAGCTCTCAGGGTCAAGCCTTCCCATTGAAGTGCACTCCATAGGGTAGGAAGGGTTGTAAGACTCCCTCTCCAGAAGATGCTGACTGGCTTGCTATGTATTTCCAGCATTTTTATACATAGATACATAGAAGATAGGAGCAGGAGTAGGCCATTCAGCCCCTCAAGCCTGCTCCGCCATTCAATGCGATCATGGCTGATCATCCAAACTCAGTACCCTGTTCCTGCCTTCTCCCCATATCCCTTGATCCCTTTAGCCTTAAGAAATATATCCAACTCCTTCTTGAATATATTTAATGAATTGGCCTCTACTGCCTTCTGTGGTAGAGAATTCCACAGGTTCACCACTCTCTGGGTGAAGAAATTCCTCCTCATCTCAGTCCTAAATGGCTTACCCCTTATCCTTAGACTGTGACCCCTGGTTCTGGACTCCCCCGCCATCAGGAACATCCTTCCTGCATCTAGTCTGTCTAGTCCTGTTAGAATTTTATAAGTTTCAATGAGATCCCCTCTCATTCTTCTAAACTCCAGTGAGTATAAGCCCAATCGATCTAATCTGTGTTTATTTCTGGTTTCCAGCATTTGCGTTTTTTTCCCTTTTATTGACCATTTGGACTTCACACTGAGCATAGTCCAACATCAGTCGGCTGTGAAGCCAAGTTAAAAAAGTTGGTCAGGCAGACAGTCGTCTCTCCAGAGTCCTTCACAAACGTCACACAGAGTTTAAAAAAAAATGTCATTACAAAGCAGATGCTGCAGCTAATCTCTCCTAACATTAAAGAAAATAGCCACCTGGGGAAGCAGAGCTGTGCAGGCGATCGTGAGCAAAATGCAAACCACAGCCCGCAGTATGACTTTGGTTTTGCTGTCTGCAGCTTTGGTCTCGGATCAGTACTATAATATATAGCGTAGTATAGCTGAAACAGTACATTGGCACTTTTGGGACTGAATAGATTTGTGTAGTTATAGCAGATTGTAATATCCTTTGACATATTAGTGATCGGCAAAGGATTTGGTTCAAATGAAGCCTCGTCTATTTTTGTAATGTAACCATAATTCATTGCTGTCGTTTATTTATTTGTCAATTATGATTCTGCGCACCTGACCAATTAATAGCATTTACTCAGATTTATTAGTGCTCATCTGTATTTGGTAATATTTTTAGTAAGAACAGAATTTACCTCTGCAAGGTCATGTTATTTGAAAGGTTTGCCTTTTCATTTAAAGATGTCTTTTTCAGATATGAATGATGACTATGTAGGAAATGGAATATCAACACCTGAACAAGATTGCCAAGCATCCTCCTCTGAAGATGGTCTGATTTAATGAATACTGTAGTGTCGGATTCTGATAAATGTGCGCAGGGAATAACAGTATCAGAAATGATCTGCTGGGCTGGGACTATCTGTACAATGTGAATGCTACAAATTGTGTTCGAATCAGTTATTCATTTATCCAAACACCAGCGGATTACGGAAATTAAAATTGTTTATGCATATTTGGAAATTCTTAGAGGATTTTTTTTATATTGTAGTTCTTAATATTAGGGACTGTAATTGTTCCCGAGGAGCATAATTAATTTTAGAATGTCTTATTTGTAAACCGGAATCACAAGGCATAATTTAAACATGCAATTAATAGGAACGCAACAAAAATGCAATGAAAATATGAATTTAACCTGCAGAGTATTTGTTTTGAGCAATGTTTATTACATGATAGGTACAACAGTGTATTATATACTGTCTGTTAAATTGCTTATGCATACATGAATGAAATTATTTCTGTATATTATTCAGATAAAATAAAATAACTAAGAGAGAGGAGGTATTAAGGGGTTCAGCATCTTTGAAAGTAGATAAATCGCCAGGCCCAGATGAAATGTATCCCAGGCTGTTTAGAGAATCAAGGGAGGAAATAGCGGAGGCTCTGACCATCATTTTTCAATCCTCTCTGGCTACAGGTGTGGTGCTGGAGGACTGGAGGACTGCTAATGTTATACCGTTGTTTAAGGGAGAAAGGGATAGACTGAGTAATTACAGGCCAGCCAGCCTAACCTCGGTGGTGGGCAAATTATTGGAAAAAATTCTGAGCGACGGACCTGGGTGAGGAGCGAGCAGCGAGGCGGGGTATAAAAGCGGCGGCAGCAGCGAGGCCCAACCAGAGCGACAGACCTGGGTGAGGAGCGAGCAGCGAAGCAAGGTATAAAAGCGATGGCAGCAGCGAGGCCTGACCAGAGCGACGGACCTGGGTGAGGAGCGAGCAGCGAGGTGAGGTATAAAAGCAATGGCAGCAGCGAGGCCCGACCAGAGCGATGGACCTGGGTGAGGAGCGAGCAGCAAGGCCCGACCAACTCAGCAGCGGGAGAGAGAGGTAAAAAGTAATCAAAGTGTGACATCACCAGGAAGCAGGTAAGTGATTGGTTGGTGAGTATTTCTCTCTTTTTTAAACTTTAACTCTGTGGTTTATAGTTACTAAGGTCTCTCTGGTGTAGTGGGGACTGTTGGTAAACCATTTAACTGTAGTGTAATTAGTGGGATTGATTGATTTAATTTAAATTCAATTAATTAAAGGGTAAGCCATGGCAGGACAGCCCAGCCACGTGGTATGCTCCTCCTGCGATATGTGGGAACTCAGGGACACTTCCTGTGTCCCTGACAACTACATGTGCAGGAAGTGCATCCAGCTGCAGCTACTGACAGACCGCATTGTGGCGCTGGAGCTGCGATTGGATGCATACTGGAGCATTCACGATGCTCGGGACGTCGTGAATAGCACGTTTACAGAGTTGGACACACCGCAGGTAGAGGTTGGGCAGGAAGAAAGGGAATGGGTGACCAACAGGCAGAGTACTAGGGGCAGGCAGGTAGTGCAGGGGTCCCCTGTGGACATCCCCCTCTCAAACAGATACAGCACTTTGAGTGCTGTTGGGGGGGATGGCTTATCAGAGGAAAGCAGCAGCAGCCAACTTCCTGGCACCAGGGGTGGCTCTGCTGCACAGCACGGGAGGAAAAAGAGGGGTAGAGCTATAGTAATAGGGGATTCTATTGTAAGGGGAATAGATAGGCGTTTCTGCGGTCACAAACGAGACTCCAGGATGGTGTGTTGCCTCCCTGGTGCAAGGGTCAAGGATGTCTCAGAGCGGCTGCAGAACATCTTGGAGGGGGAGGGTGAACAGCCAGTTGTCGTGGTGCATATAGGCACCAACGATATAGGTAAAAAGCGGGATGAGGTCCTAAAAGCTGAATATAGGGAGTTAGGAGGTAAATTAAAAAATAGGACATCAAAGGTAGTAATCTCAGGATTGCTACCAGTGCCATGTGCTAGTCAGAGTAGAAATAGAAGGATATTTCAGATGAATATGTGGCTAGAGGAATGGTGCAACGGGGAGGGATTCAAGTTCCTGGGACATTGGAACCGGTTCTGGGGGAGGTGGGACCAGTTCAAACCGGACGGTTTGCACCTGGGCAGGGCCGGGACCGATGTCCTAGGGGGAGTGTTTGCTAGTGCTCTGGGGGAGGGTTTAAACTAAAATGCAGGGGGTTGGGAACCTGAGCAGGGAGACAGAGGAAAGGGAAACAAGGATAAAAGCAAAAGATAGGAAGGAGAAAAACAAAAGTGGAAGTCAGAGAAATCAACGGTTTAAATCAAACGTGGCCACAGTAAATAATAATTCTAATAGGTCTAAGAGCGTTAAAAAAACAAGCCTGAAGGCTTTGTGTCTTAATGCGAGGAGCATTCGTAATAAGGTGGATGAATTGGCTGCGCAAATAGAGGTAAACGAATATGATTTGGTTGGGATTACGAAAACGTGGCTCAAGGATGGCCAAGGCTGGGAACTCAACATCCAGGGGTATTCGATATTCAGGAAAGATAGGCAAAAAGGAAAGGGAGGTGGGGTAGCATTACTGGTTCAAGAAGGGATTAACACAATTGTAAGGAAGGATATTAGTTCTGATGATGTGGAATCTGTATGGGTAGAACTGAGAAATACTAAGGGGCAAAAAACGTTAGTGGGAGTGGTATACAGACCTCCAAACAGTAAGGCGGAGGTTGGGGATGGCATTAAAAGGGAAATTAAAGAAGCGTGCAATAAGGGCACAGCAGTCATCATGGGTGACTTTAATCTACATATAGATTGGGCTAACCAAATTAGTAACAATACTGTGGAGGAGGAATTCCTGGAGTGTTTATGGAATGGTTTCCTGGACCAATATGTCGAGGAACCAACCAGGGATCAGGCCATCTTAGACTGGGTATTATGTAACGAGAAAGGATTAATTAACAATCTTGTTGTACGAGGCCCGTTGGGTCGGAGCGATCATAATATGATCGAATTCTTCATTAAGATGGAGAATGAAGTAGTTGACTCAGAGACTAGGGCCCTAAATTTAAATAAAGGAAACTACGATGGTTTGAGGAGCGAGTTGGGTAGGATTGATTGGGGAATGTCACTCAAAGGGTTGACGGTGGATAAGCAATGGCAAACATTCAAAGACCGAATGGATGAACTACAGAATTTGTTCATCCCAGTTTGGCAAAAAATAAAACAAAAAAGGTGACTCAACCGTGGCTAACAAGGAAAATTAGGGATAGCATAAGATCCAAGGAGAGGACATATAAATTGGCCAGAAAAAGCAATAATCCTGAGGATTGGGAGTAGTATAGGATTCAACAAAGGAGGACAAAGGGATTAATTAGGAAGGGGAAAATAGAACATGAGAGTAAGCTTGCAGGGAACATAAAAACTGACGGTAAAAGCTTTTATAGATATGTGAAGAGAAAAAGATTGGTGAAGTCAAGCGTAGGTCCCTTGCAGTCAGAATCATGGGAATTTATAATGGGGAACAAAGACATGGCAGACCAACTAAATATTTTGGATCTGTCTTCACAAAGGAGGACACAAATAACCTCCCAGAGATGCAGGGGAACATAGGGTCTGATGAAAGGGTGGAACTGAAAGAAATCAGTATTTGTAGGGAAATGGTGTTAGGAAAATTGATGGGACTGAAGGCCAATAAATCCCCAGGGCCTGATAATCTACATCCTAGGGAACTTAAGGAAGTGGCCCTAGAAATAGTAGATGCATTGCTGGTCATCTTCCAGAACTCGATAGACTCTGGAACAGTACCCATGGATTGGAGGGTAGCTAATGTTACCCCACTATTCAAAAAAGCGGGGAATTATAGACCGGTAAGCCTGACTTCGGCAGTGGGGAAAATGCTAGAGCCCATTATAAAAGATGTAATAGCAGAGCACTTGGAAAGCAGTGACAGGATTGGACAAAGTCAACATGGATTTACAAAAGGTAAATCGTGCTTGACTAATCTACTGGAATTTTTTGAGGATGTAACTGGTAAAATAGATAAGGGAGAACCAGTGGATATGGTGTACTTGGACTTTCAGAAAGCTTTCGATAAGGTCCCGCATAAGAGATTAGCGTGCAAAATTAAGGCACATGGGATTGGGGGTAAGGTATTGACTTGGATAGAGAACTGGTTGGCGGATAGAAAGCAAAGAGTTGGAATAAACGGGTCATTTTCCGAGTGGCAGGCAGTGACTAGTGGGGTACCATAAGGATCGGTCCTAGGACCCCAGCTGTTCACAATATATATTAATGATCTGGACGAGGGAATTGAATGTAATATCTCCAAATTTGCAGATGACACAAAGCTGGGTGGGAGGGTATGCTGTGAGAAGGATGTTGCAAAACTCCAATATGATTTGGACAGGTTGGGTGATTGGGCAGAAACATGGCAAATGCACTATAATGTGGATAAATGTGAGGTTATCCACTTTGGTGGCAAAAACAGGAAGGCAGACTATTACTTGAATGGCAATAGATTGGGAGAAGGGGAAGTGCAAAGAGACCTGGGTGTTCTTGTGCACCAGTTGCTGAAGGTAAGCATGCAGGTGCAGCAGGCGGTTAAGAAGGCAAATGGTATGTTGGCCTTCGTAGCAAGAGGGTTGGAGTACAGGAACAAGGATGTCTTGCTGCAGTTGTACAGGGCCTTGGTGAGACCGCACCTTGAGTATTGTGTGCAGTTTTGGTCGCCTTATCTGAGGAAGGACGTTCTTGCCATGGAAGGAGTGCAGCGAAGATTCACCAGGCTGATACCTGGGATGGCAGGAATGACGTATGAGGAGAGATTGTGTCGATTGGTCTTATACTCACTGGAGTTTAGAAGATTGAGAGGGGATCTCATCGAAACCTATAAAATTCTGTCAGGCCTGGACAGCCTAGATGCAGGAGGGATGTTTCTGATGGCCGGGGAGTCCAGAACCAGGGGCCATAGTCTAAGGATAAGGGGTAAGCCATTTAGGACTGAAATGAGGAAGAATTTCTTCACCCAGAGAGTGGTGAACCTGTGGAATTCTCTGCCACAGAGGGCGGTGGAGGCCAGTTCATTAAATATATTCAAGAAGGAGTTGGATATATTTCTTAAGGCTAAAGGGATCAAGGGATATGGGGAGAAGGCAGGGACAGGGTACTGAATTTGGATGATCAGCCATGATCTCATTGAATGGCGGAGCAGGCTTGAGGGGCCAAGTGGCCTACTCCTGCTCCTATCTTCTATGTTTCTATTATTAATCGTCATTTAGAAAGGCACGGATTAATCAAGGATATTCAGCATAGATCTGTTAAGGGAAGGTCGTGTCTGACTAACTTGATTGAATTTTTTGAGGAGGTAACAAGGAGGGTCGATGAGGGTAGTGTGCTTGATGTAGTCTACGTGGATTTTAGCAAGGCCTTTGACAAGGTCCCACATGGCAGACTGGTCATAAAACTAAGAGCTCATGGGATCCAATGGAAAGTGGCAAGTTGGATCCAAAATTGGCTCAGTGGCAGGAAGCAAAGGGTAATGGTCGACTGGTGATTTTGTGACTGGAAGACTGTTTCCAGTGGGGTTCTGCAGGGCTCAGTACTAGGTCCCTTGCTTTTTGTGGTATACATCAATGATTTAGACTTCAATGTAGGGGGCATGATTAAGAAGTCTGCAGATGATACAAAAATTGGCCATGTGGTTGATAGTGAGGAAGAAAGCTGTAGACTGCAGGAAGATATCAATGGACTGGTCGGGTGAGCAGTAAGTGGCAAATGTAATTCAATCTGGAGAAGTGTGAGGTAATGCACTTGGGGAGGGCTAAGAAGGCAAGTGTAGAGGAACAGAGGGACCTTTGAGTACATGTCCACAGATCCCTGAAGGTAGCAGGACAGGTAGATAAGGTGGTTAAGAAGGTATATGGGATACTTTCCTTTATTAGCCGAGGCATAGAATATAAGAGCAGGGAGTTTATGCTAGAACTGTATAAGACACGAGTTAGACCACGGCTAGAGTTCTGTGTACAGTTCTGGTCACCACATTACAGGAAAGACGTGATTACACTAGAGAGGGTACAGAGGAGATTTACGAGGATGTTTCCAGGACTGGAGAATTTTAGCTATGAGGAAAGATTGGATAGGCTGGGGTTGTTTTCTTTGTAACAGAGGAGGTTGAGGGGAGACTTAATTGAGGTGTATAAAATTATGAGGGGCTTAGATAGAGTGGATCAGAAGGACCTATTTCCCCTATCAGAGAGGTCACTAACCAGGGGGCATAGATTAAATGTCATTGGTAGAAGGATTAGAGGGGGTTTGAGGAGAACTTTTTTCACCCAGAGGGTGGTGGGGGTCTGGAACTCACTGCCTGAAAGTGTGGTTGAGGCTGAAACCCTCATCGCATTTAAAAAGGATATGCACTTGAAGTGTTGTAACCTACAAGGCTACGGACCAAGAGCTGGAAAGTGGGATTAGGCTGGAGAGCTCTTTTTCGGCCGGCACAGACACGATGGGCCGAATGGCCTCCTTGTGTGCTGTAAATTTCTATGATTCTAACTGACCAGCACAGAGCAGCTCAAGCAAACAACACAGGCTTTAATGATCAGCCACTGCTTTAAAAAAAAAATGTTTTCCTGGCCATTTTTATTCCAGCTATTTATATAGTATCGCTGGTAGATACCCAATTATAATAACGCCCCAAATATGTAACATTTCCCCCTGAAAGAATAACAGAAAATGCTGGAAACACTCAGCAGGTTAGGCAGCATCTGTGGAGATAAACAGATGAGTTAACGTTTCAGGTGCGGACCCTTCGTCAGAACACCGTCAGAACTCTTGACCTGCTGACTGTTTCCAGCATTCTTTGTTTTGCTTCCAGATGTGCATCTGGAGTTTTACCTTTTGTTTACACTCGCCATGTGGTTTGGTTGCTGTCACGCCAATAGCAAGATGCGATGATGGGCAATCCCTGGGATTAATATTCTGTAAGGATAAAATCAAATGAGTGGGAAGAACTTCAACCCCTGAACTCTTGTAATCTTGGGTGCCCATCATGTCGCAGATCCCGGATCTGGCTCCTTTGTGGATATTAAGACATGGATGTGCATATTAAACATCCTTGGTGTACTGCCAGATCATTCCTTTGGGACATCAAGTGTTGTTAACACATTACTCACAACAGATTTAACTTCTAATCCTCCCTTTTATATTGGTATTTCTTTTCCAACTCCTGGCTGAAATAAAACACAACAGCTACATCAGTCTTGTCACCATGTGTAATCTCCAAGGTTAATTGGAAAGGATAATTGGCATTCCTATGGAGGGTAGCTTTTCTGTATTCACTGTTACATGATCAGGCCGATAACAATATTGCATCCGGGCTGCTAATTAACGAATGCCATTCTTCAGATGTAAAGTTGCCGCGAGTTGATGATCAGGTTAAACTGTTGACCATCAAGGTATTGATGAAACTTGTGCTGGCGAAACACAATCCTAAGAGCTTCCTCCTCTGCATACAATTTTCTTCTGCTCTGAGTGTTCTGAATACGAAAGCAATATAGCGATAACCTCCGTTAAAAAGCACATGAGAAATACCTGCAACTATGCCACATTATCACTCGTCAACCTTCACACTGAAATCTGGTTGGCTTCAATATTTCATGAAATTAACACTGAATCCAGACCCAGTCTCCAACCTGTGATTTCCTATGATTTTAATCTTGGATAAGTAAGGTATCATTTTCACTTTTTTCTTTGAAAAATCTATACAGGAAACTGTCGTTTAAACGGCACCTAAATATCCGGAATTCTCTATTAACCGGCAAAATTCTCACTCCGAAAACAACACCTCAATAACCGGCAATGTTTGTGAGTCCGAGTCCGAGTCTCCCACGGTGGCCGAGTTAGTCAGTGGGGGTAGTTCTCCAAACTGCCACTACTCGGCTTCTTGGCACTGTCGGAAGTCGGAACACCTCAATACCCCTGTAACAGGAGTCTGACTCTCCCGCGCTGCCGGTAGTCTCTTCTGATCCGCCATTTTACAGGGGTACTGTGTGTCCCATAAGCGAATAACAAAAATATTTAAAAAATTGGTATCATGTGGCAGTTATGCTGCAGTAATTTACACGTTAATAATTGGGTCAATATTTTTTTTTAATTCGTTCATGGGATGTGGGCGTCGCTGGCAAGGCCAGCATTTATTGCCCATCCCTAAATGCCCTTGAGATGGTGGTGGTAAGCCGCCTTCCTGAACCGCTGCAGTCCGTGTGATGATATATGATATCGATTCATGGTGCAGTACAATGAAAAATATACAGCAGTGATATGTTTACTGCTCATACCTGTGTTGTTGATATCTAAATTGCCAATTCTCAATGAGCCGTGCAAAGTACAGCACAAGTGGCTCCTGAGAAGGTGACTGTTGTTATTTATGCATCCAGAAGACTCTCCTTCAGAAACTGTGAGTATCTTTGAGCTAAAAGCATAAGACAAATGAAAATGTTTAGTGCAGGTTTTATGCGCTGTTTCGGCAAGCAGGAGAGGTTGCACTGTATTGTAATTCAGTAATTATGGTGGAATTCAATATGCCAGACAAAATGTAACCAGAACGGGAGAGGTGAAAACATAAACTTTGGTATACAAGTAAGTTAAAATATAAATGGAGGATAGGTATTTTTTTTTAAGATGCTCATGAAATCCCTGTCTATTTTCCACCAGTTGAAATTTGAATGGAAATCTGGGCTTTAGCCACCTCATATTTTTTTTAATTCGTTCATGGGATGTGGGTGTCGCTGGCAAGGCCAGCATTTATTGCCCATCCCTAGTTGCCCTTGAGAAGGTGGTGGTGAACCGCCTTCTTGAACTGCTGCAGTCCATGTGGAGAAGGTACTCCCACAGTGCTGTTAGGGAGGGAGTTTCAGGATTTGGACCCAGCAACGATGAAGGATCGGCGATATACTTCTAAGTCAGGATGGTGTGTGACTTGGCGGGGAACTTGGCGGTGGTGGTGTTCCCATGCGCCTGCTGACCTTTCCTACTAGGTGGTAGAGGTCGCGGGTTTGGGAGGTGCTGCCGAAGAAGCCTTGGCGAGTTGCTGCAGTGCATCTTGTAGATGGTACACACTGCAGCCACGGTACGCCGGTGGTGGAGGGAGTGAATGTTTAAGGTGGCGGATGGGGTGCCAATCAAGTGGGCTGCTTTGTCTTGGATGGTGTTGAGCTTCTTGAGTGTTGTTGGAGCTGCACTCATCCAGGCAAATGGAGAGTATTCCATCAAACTCCTTACTTGTGCCTTGCAGATGGTGGAAAGGCTTTGGGGAGTCAGGAAGTGAGACACTCGCCGCAGAATACCCAGCCTCTGACCTGCTCTTTTTGCCACAGTATTTATGTGGCTGGTCCAGTTAAGTTTCTGGTCAATGTTGACCCCCAGGATGTTGATGGTGGGGGATTCGGCGATGGGAATGCCGTTGAATGTCAAGGGGCAGTGGTTAGACGCTCGCTTGTTGGAGATGGTCAATGCCTGGCACTTTCGTGGTGCAAATGTTACCTGCAATTTACTTAGGTGTTTCCCACAGACATACACAATTTTATTAAGAAGCATAAAGTAATCCAATTAGTCAGGCAGATAGCAAATTATATTTACCTTGACTTTCCTTCTACCGTTAGTGGAAAATAGAACGAATCAGAGGAGTTCAAAAACTGCACATATGGTACATAGAAAGCAACCCTATTAGAGTAAGAAAAGTTTTTAAATGTCATGTGTAGGCTTATACTGTAACAATAGCTCTGTATAATTAAAATAATCATTCAGAAATAAGTTAAACACCAGGGTTCCCCCAAAGGATCAGTTGCTAATTGTACTGCCCAAAGTGGAACTGAACCATACAGACAGGAAGGCACCAGGTTTAACCCCAAGCAGTGAATTAGTTGATCCCAGCTGCGATGCTGGGAGGGATGCTATAGTTAGCATTGTGGAGGAAAATTTAACCAGGGCTTCCACACCAATTCCCGATCGCTGTCCTGACACCCTCATTGGAAAGTCTGGATGTCAGCTGTAGATTGGATGAGGCTTGGCTGCGATGCCCCCTTGATTAAATTACCCGTTGAGACTTAGGCGTTAATTTTAGCCTCAAGGGTGGGTGGGGGAGGAGGGTTAATAATTTAAAAAAAGGGAAATCCGACCCTAACGCGCCTCCAACCCGCCTACTTCCAGTTTTAACTGCGATATGTCGGGGGCGGGCGACCAATCCACTCTCAGGAGGCGGGTAGGCCACTAAAATACTTGAAGGAAGCTGTGTGCCTCTATCCTAACTATGGTTTTATTTTATCGTCTGCAGACCGGGTTTCCCGGGCCTCAGGAATCCCAACAGATGAAAGGAGGCGAGAAGAACCAAATCCATGAGGCAAGACCCTTTATTGCACTGCTTGTGGGTCAGGAGAAGGCATGCTTCCCCCCTACGCCCAACAAGCTTACGTCGACGTAATGGGACTCCCGTGATCGGCCGACCCGCCGCGATATCAGATTCCCCCAACCCCCCCGCGATGTCCGATTCTCCCCCCGCGATGTCCGATTCTCTCCCCGCGAAGTCCGATTCTCTCCCCGCGATATCCGATTCTCCCCCCGCGATGTCCGATTCTCTCCCCCCGCGATGTCCGATTCTCTCCCCCCGCGATGTCCGATTCTCCCCCCGCGATGTCCGATTCTCCCCCCGCGATCTCCGATTCTCTCCCCGCGATCTCCGATTCTCTCCCCGCGATGTCCAATTCTCCCCCGGAGATGTTCGATTCTCCCCCGCGTTGTCCGATTCTCTCCCCTTGCAATGTCTGATTCTCTCCCCCTGCAATGTCCGATTCTCTCCCCGCGAAGTCCGATTCTCTCCCCGCGATATCCGATTCTCCCCCCGCGATGTCCGATTCTCTCCCCGCGATGTCCGATTCTCTCCCCACGATGTCCGATTCCCTCTCCTCACGATGTCCGATTCTCTCCCCGCGATGTCTGATTCTCCCCCGTGATGTCCGATTCTCTCCCCGCGATGTCCGATTCTCTCCCCACGATGTCCGATTCTCCCCCCACGATGTCCGATTCTCCCCCCGCGATGTCCGATTCTCTCCCAGCAAAGTCCGATTCTCTCCCCACGATGTCCGATTCTCTCCCCACGATGTCCGATTCTCCCCCCGCGATGTCCAATTCTCCCCCCGCGATGTCCGATTCTCCCCCTGCGATGTCCGGTTCTCTCCCCGCGATGTCCGATTCTCTCCCAGCAAAGTCCGATTCTCCCCCCGCGATGTCCGATTCTCTCCCAGCAAAGTCCGATTCTCCCCCCACGATGTCCGATTCTCTCCCCGCGATGTCCGATTCTCTCCCCACGATGTCCGATTCTCCCCCCGCGATGTCCGATTCTCCCCCCGCGATGTCCGATTCTCTCCCAGCAAAGTCCGATTCTCTCCCCACGATGTCCGATTCTCTCCCCACGATGTCCGATTCTCCCCCCGCGATGTCCAATTCTCCCCCCGCGATGTCCGATTCTCCCCCTGCGATGTCCGGTTCTCTCCCCGCGATGTCCGATTCTCTCTCCCCGCGATGTCCGATTCTCCCCCCGCGATGTCCGATTCTCTCCCAGCAAAGTCCGATTCTCTCTCCCCGCGATGTCCGATTCTCCCCCCGCGATGTCCGATTCTCTCCCAGCAAAGTCCGATTCTCCCCCCACGATGTCCGATTCTCTCCCCGCGATGTCTGATTCTCCCCCCACAATGTCCGATTCTCCCCCCGCGATGTCTGATTCTCCCCCGTGATGTCCGATTCTCTCCCAGCAAAGTCCGATTCTCCCCCCGTGATGTCCAATTCTCCCCCCGCGATGTCCGATTCTCTCCCCGCGATGTCTGATTCTCCCCCGTGACGTCCGATTCTCTCCCAGCAAAGTCCGATTCTCTCTCCCCGCGATGTCCGATTCTCCCCCCGCGATGTCCGATTCTCTCCCAGCAAAGTCCGATTCTCTCCCCACGATGTCCGATTCTCCCCCCGCGATGTCCAATTCTCCCCCCGCGATGTCCGATTCTCCCCCCGCGATGTCCGATTCTCTCCCCCCACGATGTCCGATTCTCTCCCCGCGATGTCCGATTCTCTCCCCGCGATGTCCGATTCTCCCCCCACGATGTCCGATTCTCCCCCCGCGATGTCCGATTCTCCCCCCGCGATGTCCGATTCTCTCCCCACGATGTCCGATTCTCCCCCCGCGATGTCCGATTCTCTCCCCACGATGTCCGATTCTCCCCCCGCGATGTCCGATTCTCCCCCCGCGATGTCCGATTCTCCCCCCGCGATGTCCAATTCTCCCCCCGCGATGTCCGATTCTCCCCCCGCGATGTCCAATTCTCCCCCCGCGATGTCTGATTCTCCCCCCGCGATGTCCGATTCTCCCCCGTGATGTCCGATTCTCCCCCCGCGATGTCCAATTCTCCCCCCGCGATGTCCGGTTCTCTCCCCGCGATGTCCGATTCTCTCCCCAGCGATGTCCGACTCTCCCCCCCCCGCGATGTCCGTTTCTGCCCGCCCACCCCACCCCCGCGATGTCCAACGTCCTTAGTGAATCGCAGACACTGTTCCACACTGTTCCTCACTGAGGTTCAGGTAGGACTATTGCTCCCTGAACAACCTTTGTGGATGTGAACCCCTGCTGAGAACCATTCTCCCCCTCCTCCTCCTCCCTCTCCCAGCAACTTGTCCTGCTCTAAGTCTCTGCTCATTCTCCCTGTTATACTGTAGGCCAAGTGGAATGCCTACAACCGCACCCATGTTTTGGAGCAAGTGGTCTGTGCAGAATCCTTGAAGTCAGGACAAAGTCCTTCAGCACCTGCTACACCACTCCCTGTAGACTTTAGCAACCTTAAATAACTCTAGAAACCACCAAACACTTCTACAAACACATCAACAGCCAGTAGAAATCAAGCAGCAACTAACCTATAAGTTTTTGATGATCCTTTTAAATAGCGCTGGTGGGGGGTCCTTCCTGTTGCTGAACATGAGTTCGGCTGTGCGTGTTTACTGGACCGTTGAGCTCCCAAAATGGCAGCGCTGGTGTCAAATCAGCATTACACGCAGATTGACGTCACAATCTGCCTACTCTGCATACTTCTGGCGGGCGTTCCCTGCACGCGTGCTAATGCCCTCAGCAAGACGGCACCGGGCGCGGATTGCGCCAGCCGCGTGCACACGCCAGGGACGCCATTTTCAAACCTAAAACGGCACTTGTAGCGCGCAACCAACGGGCGCAACGGCGCCGAATTTTGCAGCCGAAGACATTAAAGGCCTTTTTTCTAGCCAATTGAAAACCAAAAACTTAAAGACTGACTGAAGCAGCAAACTCCTCTGTGGCATTCAGTGGGTTAATCCATTCTCCAACAAGTACGATGCATTTCTCTTCAAGCTCTTCCATGAGTACTTCACAATCACAAGTGTCAGTGAAGTATAATGGATGCAAGTTTTGTAATACATCAAAAGCAAAAATTTTCAAAGTAATATAATCGACCGGCAAGCAAACAACTGCCTCCGTATTACTTGACAGCAGCTATTCATCAAAATCAACCTCCAAAATAAATATTAATTTAAGTTACATTTGCTCTCTGTCAAAATTTTAAATTCAACCTTTGGCTTAGTAATTCTGAGTTAATTTTGATGGAAAAAAATGCATTGCAAAATAGTAAAAGGGCAGCTATTTATTGACCTGAATATTTTATCCTTTAACTGATATACATCGTTTACCCGTTTATGGTGCTGGTTCTTGATCTTCTCATAAGATTTCAAAAATTGTTTTTTTCCATTTGTTTTTGAATTTTGCAAAGTAAAGGGCATTTTGGCAGCTGTTTCATTCCAGTTTCTCAGACTTACTGCTCCATGCCCCCAAAATGTCCCAATATTAGTGCAAGTTAAGTTTGTATTTTTAACCTTTTATCACATTTCTGCTCGTCCAGGTCGATCTTGTTGCTCCCTTCATCACAGGAACATAGGAACAGGAGGAGGCCATTCAGCACCTTGAGCCTGTTCCGCCATTCAATTAGATCATGGCTAATCTGAATCTTAACTTCATCTATCCGCCTTGGTTCCGTAACCCTTAATACCCTTAACATTACAAAAATCTATCACTCAGTTTTGAAATTGTCAGTTCACCTAGCGTCAACAGCTTTTTGGGGGAGAGAGTTCCAGATTTCCACTAGCCTTTGTGTGAAGAAATGCTTCCTGACATCAGCCCTGTCTGACCTAGCTCTAATTTTAAGGTTATGTCACCTTGTTCTGGATTCTCCCACCAGAGGAAATAGTTGTTCTCAAATCTTTTAATCATCGTAAACACTTCAATTAGATTACCCTTTAATCTTCTATATTTAAGGGAATACAAGCCAAGTCCATGAAACCTGTCCTCATAATTTAACTCTTTTAGCCCGGTATCATTCTGGTGAATCTTCAAGGCCAACATATCCTTCCTTTTTTCTTATTCATTCATGGGATGTGGGCGTCGCTGGCAAGGCCAGCGTTTATTGCCCATCCCTAATTACCCTCGAGAAGGTGGTGGTGAGCCACCTTCTTGAACCGCTGCAGTCCGTGTGGAGAAGGTACTCCCACAGTGCTGTTAGGGAGGGCGTTCCAGGATTTTGACCCAGCGATGATGAAGGAACGGCGATATACTTCCAAGTCAGGATGGTGTGTGACTTGGAGGGGAACTTGGAGCTGATGGTGTTCCCATGCGCCTGCTGCTCTTGTCCTTCTAGGTGGTAGAGGTCGCGGGTTTGGGAAGTGCTGCCGAAGAAGCCTTGGTGAGTTGCTGCACTGCATCTTGTAGATGGTACACACTGCAGCCATGGTGCGCCGGTGGTGGAGGGAGTGAATGTTTAAGGTGGTGGATGTGGTGCCAATCAAGCTGGCTGCTTTGTCTTGGATGGTGTTGAGCTTCTTGAGTGTTGTTGGAGCTGCACTCATCCAGGCAAGTGGAGAGTATTCCGGCACACTCCTGACTTGAGCCTTGTAGATGGTGGAAAGTCAAAGTGTTGATTAAATCTCATCTGGAGTACTGTATGCAGTTCCGGTCACCCAATCATAGGAAGGACAGTAATGCCTTTGCGAGGGTACAGAAGGGAGCCACAATAATAATTCTGGGTATCAGTAAAGTAAGTTATATGGTAGGATTGAGGGATTTGGGCTTTTATGGGAAAAGAGGAGACTTTGAGGTGATCTAATTGAAGGCTTCAAGATTATGATGGAAATTGACAAAAATAAATCAGGAATTTTTTTCGCTGTGTTGAAGTCCTAAATACCAGAGTTAAATACAGGTTAAAAATTAGGAAGTTAAGAACAAGAAAGGAAGTTATGTAAAACATTTTTGCCCAAAGGGTAACTAAGTTACCATGGAACGCCATTGAAAAGGGCAATGTGAATGGATTCGAGACAATTAGATGTGTCTCTGAAGAGAGAAAGGATTGAATAATATTGTGAATAGGCAGATAGTTGGGGTTGCTCTCTGGGGAGGCGAGAAAGGATTTGTTGGCCTAAAGTTCCCATAATTCTTACATTCTTTTGTCTATAAGTAATTGAATGTACTCAAGCAGAACATACATTCTGAATGTTAAAATAAATTGTTTTTAGTGAATATATTTAAGCTCATCAATGTGAGGGAATGTCACAACTTTTCTGAGGGTTATGCAGAAGCCTATTCTCAGCAGAGATGGGAAATATTTCAAGTTTTATGTGTTTCCTTGGAACTGGACACAAAACTCCACATGTAGTCTGAACAAATGTCATCTTATTTTGCTGCAACAGTTGCCAAGGCAAAGGAAGACTAAAGGAATGATAATGACATTATGATCTGGTGGTAAGATCATGGGGTCGCTTTTCATGTGACCCCATTGATCGGGCAGGTGGTGGGCTCATTCCGCCCACCCCTCACCCAATGCACTTCAGCGGAGGCCTGAACCATTTTCATGGTTGGGCTTCATTAAAATAATCTCGGTCAGCTGCCTGCGCATTTGGAACACTGAAAGACTCGCCGATTGTGGGGTGGTGAGGGTGGGGGGAGATATCCAGCAGCTCCTCTACAGAGCTAACCCCAGTAATACTTCATTAGAGTCAAAGGGGGCGATTTTGCCAGCCCTGGGGAGGCGGGTTTGGAGGCGGGACTGCCGGGAAAATGGCAGAATCTGGGAGGCGGGTGCCCATCCCGCTCCCAACCCGCCTCTGTGCCATCTTCCCAGGAGGCAGGTAGCCAACCTGCGCCGGGTCCCGTTTCCTGGAGGCGGGAAGGGGATTATCCCCATTTTTCCACCAGAGGCGCGGGCTTCCCGATGTCGGGAAACCCCGCCAGGGTCACCGAGGCGAAGCGTGGGTCTGCGGGGGTCGGAGGGGTGCAAAAATGCACTGTGGAGGTAAGTGATGGGTGCATGTGTGGAGAGGTAAGTATGTGAGGTGAGTAGAAAGTGATAGAAAATGTTTACTTACCTTTGTTTCTTCCTGCAGGCTTCAACCGTTGGGGATGCGGAGAGTCTCGCATCTCATCGGCAGAGATGACAGATGGCTGCTGCATTCTCTGATGCAACAACCATCTGATTTCTGCTCAGCAGATAGGTTCGATGAGTCTTGAATACAAGGACTCATCAAACAACAGAGAATGTCAGTGTTTGACAGCTTCAAATTTTTGACAGCTGAAACCTCATACGCTAATGTTCTCTGTAACCGGCTAAGGCCGCTGGGCAAGCTTAACAAGGTCAATCAAGGAAAAATAACGTGGGTTGGCCACAAGTCGATGGAGGTGGGACTAAAACCCAACAAGTGGGAGTCCCACCTCCAAAAGCTCCCCATTGACAAAATCCAGCCCATAGAGTCATAACGGCACGGAAGGAGGCCATTCGGCCCATCGAATCCGTGCCGGCTCCCTGTAGAGCAATCCAATCAGTCCCATTCCCCCGCTCTATCCCCCGTAGCTCTGCAAGTTTATTTCCCTCAAGTGCCTATCCAGTCTCCCCTTGAAATCATTGAGGGGCAGAAATTCAGTATCGCTCCGTTTGGGGTGCTATTATCGGCCGGGCGCAAAGTTTAGCGCTTGGCGCTAATTATCGCCTCCGACTGCAAACTTGGCTTCTATCGCCCCTGGAGGTGATTGAAACGCTAAATCAGGCGCTATACATCTCTCTTAAGGCGCTAACACCGAGTAGTGAGGCGCTACCGCAGAGCGCTGGCGAACTCATGTGATGTCAGCCAGCAATGGAACACAGACACACTGGCGCCGGCCAGTTCTTAAAGGGGAGGGTCGATCTTGCTCTCCATCCACACCCTGCTCATTGCAGCCTTGAATCTTGGCCTGGAGAGACCTGTACATCAAATCTGCTGGAAAGAACAATGGAGAGACCCAGGGAAAGAGCTCAGAGTGCAGCCCCCAAAGTCTCTTCCAAATCGATGCAAGGAAGGTCAAATCACAATGAACCTGCAAGATGCTGCTCAGTACCCAAAACTCCTTCACACAGCGTTGATTCTCTCCAGAAGTCTCTCTCTCTCTCAGAAACGTCGCCGACAAAAAAAGGCAGGAAGCGGTCGCCTTTAAATAGCGGTATGGCAGGGGGCGCCACTCAATATCCGGTTCGGGCCGCTACCGGGGTGTTACACGCTCGACCGACGTCACGATCTGCGGGTACAGGAGATCGTGGCGGTAATGTTTAGCGCTGCCGCAAAATGTCTGGTCAGTTTTGCGAGCGGCGCAAACGTCGCTGTGCCCGGGCGCTAGTTGCTTTGCGCCCCATTAATGCCCTCTTAGGGTGCTAACAGGAGGCGCAAAGCAACCAAATTTTTCCCCGAGTGTCACCACTTCCGTCGGCAGCGAGTTCCAGGCCCTCACCACTCACTGCATAAAAAAGTTTTTCCTCACGTCCCCCCTGTATCTCTTGCCCAAAACCTTAAATCTGTGTCCCCCAGTCCTTGTACCATCAACCAGTGGGAGCCGCCTTTCCACGTCTAGCCTATTCAAACCAGTCATAATCTTGTACACCTCTATCAAATCACCCCTCAACCTCCTTTGCTCTAATGAAAACAAATCCAGCTTCTCCAACCTGTCCTTGTAGCTAAGATCCCCCATCCCTGGAACCGTTCTGGTAAATCTCCTCTGCACCCTCTCAAGCGCCTTCACATCCTTACTAAAGTGTGGTGACCAGAACTGGACGCAAACAGGTGGGGGGGGCCGCCAGGCGTTTGCGGATGAGGCTGGAGGGGAACTGCAGAGGGTCTGGCAGGAACATTTTTGTGGAGGATGATAGAATCATCGAATGGTTACAGCACAGAAGGAAGCCATTCGGCCCGTCGAGCCCGTGGCAGCTCTCTGCAAGTGCACTTCAGCTAGTCCCACTCCCCCGCCCTTTCCCCGTAGCCCGGCAAATTTGTTTTCCTTCAGGTACTTAGCCAACTGCCTTTTGAAAGCCACGATTGAATCTGCCTCCACCACCCGTTCAGACAGTGCGTTCCAGATCCTAACCATTCGCTGCGTAAAAAAGTTTTCCCTCATGTCGCCTTTGGTTCTTCTGCCAATCACCTTAAATGTATTCTTGCCTGTAAATGCTCGATAAAGATGACCATAAACGTGGCTATTGTCTGCTCTTTGTTGTAATGGAAGGGTGTATTTCAGCTTTGGTTGAAAGGAGGTGGCTCAAAGAAATATTTTACTTCCACTGCGCTATTAGCCATAATATTTCCCACTATGATGGCACTCGCAATCAATGAGCAGTGATGCTTAATGAACTGATAAGACATTCCGGGAAATGCTTTCCTTAAAGATTACTCTACGTAACCAGAAGCAGATTATGCCACACCTAACCAATGAAGGGTGATGTTTGATGGAGCGATAAGGTATTATTAGTTTTGAGGCCTAATAGCATTCATGTACTCAAATAGACTGGTGCACAGTCTATTGAAATAGAACAAGAATTATGGTAACCAAGGCAACGTCTAACCTATCAAGACACAATACCTTAAGAAACATTCTTGGTAAAGAACACAAAAATACACGTTAAAATTATTTTATTTATGAAGCCAAAATGCTATAGAGCATTTGGTTGTTAAGAAGTTTTGAGTCATCAATCAAAATGCAAATGAACACCTCCAAGTATCATTATAAGTATATGCAGTAACTGAATAAATGTTCCTCAAAAACTCACGTAATTGAATTATACCTCCAATTTCTTATATAATTTTCAATTATGTTGGTTCTTTTGACGGCATTTCTGCTGTCTCAAGTAGATATAATTTGTCCCAGGACTGTGATAATATTCGTTTTGATATCTGAAATATCTTGCACCTGAAATTAAATGAATGGAATAAACAATTTTTTTTTCTGTTTGAATTTCTATCTATCTTTCCAGTCCATGAGCGTGGATACACATGATTAATACCACATACTGATATGCAGTTCAAACATTCATCTAATTTATTCCAGATATTCACTTTTTCCTGTCTAATACAAAACACTGTTAGCATAGTCTGTCAAAAGCAGGAAGGAATGCACACGGTGACCGAAGACACTTTCAGCGGTTCAAATATTGCATCCAGATTTTATTACTCATCACTAGAAATCCAAATGAAATCCCGTTGTGTGTGTTGTGGATTTTCCACCACATGTTACTTAAGTCATGAAGACCAGTTGAGAAATGCCAAAATATGGATGTACCCAACAATGTAAATATTACAAAAACGTGCTTCCACTGAGACCATCTACCCCCACCCCCCGTACAAAAATTATTTGTGTCATAATTGTGTTTTTACAGATTTAACACAAAGACTCACAACACATTGTAACAGGATTGCCTAAACCTCCAATAGAGATGAGGTTGGAAGTATTAACAAATACTTTCCACCATCTACAAGGCACAATTAAGGAGTGTGATGGAATACTCTCCACTTGCCTGGATGAGTGCAGCTCCAACAACACTGAAGAAGCTCAACACCATCCAGGACAAAGCAGCCCGCTTGATTGGCACCCCATCCACCACCTTAAACATTCACTCCCTCCACCACCGGCGTACCGTGGCTGCAGTGTGTACCATCTACTACAAGATGCACTGCAGCAACTCGCTAAGGCTTCTTCGACAGCACCTCCCAAACCCGCGACCTCTTCCACCTAGAAGGACAAGGGCAGCAGGCGCATGGGAACACCACCACCTCCAATTTCCCCTCCAAGTCACACACCATCCCGACTTAGAAGTATATCGCCGATCCTTCAGCGTCACTGGGTCAAAATCCTGGAACTCCCTCCCGAACAGCACTGTGGGAGTACCTTCACCACACGGACTGCAGCGGTTCAAGAAGGCGGCTCACCACCACCTTCTCAAGGGCAATTAGGGATGGGCAATAAATGCTGGCTTTGCCAGCGATACCCACATCCCATAAACAATTTTTTTTTTAATGTGGATGTTATAACTAGAAATTGCTGTCAGTGTGAAGGTTTATGCCAGTGGCACTTGAACATTGCGGACCAATATTTGGGGGAGTCCCTCATTTGAGGCAATTCTCACCCCGTTTCCAGTTGTTCCAAAGTTGCTGTTGCACTGTCCTGCTTTCTGTGCACTACAGCACCTATACTGTGTATTACGCAATTCACACCCCATCTAGAGCCATCCTCTGTTCCTTAACCTGTCCCATTACCATCTCCTCTTGCCTTGAATATCTCTTAATATCTCTCAATGTCTCTTAATCTCTCCTGCTTTCTATCCTATCACTGACCTTCCCTTTTGTTCTTTCATCCCCTCCCCCTTTTCCCAGCCCCTAAACTTGCTTTAAAATCTATTCTATTTCCTGCTTTTTTCCAGTTCTGACGAAAGGTCATCGACCTGAAACGTTGACTCTGTTTCTCTCTCCATGGATGCTGCCCTGGCCTGCTGAGTATCTCCAGCATTTTTCTGTTGTTATTTTGGATTTCCAGCATCCGCAGTATTTTGCGATCATACTGTGTATTAACCCTGGCATTAGCTCATTATTTCTTGTCAAGGGGGAGCCCGCAAAATCCCAGCTTTCACACTTCTTGCATGCGATGCGCTAATTTCAACCATATCAAATAGGCGCAGCAACTGTGGTAAGTTGTCAGGTGGTGGGATTCCAAAGGGAACTGCTACTGTTTCAGAGTTGAGGAAGGTGACTACGATGAGGACTGCTTTTCAGTGCTACCCTGGCGTTTGACTTAAAGGAGGAGGATGGACCGGAGCAGATAGCACTACACTGCTTGGTTTCTATTCCAGGACTGCCTGCTCTCTTCAATTACTCTTACCAGATTCTGAGGGAAGGGAAGCTTCAGGCAAAGCATTGCACTATATTATTTACCACCCAGTAGAGTGGAGCTAATGTCTTTTAAATCTAGCTCAAACCCCCATTTTCTGCACCAGCCTTATTACATTGATCTATTCAATTTTGGCTCACTGTGTTACAAATTTAAACTGATAGCCATTCATAGACTCATAGTAACCTTCTCTGCTCTAAGGAGAACAACCCCAGCTTCTCCAGTCTCTCCACATAACTGAAGTCCCTCATCCCTGGTACCATTCCAGTAAATCTCTTCCGCGCCCTCTCCAAGGCTTTGACGTACTTCCTAAAGTGCGCTGCCCAGAACGGAATGCAATACTCTAGCTGGGGCCTAACCAATGATTTATAAAGATTTTAGGGCTAGCAATTCGTCGTCTTGGGTGGTGGCACAAGACGGGGGGTATCAGATCGGCCTCTCATTGTACAAAGCTCCTGATATTCAGCTGCATTGACTGCAGTGGAGCTGAATATCAGGTGCTGTGTATAACATGCGGCCCATCCAAAACCGTCCATTTTGCTCCACTGCCCTGTTGTATCTGTACCTGTGCCGTTATACCTAAACACAATTAGTGCTCAGAACCCCGAGATTGCAAACATGCTGCTTCTTTATTCAAAAGGAAAGTTCTGGAGAAAAGTACAGAACAAAAGAGAACAAACCCAACCATTCATCTGCTGTGACAGCGCCACTGCAGGTGGGAGGAGAACACATAATACATAACATATTCCTCCCCTCTTAAATGAAATGTCCACATTATTCCTCAACAGGTAAGTTACTTTCAATGCACTCAACTAACCAAGGGTAGAGGTAGACTGCCTCAAACCCTGACTTTACCCTGGGGTTTATTCTGCCCCAGTCTTGTGGGTAAGTCACTAAGCCTACAGATCCAAGCGTCTTGGAGGCCGCCGCTCTCTGACAGGATACCGACGGTCATCGCTGGCTTCCACAGCAGTAGGCATTGACACAGGCCTGGATGGAGAAGGTGCCTGTGTCAGTCGAAAGTCAGGAGTTTGCACAGGTGGAACAGTCTCTTTGACTTCCTGTGTTGGCAAAGGGCACTGTGGCGAAGGATGCTGGTTTGCGGTATCATCCGGAAACAGTTCAGGCCAACCAGCCGTTGGAGCCTCTGTGGCTGTCTCTGCTCCTAGCAACAGTAGATCAGTGTGTCTTCTCCAGACGACGTCCCCAGCAGTCTCAACCGTGCAAGACACAGGGCCCGTCTGCGCGATCACCGTAGCAGTGTTGTAGTTTCGAGCTAGGACGTGCTCTCCAGGATGAAACCGTCTCTCCTTGGCTCTTTTCTCTCTTCTTTCAATTTGAGCTTGTTGTTGACGTTGGACAACCTGCTCTGCCCTTGGAGGTTTGAGTAAGTCAAAACGTGTCCGCAACTGCCTCTTTATCATGAGCGAAGCGGGGGAAGTTTTGGTTGTGGCATGCGGCTCGTTCCTGTAGGACAACAGGAAGCTGTTCAGACGTTGGTGGATTGAGCCCTGACCTTGCGATGCCTTCAAGGCATGCTTCAAAGTTTGCACGAACCTTCCTGCCAGGCCATTAGTAGAGGGATGGTAGGGCGCAGACCTGATGTGTTGGACACCACTCACTTGCAGGAAGGTTGCAAACTCCTGTGACACAAATTGTGGACCGTTGTCACTTACGAGTTGTTCCGGTGAGCCATAACGGCTGAACATCTCACCAAGTTTCTCAATTGTTTTCTCTGCCATGGTAGACCTCATCACAGCGACCTCCGGCCACTTGCTATGAGCATCCACAACCACCATAAACATCTTCTCTTCGAAAGGACCGGGAAGTCCACATGTACGCGCTGCCACACTTCTTCAGGCCAATCCCAGGGGTGTAGGGTTGCCAGCTGTGGAACATTCTGGACTCTTTGACACGGGGAACATGTTTTGGCTTTCTCCTCAATATTTCCATTGAGACCTGGCCACCAGAAGTAGCTTCTTGCCATTTCCTTCATCCGAACCATCCCACTGTGGCCTGTATGAAGTTGTTGCAGTACAGGTTCCCTCAGAGGTGGCGGAATGATGACACGGCGCCCCCAGAGAAGACAACCTGCCTGGACGGAGAGCTCATTTCTTTTTGAAACGTAAGGTTTCAAACTAGGAGAATCTCCTATAGCTCTCCCTCGAATGACATCATCCATTACCTCAGACAGGACTGGATCGTTGCGGGTATGCCGTCGCACCTGAGCTGCAGTGACAGGTGCTCCCTCCACTTGTCTGAAGTAGAAGATGTCTATCTGACCAGGCTCTGGGGGAGTAACAGGCAAGGGCAGCCTCGAGAGACCGTCTGCGTTGCCGTGCAAGTCTGATTTGCGATATTTGATGTCGTATGTGTGTCCCGACAACAGTAAAGCCCACCTTTGCATCCTGCTTGCAGCAAGAGATGGAATTCCAGTGTGGGGCCCGAAGATTGAAGTCAATGGACGGTGGTCCGTCAGGAGTGTGAACCTTCTCCCAAACAGGTACTGATGAAATTTTCGAATTCCAAAAACGATTCCCAAGGCCTTGCGCTCAATCTGTGCATAGTTACTCTCGGCCTTGTTCAAGGTGCGTGATGCGAAGGCAATAGGTTTCTCTTCCCCAGAAGGCATGATGTGGGATATGACTGCTCCCACACCATATGGTGATGCATCACATGCTAGCTGCACGGGTAGCTTTGGGTTGAAGTCCCTTGATCCCTTTAGCCTTAAGTCTGAAACAGGAACCGAACCCGCCTCGAATGCGCCCACGCCCATTTTTAACGGCGGCCAATCTGCTCGCAGGAGGCGGTTCGGGCAAGGAGGCTGTTGTGCCTTCATTTTAACAGTGATTCCATTTTTAACCACATGCGGCTGGGTTTCCCAAGCCTCGGGAACCCAGCAGGTAAATGGAGGCGGGACCGGCGGCATCCATAAGATGAGTACCTTTACAGCACTGCTTGTGAGCCAGGAGGAGCAGGGGTGTTTCCTCCAGACCCATCAAGCTTACCTGTAAACCCCCAACCCCACGATCTGTCTGCTCCCCACCCCTGTGATTGGAACCCCCCGACCACCACCACCCCCTCCACGATCTCTCCCACCCCACACTAGACCCACGATGGCGATCTCTCCCTACCAGCTGTTCTGCTACATCCTTCTGCAGCAGGCTTTCCCGCCCGCCAGCCAGCCTGAAACCTGTTGAAAAATAGTAAAATTAGTCCTGCGGTACGTTTGGGAAACCCGTACATCCGGGTTTCCCATCCACAACTCCACCCGCCCCCCTGCGCACCCCCCACCCCCCCCACCCCACCGAACGTGCTTCCCCGTGAACATCGGGGCCTATGCCTCTATTTATAAAGCTAAGAATCCCATGGGGGCAAAAATTGTCTCGCACCCTCTTAGGGGTGATAACTTCACTACTTTTAGCGCCCCAAAAAAGTTAGTGGCCCCGCGACCGAAGTTGAATGGTAGCACCCCAAGCATGAGGCGGGGCGTGATTGGATGCGCTCCCCCTCCCTCTTGGGGCGCTCTAGTTCAATATCGCGGTGCTACGTGCAGCAGTGCCACGTGCGCCGGCACGTAGCGCCGCGGTACTACAGGCCTCCCTCCCCTGATTAAAGTGCCTTGCACAGCGCGAACCGGGGCCCTGCTGGGCCACCAGGGAGAAGGGTGCCAGCAAAAGAGCCCGGCACTCAAGAGGAGTGCCGGGCTGACGGATCTCGGCCGGCACCCCGCATGAGGAGGCGAGAGGGGGCAGGTGCTGGCAGGCGGCCCACAAAAAAAATGGCCGCCCGGCACCTGCCCTTTAATTATCGCCGCCCCGGCTGCAAGAATGCCCCCCTGACCCTGTCGGACATAGCGTCTGGTGGTACGTCAGGGGGCACGACCCAAGTTTGTGGCCGGGGCGCGAGCGGGACGCTGCGCAGGGCGATGATGTCAGCGCCAGAGGCGCAGCGCCGCGGGGAGCTACTCTCTACCACCGCCGCTAACCTCCTGCCTGGGAGCTAGTTACTTTGAGCCCCGGGAGGCGCAAAGCAACCGAATTTTGCCCTCCAGTATGTTTTTAAAAATTCCTTATCAACTTGTCCTGCCACCTTAAAAGATTTGTGTATGTGAACCCCGGCCTCTCTGTTTCTGCACCCCCTTTAAAATTGTACCATTTCGTTTTTATTGCCTACACTCTATGCAGTTTTTTAAATCTTATGGTTCTAGTGTCCTGAATCTTGGTCAGCAGCTTTGTTTGAGTCCAATTAAGCTTGAATTGATGAGTCTATTTACCTGCTCTGAATAAACATTTATTTAGAGGGTAGAGCTGGCTTTGGAAACCTATAAAGTTTGCACATCTGCTATGGCTGACAGAGGATATAGATGCACCCTTCCACATTGTATATATGTGATACATACTCAACATTCGTTCAACAGAGATTGGACAGTAACGCAGCAGCACCTGCCAATGAGAGACAGCCTTCTACTTGAGGACCAGAATATATGCTCAGTTATAAGATAGCAGGGGATAAGATGGCCAAAGTAATGTTTTCTACATTACAACAATGACTATAGCTCAAAAGTACTTCATTGGTTGCAAAGCGCTTTGGGACGTCCTGAGGTCGTAAAAGGCGCTATATAAATGCAAGTTCTTTCTTTCTTTCTTTACTGCCAATCTTTTCCACCAAATAAAAGAGTCAGTTCTGCCGTACTATATGCTAATAAAAAATTAACGGGCGGGGGGGGGAAATTCGTGTTTGCCAGCAAAGCTGTCGGAGTCACCGGCAGCTGCAGTTAACGGCCGCTGGAAGTGGCCGCATCGCTAACCGAGTGAAATTGGTCTGGGGGGCACAGAGATAGGTGGCGCAGCACTCACCTTCTGTGCATCACCGTCCTGGTGGCATTGCTGGAGGGATCCGGGACGAAGTTCCTGTCCAGGTCCGGTGTTGCAGCTTCTCACAGCCTTTGTGAGTGAAGCTGTGGCGCTCGCAGGGAATTGTGGGCAATGAAGAGGTCTGAGAATTAAAGGGGCCATGCACACTGAAGCAATACAAAATAAAATGCAGTGAATCAACACATTTTTCAGCCCTTTCTGCCTTTTAAAAAAATTCAACATTTAAAAGAAGATCCAAATATGAATATTCAGCTGTTAAAGCTGAATTACCTTCATAACCTCAACAAATGGGAAAACTGCCTCAGCACTAACACAAATGGCTCAGCAAACCAGGGAAGGGGCGCCGAGGGTCTCACACGCAGCACTCCAGCTTTGTGCAGGGGGTCAACACTGCAAGAGTGGCCCTCTGCCCACAGGGGTCAGGAGACCCTCCAGAAAGAACGATGTGGGACTATATCACTAAGGTCATAACTGCCAGCAGTGTCACCCCCACCATCTGGCTCCAGTGCCCAAAGAAGCTTCATGACCTCAGACCACTGGTCAAGGTCAGTGAATGCATCTTCAAAAGCCGTCTCCTACCAACTGCACCACTAGCCTCACACACTGCTCAATGCACGACCCCCAATCACTCACCTACCAACAATCTGCACCAGTCACGGGGCACATCTCCCATTCCTAGCCTCACCTCACCCCCTTGGAGGAGACGGTGCAGGCCATTCTTGGCAGGAGCACGGTTGAGCCTTTGGCCAGTGGCGGGGCTGAAAGGATACAAGGTGCTGGTGTCCTCGTATGTTATCCTCCTTCTGGCATGCACCTCTTGCTTTCCCACCCTCCCGTCAGCACAAGTCCACCCTTGTGTCTTCCTCATTTCACACACCCAAGAAATGCAGCCTGCCCAGCCAGTGGGACAACAAGAAGAGGCAGCCTGCCCAGCCAGTGGGACCGCCGGCGGATGATTCCATCCCGGATATCCCAGCCACCTTTTCTGCGTCTTCCTCTTCATGCTGCAAGCGGATACTGTAAATGTGAAATGACTGCATAAAATGCTGGAAATACTCAGTTGGTCAAGCAGCATGTCGACCTGAGATGTGAACTCTCCATTTTGTGAACTGTTTTTCTCTCCATGGATGTTGTGTGACCTGCTTAGTATTCGCAGCATATTCTGACTTCTCAAAGGCCTTCATTTACCATCTGAGCCCTTGCAAGCATCCAGCAGCATTCCCTACACACTTAAAAAAACTTTTCACATCTATTGCAGCAAGCCACCACTTCAATAAAATCAAAAACCTCAGTCCAAATCCTTAAATTCAAACTTACCTGAATCATGGATAGCATGTTTCAGGAGGTGGTCACCCTGCAGATAAAGAGTGTGCAGGCAGAGAGGGAATGGGTGACCACCAGACAGAAGAGGAGGACCGGACAGGTAGTGCAGGAGTCCCCTGAGTGCATCTCGCTCTCCAACCAGTACTCGGTTCTGAGTAATGGTGAAGGCGATGGTTCCTCTGAGGAGTATAGCCAGAGCCAAGTCTGCAGCACCATGGGTGGCTCAGCTGTACAAGGGGGGAGGAAGAAAAGTGGGAAAGCAATAGTGGTAGGGGATTCGATAGTTATGGGAGCAGACAGACATATCTGCAGCCGTAGAAGTGACTCCAGGATGGTATGTTGCCTCCCTGGTGCCAGGGTCAAGGATGTCACCGAGCCGCCGCAGAACATTCTGAGGGGGGAGGGTGAACAGCCAGAGGTTGTGGTCCATATCAGTACCAACGACATAGGTGGAAAGAGGGATGAGGTCCTGCAGGCAGATTTCAGGGAGCTAGGAAAGAAATTAAAAAGCAGGACCTCAAAGGTAGTATTCTCCGTATTACTCTTGGTGCCACGCACTAGTGAGTATAGAAATAGGAGGATAGCGCAGATGACTGCTTGGTTGGAGAGATGGTGCAGGAGGGAGGGCTTCAGATTCCTGGGACATTGGGACCGGTTCTGGGGGAGTTGGGACCTGTACAGGCCGGATGGGCTGCACTTCAACAGGGCCGGAACCAATATCCTTGCGGGGAGGTTCGCTAGTGCTGTTGGGAATGGTTTAAACTAATTTGGCAGGGGGGTGGGCACCGGGATGTAACATTAGAAAGGGGAAATAAAGTGCTCAAAAGGATTGGGAGAGGCAGAGAGCACGAAAGTAAGAAATACAGGAAACTCCCGTTTAAACGGCACCGAAATATCCAGAATTCTCTATTAACCGGCAAAATTCATACTCCGAAAACAACACCTCAATAACTGGAAATGTTGCCGAGTCCGAGTCTCCCACGGTGGCTGAGTTAGTCAGTGGGGGTAGTTCTCCAAACTGCCACTACTCGGCTTCTTGGCGCTGTTGGAAGTCAGAACACCACAATACCCCTGTTACAGGAGTCTGACTCTCCCGCGCTGCCGGTAGTCTCTTCCGATCCGCCAATTACTGTATACTGCACATTGCTTGATTTTTTTATTTTTGTTTGTTAAAAATAGCCTCGGTAGATAACCCTCTCCGTCATCCGGAATTTTTGATCAACCAGCACCATCCCGGTCCCGTCGGTGCCGGATACCAAAGAGTTTCCTCTAGTAAAGTGTTAGGTGGAGTCAAACAGAGAGAATACAGGATGGTCTAAGATGGGTTTACAGTGTATGTATGTGAACGCACAAAGCATAGTAAACAAGGTAAGTGAGCTGCAGGCACATATAGTCACATGGGAATATGATGCTGCGGCAATAACTGAGACCTGGCTCAAAAAAGAGCAGGATTGGGTATTAAATATTCCTGGTTATAAAGTGTTCAGGAAAGATAGGGAATGAAAGATAGGAGGTGGTGTGGCAGTATTGGTCAAGGAGAATGTTACAGTGCTGGAGAGGGGAGATGTCCTGGAGAGGTCAAGGACAGAATCTTTATGGCTGGAGTTAAGAAATAATAGAGGAGCCATTACACTACTAGGTGTATTCTATAGACCACCAAATAGTGGGAAAGATATGGAGGAGCAAATTTACAGAGAAATTACAGAGAGGTGCAAGAACTATAGAGTAGTAATAATGGGGGACTTCAATTATCCTAATATAGACTGGAATTGTAATAGTGTTAAGGGCAGAGAAGGGGAAGAATTTCTGAAGTGTGTTCAGGAGAACTTTCTTGATCGGTATGTTTCTGGCCCGACGAGGGAGGAGGAGGCATTGCTGGATCTGGTTCTGGAGAATGAGGTAGGTCAAGTGGAGCAAGTGTCAGTAGGTGAACATTTAGGGAACAGTGATCATAGGTTTAGATTAGCTATGGAAAAGGACAGGGAGCAATCCAGAGTAAAAATGTTTAACTGGGGGAAGGCCAATTTCAGTGGGATGAGAAAGGATCTGGCCCGGGTAAACTTGAATCAAAGATTGGCAGGCAAAACTGTAATGGAACAATGGGCTGCCTTTAAAGAGGAAATAGTTCAGGTACAGTTGAGGTACATTTCCACTAGGGGGAAAGGCAGGGCAACTAAAGTCAGAGCTCCCTGGATGATGAAAGAGATAGAGAATATGATGAAGCAGAAAAAGAGTGCGTGTGGCAGATGTCAGGTTGTAAATACATCTGAGAATCAGGCTTTATATAGAAAGGTCAGGGGAGAAGTGAAAAAGAAAATAAGAGGGCCAAAGAGAGGGTATGAGAATAGAATGGCAGCCAACATAAAAGGTAATCCTAAAGCCTTCTATGGACATATAAATAGTAAAAGGGTAGTAAGAGGAGGGGTGAGGCCGATTAGGGACCCAAAATGGAGACCTATGCATGGAGGCAGAGGGTATGGCTGAGGTACTAAATGAGTACTTTGCATCTGTCTTCACCAAGGAAGAGGATGCTGCCATAGATGTAGTAAAGGAGGAGGTAGTGGAGATACTTGATAGGATAAAAATTGATAAAGAGGAGATATTGGAAATGCTGGCTGTACTTAAAGTAGATAAATCACCAGGAGCGGATGGGATGCATCCTATGATGCTGAGGGAATTGAGGGAGGAAATTGCGGAGGCACTGGCCATAATCTTCCAATCCTCCTTAGATAAGGGGGTGGTGCCAGAGGACTGGAGAATTGCAAATGTTACACCATTGTTCAAAAAAGGGTGTAAAGATGAACCCAACAACTACAGGCCAGTCAGTTTGACCTCGGTAGTGGTTTTAGAAACAGTAATCAGAGACAAAATTAACAGTCACTTGGACAAGTGTGGATTAATTAAGGAAAGCCAGCACGGATTTGTTAAAGGCAAATCGTGTTTAACTAACTTGATTGAGTTCTTTGATGAGGTAACAGAAAGGGTTGATGAAGGTAATGCAGTTGACGTAGTGTACATGGATTTCCAAAAGGTGTTTGACAAAGTGGCACATAGTAGGCTTGCCAGCAAAGTTGAAGCCCATGGAATAAAAGGGACTGTGGCAGCATAGATACGGAATTGGCTAAGTGATAGGAAACAGAGAGTAGTGCTGAACGGTTGTTTTTCGGACTGGAGGAAGGTAAACAGTGGTGTTCCCCAGGGGTCAGTTCTAGGACCACTGCTTTTCTTGATATATATTAACGACTTGGACGTGGGTGTACAGGGCACAATTTCAAAATTTGCAGATGACCCAAACTTGGAAGTATAATGAACAGTGAGGAGGGGAGTGATAGACTTCAAGAAGACATAGATAGGCTGGTGAAATGGGCGGACACATGGCAGATGAAATTTAACGCAGAAAAGTGTGAAGTGACACATTTTGGTAGAAAGAATGAGGAGTGGACATATAAACAAAATGGTACAATCCTGAAGGGAATGCATGAACAGAGAGACTTGGGGGTGTATGTGCACAAATTGTTGAAGGTGGCAGGGCAGGTTGAGAAAACAGTTAAAAAGGCTTACGGGATCCTGGGCTTCATAAATAGAGGTATAGAGTGCAAAAGTGTGGAAATTAGGATGAACCTGTATAAACCACTGGAGTACTGTGTCCAATTCTGGGTACTGTAGGAACGGAGGTTCCTAGCTGAATAAAGTATTCGACTCGATGAATCAAATCAACAGGTTTTAATGAACAATGAAGTTAGCAGGGAAACTACAGGAGAAATGGTATACAGGTCTATACAGCTTGCTGGGCACTCGATGACTACTGGAAGATTCTGGAAGTTGACGTCATGACGTCATCACGTTCTTCGCGCCACTGGTGGTCACGTGAGCAGCGTCATGACGTCATGACGTGGAGTGCAGGAAAACACCATACAGTACAGTTAACAGGCAGTTTAAAGGTGCAGTCCGCGGTTGCACTATACTGTAGTTAAAGGGATTATTACTAATTGTTCTGAGACCCTTGGTGGCTCCGCCACAGGCGCCCCCCCAGGATCCACTTTAACAGACATTGTCAACCGAGCAGGAGGCTTAATGACCCTGGCCGAACGGCGGCGAAACTCAGGCAGCGGAAACGGGGCGTTACTCGAAGAACCAGTGCCGGATTGCGACAGAAGCGGCGTCTTGGGCGAGGCAGAAACGGTGGTCAGAGGTGTAGGCGCATCGGAGGCCGAATCGGGCTGTTCGACGGTGGGTTGATGCACAGCTGGTCTGGTGGCTAACGGCGGTCGGCCACGGCGAGGCGGTTGGGCAGCCACGAGAGGCTCAGTCCGATCCAGGTGGGCTGGTTTGAGCCGGTCGACAGAAACAGTATCAGACTTTCCACCGACTTCGACTGTGAAGAACTTTTCCCCTGATGAGATGACACGAAAAGGTCCGGTATACGATGGCTTGAGTGGGTCTCTGTGACCGTCGTGCCGAATAAAGACATAGTCCGAACTCATGAGCTCTGTCAGAACGTGAGGCCTCTGTAGGTCGTGCTGCGAGGTTGGGATGGGCCGGAAATTCCTAGCCGCCTCCTGATGCAGCAGGAGCTGTTGAGCTGCAGACCATGGTTCGGTGTGTGGAGGGAGGAAGTCACCTGGCACTCTGAGTGTCTGGCCATAAACCAGCTCAGCCGATGAAGACTGAAGATCCTCCTTTGGTGCTTTCTGGAGGCCTAGCATCACCCATGGGAGCCTATCCACCCAGTTGGGTCCTCGCAGGCTGGCACGGAGGGACACTTTGAGAGACCGACGAAACCTTTCGCACAGGCCATTCGCCTGCGGATGGTATGTGGTGGTACGGTGCAGCTTGGTACCCAGGCCTTGTGCCACTGCGTTCCACAGCTCTGAGGTGAATTGCGGACCGCGGTCCGAGGAGATGTCCGATGGCACCCCGAAACGAGCTACCCATGAAGAAAGAAATGCCCTGGCTGTATTGATTTGTATGTGGGTTCAATGACGACACATTCATGAAAGAGAATGACTTTTTATCTAAAGCTTGTTCAACTCAGTTAACAGCATTACAGGAGACACCATCTTAGAGATCCATCTAAAACGAAACTAAAACTAAACTGCTTGTCTCTCACATGCCCTCTGCTGGTCAGGCATAAATAATCAATCAGGCAAATATGCTGGTAAGGCATAAATAATCAAACAGGCAAATACCATCACTATTTGCTGATATCATTACATCTCCCTTTCTTAAAACAAAAGTATTTTACTTTTATCTAACAACATGTTTTCTTTGTATTACTCTGCATTTTAACTGTAACACTTAATGAACTTACATTATCATTATCATGATCAAGGTTTTTTAACCTTGTTTTGTGTGTTCACATGAAATATGTAAATACCTAGAACTTGAAAAGAGAATAAGATAACATTACTTCCTTCTATAACAATAGTCCTTAAACTTGCTCAATGAGTCTCTCAGGAGGTTTCACGCGTCTTGAGGATTTTCTGATTGATTGTCCTTGAATCTGAGTTGTTGCCTCAGATGATGGTTTCTCAGCTGTGTGATCAGGTTGTTCAACAGTATCAGTCTTTTGACCTGCTGTGTGATCAGGTTGTTCAACAGTATCAGTCTTTTGACTTGCTGTGGCTGGTCCCATGAGAAGATCTCGACGATTTCTTCTCAGAACAGCACCCTCATCTGTCTGAATGGTGTATGATCTTGGTTGAACTTCACTCAGGACAGTTCCCTTCTGAGTCCATATGTTTGTTTTGTCTTTGAACCTTACTTGGTCACCAGTGTGGTGTTCAGGTAGGTTTTGTGTTCCTCTGTCATAGTAGTACTTTTGCTTTTCTTTCTGTTGCTCTTTGAACTTCCTCACTTTCTCCCCCTCTTTTGTTTTCAGGAGGTTCTCCGGGATGGGTAGGTTTGACCTTAGCAGATGTCCCATAAGGAGTTGGGCTGGTGACATACCACACTCGAGCGGCGTTGTGCAGTATACAAGCATGCTCTGGTAGAAGTCAGTTCCACTGTCCTTTGCCTTGTACATCAGTCTTTTCACTGTCTGGACCGATTTTTCCACTAGTCCATTGGACTGTGGAAAGTGAGGATTTGACGTTGTGTGGACAAAGTCCCACTCTTTGGCAAAGTGTCGGAAACTTGCATTGTAAAACTGGGGTCCGTTGCCTGTGAAGACCTCGCTTGCCACGCCATGTCTGGAGGATATGGCTTTCATACATGTTATCACAGCATCTGCAGTGGTGGTGTATAGTCTACAAACCTCTGGATACAGGGAGTAATAGTCTGTGGCTACAAGGTAGTCCTTCCCTTGACATACGAATAGGTCAGCGCCTACCTTCTGGTAAGGTCTGTCTGGCGCTGGGTGTGGCTTTAGTGGTTCTACCGGATTGCTTGCTCGATATTTCAGGCATATTGTGCAGTTTGACACCTCATTTGTCACATCTTGGTTGATTCGTGGCCAGTACATCACCTCTCGTGCTCTTTTCTTACACTTTTCGATTCCCAGATGTCCTCCATGGATCCTTTTTAGCATCTCTTTTCTCAGACTCTTTGGGATAACTATTTTACTTCCTTTGTAGATGATGTCTTCGACCACTGATAGTTCCGCCCTGCAGTTCCAGTACTCTGCCATGTCAGGTGAGCAGTCTTGCTTCATGTTGGGCCATCCATCCAAGATGCTTTTCCTCAGTCGTCTCATTGTTTCATCTTTGTTTGTCTCAGTCTTTATGAGCTCCATTTTTGCATCTGCTATGGGCAGTGCACTTGTGATCATGTCCACGTAGGCGTTCACTTTTTCATCCATTTTGGTGTTTGCGGGCTCTCTTGGGTCTACAGCTCTGGACAACGTGCCTGCTGTATACATCATCATTCTTTGTATTCTTAGCGGACATCCATTTAGTGGCTTTTGGAACAATGCAATCAAGGGCTTATGGTCAGTCTCTACACTGATTGCTTGTCCTGACACAAACTGGTGAAATCTTTCACAGGCGTATGTGATGCTGAGCAGCTCCTTTTCTATTTGAGCATATCGCGTCTCCGCGTCTGTCATTGAGCGCGATGCATATGCAATAGGTTGCCAGTAGTCATATTTTTGCAGAAGAACGGCACCGAGCCCACTCTGTGATGCATCTGATGATATCTTGATGGGTCTCGCTGGGTCATAAAACATCAGAACTGGTTCCTCTGTGAGCAGTTTCTTTAGATCGCTCCATGACTTCTCATGCTCATGATTCCATTCCCATTCTATGTTCTTTTCAGTTAGTCTTCTCAGTGGCGCCATCTTTTCTGAGAGGTTGGATATGAATTTACCCATGTAGTTGATCATTCCATTAAACCTCTGCACGTCCTTTTTGCATTGTGGCTTTGGCATATTCTCAATGGCGGACACCTTTCTGGGATCTGGTCTGATGCCCTCACTGCTAAGGATATCTCCCACGAATGTCAGTTCTGTCACCCCGAGCTAGCATTTCTCTCTATTCAGCTTCAGGTTTGTTTTCCTTGTTGCTTCCAGCACTTTTTTCAGTCTCTCGTCATGCTCAGTTCTCGTGGTTCCCCATACTATGATGTCATCCATCGATGTATCAACTCCTTCCAGGTGCTCATAGATCATATGGATAGTTTTGTGATACACTTCAGGAGCTGAGGCAATGCCAAATGGTAACCTTAGGAATCTGTATCTGCCAAATGGACTGTTGAACGTGCACAGTCTTGAACTTGCCTTGTCCAGTTTCATCTGCCAAAATCCTGATGATGCATCTAACTTGCTGAAATACTTTACATTTGCAAACTGTGACATGATTTCCTCACGTGTAGGAAGCTTGAAGTGCTCTCTCTTTATTGCTCTGTTTAGATCTCTTGGATCCAGGCAAATTCTGAGCTTTCCATTCATTTTGTCCACAACGACGAGAGAACTCACCCACTCAGTTGGCTCATCTATCTTCTGAATCATGTTCAGGCTTTCCATCCTGTGCAACTCTGCCTTCAGTTGCTTTTGAAGAGCAAATGGAACTTTTCTGCATGGATGTATGACCGTTGGCATACTTTTATCTACTCTGATCGTGCGTTCTCCTGGAAGGCAGCCTAGACCCTTAAATAGGTCGTTGTACTCTTTCATGAGTTCATCATAAACTGTCTCTCCTTCGCTTTCCACAACGAGGACTCTCTTTACCAGGTTCAGTCTCTCACAGGCTTTTAAACCTAGTATGGCTTGCACATCCTTTGGCACCACGATTAATGCTAGCATGTGCTCTCTGTCCTTGTGTGTCACTTTGACAATGCATCTTCCTTTCACTGGTATATCAGTACCTGAGTATCCTGTCACTTTCACTTTTATTCCATGTATCTTTGGTCTGGGTCTAATTTTCTTAAAATCAGTCTCTGATATCACATTAACTGGTGCTCCAGTATCCAATTTAAATGGAATGTGTATGTCATTCACTTTTAGTGTCAACATCCAGTCTCTTTTTTCTTCTTTGTATTCAGACACGACATCCACATAGAACTCCTCTATCTCACTTTCATCTACTGCATGGACCTTGCTTTGTTGCGCTTGGTTCTTACAGCAACGGGCATAATGGTTGTTTTTGTTGCAACTATTGCATTTTTTACCATATCCTGGACACTTTTTTGTTGTATGCTGTGTACCGCATCGACTACATGACTTTCGATTGCCCCTTTCATTTTTGTTCGCTGGCCACGCCTCTTTTTTCACATTGGCGCTCTTTTTGTTAAACGGTTTGTGTCCGTTCTTTCTCACTGCATCCACGTTGCAGCTACTGTCACTGAACAGCTCCTTTGCCTGCGACTTCACAGTCTCTGTAGCCCTACACAGTGCTATGGCTTTTCCCAGGTCTAGATTTTGCTCTCTTAGCAGTCTTTCCCTTAGACCATTATCTGGAATACCACACACCAGTCTGTCTTTTATCAGCGAGTCTGTCAGTCCCCCAAATTCACATGTTTTACTTCGGTTTCTCAGTTCAGTCACATACTGATCAATAGTTTCTCCCGTTTTCTGTACACATGTGAAAAATCTGTGCCTCTCAAACGTCACGTTATGTTTAGGTATGCAGTAGGCCTCAAACTGTTCCATTATTTTATCCAGCTTCATTTTGTCTCCATCAGCAGCGAATGTGAAGTTATTATACACCTCCAGTGCTTCATCACCCACGACATGTAAGAACACTGACGCTTTCATTTTATCACTTTTCTCGTCAGCTCCGATCACCGCTAAATACAACTCCAAACGTTGTTTGAATCTCCTCCAATTTTCAGCCACATTACCTGTCAACTGAAGCTTCGCCGGTGGGTGTAATCCTACCATTTTTTCACTTCGTTAGCTATTCTCCAATGGTAAGTAACGATGTTCTCTTTTGGCTTGCTAATATGTGGAGAGCTGATTTAACTTCAGATTTTTCCTCTTCATCTCTTTCAATCACTTCTGATACCATGTATTGATTTCTATGTGGGTTCAATGACGACACATTCATGAAAGAGAATGACTTTTTATCTAAAGCTTGTTCAACTCAGCTAACAGCATTACAAGAGACACCATCTTAGCGATCCATCTAAAACTAAACTAAAACTAAACTGCTTGTCTCTCACATGCCCTCTGCTGGTCAGGCATAAATAATCAATCAGGCAAATATGCTGGTAAGGCATAAATAATCAAACAGGCAAATACCATCACTATTTGCTGATATCATTACACTGGCTACGTCAGCTGCGGTGGTGGCGGCCAAGGGAATCGTCTCTGGCCACCTGGTGGCTAGTGGGACGGCGCCTTCTGGGGTAATCCTGTGTCCCAGGAAATCAATGCAGGATACTCCGAATGTGCATTTGGCCGGATTGACAATAAGGCCGTGTTGGCTGAGTCGGGCGAAAAGTGTACGTAAATGGGCCATGTGAGCTGTCGAATCCTTACTGGCTATTAGGATGTCATCCAAATAGACAAAAATGAAGGGTAGGTCCCGTAATACAGAGTCCATCAAATGCTGGAATGCTTGAGCTGCATTTTTCAGACCGAATGGCATGCGGAGGAACTCAAAAAGGCCGAACGGAGTAATGACTGCCGTTTTGGGGACGTCTGGAGGGTGCACCGGAACTTGGTGATATCCACGAACGAGATCCGCTTTAGAAAATATAGCGTTTCCAGCCAGATGAGCCGAAAAATCTTGGATGTGGGGAATAGGGTACCTGTCCGGTGTCGTGGCATCGTTTAAGCGTCTGTAATCCCCGCAAGGACGCCATCCGCCGCCTGGTTTGGGCACTATGTGCAGTGGGGAAGACCAAGGGCTGTCCGAACGCCGGATGATCCCGAGACGCTCCATGGTCTGGAACTCAGCCTTTGCGGCTGCCAGCTTGCCGGCTTCTAATCGCTGCGCCCGAGCGTAAACTGGTGCTCCGGTCGTGGAGATATGGTGCTCCACCCTGTGCCGTGTGCTTGTAGCCGAAAAAGTGGGCCTGGTGAGCTCCGGGAATTTGCCGAGCAGGCGCGTAAAGCCGTCTTGCGACGGAACCGCGCAGGCCACCGACCAGGACACGGCGGTGCTGCGGTGGCAGGGCACTGCGTGGAAAGTGGACGCATTAATGAGTTGGCAGTGTTGGACGTCGACCAGCAGACCGTTGGCGCAGAAAAAATCAGCCCCCAGGATGGCCTGTGAGACCTTGGCTGTAATAAAGTCGCAGACAAAACGTTGACCGGCGAAGGTTAAGTTCACCGTCCGTTTCCCGAACGTACGCATGGCAGCGCCATTTACTGCCACGAGGGAAGGCCCTTGGTTGCCGGATAGTAGGTCCAGCTTTGAAGCCGGAAGGATGCTGCACTGTGAGCCAGTGTCGCACAGGAACCGGCGGCCCGTAACGGAATCCGTAACATAAATGAGTTTGCCCGCTGAGCCCGCCGCCATAGCTAACTTGCTGTGCTTTTTAGACCTTGTCATCCGTCCGGGAGGATGCGGGCTTGTTGGAGTTTTTTTGTTTTTGTGAGGGAAACTGCAAGGAGGCCGACAGCATCGAGCTTTGGCGCCAAAACGGGCGTGGTACGCGCACCATCCTGCTGGGGGCGGGCTGGTTTTCTCTCGCGTGGGGGAAAAGCGCCTCATGGCTGCACAACATTGCTGAGTAACAGTAAATATCTTGTCTGCCTCTGCAGCGAGTTCAGCACCGTCTGTGATGGCTGTGTTGGCCAATGCCGCCTGAACCGGTTCAGGTAGCTGGCAGAGGAAAAGCTCACGGAATAAAAAACATTGGGGTTCCGCACCCAACAGCATGAGCATTTGACTCATCAGCTCTGACGGTTTTGAGTCCCCGAGGCCGGGCATGGAAATAAGCTTGCGTGCCCGCTCCGACTTATTAAGATCAAATACCTGTAGCAAACGGGCTTTAAGCGCTTCGTACTTGCCCTCCTCCGGTGGGCTTCCAAGGATGCTGACGACCCGCGAGGCCGTGGCACTGTCGAGAGCAGCAACCACGTAATAATAACGGGTCGCATCCGCTGTGACCTCCCGGAGAGCGAACTGTGCTTCTGCCTGGAAAAACCATGCTGCTGGCTGCTGTTCCCAGAACTGCGGCAGTTTAAGGGCGACGGCGTTCGTGTTCATCCTCGACGAAAGTTGTCCGACGAGATCGGGGTCACCAATCTAGGAACGGAGGTTCCTAGCTGAATAAAGTATTCGACTCGATGAATCAAATCAACAGGTTTTAATGAACAATGAAGTTAGCAGGGAAACTACAGGAGAAACGGTATACAGGTCTATATAGTTTGCTGGGCACTCGACGACTACTGGAAGGTTCTGGAAGCTGACGTCATGACGTCATCACGTTCTTTGCGCCACTGGTGGTCACGTGAGCAGCGTCATGACGTCATCACGTGGAGTGCAGGAAAACACCATACAGTACAGTTAACAGGCAGTTTAAAGGTGCAGTCCGCGGTTGCACTACACTGTAGTTAAAGGATTATTACTAATTGTTCTGAGACCCTTGGTGGCTCCGCCACAGTACCACACTTTAGGAAGGATGTGAAGGCCTTAGAGAAGGTGCAGAAAAGATTTACAACAATGATTCAAGGGATGAGGGACTTCAGTTACATTGATAGACTGGAGAAGCTGGGGTTGCTCTCTGCTCCAAGGAGAACAACAGAGTAGATAGAGGGAAACTGTTCCCATTGGCAGAAAGGTCAAGAACCAGAGGACACAGGTTTAAGGTGATTGACAAAAGAACCAAAGGTGACATGAAGAAAAACTTTTTTATGCAGTGAGCAGTTTAGATCAGGAATGCACTGCCTGAAAGGATGGTGGAGGCACATTCAATCACAGCTTTCAAAAGGGAGTTGGATAAGTATCTGAAGGAAAGAAATTTGCAGGGCTACGGGGAAAAGGCGGGGGAGTGGGACTAGCTGAAGTGCTCTTGCAGAGAGTCGGCACGGGCTTGATGGGCCGAATGGCCTTCTTCCGTACTGTAACCATTCTATGATTCTATGATGTGTGTGCTCCTTTAAGAGTTGCTGACATCGCCACTGTCAGCCTGCTTGCACACCAGGTTAACCTGGCGCGCTTAGGACCCAGCGCTGGATTCAGTGCTGGGGTCGAAGTTCGCATTGACGTCACCACGCCAGCATTTTGTTTCCAGGGCGCTGCCAGTTACCGGCAGCGCAAAGCGGGAGAGAAATATGGCGGCCATCGCGGGGCCTGCCACCAGCTGGCAAAAGAGCGACGGCCGCCATTTTATCGCCATTTCATGGCGCAACGAAGTGGCGGTATGGAGATGAATTTCCAGCCCAACAAGTTTAACAGATGCTGGCCTAGAAATTCAATTGCACAGTGCCTGTTTTTAGGTGAGAAACGGGTGCTGGATTGTCCAATATGGCGTGGGCGCACTTAGCCTACACTGGAAGTGCGACACACACCATATTGGTTAGGGCACCTGTAGTCCTCCAGGGCACACACCTGAAACAGGCGGTAGGCCCAAACTGGCCACCGAACACATGTTTCAGGCCCCTTTCCCAAATTGGATCGAGACTGAGCACAGCATGCCGTGATCAGTTTTCTCGGGTGCGGTGCACAGCAGCCAGACCAGCGGTCCTTAAAGGTTGCTGGAGGTTGCCACCAAAAGGTAAGCACAAAATGTCATACTTATCTGAACGCGGAGCCAGGAGGAGCAGCGGGCAGCTGCCAACCCCCCCCCCGCCTCCCCCCACCCCCCACTCCTTCCCAATTGCCGCCATCCCAGCCGGCCAATCTCGCTCTCCCCTGTGACCGGTGAGCAGCCTCTGGGGCTGTGACTGGCAGCTGCAACTCGATGGTAATATACAAATGAGGCCAGCAGACCAATTTCCTACGGTCCTGCCGCCAGCCTCTTTAGGCAAGGGCGCGATCCAATTTCGAGGCCATTAACTTTGTGGCTATTGATCCAGCAATGCACAATGTTCATGCACCCAAGCATCGTTAACATAGATAGCGGGAAATTCGTGGCATGATGGCCAAACTGGCCATATGTATGTGCAATGAGGCAAATGTACAGGTGAACAGTGATGGTGACAATTGGCATGCACAGAGGCATATTTTCTTCAATAGCAAAATACTGCGGATGCTGGAAATCTGGAATAAAAACAGAAAATGCTGGAAGCACTCAGCAGGCCAGACGGCATCCATGGAGAGAGAAACAGAGTCAACGTTTCAGGTCTGGAACCTCTCATCAGAACTGGAAAAGGCGAGAGATGTAACAGATTTTAAGCAGGAGCAGGGGCAGGGAAAGGGGGAGGGGAGAGAAGGAAGGAACATTCTGTGCTAGGGTGGGAGGCAGGAGAGATTAAATGTTGCAAATAGGGGCAGAGGTTATGGTCTGAAATTGTTGAACTCAATGTTGAGTCCAGAAGGCTGTAAAGTGCCTAATCGAAAAATGAGGTGCTGTTCCTCGAGCTTACGTTGAGCTTCATTGGAACAGTGTAAGAGGCCGAGGACAGAGAGGTCAGATATTCCTTATCTATTTAATCTAACATTTTATTCTCCATTCATAATGAATTCAAACCTGCCTTTACAGTAGATCTGAAATGGTATCATTCATGGACTGCTCATTCATACTACAGGTAGACTATCCTTTATCCGAAAACCTCGGGACCAGCCGTGTTTCGGTTTTAGGAAAATTTCGGTTTTCGGAAGGTGCGCGAAAACACTTCGGTTTTCAGAGGTAATTCGGTTTTCGGAGTGCGGATAAAAGATACACTATCCCTTATCCGAAAATAACGACTATAAATACTGTAGTTACAGGGATAAATACTGTAGTACAGTTTATTTGTAAGGAAAACATTCAGTAAAACTTCAAACATGTACAGGTACAAACTAAGCTAAATACCTGTACATAAACATGCAATAAAGGTACATTACATCTGGCTTGAGGATCTTGGAGAAGATGGTACATCAGTGTTGTCATCATTGTCATCAGGTTGGAGTTGGACATCTGAAGATGGGCCAGGAACAGGATTCTCAAGTGATGAAGCAGCATTACATCTGGCTTGAGGATCTTGGAGAAGAGGGTACATCAGTGTTGGCATCATTGTCATCAGGTTGGAGTTGGACATCTGAAGATGGGCCAGGAACAGGATTCTCAAGTGATGAAGCATGACTACGACAGACGGCCTTTTTAAAGACTTCTTCCAGTGTCATCTGTCTCATTAACATTGGTTTCTGTCTAAGCAGTCTCTCTTTAATTGAGTAAACTTGCATAATCTCTTGCTCACTGATAAATGCACGTTTTTCAAGGCCAGCAATTAACTGATCACACATTGTCACCATATCGTCTATGGGGATTTTGTCACCTGTGTTCACAATGTCATCATCATCATCACTACTGTCCTCATGCTTGTCTTTATTTAACACCATTTCAGCAATTTCCCCATCACTCAACGAATTCACAACAGGTGCATCATTGTCAATGTTCAGCACTTCTTCGATGTCAGCTTCCTCTAACGTATTTACACTTTCGGATGATAAACCTTTGGCGTAAGTGAGGAGGTTTGATATCATCATCTTCTCCTGACTGACAGGAAATCCTTCAAACTCGTCATCTGCAGGTCCATCTTCATGAAACATCGTTGAAGGCCAAAGTCTGTGCCAAGCATTTTTTAATGTTGGTTTGTCAACATCGTTCCAAGCATTAGCAACTGCATAAATGGCATCCTTAACATTGAATTCTTTCAGGAAGCTTTGGATTCCTTCGCCTCTGTTGATTGCATCAAGCATAGAGTTCAAAAAAACGTCTTTATACTTGCTCTTCATGGAGCGTAAAATTCCTTGGTCACAAGGCTGTATTAAAGATGTCACATTAGGGGGAAAGTTAATGCCGAAAACATAACTTTTCACAAGAAGTTCAGGAGGGGGATGTGCGGAGCAGTTGTCCAGGAACAATAAAATTTTGCAGTTTTCTTCCAGTCCAACTTGCCTGCAATGAGCTCGTGTCGCTGGTACGAAGTGGTTATTGAACCAGTGAGAAAATATTCCTCTGGTTACCCATGCTTTCTTGCTCGCATAATAATGCACAGGTAAATTGCATACAACTTTCAAACATCTCGGATGTTGGCTTTTTCCAATCACTACCAACTTTAACTTGTGTGTGCCTGCAGCATTGGCACACCCAAGAACAGTCAACCTGTCCTTAGCATCCTTAAAACCTGCTGGTGCACTCTCATCAGCCGTTGCTAATGTTTTTCTAGGAACGTAGCGCCAGAACAGAGCTGTTTCATCAGCATTGTAAATTTGTTCAGGACCGAGGTTTTCATCCGATATTATTTTTGCAAACTCATCTATGTAATTTTCAGCTGCTTCATGATCAGCAGAAGCTTTTTCACCACAGATTTTCAGATATCTTATACCATGACGCTTCTTAAATTTATGCAGCCAACCTTCTGAATATTCACACTCAACTTCAATGTTCAGTTCTTCATGGTATATTCTAGCTTGCTTCATGACCATCAAACCAGTCAGTGGCACACGTTCACCTCTGCGTTGTCGAATCCACTCAATCAGCACACGGTCAAGATCTTCATTTTTTGCCCTATGCAGTGTTTTCCTAATTTTCATTAGCTTATGGTCATCACTGTCAGTGTAAAATTTCAACAACTTGTCTTTCTGTTTCTTTAAGTCATATACGGTGGTACTTCCCACACCATATTCTTCAGTAAGATGTCGCACAGACACACCACGATCAAGCTTCTGCAATAACTCCACTTTCTGCGATATCGATAATGAGCGATGCTTCCTTCTCTGCTTCTCACTGTTACCCATTGGGGTATCTGCAGCTCTTTTTAGCATTTTCACAAATTGTTAAAAGCCAGCAAATATCTAAGAGAGCAGCAAATATCTAAGAGAGCAGCAAATATGTAAGAGAGCAGCAAATATCTAAGAGAGCAGCAAATAGCAGCAAATATCTAAGAGAGCAGCAAATAGCAGCAAATATCTAAGAGAGCAGCAAATATCACACAGAGCAGCATAACACCTGCGTGGGTCAAGCATCGGCAGCGTCGGGTCATGCTTTGCGCCACTTTCGGCTTTCAGAGGTTTTCTGGTTTTGGATGTGTGGATAAAGGATGGTACACTATCTCTTATCCGAAATTGGGTGCGGTTCGGCGGGGGTGGGGTACGGCGGGGGGGTCGGGGGTCGGGGGTCGGTGGGGGTCGGGGGTCGGTGGGGGTCGGGTTCGGCCGGGGGGTCGGGGGTGGGGGTCGGCGGGGGTCGTGGTCGTGCGCATTTCGGTTTTCAGAAGTCATGCTTTGCTCCACTTTCGGCTTTCAGAGGTTTTCTGGTTTCGGATGTGCGGATAAAGATTTCGGTTTTCAGAAGTGCGGAAAAATGCTACACTATCCCTTATCCGGCTAGGCCTGTAAGTCGTGCGCCACTCTGGTCATGTCGTGTGCACGACTTACGCTGACCGAAAAAACCTTCGGTTTTTAGAGGGTTTCGGTTTTCGGAAGTCCGGATAAAGGGTAGTCTACCTGTAATTAGTATGACTGACATGCAGCTTTTATCTACTTAGCTATATGACATGCATGCAAGAGAAAAAGGGTGGAAAAACGTTAATGTTTTGTGACATGTGTTGCATTTTGTTTTCCTTTTATCTTAGAACAATATTTTACATCAAATAAACAGTTAAAATTGCCTAATGCAAGAAAATACATTCTCTCATTATGCTCTTCTTTCTGTATTCCATATTCCTGTTTGTGAGAACAGCACTAAGGAAATAAGCTGAAGCTGTATTTACCTTACTTAAATAGCAGAGAGATCTGGATGGCCCAAATTCAGATATCTCTTAATTAATTCAAGTTCGCTCTTTTCAAACTCATCTGCGGCCAGAGGAAAAAAAGCACCGCGTTCAACTTGAATGTACTGATAACATTAATGGCATCAATGCTGCAAATAGAGCAGTTTGTGACGCACTCACTTCTTTTTGTGTTGGAGTCTGGGAGATGCATTGCTCTCTGCACTTAGATTATATCATCAGGAGCAGCCTCCATGTGCTTGCTGATCTCCACTATACTATATGGAGACCTGATTGCGGAGCTGGGCAGATGCTTAGGGTCGCCAACTCTGGTTGGATGTATTCCTGGCGGTCTCATCACATGATCTCTCGCCTCCAACTACCTCGCCCCCACACTCCTGCCATTTGTCGCCCGATATATAGAAAGAAATACTTGCATTTATATAGCGTTTTTCAAGACCTCAGGATGTCCCAAAGCGCTTTACAGTCAATTAAGTAGTTTTGAAGTGTTGTAATATAGGAAATGTGACAGCCAATTTGTGCACAGCAAGCTCCCACAAACAGCAATGTGATAATGACCAGATAATCTGTTTTAGTAGTGTTGATTGAGGGATAAATATTGGCCCAGGACACCGGGGCTAACTCCCCCGATCTTCTTTGAAATAGTGCCTTGGGATCTTTTACGTCCACCTGAGAGAGCAGACGGGGCCTCGGTTTAACGTCTTGTCTGAAAGACGGCACCTCCGACAGTGCCTCAGCACTGCACTGGAACGTTAGCCTAGATTTTTGTGCTCAAGTCTCTGGAGTGGGACTTGAATCCACAACCTTCTGACTCAGGTGAGAGTGCTGCCCACTGAGCCACGACTGACACATCCTTGCAATGCACCCCCTTTCCATACCAAGTGTAAATAAACAGGCTCTTCGATACTCGATTGGATGGTTCTCAACTGTCAGTCAAACAATCAATTCTCCCATCGCCAATATTTTTACAATTAATAAATGAAAGTGTTCAAATAAAATGAAAACAACATACAATTTTGTTAATGCCCGCTGTAATTGTTCTCCTGGGTTGCTGACAGCAGTTTCCTGGAGATTAATCGTTAATTCCTGGAGACTCCAGGGCAATCCTGGAGCGTTGGCGACCCTTGGCCGCTTCTATTTGTTTCGGTTCATCGGCAGATTCAGATAACCACATCTTCGTATGTCTACAATGCCGTTGGTTCTCGGTCGGTCAGGTCATTTACACTTAAGAGTTCAGCAGGTGGAGGAAGAATCAAGCTTCCTGTAATGTCTTAATTAGGGAGCGTGTGTTAGCTTTAAGGGTTCGACATCTCTGCCTTCCAAGAGGAAAACCTGCCTCTTTATTTCTTTTGGTAAGTGTTATTATATCTGCTAGTACAGTATAACTTGTCTTGTTATCTTCTTTGCCAGTCAATGTGCATAACAATGCTAAAAGCCGGAGTATAAAAAGTTGCATTGTCAGAACAAATGGCATGGTCTCTTTATATTTAATTGAAGCTTTAAAGCAAGAAAACTGCACTTGATTATACCCTTTACTTTAAATTCCATCCACTGCTTAGCTGGTCATGGCTAATTAGATCTCTAGTGAGCAGAGAAATATCTATCTGTGTAGGTAAACCCTCTGGCATTGGAGAATTAATTCAGCATATCAGTCAAAGAGTTCAACCTAATCTCTTCTGTAAAGGCTAAATCAGTATAATGATAGGAAGCAGGATTTAATATGTAAAATGACAGGACTTAAGATCCTCGGAGCAGGGAATATATATTGCTTCCTCCAGGGCCCTCCTAACAATTCTTTAAAAAAAATGCACAAATATAGGAATTAACTTTGTATCCAATCCCCCCAATCTAGGCCGTAAACCAAAAAGGCAACCGATGCTAACGAACCCAAAGAAGTGAGTGAATTTAATGATTAACTGACAGATCATGAATCAAGCTGCTAAACCAAACTTAACCCCTAATGAGAGGGGATCAACGGGAATAAACAAGAAGAATCAAAGAGCAGCTTGGAGCAGAAGATTAGCTGGAGGAGTGGAGAAATCAATCAAACCATGAGGGTCGGAAACAAAAAAAATGGTTGCTGCTGTTGTGAGTCACAGAGGTCTGTTTTAACAGTAAGAGTTGAATTTGAGAAATGGTGATGAGGAAGTAAACGTGGAATTGAATGGAACACAATAAAACTTCAGGGTAAATAAATAAATATTGACCCCCAAGTGTATTACAGTGATATGTAAGGGGTGGGTAAAATAAAAATCTGCAAAGAAAGCCAAGAAAGTTTAAGAACTTCTTAGAATAGTCAAACTGTTTGATAGCTTTTGTTAAGTACCCTGCATTAAGAGGCTCTTATACACACTCTTGAACTGTCCTACGTATATAAAATTCAAAGGCAGGCAGAATTGCAGAATTAACCTTCTACAGAGAGTTGGGAACCTTTAGGTTTCTGAGTATTTTTGGTATGGTTCGGTACTGCAGTCTGAATCCAAGTGGCCTACTTTGCACTGGATGATGTTGATTCGGAAGAAAAAAAAAGCATCCCGTTCAAATCTTTTATGACTTAGCTGAACCACTCACTGCCTGAAAGAAAAAGTAAAATCAATCATGCAGTGCATAAGCTTTGGAACAAATTCCTGTTTTGTGGCTCCATTCTACTTCGATAATACCAAAACTTCCTTCAAAGTGGATGTTGGTGCCTGCAGGTATAGCTGTCTTTGCATTGTAATCTGGCATCTATGTGGTACAAAAATCTTCTACTGTGCTCCTAAACAGCCCAGAAGTGCATATTGTGAAATTGCACACAGCCAGCATGTGAATTTCTGCCCATTAAAATTAAATGGATAGATAATCAGGCGGTGGCAGTGCTCGGATTCACATTATGCACCCAGAAAAGCAGTTGTGAAATTTGTACCCCTAGGTGCCTGGTTCCGAAGGGTGTCTGAGTGGCGTCCTGTGCCTTGAAGTCTAGTGGTGAGGATATATAAAGCAAAAACAGGAAATGATCGAAACACATAGCAGGTCAGTCAGCATCTGTGGAGAGAACAGACAAAGTTAATGTTTCGTGCTCAGCCCTACTTCAGAACTGAAAAGTGAAAGTTGAACAAGCATTTTTAGTAGTCAGAACAAAGGCAAAGGGGAGGGAAGGGAGCAAACAAACTAGTAACCTGCTCACAAGAAACACCATAGACCTAATCACCAATCAATCATCCTGATACATGGCGTTGAGTCATCAGCCATAACAGTGGAGGTCCAAAGAGATTTAGAGGTCCACGTACACAGATCACTAAAATGTAGTGGTCAGGTACAAAAAATAATCAAAAAGGCTAATGGAATGTTAGTCTTTATAACTAGAGGGCTAGAATATAAAGGGGAGGATGTTTTGCTACAGCTGTACAAAGTACTGGTTAGAACACATCTGGATCACTGTGTACAGTTCTGGGCACTGAACCTTAGAAAGGATATATTGGCCTTGGAAGCAGAATGTTACCAGGGCTCCAAGGGTTAGCTTATGAGGAGAGATTCCATAGACGAAAGGTCATAGACCTGAAACACAGGCCGCAATTTTCCTCACCTCGGCGGGTCCGTGGCGGGCGATGTCGGTGGCGGGTCCCAACTTCGCTGCTGGCTCCATCCTGCTCTGTGAAATAAATTTCCTTTGATAGGGCTTGTTAAGCCTGCCCAGCACATTTCCTGGCCAATTAGAGGAAGCGGGTCTGGCGACGTCATCTGATGACGCGTCATCAGCCGGTTTCCTTAAAGGGACCATGGTTGAAATAAAGAGTAGATTGCCTTTCAAAAGCTAGGCTTTATTAACCTTAAAAAACCAGCAAGTACATGTTGAGCACCCAGTCTCAACCAGACTGTAGAAAACTGAATTTAAGATGGCCACCACAGGTCACATGGAATCAACTAACCAATAAGTTTACAGCATATATCTCAAGGCAGGAAAACAGGCAACCAATTACAATGCTTCTTATAAAACAAGAATAATCACCACATTCACCCCTCCTTTTAAAATATACTTCAACCTAGGTAGCCTTTACAGTTTACAATTAGTTATTTATGACTAGAGCAATACATGTATAATGCCTTCAACAATTTAAAAATTTTACTATTAAATTATTAATTATTTTAAAAGTCCATTTTTAATCGGTCGACCGGATATCTTGTTCGTGTCGACCTTCTTAGCCTTGGTGGAGTTCCTTGCCCTCCCACACCAGGAGACACAGAAATATCTTCTGCAGGGAGGCTATCAATATCCCGATTATCAACGGTTTCCGGATTGGAAGTCCCATTAGAAGGTAGACTGGGAGGGTCATGAACATCCATCGGGGGCAGACTAAGAGAATTGTAAGTGTCTGCAATAGGATTGGAAATGTTCGTAGTATCTGTGACGACATCAACATTATCTGAATTATGGCTATTGTTAATGTCCTCAGGAGAGGGCTGGCCACCACAAGGAGCTAAGGGCTAGATTTTCAGTATAGACAGTTTTGGGGCGCTAACCTTAGCGCCCGCCCGAAGTTAGCGCCCGCCCCAAAGTAGCGCCCCGTTGCCAAAAATTCAGTGGCTTCGCCCTAAGAGGTTGGTGGAGCGCTAAACGAGGCATTCCACTACTATCTTTAGGCGCTAAGCCGGCGGTGCAGAGCGCAACGCCCGAGCTCGGGCGCAGCGCACGGCAGACACTCTGGTGCCAGTGAGCTCTTAAAGGGGAAGGGTGCATGTGTTCTTTTCAAAAGCAGAGTCTGGGGAGGAGGAGGAGGAGGAGGAGGAGGAGGAGGAGGAGGAGGAGGAGGAGGAGGAGGAGGAGGAGGAGGAGGTGGTGGTGGTGGTGGTGGTGGTGCCCGGAAACATAAATACAACAACACACTGGATCCTTCCACACAACACATGCAGACTGCCGTTTATAGTGCATGAGGAGTGCCCTTTAATTTGCGCTCCCCAGGGTCTGTTGCGTTCCATTTTACAAACGCTCTGGACGCCAGCCGCACAATGGGGCGGTCCGACTGAAGTTTGGATTCGGGGCGGCCAAAGGGCGTTGCACGAGGATGTGATGTCATTTTCTGCGCGCGCATCCGGGCGGCCGCTAAACTTTGCGCCGGCGCTAACGGGCAACTTAATTTGGGGCGGGGCGCAAGCTGCGCTGCACCCGGGCGCTACACACATAGCGCCCGAAAATCACTTCTCTTAAGGCGCTAACTGCTGGCGCAAGCAACTGAAAATCTAGCCCTAAGTCTTTAACTGAAACCGTACTTTCTTTCCCATCTTGGAATCGAATGTGAGCATATTGGGAATTTGCCTCCAATAGCTCCACCTCCTCCACTAAAGGATCATACTTTGACAGTCTAACATGGCGTCGGAGCAGCACAGGTCCCTGCATAGTAAGCCATGACGGTACCGAATATCCCGTAGTGGATCTCCGCGGATAGTTGAAGAGCCTTTCATGGGGGGGTCACATTAGTAGCCGTTGAAAGCAATGATCTAATGGAATGCAGGGCATCAGGCAGTACCATTTCCCACTGTGTATTCTTAAGGTTCCGGGATGTCAAAGCCAACATAACTGCCTTCCAGATCACCCCATTGTATCGTTCGCACTGTCCATTACCCTGGGGATTATACGGGGTAGTTCTGCTAGTAGAAATTCCCCGACTCTGGAGGTATTCCTTCAACTGGGAAGACATAAAAGAACTTCCCTGATCTGAATGGATATACGCAGGCATCCCAAAGATGACAAAAAGTTGAGTCAGACATTTAATAACTGTAGCAGCTGATACATCTGCACAAGGAAAAGCAAAAGGGAACCTTGAAAGCTCATCCACAACAGTAAATATATATCGATTCTGAGTCGTTGAAGGAAGAGGCCCCTTAAAATCAACGCTCAGGCGTTCAAAGGGAGAAGTAGCCTTTATAAGATGAGCTCGTTGAGGCTTAAAGAAATTTGGTTTACACCGAGCGCAGACAGAGCATGACGAAGTCATCCGCTTGACGTCTTCAACTGAAAAGGGCAAATTCTTACTGCGTACGAAGTGTATCATCCTCGTAACACCAGGATGGCACAAAGCATTATGAAGATTAATAAGCGTATCTCCGTGAAGCACAAAACAATAAGCCCTCGACAGCGCATCAGCGGCAACATTATCCTTCCCCGGACAATAGACTATATCGAAATGGTAGCATGCCAACTTGATCCTCCACCTCATTATTTTATCATTCTTAATCTTTCCGAAATGTTTGACATCAAACATGAAGGACACAGATTTTTGGTCAGTTACTAACGTAAAATGTCGCCCAGATAAATAATGTCTCCATTTACGCAGTGCTTCTACTATTGCGTACGCCTCTTTCTCTATTGATGAATGTCTCTGCTCACTATTGCTCAGAGTACATGAGAAAAAGGCCACAGGTCTTCCATTTTGGTTCAGGGTAGCCCCAATTGCAAAATCGGAAGCGTCCGTCTCAATCACAAAGGGAACCTGCTCATCAATAGAATGCACAACTGCTCCAAGGATATCCTTTTTAAGATTATCAAAACACATCCTGGCCTCTCATGATAGAGGATATGTCGTAACCCAAATAAGGGGCCGGATCTTCTGCGAGAAGTTTGCAATCCAATTAGAATAATAAGAAAACAGTCCAACAACTCGTTGCAAGGCCTTAGAATTAGTAGGGCAAGGTAAATCAATCAGTGGTCACAGCTGTTCTGGATCTGGTTTAATCTTGTTTCCCGAGATAATATACCCCAGTAAATTTACCTCGGTGGTCGAAAAGATACACTTCTCTTTATTGAAAGTTAAGCCAACTTTTTCCGCAACTTGAAGGAATCTTTCTAGATTAAAATCGTGCTCCACCCTTGATTTGCCACACACCGTGATGTCATCTAAATATGAGAAGGTGTCAGAGAGAGAGTTATCACTTATAAAAGCATCCATTGCCCGTTGAAAACAGGCGACACCGTTAGTAACACCGAATGGTACTCGGCAAAACTGGTACAGCTTTCCGCCAGCTTCAAAGGCCGTATATGGTTTGTCCCTCTTAGCAATAGGAATCTGATGATAAGCACTCTTTAGGTCAATAGTGCTAAAAACCTTATATTGAGATACTTTATTGATAAGCTCATCAATCTTAGGCAGGGGGTACACATCTAATTGAGTATACCTGTTAATAGTTTGAGAGTAGTCTATCACCATTCGCTTCTTATGTCTCTCATTAGTGGTGACAACTACCTGTGCCCGCCAGGGCAAAAAAACTAGGTTCAATGATTCCTTCCGATAAAAGACGTTGAACTTCAGAATTAATAAATTATTTATCCTGACTGCTATACCTTCTTGACTTGGTAGCAATTGGCTTACAGTCAGGCATCAAATTGGAAAAAAGTGATAATGGAGAAATGAATAAAGAAGTTAATCCACAAATAGACAAAGGTGGCTTGGTTCCTCCGAAAGAAAGACTGAGGGACTCATGTAATTGAAGCACATCCAACTTATTTAGAGATTGCTGATCCAACACACCCAAAAAGTTTTTAAATGTACGATACCAATGTTTCCTGCAGAATTAGGGTCAGCATTAAATCGTTCCGGTCGAAGATATCGTTCCAATATAGCAAAAGGTTAATAAATTGAAATAAAGAGTAGATTGCCTTTCAAAAGCTAGGCTTTATTAACCTTAAAAAACCAGCAAGTACATGTTGAGCACCCAGTCTCAACCAGACTGTAGAAAACTGAATTTAAGATGGCCACCACAGGCCACATGGAATCAACTAACCAATAAGTTTACAGCATATATCTCAAGGCAGGAAAACAGGCAACCAATTACAATGCTTCTTATAAAACAAGAATAATCACCACATTGGTCAACTTTATTTGACAGTTGTGCTGTCAGTGTTCTGCAGCATTGAGGTGCAGCAAACACTGACAAGCACTGCACAGAGGTGTATGGTTGCACCTAGGCTCTCCCATGACTCCCTCCATATGCTTATCGAGGGAGTCACAGCACACAGGGAGGTCCTCTTCCCTTCCCATGGGCGGAAGAGACCTCCCCAGGAGATCAACACAGCCTGGTTGCACATTGCACAGGAGGACACAAGCAGGGATATGGTCAGGAGGACCTGGGTGCAGTGCCACGAACATTTCAATACTCTCAGTAGATCATGAAACGTTAGTACAAAGCCACACTCAACCTCATCCTGCTGTACCTCTCATTACATCCCCATCACTCTGCCTTCCCTACCCTACTCCTGCACATCCTTACTCACACCAACTTACCTTGCACCTCCACCCATCCCTCTCTCTCTATCAATATTATCGCATCCCCATCTCACTAGCCACCCCTCACACTCACCCTCATCCTAGTGCAATCATACCAACTAACAACACACAAGGGTGGGCATTTGGGTGTTTTATCCAATGTTCATGTAATGTTTCTGTTAATGTGGTGTCAAACATTGAAACCTTTATTTTCAACTCTTTGCATTCTTGGATAGATTTGTGTGCACCTTTGGAAGTGGCTTAGTGTGTTGCAGTGAATGGTGAGACATAACGGTACCTCCCGCAATGGTGATGAGTGTGAAAGGAATGGCTTGGGCATTGTAGGAATGCATTATGGTGTTGGTGTGGGGTGGTGCCAACCTGGCGCATCATGTGGCTGCCAGGGTGTACAGCGTCAAGTGAAGTAAATCTGGCCATGGTGAGGCCATCCCTGGCCTCCCAGGCAGCAATGTGGTCGGGTGTTGATGCCCTCTGTCCTGTGCAGCATCAGTTGATTGTGGAGAAGGTTGGTGTTGTTGTTGGTGTTGCTGGTGTGCCCTGTGCTGGTGTTGGGGCTGATCATGGTGGGATTCTGAGGACCAACGTGAGAGAGTATAAAGGGCACCCATGCTGATGGAATAGATGGCAGGTGAAGTAGAGATGACAGAAGTGATCTGTCAATGGTGAGAGAGGTAATGAGGTCAGACTGGATGGAGACTTGTGTAAAGACTTGCAGCATGATGAATCAGTTGTGGAAATGCAGTGAGGAAGAGCTTGTGGCTGAGGGAAGATATCTCTGTAATGTGGGAACTTTTACTTTACATTTGAAGCTGTCAACTCAACAGCTGATTCCATGGCCACTGAATTCCCGCCTCAGCTTGACAGACATGGTCCACGACCAGCATGGACCCTGTAGGTGAACTGTCAAATGCAAAAGATAAGCTGAAAATCATTCTTAAGTGGCTCTAAACAAACCACTAATTACCTGAATTGGGTTGCCCGCCGCTGCATGCCGGGTCTGCTCAGCGCTGACAGACCCGACATTGGGAAAGGCGCGTGGCAAAAATATAAAATTTCCCAACCAACCCGCCACCAATCCTGCCTGCTAACATCCCGGAAAATTCCAGCCGTTAACTCTGTTTCTCTCTCCACAGATGCTGCCTGACCCGCTGAGGATTTCCAGTATTTTCTGTTTTTATTACATAAACCAGGTTTGTATTCCCTGGAATATAAAAGGTTAAGGTGATTTGATTTGATTGAGGCTTTTAAGATTTTGAAAGGAATTGATAGGGTAGATAGAGACAAATTTTTTCCGGTGGCGCAGACAAAGGAAAATATCCTTAAAATCCTTAGGAAACACTTCTTCATGCAAAGGGTGGTAGAAGTGTGGAACTCTCTCCTACAAAAAGCAGTAGAGGCTAGCTCACTTAATAATTTTAAATCTGAGGGCGATAAATTTTTGCTAGCCACTCCGGGACCCTCACACTCTGTGATCATGACCTCCCACACCCCCGCAGCTTACCTTGCTGGAGGCTGCCACAGCCCGTTCCTGAGGCCTCAATCCAGTGAGCTACAAAGAGAATTATTATGCTCCTATTATTGATTCAGAAAGGAAACCAGCGACATAACAAAATTCCTCCCAACAACTGATTAAGGAAGGCTCTCAATTTAAGTGGAGAAGTTTGCAAATGAAGTGTTCCAATCACTAAAGAAATATTGAAGTTCAATATTTGTAATAGTCTATTGTTCAAGAAGTCTCTTTCTGTCTTTGCATATAGAAGACAGTAGTCCTTTTGTAAGTACAGGCTGAGGGACAGAGGATAAACACATTAACCAAGGTAAATGGATAAATGGTGGCCCCCGAAAAGAGATCTTGATTATTGTTGCTTCAGTCAGTAATTTTCTCTCTCTTCTTTGCGCAGAAGTATTTAATGGTACGTTGGTTAAGGAATTTTTGAAAATCCAGAAGGATAAATGGCAGATGAAATTTTAGGACACTGAGTTTGACATCAAACATTAATCCAGTATAACATTATTGCTGGCTTATCATGGAAGCCAGGCGCATGTGACAAGCGCTGCCCGAGAGCTGTAGAAATGGCTAACAACTCTTGACTCCTAACCAGCATTATGGCTATTTGTCAGTGATTGCATGATCCAAAGCTCTGTATCAAATAGCCACAGCTCAGAGTCCACAACAGGCACACTCCATCCCAATAACAGGGAATTAATGAATTTTCACCGGTGAAATATCAAAGGTCAAAGGGCACATTCAAAGGGTCCAGATATGGAAATAAAGCAGATTGGACCGGGATGAAAAATCACACTGATGACATTGGGATAGACAACATGAAGAATGGGCTTCTTCACAGATGGTGGGAATCTGTCACTGAAATTGGTAAACTGTAGAGTGAGAGGGGATTGTGCTGGATCAACTGTGTATTACTAACATGTAGGCAGCTTGAAGTATTTGCTAAAAAGACGTGAATGCTATTTTTAGGAGAGATGTAGGTGAGATTTGGAAAGGTGGTCCAAAGAAAGAAAGAAGGAAGAAAGACTTGCATTTCTATAGCGCCTTTCACGACCACCGGATGTCTCAAAGCCAATGAAGTACTTTTTTGGATTGTAATCACTGTTGTAATGTGGGAAAGTTACAACTTATGACAGTGTCAAGGAAGGTAATGATATCCTGAAAGTCTACCATGGGAGTTGTCATAGATCGTCTGTCATTTAATATTGACCAATAAAGGATGCAAATACATATGTCAATAAGGAATATTTCATGAAATAGATAGAAGGATGAGCCACTAAAGATGAGCAAAAATAAAATCTGCAGTAATTGACCCAGTAGAAAAATATTCGTAATTCTTAGTTTGGACACTAAGCAGAGTAAGTCAGAGCAGCAAAGCTACCATAAGGGGAACAAAAAATTGTTGGAAAATCTATCCCACAACATTCCTATGGGGCACTCTGGCGTGTCATTAATGATTACCATGTAACATGGAGGTATAGACAGACTAGACCATCTTGCACACCTTATTGAAACTGGGCATAATAACAGTATTATCTGACGAAAGGTCATCGACCTGAAACGTTAATTCTGTTTCTCTCTCCACAGATGCTGCCTGACCTGCTGAATATTTCCAGCATTTTCTGTTTTTATTTCAGATTTCCAGCATCCGCAGTATTTTGCTTTTGCTGGGCATAATAATATTGGATAGCAATAAAAGTGCATTTGAAAAATGGTGGAAAGTTTATTTTTTGACAATTAATATCCACAGTGCTACCACTGAGCCATGGCTGACACCTTGTTGAGTCTCTTTATACTAAGATTTCTTGTGTCTTCTAAGTCATACAGCTGGAGTATGCATGTCATATTTCTCCTTCCTCATTGGTCAAGCATCCTCTATTGTTCCTTCATAGCTAAGTTTCTGTGTTGTTCTCCTTTCTAATTCATTGTTGTTACAAATTTAGGTCTGCCGTCAATGCCTTCTTTGGTTCAGTGGCATCAGTCGCTTCCGTACGTCGTTGAGCCACTTTATTTCACAGTGGTAAACATACAGAGCAACTCTTATGTTCAGATTCATTCCGCTCTATCAGTCTAACCTAGCTTTGTATAATGATATACAAAATAAAGAACACACTGACGTAAGAAAACTACTAGGCACTTGGTCTAAGCGTTAAACAAAGCTTTAATCAACTGTTTTACAACATGGAGGTCTAGTTGTGTCCTTCACTAGTTCCTGTTAAGAATGTCCTGCGCAAGCTGGGCCCGTGCCCAAGTATTTATAATCTCTCTGGACAGCGCCACCCGCAGGCCGCTCAGTATTATTTCATAAGTCTTTCTTTCATGAATGACTGATTCATGTCGCACACCACACTTCCCACATCAGTGGGTCACCTTGACTTAAAGAAGTGGTTGCTGGGCTTCCCAGCCCATTTCTCTTCATCCACTCCTCTTACCACCACTCCCTGGCACCACCTGGTGAAATGTGAGGTGATCAGCCTGGGATAGTGATAGTAATCGAATTAGTGGAAGAGAGGGCCTCCTCTTGCTCCATCTTTCTCCAATCAGTTACCTGCTGAAAGCCTTGGTGTAGCCCGAGGCCTTCAGTAAAAGAATGAATGCAATCTTCTGGGTCCTGTGGCCCTTTTAGTTTTTCCTCTTGCCCCTGCTAGTGTTGCAGTGGTGGTGTAATTGCAGCATCACATGGATCTTCCTGTGGGGTCACTGGTGGGCTCCCACTTGATGGTAGGGATCCTGGCAGGAACCTGTCATGAATACGTAATGTCCTCCCACCCAGAACACTGGGTCGGGGTCACGGCAAGATCAGAAGCCCAAGCCTGAACCTATAGGGGCGGGAAAAGGAAAATCCAGGCCTTGCTGTTGCAAGTTGATCACTGCATTTGCCTACATAAGATTTGAAAATAATTTATTGTACATGAAGTGCCTTGAGGCATTTCTGAGAGACCTATATATAAATGCAAGACTTTCTTTTCTATCCATGAGGGATTGCATTAATTTTCCCCTTTTATATTTATCAGATAAACAGAATTTTGACTTCATTAGTCCTGCGGGAATTGAACCTTGGGTTCTTTGTGAAAATATAATGGCCTAGAAATTCGGGGGTGTCCTTTTTTGTGCGCATGCCCTGCCGCCCCCTACACCCACCACCGCCCCCACCCCGCCCGCACCTCGCGTAGAGTGATTACCTTGCGCATGAATCTTAGGGGTCGATTTTGTCAAACCTGTCGGGAAGAAGGCGGGACTTCCCCTTCCGGGTTTTTGACCCGCCTACTTCGACGTCTGGCTAATCCACGTAATTTCCCCTTGATTGACCTTGTTGAGCCCGCCCAGCGGGCTCAGCAGGCCAATTAAGGGCCACCCGGCAACAGGTGACGTCACAGACTGAAATTTCATCTGTCAAGCGTTCTTGACAGATGAAATATCAGTGTCTCACAGCTGTTTGAAGCTGTGAAACACTGACACTCTGAGTTCTAACATGAGTCCCTCTGTGCAGACTCAGTTAGAAATCTCACCGGCACTAAAAGCTGAAGGCTGTCACTTTTGACAGATCGCAGCCATTCAGCTTTAAGTGCCGGCTGAGTGATGGGCTCGCGACGGCTACAGGAAGAAAGGCTGTAAAGGTAAATACAGGTAAGTAAAAGTTCTTTACACACTTTAGACACACCAAACACACTTACCTTTACACTCATGCACCCATCACTCACCTGAGCGCCGACATCGCGACCCCTCCAACTCCTTCAACCCAACGGCCCGCCTGCTCTAACCTGGCGTGGTTTGGAGCCGTCGGGAAACCCACACGAAACCCCTCAAAATGGGGATTAGGCTAAAAACTGCCTGTTAACTACCTGTTAACAGGCAGTTAATTGGCACTAATCCCTTCCCGCCTGGTTTCGGCAGGTCCCAGTGCGGGGCGGGTACCCGCCGCCCCTGAAACTTATGTGGGGCGGGGTTTTGGGTGGGATGGTGGTGGGACCCCCAAAGTCGGGATTTCCGCCCCCCCCCCCACACGACTGAAACCCCGCCTGACGGCTCCCCAAAATCTAGCCCTTAGCGTTTGAGAAGACCAGGGATATTGGGCTTCGGGCTTCATTCACATAGAGACGGTAGGTAAGTGATCGGTGGCTGTGGAGGGGGCGATCACGGGCCGCGGCATCCATGCCTGGAGGTTGGAGATCTCAGGGCCGAGGGAGGTCAGGGGCAGGGAGCCTGGGGTGGGGGGTGGGGGGAGGGGAGATTGGAGGTTGAGAGCCGGAGCCTGGGGGAAGGGAGATTGGAGGTTGGTGCCCCGCTGAGGTGGGAGGGAAATCGGGGGCTGGAGCCTGGAGATCTTGGGGGGTGGGGGGAGGGGCGGGCGTGGCTGGGAGCGGCAGTGATCAGGAATGATGCTTTACAGGTAAGTAACTTAGCTTATTTTTTTGCTTTAGGGTTTGATTTCCTGAGTGTAGTCAGCGATGGCACTGGCTCCCTCAGGGAAAACCAATGTTGCAGCGGGGACCTGAGCAGGAGTTAGGCCCCATATTTGCATAGGCAAAGGATCTAACACCTGATGTAAGAAAACTACTAGGCACTTGGTCTAAGTATTAAACAAGGCTTTAATCAACTGTTTTTCAACATGGAGATCTAGTTGTGTCCTTCACTAGTTCCTGTTAAAGAATGTCCTGAGCAAGCTGGGCCCATGCCCGAGTATTTATACTCTCCCTGGACAGCGCCACCAGCAGGCCGCCCAGTATCATTTCATAAGTCATTTCCACATGAATGACAAGATTCATGTCAACACCTGCTTCAGGCATGGGTAAAGGACGCCTCTTGTTTGTCCTTACCCAATATGGTGGGCTGCACACTTCCGTTCAGAAGAGTGGGCGTCTTTCCTGCCCACCATTAAGACACTTAAAAAGACGCACAGCGTCTGAAAAACAGGTGCAAAGCGACCCAATTTCTAGGGCAGCATCACAAACAACAGCACCACTCAATCAAAAAAAAATCACATTTTAGCAATTTGAAACAGCCCCATCAGTTTCCCTTAAATATTTTACATAGTTTTCCCTCCGAGAATCCTCTATGTACAGTATGAATTGTTAAAGGGCATATTCAAGGTTTCTTATGCATAATAACTGTGATCTATAAGAAGTTGTCATTTAAGCTTGGTTGGTTTTAGTTTGAATGCTGTCTTGCTTGCATATTAAAAATTAATGATCGTTGAAGAACAAATACCGCAGGATTCATAGTGATTATGAGATAATTGCCACATAGATGTGTACAAATATATGATGCATTGAATTTATATTTTGCTTTACACTCTAAAGATTTGTAATGGTAAAATAGCAAATATTAATTTAAAATAAAAATTCTGTCAGTGCCATTGCATCCAAAACCCAGGGATGGTGCCATTAACATATTGGGGGCAGGCACCAGTGGCACAACAGGGGTGTTCACTCTTCAACGGAATATCCGAGTGGCACCGAGCTGCAGCAAAGGCCAGTTTGGCTGAAGACAAAAAGGTTGTCAACTTATCTTGTTCTGCGCTCCTATGCTGGCAGGTGGCTTGGATTTGGCTTGGTGGGGCCTGCAGGTAGGCCAGAATGGCATCAATGCCTGGTCTCTGTGGAGGTGGGTAACTACTAGGCCTAATGCCTGCATATCTCGTGGGGTTCCTAGGATAACCCGGAAATGCCTCCTGACGTGCCCCCAAACTGCAGTTGGGACGTAGTGGGGGCGCAGGCAAAAGTAGCTACCACACTCCCCTGAAGAATTTGTTGGTGCAACCATCAATTGGGTGGAACCCAAAAGATCCAATTGCCCCCTGCCCCCCACCCCCCCACCCCCCTGCAACTCTCAATCCCTCTGCGCATCTGCCAAGCAAATACGGCCTCAAGAATGTGCGGGATTTCTGGGCTTCAGTCTTTTGGAAATTAAATGGTTGACGGTGTTAGAACAAAGAGCTACAAGTTGGGATTTGCTCAAAGTGCAACATACTACAGGAAACTTTCTATTTACCGGCACCTAAATAACCGGAAATCTCGGTTAACTGGCAAAATTCAGGAGTAGGTTCAGGTAAGTTTTACTTCATATTGTACTTGCCTTCCTTGATCTGTTGCTGTGCAAGGGTGTGGCTGCAGCTGTTGCTAAGCTACAGAGATGCTTGGAACCTGTGGCCATTGTTCTGCACTTGTTGCTAAGCAACAGGGTTTGTTGCTTTATACGGAGCTGTCAGCTCTCCGTATCTTTTACTATAGCTTTCGATTATCTGGAATTTTTGATGAACCGGCACCACATCGGTCCCGTCGGTGCCGGATAAAAAAAAGTTTCCTGTAATGTGGACTGCTTTTGATTAAAGCTTGGCTGGTGTCAACATTTGGAGGGTACACTAAACTGTGTTTCTTTTAACTAGATCATTATTTGTGCAGACACAATGTAAATACTTTGAGCTGATGTCGAAAAGCAGTGTCCTTGAAATTCCGTATTGCTTCTACCAGTTAGCCCGCTGTGACTGCAGCAATAAACCTGCTGAACCCCCCAGAGAAATATCGTAAATTGCTGTTTTCAGCCATCTAGACCATTTCCCTGGAGTTCCGTTTGTCTCTCATTGGAGTTACAGTGGAGACCAATTAACCGCTGCAGAATTTTGGGACAATATTTTTGCTCCACAATGCCACTGTTAAAATCTAATCAGATTACATGATGGCACCGAGCAGAGCTGGAACAAGCCTTCCATTTACTCCAGCACTAAGTCTGTAAATCAAGAAGGAGACCATTCAGCCCATCGTGCCTTTGCTGGCTCATTGAAAGAACGATCCCATTAGACCCACTCCCCTGCTCTTTCCCCATAGCCCTGCAATTTTCTCCCCTTCAATTATTTAAGTAAATAAACAAACAGTAATATTTTGCACAAATCTGAAAATGCTGTCTATATAAGGGGTCATTTTTGGACTTTGCTCTACAGTTGAAGGCCAGTGGAAAGGCTTGCCTGCTGGAAGCATATATAAGAAATTTGGGCATGCATTGTACATGACTTTCCAACCGTTCATCTAAATGGTTGTAAAATCTTTAACAGTGCAGATCTGAATTTCTAACATGTGTTGTTGGTGGGGAAAAATGTTCCAACGGAGCTGGAGTATGAGCCATATTTTGTAACACACCGAGTAAGAATTCCTCTGGTCACTTTGTGTAGTGCCATCGTAAATAGGTTTGAGGTGATTTAGCTGAATTATAGACATGTTCTAAAAGATGTTGCGAGGACTACTGAGTGGTGGATTTCTAATATCACTGCAAGCAGGGGCGGGCACAGGCCAGTTTCGTGCTCAAGGTGAGGGGTGCAAGCACTGTGGAAATGGACTCTTCTCGATTTAAGCCCCTTTGGGTGAAATTGGGCATCGGTGGTAGTGGAAAATGGGCGACAGCGAATCAGCAGTCCGTTTAACACCACGCCCGAATTTTCTTTTCCATTGACTTGAAGATTCGCTATTACTCGTTTTGCACTACAGTTGAAGACCAATTTCGGTCCCCCCCCCGCCCCCCATGTCCAGGTACAGCACAGCCAGATACAAAGCAAAGCTCCCTCTACACTGCTCCAACAACATGCCTTTAGCCCCAATCGCAGAAAGGCGCCCCTACTATACCAGTGTGACATTATTTCCATTTCCCACAGCAGCTGTCCTCTGACCCCTCCCTATGAGGTTGCCAATTACAGGAAACTCTTTGGTATCCGGCACCGACGGGACTGGGATGGTGCCGGTTGATTAAAAATTCCGGATGACGGAGAGGGTTATCTACTGAGGCTATTTTTAACAAACAAAGAGTCAGACTCCTGTTATTGAAGTGTTCGGACTTCCGACAGCGCCAAGAAGCCGCGTAGTGGCAGTTTGGAGAACTACCCCCACTGACTGACTCGGCCACTGTGGGAGACTCGGACTTGGACTCGACAACATTTCCGGTTATTGAGGTGTTGTTTTCGGAGTATGACTTTTGCCGGTTAATAGAGAATTCCAGATATTTAGGTGCCGTTTAAACGAGAGTTTCTTGTAGTGCCATATTGCAGATAGTTTTGTGCTGTAGGCCCATGTCACTAGGAACTAGACAGACTGACCATGCTTATTTCAGGGTGGCGTTGCAACGGGGCCTCATTATAATATATTCAAATAAGGTCACCCTGGTCTTGGTGAGCGGATCACGGAAAGGGCCAAAACGCACCATGATACTCGGGGCAAGGGGATTGATTTTGAGGAGGGAAGCTTCTTCCCCATTTTCCATTATCCAGAACTCGATAGACTCTGGAACAGTACCTATGGATTGGAGGGTAGCTAATGTTACCCCACTATTCAAAAAAGGTGGTAGAGAGAAAACGGGGAATTATACACCGGTAAGCCTGGCATCGGTAGTGGGGAAAATGCTAGAGTCCATTATAAAAGATGTAATAGCAGAGCACTTGGAAAGCAGTGACAGGATCGGACAAAGTCAACATGGATTTACAAAAGGTAAATCGTGCTTGACTAATCTACTGGAATTTTTTGAGGATGTAACTGGTAAAATAGATAAGGGAGAACCAGTGGATGTGGTGTATTTGGACTTTCAGAAGGCTTTCGATAAGGTCCCCCATAAGAGATTAGCGTGCAAAATTAAGGCACATGGGATTGGGGCAAGGTATTGACTTGGATAGAGAACTGGTTGGCAGATAGAAAGCAAAGAGTTGGAATAAACGGGTCGTTTTCCGAGTGGCAGGCAGTGACTAGTGGGGTACCGCAAGGATCGGTCCTAGGACCCCAGCTGTTCACAATATATATTAATGATCTGGACGAGGGAATTGGATGTAATATCTCCAAATTTGCAGACGACACAAAGCTGGGTGGGAGGGTATGCTGTGAGGAGGATGTCGTGAAACTCCAGTACGATTTGGACAGGTTGGGTGATTGGGCAGAAACATGGCAAATGCACTATAATGTGGATAAATGTGAGGTTATCCACTTTGGTGGCAAAAACAGGAAGGCAGATTATTATTTGAATGGCAATAGATTGGGAGAAGGGGAAGTGCAAAGAGACCTGGGTGTTCTTGTGCACCAGTCGCTGAAGGTAAGCATGCAGGTGCAGCAGGCGGTTAAGAAGGCAAATGGTATGTTGGCCTTCGTAGCAAGAGGGTTCGAGTACAGGAACAAGGATGTCTTGCTGCAGTTGTACAGGGCCTTGGTGAGACCGCACCTTGAGTATTGTGTGCAGTTTTGGTTGCCTTACCTGGGGAAGGATGTTCTTGCCATGGAAGGAGTGCAGCGAAGATTCACCAGGCTGATACCTGGGATGGCAGGAATGACGTATGAGGAGAGATTGTGTCGATTGGGCTTATACTCACTGGAGTTTAGAAGATTGAGAGGGGATCTCATCGAAACCTATAAAATTCTGTCAGGCCTGGACAGACTAGATGCAGGAAGGATGTTCCCGATGGCCGGGGAGTCCAGAAGCAAGGGTCATAATCTAAGGATAAGGGGTAAGCCATTTAGGACTAAGATGAGGAGGAATTTCTTCACCCAGAGAGTGGTGAACCTGTGGAATTCTCTGCCACAGAGGGCGGTGGAGGCCAGTTCATTAAATATATTCAAGAAGGAGTTGGATATATTTCTTAAGGCTAAAGGGATCAAGGGATATGGGGAGAAGGCAGGGACAGGGTACTGAATTTGGATGATCAGCCATGATCTCATTGAATGGCGGAGCAGGCTCGAGGGGCCGAATGGCCTACTCCTGCTCCTATCTTCTATGTTTCTATGTTTCCTGCCACAGAGTTTTCCTCCCCTGATTATGCACTGAAGTTATGCCAAAAACTGCAAGACTCGATTTTTACTCCCAGGGCGTAATTTGACATCATCGGAGCCCGATCTGCATATTTAAAGGGAACCCCTGCAGCTTGAGGTGGGCGCCCTCGCCGCATGCAATTTAAAATTGCAGTCGGCCAGAACCCCCGCTCCATTTTAACTGGTCTCCACCTTGTTTTCGACTGACGGTAGGAGTTAAAGTTAAGGCCTGTGTGGCAATTGTCCCCCAGTCATTGGTACTTTTTCAGTTATTGGAAGCAATGGAAACACCAGTACTGAATGAAAGTTATATAACCTGGGGACCTGTTTAGTTCTCCTATATTCTCATTGTGTTCAGTGGGAGAACAGTGGTGGATGTGACATACAAGAGCAAAAACAGTAATCTCAGCCTATGAATAGTGTATTGCGTATTGTAGAAGCAATTGGCATGAATAAAAGACATTTGAGGTAATTCAGTGTGAATGTGGTCTGTTCAGCTACTTTACAAATGGATTGGAACCAGGCAAAAATATTTCCTTTACAAACACATTATGTAGATAATTTGCATGAGAAAAGCCAACATAACATTGTCGTGACACAGAAGCAAATGCCCAGCAGACATTTAGAAATATAAATCATGTTGTCACGACCAGCAAATCAGATATCAGCGTTTGTTGCATGAGATAATCTCTTATCTTGTCACCAAATGTGCAGCTGTTCTTCAATTAACATCTCATTGGTCAACACAATTAAGAATACAGGCATGATTACAAGAACAGTGACTGAATGATTCACTGCAGAATCACTAAATATGGCCTCATCATTCTCCTCATGTAGAGGGAGAGAATCATTCTCCTCTGAGATTCTGATGTCTCATATCTGTCTTGAAACATCCCCCTTGCCCATACCCAACAAATTCAACATTGGGCTGGTGCTTAACCAGTTTGTCATCACAACCCAACAGGAATGAAATTGGAAATAACAACAGAAAATGCTGGAAGAACTCAGCAGGCCAGGCAACATCCGTGGAGAGAGAAACAGAGTCAACGCTTCGGGTCGAAACCCTTCTACAGAACTGAGAAAAAAAGACAGGAAATGAAACAAAAGGCAGTTTGGGGGCTGGGAAATGGGGGAGGGGATGAACGAAGAGACATTAAGAGATATTCAAGGTGAGACGAGATGGTAATGGGACAGGTAAAGAAACAAACAATGGCTCTAGATGAAGTGTGAAATGCGCTGGCAGAGTGAGAGACAGCTGCCATGTGGGGGAGAGAGAAAAAAAAGGAAAAGGCACAAACCAAAAGTGTGGATAAAAAATATAAAAATATAATGGGGGCCGAGGTTATGATCTGAAATTGTTGAACTCGATATAGCGTCCGAAAGGCTGTAAAGTGCCTAATCGGAAGATGAGGTGCTGTTCCTCGAGCTTACGCTGAGCTTCCGTGGAACAATGCAAGAGGCCGCAGACAGTGAGGTCTGAGTGGGAATGGAGCGGTGAATTGAAATGACAGGCGACCGGAAGCTCGGGGTCCCCCTTACGGACTGAATGGAGGTGTTCCGCAAAGCGCAGACCAATTCCGCAAATTGGTCTGTTCAGCTACTTTAATGGAATGAAATTGGTCTTCGCAATAGCACAAAATGGGCAATAACGAATCAGTATCTAAAGTGTTTTAAACTGGAATTAATTTTGGGGGCCTCCTCCGCACCCTTTTCAAACCCTCAATATGCCCCACCATGTGAGCAGACCAAAACGGGACACAGCATTCTAACTGAGGCCTAACCAAGGATGTAGATGATATCAAGTTATGTGCGAAAATCGGGACTCTAGACGATGCTCGATGACTACAGGCAGGTCTAAATGCTCTGGGGGACTGGGCAAATGATGCTAACTTGGAAAAGTGCAGTGGTATGCATGTGGGCAGGGTAAAGGCTGAACATTTATTTACACGCAAGAATATAGAAGCACTGGAGAAAGTGTGAAAAAGATTTACAAGGATGACACCAGAACTGAGAGGATACAACTATCAGGAAAGACTGAACAGGCTGAGAAACTCTAGTAAACAGAAGACAGAGAGGTGCCCTGATTGAGGTCTTTAAAATTATGAAGGGGTTTGATAGGGTAGACATAGCAAAGATGTTTCCACTTTTGGGTGTGCTCAAAACTAGGGGCCATAAATATAAGCTAGTCACTAATAAATCGAATAACGAATCAGGAGAAACCGCTATACCCAGAGAGTGGTGAGAATGTGGAACTCGCTGCCACATGGAGCGGTTGAGGCGAATAGCATAGATGCATTTAAGGAGAAGGTAGATAAGTACATGAGGGAGAAAGGGCTGACGTGGAGCATAAATACTAGCATAGACCTGTTCAGCCGAATAGCCTGTAGCTGTGCTGTAAATTCTATGTAACCCTTCAGGGAAACGGATGTAAGGCCAGCACTAGGTTAGATGTTAGGAGGTGGTCCTTTTCGCAGAGAATAGTAGACCCGTGGAACAAGCTGCTGGCTCGTGCAGTGAACAATGATTTGCTAAATTGCTTCAGCGAGAGCAGGACCGGTTTTTGGCTGGGGCAAAGATCACCTTGTGTAAAAGGTAGATACTGCATGACATTAATCATGGCGAGAGTGGTCTCTTGGATTATTTTTGATCGCCTAAAGGGGTCAGAGAGGAATTTTCCAGATTTTATTCCCTAATTGGCATGGGTTTTTTAATCTGTTTTTTCACCTCTCCCAGGAGATCACATGGTTATCAGGTGGGGTGGGGAGTGTATGTATTGTGAGGCACATGTCATCACAATTGTGTGGAACAGGCTGGATGGACCACAGGGTCTTTTCCTGTCCATCATTGTTTGTATGTTTATAATATGCACGACTTTCATTGGCCATTTTATATGGGTGAGCTGAACACAAATACATCCTGACCGCCATTTTGAGGGCTTAGTAGACCAGTTAGCACCGAATTTATAGGCCTTTACCTCCATCAGTCTTTCCTTTCTCTTGCAACTTTCAAGCTAACAAAACCCAAGCTTAGCATCTAATCACTACTTCCAAATTGACTTGGTCTTCCCTTCTATATCCTTTCACACTTGGTGTGCACCATGCGTCTCTGCCCTTTCAAAATTAAAAAGGAACATCAAGGGACCTTAGCTTGATGATAATACGTCTCGACAGGAAACCATTTGTAGCCCAGGTATCCTGCCAGTACAGAGGACGACATCATAGAAACTCTCTTAGGTAGTCCCTCGGAACCGAGGATGACTTGCTTCCACATTAAAAATGAGTTCGCAGGTGACTGATGAGTCCAATGCGGGACCTACAGTCTCTGTCACAGGTGGGGCAGACGGTGTTTGAAGGGGCGGGTGGGTGGGGTGCTTGGGTTGACATGCGCTCCTTGCGCTTGGCTCCCGCTTGCTCCCGGCGAAGAGACTCGAGGTGTTCGGCGCCTTCCCAGATGCTTCTCCTCCACTTTGTGCGGTTTTGGGCCAGGGATTCCCAGGTGTCAGTGGGGATGTTGCATTTTTTCAAGGAGGCTTTGAAGGTGTCCTTGAAGCGTTTCCTCTGCCCACCTGGGGCTCTCTTGCCGTGTCGGAGCTCCGAGTAGAGCGCTTGTTTTGGGAGTCTTGTATCGGGTATGCGGACGATGTGACCCGTCCATCGGAGCTGATCGAGCGTGGTCAAAGCTTCGATGCTGGGGATGTTGGCCTGAGCGAGAACACTGACGTTGGTGCGCCTATCCTGCCAATGGAACTTGCGGAGGCAGTGTTGGTGGTACCACTCCAGTGCTTTGAGGTGCCTGCTGTACATGGTCCATGTCTCTGAGGCATACAGCAGGGCAGGTATCACTGCTGTTCTGTAGACCATGAGCTTAGTGTCAGGTTTGAGGTCCTGGTCTTCAAACACTCTCTTCCTCAGGCAACCGAAAGCTGGAATTGCACATTGAAGGCGGTGTTGGACTTCGTCATCAACGTCTGCCCTTGTTGACAGTAGACTCCCGAGGTATGGAAAGTGGTCCACGTTGTCCAAGGCCTTGTCGTAGATTTTGATAATCGGGGGGGGGGGCAGTACTGTGTGGCAGGGGCAGGTTAGTAGAGAACTTTTGTCTTACGGATGTTTAGTGTAAGGCCCATGCTCTCGTACGCTTCGGTGAAGGTGTTGACGATGGTTTGGAGTTCAACCTCCGAGTGAGCGCAGACGCAAGCGTCGTCTGCATACTGTAATTCGATGACAGAGGATGGGACGACATTGGATCTGGATTGGAGACGACATCATAGAAACAGAAGAATATTAACCTCCATCTCCACCGCAAAATGGACACTGGGCAGATGTGATCGAGGAAAATGAGTGAATATGGCTTTTAGGCATCAAAAGAGTCACTGGCCTATCTTATTTCAGTGTGACGCATTCTGAATGAGGAGTATATTTCTCCCTGTTTATCATGGCTGTTACCCATAGGATTTCAATGTGAATTGATTTGAATGGAGGAGGGAAAGTCTAGATAACATAGGCAATTTATCTTGATGAGAAATTAGAGCAGAATCCACAAAAATGTATAATCAGCTCCTATTTGCAATTATTACCATCAGAAATGCAGCCAATTTGGAACAAATGGAATCTGCCTTTTCGGGCAGCTGTCCACCTCCACAGTGGTTCTGGTCTCACTCATTGAAGTTTAGAAGCATTTAGTTTAAATCAGGATTTCCTTTCATAATATTAAAATATTGTTGAAGAAATGGACACAACAGCCTATTATGTGCCAGCACGTATGCTGTGGAGCAGTGCCACGTACGCAGACTGTGTTTCAAATTGATAACCAGTATTTTAACATGGAAAGACAAGAATCTCGACTCAAGGTGAGCACAACTGAAACAGATGAAAATGAGGCTCAGAGAATGGAAAAATAGGGGAAGGCAAGCAGCCACCACACTTTGTTTACCCCACTGGGGGGTGTTTTTTCCAACTTTTGATGAAACCACATTATAAACAGGATCGCTTCATGGACAGGAGCCACTAAATGCTCAAAACTGAATATCAGCTCCAGGGTCTGAACATAAATGAGGTATCAGTTACTCTTCTTCTGGTGGGCACCTGAGAACCTCGTTAGCACAGCTTTCCTGCCATTATTCTGACTATATGCACCAGACTTGAGCAGAAAAATCTAAGCTGACACTCCAGTGCAGTACTGAGGGAGTGCTGCACTGTCGGAGGTGCCGTCTTTCAGATGAGACTTTAAACTGAAGCTCCGTCTGCTTTCTCAGGTGGATGAAAAAGATCCCATGGCACTGTTTGAAGAAGAGCAGGGGAGTTCTTCCATTACCTCTGGAGTCCCCCAGGGACGTGAGTGCAAAAGGCAAGGCTGAAGCGTTTGCAACCATCTTCAGCCAGAAGTGCCGAGTGGGTGATCCATATTGGCCTCCTCCTGAGGTCCCCACCATCACAGAAGCCAGTCTTCAGCCAATTCAATTCACTCCACGTGATATCAAGAAACGGCTGAGCGCACTGGATACAGCAAAGGTTCTGGGCCCTGATAAAATCCCGGCTGTCGTGCTGAAGACTTGTGCTCCAGAACTAGCCACGCTTCTAGCCAAGCTGTTCCAGTACAGCTATAACACTGGCATCTATCTGACAATGTGGAAAACTGCCCAGGTATGTCCTGTCCACAAAAAGCAGGAAAAATCCAATCCGGCCAATTACCACCCCATCAGTCTACTCTCAATGGAACGATAGCAAAATACTGCAGATGTTGGAAATCCGAAATAACAACAGAAAATGCTGGAAAAACTCAGCAAGTCAGGCAACATCCGTGGAGAGAAATTTGAGTTGACGTTTCGGGTTTGACCCTTCTTCAAAACTGGAGAGAAAAGGAACTAGATCGAAGGCAGGGCTGCGATCGGACAAAAGAATAAAAGAACCAAAAGAAGTAAAAGAGATTAGAAGCTAGACGAGATGGTAATAGGCTGTGATTAGGTGTAAAGTGTACTGGCAGGGCAAAAGATAGCTGCCAGGTGTGAGAGAGAAACAAAAGGAAAGGGGGGGGGGGAAAGGAAAGGAGTGGAAAAATATAAGTGAAAATGAAATAGGGGCCGAGGTTATGATCTGAAATTGTTGAACTCGATATTGAGACCGGAAGGCTGCAGACTGCCTAATCGGAAGATGAGGTGCTGTTCCTCGAGTTTACGTTGAGCTTCCGTGGAACAGTACAAGAGGCCAAGGACGGTGAGGTCCGAGTGGGAATGGAGCGGTGAATTGAAATGACAGGCGACCGGAAGCTCGGGGTCACCCTTACGGACTGAACGGAGGTGTTCCGCAAAGCGGTCACCCAATCTGCGTTTGGTCTCCCCAATGTAGAGGAGACCGCATCGTGAGCAGCGAATACAGTATACTAGATTGCGAGAAGTACAAGTAAATCGCTGTTTCACCTGGAAGGGGTGTTTGGGGCCCTGGACAGTGGGGAGGGGGGAGGTATAGGGGCAGGTGTTACATCTCCTCCGCTTGCACGGGAAGGTGCCAGGCGAAGGGGAAGGGCTGTTTGGGGTGATAGAGGAGTGGACTAGGGTGTCTCGGAGAGAGCGGTCCCTGCGGAATGCTGAAAGGGGAGGGGAGGGGAAGATACGTTTGGTGGTGGGATCACTTTGGAGGTAGCGGAAATGCCGGAGGATGATCCGTTGAATGTGGAGGCTGGTGGGGTGAAAGGTGAGGACAAGGGGAACCCTATCGTGGTTCCGGGAGGGAGGGGCAGGGGTGAGGGCAGAGGTGCGGGAGATAGAACTGACACGGTCGAGGGCAGTGTCAACCACGGTAGAGGGGAATCCTCGGTTGCGGAAAAAGGAAGACATGTCTGAAGCACTGGTGTGGAAGGTGGCATCGTCGGAGCAGATACGGCGGAGGCGGAGAAGCTGGGAGAATGGAATAGAGTCCTTACAGGAAGCGGGGTGGGAGGAAGTGTAGTCCAGGTAGCTGTGGGAGTCAGTGGGCTTGTAGTAAATATTGGTCGATAACCTATCCCCAGAGATGGAGACGGAGAAGTCGAGGAAGGGAAGGGAAGAGTCAGAGATGGACCATGTGAAGGTGAGGGAAGGGTGGAAATTGGAGGCAAAGTGAATGAAATTGTCAAGTTCGGGGCGAGAGCAGGAAACGGCACCGATACAGTCATCAATGTATCGGAAAAAGAGGTGAGGGAGGGGACCCGAGTAGGACTGGAACAAAGATTGTTCCACATAGCCCACGAAAAGGCAGGCATAGCTAGGACCCATGCGGGTACCCATGGCAACAATCTTCAGCAAAGTGATGGAAGGTGTCGTCGACAGTGCTATCAAGCAGCACTTACTCACCAATAACCTGCTCACTGATGCACAGTTTGGGTTCTGCCAAAACCACTCTGCTCCCGACCGCATTACAGCCTTGGTCCAAACATGGACAAAGAAGCTTAATTCCAGAGGAGAGGTGAGAGTGACTGCACTTGGCATCAAGGCAGCATTTGACCGAGTGTGGCATCAAGGAGCCCTAGTAAAACTGAAGTCAATGGGAATCGGGGGGTGTGGGGGGGTGGTAAACACTCCACTGGCTGGAGTCATACCAAGCACAAAGGAAGATGGTTGTGGTGATTGAAGGTCAATCATTACAGCCTCAGGACATCGCTGCAGGATTTCCTCAGGGCAGAGTCCTAAGCCCAACCATCTTCAGCTGCTTCATCAATGACCTTCCCTCCAACATAGGTCAGAAATGGGGATGTTCGCTGATGACTGCACAGTGCCATTCACAACTCCTCAGATAATGAAGCAGTCCATGCCCGCATGCAACAGGACCTGGATGACGTTCAGGCTTGGGCTGATAAGTGGCAGGTAACATTCAAGCCACAGAAGTGCCAAGCAATGACTATCTCCAACAAGCGAGAGTCTAACTGTAAGAATTCGCAATAATTTACAGTTCTGAAGATCAATTTTTTTGATTAAAGAATCCCTGGGCGTTGTGCTTTTAAATTTCCAGGGATAAAAATGGCTGTCACCACATGGCCGAAGACAAAGGACAATGCTTTGTTTACAAAGCAATTGAATGCTATTAGCATTTGTTTGTATATCGAGTGGATACATCTAAACTGCAGAAGAGACTTTTGTACCTTGAATGGGAAACGTTTAACAATTGAATGGGTCTAAATCACTTAGCATTCTGGACAATAGGGCTGTTGCATTCTCTTTTGTTTCAGCCCAGGGAGCTCCGGAAGACACATTAACCCAGTCTAACCACTTTGAGTTAGCCAATCACAGCTTTCTCTTGTGTATTGGACTCTTTGGGCGGGGAATTTTGCACACAGCCCTTGCAGGGCAGAACAGCAGAACCTGACCAGGTATAAAGATAGCTGCTGAGAAGCTATCTGGCTCTCTTACTTCGCTGGATCACAGGTGAGCAGAGTTTCTGACTCCTCAACAAGGCAACCGAGCAGGAGTTAAGGGGTGGTGATTTAAGGGTATTGCTAAGATTGTTTAAATAACATTGAAGCCATTGTATCCCTCGTTTTCGCCGTCTGCAACCCCGTTATATAGTTTTAATGTAATTACTGTGTTCGTGTGGTATAGTTTATTCTTTGGATTGTAGTTTATTTAGGTAATAAAACTTGATTTTTTCTCTCATCCAAACTACGTGTCTGTTTTAATATCATTAATTATAAGTTCCTCCACTCAGAACTAAAGGTGGGGTAGCGATTCGAAACCGCTGTTTTAAAATTGGTTTTATTGGAATTGGTCTGAGTGCAGGCAAAGGCTGCAAGACCAGGAAAATTACTTTAAACCAGTTTATAGAAGCCCGCAACCCTTACATAACCACTGCCCCTTGACATTCAATGGCATTACCATCACCGAATCCGCCACCATCATCATCCTGGGGGTCACCATTGACCAGAAACTTAACTGGACCAGCCACATAAATACTGTGGCAAGAAGAGCAGGTCAGAGGCTGGGTATTCTGCGGCGAGTGTCTCACCTCCTGACTCCCCAAAGCCTTTCCACCATCTACAAGGTACAAGTCAGGAGTGTGATGGAATACTCTCCACTTGCCTGGAGCTCCAACAACACTCGAGAAGCTCAACACCATCCAGGACAAAGCAGCCCGCTTGATTGGCACCCCATCTACCACCTTAAACATTCCCTCCCTCCACCACCAGCGTACCGTGGCTGCAGTGTGTACCATCTACAAGATGCACTGCAGCAACTCGCCAAGGCTTCTTCAGCAGCACCTCCCAAATCCGCGAACTTTACCACCTAGAAGGACAAGGGCAGCAGGCGCATGGGAACACCACCGCCTCCAAGTTCCCCTCCAAGTCACACACCATCCTGACTTAGAAGTATATCGCCGATCCTTCATCGTCACTGGGTCAAAATCCTGGAACTCCCTCCCTAACAGCACTGTGGGAGTACCCTCACCACACGGACTGCAGCAGTTCAAGAAGGCAGCTCACCATCACCTTCTCAAGGACAATTAGGGATGGGCAATAAATGCAGGCCTTACCAGCAATGCCCACATCCCATAAACTAATAAGATAAAAAGGATCTATCCTTGGCCCCCTCTTATTTCTCATCTATATGCTACCCATCAGCGACATCCTAACTTGCACCAAGTTCCGTTCACCCATCACCCCAAGCTCGCTGACCTATATTGGCTCCCGGCCTGGCAATGCCTTGATTTTAAAATCCACATCATTGTTTTCAAATCCCTCCATAGCTTCTCCCCTCCCTATCTCTGTAACCTCTTCCAGCCCTACAGCCCTTCAAGATCTCAGCACTCCCCCAATTCTGGCCTCTTGTGCATCTCCAATTTGCATCACTCCACCATTGGCGGCCGTGCTTTCAGCTGCCTAGGCCCTAAGCTCTGGAATTCCCTCCCTAAACCTCTCCACCTCTCTCTCCTCCTTTAAGATGCTTCTTAAACCTACCTCTTTGACCAAACTTTTGGCCACCTGTACGAATATCTCCTTATGTGGCTCGGTGGCAAATTTTGTTTGATAATCGCTCCTGTGAAGAGCCTTGGGACATTTTACTACCTTAAATGTGGTATATAAATGCACTTTGTTGTTGTCTGGTGTCTTAGCCATTTTTTACCCCTCAGCCAAGGCCACTAACAGATTATCTGATCATTATCTCACTGCTGTTTGTGAGGCCTCACAGAACACAAATTGGCTGCCTCGTTTCCCTATATTACAACAGTGACTACACTTAGAAAGTACTTCATTGGATGTAAAGCAGTTGGGATGTTCTGAGGTCGTGAAAGGTGCTATATGAATGCAAATTTTTCATTCCTTCTTTATATGTGTCCACAAGTAAGACTGAGAAACTACATTTTGAAGCAGCTATTCCAACATCAATTGGACCAGATCTTTGCTGTCTCAGGAGATCTGAGTGCAGGGTTTCTGCAGATACCAAGAGAATGTTACTTTTATTAGGAAGACATACTGTAAATTATATTGCATTCTGGAAAATCAGTATGAAGTAATACTGTATCTGTGGAAGAGGTACACTCAGGGCTGGATTTTACTCACTGGGGCGCATTGGGGGTGGGATTGCTGCCTTCTGGGTTCTGACGAACAAATGCTATTTTGCCTTGATTGGCCTTGTTAAGCCCGCCTTGCGGGCTTGCCGGCCAATTAAGGGAATGCCGGTATCAGATGGCGAGTGTTGATGACGTTTCATTTGCCGGTTTTCTTAAATGCATATGCACCACACTTGTTTGACAGATGATTTGACAGTGTTTGGCAGCATTAAGGTGCTGTCAAACACTGACAATCACTGTCCAAAGGTGAGCCCTTGTTCCCAGGCTCTCCAACTACTCACTCCTTAGGATAAAACAGATGGCAGCTGCAGCTGAGATTGCAGAAACCATCTGCCACTTCTCCTGATGAGATGAGGCTACACAAACACTTCACAGCTCGTCACCTGCAGAAACATCTAACCACATTAAAAATTACTTTCACAACATGTCCTTACCTCTGATACTAACCAGTGTCCCATTGCATCCTTCACACCACTGCTGCAGCTGTCATCCAAATACCAACATAATAACAGACCCACAGCACACCTCACTTACCCTGGCGGGGTTCCCCGATATTGGGAAGCTCGCAGCAACAGTCAAAAAATTGGAAAAAGCCTATTAACTGCTTGTTAACTACCCATTAACAGGCAGTTAAGTGGCTATAATCCTCTTCCCACCGTGAGGAGTCAGGTCCCTGCGCAAATCGGGGACCCAACTCCCGGGAAGATTGGTTGGAGGCGGATTAGGAGCGGGATTGGGACCCGCTCCCATTTTTTGGGATTTTCCCAGCAGTCCCGCCTCCAAACCCGCCTCCTCAGGGCTGGTAAAATCCAGCCCAGTGTGTATTGATTTGCACCTTCACTCAACAACAACAACTTGCATTTATGTAGCGCCTTTAACATAGTAAAATGTCCCAAAGTGCTTCACAAATGCGTAATAAGACAAAAATTGACACCGAGCCAAAGAAAGAGACACTAGGACAGGTGACCAAATACTTGGTCAAAGAGCTAGATTTTAAGCAACGCCTTAAAGGAGGAGAGACAAGGGGTGAGGCAAAGAGGTTTAGCGAGGGAATTCCAGAGCTTAGAGCCTAGATGGTTGAAGGCATGGCCACCAATGTTGGGGCGAAGGAAGTGGGGAATGCACAAAAGTGCACAACTCCCTGGTTGAGCACTAATAGAAGAAAAACCTGCCCAATTTTCCTCTTTGCACTCCAGTCAGTCAGTGTTGTACACACAGGCGTTAAAGATACCACTTGCAGTTTAGAAATTGCTGCCAACAAAACTTTACTTTTGGTAATACTCGTACATAAAGCAATGGCTCCTTCTTCTTGGTAAATTTTTCTTTTCCTCTAGCCTGGTTACCCCCATGTCACTAGCCTTCTGTGGCCAAGAGGTTGGGTGGATGAACCAGTCTCAAGGAGGTGGTGAGAACAGCAGTGGGAGGCACTACATGGCCTCTGCTCAGTGCTTTCTCACAATGACAGGTTGATGATAGGGTCTCAGCAGTGAGACGGATCATAGGCTCAACTCAGCATTCCTCCACTCTCTCACTATTTATGCTGTCAAAACCATTCATAATTTTGAAAAGCTCCATTAGACCCCCCCATCCCCCACCTTAATTAGAGAAGCTGTGGTTGTTCTCCTTAGAGCAGGAGAGGTGTTCAAAATTATGAATTGTTTTGGTAGGGTCAATAAGGAGAAACAGTTTCCACTGGCAGAAGGGTCGGTAACCAGAGGACACAGATTTAAGGTAATTGGCAAAAGAATCAGAGACGAGATGAGGAGAAATTTTTGTGCAGCGAGTTGTTAAGATCTGGAATGCACTGCCGGAAAGGTTGGGTGGAAGCAGATTCAATAATAACTTTCAAAAGGGAATTGGAAAAATACTTAAATTTGCAGGGCTGTGGGGGAAGGGCAGGGGAGTGGGACTAATTGGATAGCTCTTTCTAGTGCCAGAACAGGCACGATGGGCCGAATGACCTCCTTCTATGCTGTATCATTCTATGATTCTATTAATCTCTGTTCCAGTGGAAAAAAAAATCCAATTTTTCAAACCTTTCTTCATAGCTATAAACTCTCATTCCTAATATTGTTCTAGTGAAGCTTTGCTGTGCCCATTCCACACCTCTAATTTTCTTTCTATAATGCAATGCCCAGAACATGCACTAGCCCAACTGTGACCTAGCCAATGTCTTGTACAAATTCAACATCACTTCCTTTACTTTTGTATTCACTGCTCGCTATATAAGACTGAGAATTCCATTTGCCCTTTTTTTATGGGCTTTTCTACTTGCACTATTACCTTTAAAGATCTATGGGGGTGACTTTCCGCGGGTGTTCTCCCACTGGTCCAATGTAACTTCAGCAAAAGAACCGCACAGTGTCAGTGGTGACTCAGTTGGTAGCACTCTCATCTCTGAGTCAGGAGGTTCTGGGTTCAAGCCCAACTTTAGGGCCTTGAGCATAAAATCCAGGCTGACACTCCAGTGCAGTGCTGAGGGAGTGCTGCACTATCGGAGGTGTCATATTTCAGATGAGACATTAAACCGAGGCCCTGTCTGCCCTCTCAGGTGGATGTAAAAGATCCTATGGCACTATTCGAAGAAGAGCAATGGAGTTCTCCCTGGTGTCCTGGCCAATATTTATCCCTCAACCAACACCTAAAACAGATTATCTGGTCATGTATCTCAATGCTGTGTGTGGGACCTTGCTGTGCACAAATTGGCTGCTGTGTTTCCCACATTACAACAGTGACTGTAGTGTATGTGCCTTTAAGTCAGAACTACTTTTACAGCTCCTGTATACTGTAGTACCGGCAGTGACCACACCGGTATATAAGCTTTGCGCATGCCTCTGTACCCCCAGTCTAGAGACTACCCTCCTCCAGTAAAGACCTGTTATTTGTTAATGTACAGCATCCGTGTGATTATTTAATAATAGCATATCCACTGAACCACGGATCCAACAGTGGCGACGAGTGTCGATTCGAATCTACCTGCAACATAAAAAAAATAAAAAAAATAGTCGAGGCCAGGAACACGGGCGTCGACTACGAGCAACCACCCAGCAGTCAGGCAGAGATCCAACTTCGCAGGGGAGGCTGTGGAGAGCCGGGCTTGGTTCCCCAGCCACAACGAGCAGTAAGAGACCGACGACAGGTCCAGCGCAGACCCTTCCCGAGCAGCGGCGGCTGGAGCCGACCAACGGCGGAGAGAGAGCCGAGCAGCGTCGACGGGGTAAGACAGGGGTGAAGAGCGCAGGACGCAGCCGGGGGTTGAACACAGAGCAGCGTCGAGGAAAATAAAACAAACCGGAGAGAGAGAGGGTAAGAAACAGCCGGGTTCTAGACTCAGCGGCGTCGAAAAATATAAAAAGAGGAACGCGCAGAGCACAACCAGTGCTCACGGGCTGAACAGGGTCCACGGGGCGAAGAAAGGGGAGACGCCATTGAGCGGCGGAGAAGAGGAAGAGCGCGGGAGGCGCCATTGAGCCGCGGAGAAGAAGGGAGAGTGCGGGAGACGCCATTGAGCCGTGGAGAAGAAGGAAGAGCGCGGGAGACGCCATTTTTAGAAGCTGCAGCGGAGAAGAAGGGCGAGCGCGGGAAGGAAGGAAAGCACGGGAGATGCCATTTTGTGCCAGCGGAGAAGAAGGTGAAGCGCGGGAGGCGCCATTTGTGATAGTTAACGCACACCCAAGGATGCCGAAGAGTGGCAGTATCTCTACGTTCGACAATGAAGTCGAAGATTGGGCGACATATGTGGAACGTATTGAGGTGTACTGCAGGGCGAATGAAGTGCCAGATGCTAATAAAGCACTGGTTCTGTTCAATTCCATGGGTGCAAAAACTTATGGGTTACTGCGAAATCTAATAACCCCAGAGAAGCCGGTAAACAAGAATTTTGAAAGCATAGTAGAAATCCTACAGGACCACTTAAACCCCACACCGCTGCTGATAGCAGAATGATTTAAGTTCCATAAAAGGAACCAACACAAAGACGAAAGCAATGCTGAGTACCTAACGGAACTGCGCAAGCTATCGAAACACTGCCAGTTTGGAGCGGGACTAACAGACACGTTAAGGGACAAGTTTGTGTGTGGGCTACAAAGTGAAGGAACCCAGAAACGGCTTCTATCAGAAATGGACATTACGCTGGGCAAAGCTTTCAGTATGGCAGTATCACACGAAGCAGCCGCAAGGGGCGCTGCAGAGATACAACGGAGACCGCAAGAATATGGCACCAATGAAATGTCCTATGGAACAGGGAAGTGCTATCGCTGCGGCAGAACAACACATGACCAGAAAGATTGTTGGTTCAAGGACCAAGTGTGCAGACAGTGTGGGAAAGCAGGACACATAGCAAGAGTCTGCAGGTCTGGGAAGAAAACCAACAGTAAGAAATCTCCACAGGAGAAGTACAAAAAGGTACACCAGGTGATGGACAGTGGTTCAGACGAACAGAAAAGTGACACAGACTCCGGAAGCAAGGAGCTGGGTTGTCTGAAACTACATAAGGTAACCGAAATGGAGGATCACCAGACTATTTGGGTTACACTCAAGATAGACGGAGTCCAAGTGAAAATGGAATTGGACACAGCGTCAGCTCTAACAGTCATAAATCAAAGAGACTACAAGCGGCTATTTTCACACATACCCTTGAAAGCTACGGAGATTGTCTTGAAGACGTATACGGGGCAAAAAGTCTACCCCAAAGGAAAAATAAGGGTGAAAGTGACATATAAATGCCAGGAAATACCTAAAATGGATATATATGTATTGCCAAATGGAGGACCACCACTGCTAGGACGTGAATGGATCCGGAAGATACAATTAGATTGGCATTCCATACAGGCACTGAAGGTTGAGGCCAAAAAGGATGACGACGTCACACCTGGACGACTGTCAAAAATGCTAACTGACGCAAAAGAAGTGTTCCAGGAGGGACTCGGAACACTAAAAGGCATAACAGCAACGATTAAAATAGAGGAAAATGCAAGCCCAAAGTTTCTGAAGGCCAGACCAGTGCCTTATGCGATCAGACCAGCTGTTGAAGCAGAGCTGAAAGGGTTGGAACGTTCAGGAGTACTGTCCAAAGTGGACTGGAGCGAGTGGGCTACACCCATCATTCCTGTAATGAAGAGGTCGTTGAGTAATACGCCTGGGGAACCAAAGAAGGTCCGCATCTGTGGGGATTTTAAGGTGACAGTGAACCCAGTCCTTCACACGGTGCAATATCCGCTTCCACGAATTGAGGATATTTTCGCCTCGCTATCTGGAGATAAACGCTTCACCAAAATTGATCTAGCCCAGGCGTACTTGCAAATGGAGGTAGAAGAAGCTTTGAAACATTACCTTACGATCAACACTCATAAAGGTCTCTATCAATACAACCGGCTGGTGTTTGGAGTAGCCTCGGCTCCGGCTATCTGGCAAAGGGCGATGGATCAGGCCCTGCAAGGGATTCCAGGGACCCAGTGTTATTTGGACGACATCTTGGTCACGGGCGAAAATGACGGTGATCACCTCGCCAACTTGGAGAAGGTGCTCACCAGATTAAAGGAGTATGGGCTACGAGCTAATCGCCACAAGTGCGAGTTTTTCCAGAAACAGATCTCGTATTGTGGCCACGTCATCGATGAAGAGGGGTTACATAAGTCCCCTGACAAGATTGAGGCAGTAGTCAAGGCTCCAGCACTGGAAAATGTGTCACAACTGAGGTCGTTCCTCGGGCTGGTAAACTACTACCACAAGTTCTTACCAAATTTGTCTACGGTATTACACCCGCTGAACACCCTACTGCAAACAGGGGTACCATGGCAGTGGGATGATGAACGTAGACGAGCTTTCCAGAAGTGTAAAGAATTGATCACATCAAAAGAGGTGTTGGCCCATTTCAACCCAGCACTACCAATTCGTTTGGCATGTGATGCATCACCCTACGGTATTGGAGCGGTGCTGTCGCACAAATTCCCAGACGGGTTGGAGAGGCCAGTAGCCTTTGGCGTCTCGGTCACGAACCTCAGCCGAGCGCAACTACGCCCAGATTGACATGGATGCCCTCAGCCTAGTATGGGGAGTAAAAAAATTCAACCACTATCTCCATGGGCAGAAGTTCACCTTGCTGACTGACCACCAACCACTTGTCTCCATCTTTAATCCTAAGAAGGGCGTTCCAGTGATGACTGCACAGCGGTTACAAAGATGGTCCCTGTTTCTAGGGGCGAATCAATATGAAATAGAATATAAAGGCACGAAACAGCATGGGAACGCTGATGGGCTATCGCGCCTGCCACTGCCTACTGTGGAGGAAGCACCAGCAGTGGACCCTATCGAGATATTTTATTCGTCAATAATTGAACGATTGCCAGTAACAAACGCGGATATAGAGAAGGAGACCCGCAATGATCCGACGCTGTCATGGGTATATGAATTGACGGTGAGGGGATGGCCAACACATGGCGACTCACTGTTGCCAGCATTCTCATCCAGAAGAGAACAGCTGTCAGTATGCCAGGGGACAGTGATGTGTGGATCCAGAGTGGTGATTCCACCCAAGTTAAGGGAGAGAGTGCTAAATGAGCTACATGAAGGTCATCTGGGGGGAGTGAAAATGAAAAGCCTTGCTAGGGCTTATGTGTGGTGGCCGGGAATCGATCAACAAATCGAAGACCTAACTAAGAGCTGCTTAGGATGCCAGAAGGTCCAAAATGCACCACCACATGCCCCTCTACACCCATGGGAGTGACCCTCCTCTCCATGGCAACGGGTGCATATTGATTTTGCTGGTCCATTCATGGACTCAATGTTCTTAATAGCAGTGGATGCTCATTCAAAGTGGCCTGAGGTGATAAAAATGTCTTCAACCACTACAGAGAAAACGATCGCAGTCCTACGGACCATATTTGCCAGAAACGGTTTGCCAGAGCAGATTTGCTCTGATAATGGACCACAGTTTGTGTCCGACGAGTTCCAAAAATTCATGAAAAGGAATGGGGTAAGGCATTACACATCCGCCCCGTATCATCCAGCCAGAAATGGATTGGCTGAGAGGTTCGTACAAACCTTTAAGAAGGCGATAAAGGCCATGTGCGATGATGAAATTCCACTACAGCATAAGATGGGCAATTTCTTATTAGCCTACCGAAACGCGACACATGCAGTTACCAACCAGACCCCGGCCATGATGTTCTTTAACCGAAGGTTGAGATCTCGTCTGGACTTGCTCAGACCAAATGTGCGAAGAAATGTTGAGGACAAACAATTCTAGCACATCAATGAGAAGCCGACAAGGAGCTTCAATGTAGGGCAACCAGCCTTGGCCCGTGACTATCGAACAGAGAAGTGGCAACCCGGAACGATATGTACAAGGCAGGGGCCATTAATGTACACAGTGGATGTCGGGGAGAACATTGTGAGACGCCACGTCGATCAGATCTTAGCGTCACAGGAACGCGTCAACCCCATGTCTCGAGTACCTGGGGATGAACCCGACATACCGGTAGCATCTACTTCAGACCCAGTAGCAGTGGAACCCGATGAACTACCAGATGAAAAGGGGTCAGAATCGCCTCTGCACCAAGAACAAGAACCTCTGGAAAGGCGCTATCCCAAAAGGGTCAGGAAGCCGCCCCAAAGACTGAATCTATAAATGGACTTTTGTTGTTTAAAGTACATGTTGAAATGTTAATTGTTATTTGAATATTAGGGGTATTACTAATCTAAAAGGGGGAGGAATTGTAGTGTATGTGCCTTTAAGCCAGAACTACTTTTACAGCTCCTGTATACTGTAGTACCGGCAGTGACCACACCAGTATATAAGCTTTGCGCATGCCTCTGTACCCCCAGTCTAGAGACTACCCTCCTCCAGTAAAGACCTGTTATTTGTTAATGTGCAGCATCCGTGTGATTATTTAATAATAGCATATCCACTGAACCACGGATCCAACAGTGACGACACTTCAAAACTACTTAATTAACTGTAAAGCGCTTTGGGACATCCTGAGGTCATGAAAGGCGCTATATAAATGCAATTCTTTCTTTTCTTTTTAAAACCCTGGGAAATGGTGTAGATGCCATTCATACCAGTTTCTCGGGTTTCTGCAACTCTAACACTGACACTACGGTGGGCCAATTGGAGAACCCTGCAGAATGTATCTGTCCTTCTAGATCGCCCTTTCTTCCAAATCTATTGGGCCAGAACTTCGGGTCCCCACAGGTGAGTATGCGCTGGGTACTCACGCGTAGGCCCAACGAAAGTTCTGGTTTCGTGCGTGCACTGCGCATGCGTGGGAAACTGGAACTTCCGTTCCCTTAAAGGAAGGGGTTCACAGGTCGCATCGGAGAGGCAGCGCGTACGCCTGGAACTTCCGTTTTTTTTGCAGGTTTCTCCAGGAGGGTAAGTCTCCAGGAGCTATGCTTGTAAAAAGCAGTCGCAAGGCCTGCTTTTAACAAGGTGAGTGGTGAATTAAGTTAAATTAAAACATTTTTTCCACAGGTTTATTATTTTTAAATACTTTAAAGAAAGGTAAGTTTATTTTTAGCCCCGTTAGGAACTGTAATTAATTTTTTCAAAAATTTAAATTATTGTTTAAAATAGTTATTTTATGTAATTTATAGTTATTTTTAAAATGTGATTTAAAAAAAAATGTATTTGAAGTTTTAGTGATGTTTTGGGGCTGAATTGTATTCATAGATTTGACAGCTCTTCTAGTCAAACCTATGAATACAGATTCCCTGTTGCCATTGGCTCTCCATGGCCCACGTGATCCCAGGGGACGCTTCGAACTAACTGCGCCCCTGGGATACGCAAGCACTGCGCACCGGAAGTTGGAGGAGGCCCAGGATCGGAATCCCACGCAGGCCCACAGCACAACGGCCGGCGCACTAGGTAAGTGCAGGTCGGAGGCTCACACCCACAGGAAGCCTCCGGCCCAAATTTCTGGGCCATTAACATTTTTACCATTTAGGGCATACTTCTGAGGTCAAATGGAATTTTTGCCAATGTTGAATTTATTTTGACTGTTTTTCTTATGGATGTTTCCAGGTATTACCCAAGAAATATAAAAAAACATTTAAAAAGCAATAATGCTTTCTTTTTAAACTCAAAGATGTAATTGAATAAGGTCAGTTTTTTTTAATTCAGTTGCTCCAATTAAAGGTAAATTGTTTGAGTTAGTCCACTTGAAATAGTGGATTATAATAACCTTGGTTCTTAAAAGTGATAGAATGCAAATAACTCAAACAACAAATAAATAATGAAACAAAAGTAACCTTTTACTTCTTTCAAAACAGAACTACAGTGAACGTTTTAATCTCCGAGAAAAGAACATTTACTTTTTGTAAGCAGATGAGGGTTTGAACATCAGTTTAATGCCTTAGTGATAGATGGAATGTATGTTTGAAGCACAGTTTACTAAGGATAAATGATTTCAACCAGAGGAAACAAATTCCATAAAAGGGATAAAAGTATTCACAGGAAAGCATTGAAAAAACTTGCAAATTTGACCTGGCTTGAAATCACGGCAAGAAATAATGAAGGGTTTGAGATGGAGGGAAAATCACTTGCTATTTGGAAGTGCTTTGTTTTCACAGATCACAGAAATCACAGAAACCCCACAGTGCAGATAGAGGCCATTTCGGCCCATCGAGCCTGCACAGACACATATCCCACCCGATCCCCGTAACCCCTACACCAACACATATCCCACCCTATCCCCGTAACCCCACGTATTTAATCCCCCTAACACTAAGGGTCAATTTATCATAGCCAATCAACCTAACCCGCACATCTTTGGACTGTGGGAGGAAACCGGAGCACCCGGAGAAAACCCACGCAAACACGGGGAGAATGTGCAAACTCCACACAGACAGTCGCCCGAGGCTGGATTCGAACCCGGGTCCCTGGTGCTGTGAGGCAACAGTGCTAACCACTATGCCACTGTGCTGCCACCGTGCAGCTCAGCAAAGGCAAAAATAAGCTGTCACTGACTAATTACCAAGCTGAATATTCCAGCAGTAGGATCAAAGAAACGACTTTTCCTTCAGTGCCGAACTGTCCCACTGGAGATGTGACATCAGAAAAACTTAGTAGGCTTAGTTATATTTCTGAAGTTCTTTATCCTGTTTTTGTTCTAGATTTTTTAAAAATTCAGAATCTCAGACCACTCTGGTCGAGCCCGCACTCCCTATGTCCCAAGAAGGTGCTTTCATATGACCAGATAGCTAGATAAATTTGTAGTATGCCCAGGGAATCAAACAAAAAAAAAATCCTCTTCTGGCTTACTGGTCTTATCACATGTCTTCGCACAATCTTCCTTTACTTTACGTAACAGTAAATTAGACCATGATTTAGATGCTGACATTCCGGTGGTTTAATAGGGCAGAAATCTGGCAGATCTGACTGGAAGTGGGTTAGAATTTTGGGCATAACCTGGATCTATCAGATTACTGCCTCATTTAAATCCTGCCATCAATTATGCCAGAAGTGAGCGTGGGAGGAAGGTGCACTTGCTCTAACAATCATGCAAGTGATGCCTTTAGGATTGGATGACATCACTCATCCTAAATGCTGTCATTTCGTCATAGATAGGCCACTACAAGCAGCAGCTGAAGGGTTATGCTGGATTCATAAAGGTGAATTACTGTGTTTCATTGTGGTACTTACTGCTTTTGTATGACATGAAAAGCTTAGTTTGGCTCTCCATTCGATGGCCCCATGAGATGCTGAGTGGAGAAATGAGGTGCCTCCCACAACAGATCTCAGTGGGCAGGTTGATGTGATGTGTTCCATGGTCTGGGACTCATGGCCACAGTCACACTTCAGGTCGTCCCTCATCTTCCACTTGTGGAGCAGGTGGCCATGTCGTCCATGCCCTGTGTGGATTGGGTTGAGCGCTGTCCACTGTCTTCGAGGGAGGTCGAAGCCAGGGACCTCTGCTGTTGGGTCACTGATGAGGTGTTAGTTCTTTAATGTTGCATGTGTCCCATGATTCTGTCCATCTGGATAGTGGGTTAACACCAGCTGCATGAATATTGGCTGCTGTTTCTCAGAATGACCGGCGGGGCAATGTAGGACAGCACCTTGAGCCGCTCAGTTGGAATGGACTTAAGCGCTTTCGTGGTGAGTTTTTTCAAGACTTTGTAAATGGGAAGGTCGATGTTGCTCATTTTTTAATCCATCTCACAAAGCACGGCGATGTCGCAGCGAATGGCAGGTGGGGCAATGTAGGACAGCACCAGGAGCCACTCAGTTGGAGTGGACTTAAGCATTCCTGACACTGTCCTCGTAGCGCTGTTTAGCTGCACGTCCACGATCTTTGCGTGGCGGCTGCAGGACCATAAGGCAGAGCCGTATTCTGCAGCAGAGTAGACTCGGGCAACGGTTGCAGTGCAAAGTCTCCTGGCTGTTCTCCCCCATGACGTTCCAGTGAGTTTCCAGACCAGGTTTACCCTGCCTTTTACTTTTTGGCCGGTGTTGGTGAGAGGGGCACCCCGGAAGGTCCGGGAGTTGCAACGATGCCACTTCCTTCCACATTGTGGGTGTGGGTGGCAAGAACAATTATTATCAGTAACCTCCTCCAGCCCTACAAGAACTCTGTGTTCCTTCAACTCTGCCTTTTTGTGCCTCCCCCACCACCTTTGCCCCAACATTGGTGGCCGTGCTTTCAGCTGTTTAGTCCCTAAGCTCTGGAGCTCCCTCCCTAAACCTCTCCGCCTCTCCGCCTCTCTCTCCACCTTTAAGAGCCTCCTTAAAGCCTACTTCTTTGGCCAAGCTTTTAGTCACCTTCTTTGGCACAGTGTCAATTTTTGTTTGGTATGCGCCTTTGGACATTTCCCTCAGTTAAAGACGCTAAATAATGCAAGTTGCTGTTGTTGTAAGTCCAACCTGAGCAGGGAAGTCGCTGCGACTTTCCCGTCAGTCCAACCTGGGACAGAAGAGGATCAGGCCCAGAAGAGGCCGAGAAAGGTAAGCGTATGTTTGGCCTTTATTGGGCCACGTGGAGCAGAAAGAGAAGAACTTGTGGAGACAGTTGTATGGGGAAGGTTAATAATTTTGGTTTGAATTATTCATTTTTATGTGTTTATTATGCTCTAAATATTATTTACATGGAGATAATAAATTGGGCTGTCTGAGAAATTAAAATGGTGGTGTTTCAGGTTGGTGATAAGTAGCCATTTCCTAGCTGTTTGATAAATGGAAATGGTATTTCATTTTGTCATTCTTGCTGCTTGCTGATTGAAGTCTTGTTCCGAAGTGAAAGTGGAATTTACCCAGTCAGCATTGTTCAATTTACAGATGGTGACCTCTGATTGTTTAGCCTTTTACCAGTACGATGCTTGATGAGCAGCTTATGATGTTTTGTATCAAGTGTCGCACCTAAAGTGCGAAACCACTTTTAAGGTGAGACACCTTCCAGACATGCTCTGTCTGCAAAACCTTTCTAATATAGGTAACATACAAAAATGCTGCGGGGTTTTGGAGATCTGAAATTGGAGTGTCCAACAGGTATGTGAGCTGTGAAATAGACAAGAACAGCAAATACTGGAAACCCAAGACAGGGCCATCCGTACCTGCAAGGAGAAAAGGCAGGCCAACATTTCAGATACAATGAGATGTAATGAAACGGGATTACGCCCAAAATGTTAGACTGTCTTTTCTCCTTACAAGTACTGACAGATCTGGTGTGTATTTGCAGATTTTTCTATTTTCGTTTCAGATTTCCAGGAATTTGTTGTATTTTTCTTTCTGTTTCCTTGTAATAAAATCCAGTTTAAAGGTTATTAAAATGTTATTTTCCACTATCGACAAGTTATATTTCTTTGTTTTCGTATTGTACTTCTTGGACAGAATTGCCTGAAATAGAAGAATCTTAACAGCCTGTGAACTTAATAGCCAGGGTGGTAATTGTTTATCCTACCTGGACATTTATTACGTTCAAACCATTTCTGGCTCTTTCAGTAGAGGTGGCATAGTGGTTAGCACTGTTGCCTCACAGCGCCAGGGACCCGGGTTCGAATCCGGCCTCGGGCGACTGTCTGTGTGGAGTTTGCACATTCTCCCCGTGTTTGCGTGGGTTTCCTCCAGGTGCTCCGGTTTCCTCCCACAGTCCAAAGATGTGCGGGTTAGGTTGATTGGCTATGATAAATTGACCCTTAGTGTTAGGGGGATTAAATACATGGGGTTACGGGGATAGGGTGGGATATGTGTCGGTGTAGGCTCGATGGGCTGAAATGGCCTCTATCTGCACTGTGGGGCTTCTGTGATTTCTGTGATCTGAGGTGATCAAAGAGTTTACAAATACATAATTGGCTGTGTTATAAATCTCATCATTCATCAAGAAACTACTCATGAAATAGCGCTGGACGGCCAGCTGGTGGCGCCGTCCATGGAGTATAAATACTCGGGCGTGGGCTCAGCTTTCCAGGGACATTTTGTAAGACAAGGAGCTAGTGACGTGCAACTAGACTTCCATGTTCTGAAACAAGTTGATTAAAGCCTTGCTTTATGCTTAAACCAAGTGCGTAGTGAGTTTTATTATGTCAGGCTGATTTTGGGACATTTGGAAACATATCAATACATTAAACTCGTTCAACTTGCTGTACTGCTAGATGCCATCAGAAATAATGGAAAAAAAAGGAAAAGGCCTGTTCTCTTAAAGCGCACTTCTGCCATGTCATCATCTCTATGTTTTGAAGAGCACTGCCCTCTGTGTGGTGCTGGCAGTGGGAAAACCTGTGACATAAAATGTAAGGATCGTGTGGGGCTGTGACATTTATATGTGGAACACTGGTCCCAGCTGCAATGCTCTCCAGAGCTCATACAGTCATAACAGCACAGAAGGAGGCCATTCAGCCCATCGAGTCCATGCCGGCTCTCTGAAGAGCAATCCAGTCAGTCCCATTCCCCCGCTCTATCCCCGTAGCCCTGCAAGTTTATTTCCCTCAAGTGCCTATCCAGTCTCCCCTTGAAAACATTGAGTGTCTCTGCTTCCACCAGGTCCTCACCACTCGCTGTGTAAAAAAGTTTTTCCTCACATCCCCTCTGTATCTCTTGCCCAAAACCTTAAATCTGTGTCCCCTAGTCCTTGTACCTTTAAATTCTTCACACAAGTGTAGTATTGATATTATAAGAACAGATGAGTTGTATCTTTTATTGTTCAAAAAAGCTACCCTATAGCAATGCATGTATTATATACATAAAAATAAATGCTTTTCTTAGTTTCCTCAATAGCAGTGATAAGGTCATTCGTCTTACAGCCATGATGAGCAGTGCATGTCTTTTTGCACAGCCTCCATTTTGTGTGATTCATATTTTAATTACATTGATTTATGGTGAGCCATTTTTCCACAAATAGCCCAATAGAAGAAACAATTTCCTTCCATGACAGCACATGGCTAAGAATTTATGTAGCAACGTTTCCCAAAATTGCGTGGAAAAAAAATGAGAATCGTTATATTCCCATGACTGTAATGAATTTGCACTCTGCAAGGTTTTGAAAATGTGACTGTCTCTTGATATTTTGCTATTCGTGGGGGTCACAGGGAAATGGCATTCTTTGAGGGAAGCCATGCTGTTTATTTGCATAAGAACAATCATTGCACTTCAGAAAGTAATTCATTGTGTAAAATCCTTTGAGACGTTTCAAAGGTGAGGTGCTATATTAATGCAAGTATTACGTGAAATAATTAAAAAGGCTTTGCAAAAGAGCATCTTCCATTAAGGGGCAGTTGTACGATTTGACACATAAAACTCTGTGCAAATAATAACACAACAAATTATACACTGAGAATAGGGTCCAAATTCATGGGAACATTGATTTATACTTCATAGGTGGCTCCATGATATACAACTCAGTGACCAATGAAGATTAAAAAGCTTGGCCCCAAGCCATAGAAATGTGCTGGACTTGCCCATTGATACTGAATAAAAAATAACCAGTTCTTCTATCCTCTTAGCAACCACCAAGGTCAATTTTATGATATCTATATCTTGTAACAGTTGCCTCTGGATGCACCTGTTAATGTAGCCCTACTGTAAATATAAATATATATTATATATATATATATATACACATTATATATTAAAATCGGCATTTCATTAAAAACTTTCATAGTAACTGTAAGGGGTTTTAGATCGCAGAGGTTTCTCTCTCTGGAGGCCTCTCTCTCTTGCACAGTAAAACCTTGAGTGGTTCGACCCACTCGCCCCTTAGATTCTATACTCTGGGGCAGGAACTACAATGTAGAGAAAACTCTTATAAGTTTGATGTAACGAAATTAAATTTTATTGCAAATGGAAACACAAATCAAATGCAAGCAAATAAGAGAGTACATGGGAGGGAAAAACACAAACAAGTCATAACGACACGATACTAGCTAAGGCAAATACAGGCATATTATACTCTACAAAAATCATCATGAAATAGGGAAACACACGGAACATCGAGGGATAACAACTCATGTTAATTATACCCTTAAATATCCACCCCCTTAAACCTATCTAGATCTGATTATGGAGGGCCAGAAACATTCTCACCAATCCAACTAGGAAGTGCAAGGTTTTGAACCAGTCTGCGTTTGGTCCTTTCAGGCGTCCCATCTCCACGTGGATCGTGGAGCCCCAGCGAGCTGCGCCTCACCTCTCTCCTGAGGTGGGGGTTGGGGGCGGCTGGACACCGGCTGGCCTGGATGTCGGTGGGGTCGGGGATCGTCGGCTCGACCCCGGTCAGAGGAGCCTTGGGCTGGCCCCCATCAGTTTTATTTTATCTCTTCTCCCGAGCCGGGAGAGGGCCTCTCATTTCGTCAACGGATCTCGACTGGATCTGCATCCAATCTATATGTATATATGTGGGTGTCTGGTTTCGTTCTCTCAGAAACGGCTTCCAGAACTTACTTTGGGCTGAATCCACAAAGCTGTCTGAGGATTTGCAGGAACCATTTTAAAGTGTCCCAATAAGTTGATCACAGGGTCTGGCGGCCATTTTGAATGCCCCTTTTTCTGGGCTTCTTTTTAAAAATAGTCTTTAAAATCATGGCCTCTTCTGCCATTTGACCCTTTATAATATAAAGTACAATTTTGCGAATCCTACATAACTCTGCCCTATCAGCAAACCCGTTGTACTGTCTGTAGTGCCAGTTATGCTTATAGGTAGTGCTATGGCAGGAGATTTCAAAGTTAAGGGTGTCACACCTTGCTTGACACAGACTTTCCCAGCCTGATGTCCCACATAATAGGATTGGACTGCCACAATTTAAAAGGGATAGTCTTTCTGTGAAAGGTAAGAACCAAAAAGTGAAATAAGTTTATTGAATTGGTCTGCATCTCTAGATGCTCGCCACCTCTTTGCCTTTTAATAACCTTTGCTTTAAACTAGAAGAAACAGCGACGCTCTGAAAAACTACTTCAGTTAGCTTACCCAGACTTACTCACCTCAGTGACTCAGTAAAATTAAAATACTCCTTTCAAACACTGGAAAACTTAGCCAACCACTAAATTCAAGCTCTCTGTTCTAGCATCGCACACACTGCTGCCGTTGTGGCAGTATTCTCCTCCTTGTTTTCAAATTTCCTCCATGGCCCTCCCTATCTCTGTAATCTCCTCCAGTCCTACAACCCTCTGAGATCTCTCTTTTCCTCCAGTTCTGGCCTCTTGCACATCCCCTATTTTAATCGCTCCACCATTGGCGGCTTTATCTTCAGCTGCCGAGGCTCTAAGCTCTGGAATTCCCTCCCTAAACCTCTCCGCCTCGCTATCTCTCTTTCCTCCTTTACGTCGCTCCTTAAAACCTACCTCTTTGACCAGATTCCTGGGTGTATTTATTACGGAGGACTTAACGTGGTCCCATCACATCGACGTCATAACCAAGAAGGCATGCCAACGCCTGTTCTTCCTCAGGAGACTGAAGAAATTTGGACTGGCCCCTCAGATTCTCACCAACTTCTACCGGTGCACCATCGAGAGTATCCTATCCGGCTGCATCACTACCTGGTATGGCAACTACACCGCCATAAACCGCAAGGCTCTACAGATGGTGGTGAAAGCTGCACAACATACTATAGGAATTAAACTACCTGCTGTGCAGGATATCTACCCCGAGAGGTGCCGGGGGAAGGCCCTGAGAATCATCAAAGATGTGAGCCACCCCAGCCACAACCTCTTCGCCCTGCTCCCGTCCGGTAAGAGGTACCGAAGTATACGGTCTCATACCAGCAGGTTTCGAAACAGCTTCTACCCCCAGGCCATAAGACTCATGAACGAATAATTTATTATTATTTATTACTGTTGTTTTATTTATTATTACTGTGTTTCTATTGGTATTTTTATCATTGCTGTGCCATATTTATTCCAATGTTGGGAGGACTCGTAAAAATCAACATTTCATTGTGCAGTACATACGTCTGCTGCATATATGACAAATAAAATTGAATTGAATTGAAGCTTTTGTTCATCTGTCCTAATATCCCTTTACGTGGCTCAGTGTCAAATTTTATCTGATAACGGGCCTGTGAAGCACCTTAGGACATTTTACTATGTTAAAGGCGCTATATAAATGTAAGTTGTTGTATCAGCCATAAGAACATAAGAATTAGGAGCAGGAGTAGGTCATATGGCCCTTCGAGCCTGCTCCGCCATTCAATTAGATCATGGCTGGTCTTTGACCTCAACTCCACTTTCCTGCCTGATCGCCATATCACTTGATTCCCCTAAAGTCCAAAAATCTCTCTATCTCGGCCTTGAATATACTCAATGGCTCAGCATTCACAGCCCTTTGGGGTAGAGAATTCCAAAGATTCACAACCCTCTGAATGAAGAAATTCCTCCTCATCTCAGTCTTAAATGGCCGACCCCTTATCCTGAGACCATGTCCCCTAGTTCTAGACTCTTCAGCCAGGGGAAACAACCTCTCAGCATCTACCCTGTCAATCCCCCTCAGAATCTTATGGGGGAAAAATTCAGTTGTTTGCGCCTCCCATTAGCGCCTTAAGAGGGCGCCAATTCGGGCGCAAAGCAACTAGCGCCCAGGCGCGACAATGTTTGCGCCGCTCGCGAAATTAACTAGACATTCTGCGGCTGCGCTAAACACTACCACCACGATCTCCTGCGCTGGCAGATCGTGACGTCAGTCGAGCGCGCAACGCCATGTTAGCGCCCCGGACCAGATATTGAGTGGCGCCTCCTCCCTTACCGTCTGCCGCTAGCAACGACAGGTTCAGGGGAGTGTTATGCTGTCAGAAAGGGACTGGGGGAGCGCTATTTAAAGGCGACCGCTTCCTGCCTTTTTTTGTCGGTGACATTTTTGCACCACGCATTCTGAGAGAGAGAGAGAGACTTCTGGAGAGATTCAACGCTGTGTGAAGGAGTTTTGAGTACTGAGCAGCACTTTGCAGGTTCATTTTGATTTGCCCTTCCTTGCTTCGCCAGCGCTCTGAGGTAACGCCTCGCTCCTCGGCCTTTGCGCCTTAAGACAGGTGTGAAGCGCCTGATTTAGCGCTCCAATCACCTCCAGGGGTGATAAAAGCCAAGTTTGCCGTCGGAGGCGATAATTAGCGCCAGGCGCTAAGCTTTGCGCACGGCCGATAATGGCGCCCCAAACGGGGTGATACTGAATTTTTCCCCCTATATGTCTCAATGAGATTACTCTCATTCTTCTAAACTCCAGAGAGTATAGCCATCTGAATTCTCACTCAGCCACCATAGACCTAAGAAAAAATGTTTCCAATAGAAAAGCCCTTCTGGATCTTTCTAAAGATTTGACTGTATTCACAGCTTCCAACCAAGGGGCAGCTGGGTTTATTAACAGGCAAAGAAATGGGAGGATGATAAGAGTCCTCTTCTTTTACAGGTCATTCCGCCCGCCGCCCGTCTGATCAACACCCCACGACCAAAATTGGCCTCAATGTCAATAACTGAAAATGTTCCTTTTGGGGCGGGGTGCAGGGGGAAGTGCAAGTAACTTGTATCTTAAGTAAATCTCCAAGTGGTAGGTGAATAGTATAACAGCACAGATACATACAGGCCTGTGTCTTTCAATATCAGCTTTATATGTTTATCCACTGTTTTATTTACACATGCCATTCTTATTGCGTCATTGTGAACTGCAACAGTTCTTTGAGGGGCCGGGTTTTGTTGTATACAGAGTTGCACCCACTTTGGTCCAGCTTTTACTACATTTGAGATTTCATTATTAGACATGGAGACCTTATTCCAATTGTTGTGTTTGTTTTCAGGCATTTGCTTACGTTTGACGTTCAGGGTAATTTTTCCTGCCTGATTGTAATTTATTATGAGGATTTTGTAAGATCTTAACAGCCTCTGAGTTCTTGGACAAGACACCAATAGGCAGCAGCCAGTATGTTTGAGCAATAGATCAAGATTTATTAAGCATACAGCGTAACATACTTAATATTAGGCGATAGTTTTAACGAGTAGCTCACAGCCCTGGGCCTCTGGAACCTCTCGGACACAGATGATGTCATCTTAAGTCTGTTCCTTTGTCCTCGCAGTACGTCTGTGTGAAGTTGTTCTTTGGGTATCGAGGTTTTAACCCTTTTCTTATCAAAAGTTGGGTTGGCCAGTGTCCATATATGGTCTTTAACAAAATCACATTTTTTAATTGGTTCTAATGGTCAAAATACCATTGTCACTCAGACTAAGGTAGCATCCCGCCTTTTCAGGAGTTTTCCACCAACTTTGCCATGTTCAGTGTTATCTTGTTTATAGTTTTTCACTCCATTGGAATTTACTTTATCTCTTTCATTTCTAGCTTCCCTGGTACAAGGCCTTTATACCAAGGGCCCATATCAGCGCTGTTTCACTAATCTTGAGGTATCCAAACTACCTCACTTTAATCGACCAGATAAATACCTTATCTCCATGATCTCTTTCATTTTATGTCGTTATACTAATTATTTTTAAAATATCGTTGCAATTAGTTTTGTTAAGCGAATTCTAAGTTCTATTCAGCATTATAATGGCCCAGAAATTCTGGTCCCAACGCATGAGTACGCACGGGGTACTCACGCGTAGGCCCAACGAAAGTGCCGGTTTCGTGCGTGCACTGCGCATTCGCGGGAAACCGGCACTTCCGTTCCCCTGAAAGAAGGGGTTCAGAGGTGGAACGCGTGCGCCGGAGAGGCAGCGCGTGCGCATCGAACTTACCTTTTTTTTCCAGGTTTCTCCGGGAGGGTAAGTCTCCAGCAGTTACACATTTAAAAAGCAGTCGCAAGGCCTGCTTTTAACAAGGTAAGTGGGTGAATTAATTAAAATTAAAACATTTTTTCCACGGGTTTATTATTTTTAAATACTTTAAAGAAAGGTAAGTTTATTTTTAGCCCCGTTAGAAAATGTAATTTTTTTTTCAAAAATGTAAATTATTGTTTAAAATAGTTATTTCATGTAATTTATAGTTTATTTTAAAAATGTGATGGTTTTTAAAAATGTATTTGTGGTTTTAGTGATGTTTTGGGGCTTATAGTATTTATAGGTTTGACAGATCTTCCTGTCAAACTTATGAATGAAGCATTCCCTGCTACCATTGGCTCTTCATGGCCCACGTGATCCCAGGGGACGCTTTGAACTAACTGCGCCCCTGGGATACGCAAGCACTGCACGCCAGCAGTTGGAGGAGGCCCCGGGTCGGAATTCCACGGGGGCCCACAGCTCAACGGCCGGTGCGCAAGGTAAGTGCAGGTCGGAGGCTTGCACCCGCGGGAAGCCTCCGACCCGAATTTCTGGGCCAATATGTTATTTAATGATTTAACCTTCACTCGCAGTCCGTGGCTGTTTGTTATCAAAACTTAGTCAAAACTGCTTTTGACTATCCAGCTACATTTTGAACAAGTCTTAGCTTTTTAGTTACCCAGGAGTAATTATGGATAATATTATTTGGTCATTGGCTACACTTGAAGTTATACATATATGATTTTCGTCCACTAAATATCTTTAAATATCAGCCTTTCGTACAATTTGTTTTTATTTTCTGTTAATAAACTTTTAATTGGATGCTGGTGGTGAGAGTTTTATTGCAGAAAATTATTTGTATATGTCTGAAGGGAATGGTATGATTTAACAAGATATAAAAATGTTTGATAAATTAATTTTATAATGAGCAGGACAGTCTGTGTGACCTTGAAATGGTAACTGAATTAGGTTTGCATGCTGAGGTACAATTATCCCTTACAAACTAACCCTGCTTTGCATGAAGACTACATTTGGTGTTGAATCTCTGCTTGGTGTGAATGGCGTGGTAGCAGTCTGAAAATGGCATTGGGTCACTTACTGCCCTGTTTACTCTGGAGCTCCAGTCAATGCCATCTTGGGCAGGCAGAGGGCCTGCCTGTTTCAGGAGGGAGGCCACCTGTGATATGCAAATCAAGGTCATATGTAAATGACAATTTTGAGGTACCAATGAGAAAAGTGTGTACGTCAAGCACTCTGCTTATTTGTACCCTGATAAAAAGAAAAGGTACAAAGGGGCAAAGCATGTCCTGCACATGTTTGTACTGACGTTGAGAGGCCTAATGGTAATCCTCATTTCCCACATTACAACAGTGACTACACTCCAAAAGTACTTCATTGGCTGTAAAGCGCTTTGAGACGTCCGGTGGTCGTGAAAGGCACTATATAAATGCAAGTCTTTCTTTCTTTCCTTAAAAGAACTACTGGAGGCTGCTCAGAATCCAGCCAGGAGGAGCAGGAGAGATCATACTTGGCCTGTTGTGTTCGTGTATAATAAGACACAGACTGCAGGAGAACGGTACAACAGGTGTTTACTCAACGTGGCTCACACTGGAACTGATCTGTACAGATTACTACTCAGTGCTATATACAGGTGTGGTCACGGCCGGTACTGCAGTATACATGAGCTGTAAAAGATAGTTCCCCCCTTAAAGGTATATACATTACAGGGCCCACACGAAAAATTCGGCTCACTGCCTGCCGGTGTCAGGCCCCACAGGGTTGCCTACCTCTCTGTCCTTCCACCACCCTCCCCACCCCAAGACTGTCGGTCAGCTGCATGTAGAAGTCGGCCGATTGACCTCCCTCCCCAACTGGCGAGCTGCCTTGGAGTGAAATATGGCGCCTTCAGCCTGCCGGATCCATGTTCATGAGTCTCGGGCCTCACAGCAGTAGCAATGAGCTGGCCTCGGGCACGCTGCATCTTCTAACCACCTGCTGTGTGCCTCAAGCTGAAATCGGCCCCTGCATGTCCAATGCCACAAAAGATGCTAATAGATAGTACTGAGAGGCATTGTTTATATAATGTTGAGTGTTACCAAGAAGTCTTGCTTGCTATAAGTGGCACACACAATGTTTTATGATCACGCAGAAATAAATGTTACGCTTTCTTTGCAGCAATATAGTTACATAAGATTATTTCATGTCGTTTTGTCCACTTCACCGAGATTCGGAATGACAAGGGAAACATACAAGACCAGCAGTTGTACAGAGAGCACGTTACTTTCTCTTACATGTCCCGCGACCTTTCAGTGCAGTGCTGAGGGAGTGCTGCATTGTCAGAGGTGCTGTCTTTCAGGATGAAGCATCCAGATACTCAGGTGGACATAAAAGATGCAACATCACTATTGAAAGAAGTGCCCTAGCCAACATTCCTTTCTCAACTAACATCACCAGAAAAAGATGACCTGGTCATTCATGTAATTTGCTGTTTGTGGGGCCTTACTGTGGCCAATTGGCTGCCACATTTGCCTACATAAATACATTTTGAAAGTAATTCATTGGTTAGGAGGTACTGTGAGAAAGCACTTGCTTAACCCACCCTGTTAAGCACCCCCTTAAAAGTTAGATCCTTTTGGATTAGGTGTAACTGGGGTTTTAGCAGTTGGGCCAAGAAACACTCAGGGTGGGTATTTTATTAAAATGGATAAATTTGACACTCCACAAAATAAAAATTAGTTTTTCAGGGCCATAACAGTTTGTTTAGCAAAATGCTCCCAGAATGCGCTGGACGCTGCGCCGGTTTGGCTGAGGTGAAATTCCGCGGAAGTTTCTGCGCAAACTCATTAGCAGAAACCCGAATGGAAAATCTCCCGTGCAGCAGTGCAATTGAGCGGCGTAATCAAAATGAGCCATTCTTCAACTTTGATTTCAGCAGCTTCGGGGCATGGCCTGTGGCTCCAACTGGCTGCTGGTCAGGTGTGTCTTATGTTACCAGAAGGACAGATCAATTAGCTGGATTTAAACTAATTGCCGCAACAGACGAAACAGACCTAGATCAGGCTTCAAGTGACTGCTGGTCTAGGTGATTATGTTGGATTAATGTGACTGCGGGTACCTGTGTGCCCAGGATTCTGGGCACAATGTAATAACTACCCTCCCCACCCCCCACCCCCCACCCCCCAACGAACGCAATCTGCAGAAACTCGCCTTTTATGACCTAGGGGGCATCGCCAGTTTTATAGAGGGGGATTGCTTCAGGCAAAGGAACTTTTGAACCAGCGCAAAAGATCATGGATACTCCAGAGTAAAGTGGTTATGGGCGCAACTCGTTAATGCTTAAAATTCCGCAATCCTTCGCGCTCTTTGACCTGGTCGCCCAGATTAAACTGTTGTCTAGGCGGAAATCATATGGACACTCCAGGCCATAATGTATTTTTACAATATTTCTCAGTGGGTAATGGCTTGAAGTGTGGAGAATGTTTCTAATAATTTTCAGGAGCTGCGACGAAAGGACATGTTAATAATGAAGCCTGCTGCCCCAGCTCCCATTTTGGTTATACTAGTCCTTTCTTTCAATTTGCCCTTCTCCTCTCTATAATTCTGTGTGACTGCGGTTCCATACACCCACTATCTTTTACATATGACGTCCCTTTCTCCATCCTGCTTTGCACCAAAGTTAAACTGCTGTATACAGAGATCACCAATAAAGACTCATGCACATAAACTCAATCACAGCTACCTTAGCCTCATCACACAAGGAGCTGCTGCTGTCCCAAGACTAGGTTATGGAATTCAAGCTATATGTTAAATATGATGGAGAGCTATCAAAATAGCATCATTTCCAAGATTGAGTGTTACATTTATTTCTTTATTTAATAGATTATATATTTGACACTATTACAAATATCTCTCTCTCTTAGGCAGTCCCTCGGAACCGAGGATGACTTGCTTCCACCTTAAAAATGAGTTCTCAGGTGACTGATGAGTCCAATGCGGGACCTACAGTCTTTGTCACAGGTGGGGCAGGTGGTGGTTGAAGGGGCAGGTGGGTGGGGTGCTTGGGTTGACGTGCGCTGCTTGTGCTTGGCTTCCGCTTGCTCCTGGCGAAGAGACTCGAGACTCTGCGCCTTCCTGGATGCTTCTCCACTTGGGCCAGGGATTCCCAGGTGTCGGTGGGGATGTTGCATTTTTTCAAGGAGGCTTTGAGGGTGTCAACAAGGGCAGACGTCGATGATGAAGTCCAACACCGCCTTCAGTGTGCCAGTGCAGCCTTCGGTCACCTGAGGAAGAGAGTGTTTGAAGACCAGGACCTCAAATCCGGCACCAAGCTCGTGGTCTACAGAGCAGTAGTGATACCCGCCCTGCTGTATGCCTCAGAGACATGGACCATGTACAGCAGGCACCTCAAAGCACTGGAGAGGTACCACCAATTACAAATATAGTGATACAGTGTCAGATTATAGGGGCCGTCTATGATATCGAAAGCTGTTGGGTCCCCCATTACTGTTAACCAGCACGTTGATAAGCATAACTACAATAGCAAAAATAGTACTGAAAAAACATATCACAGCAAAATTTATTTTTCAATTCAAACATCATCAATCAAGTGGCAGGAAAATACAATGCATTGAAAGTATATGTATTTTATATATGTAGCAGTCATAATGATGGAATCTGGCAATAATAGCTTCACATGATTAATTTAGTATTTTGTTAAATTTGGTTGCTGCCAAGCTCTGATTTTCTTGTTTGAAATCGTAATTGTCACCTCAAGGAATAGGCAGGTTCTGCTCATTATTTTTCACAGGAAAATAACTTGCACGGCAAAAGCTAATAAGCTGCTCCAAACTTTGTAGAAAACTATTTGTCTTTCCAACACACGAGCATCAGCTCCACTTTCCAAACCACTTACCTCTAACCCGATAAACCCCCTCCTACATATTAGGTGTTGTCCCCTCAACTAGGCTTTTCACCCACCATTAGATGTTCGTGCTGAGCATTCCGCCAAATTCCAAACCCAAACTAACTTCAGTTGGCAATTTTGGGTTGAATTCTAAATATCCACATTTCGCTGGCCTGTCCCTCTGTGCACAAGTGCTGTAAATCCTGCACAATCTACCTTTGCTTTCCTGCCATTATGGCTAGTAAAGGTTAAGCCATTTGAGCCAACAGAAGCATAGGTAGATGGAGAGCTTTTACATTTGAATTATTTCATTGTCCAACGATGGGCTTTCTTTTCCGCTTCTCTGGTGAGAATATCCAATCCTTGGCGATCGAGTGGAACTATTGATCATTGGCTGCCCAGGAGCAGGGTTTTTGGCTGGCTTGTTTGATAGTTATTGGGGGGAGGCCATCGACCCTTGGCTGGCTTGTGGTACGATACACATCTGTTTTCTCCAGCGGTGTTGGCAGACTGATTGCTCAGAATTGGCACATCCCATGTGTTCTCCCTAATGGTGCAGGTGGAGAAAGAATGCTTTCATATTTCTAGGGAAGCTGGTCCCTGCGAATTGACCTTCAGCTTTGTGAATACTCCCAATCTATTGCCGTTCAGATAATAATCTGCCTTCCTGTTTTTGCCACCAAAGTGGATAACCTCGCATTTATCCACATTATACTGTATCTGCCAAGCATCTGCCCAATCACCCAACCTGTCCAAATCATACTGAAGTTTCTCTGCATCCTCCTCACAGCACACACGCCCACCCAGCTTTGTGTCATCTGCAAACTTGGAGATATTACATCTAGTTTCCTCGTCTAGATCATTAACATATATTGTGAATAGCTGGGGTCCTAGGACCGATCCCTGTGGTACCCCACTAGTCACTGCCTGCCACTCGGAATAAAGACCTGTTTATTCCAACTCTTTGCTTCTTGTCTGCCAACCAGTTCTCTATTCAAGACAGTACCTTACCCCCAATCCCATGTGCTTTAACTTTGCACGCTAATCTGTTATGCGGGACCTTATTGAAAGCCTTCTGAAAGTCCAAACACACCACATCCACTGGTTCTCCCTTATCTATTCTACCAGTTACATCCTCAAAAAATTCCAGTAGATTAGTCAAGCATGATTTACCTTTTGTAAATCCATGTTGACTTTGTCCGATCCTGTCACTGTTTTCCAAGTGCTCTGCTATTACATCTTTTATAATGGACTCTAGCATTTTCCCCACTACTGATGCCAGACTTACCGGTCTATAAATCCCCGTTTTTTCTCTTTACCTCCTTTTTTAAATAGTGGGCTTACATTAGCTATCCTCCAATCCATGGGAACTGTTCCAGAGTCTATAGAATTTTGGAAGATGACCAGCAATGCACCTACTATTTCTAGGGCCACTTCCTTAAGTACCCTAGGATGTAGATTATCAGGCCCTGGGGATTTATCGGCCTTCAATCCCGTCAATTTCCCTAACACCATTTCTCTACAAATACTGATTTCATTCAATTCTTCCCTCTCATTAGACCCTATGTTCCCGACATCTCTGGGAGGTTATTTGTGTCCTCCTTTGTGAAGACAGAACCAAAGTATGTATTTAATTGGTCTGCCATTTCTTTGTTCCCCATTATAAATTCCCCTGATTCTGATTGCAAGGGACCTACACTTGACTTCACCAATCTTTTTCTCTTCACATATCTATAGAAGCTTTTACAGTCAGTACTTTTGTGGTGTTGGCTCATTCCCACTAGGAATTGTTCTCATTACATGTAGCATTCTGACAGATACAGGACTTCCATTGATCAATTTGGTCTGGATTTGTTCAGGTAGAAGAGGTGAAATAACAATTCTGATTCGCTAACTTGAGGACATACAGTTAAAACAGGTTTCTTAGGAGCAATTTCTCCCGTTGTTTATTTACTTGCTCCTTTATTTTATAAGGGACGAGTCTTTGAAAAAATTGCACTCCCTGCATGGTGAAAATGTGATTTTAAAAGGAGAGTAAAATACTGATTTAAAAAAAAACCTGAATGTTTACAAGTGTAACACCAAAGTATAACCTGGCCCAGTTCCCCTAGATGATGACTAATCTTAATGCGTTTTCTGCTTCACAATAAAATGTTTAGAAAACCATGTCTTTATATCAATTGCCTGCCAGTCTCAGTCCTCACACAATACACTCATGGCAAGCTAGAAGATCTTATTGGGTGCATGTGTAAAATAATGCATCAGCTGCTTTTGCTGTTTGATTCAATTCACCGGTTCAGTATAATGTTAACCATATATAGAATATATAACCTGAGCCACGGCATTGAATTAAAGCTGACTATGAAAGTAGATAACAAATCTCCACAACCTGTTGACTTTAATGCAATTGGATTTCTTTTTTTTTAACCTTCTCTAAAGAGGATAGGCAATGGCAAGCATTCAAAGACCGCATGGATGAACCACAGAATTTGTTCATCCCAGTTTAGCATAAAAATAAAACAAAAAAGGTGACTCAACCGTGGCTAACAAGGGAAATTAGGGATAACATAAGATCCAAGGAGAGGACATATAAATTGGCCAGAAAAAGCAGTAAATCTGAGGATTGGGAGCAGTTTAGGATTCAACAAAGGAGGACAAAGGGATTAATTAAGAAAGGGAAAATAGAATGAGAGTAAGCTTGCAGGTAACATAAAAACTGACTGTAAAAGCTTTTATAGATATGTGAAGAGAAAAAGATTGGTGAAGTCAAGCGTAGGTCCCTTGCAGTCAGAATCAGGGGAATTTATAATGGGGAACAAAGAAATGGCAGACCAATTAAATACATATTTTGGTTCTGTCTTCACAAAGGAGGACACAAATAACCTCCCAGAGATGTCGGGGAACATAGGGTCTGATGAAAGGGAGGAACTGAAAGAAATCAGTATTTGTAGGGAAATGGTATTAGGGAAATTGATGGGATTGAAGGCCGATAAATCCCCAGGGCCTGATAATCTACACCCTAGGGTACTTAAGGAAGTGGCCCGAGAAATAGTAGATGCATTGCTGATCATCTTCCAACATTCGATGGAACCTGGAACAGTACCCATGGATTGGAGGATAGCTAATGTTACCCCACTATTCAAAAAAGGTGGTAGAGAGAAAACGGGGAATTACAGACCGGTAAGACTGACATCGGTAGTGGGGAAAATGCTAGAGTCCATTATAAAAGATGTAATAGCAGAGCACTTGGAAAACAGTGACAGGATCAGACAAAGTCAACATGGATTTACAAAAGGTAAATCATGCTTGACTAATCTACTGGAATTTTTTGAGGATGTAACTGGTAAAATAGATAAGGGAGAACCAGTGGATGTGGTGTATTTGGACTTTCAGAAGGCTTTTGATACAGTCCCACATAAGAGATTAGCATGTAAAGTTAAGGCACATGGGATTGGGGGCAAGGTATTGACTTGGATAGAGAACTGGTTGGCAGGCAGAAAGCAAAGAGTTGGAATAAATGGGTCTTTTTCCGAGTGGCAGGCAGTGACTAGTGGGTACCGCAGGGATCGGTCCTTGGACCCCAGCTATTCACAATATATATTAATGATCTAGACAAGGGAACTAGATGTAAGATCTCCAAATTTGCAGACGACACAAAGCTGGGTGGGCGTGTGTGCTGTGAGGAGGATGCTGAGAAACTCCAGTATGATTTGGACAGGTTGGGTGATTGGGCAAAAGCATGGCAGATGCAATATAATGTGGATAAATGCGAGGTTATCCACTTTGGTGGCAAAAACAGGAAGGCAGATTATTATCTGAATGGCAATAGATTGGGAGAAGGGGAAGTGCAACGAGACCTGGGTGTCCTTGTGCACCAGTCGCTGAAGGTAAGCATGCAGGTGCAGCAGGCGGTTAAGAAGGCAAATGGTATGTTGGCCTTCGTAGCGAGAGGGTTTGAGTACAGGAACAAGGATGTCTTGCTGCAGTTGTACAGGGCCTTAGTGAGACCACATCTTGAGTATTGTGTGCAGTTTTGGTCGCCTTATCTGAGGAAGGATGTTCTTGCCATGGAAGGAGTTCAGCGAAGATTCACCAGGCTGATACCTGGGATGGCAGGAATGGCGTATGAGGAGAGATTGGGTCGATTGGGCTTATACTCACTGGAGTTTAGAAGAATGAGAGGGGATCTCATTGAAACTTATAAAATTCTGGCAGGACTGGACAGACTAGATGCAGGTAGAATGTTCCTGATGATCAGGGAGTCCAGAACCAGGGGTCACAGTCTAAGGATAAGGGGTAAGCCATTTAGAACAGAAATGAGGAGGAATTTCTTCACCCAGAGAGTGGTGAACCTGTGGAATTCTCTACCACAGAAGGCAGTAGAGGCCAATACATTAAATATATTCAAGAAGGAGTTGGATATATTTCTTAAGGCTAAAGGGATCAAGGAGTATGGGGAGAAGGCAGGGACTGGGTACTGAATTTGGACGATCAGCCATGATCGCATTGAATGGCGGAGCGGGCTCAAGGGGCCGAATGGCCTACTCCTGCTCCTATCTTCTATGTTTCTATGTTTGCAATCATTCACCCGTTTCAGAAGGTATTCAGGTCCCATCTTGTATCATAAATGTGGACAGCAAATATTCTGAGTTCACAAAGATAACAAAGGTAAGTACAAATGAGAGATGTCATTCAGTCTTCCATAGAAATATACAATGCCCCCATCACAGTATCTAACTGTTGGGTTATTCCAGAATTTTTGCCTCCACAACCCTGCCTGGAAGACTATTCCAGGCATTAATTACTCTTTGCAAGAAGAAATGCTTCCTGCCATTTGTCCTGATCTTGCCTTTTGCCAATTGGTCCATTATCCCTTATACAGTATTTTAACTTCCAGTTTAACAGTTTTCTATCCACGTAGTATCTTTTACACCGGTATAAGTGCTGCCTTTCATTTGCTGCTTTTCATGGATGAAGACTCCGAGGCCCAGAAATTGGTTATGGCCTGTTTTCGGGCGCATACAGCAGACCGCGCTCGCGCCCCAACCGGGAGACCTGACCGAACTTTTATCATTTGGATCAGCTGCCAGCGCCTGCCATGTCTGCCCAGGAAGCTCATCCATTCTGCACAGCTGAATATCAGGCTGCTAGCCCTGCCGGCAGCGGTCTGAAGGTAAGTCTCCCAGGAGGACGGAGTGGAGCATCAACGGGAGGTGAGGTGAGGTGGGTGGGGTGGGGGGGGATTGTGAGCACTGTGGAATCAGGTGGAGCACTCCTGCTCCTCCTGGCTCCATAAGAATGTTCGAAGTTAAATGAAAACTGGCCTTCTGGTGGCGGCTGCTGAAGAACCCTCGGGGGAGCGGGCCCGGTGACTGCTCTGCTTTGTGCTGCCCCATTTGGAAGAAAATAAGCATCGGGCCCTCATTTATGCAAGGGGCCAAAACCCTGTTTTAGGCAGCCATCAGGGACGCCTAAAAAAATCGTCTGACCCAATTTCGGGTCAGCCGGCTTTCAGGTGTCCTTGGGGCGCAGGATATTGGTCCCTGAAATTAGCCCTCGTTGCACCGGTTATAGGCTCGTAAAACGGGCACAATGAGGTCCAATTTATACACCTGGCTTTCCCCAACATTTGGTCATATCTTTGGCTCCTACCACTAGAGATCAGCCTCATGGGCCTTTTTTATTCCTTCAGCATATACAGTAGTCCTGCTCAACTCCAGACACTACACAATGTGCATTTCTCTTTCAAGCAGCCAGAAACTATCTACTGAAGATCTTCAAGCGACTTGCTTCTGAATGGTAGACCTGGTTTATCATTTAACTTACAGTCTGTGTTTGGGATAGCTCTTTGCTTGTAGTACCCAGGAGAGTATTGTGATGTTTCAGCCTGCCTTGAAACACAAAGCTCTGTGTCCATTTAATTCCCAAATGTTTTAACCCTGTGAAGTGAGGATTGGGTGCCGCAGTGGGTTAGCACATTGTCCTTTTAAACGAGGACCTGTGATCACATCCACACCAGGCAGGGGGGGGGGGGAAATCTCCTCTTGGAGTATAAATGAATCTGGACAACATCAACGCAGTTCCTAGATAGCATAGGCCCCCAGTACAAGCCTACCTGTTATTTGGTACCAATCTTTACACTAAATTGTCCAACTCACTTAGAAAATGGATTGTTTCAGAAAAATTGCTGTTGGGGCTCTTCTAAAGTTGACGTTACATTGTTAGTAAAGAGTTGATGGAACTTTATTTTCCATCTGACCATTCCTGGAGCCTGGGCTGTGTCAAAACCAAAGGTTATAGCTACACGAAAGGCTGCCTTTATTTTATTTTTAATTTGGTGGGATTTTTACGATGATCATTTTGACAGATACCATGTTGGTCAATGGAACAATTTTTGCACTTTTCACAATGTTAGCATAGCAAAGACCAGATGAAGACTAACACTTCTGCTTTTCTCAAAAATGCACATCAGCCCAACCTCAGAAAACCACCACCACCAGTCTCTCCGCCGCCTCCCCAGCCCCCCAGCCCCCGCCCTCACTGAACTAGTGTGACTTTTTCTAAAAACCTTCATCCTTGTGACCTCTCTGGGTAATACTGCCGGTTTAAACCCATTTACTTCTGAATTATGGACAGTTTTCTACAGTGAACTTACATTTATTCGACCAGGGAATAGAGGCCCATCTTATCAATGTCGGTTGAATGGAAACCTATGCTCCAGGAGTGGAAGGATTCGGTGCACCGCACAGTTTCCCCTCATCTTTATACAAGTAGAGCTGCCTTTGATTCTGAGTGAGCTCCTTCCATCTAAATTCTTTCTTGCTGCTCACTGGAGTCTTGCAATCCTCTCACCATATTTAAAGCAGGTATGTACCTTTCCTTTTAAATAGTGAGTTGCTACAATCATTAATAGAAACTAGTAGATTATCTCATTATTATTTTTCTTCAGTTTCTAAAACTGTAAACTGAATGTGTTTTTTTTGTAATATCAGAGCTTGAAGATTCTATTTGTATAATCTTTGCACCTCTGATGTCAGTTGCCCATTGTGAATGCCCCTTTAAGGGGTAACTGTATATTCCTGGCAATGACCTGCTGGAAACACACATCAGGAATTTGGGTGCAGGCCACTCAGGATTTTCCTTTCTTTAAAATTAATAGATCGAAAACATGGCGGTGTACAAGTTTGTAAAATAACCCCCTAATGTCACAAACCCAGCAAGCCCTAATGAGCCCTCTCACTTTTCTAACCTACTTATGGTGACACAGAAACAGAAAACTGTGGAAAAACACAGCAGGTCCATCAGCATCTGCAACAAGGTTAACATTTTGGGTGTACATTTGAAATGTTTACCATCTCTTTACAGATACTGGGATCCTGCTGTGTAATTTTGGCTTTTTTTTGTTTTGTTTTTATTTCAGATTTCCACCATCTGCGATATTTTTTTTTCTCTCTTTATTTTGTATCTTAAGGAGGCCGATGTGCCGATGAGTATGTCATTCTTTTTTTGTTTTAAGGCTTGCTTATCCACTCGCATTCATGCTATGCTGAAACCGATCTAGTTTATATATCGCCTCCAGCAGCTCTGTATTAAATGCGGAATTGTATTCTTACTTTCATTTCTGTCATGATATTGAGCAGATTTGCAGCGGTGATCTGAACGTTTAAAGTCAAGATGACAGTGATGTGGAGCTGCAAAATGACAGTGAAGAAATAATGTCAGGACTGCAGATGTTTTCTTAAATTTCTTAGTAAATTCAAGTATCTTTACTATAAACCTGTAATTTGATGATGAACACTATAATTACTCTTTAGGTAAATGCAATCATTGAAATAACTTCGCTAACTAAAGCTTACTATGCCTAAAAACAAATGTATTTATCTCTATATCATCGAAAAATATATGTTGTATTTCACGTGTAGCAACCACCAAAAAGAGAACGGGATATTGCTTAAACATTCTCTTCACATTTGGCTTCTTTTCATTCGTCCCCTCAGTATGCTTTGTCAGCATGTTAAACATTGAAAAAAACACTGTGGGAGAAAAAATCATTATTATCTTTCTGACAGCCAGGTGTCACTTCACCAGATACTATGATAAACATCACACACTTAAACAGGACTGATAATGGCATTTAGAAAACCTCTTAAGTTAATGTGAGCTGGTACAGCAAAGCAAAAAAAAAGTACCTGTGTCGGGTGTGAGTGAGGAAGAAAGAACTTGCATTTATATAACACCCTTCACAACCTCAGGACGTCCCAAAGCGCTTTACAGCCAATGCAGTACTTTTTGAAGTGTCAACGCGGTTGTAACATAGGAAGCGCAGCGGCCATTTTGCCGCAACAAGGTGCCACAAACAGCGATGTGATAACGACCAGATAATCTGTTTTAGTGATGTTAGTTGAGGGACACCAGGGAGAATACCCCTGCTGTTCTTCGAAATAGGGCCGTGGGATCCTTATGTCCACCTGAGAGGGCAGGTGGGGCCTCGGTTTAGTCTCTCATCCAAAAGACAGAAAGAACATATACTGTTGCAATCATTCCACAAGATAAGCAAAGTAGCAGTAATGATTGGCATTCTGATTGATTGATTGATTTGTATCTTGTAGATCTTTAACTTTCTTTTGACTTAAACACAATTTAAAAATAAATCATTTTAAAAAAGCATCACATTTCATCAGACACTTCCATTTTTAGTAAAATATAGATAAGTTAAAAGAAAAACTTGCATTTATATGGCATCTTTCACGACCTCAGGATGTCCCAAAGCACTTTATAGCCAATGAAGTACTTTTGTAGTGTAGTCACTGTTGTAATGTAGGAAATGCGGCTGCCAATTTGCCCACAGCAAGCTCCCACAAACAGCAATGTGATAATGACCAGATGATCTGTTTTTAGTAATGTTGGTTGAGGGATAAATATTGGCCAGGACACCAGGAATAACTCCCCTGCTCTTCTTCGAAATAGTGCCATGGGATCTTTTACATGCACCTGAGAAAGCAGACAGGGCCTTGGTTTAACGTCTCATGCGAAAGACGGCACCTCCGACAGTGCAGCACTCCCTCAGCACTGCACTGTTGGATTTTTTGTGCTCAAGCTCCTGGAGTGGGGCTTGAACCCACAACCTTCTGACTCAGAGGCGAGTGTGCTACCCACTGAGCAACGGTGGACACGTAAGTATGTTTTCATAATTAACTTAAAATGACAAAATATAAACTATAAAATCATAACTTATTAAACAAAAATAATATTTATATTGGTACAACAGCTATTGATTAGTGGTGAATTTTATGTATAAGCTAATTGTTGTCTACGTTATGGTTATTGTTTGTCGGTTGTTATTGAAATGTTAGTTAGACTAAACCCTACCACAAGTTTCTACTGGGGCCACATTTCATGCAAAGTGCAATTTATTATAAAGCTACATGCTGAACAATGGCAAGATAGTCCAGTTACGACGACACTTTCACCAAAAGATAATTTAAAAAGTGGGTTATTTTAGTTATTTTTCAAACTAGAAAAGGACGTGTCCTTCAAATGATGTGTAGCCTTTTGTACTAAAATAAGACATTGAAAGAGAGATTGCTTTGTAATGCCTGAATGGAGCCTTCCCCCTTCTTAATGATACAAAACTGTAAATGGTACTCTTAGCCTCACTTTGTGCGGTGTACCTAATTTGCATATGCTTTGCATAGTCAATTGTATGGTTCAACACAGAATTTCACGGTAAACAATTTTAGTGCAAACAAGATTAAAATTGCACTTATTGCAACTGGAATGGGTAGATTAAACACAGAAATTAAAAATAAAAATAGGGAGTGCTGAAAATGCATAGCCTAGTTCAGCCAGCAACTGAGAGAGAAAGATATATTAATTTTGCTGGTGAAACCTTCCTTCACTTCCGCTAGTCTGCTGTGGATCTCCAACATTTATGATTTAATTTCAGATTTTATGGGTTATTTTTCCTAAATCTACAATTAAAATGTTCTTTAAGTGTTTGGAACAGGTCCTTGGAACTACACAGTGTGCATTGACCTGCCCAGCCCTCTCTCTATACTGCTACTGGCTGATTTTCCAGGGCACCCATTGCCCATCTGAACATAAGAACATAAGGACATAAGAAGTAGGAGCAGGAGTAGGCCATACGGCCCCTCGGGCCTGCTCCGCCATTCAATAGGATCATGGCTGATCTGAATCTAGACTCACGTCCACTTCCCTGCCCTCTCCCCGTAACCCCTAATTCCCTTATCTGCTAGGAAAATGTCTATCTCCATTTTAAATTTATTTAATGTTGCAGCTTCCACAGCTCTCTGGGATAGCAAATTCCATAGATTTACTACCCTCTGAGTGAAGAAGTTTCTCCTCATCTCAGTTTTGAAAGGGCAGCCCCTTAATCTAAGATTATGCCCCCTAGTTCTAGTCTCACCCATCAGTGGAAACATCCTCACCGCATCCACCCGATCAAGCCCCCTCACAATCTTATATGTTTCGATAAGATCGCCTCTCATTCTTCTGAACTCCAATGAGTAGAGTCCCAACCTATTCAACCTTTCCTCATACGTCAACCCCCTCATCTCTGGAATCAACCGAGTGAGCCTTCTCTGAACCGCCTCGAGAGCAAGTATATCTTTTCTTAATATGGAAACCAAAACTGCACGCAGTATTCCAGGTGTAGCCTCACCAATACCCTGTATAACTGCAGCAAGACTTCCCTGTTTTTATACTCCATCCCCCTTGCAATAAAAGCCAAGATTCCATTGGCCTTCCTGATCACCTGCTGCACCTACATACTAACTTTTTGTATTTCATGCACCAGGACCCCCAGATCCCTTTGTACTGTAGCACTTTGCAGTTTCTCTCCATTTAGATAATAACTTGCTCTTTGATTTTTTCTGCCAAAGTGCATAACCTCACACTTTCCAACATTATATTGCATCTGCCAAATCTCTGCCCACTCACTTAGCCTGTCTATGTCCTTTTGCAGGTTTTTTATGTCCTCCTCACTCACTGCTTTCCCTCCCATATTTGTATCATCGGCAAACTTGGATATGTTGCACTCAGTCCCTTCCTCCAAATCATTAATATAGATTGTAAAGAGTTGGGGTCCCAGCACTGACCCCTGCGGAACACCACTAGTTACTGATTGCCAGCCCGAGAACGAACCATTTATCCCAACTCTTTGTTTTCTGTTAGATAGCCAATCTTCCACCCATGCCAGTATATTACCCCCAATCCTGTGATTTTTTTATCTTGATCAGTAATCTTTTGTGTGGAACCTTGTCAAATGCCTTTTGAAGTCCAAATACACTACATCCACTGGTTCCCCTTTATCCACCCTGTATGTTACATCCTCAAAGAATTCGAGCAAATTTGTCAAACATGACTTCCCCTTCGTAAAACCATGCTGACTCTGTCCTATTAAATTATGTTTATCCAAATGCTCTGTTACTGTTTCCTTAATAATGGACTCCAACATTTTGCCAACCACAGATGTTAGGCTAACTGGTCTATAGTTTCCAGCTTTTTGTCTACTTCCCTTCTTAAATAAAAGTGTTACATTAGCAGTTTTCCAATCTGCCGGGACCTTTCCTGAGTCCAGGGAGTTCTGGAAAATGATCACCAATGCATCCACAATCCCCACCGCCATTTCTCTCAAGACCCTAGGATGTAGGCCATCAGGTCCGACGGATTTATCTGCCTTCAGTCCCATTGTTTTACTGAGTACCATCTCCTTAGTGATTTTAATCGTGTTTAGCTCCTCCCCCCCCCATTGCCCCCTGTTTGTCCAGTGTTGGGATATTTCTAGTGTCCTCTACTGTAAAGACTGATACAAAATATTTGTTCAGCGTCTTTGCCATCTCCATGTTCCCCACCACTAGTTTCCCGGTCCCATCCTCTAAGGGACCAACGTTCACTTTAGCCACCCTTTTTCTTTTTATATAGCTGTAGAAACTCTTGCTATCTGTTTTTATATTTTTTGCTAGTTTACTTTCATAATCTATCTTCCCTTTCTTAATTAATCTTTTAGTTATTGTTTGCTGGCTTTTAAATGCTTCCCAACCTTCTATCCTCCCACTAGATTTGGCTACTTTATATGCCCTTGTTTTCAGTCAAATACTATCCTTTATTACTTTACTAAGCCACGGATGTCTTTTCTTTTACTCCCCTTTATCCTCAGTGGAATATATTTATCTTGAAAGATGTGAAATATCTCCTTGAATGTAGACCACTGCTCTTGTACCGTCTTTCCCAGTCCACTTTAGTCAATTCTACTCTCATACCTTCATAGTCTCCTTTATTTAAGCTCAGTGCGCTGGTATGAGATCCAACTCTCTCACCCTCAAACTGAATTTGGAATTCAACCATATTATGGTCACTCATTCCAAGGGGATCCTTTACTAGGACATTTTTTATTAATCCTGTCTCATTACACAGGACCAGATCTAAGATTGCCTGCCCCCTGGTTGGTTCAGTTACATACTGCTCAAGGAACCCATCCCTAATACACTCTATGAACTCTTCCTCAATGCTGCCATGCCCAATTTGATTAGTCCAGTCAATATGAAAGTTAAAATCCCCCATGATTATAGCTGTTCCCTTATTACAAGCCCCAACTATTTCCTGATTTATACTCCGACCAACAGAGTTGCAACTGTTAGGAGGCCTATAGACTACGCCCACTAGTGACTTTTTCCCCTTCTTATTCCTTATCTCCACCCAAACTGTTTCACTATCCTGATCCTTTGACCCAATATCATTTCTGACTATTGCAGTGATTCCATCCTTGATTAACATAGCAACCCCACCTCCCTTTCCTTCCTGTCTGTCCTTCCTAATTGTCAAATACCCTTGTATGTTTAGTTCCCAGTCATGATTATCTTGCAGCCATGTTTCCGTAATGGCCACCAGATCATACCCATGTGTAGTTATTTGCACCGTCAACTCGTCAATTTTGTTACGAATGCTGCGTGCATTCAGCTAAAGAACTTTCAAATATGTTTTCTGACAATTTATTCCTGCTTTTACTCCTTTCACTACTTTACCTTTATCGTTATACATTCTATCCCTTCCTGACATGCTCTGGTTTTTAATTCCCCCACTGCTACCTTGCTCTATTGCCTTCTCCGCTGTCATTTTTATTTTTCGCTCTCTTAAAACCTCCCCCCCACTAATTAGTTTAAAGCCCTCTCTACAGCCCTAGTTATTCGATTCACCAGGATTCTAGTCCCAGCACTGGCCAAGTGAAGTCTGTCCCAACGGAACAGCTCTCTCCTGTCCCAGTACTGATGCCAGTGTCCCAGGAAGCAAAACCCATTTCTCCCACACCAGTCTTTGAGCCACGCATTTAACTCTCTAATTTTATTTACCCTAGCCAAATTTGCACGTGGCTCAGGTAGTAATCCAGAGATTATTACCCTTGTGGTTCTGCTTTTTAATTTGGCCCCTAGCTGCTCAAACTCCCTCAGCAGAACCTCCTTCCTTTTCCTATCTATGTCATTGGTACCAACATGGACCACGACAACTGGATCCTCCTCCTCCCACTCCAAGTTTCTCTCCAGCCCAGAGGAGATGTCCTTAACCCTGGCACCGGGCAGGCAACACAGTCTTCGGGACTCTCGCTCTCGGCTGCAAAGAACTCTATCTATCCCCCTAACGATACTATCCCCTACCACTACAACACTGTTGCCTCACAGCGCCAGGGACCCGGGTTCAAATCTGGCCTCGGGCGACTGTCTGTGTGGAGTTTGCACATTCTCCCTGTGTCTGCGTGGGTTTCCTCCAGGTGCTCCGGTTTCCTCCCACAGTCCAAAGATGTGCAGGTTAGGTTGATTTGGCTATGATAAATTGACCCTTAGTGTTAGGGGATTAAATACGTGGGGTTACGGGGATGGGGTGGGATATGTGTCGGTGCAGGCTCAATGGGCCGAAATGGCCTCTATCTGCACTGTAGATTCTGTGATTCTGTGATTCTGTGATTCCCCCCAGAGAGGACCGACGTTATCTTCCTCACTTGTTTCATGAGGACCTCCACGCCAGTATCTGCCCTGGCCAACGTCATTCTGCCTGCTGCCTTAGTAATGTTTTGTCTGTTAACCGCCACTGAACACTCCACCTCCCCTTTAAGAGGCGGCAGATCTTACTGATTTCCTGCCCTCCTAAATGGCGAGCTGCCTATAAGCAGTGCGATTAGTATTCTGCAGCGAATGGCTCATCTCCTGGCTCCCCAAAGCCTCTCCATCACCTACAAATCACAAGTCAGGAGTGTGATGGAATACTCTTCACTTGCTGGAAGCTCGCCTCCAGTATTTAAATGATGCCAGATTGCGAAAATTGATTTGGCCTCCTGCTGATGTTGACAGAGAGAAAAATTGCCCCTACCCATTTCAACTGACTTTTTGTCAGGTATTCCGCTTTGTGGAATGTGATTGTGAGCTTTGAGTGATCCCTGCTAACCATGTGACTGATATTACCACGTGGTCCAATTGGAAAGCAATTTGGAACATTACACCGAATAGCATTACTATTGCGTAAACCCCTACCAGTAACATTCTGGGTGTTACCATTGACCAGAAACTCAACTGGACCAGCCACATAAATGCCGTGTCTACTAGAGCAGATTAGAGGCTGGGTATCCTGCAGCGAATGGCTCACCTCCTGACTCTACAAAACCTCTCCATCATCTACAAGGCACAAGTCAGGAGTGTGATGGGATACCCTCCACTTGCCTGGGTGTGAGCAGCTGCAGCAACACTCAAGAAGCTCGACACCATCCAGGACAAAGCAGCCCGCTTAATCGGCATCCCATCCATCACCTTAAACATTCACTCCCTCCACCACCAGCACACTGTAGCTGCAGTGTGTACCATCAACAGGATGCACTGCGGAAATGCGACAAGGCTTCTTCAAACAGCACCTCCCAAGTCTGCAACCTCCACTGCCTAGAAGGACAATTGCAGCATGTGCATGGGAACACCATCAACTCCAATTCACACACCATCCCAACTTGAACATATATCGCTGTTCCTTCATCATTGCTGGGTCAAAATCCTGGAACTTCTTACCTAACAGCATTGTAAGATACCTTCACCACTTGGACTGCAGCAGTTCAAGAAGGTGGCCCACCACCATCTTCTAAATGGCAGCTAGTGCCTAGCAATAAATGCTGCCCTTGCTAGCGATGCCCATATCCCCAGAATGAATTTAAAAAAAAATCTCATAGTACAACAACAACTTGTATTTATAAAGCACCTTTAACGTAGTAAAACGTCCCAAGGCTCTTTACAGGAGTGTTATAAGACAAAAATTTGATACCGAGCCACATAAGGAGAAATTAGGGCAGATGACCAAAAGCTTGGTCAAAGAGGTAGGTTTAAAGGAGCACCTTAAAGGAGGAAGGAGAGGCGGAGCGGTTTAGGGAGAGAATTCCAGAGCTTAGGGCCTAGGCAGCTGAAGGCACGACCACCGATGGTTGAGCGATTTATAATCGGGGATGCTCAAGAAGGTAGAATTAGAGGAGTGCAGATATCTCTGGGAAGGGGGTGGGGGGTTGTAGGGCTGTTGGAGATTACAGAGATAGGGAGGGGAGGGGCGAGACCATGGAGGGATTTGAAAACAAGGATGAGAATTTTAAAATCGAGACATTGCTTAACTGGGAGCCAATGTAGGTCAGCGAGCACAAGGATAATCAGACATTCATTGACAAAAATACTATATAGATAAGATAAAGTGCACTGTCTGCATTTTCCTGGGAGCTATTAAAAAGCTCAATAGATATTTTTAATGTTGTATAACAGGGATAAGATCATTTTGTAATTGGTCCCACTTTCTGGAGCTGAAATTGTGCCGTGCAATATGTCATCAACATGTCAACATTATTTAAATGACAACATTATAGGGGAATTACATAGAAATATGTTAAAACACGTTACAGTTTAATTTTAGCATCTTTGACAGTTTCACATTCGCACAGATTGTGTCCATGTAAATGTTTCAATGTCGACTTTTATCAAAAAAAACTATTAATTGAAGGATTTTCATTTTTTTTTAATGGGATGAAATCCTGTGAAAACATATTGCTATATTTCAGAATAAATTGAAGAATCTATGGGCCATAGCTGAACTGGAGTACACTGGAAAGAAAATGAAAAATCCAAATCTGCTTCCAAAATCGAGAAACACTGCTGGTGGCTGCAACATGACATGTTAAAACAAGAAATGAAGGCCTTAAATGTTCAAGAGTGATTTATGACTGTTATACCATTATACCATGCGCCAACCTGACCTCATGACGCACAAACACTGAAATCTCAAAAATGTAATACAGGTGAGCATCATTAGCAGCAAAAATCGCATACCAGCCCTCTACGTTGTTGCTGCAGGTTAGCTTGAAGTTGCATTGTTAGAAGGGGAAATAACAAACAGGGGAAGGACACCTGGGATGGCAGGAATGACGTATGAGGAGAGATTGGGTCGATTGGGCTTATATTCACTGGAGTTTAGAAGAATGAGAGGGGATCTCATTGAAACTTATAAAATTCTAACAGGACTAGACAGGCTAGATGCAGGAAGGATGTTCCCGATGGTGGGGGAGTCCAGAACCAGGGGTCACAGTCTAAAGATAAGGGGTAAGCCATTTAGGACTGAGATGAGGAGGAGTTTCTTCACCCAGAGAGTGGTGAACCTGTGGAATTCTCTACCACAGAAGGCAGTTGAGGCTAATTCATTAAATATATTCAAGAAGGAGTTAGATAACTTTCTTAAGGCTAAAGGGATCAAGGGATATGGGGAGAAAGCAGGGACAGGGTACTGAGTTTGGATGATCAGCCATGATCTCATTAAATGGTGGAGCAGGCTTGAGGGGCCGAATGGCCTACTCCTGCTCCTATCTTCTATGTTTCAATGACACACATGGCAACCTTAAATATAGACAAACCCATGAACATAGGTAGCTGTAGCAATATTTCCTGTCAAAATGACCTCAGGTAAAGATTAAAAGTTTGTGCTTTAGCCTATTTTGATGTTCTTATGCAAAGAAAAAATATTGACAATTATCTTCACTGCTCCTAATATTGGTTTTGCTGGCTGTTGATTCGTCCAGAGTGGAGGGGGCAGAGCTTACAGCCAGTAGGACCTGCATGCCCAATAAACAGCCTGTCTTGCTGTCAATCACAAAAAAAAATCTTGTGCATTATTTGCTTCCCAGTTCAAAAATGTGGTGCACTTTATTGGACTCAGAAAGGAGGCAACATTAACTCCATTCTGGAGCCAAAATGAATAGACTAGGGCTTTGCTGTGATTGTCATGTAACAAAGAAAGAGCTTGCATTTATATAGCATCTTTCACATCCTCAGGATATCTCAAAGTCCTGTACAGCCATTGAATTACTTTTGAAGTGTAGCAATTATTTTTTGGGAAACATGGCAGCCCCTTTGCGCACAGCAAGATCCCACTAACAGCAATGCAATACATGGTTCGATTATTTGGTTTTCTTTGGTGTTGGTCAAGAGATATATGCTAGCCAGGACACCAGGAGCACGCTCCTGCTCTTCTTCAAATAGTACTGTGGGACCTTTCATATCCAACTGAACAGGCAATCAATAACATAAAAACAGAAAATGTTGGAAATGCTCAGCAGGTCAGGCAGCATCTGTAGAGAGAGAAACAGAGTTAACGTTTCAGGTCAATGACCCTTCATCATCGACCTGAAACGTTAACTCTGTTTCTCTCTCTACAGATGCTGCCTGACCTGCTGAGTATTTCCAGCATTTTCTGGTTTTATTTCAGATTTCCAGCATCCGCAGTATTTTGCCTTGATTTAACATCTCATTTGCAAGATAACACATCTGACAATGTAGCACTCCCACAGTACTGCACTGAAGTGTCAGCCTAGATTATGTGCTCAAGTCCTGGAATGGGGCTTGAACCCACCAAACGGGACCAAACAAGGCACCTGCAGAAAAATAAAACTCAACAAAGCCCAACACAATAATCAAAGTTCCAGGCACGTACCTAGGCTGCTGACAGCAGAGTTGGCTGCTACAAGAGAACTTTTTCCAGGGATTTAGAACACTGTACGGACAACTCTAGTGTGCTGTCTCTGTGCTCCCATGGAGAGCAGCACTCACAGGGAGAGCATTGTAGGAAATTGTAGATGTACAGCTCATGATCGCTGCCTATTAAAATGAACAGGCAGAAAATCATGGGCTGTGCACCAACACTTTCCTGCAATGGGTTCCTCGATGAGCATCACCGCTCACTTGAAGGATGGGCTCCACCCTAATGAGTAAGAATAAACGTTTAACTCTGAATTGTTCAATTTATTTATTTTTTCATAGAATCATAGAAGGATACAGCACAGAAGGAAGCCACACGGCCCATCGTGGCTGTGCTGGCTTGTTGAAAGAAGCTCTCCAATTAGTCCTGTTATGTGCGCAAGTTAACAGGTTAGCACTGTTGCCTCACAGCGCCAGGGACCCGGGTTCAAACCCGGCCTCGGGTGACTGTCTGTGTGGAGTTTGCACATTCTCCCCGTGTTTGCGTGGGTTTCCTCCGGGTGCTCCGGTTTCCTCCCACAGTCCAAAGATGTGCGGGTTAGGTTGATTGGCCATGATAAAAAAATTGGCCCTTAGTGTTAGGGGGGATTAAATACGTGGGGTTACGGGGATAGGGCTTGGGTGGGATGGTTGTCGGTGTAGGGACCGGGTGCTAGGGTTTGGATGATCAGCCATGATCTCGTTGAATGGCGGAGTAGGCTCGAAGGGCCGAATGACCTACTCCTGCCCCTAGTTTCTATGTTTCTATGTTTCTAGTCCCACTCCCCTGTTTCCCCATGGCCCTACAAATTTCTCCTTTTCAAGTATTTTTCCATTTCCCTTTTGAAAATTATTATTGAATCCTCTTCCAACATCCTTTCAAGCAGTACATTCCAGATCATAACAACTCACTACTTTAAAAAAATTCTCCTCGTCTCACCTCCGGTTCTTTTGCCAAATACCTTAAATCTGTGTCCTCTGGTTACCGACTCTATTGCCACTGGAGACCGTTGCGTCTTATTTACTCTATCAAAACCCTTCATGATTTTGAACACCTGTATTAAATCTTCCCATAACCTCCTCTGCTTTAAGGAGAACAACCCCAGCTTCTCCACTCTCTTCACGTGACTGAAGTCCCACATTCCTGGTGCCATTCTAGTAAACCTCTTCGGCATCCTCTCCAAGGCCTTGATATCCTTCCTAAGTGTGTCCCAGAAATGGACACAATACTCCAGCTGGGGCCTAACCATTGATTTATAAAGGTTTAGCATCACTTCCTTGCTTTTGTACTCGATGGCTCTGTTTATAAAGCTAAGGATCCTGTACGCTTTTTTAACAGCCTTCTCAACTTGTCCCGCCACCTTCAAAGATGTGTGTACATACACCCCCAGATGACCTCTCTGTTCCTGCACACCCTTTAAAATTGTACCATTTAGTTTAGATTGCCTCTCCTCATTTTTCCTACCAAAATCACTTCACACATCAATGTGTTAAATTGCATCTGCCATGTGTTTGCCCATTTCACCAGCCTATCTATATCATCTTGAAGTTTGTTACTATCCTCTCATTGTTTACTACATTTTCGAGTTTCGTGTCATCTGCAAACCTTTGAAATTATGCCCTGTGGACCTCATTAATATATACCAAAAAGAGCAGTGGCCCTAATACCGACCCTTGGGGAATACTACTGTATACTTCCCTCCAACATTCCCTCTAAGCTGCGTGGCTGCGTAGCTCTCTGCCGGTCCCACGCGGCCCGGGATCGCCTTTATCTGCGCGAACCTGTAAATGGGCTGCAAATCCCCTTAAAGGGCCACGCAACAATATTACGGGGAACATTGCTTCCCTCCAGTCTGAAAAACAACCATTCACCATTATTCTGCTTTTTGACCCTTAGTCAATTTTGTATCCACACTGCCCCTTTAATCCCATGGGCTTTAATTTTGCTAACAAGTCTATTATGTGGTACTTTTTCAAACATCTTTTGAAAATCCATACACACATCAATCCACCGGCTGGAGTCATACCAAGCACAAAGGATGATGGTTGTGGTGGTTGGAGGTCAATCATCACAGCCCCAGGACATCGCTGCAGGAGTTCCTCAGGGCAGTGTTCTAGGCCCAACCACCTTTATCAATGACCTTCCCTTCATCATACGGTCAGAAGCGGGGATGTTCACTGATGACTGCACTGTGTTCAGGGCCATTCGCAACTCCTCAGATAATGAAGCAGTCCATGCCCACAAGCAGCGAGACCTGGACGACATTCAGGCTTGGGCTGATAAGTGGCAGGTAACATTCGCGCCACAGAAGTGCTAGACAATGACTATCTCCAACAAGCAAGTGTCCAACCACCGCCCCTTGACATTCAACGGCATTACTATCGCCAAATCCCCCACCGTCAATATCCTGGGGGTCACCATTGATTAGAAACTTAACTGGACCAGCCAAATAAATACTGTGGCAACAAGAGCAGGTCAGAGGCTGGGTATTCTGTGGTGAGTGTCTCGCCTCCTGACTCCTCAAAGCCTTTCCATCATCTACAAGACACAAGCAAGGAGTGTGAAGAAATACTCTCCACTTGCGTGGATGAGTGCAGCTCCAACAACACTCAAGAAGCTCGACACCATCCAAGACAAAGCAGCCCACTTGATTGGCACCCCATCCACCACCTTAAACATTCACTCCCTCCACCACCAGCGTACTATGGCTGCAGTGTGTACCATCTTCAAGATGCACTGTAGCAACTCGCCAAGGCTTCTTCGGCAGCACCTCCCAAACCCGCGACCTCTACTACCTAGAAGGGCAAGGGCAGCAGGCACATGGGAACACCATCACCTCCAAGTTCCCCTCCACGTCACACACCATCCTGACTTGGAAGTATATCGCTGTTCCTTCATCGTCGCTGGGTCAAAATCCTGGTACTCCCTCCCTAACAGTACTGTGGGAGTACCTTCACCACACGGACTGCAGCGGTTCAAGAAGGCAACTCACCACCACCTTCTCAAGGGCAATTAGGGATGGGCAATAAATGCTGGCCTTGCCAGCAACCCCCCCTTTTCCATGAACGAATAAAAAAAAAACGACCTTGATCAACCCTCTCCGTTACTTTATCAAAGAACTCAATCAAATTAGTCAAACATGGTTTGCCTTTAACAAATCCATACTGACTATCATTTATTAACCCATATTTTGCCGAGTTACAACTCATTTTGTCTCGGATTACTGTCTCTAAAAGTTTCCCACCACCCACGTTAGGCTGACTGGCCTGTAGTTACCAGGTTTATCCCTCTCCCATTTTTTGAACAGGGGTGTAACATGAGCAATCCTCCAGTCTTTAGGCACCACTCTCACATCTAAGGGGGATTGGAAGATTGTGGCTGGAGCTATCTCCACCCTTACTTTCCTCAGCAATCTAGGATGCATCCCATCTGGATTGGGAGACTTTTCTACTTTGAGTGCTGCCAACCTTTTACATACCTCCCTTTTATCTAGTTTTATCCTATGCAAAGTACTTATTTAGTACCTCAGCCATGCCCTCTGCCACCATAAGAAGATGCCCTTCCTATGACTACCCTTTTCCTATTTATATGTTTGTAAAAGACTTTTGGGTTCCCTTTTATGTTACCCGCTAATCTATTTTCATATTCTCTCTTTGCCGCTCTTATTTCCTTTACAGTTCTCCTCTTTACTTTTGTATTCAGCTTGGTTCTCTACTGTATTATGAACCCAACATTTATCATAAGCCTCCTTTTTCTGTTTCATTTTAATCCCTATGGCCTAAAAATTCAGTTGCTTTGCGCCTCCCATTAGTGCCCTAAGAGGGCGCTAACAGGGCGCAAAGCAACTAGCGCCCGGGCACGGCGCCGCCAATGCCTCCCGCAAAATTTTGTGGGAGGTTAGCGACGGCAGTTACCGTTAGTGCTGAGCGGCGCTGCGCCGCCGGCGATGAAGTCTTCGCCGTGTGCAGTGCCCTGCTCGCGCCCCCGCCGCGATCTGCGGTAGCGCTCCCTGACTTACTGCCGGACGCTATGTCTAACGGGGCCAGGGGGGCCTACCTGCGGCCGGGGCGGAGCAAATTAAAGGGAAGGTGCCGGGCAGCCATTTTTGTTGCTGGCCGCCTGCCAGTTGCCCAGCTGGGTCGCGGGTCGCGCTGCGCTCGGCCCCTCCCCTTTAATAAGGTGAGGAAGGCCTGCAGTACCACGGCGTGACATTCACTTGCAGTGCCCCAAGAGGGAGGCGGGGCGTTTCCAGTAGCGCCTCCCTCTTGGGGCGCTACCGGTGGATTTTGGGCGTGGAGAGCCAATTTTTTCGAGACACTAAAATTAGCGCCCCGGCGAAGTTAGCACCCCAAAGGGGGCGCAACCCAATTTTTCCCCCTATATCTTTAATTATCCAGGGAGCTCTAGCTTTGAATGCATTTCCTTTCTCCCTCGTGGGAATATGTTCAAAATCATGAGAGGTCTAGACAGAGTAGATAGAGAGAAACTGTTCCCATTGGCGGAAGGGTCGAGAACCAGAGGACACAGATTTAAGGTGATTGGCAGAAGAACCAAAGGCGACATGAGGAAAAACTGTTTTACACAGCAAGTGGTTAGGATCTGGAATGCACTGCCTGAAAGGGTGGTGGAGGCAGATTCAATCGTGGCTTTCAAAAGGGAGTTGGATAAGTACCTGAAGGAAATAAATTTGCAGGGCTACGGGGAAAGAGCAGGGGAGTGGATCTAGCTGAAGTGCTCTTGCAGAGAGCCGGCATGGGCTCGACAGGCCGAATGGCCTCCTTCTGTGCTGTAACCATTCTATGTCTAGTCTGTACCCGGACTATCTTCTCTTTGAAGGCCTCCCATTGTTCATTTATTGCTTTACCTGTCAATCTTTCATTCCCATCCACCTAGGTCAGCTCCTTTTTCAACTTCTCTGAAATATGCCCTCCTCCAGTTGAACAGATGATACTTACACGGTTATGTTTTCAGGTAGCTGAAAAATCAAAATGGTGGCTCAAATCAAGCTCACAATTTTTTTTCAGCACTTTAATTTGTCAGTTTCTGCTACATGCTGATCTGGGATCAGTAGCTTTGAAAAAAATGGAGTGATTTTTGCTTGATCAGTTTTCCGATGTTTACATATTCTTCATTGGCACCTACCAACTGAACTGAACTGATTTCAAGTCACCCACATTTAGTCAATCTGGCATTTGATGGTAACTTAACAGATGTATTCATTTCAACCACTCGTTATGTTTTGCGCCACAGACGAGTGGCACTTTGAGGTGTGACACTTGTGAACACACACTTTCATGTGTGACAGACTTTTTAATTACATATAGATGGCCATAACTTCTTATCGTGTTAACATTGTAGAGGAAACTCTTGATTTACCGGCACCTAAATAACTGGAAATCTCTGTTAACCGGCAAAATTCAGGAGTAGGTTCAGGTAAGTTTTACTTCATATTAGTCTCCATTCCTGGATCTGTGGCTGTGTAATCGGGGTTCCTGCACTTGTTGTTAAGCAACAGGGACGCTTGGTCTGTGGCCGGGGTTCCTGCACTTGTTGCTAAGCAACAGGGAAGCCTGGATTTGTTGCAGTGTACAGAGCTCTCGTACCTTTTAACTATACATCTCTGTAATCCGGACTTTTTGATAAACTGGCACAACGCCGGTCCCGTCGGTGCTGGATAAAAAAGAGTTTCCTGTATACCCAATTCTGGGTGATGAGGATTGCTTTACTGAGCTGTCAATCAAAGTTGCTACCTTGAATGGGAGGCCGCCTCCTTGATGTGGACACCTGTGAGATCAGAATTGTCCATTCAGCTGCCCCTCCCCCCACCTCCGGCAGTTGTATTGCACGATAATCCAATCTAACATCAGGGTGTGAATTGCTCTGGGATGCGCACAATGACTTCTTCTTATCTCAACCCGGATGCAATATGCAGAAGTAAGTTTAATGACTGTCCCATTTCCTTTTCAGGATAGCTCATCAACATTTCCAGCAACCTATTTATTGTCCAGTGATGAAAGGCTTTTTAATGTCAAAAAGGAAAGCTTCAACCTTGGGAATTACCCCTTTTATAAGCTGATTCTAACTTCATACCAATAGTATAACTGAAATGAAAACAAAATCCCTTCCAGTCCAAATAGGTAAAAATTCCAAAATGTTACAGTTCTTCCAGTCAAGCACTGTTCAGTTGTTTAAAGTGACTGTTTAAAAATCCCATGGTAGTTGGTAGGATTGGTGTCCGGTCTTGGAGGCTAACTGGTAACACCAATGTAACCATTGCAGCAGAATCCATGTTGAACAGGCAGTTTGGCAAACAGTTCAGCTACTCCCTGGTTGTATTCCATCTAGCTGAGTGGGTAAAATGATTTTAATCTGCTCACTTTTATTTCATCTTGTGGAAAACTGCATTCAACTCTGAAAGTTCATTGACAAGGCTTTAATGAGCCTTAGCAAGCAACACTAAACTTAAAAAAAAAAATGTATCATATCAATTTCGCTCCTCTTTTTGGCAAAAAGGGGAGGTCTCGCAATGTACATGGCCATGGCAGGTTGCTAACTCATCTGGGGTGTCTCCTCCGCCGACGAAACCAGGAAGTTCAGTATAAGTGCCCAGGAATAGGGGGCATGGAGCCTTCTTTCCGCCCCACCCACCGCCCCCCCAGCCCGGGCACATATTGGACTTTCTGACATTTTTAAGGAGGACATCTTAAAGCTTTTAAAAAAATTCCTGGGCCAATTATCAGGATCCCAGGCATGATCCCACATCTGCCATGGAGAAAGGCGTTACTGCTTCTATCACCGGGTGTTCCGCTACCACGTGTATATACATAAATAATAACAATAATAACAACGCTGGAAAAACTCAGCAGGCCAGGGCAGCATCCGTGGAGAGAGAAACAGAGTTAACGTTTCAGGTCGATGACCCTTCGTCAGAACTATAAAAAAGCAGGAAAGGGAATAGATTATAAAGCAAGTTGGGGGGCTGGGAAAAGGGGGAGGGGATGAAAGAACAAAAGGGAAGGTCAGTGGTAGGATAGAAAGCAGGAGAGATAAAGAGACATTAAGAGAGATTGAAGGCCAGAGGAGGTGGTGATGGGACAGGTAAAGGAATAAAGGATGGCTCAAGATGAAGTGTGAATGGCGCTGGCAGAATGAAGGACAGCTGCCATGTGGGAGGGAAGAAAAAAGGCCAGACGAAAGTGCGGATAAAAAAAAATAACAATTATATAATATATATATATATGTGATAGGGGCCAAGGTTATGATCTGAAATTGTTGAACTCTATGTTGAGTCCAGAAGGCTGTAAAGTGCCTAATCGAAAGATGAGGTGCTGTTCCTCGAGTTTACGTTGAGCTTCCGTGGAACAATGCAAGAGGCCGAGGATGGTGAGGTCTGAGTGGGAGTGGAGCGGTGAATTAAAGTGACAGGCCACCGGGAGCTCGGGGTCCCCCTTACGGACTGAACGGAGGTATTCCGCAAAGCGGTCACCCAATCTGCGTTTGGTCTCCCCAATGTAGAGGAGACCACATCGTGAGCAGCGAATATATATCATATACTAATATCGTATATATACATACATATATATACATACATATATATTCCCTTTGAAAGCTAATACCCCTCAGAGGAATCCAGGAAGTCCCTGTCCCACAGCTCTTCCCCCTTTAAATCGACGGTCTTGTTTGGGGCGGGCAAAGGCGCCACCTCACAAGGCCATGCAGAAACCAGAGTGCAGGGCCGGGAGACAGCGTATCGAGTTCGCAGCCTAGTTTCCGTCTTTTCCAGCGGACACCTGCCAAAGTTACAGCAGGCGTATGCCAGAACGGACATAGACTTTCAACCCCATTGTCTTTACTTGCAGTTTAACTCTGGCCGATCCATAACTGTTAATTGTAAGATCCCGAGCTTCCAGCCAGAAGCCGTGCATGCAGAGAGTGCCGCTTCGCCTTTCAGAGCCTGAGGTTGTGCAATTACCCCTAATATTTTTTGGAGCACTCACTCTGTACTTGTCAGAAATCCACAATACCATCAACATTAGATCATCACTCCAAAAAGGGCCTTTGTGTAACAGGAAGCAGTGGTTTCCAGTAGAGAAGTTTTGAGCCATGAATGCTGCAAATAATAGCAGCTGCTGATAGAAAAAGAGCCTTGTGTAAATGAGAGAGGACAGTTACACGGGCCTGGTATGAAGCCTATGCCAGTGGGTGCACATAGCAGGAAATTGCATGCCCTGCGGCCCACGTTTTTCTGTCCATTTGTTGGATGGAAAACCATTGGCTGCAGGCCCATGATTTCCTGATATCTTCACTCCTGTCGGCTGAGGCCACGTGCTAGGAACATGCAAGTGGTCAATTTTCCCGGGTTATGTCTCAGCCATGTGAATGGATGCACCACACTGTTTGCAACCTTGGTGTCATATTTGACCCTGAAATGAGCTTCCGGCCACAGAGGGCAGCACGGTGGCATAGTGGGTAGCACTGTTGCCTCACAGCGCCAGGGACCCGGGTTCGAATCTGGCCTCGGGCGACTGTCTGTGTGGAGTTTGCACATTCTCCCTGTGTTTGCGTGGGTTTTCTCCGGGTGCTCCGGTTTCCTCCCGCAGTCCAAAGATGTGCGGGTTAGGTTGATTGGCTATGATAAATTGACCCTTAGTGTTAGGGGGATTAAATATGTGGGGTTACGGGGGTGGGATGTGTGTTGGTGTAGGGGTTACGGGGATCAGGTGGGATATGTGTCGGTGCAGGCTCGATGGGCTGAAATGGCCTCTATCTGCACTGTGGGGTTTCTGTGATTCTGTGATATCCGCAGCATAACAAAGACCGCCTACTTCCACCTCTGTAACATCGCCCGTCTCCGCCCCTGCCTCAGCTCATCCGATGCTGAAACCCTCATCCATGCCTTTGTTACCTCTAGACTTGACTATTCCAATGCACTCCTGGCTGGCCTCCCACATTCCACCCTACGTAAACTTGAGGGCCTAGAAATTCATTGTAGCCACTTTTGGGGCGGTAAAGTCGGGTGGCCGCTAAAGTTTGCGCCCGCCGCCAAATCGAGGCCACTTCTCCGATATTCATTAGCTTCGCCCTAAGAGTTTGCTCGAGCGCTAAAACTGGTGCTGCACGCCTCTCTTTAGGCGCTAAGCCGGCGGGCCGGGGCGCTAAACCGGAAGTTGGGCGCAGGGCAGGTGCGGCGAGCTGCTGATTGACGGCAGACACTCTGGCTCCGGTGAGCTCTTAAAGGGGGAGGGTGGATTTGTTTTTTTGAAAGGCCGACACTGGTGTATTTGTGGTTTTGGGGAGGGTTTCTCTCCATCAGTTTGTTATGTGTTCCCGGCACACCAGTCGTCGTCGTCGTCGTCGTCCTCCTCCTCCTCCTCCTCCTCGTTCCCCACCAGCCAGCCGTACCATTTCTAGTACAGGAGGGCCCTTTAATTTGCGCTCCCCGTGGCCCACATCGGCTGTGTACCGTTCCACTTCACAGTCGTTAGGGCCGCCCGGCGCACAATGGGCCGGCGCGAGTGAAGTTCCGGTTCGGGGCGCACAAAGGGCGTTGCACGACGAAATGACGTCATGATCTGCGCGCGCAGCAGGGCGCGCGCTAAGACTTTGCGCCGGCGCTAAATGTGTACTGAAGTTGGGGCGAGGCGCACATCGCGCTGCGCCCGGGCGCTAAGCGCCTAGCGCTCGAGATCTACTCCTCCTAAGGCGCTAATGGCTGGCGCGCCCAACTGAATTTCTAGGCCGAGGTCATCCAAAACTCAGCTGTCCGTGTCCTAACTCGCACCAAGTCCCGTTCGCCCATCACCCCTGTGCTCACTGACCTACACTGACCTCCCGGTTAAGCAGCGCCTCGATTTCAGAATTCTCATCCTTGTTTTCAAATCCCTCCACGGCCTTGCCCCTCCCTATCTCTGTAACCTCCTTCAGCCGCACAACACCCCCCCCCCCTGAGATATCTGCGCTCCTTTAATTCTGCCCTCTTGAACATCCCTGATTATAATTGCTCAACCTTTGCTGGCTGCGCCTTCTGTTGCCTAGGCCCTAAGCTCTGGAACTCCCTGCCTAAACCCCTGTCTTTCTCGCCACCTCTCTTTCCTCCTTTAAGATGCTTCTTAAAACCTACCTCTTTGACCAAGCATTAGGTCACCTGCCTTAATTTATCCTTATGTGGATCGGTGTCAATTTTTTTGTCTTTATATACTCCTGTGAAGCGCCTTGGGACATTTTACTATGTTAAAGGCACTATATAAATACAAGTTGTTGTTGTTGCTGTTGGACTTACTATTCTGTAAAACTTTGAAGGTTTGCGTTTGGGAATTTAGCTGAAGTGAAATGGATGTTCTGTTGCAGCTTATGACTGCTTTGAGTTCTGGGTCTAAAAAGTAATAAACCATCGATTTGTGTGAGTGAACAATAAGGCCCTGACAGTAAAGCATTTGTACCAAGTGTCCCAATATTTAAGGAAATCGTATTTTACAATGCACTCAGTGTCATCGCAGTTCCTGCACTATGGAAGATGCTATATGTTCTGAAGAAGGGTGGTGTATGGGGTCGTAAGGTGTGACTGTGTCTACAGTACTCCCCCCCTCCCCGCCAGCTATGCTTTTTGGGGAGTTCCTGGTCTTAGCCAATCTCTTATGGGAAGCACAGATTGGGGCAAGGGGGGAGTTTCTTGAGGAACTCCGAAGAGACAGGTAGAGAACAGCAGTGGCAGAAGTTGGCAGCATGCTGTCTGCACAATGTCTTTTTGTTTAGAATATCTTTAAAAGAGTGGAACAGATAACATAAATGAAGCATAATAACATATTAGCTACAATCATGAGCGCATTAATGCATTCATATGGAATCCTTTTGTTCGCTATTTTAACTGAACCCTTTATTTTAATGGGTGAATGCTATTTGTTAAATCTTCACACAAATTCATTAACACCTTCATTACTGTATCGTACAGAGTGATTTCAACCCCACAGTGTTCTACATCTGTACCTGAATATTTAATGTAAAGGTAACATTTGCTCAGGTGCTGTCTGTAGTACTTTACTCAGACGTTAAGGACTTACCTCCTAATATAAGTCTCCTCTTGTCTGTACTATTTTACTGTCCGTGGCCTTTAGAGCTTCTGAATCAGCAGGTGCTTCAATCTTGTGCACGGTAATGCAAAATTTGGCAAGTTTTCGTGTAACAATGACCTGTAAAAGAACAAAATAAACAAAAGCATTATCCATAGTACTTTCAGTGCTGTAGTGAAAATATTGGAAAGTTCCTTCAAGTAGTTCAGTGTGATGAACCTAAAAGAGGGGAAAAATAGACAATGGTAACCGAGAAATTACCCTTGGCGATATTAGTGGCCAAATGCTTAATGCTTTTGTATGATATTCCTTTATCTGCTATTTCAGTTCAGGTGTTAACCCTTTTAAAATAGCAAGGTTAATCCTTGTGCTAAAATAAAGGACACAGGTTATCATACAAAGTTATTAAGTATTTGTTCGCTGATAGCAACATTAATAATGCTTAGGATTGGGTGAGGGGAAAGTGAACAAATTGTTCCTTGAAGTGAAAGATCAAGAACGATTCTGGAAGCACCGGCTGTTTATATATTTAACATTAGCTTAATAAAGTGATAAAATCGTACTAATACTATGGGAAAATAACTGTTCAAATATAAGCTAGTAACATCACAGCTTTGAATTATATCTTAGCAGCAACCACAAAATGTAGCAACAGCAGGATTTACATTCTTACCTCTTTATGTTTAGTGACTGTGCACTCACCTTCATGTAATTTATTTATACTGATGTTATTTGTGCTTGCTTGTCAAACTTTAGTTTTCGCAGCTCTCCACTGTTATGTTCATTAATAACTAGTCGTTTTCATTATGAACAGCTAGCTTCTAGCTAGTCACTTTATTCATGCCATGTGGACTTCTGTACAGCATCCATCTTGACTACTGCCTTCTGGGTAGCCTAGTGCATCATGGGTAGCCCACTCTTATATATACAGCTCCTACATACAGCAACATACAGCTCCACCTAGTGTACCATTCTAGAATGACATGTTACTGATCATTACATCCCCCTTTCTTTGAGGTTAAACAAAATCAATATCAATCAACTTTAAAAAAAAACGATAAAGATGATATCAGTAGCACTTTTGTTAGTGCTCTATAAACATAAACATTTTCACAACAGTCAACACATTATCAAAGCTTTACTTTATACTCAAAGATTAAGTCTATCAGGCTTTTTTACTTCATGTGTGGATCTTCTCAGCACAAGTAAGTCTGATGTGTTTTCATGAGAGCCTGTATGTGTGTTTATGTTAGATTGTTCTGGTGGTGATTGACAAGATTCAGTTGCGGCATTGTCATCGATTTGCTCTTGGATAGTTTCTTGTGTTTTTAGGAGGGAACGGCGGTTCCTCCTGAGAATCTGTCCTTCCTCAGTTCTAACAGTGTATGACCTTGGTCCTACTTCTTCAAGAACTGTAGCTTTCCTGTTCCATGCATCTGGATCCTCAATCCTGACAACATCATCCCTTGTCAATGGTTTCAGAGTTTTGGATGACTTGTCATAGTGTGATTTCTGTTTCAGCTTTAACAGTTGAAGTCTCTGTCTCAGTTCCTTACTCTGCTTTTCTTTTGCACAGCAGGGTAGCGTGGTATGCAACTTGCGACCCATTAGGAGTTCAGCAGGTGAAGAACCAGAGTCTAAAGGTGAGGCTCGGTGGCTCAGCAGGGCGAGATAAGGATCAGACTTGCTTTCTGTCGCTTTCTTCAGTAGCTGTTTGAGAACTTGAACGCCTTTTTCTGCCTTACCATTCATCTGAGCGTACAAGGAACTGGATGTGATGTGCTGAAAGTCATGCTGTGCTGCAAACTGTTGCCACTCCTTACAGTTGAAGCACGGACCATTGTCGCTAACGGCAATCCTGGGAATTCCATGTCTGGCGAAGATGGATTTCACATGCATTATGACACTGCTTGCTGATGTGCTTGAGATCAGCGCCATCTCAGGATAGTTAGAATGGTAGTCAATCACTATTAGATAGTCTTTACCATTCAAATGAAATAGGTCCATACCAACCTTTTGCCATGGTGCTGTTGTAAGTCAGCTACTATCATTGGTTCCTTTGCTTGTTTGTTTTGGTGTTTCTGACATGTCTCACATATGCCTATCATGTTCTCAATGTCCTTATTTATGCCAGGCCAATAAACAATGTCTCTTGCTCTCCTTTTGCATTTTTCAATTCCGAGGTGTCCCTCATGAATCCTTTTGAGCATGTCTTGACGTAGAGCCTGTGGAATTACTATTCTGTTCTGTTTTAGTAATAGTCCACTTGCGACACTTAATTCTGACCTTATGTGATAGTACTTTGGACAGGAACCTTTTGGCCAACCATGATGAATGTTCTCTATTACTGTTTGTAACACTGTACCTTTTACTGTTTCTTCTGCTATTTGCTTTGATTTTGTGTCTGACACGGGCAGTGCAGCAGTGACCATACTCACATGAACATCCACGTCTTCTTCAGTAGAGCTCACATGACTCATTGTGGGTGCTCGGGATAGTGCATCTGCTAACATTATGTATTTGCCTGGTGTGTAGATCAGTTCAAAGTCATATCTTTGCAGCTTCATCATGAGTCGTTGAATCCTTGGAGACATCTCATTCAGATTTTTTTTTATGATGGCAAACAGTGGGCAGTGGTCTGTCTCAACTGTGAAGGTGGGAAGTCCATATATGTAGTCATGGAACTTTTCTAGTCCAACTACCAAGCCTAGACATTCCTTTTCAACCTGGGCGTATCGACACTCAGAATCAGTCATAGACCTGGAGGCATAGGCAACAGGCTTCCAATCTTCACCCTCTGCTTGTAGCAAGACCGCACCTAGGCCATCTTTTGATGTATCTGTTGACACTTTGATTCTCTTTGTTGGGTCAAAGAAGGTGAGTACAGGTGTGGTTGTCAGCACTGTTTTAAGGTTCATCCACTCTTGTTCATGTCTTTCTGTCCATGCAAACTCATTTCTTTTACATAGCAGGTCTCACAGACAGGCTGTCTTGGCTGACAAGTTAGGAATGAACTTTCCAATGAAGTTTATCATCCCCATGATGCGTAGCACTCCTTTTTTGTCAGTGGGTCGGGGCATGTTGAGTATGGCGTTTACTTTTTCATATCTGGCTCTATTCCTTTACCAGATAGATTATCTCCTAGGAAAGTGACTTCCTGGATGCCAAATTGACACTTGGTTTTGTTGAGCTTTAGTCCATTCCGGCGTATGCTCTGTAGCACTTTAGTCAGTCTCTCATTGTGTTCTTTTAGTGTGGAGCCCCAGATGATGATGTCATCAACATAGACCCGAACTCCTTCCAAACCTTCAATTATGTGTTCCATCGCTCTATGAAAGATTTCAGATGCAGATATTATCCCGGAAAGCATTCTGAGGAAACAATACCTGCCAAATGGTGTGTTGAAGGTATAGTATTTGGTGCTTTCTTCATCCAGTTTTAGTTGCCAAAATCCTTGTGAGGCATCGAGCTTTGTGAAGTATCTGGCACCTGACATTTCACTGGTGATTTCTTCTCGCTTGGGAATCTGGTAGTGTTCACGTTTTATGTTTGCATTTAAGTCCTTTGGATCCATGCATATTCTTAGATCATTGTTCTTTTTCTTTACACATACCATGGAGTTAACCCAGTCTGTTGGCTCTTCGACTTTCCTGATGACTCCTAGTGTGGTCATTCTGTCCAATTCTTTCTTGAGCCAGTCACACAGGGGTGCTGGAACTCTCCATGGAGCATGTACCACTGGCTGAGCATCCGCCTTTAGCTGGATCTTGTAAGTGAATGGTAGAACTCCAAATCCTTTGAACACATCCTGGAAATTACTCACTACAGAATCCACTGAGTCATCTGGTCTGCTTATGGCACAGTTTATACGGTAGACTCTCTTGACCAGTTCTAAGTCCTCACAAGCTTTGTCACCTAGTAGTGAATCAAGTCCTTCAGCCACAACAGAAAACATGAGATAATGCACTTTGTCTTTGACTGTCACTTTAAGTCTGCATACACCTAAGCTATCTATTTTCTGTCCATTATAGTTCTTCAGTAGAATTAATTTTTTCTGTACTTTGGGTTTTTCTTTCATATTTTTAATGCCACTGATGCGCTATCAATAACTCAAAAGACTGAGATTAAGCGAGTAATTAACAGGCTTTTATTAACAAGAGAATGAAGGTGTGCCTCGAGTGGTCGACCGGTCCAGAATACAAAGGGGCTGTGGAGCAGTCACCTTTATACCTGGATTCGTGGGAGGAGTCAGCCGAGGCATGTACAGGCATGTACACAGTGGAATACAAACAGTGGTTTACCACAGTCACTCATACTGATTAAGTTTGCTTTTGCCCCAGTGTCTAGTTTCAATGTAACTAATGCTCCATTTACCTGCAGTGGGATCATCCATTTGTCCTCTTTTACTGCATTAACTTTATGTTCAGCATTGTCCATTCCTGAGGGCTGCACATTTTCTGTATCCTTTTTGATATTGTCACATGACACCATTCCTACAGAAAATGTCTCACTTAAATCAGTGTCCTCAATCACATTAACTCATTGCCCTTTCTTAGTTTTTACTTTTGAAAAGCATTGTTTGGCAAAGTGATTCTTTCCATGACATTTTGTGCACATTTTTCCAAATGCAGGGCATTGTCGTGACTGGTGTTTGTAACCACAGCGTTTATAATGAAAAATTCCATCCTCCAATTGCTTTTCATTTCTGTTCTGCCCACGTTTCTTTCCTTTGTAGGACACAGCACCGACAGCAGCACAGTTACTTACTACAATCGCATTATTATTATTTTCACTGAAAGTCTTCGCGTGCTTTTGAGCTAGCTCACTGGCTTGGCATATGTTCACAGCATTCTCCAATGTTAGTTCGGTTTCTCTCTACAAATGTTCCCTGACTTTTTTATCATGAATACCAAACACAATCTGGTCACGAATCATGGATGATTTCAGTTCAGAGAAATTACATGTCTGTGCTTTCAGTTTCATAAAGCTATCAAAAGTCTCATTTTGCTGCTGTGTCCATGAACGGAACACGTATCTCTCATAGGTCTCATTCTTTTGGGGAGAACAATGTGTATCAAACTTCTCTAGCACATCGTCCAATTTTTCTCTGTCCTGCTCTTGATCAAATACAAATGTATTAAATACCTCTATCGCCTGTGGGCCTGCAACCGTGAGCAGCAACACTATTTTCCTTGTGTCTGGCATCACACCGAATCCGATGGCAGCAATGTAGAGTTCAAATTGTTGTTTGAAAGTCCGCCAATTGCAGTCGACATTCCCCGTGAGTTTCAAACCCTCCGGTGGCCTCAAAGTTTCCATGTCACGTTTCACAATTTTCAGCAGATTTTGCCCCACTCCTGGTACCATGTTATATTCATTAATAACGAGTCATTTTCATTATGAACAGCTAGCTTCTAGCTAGTCACTTTATTCATGCCATGTGGACTTCTGTACAGCATCCATCTTGACTACTGCCTTCTGGGTAGCCTAGTGCATTGTGGGTAGCCCAGTCTTATATACACAGCTCCTACATACAGCAACATACAGCTCCACCTAGTGTACCATTCTAGAATGACATGTTACTGATCATTACATCCACCTTACCCAGAAGGAATGACTGAGGGTTCAAAGCAACCAAGGGTTTGTTAATATGTGCAAAGATGACACAAAAAACCAGGGCTAGAATCATGACACCAGGCTAAGGGAACGAGATTTAGCAAAGTAAAGGTCAGGAGCCAGCTCACCAATGCTGGTTTTTCAATCCAACCTAAACAAGCACCAGTATAAAAGCAACTTTTGACTTCCTAGGCTCATAGTGTTGTACATGGTCACCTACAATAACAGCCCAGTATCGGAACAGATCGACAGTTCCATCCAGCTGAAAAAGCCTCAGAACTATTGCCTTGCTCATCATGCTTCTTAAAGCATCGGTGTTTTAAAGACTCATTTTGTTATATAAAAATAGTTTATTTGGTTCGAGTTATTAGGTGATAGGTATGTTAGTGCTGCTGGAGTTTGCAGTATTGTAAAATATTATATGCGCAAAGATGACAAAGGTTTTAAACTTTGCTTTCTCGCCATTCCAACTTGAAGAGATTGCAGATCTTGAAGTAGCAACATACATGTTGTGAAGTATAATTTTATCTGGTTCATTGTTTGGTTAAGCTAGCTAATTCTATATTACACCAGGCTGATGGAGAATGTACACCAGCTGACACCTCCAACAGTGGTGCAAACTAAAACAGCCTGGTACCGCATGGGACATGCAGAGTTTACAGACAGCGAACATGGAACCTTTGTGAGCAGGGAACTTATAGAGGAATACAGGAAACTCTCGATTTACCAGCACCTAAATAACTGGAAATCTCTGTTAACCGGCAAAATTCAGGAGTAGGTTCAGGTAAGTTTTACTTCATATTTGTGGCCGTTCCTGGATCTGTGGCCGTGTAACCGGGGTTCCTGCACCTGTTGCTATGCAACAGTGACACCGGGATCTGTGGCTCGGGTTCCTGCACCTGTTGCCATGCAACAGGGATGTCTGGATCTGTGGCCGTGTACGGGGCTCTCGTACCTTTTACTATACCTCTCTGTAATCCAGACTTTTTGATAAACCGGCACCATGCCAGTCCCGTCGGTGCCAGATAAAAAAGAGTTTCCTGTAGTATGTAAGGGACAAATGAATATTTTTGAATTACAGTAGCCACACTGCATTTGAAAAATCTATTACACTAGAACCTGTATCTCTGATCCTCTTGATACCAAGGTGTATACAGATATGCGGCAAAGTTGGATATGTGAATGTGTCAGCAGCAGCACGGACACGTTAGCCCTTTTGGCTGTTTCAAATCTCCCAGGCTCCTGGGAGTTGCCCACAATCGTTCCAACTCCCATGGTTAGCGATGGAGAGGCTGTCGGGAGCCTCAAAAATTTAAACTGCCTGATGTTAGTGCATGTACTGCCACTGATAACTGAATAGTGTTGCTCCAACACTTTCTCAATGCTGCCTCGGCCGCCTGCCAGTGCATTTACAGTAAGTGTGGCAAGGAGGCAACAGTCTCGCCTGTTAGGAAACTATCCCGTGAGTTTGGGCGTCACACAGTTATGGCGCATTTGAGAAGAGTGGGATTGGATGGTGTTACTGGTTTCCTGTTCTTGTCCCGAAAAGACTTTGCAGTGGAGTGAAGAGTTCACAGGGAACCTCATCAGTATTTCTGGCTGGTGACCGGTAAACTCATCCTTGTATATATTTAGAAACATAGAAACATAGAAGATAGGAACAGGAGTAGGCCATTCAGCCCCTCGAGCCTGTTCCTCCATTTAATGAGATCTTGGCTGATCATCCAAATTCAGTAGCTTGTCCCTGCTTTCTCCCCATATCCCTTGATCCCGTTAGCCTTAAGAAATATATCTAACTCCTTCTTGAATATATTTAATAAGTTTGCCTCAACTGCCTTCTGTGGCAGAGAATTCCACAGGTTCACCACTCTCTAGGTGAAGAAATTCCTCCTCATCTCAGTCCTAAATGGCTTACCCCTTATCCTTAGACTGTGACCCCTGGTTCTGGACTCCCCTGCCATCAGGAACATCCTTTCTGCATCTAGTTTGTCTAGTCCTATTAGAATTTTATAAGTTTCAATGAGATCCCCTCTCATTCTTCAAAACTCCAGTGAGTATAAGCCTAATCGACCCAATCTCTCTTCATACGTCATCCCTGCCATCCCAGGTATCAGTCTGGTGAATCTTCGCTGCACTCCCTCCATGGCAAGAACATCCTTCCTCAGATAAGGCGACCAAAACTGCACACAATACTCAAGGTGTGGTCTCACCTAGGCCCTTGCCCTGCAGCAAGACATCCTTGTTCCTGCACTTGATTTCTCTCACTATGAAGGCCAACATACCATTTGCCTTCTTAACCGCCTGCTGCACCTGCATGCTTACCTTCAGCGACTGGTGCACAAAGACACCCAGGTCTCGTTGCACTTCCCCTTTTCCCAATCTATTGCCATTCAGATAATAATCTGTCTTCCTGTTTTTGCCACCAAAGTGGATAACCTCGCATTTATCCACATTATATTGCATCTGCCATGCATCTGCCCAATCACCCAACCTGTCCAAATCATACTGGTGTTTCTCTGCATCCTCCTTTAATTCCCCATTGCAAGGTATTTAGGATTTTAAAATGCGCTAGCTGTATGTATGGATTCTGCTATTGTTGAGGTATACTGGATGATTAATCAGGATGGATTAAGCACAAAAGTCCAACATTTGCGATCGGAGGCTTCCCACGGGCAGATGCCTCCGACCAGCAAAAAATCTACAAATTTACCTGGTGGCCCGGGAGGTACGGAGACTTGCGATCCTGGGCCTCTCTGGGTATGCACAGGCAGAGGTCCACGTATCCCAGTGGTGCATGTGGTTCGCAAGCGCCCCTAGGATCACGCGGGCCGGCCCAACCAATAAAAGTTCCGTACGTACTTGTAAGGTATACAACATTGACGGGACTACTTTGTTTTGCGGATGTACATCCTTAGTTGCGAGTGTATATAACAGACGCGTATCGATTTGTACAGTCAGTGCCGAAGTTCCAGTTAACCAGTAAAGATCACTTGAAGTTACTTTCAGTCTCTGCTGCTTTATTATTTTATGTAGTTGTGTATAGCGGTACAAACAACAAATTGGCGACGAGAATTATGAACCTACGTCTTCCTATTCTGGCATCGCATCCAGAGGACACCGAAATTTGGAAGAAAGGAGCGAGAAGGTAGAGAAAATGGAGCACGCTTGCTAAGCTAGGCAGGGGATACGTAAGTCAAGTGAAAAGTGCACAGGACTTGCATGACGCTAGCTAACTAGTAAAGAAAGAAAAATGGGTTTGGAAAAAAAATGGCGATGATTGGCACGATTGCAGCATTTGATAGCAGCATTGAAGACTGGGCAACTTACATTGAAAGAGTGGAGTTGTACTGTGAGGCTAACGGAGTGGAGGTAGAAAAGAAAGCCACTGTTTTGCTGAGTGTTAAGGGCGCGAAGACATACGGGCTGCTATGTAGTTTATTAACCCCTGAAAAGCCAGCAAACAAAACATTCAAACAAATCATGGACACACTCCAAGACCATTTAAGCCCCAAACCACTGCTCATAGCCAAAAGATTTAAAATCCATAAACGGAACCAGAGCAAAAATGAAAGCATTTCTGAATATTTGGCAAAGTTGCGCAAATTATCAGAACATTGCCAATTTGGAGTGGGCTTATCAGACGCATTGAGGGACAGATTTGTGTGTGGCATGCAAAGTGAAAGCACACAAAAGAAGCTCCTGTCTGAAAAAGACCTCACCTTGGAGAAGGCTCTGAGTATTGCAATATCAATGGAAGCAGCAGCACATGGCGCTTTAGAAATTCAACAAAAATCCCTGGAATATTCAACTAATAAAATGTCACTGAAACAAGAAAAGAAGTGCTATCGCTGTGGCAAAATGTCACATGACCACAATGACTGTTGGTTTAAAGACAAAGACTGCAGACAATGTAGCAGACAAGGGCACATTGAAAGAGTCTGCAAAGCAAATAAGAAGCCGAAAACTGATACAATACAGAGTAACAAAAAAGGTACATCAAGTGACTGAAAACAAGAAACCTTTCAAAGATAGATACAAGAAGGTACACCACGTGACTGAAGACAGCTCAGATAAAGAAAAAAGTGACACAGACTCAGAGGAAGAGGATCTGGCTTGTCTAAAACTATACAGTGTGAAAGAGACAGGGGATCACAGAATAATATGGGTTACTCCAGAAGTGGCAGGAGTTAGGCTGAAAATGGAGTTGGACACAGGCTCAGTTTTAACAGTGATCTCTGTACATGACTATAAACGACTGTTTTCACACATACCGCTAAGGCCAACTAAAGTACTGTTAAAGACATACACAGGACAAAGAGTGTGCCACAAAGGTAAAATAAAAGTGACAGTGACATACAAAGAAAATAAAATACCGCAATTGAACCTCTATGTAGTGGAAAATGGAGGACCACCATTATTGGGACGCGAATGGCTCAGGAAAATACAGTTGGATTGGCACACCATCCAAGCACTGTTTGTATCAGCAAAGGAGGACAGCAACGCCACTCCTGAGAGACTGTCACAAATACCCTCTGACTCTCAGGAAGTGTTCAAGAAGGGAATAGGAACACTTAACGGCATGAAAGCAAAAATTAAGATTGAGGAGAACGCAAATCCAAAGTGCCACAAGGCCAGACCAGTGCCTTGTGCAATTCGCCCTTCAGTAGAAGCAGAGCTGGAGAACTTGGAGCAGTTAGGGGTCCTGTCCAAGGTGGATTGGAGTGAATGGGCCACACCTATAGTTCCAGTGATGAAGAAATCCTCCAGCACAAAACCAGGAAAGCCAAGAAAAGTGCACATCTGTGGAGACTTTAAAGTGACTGTTAACCCAGTCCTCCACACAGTACAGAACCCATTGCCTCGCACTGAGGACATCTTTGCTTCCCTGTCAAGAGGGGAATGCTTCACAAAGATTGACTTGGCCCAGGCCTATCTCCAAATGGAAATTGATGATGCATCAAAGAAGTACCTGACAATAAATACGCACAAAGGCCTTTACCAGTACAATCGGCTGGTATTCGGAATAGCATCAGCTCCTGCAATCTGGCAAAGGGCAATGGACCAAGTCCTGCAGGGGATCCCAGGTACTCAGTGTTATCTTGATGACATCATCATTACTGGCAATAATGACAACGACCACCTTTCCAACCTTGAACAGGTGCTCATCAGGTTGCGGGAGTATGGGCTCCGAGCGAACCGAGACAAGTGCGAGTTTTTCAAAAAGGAAATCTCATACTGTGGACATGTGATTGACAAGGACGGTTTACACAAGTCTCCAGACAAGATTGAAGCTGTGATTAATGCACCAACACCTGAAAATGTGTCTCAGTTGAGATCATATCTTGGACTGGTGAACTACTATCACAAGTTCTTGCCCAACCTATCCACAGTGTTACATCCACTAAATGCACTGCTACAGACAGGGTCACAATGGAAGTGGAGTGACAGCTGTGAACAAGCTTTTCAAGAGAGTAAAAGACTCATTCCTTCAGAAGAGGTGCTAGCTCACTTTGACCCATCCTTACCTATTCAACTGGCATGTGATGCTTCACCCCATGGCATTGGTGCCGTGTTGTCACATAAGTTCCCAGACGGCTCAGAAAGACCAATAGCCTTTGCCTCAAGATCATTGACTACAGCTGAACGCAATTATGCACAGATTGACCGAGAAGCCCTCAGCCTTGTGTGGGGAGTCAAGAAATTCAACCACTACTTGTATGGTCAACAGTTTACACTGTTAACTGACCACCAGCCTCTCGTTTCAATCTTCAACCCAAGGAAGGGCGTTCCAGTGATGACGGCACAACGGCTGCAGCGATGGTCACTCTTCCTAGGGGCTCACCTGTATGACATTGAATACAAGGGGACCAAGCAACATGGCAACGCCGATGGTTTGTCACGTTTACCACTGCCGACCTCAGAGAGAACTACAACAGCTGACTCCGCAGAGGTATTTCACACAACAATAGTTGAGCAGCTACCAGTGACAAACTCCCTCATTGAAAGAGAAACACGCAATGACCCTACATTGTCAAAAGTTTATGACATCACTGTGAAGGGATGGCCAGTGCATGGTAACTCATTGTTTCCAGCACTCTCAGCTAGGAGGGAGCAGTTATCAGTGTGTCGGGGAACACTGATGTGCGGCTCACGAGTTGTGATTCCTCCCAAGCTTCGTAACCGAGTGCTAGATGAACTGCATGAAGGCCACTTAGGTACGGTAAAGATGAAAAGCCTTGCCCGTGGATATGTGTGGTGGCCGGGAATTGACAAACAGATCGAAGACCTGACAAAGAGCTGCTCAGGATGTCAAAAGGTCCAGAACGTACCACCACAAGCCCCTCTCCATCCATGGGAATGGCCCTCATCACCATGGCAACGTGTGCACATCGACTTTGCTGGACCATTCGTGGACTCCATGGCCTAGAAATTTGGTGGGCTTTGCGCCCAGTTACAGCCCAAAGAGGGCTTCTGCGCCAGTAGGGGTGGTAGCGCTGATTTTGAGGGCCGCGGTAATGGTGGCGGTAGCCGGTAGCGCTGCGCCGGCACCGATGACGTCATCGGTGTGCGCAGTGCCCCGGTTCCGCCCCGCTACCGCCCCGACCCCCATCTTCAGTAGCGGCCGCCTCTTCCGTGGCGGCCGCTAACAACATCGGGAGACCGGGTCCTTACTGCAGCCTTAGCGGGGCGCTTTAAGGTGGAGGTGCGGCCGGCCGCTTCTTTGGCGGCCGCCTGCCCGCACCTCCTTCCCCGGCCTCCTCCACCCACCCCCCCCCCGCGGCATTACCGGCTGGTTTCCGTGGAGCCCGGCACTTCTCCGTTGTGCCGGGCTCTTTTGCCGGCACTCGCGATCGGGGCTCCGGCTGTTGGAGGCACCTCCTCCTTAAGAGAAGGAGGAGGCCTGCAGTACAGCAGCCTGCCGCACCGCATCGGGTGGCGCAGCGGCACCGGGAGCGCTGAAATTCACTTTCAGCGCCCCAAGCGGGGGCGGGCACACCCTGGAACAGCGCCCGGTTCCGCTTTGGGGCGCTAAAAGTGAATATGGGACGGGCGCAACTGGCTCCGCGGCCAGCGCAAAATTTTCGGCGCAAACGAGCTGGCGGGGCTATACCCAATTTCTAGGCCCATGTTCTTGATTGCAGTCGATGCACATTCCAAATGGCCCGAGGTCATTAAAATGAAATTAACCACATCTGAAAAGACCATTTCAGTTCTGAGGACCATGTTCGCTAGAAATGGCCTACCAGAACAAATCTGCACAGACAATGGACGACAATTTGTCTCTGACGAATTCCAAAGGTTTCATGAGGAAAAATGGAATCAAGCACTACACATCTGCCCCATACCATCCAGCTACAAATGGCTTGGCAGAAAGATTCGTACAGACTTTCAAGAAGGCCATCAAAGCAATGTACAGCGAGAATCTACCACTGCAACACAAGATAGACAATTTCCTCTTTGCTTATTGGAACGCAGTACACGCAGCCACTAATCAGACTCCAGCGATGATGTTTCTGAACAGGAACCTGAGATCTCGCATGGACCTTCTTAAACCGAATGTACGTCGTGATGTAGAGAACAAACAGTTCAAACATTTGAATGCTAAGCCAACAAGAAGCTTCAGTGTGGGACAGTCAGTTCTTGCTCGTGATTTCCGGACGGAAAAGTGGCAACCAGGGACAATATCCACAAGAGAGGGACCACTGATGTATACTGTGGATGTGGGGGAGAACGTTTTGAGACGTCATGTGGACCAAATTCTGGATGTTCAGGTGGAAAACACCCCTATACCTCGCCCAGACTCACCTGACATGGAAACAGACATTCCTGATTCATTAGCATCAGCATCAGCCTCATCCACAGCTAAGAGCTCTACCTGTGCTGATAGCTCACCTGATGCAACTGTACCTGTACAGTCTCATTCCCCAAAGCAAAAGAGTCTGGAGAGACGTTACCCAGAGAGGCAGAGGAGGCCTCCCCAGAGACTTGACTTGTAAAAGGGCTGTTGACAAAATAAAATGTTATATTGGAATTTGAATTTTGTTACTGTAAAGACAGGCTCTGTATGTTAATTATAGAAATTTTGCGTTAATATACTATTAAACTAAAGGGGGAGGAAGTGTAATGTATACAACATTGAAGGGACTACTTTGTTTTGCGGATGTACAGCCTTAGTTGCGAGCGTATATAACAGGCGCGTATCGATTTGTATAGTCAGTGCCGAAGTTCCAGTTAACCAGTAAAGATCACTTGAAGTTACTCTCAGTCTCTGCTGCTTTATTATTTTATGTAATTGTGTATAGCGGTACAAACACAACAGTACTGAAACCCCATAAGTATGAACGGGGATCGCTTAAAAAATACACGGACACATGAAATAATTTGTTTTTTAAATTACATATTTAAAATTAATTAAAATGCCATTTAATTAAATATTTTAAACACAAATTTTAGTTTTTGAAAAATAAATGTATATATTTTAGTGGCTAAAAATAAACTTACTTTATTGGACAGGGTTTTTAATGTATAAATGAGTGATAACATTTTATTTTTCTATCTTTTAAAACTCTTATGCTGGTAAAAGCAGGCCTTGCGTCTGCTTTTACCAGGCGTAAGTATTTCACAGGCATTCAGCGGGCGGAAGTTGAGCAAATAGCGCAACTCTCCACCCGCAGAGGCCCTTCTCCCGGGGATGCAGAGGATCTGTCAAGAAGATCGCAAGTGCCGGGTTTTAGCGCATGCGCTTCGCACGCCTAAACCTGGAACTTGCGTGACCCCTACGGGCGCGTGCGCACCTCGTACGCACCTGTAGGGGTCGCAAAATACGGCCCGTAATATTGCTAAAAGGCCTGGAAAGGCTAAGGTACTCAGTGCCACTATATTCACATTATAACATCCAACTCTTTTGGTGGTAACTTTTGATCTAACATGTGACACGCTAAGAACTACAATTGCTTAGTGCAATTCCGCAGTCACTGATGTGATAGTGTTCAGCTTCTGCAGTGACGCATTATAAAATGCAGAATAAAACACTGAGCCTGCCCATTCAGAAACTGTTTAGTAAACCATCAAGCTCACCCAAACTTTCTGACCAGGCTCGGTTCTGCATTTACCTCTGGTAGCAGTTATTCTACAATTATTTCCGGAGGCATTCTTTTTGTAATCATTTGAAATTTACATAAATTTGACACCTAATCCTGGAAACAGAACCCCTTTGTGTCAGTTCTAATTTTAGGCACTGCACACACAATCCATGATAAGCATTGTGGAAGGCACCAAAGCCACATCATTTAGAGTCATGAATAATACTAGGGGCTGTACCCTGACGGGGGGTTTGTGCCTTAATTCCTCATGCATGAAAACATTGGAAAGCCCTGTTTACACTACAGCTTTAGATTTGCATTTATTTGCAGCTTATCTGTAGGAACATGTCGAGTCGAAACACGGCCAATTTTGGGCTGAGGTAAGCGAGGGCGGACAGCAGCAGTGAAACTACCCAGCAGAAGTCAGCACCTTCCAGAAGGGAAACAGTCAAAGAAAAAGATTTTTTTTTAACATTTAACTCTGTAAATGTCATTAATATTTAAAAGGTTTTTTTATCTGGTTAAAATATGCAAAAATATGCACTCAATGCACTGCCCGAAGCTTTCTTCTTAATTTTACAAAAAAAGACATAGGTAGTTTATTTGCCATAATTCTTTTTATGAACTACTCAATATTTAATATGTTATTTATACCATTTCTCCTTATTTAGCAGTTAAAGCATTCTTTCAATAAAAAGCAATAGATGTAAGTTAGCTGTTGGGAACGTTAGCATCGTGGTAATGTCACTAGGCTACTAATCCAGAGGCCTGGACTAATGACCCACCACGGCAGCTGGGGAATTTAAATTCAGTTAATTAAATAAATCTGGAATAAAAAAACGCTAGTAACAGTAATCACAGAATCACAGAAACCCCACAGTGCAGATAGAGGCCATTTCGGCCCATCGAGCCTGCACCGACACATATCCCACCCGATCCCCGTAACCCCTACACCAACACATATCTCACCCTATCCCCGTAACCCCACGTATTTAATCCCCCTAACACTAAGGGTCAATTTATCATAGCCAATCAACCTAACTCGCACATCTTTGGACTGTGGTCGGGTTGTCGTAAAAACCCATCTGCTTCACTAATGTCCTTTAGGGAAGGAAATCTGCCGTCGTTACCTGGTCTGGCCTATATGTGACTCCAGACCCACAGCAATGTGGTTGACTCTTAACTGCCCTCTGAAATGACCGAGCAAGTCACTCCGTTGTAACAAACCGCTACGAAACACAATAATAAGAATGAAACCGGACGGACCACCCGGCTTCGACCTCAGAACTGGCACACCCAGCCCAGTCGACCCTGCAAAGTCCTCCTCACCAACATCTGGGGACTTGTGCCAAAATTGGGAGACTAGTCAATCAACAGCCTGACATAGTCATACTCACAGAATCATACCTTTCAGCCAATGCCCCTAACTCCTCCATCACCATTCCTGGGTAGGTCCTGTCCCACAGTGGTATACAGTCGGGAAGGAGTGGCCCTGGGAGTCCTCAACATTGACTCTGGACCCCATGAAGTCTCATGGCTTCAGGTCAAGCATGGGCAAGGAAACCTCCTGCTGATTACCACCTACCTCAGCTGATGAATCAGTACTCCTCCATGTTGAACACCACTTTGAAGAAGCACTGAGAGTAGCAAGGGCACATAATGTACTCTGGGTGTGGGATTTCAATATCCATCACCAAGAGTGACTCGGTAGCACCACTACTGCCCGAGCTGGCCGAGTCCTGAAGGACATAGCTTTCAGTCTGGGCCTGCAACAGGTGGTGAGAGAACCAACACGAGGGGAAAACCTACTTGACCTCGTCCTCACCAAGCTACCTGTCAGATGCATCATGACAGTATTGGTAGCAGTGACCACCGCACAGTCATTGTGGAGACAAAGTCCCGTCTTCACACTGAGGATACCCTCCATCGTATTGTGTGGCACTACCACCATGCTAAATGGGATAGATTCAGAACAGATCTAGCAGCTCAAAACTGGGCATCCATGAGGCACTGTGGGCCATCAGCAGCAGCATAATTGTATTCCACCACAATCTGTAACCTCATGGCCCGGCATATCCCTCACTCTACCATTACCATCAAGCCAGGGGACCAACCCTGGTTCAATAAGGAGTGTAGAAGAGCATGCCAGGAGCAACACCAGGCATACCTAAAAATCAGGTGCCAACCTGGGGAAGCTGCAACACAGGACTACATGCATGCTAAAAAGCGGAAGCAGCATGCTATAGACAGGGCTAAGTGATCCCACAATCAACATATCAGATGAAAGCTCTGCAGTTCTGCCACATCCAGTCGTGAGTGGTGGTGGACCATTAAACAACTAACAGGAGGAGGAGGAGGCTCCATGAATATCCCCATCCTCAATGATGGTGAAGCCCAGCACATGGGTGCAAAAGACAAGGCAACAATCTTCAGCCAGAAGTACTGAGTGGATGATCCATATCGGCCTCCTCCTGAGGTCCCCACCATCACAGAAGCCAGTCTTCAGCCAATTCGATTCACTCCACGTGATATCAAGAAACGGCTGAACGCACTCGATACAGCAAAGGCTCTGGGCCCCGACAACATCCCGGCTATTGTGCTGAAGACTTGTGCTCCAGAACTAGCCGTGCCTCTAGCCAAGCTATTCCAGTACAGCTACAACACTGGCATCTATCCAACAATGTGGAAAACTGCCCACAAAAAGCAGGACAAATCCAATCCGACCAATTACCACCCCATCAGTCTACTCTCAATCATCAGCAAAGAGATGGAAGGTGTCATCAAAAGCGTTATCAAGCGGCACTTACTCACCAATAACCTGCTCACTGATGCACAGTTTGGGCTCTGCCAAGACCACTCGGCTCCCGACCTCATTACAGCCTTGGTCCAAACATGGACAGAGGAGCTGCACTCCAGAGGTGAGGTGAGAGTGACTGCCTTTAACGTCAAGGCAGCATTTGACCGAGTGTAGCATCAAGGAGCCCTAGTAAAGTTGAAATCGATGGGAATCGGGGTGGGGGGGGAAAACTCTCCACTGGAAGATGGTTGTGGTGGTTGAAGATCAATCATCACAGCCCCAGGACATCGCTGCAGGAGTTCCTCAGGGCAGTGTCCTAGGCCCAACCATCTTCAGCTGCTTCATCAATGACCTTCCCTCCAACATAAGGTCAGAAATGGGGATGTTCGCTGATGACTGCCCAGTGTTCAGTGCCATTCACAACTCCTCAGATAATGAAGCAGTCCATGCCTGCATGCAACAAGACCTGGACGACATTCAGGCTTGGGCTGATAAGTGGCAGGTAACATTCATGTCACAGAAGTGCCAGGCAATGACTATCTCCAACAAGCGAGCATCTAACCACCTCCCCTTGACATCCAACAGCATTACCATCGCCGAATCCCCCACCATCAACATGCTGGGGGTCACCATTGACCAGAAATTTAACTGGACCAGCCACATAAATACTGTGGCAAGATGAGCAGGTCAGAGGCTAGGTATTCTGCAGCGAGTGTCTCACCTCCTGACTCACCAAAGCCTTTCCACCTAACAGCACAAGTAAGGAGTGTGATGGAATACTCTCCACTTGCCTAGATGAGCTCCAACAACACTCAAGAAGCTTGACACCATCCAGGACAAAGCAGCCTGATTGGCACCCCATCCGCTACCTTAAACATTCACTCCCTCCACCACCGGCGTACTATGTCTGCAGTGTGCACCATCTACAAGATGCACTGCAGCAACTCGCCAAGGCTTCTTCGGCAAAATCTCCCAAACCCGCGACCTCTTCCACCTAGAAGGACAAGGGCAGCAAGCGCATGGGAACACCACCACCTCCAAGTTCCCCTCCAAGTCACATACCATCCTGACTTAGAAGTATATCGCTGATCCTTCATCGTCGCTGGGTCAAAATCCTGGAACTCCCTACCTAACAGCACTGTGGGAGTACCTTTACAACACGGACTGCAGCGGTTCAAGAAGATGGCTCACCACCACCTTCTCAAGGGCAATTAGGGATGGGCAATAAATGCTGGCATTGCCAGTGATGCCCACATCCCATAAACAATTTTTTTTTAAAGTTGCTATATTCAATAAGCTTCCCATCTGCGTGGCAATTTTTAGAATGCTGATAAAGAGCTTCACAGTTCTGTCAACAAACAATCATTGGTCTGAGAGCGGCAAGGAAGAGAGATGAAAGTAAAGATGGAAATGTATTAGTCACGAATAGAAGGATAGAAAAATACAGCATATTGGAATAGCACTTGTTTCTATGTCAAGAAGATAACAGCAATACAAATAGCGACTAGTGGTGGCCATAATGAGTGATAACTAAAGTAAGTGGGGGGCTAAATTGGGCTCTGTAGCGCCCATTTTTTAGGCGCTACGCAGCCACCTAATGCTCGCAAGCACGGTCCGAGATGCGCGCGCACATTTCTGACAGGAGGTGCGCAGGACGCCATCTTGGTAAAATGGATTGTGCGTGCAGATGTAACGACCGCCGGCAGCATGCAGAGCAGGCAGATTATGACGTCAATCAGTGTGCAATGCTGATTTGACGCCACACTGCCCTTTTCGAACTCCACACTCTGGCCAATGCCCTGTTTTAAACTCGCACGGCTGATCACGACATTTAACGGCATGAAGGACACCTCACCAGGGCTATTTAAAGGGATCATGAACTACTTCGGATTATTTCCTGGATTATTTCTTGTGGCTGCTGGTGTATTTGCACATTTTTTTGGAGCTTACCTATACTTGCCTAAAGTTTGAATAGTCTACAGAGTGAAGTACTTTTCTGATCATTTAAAAGCTTGCGCTGAAATAAGTTGCTTGCAGACATGGTGGCCTGGGCAGGCTTCCTCTGGGAATTGAGCATGACTGAGAATGAAGAGAGGTCACATAGAGCAGGACAAGCTGCTGGAAGAGGGAGGACGAGGAGGGGGGAGAAGGACTCATATTCACCAAGAGTCTTTAGGGAGCAATTTTCTTACCTCAACTTTAATGAGGACCAATGCTTCAGACATCTTCGCTTCACTAAAGAGGTTGTGACTAAAATCTGCCACTGCTGCAGCCACAACTGCAACCTCAAAGCAGGGCCAGGACAGCATTGCCAATGGCTGTGAAGGTGACCGTGGCTGTTAATTTTTATGGGTCTGGCTCCTTCCAGATTGCTGCTGGAGATATAAGCAACATCTTGCAGCTTGGCACTGCTGCGTAAGGGGTGTCTCTGAGGCTCTCTATACACAGAGAGAGAGTTTAATCTCATTCCCTCTTGCCAGAGACAAGCAGGCGGAGTGAGCACGAGGGTTTGCATGGATTGCAGGCTTCCCTATGGTGCAGGGTGCCAGTGACTGCATGCACATTGTCCTGCCTGCCCCTGTTTTGAACTTGGCCATTTTCATGAATCGAAAAGGATTCCACTCCCTCAATGTGCAGCTGGTGTGCGACCACAGGCAGCGCATCATGCAGGTGAATGTCCGTTATCCTGGCAGTAGTCATGATTCCTTCATTCTGTGGCAGTCCTCTGTGCCACCTGTATTTGATCTCCCATGCCAAGTCAAAGGCTGGCTATTGGGTGACAAAGATTATTCACTCATGACATGGCTCATGACTCCGGTCCGAAACCCATGCACACGTGCACAGCAGGCCTACAATGAGAGCCATGCTGCCACAAGGAATATTATAGACCACACCATCAGCATCCTCAAGCAACGCTTCCAGGACCTGGACCGCCCTGGAGGAGCCCTGCAGTACTCAGCTGAGCGGGTATCAAGATTTGTGGTAGTATGCTGCACAACCTGGCCACTGTGAGGGACCAGCCCTCGACACCACCTATCAGGCAAGAAGCTGAGGAGCAGGAGCATGCGGAGGAGGAGGAGGATGTGCCACATGAAGCGGAGGAACACAAAGAGGAAGGGAGACTACAATGTAGACAGCTCCTTTCTGCACGGGCTCTATGTGATCAAATAAACCATGAGCGATACCACTAACCTCAATCACACCTCCCCATTCACCAACAGTCTTTACTGTTCCTCTATCACTGACCATCACATCATCCTCTTTCCAACAACACAAAAATAAAACCCACCAGAAAAGGCACATTCTAATCTAATTTTACAAACTCATAAATTCAATCATGACATAATGCATACAAAAATAAATTAATCACCCTTATGCATCTCCTTTGTGCCTGTCTTCCATGTCCATTGCGTATCCTAGTGCTCCTATAAGTTGCTTCTCCAATGGCTGTGGCATGGGTGGTGGAAGACTGCTGACCTCCAATTGAGGAGACTGCAGATGGCTCAGGAAGGCAATCTCGAGCAGCTCTGAGCCTAGTGGGCCCGGCTTCAGACTGCACCATCTCGGCATGGGCTGCAGCAGTCTGGGCTGACAGGCTGGCTGGCAACAGCAAGGGCGTAGGCAGAGAGGTAGGGGTGGGAGCAGGGATGCTGTCATCCTGAGAGAGGACAGCAGGCTTGTGCTCTATGGAGCCACTGCCACTCTCCCGGGGCGGTGCCTCAGCAATCCTGGTAATCTGTTGGAGAACAGATTGCTGGAGTGCTGTGATGCCCTGGAAGCCCCTTTGAACAGAGGTATCCAGAGCCACAATGGCAGCAGTCTGAGCTTGCAAGGCAGCGGTCTGAGCTTCCACTACAGCACTCAGACCTTTGATGGAAGCTGTTTCTGCTGCAATGCAAGCTGTGACATTGGCCATCAGGCACTGCATCATGGTGGGTTCCACAGGTGTGGTGATGGAGGTGACCTCACCCGTTCCATGTTGGAAAGGATGGACTCCAAGCTCTGCGCAAAGCCCTGTGCCAAGTTGGTGCTGGACTCCTCCATGCTCCTTGACATTGTACCAAGCATTTGGTTATGTACACCCATCAGCCTTCTTCTGTAGCCTGGCCCATTGAAGTCCTCATCCGAATCCTCTGCAGCAGAACTACTGTGTGTCCTCACCATCCGGCGAGTTGGCACCTGCACGACCCTTTCCCCCTGCCCTGGCTCCTGCGCACTTGTGCCCGGTGACTCACCACGTGCAGATCCCTCCTCTATCCTAGCCTCTAAAACATGTGCAGTGTCACTACCTGAGCTGGTGGCTGCAAATGTAAGATCAAGCGACGGTGTCTCTTAATCTTCACTGTCTACTTCCTCTTCCTCTTTTGATCGGGAAGGTTCCAGTTCTTGGGCCTCTGAAATGAAAAAGGGACAACAATTGGGTTGTGGCGAGGGAAGGAGAGTAAGAAGTGCGTGTTTACACCATCTGAGCTTGTGAGTCAGAAGAGATTGTGGGATGAGGGAGAAGTGGGATGAGTGAAGGAGGATTAGGTAGGCAGATAACCTTATCATCGATCCCTCCAGCCCCACCAGTGGTCACGGCCTCAGAGATGCCCCTTCCTATGATGTCCGTGAGTGTTAAAACATGCAGGCGCACTTGTTCTTCTCCAGTCCTTTCCTGCTACCTCCTGTTATGCGTCGCCTTCTCCTACAAGTGAGTGTCATGCAATAAATTTGGGTGATATGGCTGTAATAGTTGAATAGCTGCCAGTGTGTGCGAGCTGTGGGTGCGAGGCGTGCAGAAAAGACGTACGAGAATGATTCCAGGGATGAGAGACTTCAGTTACATGGATAGACTGGAGAAGCTGAGGTTCTCCTTAGAGCCAAGAAGGTTGAGAGGAGATTTGATAAAGGTGTTCAAAATCATGAGGGGTCTAGACAGAGTAGGTAGAGAGAAACTGTTCCCATTTTGCGGAAGGTTCAAGAATCACAGGACATAGATTTAAGGTGATTGGTAAAAGAACCAAAGGTGACATGAGGAAAAACTTTTTTACGCAGCGAGTGCACTGCCTGTAAGGGTGGTGGAGGCAGACTCAATTGTGGCTTTCAAAAGGGAATTGGATAAGTAGCTGAAGGAAAAAAATTGCAGGGCTACGGGGGAGTGGGACTAGCTGAAGTGCTATTGCAGAGAGCCGGCACGGGCTGGACAGGCCAAATGGCCTCCTTCTGTGCAGTAACCATTCTATGCTTCTATGATTCATTAGTGTGTGAGGGTGAGATAAAGCATATGAATTGAAGGGTTGAGTACAGATTGATAGCGATTGTTGGTAGCTGGGTGGTGGGGGTGTAGAGAATTGAGCAGTTGATGAGGCTAGTGGTGCAATTGGTAGGATATGCCATTTGAAGATTAAACTCACTCACTTTGACAACTCATGTCAGATCATTAAACTTCTTCCTGCACTGCGTCCATGTTCTTGGAGCAACACTCCATGCATTGATCTCTGCCATTGCTTCTTCCCCTGCTTCCTGAGCATATGTCTGGAGGGCCTCTTGCTCCCTGTGGATACAGGATGTCTCTCCTCTCCACGTCTTGCACCAAGACCTCCAGTGCATTGTCAGAAAACCTTAGTGTTCGCGCTCTCTCATGTTCAGCCATTCCTCAAAGTATCATAGCCCAGATTCACTTTTGAAAAAAATCCCACCATTTCTTGCAGCCATAATGCACCTCCCCCTTAAGAGGTGCAGGCTGCCTTTAAATAGCGCTAGCCACTCTCGATATCTGTCCCCTGCTGGTGTGTGCAGCCAATGAATAGCGCGGGTAGCGCTGGCTGCGTGCAGCATTCGTTTAAAACAGCAGGCAGCACGAACTTAACGCGCTACCTGCAACACAATGAACGGGCGTGGGTTAATTGCTGTACCGTGATCCCCACGCCCGTTTTTGGGTTTAGCCAATTTAACCCCCATGGTTTCCCAGTGAGGGACTTGAGCTGTTTATGTGACATAGAGGACTTGTTAATGTCAGCTTTGTGATAAAATAACCACAAGTGAGACTGATTAGTTAACTTATAAAGAAAGAAAGGACTTGCATTTATATCTCCAAGTTCCCCTCCAAGTCACACACCATCCTGACTTAGAAGTATATCGCCGATCCGTCATCGTCGCTGGGTCAAAATCCTGGAACTCCCTCCCTAACAGCACTGTGGGAGTACCTTCACCACACGGACTGCAGCGGTTCAAGAAGGCGGCTCACCACCACCTTCTCAAGAGCAATTAGGGATGGGCAATAAATGCTGGCCTTGCCAGCGACGCCCACATCCCATAAAAAACAAATTTAAAAAAAGCACCTTTCACAACCTCAGGACGTCCAAAAGCACTTTTCAGCCAATGAGGTACCTTTGAAGTGTGGTCGCTGCTGTAATATAGGAAACAAGGCAGCCAATATGAACACAGCAAGGTCACACAAATAGCAATGATAAGAACCAGATAATGTGTTGTAGTCATGGGAACTCCCCTGCTCTTTGAAATAGTGCCGTGGGATCTTTTATCTCCATCTGAGAGGGCAGATGGGGCCTCAGTTTAATATCATTTAGAAGTATATCACCGATCCTTCATTGTCACTGGGTCAAAATCTTGGAACTCCCTACCTAACAGCACTGTGGGAGTACCTTCACCACACGGACTGCAGCGGTTCAAGAAGGCGGCTCACCACCACCTTCTCAAGGGCAATTAGGGATGGGCAATAAATGCTGGCCTTGCCAGCGACACCCACATCCCAGAAAAAATGAATAAAAAATTCTCCTCTGAAAGATAGCACTTCTGACAGTGCAGCACTCCCTCAGTACAGGTTGAACCTCGGTAATCCAGCACGAGGAAGGTCCTGCTGTCACATTCCCTCCCTGGGATGGGTCCGCCTCAGGTCCCGGGACCGCTGCCGGGTCAGGATCAGCGCCTGGACTGCGCAGCATCACCGACGGCTCGGCGGAGTGATGGAGCCCGTGCAGCCCGTGGGTGGCGGGGTCGGCGGCGGCACAGGGAGAGCAGCAGCAGAAAGAGGAGGAGCAGGTGGTGGCAGTGACTTTCGACACCTTCAGTGGTTCAGAATTTTCAATGGTCCGGCACCGGTCTGGTCCCGAGGGTGCCGGATTACCGGGGTCCAACCTGTACTGGCATTGGAGTGTCGGCCTGGATTTTTGTGCTCAAGTCACCGGAGTGGGACTTGAACATACAACTTCTGACTCAGAGGTGAGCGCACTACCCACTGAGTCACGGCTGACACCTCATGAACAATAAAGTCACAGAGCATTGTAATCAGCCCCCTGAGTGAAGATATCTAATATCAGATCAAAGGCTATGGTATTTGTTGTTCCTAATACTAGTGGCAAACCTCTACTAGGAAAATAACATTAGTATTTTTTTCCTGCTTTTATAAAAAAGTGGAGACGCCTTTGTTAATATTATATCAGTGGAAATGTAATAGTTATTTCCACTGATATTTCACCAGAATAACTCAGAATCTGATTGCCAAATGCATAGGTGTTTACATTTACTGTAATATTCTATTTGAAACACTCATGGTCGTTTTTAAAACGAAAATTCAGTATTTTTTTCTTACTTTCAAGTCCAAAGCATGAGTTGATATTTTGCTGTGCAAGGAGCAAGGTAATTTTGATTGCCATTGGTATTTCCCCACACAAGTGCAAAAACAAATGTGCCACAAATAACTAACTGATGGAGATCTCTTCCCGAGTCTTGGAAACAACATGTATGATTCATTGTGGTTACCACCAGGGATTATAGTGATTGCCCCCATTGCAGCATTGCTCTTTGTAGGTCTCGATGAGGGAACGCTTGACAAATCAATTAAGATAATGAGTTAAAGCAATGCCTTGGCATTGCAGGATGTTTTAAACTCCTGGGATTGAAGAAGCAGTCAGTTGTTGATCTAAACTGGTGAAGTTTTTGTATAATGTCTAACCTGCCAATTATTAGCTTTTAATTCATGTTTCAAACAGTACTTGGAGACTTATTGTTCAAGACATTCAAAATTGATTCTATTTCATTACTCATTAGCCGTGATTTTTTTTTCTGCTGTGTCTTGCCGTTGTTGATACATTGGGCAGGAACAGACGGTGTGTCATAATCAGTGTTATTCTGTTGTTGCTATACCTAAAGTGTCTCTTATAACAGAAGATGCAACTTAAAATAGGTAATTTCTACCTACACTGTAAGACTTACATTTCTTTACACTGTTGACATAGCTAAATAACATTTTTGTTTTGTGAAAAAAACTACATTTGACAAATAATTCGCTAAATCCTGGTGTCCACAACTAATTCATGACAATGGAAGGTTTACTGTGTTTGTGAATCTCCCTCTGGTACTCTGCCGTATTGCATTATGATGATGAAATATCAGGAGCAACAGAACACAAAGGAGATTAGTGATGTGGGCTCCATTCCATTATTTCTCTTGCTCCATATAAAATGTTTATCAGTTCCTATTTTGTTTTCCTTCCAATGTTTCCCCCTTCTCTCCTGAAGGTGTTGAGTTATGCTATGGTATGGTACGGCCATCGGCCACCTTCCGGCACTGTGCCTAACTGACCATTTCTCGTGTGTGCGCCGAGACAGTGAATATTGGGCAGCTCCTTGACTTTGAGAAGCACCATGGTGAAGCCCACTCTTGGCTCATCTGATGTCCACGCATGTGCAATTTTCAATGGCGGCTACTGGATAACAATTAGGAGGATGAAGCAGGCCCAATCTTTCTCCTCCTTAGCCCAGGGACACTGAGGGCAATTGTAGGCACCCAGCTCCTGCCTTGCCTGAGTTCAGATAACTCAACACAGGTGAGGGCCAGACATTGGAACCTGGTCTGTATGGGCCACTTCCTCACTGATTGTAACAATTGAGCCATTGAGGAAGCATACAACACTTTGTACCAAACATTGAGAATTAATTAGAGCCTCCTGCATGAATCTTTGGCTGATATATTCTGCTTTTTGCATAGTTTAATTGGAATATCTATTGGCAGGTTTTAGACAGACTCAACTGGAAGCAGGCTGTTAGCACGCTATTTTCCATAGTCAGTTCGTTAGCAAAACTTCAGGTAAAGATTTGGACAGATCGAGGAAGCACAGTAGTGGTGGGAATGGACAATCTAGCCCCCTCCATGCTGCAATGGTGCTGGATCATCAGTGGAGAGGGAATTCTGGCTGTCCCTTGCTTGTGCTTCTGCCCGTGGCCCAATTCCCGGTACCAAGGTTACTTAAATAGTTAGTGTAGTCACTGGGGCCTTTTACTGTTAAAATGTATCCCCTCCCCCCACGCCTTACTTTGCACCTTGAATTGGTGAGGAAATACATCTTGGACATTGTTTACTGGCATAGCTGAAGAGGAAAATCTAGCCACGCATCTTTTAAAATAATAATAAATTCCACTCTCTTACAAAACAAATCAAATCGTATGATTGAATTATCTGGAGTATTATGTGGACAAGATATCTACATCAAACTGTTTCAAAGAATTACACACTTATGGCAAATAGACACAGTGATCATTGGCTGATATGGAATGAAATGAATAGGCTCCCGAACTGCAGCACTTTCCCAATGTGTTAATCTGCACTGCCACCTATACTCACTGAAGGAGTACATCAGTGCTGCAGTGTTTGGAATACGGTCCCCAGCGCATATAGTAGGCCCGTTTGTGCCAACGCGATTTGCCCGGTATACACAGTGGACAGTAAAACCATCTGCTTGAAGCTGCCCAAAGTCTCCCCGTTCTGACTGCTGCCCATGGTAACGGTGTGAACAGCTGTTTGAAACTGCCTAATCTCCGTCAGCTGTTTGCACTGTTAACAACTATGGGAGCCAGTCGGAAAGTGGAGACTTCGGACAGCTTCAATCAGGTAAGTACTGAACGAGGGTACTGGGGGAGTCCAGAATCAGGGGTCACAGTCTCAGAATAAGGGGTCGGCCATTTAGGACTGAGATGAGGAGAAATTTCTTCAATGAGAGAGTGGTGAATCTTTGGAATTCTCTACCCCAAAGGGCTGTGGAGGCTCAGTCATTGAGTATATTCAAGACAGAGGTCGATAGATTTTTGAATGTTAAGGGAATCAAGGGATATGGGGACAGTGCAGGAAAGAAGTGGTGAGGTAGAAGATCAGCCATGATTTCATTGAATGGCGGAGCAGGTTCAAAGGGCCAAATGGCCTACTCCTGCGCCTATTTCTTATGTTGTTATGAAATCCACAAAATGGTCGACCTGCTTAATACGTTTTAAGGGCCGCCTTTGTAATTGACGCCTATGATGATGACGAATGGTCAGCGTCCTTTGCCTGATATAGGCGGCTCACCAGGATAAGCACAGATGGTGTGAGTGGTCATGACAGTGCAATAATGTAGCTGGAACTAGAACACCTGTTCTAGGTGACCTCAAAGACTGTAGACACAAGACCTGTGATTTTGCACCCAAAAAATCTTAAAATAAAAAATAAATGACAACCTAACTGTGAAGCTGAACGAAAGATGTTGCTAGTAATGGGGTTGTTGAAGCTCAAATATTCACTTTCTACTGGACAATGAGGCCATCTACACAAGCACAGATACTAGGGAAATACCTAGTGATGTGTTCCGAGGTAGGCGCTGCAAAAGAAAGGATCCATCTAAGGGATCCAGTGGAAGTTTGAATAAGAAAATAATCAGTCACAGTCAATGCTGTTTCTAAACAAGAAATGTGCTTTACTTGTAACTCACTGAGGCCAATAATGCAGTCCAAGTGTAGCAGTGCAGATTGCAGTGCATTGGGGATCTCACTGCACTGGGGACTGCAGTGCATTGAGGCTCGCTGTGCACAGGGGCTGCACTGGGGACTGCAGTGCATTGAGGCTCGCTGTGCACAGGGGCTGCACTGGGGACTGCAGTGCATTGAGGGTCGCTGCGCACAGGGGCTGCACTGGGGACTGCAGTGCACTGGGGAGCTCACTGCACTGTGTATTGAGGATCATTGTATTGTGGATCGCTGTACACATTGAGGCTCGCTGTGCACTGGGGACTGCACTCATACTGGGGACAAAAGACTGCTAATGCAAAGTCAGCTTCTTTAAATATTTTGACAGCACTCTTTAAAAACGTAGGGGGAAAAATTCAGTTGGTTGCGCCTCCCGTTAGCGCCTTAAGAGGGCGCTAACGGGACGCAACGCAACTAGCGCCCGGGCGCGGCACTGCCCACGCCTCCCGCAAAATTCAGTGGGAGGTTAGTGGTGGCGCTAACCGGTAGCACCCTGCGGCACTGCACCGCTGGTGATGACGTCATTGGTGTGCGCAGCGCCCTGCTGACGCCTCGGCCACGATCTTCGGGAGTGCCCCTGACTTACTGCCGGACGCTATGTCCGACGGGGTCAGGGGGGCGAACCTGCGGCTGGGGAGGCGCAATTTAAAGGTGAGGTGCGGGGAGGCCATTTTTGTTGCTGGCCGCCTGCCAACACTTGCCTGCGCTCCCGTCCCAGACCTCCTGAAACGCCCCCCGCCCGCGGAGTGCTGGCTGCGCTCCAAGAGCCTGGCACTTCTCTTGAGTGCCGGGCTCTTTTGCCTGCACTGCCGATCCCTGGGGGCCCAGCTGGACCCCAGGTCGCGCTGCACAAGGCCCCTCCCCTTTAAGAAGGGCAGGAAGGCCTGCAATACCGCAGTGCAACGCCGCAATATTGACTCACAGCACCCCAAAAGGGATGCGGGGCGCTTCCAGTAGCGCCCCGCTTCCCTCTTGGGGCACAACCACTCCGTTTCTGGCGCGGGGACGCTAATCTTTCCGGGGCGCTACTTTTAGCGCCCCAGCGAAGTTGGCGCCCCAATTGGGCCGCTACTCAATTTTTAGCCCTTAGTACCTGACATGCTGGGAGCGTGCCACGGTCAGGGGCAGAATTTCCTGCACCAGCATCTCTTTTATAGAACTGCTGGCTGACCTTAAAGACGTACCTCAGCTTTGGATGAAAATGGTTGGGGGCTGAGCCAGCAATCAGGTGTTTGAGGTGCTGCTGTAGAAAGTCCTGCAGTGAAGGGTAGCCCTGCTTGGAAGAGAGAGCCATCCTGCAATAAAGCACATCGCCAGAGCATCGTGGGTGGAGGTGGCAGAGCACATCAATGCCCTGAACCTGGGAGCAGCTGAGGATGGAGCTTTGCCATACTAAGTATGCAGAGATTTGACAACCTGTTAATGGGTTCTTTAATGCTCTTCACTCATGCACCACCACGGAGGCAAAACACAGTGAACTTTGCTAAATGTTTATCTTTCTAAATGCAAGAGAATGCTCATGGCTTTACATGGTGTGATGTAGCCATATCGAAGTGCTGAACATGTCGCCCATTAAATGTGGCAAGTAACAAGTACAAGGTCAGCACAAGTTTCCTACTGCTGCATATTCACACACTCCCATAACGTAGCTAATGTCTTGGTCACTTAGATGGCACACATCTTCTTTCATTGTCTCGTTTCCAATTATCTATCTGCTGGCAGGAGAAGGTTGCATACAACAGGAAGGGGTCACTGAACCTTTGTTGCTGGTCTCCTCATAAGGAGAGGTGCCTGTTGGTGAGTTGAAAGAGATAGCACGGTAAATAGAGCGTGAGTGAAGAGGAACAAGTGGAGATGGAATTGCAGGAGACATAACCTGCTGGGTGGAGGGCAAGCTCAAGGACGCCTTAGCTGCTGAGCCCAGGGGTTTGAACCTCTCAGGGCTTGCTTTAATAGTTCAACATTAGCACTTAATGGTGTTATTTGAGTGTAATATACAGTTTGGGAATTTCACTGGAGAAGTCCATAGCCTGCATCTGTGCAATGCTGCATGATCACCTGATCGAGCTGCAGACCACTTTGTAGAATGTAGTCAGTCCAAGGCCCTTTGCATCAGATCCCCCACTGGCCAAAATCATAAGATCTGTTGCCCATATCCTAACTCGCACCAAGTCCCGTTCGCCCATCAACCCTGTGCTCGCTGACCTACATGGGCTCCGGGTCCAGCAACGCATCGATTTAAAAATTCTCACCCATGTTTTCAAATCCCTCCATGGCCTCGCCCCTCCCTATCTCGGTAACCCCCTCCAGCCCTACAACCCGCCGAGATCTCTGCGCTCCTCCAATTCTGACCTGTTGTGCATCCCCGATTTTTATCGCTCCACCATTGGTGGCCGTGCCTTCAGCTGCTGAGGCCCGAAGCTCTGGAATTCCCTCCCTAAACCTCTCCGCCTCTCTACCCCTCTCTTCCTTTAAGACGCTCCTAAAACCTACCCCTTTCTATCCTAATATCGCCTTATGTGGTTCGGTGTCAAATTTTGTTTGATAACACTCCTGCGAAGCGCCTTGGGACGTTTTACTACCTTACAGACGCAATATAAATGCAAATTGTTGTTGCTGTCATAAGTATAAAAAAGAAAAAAGATAGTTTCTCTGTATCTACGCCATCGAATCCTTTTAACATTTTAAACACCTCTATCGGATCACTCCTCAATCTCCTATACTCAAGAGAATACAAGCCAAGTCTGCATTGGAAAGCAACCCACTGACAGCTCATAGATTCACAACATGGATGAGGATCTGAAGACCAGACTTTGGAAGTGTTACTAGAGATATTCAGATCACCGCAAGGCCTTTCACTCCGTGCAATAAATTTCATTTTGTTGAAAGCCAGAAAATGGCTCGGTCTACATTCAGCTTCCCTTCGTCCAGCAGCTCTCTTTGCTTACAGTGTGTGGGCGCTCATTGCCCCCAAAGCATAAGTTAGTTGCATTTCTGATAATAATTGGCCAAAACACCAGGCGGGGGAATCGAAACGAAACATCAGAAGGATAATGCAGCAAAGGGAGGGAGATGAAATATTATTGACAAGGAAAATTGTGAAAGAGTAGAGAAGTGGGTAAGACGAGGGCACTTTAGTAAAGTGAGTTACTGAATGCCATTTTTATGTATTCATGTGCTGAAGGGATTAAAAGATTAGTCCAAGATACCAAGGATTTTAGATTTATATTCTAGCTGAGAATACCAAAAAGTCCAAAGCTTCACAGGAGCTCAGTATTAAAGTTATACTATTTAAATATTCACCATGTTTGCCAACATCTCCAGAATGTTATTTCTGCTGTATAGTTTTTAATGTCGGGCACAGATTGCCTGACTGTGAAATCCTCCTCCTCTCCCTCTATTCTGCAGGCAGCCTGCTTCTTTGGTTTCTTCTACAGTTTATCTAATGGAAAAGATTTAAATATCTATATGTGGGCCCTGTAAATAGCTGGGTCGCCCTCCTGTGCCCTTCAGCGCTGGCCCCGCTGGAGATTTGGGGTCTGTCACAGGGCACCTCGGGTGCATCACAGGCATCTACTTGCCTCGTGCTGCCAGGCACACCAGCCACCCACCAGCTATCCAGAGCCAGTGGCCAGGCCTCTCACCCCGCCCCCACCTCTGAGATCCCATTTTCCCCCCCGGCCCTCGCCTCCCGTTCAGCTCCCTGTGTAAGGGGGCCTATCTTAAAATTATCTCCATGGGTCCGGGCCACTTCTCTCGTGGGGGCTCACTTCTACCCTTCTGGAAACTGGTACACCTCACCTCACTCGCCATCCCTGCCATCCAGTATCTAGTGTTTCCCCTTATGGATCGGGAAAGCAGAATTTCCCAGCAAGGGGCATCCCTGCCCCCAGCCCTGCTCCCTCTGACACAGCCGGCCTTATAAGGGGGTGGGCAGAGGTTTCATTCCTTACAAAACCAACCAAGCGGAAAATCCCAATTGGGAACAGATGCGGTGCATCTGGATCCCGGCACTTTTTCCAAGCCATTCCACTTTTCCAATTCGGGTAACAACAATCCCTCTGGTCCCTATACGTCTTGAAGCTTTCCTCTGTTAGAAGAGAAATAAGTTCATCTTCACAAGCCCATTTACTGTGCCACTTTACCTGCGGTTGTAATCTATGTGGAATGAATAGTCATTGCACAGCAACAGTCCTTCAAACAGCGACTGGAAAGGAAAGAGCAGCCTGGATGGCAGTTAGAGAGAGAGAGAGAATGAGGATTTAGGAGTAGAGTCAGACAAGACTCTCGCCTCAGCTTTCAGTAAAATAAACATTACAGCCACATTTTTTTGCAAACTGCACCATGATGGCAGTTAAGGGACGTGCAACTTTTTGCTATCTTTCCAAGTCCCTTAAACAGAAATCACGTTAATGTTCAGTTCCTGGTGTTTGTGGGACATTGCAATTTTTATCTCGGCTTTATTGAGATGTTGTAGACTGTTAAAATTTGGTTATAAAGTGGCTACAGTTTTCATAAGGTTGGCGAGCACTTAGTACAATGGCATATGGAAAATGAGATGTGTGTTGTACTTCGGTTGTAGAACTCCCCTTAGAATTCAGTCTTTCGCACTGTTGAAACCAATCTCTCAGCAGACGCTATTTTTGAATCCATTGCTTGTTTCAGAAAATATATTTAAAAATTGATGGGAATGTCCTTGCAATTTATGGTAGCTATAAAGGTTCATGAGACTACGGTCTTATATTGCCATCTACTGGTATTGGTGCAATAAAGCATGTTATGGCAAATGTGTTATGGTAACCTTGTTTTTCCTGCCTGTGTGAAAACAAATGCCTGGCTACGTGCACAGCCTCGGCATGTGCCATCTTCCTCGTTGTACAGATGCTGCATATTACAAAAAGAATATCGAGAAAGTGCAGAAAAGATTTACAAGGATGACATGAAAACTGAGAGGGTACAACCATCAGGAAAGAAACATAGAAGATAGGAGCAGGCTATTCAGCCCCTCGAGCCTGCTCTGCCATTCAATGAGATCATGGCTGATCATCCAAACTCAGTACCCTGTCCCTGCCTTCTCCCCATATCCCGTGATCCCTTTAGCCTTAAGAAATATATCTAACTCCTTCTTGAATATATTTAATGAATTGGTCTCAACTGCCTTCTGTGGTAGAGAATTCCACAGGTTCACCACTCTCTGGGTGAAGAAATTCCTCCTCACCTCTGTCCTAAATGGCTTACCCCTTATCCTTAGACTGAACAGGCTGGGGTTCTTATCCTGAGAAAAGAGAAGGCTGAGGGCCGCCCTAATGGAGGTCTTTAAAATTATGAAGGGGTTCGATAGGGTAGACGCTGAGAGATTGTGGGGGAGACCAGGACTAGGGGGTCGTAAAAATAAAATAGTCACTAATAAATCCAGTAGGGAATTTAGGAGAAACTTCTTTACTCAGAGAGTGGTGAGAATGTAGAATTTGATACCACAAGGAGTAGTTGAGGTAAATAGCACAGATACATTTAAGGTGACACTAGATAAGTACATGAGGGAGAAAGGAATAGAGGAATATGCTGATAGAGTGAGATGAAGTTACTAGAGTGGGAAGAGGCTCGTGTGAAGCATAAACACAGGCGGGGGGGACAGGTTGCTGTGCAGTAAATTCTATGTAAGTACTCAGGCACCTTCTGGTCACTTTTTCTAAACTTATTGTAGAGTCTTAATAATGATATGAGAAAGTGGGTGCTCCAAACCCCACTCTTCTAACATTACAAATTAGATATCGGGACTGCAAAGCTTTGTGCCTGAGTGTTAGCACGCGTGCAAGGAGCTCCCTCCTCATTGGCGGAGTGCAGTTCCCAGCTTGTATCACAACACCGTGCTCTCTGCACCCTACACCAGTATCACTCCCGGAGTGCGGTAAAACTGCAGCCTAAAAGTGAAAAAAAACGCTACTCCCTCTGTTAAGTTCAGTTCACAGGGTCATGTTTCAGGCTTTTATCACCATTTTTCCACAGAAAAGATTTAGGAAAAGAACTGCTTTTAATGGTGGATTTTTAAAAGCAAAATATTCTCGCAAGTTTTTTTTAAAAAGCAGCTGGATGAAAGGTGATTAATATGCTAACCGGAAGTTGTTTTCTCCAAACACTTTAAACAGTAAGCAATTCATTAGCTTGTCTCAGTCATCAAAACACAGCGCACATCCATTGTGACGGAGAGTCTTTGGAGAGGAAATACAACTTGCACTGGGTGGCGCAATGCCAATCCGCACCCGAAGATATCTACCTGGGGCCTGTTCAAAATTGGGCCTCGGGCATCATCGGCAAGAAACTGGGCGAGTTGCCAATTGGACGCCCTGATACAGGTCACCAGTCGGGGCCTTAGGAATGTTGGCCAGCTCCAACACGGAGTCAGTCCGCTGGTAGGTCCTGGGGGGTGGGAAGTGTGGTGTATGTAACCTGTTCCACCTTAAGAGAACTACCTTAAGAGATGTACTACTTTCTCTTGGCTGCTGTATACTGTAATACCGGTGGTGACCACACCGGTATATAAACGTTGTGTAGGGATTTGCTGGGCAGTTCAGCCCTGACCTCCGAATAGTAAAGACCTGTTAAAAGTTATTCTTGTGGTCTGTGTCCAGTGATTTATAATAAGCATAACTGAGACACACAGACTCAACAGGAAGCGAAGTGGAGGGGAGCACAAGCCCAGGCTGGCAGCGGCCTGCAGTAAATTTTTGTGGAGCCAGGAGGAACACTCCTGCTCCTCCTGGCTCCACAGAAATGAAACTACCTCTTCCTGGGCGGCCTCCAGCAGTCCCTTTAAGGATCGATGGTTTGGACCATAGAAGACGTGGAGCAATTGGGCGCAGCATGCACGGTGCATGCTCGGCCCATTTCCTCACTCATTTTCTGTCAGGGCCCGAGAGCTGGCATGTTTAAGCCGTTCAATGCCTGTTTTAGATGGGCACCCTGCACACTTGGAGGTCGCCAGCTGCTAATTTGGCAGTCGGCGTATTTCCGGGGGAAATCGGGCACGAAAGATCATGACCCAAAATTTGACCCCCCCCCCAACCTAAACCTTTCACACAAAATGGGTGAAACAATATTGAATTTCTCCCCACATGATCCCTGTCTGTCTGTGAACAGAGGGAGATAAAGCACACAGAATAATTTTTCAGCCAGTCAGTCAGGCTTTGCAAGAAAAGGCTGCGAGGGCAGTCGGGTTTTGAAAGAGAATGATGCGAAGGCTCTCGGCGAGACTAAGAGTTAAGAAAGGCTGGAGGACAGTTAGAAGTCATCTTGTTCCAAGTAAGAGGACCTACTAATGTGGGGAAACATGGAGAATTCTTTATTTTTTTATTATTACGTGAAGATAAATTGTGCTGATTGAATTAAGTGTGTCTGATCATGCGTACCTTATTGCGAAATAAAGCAGCTTATCGATTGGTGTTAGGCCTTGACTTACCCGCTGTTTTCTCAGTCGCCTGGTAAACAGATTGGAGAGGCGCATATGGACTCATGCAGTCGTCCACTGACTATGCTCAAATGTTTAACTCATGGCTTTTCCAGTCTATAATCATGACCTCTATATTTGTTTTTCACAAATACCCCTCTATATCCACCTTATTAATTATTTCAAGTCCTCTCAACCTTTTATATTCTGCTGAAAATAGATTTAATCTCTTAGCCGAGCTCAGTCACCTGAAGCTTGGTATCATTGTGGCTGCCCTTCCCTAAATTTTCCACTGCCTTTGTGCCTTTTCATCAATCATTTAATGGATTGGGCTCCATATTCCCAAGAGGAACATACAACACTCACTGATAGAGATGTGGAGTTGGGAAAGGTCACCGCAAGGAAAAAAACAGAAGTTTGATATCACTGGAGGAAAGGAAGGAAGGTGGGAAAGTCTACAGAGAATGCATCAGGAATAGAGTGCAACAAAGTGAAAGGGAGCAAGTAATAGATACAGGGCTGGACTTTCCTCTTATAATTCCGCTGAAAATCGGGCAGGACAGCGAATGGAGCAAAAACAGGCAGTTAGTCCTACTGCCACCACCACCTCCGTCCCACATCCCTACCTCCCACGCCCCCACCCAGACCACTGTCTACCGCCTCTTCCCTAGCTGCCTCATACAAGTGCTGCTGGGACACGTGGAGTCCAGCTTCCAGTCCCATTTCCCTCCCATCCATCACTCTTGCTGGGGTTTCTTGGGGCTGCTTGGTGAAAGATGGTAGTAGGCCTGGTTAGTGGTGGTAATAACCCTACATTTTCTAAAGGGAGGGAAGAGAGCCTGGTAAAGGCCCCCCACTCTATCCATTTCGCCTCAGTCTCCTGGCTGGTGAAAATCTCGGTCTTGGCCAAGGCCTCAGTAAACATTGGGTTCATCTGCCCCTTTAATCTGGCCTCCTGCCTCTTTACTGCAGCACCACCAGGATTACCCTCGGTGGCAGCAGGAAGTTAATCCTGTCCAGGGGAAATGGGTCAGAGGCCCGGGGGTGTCCGGAGGGGGAAGGGTCAGAGCAGCGGAAGTTCTGCTTCGCCACTACCCCACCACAAAGTGGGTCATCCAGCCCACTGTCGGGATGGGGGGGTGGTTATGGTGGGGGGAGGGAGGGAATCAAACAATGCAGGGGCCTATAGAGCAGCTCCGGCAGGGGAATCTTGAGCTGGCTCCATCTTATCTAACATATCTTTCCTCCTCATCATGCTGATGGAGGTGACCAGCATCTGTAGCTAGAGCCTAAACCAACAAGGTAAGCTGTTCACTTTTTACCATATTATCCAGCAGTTGGTGGTTGGTGCATCTAATTCCAGTGTTTTGTATGGCTTGGCTTTACTTGCTCGATGGATTTGTTCAGTAGTAGGAATATCTGCATTCCAGTCCTTGGTGCCTCCATTTCTTCTTGCGCTTTTTATTTTAAAGGTATGCGCCTTATGGTCTGGCAATGAAAGAGAAATTCCATTTCCTTTCCTAGTCTAGTGGGGTGGCATGCAACAATGCCCTGACAGTCTAGAGCCACTTTATAATTCACTTGTCATTTTTTTTCTGTGTGAATGCTCAGAATGTAACATTTTCAATGTGAGATCAAGTGTAACACAGGCTATGGTCAGTGAAGAAAGAAAGACTGACTTGCATTTATATAGCACCTTTCACGACCACCAGACATCTGAGTGCTTTACAGCCAATAAAGTACTTTTGGAGATTAATGCAAAAGCAAAATACTGCAGATGCTGGAAAGCTGAAATAAAAACAGAAAATGCTGGAAATACTCAGCAGGTCAGGCAGCATCTGTGGCGAGAGAAACAGAGTTCACGTTTCAGGTCGATGACCTTTCATCAGAACTGGAAAAAGTTGGAGATGGAACAGGTTGTTAAGCAAGTGTAGGGGCAAGGAAAGGGGGGAAGGGGAGGAAAGAACAAAAGGGAAGGTCTGTGATAGGATGGAAGGCAGGAGAGATTAAGAGACAAAGGGGATGATGGTGCAAGGCAAAAAGGAGATGGTAATGGGACAAGTTAAGAAACAAAAGATGACTCTCGATGAAGTGTAAATGGCAATGGCAGAATGAAAGACAGCTGCCATGTGAGAGAGAAATAAATGAAAAAAAGGATAGGGGCAGAGATTATGGTCTGAAATTGTTGAACTCGCTGTTGAGTCCAGAAGGCTGTAAAGTGTCTAATCGAAAGATGAGGTGCTGTTCCTCGAGCTTACGTTCAGCTTCATTGGAACAGTGTCAGAGGCCAAGGATGGAGAGGTCAGAGTGACAGCTGTCAATCATTCTGCCATTGCCATTTACACTTGCTTAAAAACCTATTTCATCTCCAACTTTTTCCAGTTCTGACGAAGGGTCATCGACCTGAAACGTTAATTCTGTTTCTCTCTCCACAGATGCTGCCTGACCTGCTGAGTATTTCCAGCATTTTCTGTTTTTATTTAAGTACTTTTGAAGTGTAGTTACTGTTGTAATGTAGGAAACGTGGCAGCCAATTTGCACACAGCAAGTTCCCACAAACAGCAATGTGATAATGACCAGATAATCTGTTTTAGTCATGTTGATTGAGGGATAAATATTGGCCAGGACACCGGGGATAACTCCCCTGCTCTTCCTCAAAATAGTGCCACGGGATCTTTTACATCCACCTGAGAGAGCAGGCAGGGCTTCGGCTTAACGTCTCATCCAAAAGATGGCATGGGAGTGTCAGCCTAGTTATATGTGTAAGAAGTCACACAACACCAGGTTATAGTCCAACAGCTTTATTTGAAGTCACAAGCTTTCGGAGCGCTGCTCCTTCGTCAGGTGAAGTGGAGAGATGCATAAAGACACAGCTTATATAGTCAAAGAATAATGTCAGATGTTTACAGGTAATCTTTCTAACTGCCATTTATCACACCTCGGCAGAGAGATAATCACAGCAATCAAAGGTGTGAATGGTGTCCAAACAGGTCAGTCAGGAAAACATTACATCAAAGAACAATGAGGTGGGGTCACAAGGGGTCAAATGTTGCAGATGCTGGGGTCTGTGTGAAAAACAAAAAAACAGACAAAAAACATTTTTTTTTTGCTGGAAATCACAGCAGGTCCGGCTGCATCTGTGTAGAGAGAACAAGCCAACGACGACTTGAGTCTGGATGACCCTACATCAGGTGGGGTTACATGTAATGTGACATGAACCCAAGTTGTGTCTTTATGCATCTCTCACACTTCACCTGACGAAGGAGCAGCACTCTGAAAGCTTGTGACTTCAAATAAAGTGGCTGGACTATAACCTGGTGTTGTGTGACTTCTTACATTTGTCCACCCCAGTCCAACTCCGGCATCTCCACACCATAGTTATATGTGCTCAAGTCTCTGGAGTGGGATTTGAACCCACAACCTTCTGACTCAGAGGCGAGAGTGCTACCCACTGAGCCACAGCTGACGCTTACTCTAACTCAACAATGCATCTTAACTTCAACCGCAGAAGGTTATATCCTACTGCACCAATGTGAATCTTTAATTTAATTTGTTCTCTGGATATGAATTACGCTGGCAAGGCCCCGTATATCGCCCATCCCTAGCTGATCCGAAAAGGTGGTGATGAGCGTTTTTCTTGAACCGCTGCAGTTCTTGAGCTAACACTGCTCCCAGAATGGTATTAGGTTGATATTTCTGGAATTCGTTACCTAACAGCAATGAAGGAATGACAGTATGGCCCAGAATTCTACAGGGGTTCTCCAGTTAACCTACGGTTGCTTCGGCAGGAGATTGGAGGAAACCCCCGAGGAACATCAGCCATTTCCGTCATTTCTCAGGAGTTGGGGGTGTGGGGTGAGGGATTGGGGGGGGGGGAGCTGGTTTCCACCGATTTCCCACCAAAGTTACAGCGGGTGATCGGTACAACCTCTGCCGAAATCCAGGGCCTCTCTGTCCCAGCCAGGGTGGTGTGTTACTTGAAGGTGATGGTGTTCCTGTGATATAGCTGCTCTTGTCATAGGCCTAGAAATTCAGTCTGGCCACTTTTGGGGCGGTAAAGTCGGGCGTTCGCTAAAGTTAGCGCCCGCCGGAAAGTGTAGGCCACTTCGCCGAAATTCAGTAGATTTGGCCAAGAGTTTGGGCGAGCGCTGAAACTGTCGTTGCGCTGCTATCATCAGGCGCTAAGCCGGCGATGCGGACTGATAACGCCGAGGCCGGGCGCAGCGCAGGTGCGGACATGTTTTGATTGACAGCAGACACCCTGACGCCGGCCAGCTCTTAAAGGGGGAAGGGTCGACTTTGACTGCTGCCACGCCCTGCATAGTGGAGCCCTGCAGCTAGGCCTCAACACTGCTGGTGGACCCAAATAGCGCCTGAAGCCATGGAGAAGGCCCGTGAACGAGCGCAGCGCTTCTCAGAGCATGCTTTGAGGGTGCTGGTTAATGGTGTGGAAAAGAAAAGAGAGGTCTTGTGCCCGGACAGTGGCAAGAAGGCTCCCAGGAGGCAGTACAGGAGAGCCTGGAAGAAAATCGCCCACAGGGTGTCATCCACCAGCGATGTCCCCAGGAGTGCGGACCAATGCCGCAAGAAGTACAACGACCTCACTCGGATGGTGAAGGTGAGTACCCTTTCCAGTGTCCTCCTCATCCTTGCATGTGCACCTCACATTATGGGCAAAGGGACCTCAAAGGCCTAATGGCCAGCCCTCCTCCCGCAGCTATGGCACTGGCATGATCATCAATAGCACTTTCTGCACTTAACACACTGGCCAAGCTATTCGACCATGGGAGGCAGTGCACACAACAACAGGGCACCACACTGGCCAAGCTATTCGACCATGGGAGGCAGTGCACACAACAACAGGGCACCACACTGGCCAAGCTATTCGACCATGGGAGGCAGTGCACACAACAACAGGGCACCACACTGGCCAAGCTATTCGACCATGGGAGGCAGTGCACACAACAACAGGGCACCACACTGGCCAAGCTATTCGACCATGGGAGGCAGTGCACACAACAACAGGGCACCACACTGTACTTAGAGGCCGTCCTTTCTGTTGCAGGCCAAGCTGGCGTGGAATTTGAGGAGCCAGTCTGCCACCGGGGGAGGCCGTCCCCAGTACCAGGCGCTCAGTGAGCTGGAGGAGAGCGTGGCTCGACTCATGCGTGGCCAGGTGACTGGCCCTGTTGCCATTGGAGATGCGGACCCTGTACTGGGACCCACTGGTAAGGACATGACCGGTTGGACCTCTCTCGTTGCCCTCGCGCTTCAGATCAACATCCTTTCCCACTGTCCGACCAATGCGCATAATGCCACCACTCATGCCTCCCTCGCTGATGCCCTGTCCTCACTCTAAAGCTACTCTTGTGCCTTCCTGCTTTCAGCTGGTGAGGAGGAGGTGGTCCCTGAAGCTCAGAGTGCCAGGCCCTTGGAGGAGGAGGACGACGAGGACCAGGAGGAAGGCGGCACATCGGGGGAACCCTCATCCGCGCCAGGGGATGGCAATGGAGGGGACACGTCTGGCCTGGAGGAGAGCCAGGGGGAAGTGTTGCAGGGGGGTGTAGCTCCTGGGCACAGTGGGGTCGAGGCACGCGGGAAGGGTCGGGCAGCACGGCGGCCTTCTCCCCAGAGGGAGAGTCCGCCCTCCAGTCCGGAGACGGTCCTCGCCCAGGAGGTGCGCCTCCTTGATGAGATGTCCGCGGCGTCGGAGCGGCACCACAAGGAGTTCATGGGGGTTGTGGGACAGTTGCCTCAGGCCATTGAGTCCCTGGCTCATAGTGTGGCCGCTTTCGGGGAATCACAGGCCAGGGGGGTCGGCCAACTCGCGGCAGCACACGCCAGGGGTGTCGAACAACTCGCGGCAGCACACGCCAGGGGTGTCGAACAACTCGCGGCAGCACAGGACAGGGGTGTCCTGCAACTCACGGCAGCACAGGACAGGGGTGTCCAGCAACTCGCGGCAGCGCACGACGCGAGTCGTGAGTCCATGAGTGGTGCCGTCCAGACACTCGCAGATCTGATGCGGGCACAGACCAGGGCAGTTCGGGCACTCACTTCTGCCACACTCGCTGTGGCGCAGAACCATCGCCAGGGCACCCGCCGCCCTGCTGCAGCACAGCGGTCTGGCCTCCACCAGATTGCTGCGCTTGCTGCACTGCCAGCCCGGCCGAGTGCCAGAGTCTGTTGCGAACAGCGCGCGCCTGGCATCAGCCAGCTTGCCCCCATTGGTGCAGCCGACACTTCCACTCCCCCAGCCAAGGTGCGATGAGCTGCTGCTGAGACTGATGCTGGCCAGCCACAGCTGCAGCAGTCAGCAGCCGGCCCCTCCAGGGCCGGACCTCGTCTAGGCCGACCCCCAAGGGCATCTGCCGTCACGCATTGTGGCCCTCATGAGCCTTCCCCCAGCCTTGCCACACCCACAGGGCCCAGGTTGAGGCGGAGCAGCAGGTCGGGCAGGGGCCGGAGAAGCCTGCATAAGGACTCGCCCTCTCGGCACACCCAGTAGAGTGTGGTGATAGCGGTTTTTTTTATATGGGGGTGTTTGTGTTCTGGGGGGGGGCTTATTTTGGTAAGGCCGAAGATGAAGGCATTTTGGATGGGCAAGTTTTGTTATTCCTCCCCAGGTTGTGGGAGTGAGAGATGTTTTTGACTGTTTTTTGGGGGTCTTGTCTGTTTTTCTGTTTCATGTGGGAAGGGCCCTGAGTTTGTAAAATAAAGCTTTTTATTTATTCAGCATGTCCAGGTGTCATGTTTCAAGTGGTTGTTGCGTTAAGCGGCTGAGGGCTTGCGGAGCGGCTACATTCAGGTGCGTTCATTGCCACAGGCCATTCCCTGACAGGGGGCCTAGAAGTGTCGTTCAATAAGCCGCCGGCGGACGGCCCTTGGACCTTGTGGCTCCCTCCTGGGCTGGTACTCCTCCTCCTCCTCCTCCGCCTCCTCATGGTCCTCCTGCTCGTCCTCCTGAGGTGGTGGTGCTACGTCAGGTGGCAGTGCCTGAGTCCTGCGGATAGCCAGGTTGTGCAGCATGCAGCACACGACGACGAACTGGGAGACTCTATCCGGCGAATACTGTAGAGGTCCGCCGGAGCGATCCAGGCAGCGGAACTGTTGCTTGAGGACGCCAATCGTTTGCTCTATGATGTTCCTTGTGGCTTGATGGCTTTCGTTGTATGCCTCCTCCGCAGGGGTCCTGGGTGCGCGGAGCGGGGTCATGAGCCATGTACACAAAGGGTAGCCCTTGTCCCCAATAAGCCATCCCCTTGGTGGAGGCTGTGCCTCGAACATGTCAGCCACAGTAGTCTGGCGCAGGATAAATGCATCGTGGCTGCTTCCTGGAAAGCGGGCATTGACAGCTAGGATGCGCTGCCTGTGGTCACACACCAGCTGTACATTAAGGGAATGGTAGCCCTTCCGGTTGCGGTAATCCTCGGCATTGTCGATAGGTGCCCGCATAGCCACATGCGTGCAGTCAATGGCGCCCTGCACCATGGGGAAGGCCGCGATCCTGCCAAATCCGACTGCACGCTGCTCCTGCCTCTCTGGGGTCATGGGGAAGGAGATGAATTAGTGTCTCCTCGTGAAAAGGGCATCGGTGACCTGCCGGATGCAGCGATGCGCGCCGAACTGGGAGATGTTCGCTATGTCCCCAGCAGCGGCTTGGAAGGAGCCGCTTGCATAAAAGTTCAGAGCCACCGTGACCTTAACTTCCACCGAGAGAGACGTCCTGCACATCAGCTGTGGACGCAGATCTCTGTGAAGCAGCTGGCAGATCTCTGCAACCACCTCCCTTCTGAAGCGCAGCCTCTTAACACACTGCGCGGCAGTCATGGTGAGATAGGACACCTGCTGCCGGTATTCCCTGAGTGGGTAAGGCCTACGTTGCCGACGCCTGATGGCCCCTCTGCGTCTAGGCATGGCTGGGCCTCTCACACAGCGTCTGCGAGCCCTTCGCACATAATGCTGGAACTGAGGGTTGCGACCCCATACAGCCCCCATAATAAACCTGCAAACAGTGAAATCACAATGATTCAAATGTCAAAGCTCTGGCCAGAAGCCAAAAATACCTCTCCTATGTTGTCCCAAATCAGTAAGCTCTGTTCCTTGGTCTCTGTCCAGAAATGCAAAGCACTAAAGTCATTGCAGCAAAATGGCTGGGCTTTATAGGTCAGTGTAAGTGCCCTTTAATTAGCGCTCCCCGAGGCCCACAGGGCCTCTGTTGCGTTCCACTTCACAGTTCTTAACAGCGCCACGCCCACATTGTGCGGCCGCCACTGAATTTCCGGTTTGGGGCGCACAAACAGCGTTGCACGACGAAATGACGTCATAAGCTGCGCGCGCAGCTGAGCGGGCGCTAACACTTTGCGCCGGCGCTAAATGTCAACTGAAGTTGGGGCGAGGCGCAGATCGCGCTGCGCCCGGGCGCTAAGTGCCTAGCGCTGGAAATCTACCCCTCTTAAGGCGTTAACGGCTGGCGATCGCAACTGAATTTCTAGGCCATAGAGTCATAATGGCACAGAAGGAGGCCATTCGGCCCATCGAGTCCGTGCCGGCTCTCTAGAGCAATCCAGTCAGTCCCATTCCCCCGCTCTATCCCTGTAGCCCTGCAAGTTTATTTCCCTCAAGTGCCCATCCAGTCTCCCCTTGAAAACATTGAGGCCTAGAAATTCAGTAGGCTTAGCGCCCCATTTGGGGCGCTGGAGGGCCTAGCACCGGAGTTATGGCCAGTTGGCAAATTCAGTGGGGCCCTTCCGTCGGCGTTACACCGGTTGCGCTGCGCCGGCACCGATGACGTCATCGGTGTGCGCAGCGTCCCGGTTGCCGTGGTGACGGGCCCCAGCGCCGAAATTGAGTTGCGGCCGCCTCGCCCGTGGCAGCCGCAACTAAGACTTTGGCAACCGAGTCTTGCAGGAGTTAGCGCCGGCGCATTAATGTCGCGCGGCGGCCGGCCGCTTTCCCGCCGGCCGCCTGCCCGCACCTCCCTCCCCGGACTCCTCCACCCCCCCCCGCGGAACAGATGCGTCTGGCCTGCAAGCCCGGCACTTGTCCGAGGTGCCGGGCTCATTTTTCTGAACATTTGAACGGCCAGCGGGCGAGTGCAGGCAGCTCCTCCTTAACTGAAGGAGGAGGCCTGCACTTCCCCAGCCTGCCGCACCGCATCGGGTGCCGCAGCGCCGGAATTGCGCCGCAATGCGGCACTCAGCACCCATTTCGAGGTGCTGACACCCTCTAGTAGTGCCGGCAGCCGTTTGGGCGCGGCGCTACTGAATTTTTGGCGCGCGCAGGGGGACTTAGCGCCGGCGCTAAATTTCCGGCGCTAAAGCCCTGGCGAACCCACAACCAAATTTCTAGGCCTGAGTGTCTCCGCTTCCAACACTTTCGAATTTCAGGTCCTCACCACTCACTGCGCAAAAAAGTTTTCCCTCACGTCCCCCCTGTATCTCTTGCCCAAAACCTTAAATCTGTGTCCCCTAGTCCTTGTACCATCAATTAGTGGGAACAGCCTTTCCCCGTCTAGCCTATCCAAACCCGTCATAATCTTGTACACCTCTATCAAATCACCCCTCAACCTCCTTTGCTCTAATGAAAACAAATCCAGCTTCTCCAACCTGTCCTTGTAGCTAAGATCCCCCATCCCTGGAACCTCTGGTAAATCTCCACTGCACCCTCTCAAGGGCCTTCACATGGTTGCATGGGGGAGTGTGGTGTTATCTACATAACATTGGAGCGTTGTGGCACTGCATCCTGTAGGTTGCACATAGTGGAGCCACAGTGCACCGGAGGTGGAAGGGGTGGACATAATTCAGTTAGATTTAGTGTAGTTATGGACAAAGATAGATCAGGAGCAAAAGTTCTTGATTGGGAAAAGGCCAATTTTACTAAGCCGAGATGTGATTTAGCAAAAGTGGACTGGAAACAGCAACTTGGACGGTAAATCAATGTCAGAGCAGTGGGAGGCATTCAAGGAGGAGATAGCGAGGGTTCAGAGCAAATCTGTTCCCACAAAGAAAAAGGGTGGGACTCCCAAATCTAGAGCCCCCCTGGTTGTCATGGGCCATACAGGGTAGGATAAGACAAAAAAGGGAAGCTTATGTTAGATACCGAGAGCTAAGTCTACAGAAAGCCGAGAGGAGTATAGAAAGTGCAGGGGTGAAATTAAAAAGGAAATTAGGAACGCAAAGAGAGGACATGAAAAAATATTGGCAAGTAAAATCAAAGAAAACCCAAAGATGTTTTATAAATGCATAAAGAGCAAGAGAGTAACTAAAGAGTAGGGCCCATTAGAGACCAAAAAGGTAACCTGTGTGTGGAAGCGGAAGACGTGGGTATGGTTCTTAATCAATACTTTGCATCAGTCTTCACAAGAGAGAGGGAAGATGCAGCCATTGTAGTTAAGGAGGAGGAGTGTGAAATATTAAATGAGATAAACATAGTGAGAGAGGAAGTATTAAGGGGTTTAGCATCTTTGAAAGTAGATAAATCGCAAGGCCTGGATGTAATGTATCCCAGGCTGTTAAGGGAAGCAAGGGAGGACCATCATTTTTCAATCCTCTCTGGCTACAGGTGTGGTACTGGAGGACTGTTAACATTGTACCGTTGTTTAAATGGGACAAAGGGACAGACTGAGTAATTACAGGCCAGCCAACCTAACTTTGGGCAAATTGTTGGAAAGAATTCTGAGGGACAGTATTGATCGTCATTTAGAAAGGCACAGATTAATCAAAGACAGTCAGCATGGATTTGTCAAGGGAAGGTCGTGTCTGACTAACTTGATTGAATTTTTTGAGGAGGTAACAGGGAGTGTTGATGAGGGTAGTGCGTTTGATGTAGTCTACATGGATTTTAGCAAGCCTTTTGACAAGGTCCCACATGGCAGACTGGCCAGAAAAATAAAAGCCCATGAGATCCAAGGGAAAGTGGCAAGTTGGATCCAAAATGGGCTCCGTGGCAGGAAGCAAAGGGAAATGGTTGACGGGTGTTTTTGTAACTCGAAGGCTGTTGAGTGGAATTCCACAGAGCTCAGTACTAAGTCCCTTGCTTTTTGTGGTATATATCAATGATTTGGACTTCAATGTAGGGGGCATGATTAAGAAGTTTGCAGATGATACAAAAATTGGCCGTGTGGTTGATAGTGAGGAAGAAAGCTGTAGACTGCAGGAAGATATCAATGGACTGGTCAGGTGGGTAGAAAAGTGGCAAATGGAATTCAATCTGGAGAAGTGTGAGGTAATGCACTTGGGGAGGGCTAACGTGGCAAGGGAATACACAATAAATGGTAGGATACTGAGAAGTGTAGAGGAACAGAGGGACCTTGGAGTACATGTCCACAGATCCCTGAAGGTAGCAGGACTGGTAGATAAGGTGGTCAAGAAGGCATACGGGATACTTTCCTTTATTAGCTGAGGCATAAAATATAAGAGCAGGGAGGTTATGCTAGAACTGTATAAAACACGAGTTAGGCCACTGCTGGAGTACTGTGTACAGTTATGGTCACCGCATTACAGGAAAGATGTGATTGCACTAGAGAGGGTACAGAGGAGATTTACGAGGATGTTGCCAGGACTGGAGAATTTTAGCTATGAGGAAAGATTGGATAGGCTGGGGTTGTTTTCTTTGGAACAGAGGAGGCTGAGGGGAGACTTGATTGAGGTGTATAAAATTATGGAGGGGCCTAGATAGAGTGGATAGGAAGGACCTATTTCCCTTAGCAGAGGGGGCAATAACCAAGTAATTGGTGAAAGGATTAAAGGGGAGTTGAGGAGAACTTTTTTCACCCAGAGGGTGGTTGGGGTTGTGGTAAACCACGTTCACTATTGTATCACTGTTAGTAGTTAGCACTGTTCACCACTGTTCGTTATAACTGTATCACTGACCACTATTGTATCACGGTACGAGGTCGCCTCTTGCCACACTGCTATACCTGGGATGACCACTGCCGACTCCGCCTTGGCTCCACCCACCAGGCCAGGTATAAAGGTGAGCGACTGGCTGGTATTCCTCCTGCTTGGATCGGATCACCCACGAGAGTGGGCTCTGTTATTTAGTCAATAAAAACCTTTAGTCACCTTCGTAACTCTTCGCCTTTTATTGGAGGAATTGATAGGTATATCAATTTTATTGACTAAATTTAATGATGTCCAACAACGAGTCACAACCGGCGGAGGAGCCACCAGCGCAGCTCCCAGGAGCACAGCCACACCAGCCAGCTTGGCTGCGAGCCCTCAGACCGCCGTACCTGGACCTGAACCCACGAGCAGCAAACTCAGCCGCAGACTTTAAACACTGGCTGGTCTGCTTCGAATCATACCTGAGAGAATCCAGCGTCCCTCAGGCATCCAAACTAAGTGTCCTGCAGGCACAACTGAGCCCGAGAGTATACACTCTCATCGAGGACATGACTACCTACGAGACCGCCATCAACCTGCTGAAACAGAAGTACCGGACCCCGGTAAACTACATGTACGCTAGGCACCTCCTAAGATCACGGCCGCAACAGCCAGGAGAATCAGTAGCCGAATTCTCACAGGCGCTATATGCACTCGCCAGGAACTGTGAGTTTAAATCGGTGTCGGCAGCCGAAAATACTGAAGATAATATCCGCGACGCATTCCTGAAAGGCCTACGGTCCGAGTACTCACGGCAAAGACTGCTGGAAGCTAAAGACCTCAGCATGGAAAAAGCTGAAGCCCTCGCTATCTCCCTGGAAGTGGCCCACCAAGATCAGGAAGCATTCACCAGGTACTGCTCGCGACCCTGGGACTCGGGCCCGACCCCTACCACAGCACCCTTCCCAGCGCCGCCCCCGGGACCTACCTCTGCGTCGGCGTCCCGGACCCGACCGGCCCCGCCACCCCCGGCACCGGCCCCGACATCGGGCATCCGCGATCGGGCCGCCGGCTGTTTTTTTTGTGGCCAGGAGAAGCACCCGAGGTCGCGCTGCCCAGCCAAGAACTCCATATGTAAAACCTGCCTGAAGAAAGGCCACTTCTCCAAGGCCTGCAGGAGCGGATCCTCAGAGGCCAGCAGTGCCGCATGCGAACTATGGGGGCGGCCATCTTCGTTTAGGGCAACTGAGGCCAGCATCCCCACACATGAGTCATGGGGGCGGCCATCTTTGTTTAGGGCAACTGAGGCCAGCATCCCCACACATGAGTCATGGGGGCGGCCATCTTTGATTAAGGCAACCGACCCCAATAGTGCCTCATGGGGCCCTACCTCGTGGGAGACGCCATTTTACTCACCACGCCCGACCGCCTCGCCCGCAGATGACAACGACTCGCTCGGCTACACACTAGCTTCCGTCACCCTGGACCAAGCCCGCCCGCACCATCTGTCCAAGTCAATGATGGACATCAAAGTGAACGGCCACGCCACGACCTGCCTGTTCGACAGCGGAAGCACGGAGAGCTTCATCCACCCAGACACGGTGAGCCACTACTCCCTCTCTGTCCTACCAACGCGCAGCCGAATCTCGATGGCATCGAGGTCCCACGCCACGGACATCAGCGGCTACTGTGTCGTGACCCTGTCGGTTAAGGGCACGGAGTATAAAAACTTTAAACTCCTCGTCCTCCCCCATCTCTGCGCTGCCGTCCTACTAGGGCTGGACTTCCAATCCCACCTCCAAAGCGTAACCCTAGCATACGGTGGACCCCTCCCCCCACTCACAGTCAACAACCAGCAAACGTTAAACCGCCCACCGCGTAACACCTGCAGCCTCTCCACCCTCAAGGTCCCGCCACCCTCTCTGTTTGCTAACCTTACCCCTGACTGCAAACCCGTCGCTACCAAAAGCAGGCGGTATAGCGCCGGGGACAGAGCCTTCATTAGCTCTGAGGTGCGGCGCCTCCTGAAAGAGGGCATTATCGAGGGGAGCAGCAGCCCCTGGCGTGCCCAGGTCGTAGTCGTAAAGACCGGCGATAAAAACCGCCTGGTCATCGACTACAGCCAGACCATAAACAGATATACCCAGCTGGACGCATACCCCCTCCCCCGCATATCTGACATGGTCAATCAGATTGCACAGTATAAAGTATTCTCGACCATCGACCTGAAGTCGGCCTACCACCAACTCCCTATCCACCCTGAGGACCGCCAGTATACCGCCTTCGAGGCGAATGGGCGCCTATACCACTTCCTTAGGGTCCCCTTCGGTGTCACTAATGGGGTCTCGGTCTTCCAAAGGGAGATGGACCAGATGGTTGACCAGAACGAACTGCAGGCTACATTCCCCTACCTAGATAACGTCACTATCTGCGGCCGCGACCGGCAGGAACATGACGCGAATCTGGAGAAATTCCTCCGTACGGCCCAACGGCTGAACCTCACCTACAATAAGGAGAAATGCGTGTTTAACACCACGCGCCTTGCCATCCTCGGCTGCGTAGTGGAGAACGGAATCATCGGCCCCGACCCAGAAAGAATGCGCCCCCTCATGGAGCTACCCCTCCCCCACTGCCCTAAAGCACTTAGGAGAACCCTGGGGCTTTTCGCCTACTATGCCCAATGGGTACCCAATTACGCGGACAAAGCCAGACCCCTCCTGAAAGCCACTTCCTTCCCCCTCACGGAGGAGGCGTGCGCGGCCTTCTCCCTCATTAAGGGAGACATAGCCAAGGCCACGATGCACGCAGTGGACGAGTCCATCCCCTTTCAGGTGGAGAGCGACGCATCCGACTTCGCCTTAGCCGCCACCCTAAACCAGGAGGGGAGGCCAGTGGCCTTCTTCTCAAGGACCCTACAGGGCCCCGAGATCCGACATTCGTCGGTCGAGAAAGAGGCCCAGGCGATCGTGGAGGCAGTACGGCGCTGGAGGCACTACCTGGCAGGCAAACGATTTACCCTCCTCACCGACCAGCGTTCGGTGGCTTTCATGTTTAATAACAAGCTGAAGGGCAAAATCAAGAATGACAAGATTTTGAGATGGAGAATCGAGCTCTCCACCTACGATTATGAGATCTTGTACCGGCCAGGCAAGCTGAACGAATCCCCTGATGCCCTTTCACGAATGACATGCGCCAGCGCGCATATCGATAGGCTTCAGACCCTCCACGACCAGCTCTGCCACCCCGGAGTCACCAGACTCTACCATTTCATTAAGGCCCGCAACCTGACCTACTCCATCGAGGAGGTCAGGACCATGACCAGGAACTGCCAGACCTGTGCGGAGTGCAAACCGCACTTCTATAGGCCGGACCGAGCAAGCCTGATCAAGGCCACCCGCCCCTTCGAGCGCCTGAGCATCGACTTTAAGGGGCCCCTCCCGTCCTCTGACCGTAATGTGTACTTCCTCAACATCGTTGATGAGTACTCCCGTTTCCCCTTTGCCTTCCCCTGCCCCGACATGACCAGTAGCACGGTCATTAAGTGCCTGAATGCCCTCTTCGCCTTGTTCGGGTTCCCGAACTATATACACAGCGACCGGGGCTCCTCCTTCATGAGCGAGGAACTCCGGCAATTCCTCCTAGAGAGAGGTATTGCAGCAAGCAGGACCACCAGCTACAACCCCAGAGGTAACGGTCAGGTGGAAAGAGAGAACGCGACGGTATGGAAGGCCGTCCTCTTAGCCTTAAAGTCTAAGGGCCTCCCAACCTCCCGCTGGCAAGAAGTCCTCCCGACAGCGCTGCACTCCATCCGGTCATTACTTTGCACGGCCACTAACACCACCCCCCATGAACGAATGTTCGTTTTCCCCAGGAAGTCGACTACGGGAACCACTCTACCAACCTGGCTGACCGCCCCGGGGCCGGTCTGGCTGCGGAAACACGTGAGGACCCATAAAACGGACCCCCTGGTCGAGAGGGTGAACCTCCTGCACGCCAACCCCCAGTACGCCTACGTGGCGTACCCAGACGGGCGGGAGGACACTGTCTCCCTACGAGACCTCGCACCCTCAGCCGATCCGGAAACACCGCCACCACCCCCCCCAACCTCAGTCCAGGTAGACGGCATGCCGGAACCCCACGAGCCCTCGCCGACCACGCAAACACCAGCATCAACACCGGATAAGGCACCAGCACCGGATAAGGCAACACCACCGCTGCGGCGATCGGAGAGGCTTACGAAGCCTCCGGACAGACTGACCTACCAGAATTGGTAGTACACTTCACCCCGCCGGACTTAATTCTAAACAAGGGGTGAATGTGGTAAACCACGTTCACTATTGTATCACTGTTAGTAGTTAGCACTGTTCACCACTGTTCGTTATAACTGTATCACTGACCACTATTGTATCACGGTACGAGGTCGCCTCTTGCCACACTGCTATACCTGGGATGACCACTGCCGACTCCGCCTTGGCTCCACCCACCAGGCCAGGTATAAAGGTGAGCGACTGGCTGGTATTCCTCCTGCTTGGATCGGATCACCCACGAGAGTGGGCTCTGTTATTTAGTCAATAAAAACCTTTAGTCACCTTCGTAACTCTTCGCCTTTTATTGGAGGAATTGATAGGTATATCAGGGGTCTGGAACTCACTGCCTGAAAGGGTGGTAGAGGCAGAAACCCTCATCACATTTAAAAAGTACTTGGATATGCACTTGAAGTGCCGTAACCTACAAAGCTACGGATCAAGACCTGGAAAGTGGGATTAGGCTGGAGAGCTCTTTTTTAGGCAGCACAGACACGATGGGCCGAACACCCTCCTTCTGTGCCATAAATTTCTATGATTCTATAATTTAAAGTCCAGTGGCAGGGCACTGATCAATAAAACTGCTTTGTCCTGGATAGTGAGTGTCAAGGCTGTTTGGGTGTTGTTGTGGTTGCACCTGTCCAGGCGAGTAGTGAGTACTCCATCACACTCCTGCCGAGCCTTGTACATGGTGGCGAGGCTTTGAGCGGTCAGGAGGTGATCCACTCATCACCGAGTTCCCAGCTTATACCCTGCTCTTGTAGCTAATATAATATGGCTGCTTTCAGTTAAGCTTCTGGTCAGTGGTGACTCCAAGATGTTGATGGTGGGGGACTGAGCAATGGTGGCGCTGTTGAAGGTTGGAACACAGAAACACAGAAGATAGGAGCAGGAGTAGGCCATTCGGCCCTTCGAGCCTGCTCCGCCATTCAACGAGATCATGGCTGATCATCCAAAACCCTAGCACCCGGTCCCTACACCGACAGCCATCCCACCCAAGCCCTATCCCCGTAACCCCGTAACCCCATGTATTTAATCCCCCCTAACACTAAGGGTCAATGTTTTTTTTTTAAATTTTTTTTTTTTTAAATTTTTTTTTATCATGACCAATCAACTTAACCCGCACATCTTTTGGACTGTGGGAGGAAACCAGAGCACCCGGAGGAAACCCACACAAACACAGGGAGAATGTGCAAACTCCACACAGACAGTCACCCGAGGCCGGATTATGAACCCGGGTCCCTGGCGCTGTGAGGCAACAGTGCTAACCACTATGCCACCGTGCTAACATGGGAACAGGAGTAGGCCATTCAGCCCCTCGAGCCTGTTCCGTCATTCTATTAGATCATGACTGATCTATACCTCAACTCCATTTTACCTACCTTTGATCCATATCCTTTGATATCCTTACCTAATAAAAATCTGTCACTCAGCCTTGAAAATTTCAATTGATCCAGCATTCACAGCCTTTTGTGGAAGGGAATTGCATGTTTCCACTACCCATTTTGAGAAAAAGTGCTTCCTGATTTCACCCCTGAACAGGTGTCAGATGTGGCTCAGTGGGTAGCACCCTCGCCTCTGAGTCAGAAGATTCTGGGTTCAAGTACCACTCCAGAGACTTGAGCACAAATTTAGGGTGACACTCCAGTGCAGTACTGAGGGAGTGCTGCACTGTCGGAGGTGTCGCCTTTCGATGTGACGTTAAACCAAAGCCCCATCTGCTCTCTCAGGTGGAGGTAAAAGATCCCATGACACTATTTCAAAGAGCAGGAGGGGAGTTACCCCGGTGTCCTGGCTAACAGTTATTCCTCAATCAACATCACTAGGAAAACAGATTATCTGGTCATTATCACATTGCTGTTGGTGGGAGCTTGCTGTGTGCAAATTGGCTGCTGCGTTTCCTACATTACAACAGTGACTACACTTCAAAAAGAACTGCATTGGCTATAAAGCACTTTGGGATGTCCTGAGGTTGTGAAGGATGCTATATAAATGCAAGTCTTTCTTTTCTTTTCATTATAAGCATTGTAAATGGGTCTGAGCACTGTAGAATCATCAGCGAACAGCCTTATGACAGAAGGAAAATCATTGATGGTTGGGCCGAATACCAGCCATTTGTGCTCTTTTGAATAAGTCGGTTGGCTGATGGATAGTTTTGTGTTCTAAGCCTAGGAACTGGGTTGAAACCACACATACCCATTTCACAAGGAATCTTTACAGTGAAAGAAGAGACTTTTATGACTTTAGTCTGCATTGAATTCAAGCTGAGCTCTGAGTTAAACTGAAGGTGTGCTATCCAGTCCCTTTGGGCTGGGAAATATTTTACAAATTTGCTTCCACATGCATGTGTTACTATTCCACGACCGGTGAAAATCGTACATCAAATAAAAAAAAGTGCTGAACAAATATTTCAGGCATTGAATCAAGAGTGAAATCATTAATACTATGTCATAATCCAGCCAATTTTTAAAAACATGTGACTTTAGATGCGAGAGTTATGAGACATGTCATGACATCAGTGTGAGACAGGAATACAAGTGTGCATCAGAGATTGCCATAAGAGGCCATTTTATTGGTGCAAAGCATAACAAACAAAGCACAGCAACTTCAGACATTGTAGGGATTAGTCAAGTGACACAGTTACAGTAGGAGTGAATTCTAGCCAAGGGTTGATATTAATTTGTGATATTAAAGCCCCTTGGAAGTAACAAAGTGACAATTAATTTGGAGGGTGTGAGATTCTAGCTGCTTATACATTCCTGTTTTTTTTTTAAACAACAGGTTGGCACCATCAGACCAGAAGAGCCTCTAAATAAACATAATTTTACTACTGCAGCTAACTAAAGCAATGCGTTCTGCAAAACCTTCATAGACTCGTTTTGACGCTGTCGCATTTACAACGATGAACTTCATTCCTCTGTAAACAACCAGGACCTCGTGGCCTTCAGTGCTCCTGGCCCATGCCAGGCGGGAAACTAATTAAAATTAATGTACGGAAAATCATGGGCTGGGGATGTGCATTTTCCCGACATGCGCCATCAGCATTGGCTAGGAGGACCAAGGCAGATAAATCACCCCTTAAATGATTTGGGAGGTTAAAAATGATCATCTAATGAATAAATGTTGCACGATACACCGAGGAAGAGGCCAAGATTGATTTTTTCCCCCCCCAATTCAAATTTCTATTTACTACATTAAGCTTCATTTGTAATTGTTCACTGCAGTTCAAGCTAAGTTTACAATAAGTTACCACCTTAAGTCATCTTTGCATTACTTTCTTCTTCCAACCCTTGAATCCTTATGAGGCTCTGCAGGTTTAGGAGGAGCTACCTTTGAGGGAGCCTTTGGCGGCTCTGGGGCTTTCGGAACCCCTCTTTTTACCAACGGGATCTCCTCGCCGTGTTTATAGACACTTACAGTGACATCAATTGTCTCGCCGCCATATTTGTTCCTGACGTTAATGCCATATTTTCCCGAATCGTCCGTGGTAACGCCTTTAATGGTCAGGGAAGCATATTTTCCCTGCTCGACAGTCGCACAGAGATGATCGTTCAACTCGAGATCTTTGTCATTCTTGAGCCAGGTCACATCAGGAGACGGGTCCCCAAACACAGTGGAAGTGAGACTCAGTGTCTGGAGCACAAGGCACAAAAGTAAGTTAAAGATCACAAAAACTTAATAGCTTTTACAATCGCAGCGTTGCAGGCAAGGCCGAGGCCCAGATTTTCGACCCTCTACTGACTCCATTTCATAACAACAACTTGTATTTATATAGTGCCTTTAACATAATAAAACGTCCCAAGGCGCTGCACAGGAGTATTTTAAGACAGAAAATTTGACACCGAGCCACACAAGGATAAATTAGGGCAGGTGACCAAAAGCTTGGTCAAAGAGGTAGATTTTAAGGAGCGTCTTAGAAAAGGAAAGAGAGATAGCGAGGCAGAGAGGTTCAGGCAGGGAATTCCAGCGCTTAGGGCCGAGGCAACAGAAGGCACGGCCACCAATGGTTGAGCAATTATAATCAGGGATGCTCAAGAGGGCAGAATTAGAGGAGCGCAGATATCTTGGGGGGGTTGTGGGGCTGAAGGAGATTACAGAGATAGGGAGGGGCGAGGCCATGGAGGGATCTGAAAACAAGGATGTGAATTCTGAAATTGAAGCGTTGCTTAACCGGGAGTCAATGTAGGTCAGCAAGCACAGGGGTGATGGGCGAATGGGACTTGATGCCAGTTAGGACACGGGCAGCAGCGTTTTGGATGACCTCAAGTTTACATAAGGTAGAATGTGGGAGGCCAGCCAGGAATGCGTTGGAATAGTCAAGCCTAGAGGTAATAAAGGCATGGATGAGGGTTTCAGCAGTGGATGAAGTGAGGCAAGGGCGGAGGAGGGCACTGTTACGGAGGTGGAAATAGGCGGTCTTAGTTATGCTGAGGATATGTGGTCAGAAGCTCATTTCAGGGTCAAATATGACGCCAAGGTTGCGAACGGGCCCCGAGCAAGTCAAAAACAAACTTACTGTCGACTTCCCATCTGTCTGCTGCAATTTAGGTAGCCAACGCTCCCGCCGGAAACAAACAGGGGTCCTCAATATTGCATGCATATCGGGGTGCTATCATGTAGGTAGTACCCCAATGCCATTTTGGTTGTTATCGGCGTGGCACCCAGTATACATGGGAGGCAAGAGCAGGAAACGGCCAGGACGTGCCTCAGTTAAAGGGGTTGGTGAAAGATGGTCTGGCAGCTTCATTAATAATTTTGGAAGGCCAAGTGCCTTCAGCATCACCTGAATTGCTCTTCCTGTACCATCTTCAATGTCCTCAGTCCCTTTATTACTGCCCTCCATCGCCACCACCCTCCCAGCCCCCTCCCCACGCCCCCCTCTTTAAGGTGTGTTGTGGTAATCCTGCCGGATTTCCCGCCCTCCCAAAACAGCAAGCTGCCTATCAGCTCTTGAAATGCATGGGCAGTTCACCAATTCAATATAAATGAGGCCGAACCATTGAAATGGTTCAGGCCTCTCGTCAAAAACATCAAACGGGCGTTAAGAATGCTCCAACCACTGCCCCTCTGGTGTACGCTGAAGGTCAAAACTGGGGCCATTATGTTTTCTCCACTTTGACAGGCATGTATTGCACACGAATGACCTTGTTAACTTTATTTGCAACTTTTTATATGAATTAAGCACCGACTCCGGGGAAAGGGGCGACACTGTAACAAGCTCCGAGTCTAGTTTCAGAAAGACAAATACTGCGACACAAGTTTTTGTGTGCCCTGCTCTATATCTCCCATTCCATCGCTCACAGTAAATCAGGTGGTATTCTGCTAAGGTGGAGTTGGTGGTTAAAGTGGTCCTGTTCCTTTAAGGTCACAAAGTCTGATTGCTATAATGTAAACACAGTCTGATCAGAATTTATTTGTTTGGTGAGGCAACAGAGCAGATTGCAATATGCTTATCATTTCAGGCGGAGGTTGCTCAAAGTTTAATTATTGTTTATCACAGAATCATAGATTCTTTCAGCACAGAAAGAGGCCATTCGGCCCATTGTGCCCGTGCCAGCTCTTTGAAAGAGATATCCAGTTAGTCCCAATCCCCCGCTCTTTCCCCATAGCCCTGCAAATTTTTCCCCTTCAAGTATATTTATCCAATTCCCTTTTGAAAGTTATTATTGAATCTGCTTCCACCACCCTTTCAGGCAGTGCATTCCAGATCATAACAACTCGGTGTAAAAAAAATGTTTCCTCATTTCATCGCTGGTTCTTTTGCCAATTACCTTAAATCTGGAAATACTCAGCAGGTCAGGCAGCATCTGTGGAGGGAGAAACGGAGTTAAAGTTTTAGGTCGATGACCTTTCATCAGAACTCGAAAGTCACAGTTCTGACAAAAGGTCATCGACCTGAAATGTTAACTCGGGTATTTGCCACTCGGCACTTCTGGCTGAAGATGGTTGCAAACACTTCAGCCTTGTCTTTTGCACTCTCGTGCTGGGCTCCACCATCATTGAGGATGGGGATATTCATGGAGCCTCCTCCTCCCGTTAGTTGTTTAATGGTCTACCACCATTCATGACTGGATGTGGCAGGACTGCAGAGCTTTGATCTGATCCATTGATTGTGGGATCGCTTAGCCCTGTCTATAGCATTCTGCTTCCACTTTTTAGCATGCATGTAGTCGTGTGTTGCAGCTTCCCCAGGTTGGTACCTCATTTTTAGGTACGCCTGGTGCTGCTCCTGGCATGCTCTTCTACACTCCTTATTGAACCAGGGTTGGTCCCCTGGCTTGATGGTAATGGTAGAAAGAGGGATATGCCAGGCCATGAGGTTACAGATTGGGGTGGAATACAATTCTGCTGCTGCTGATGGCCCACAGCACCTCATGGTTGCCCAGTTTTGAACTGCTAGATCTGTTCTGAATCTACCCCATTTAGCACGGTGGTAGTGCCACACAACACAACGGAGGGTGTCCTCAGTGTGAAGACGGGACTTCGTCTCCACAATGACTGTGCGGTGGTCACTGCTACCAATGCTGTCATGGACAGATGCATCTGCGACAGGTAGATTGGCGAGGACGAGGTGAAGTCGGTTTTTCCCTCGTGTTGGTTCTTTCACCACCTGTCGCAGGCCCAGACTGGCAGCTATGTCCTTCAAGACCCGGCCAGCTCGGTCAGTAGTGGTGCTACCGAGCCACTCTTGGTGATGGACATTGACGTTCCCCACCCAGAGTATATTCTGTGCCCTTTCTAAGGTCTTGACATCCTTCCTCCAAGAAGGTGGTGCCAAGAATTGATCCATTGATTGTGGGGTCGCTTAGCCCTGTCTCTAGCATGTTGCAATGCCAAGAATTGAAGATAATACTCTCGCTGAAGCCTAACCAGTGTTTAATAATGGTTTAGCATAACTTCCTTGCTTTTGTATTCTATGCCTCTGCTAATAAAGCCAAGGATTCTGTATACTTTTTTTTTTTAAAACAGCCTTCTCAACTTGTCCTGCCACCTTCAAAGATTTGTGTATATACACCCCCAGGTCTCACTGTTATTGCAGCCCCCTTTAAAATGGTACCATTTAGTTTATATTGTCTCTCCTCATTCTTCCGATCAAAATACATCACTTCACACTTCTCTGCATTAAATTGCACCTGCCATGTGTCTGCCCATTTCACCAGTCTGTCTATGTCCTCCTAAAGTCTGTTACTAGGTGACGTAATAAAACTCACTACACACTTGGTTTGAGCATAAAGCAAGGCTTTAATCAACTTGTTTCAGAACATGGAGGTCTAGTTGTACTTCACTAGTTCCTCGTCTTACAAAATGTCCCTGAACAGCTGGGGCCGACGCCCGAGTATTTATACTCCTTGGACGGCGCCACCAGCTGGCCATCCAGCGTTATTTCATGAGTAGTTTCTTATTGAATGATGAGATTTATAACACTACATTTTCGAGTTTTGTATCATCTGCAAACATTGAAATAATGCCCTGTATACCCAAGTCCAGGTCATTAATACATAACAAAAAGAGCACTGGGCCTAACACCGGCCCCTGGAGAACACTACTGTATACTTCCCTTCAGTCTGAAAAACAACTGTTCACCACTACTGTCTGCTTTCTGTCCCTTAGCTAATTTGTATTCACGCCACTGTCTCTTTAATCCCACTAGTTAGTTAGGGAAGTTTGCAGTTGGGAATCTGCTTAGCAGTTTCAGGATGTAGCTCAGAAGCAACCAGAGTTTAAAGGTTGTTTGGCATCTGAAGACAGTGCGACGTCGGTAATGTGAAGCAGCATTTTTTTTTAAACAACTTGCATTTATATAGCGCCTTTAACATAGTAAAATGTCCAAAGGCGCTTCACAAGAATGTTGTTAGACAAAAATTTGACATCAAATCACATAAGGAGATGTTACGACAGGTGACAAGGTAAGTTTTAAGGAGCGATTTCAAGGTGGAGAGAGAGATAGAGAGGCAGAGTGGTTTAGGGAGGGACTTCTAGCCCTTAGGACCTAGACAGCTGAAGGCATGGCCTCCAAAGGTGGGGTGAAGGAAATATGGGATGCACAAGAGGCCAGATTTGGAGGAAAGCAAAGTTTTTGGAGGATTTTAGGACTGGAGGAGGTTACAGTGATAGGGAGGGAGGGGTGAGGCCATGGAGGCATGAAGTGTTAAGCAGCTTTTTCAATAACCCTTTTAGAGTGAAAATAATAAAAAACGCTGGAGCACTGAAATCTGATTCAGATCATGCATTTGTCTTACCTTGCCTTCCATTATAGTTACCACGTCTGGCAATCCTCCTAATACTTTGCCACGATCTATAATGGGAAAATCGATGCTTAGTCAAATAAATCTTAACCATCTGTTTTTTGTATTATTATTTAATAGAGTTTGACACCAATTGAAATAATGTTTTTAATAAATAGGAAAATCAGACTCAGTACTTACTCTTCTCTGCAAAAGCTGCCGCTCTGAAAATGAGAATTAGAAAATTTAATTTAACAAAGCGGCATCTTTAAAACTCAATGATTTTTGTAATATTAATGCCAGCATATTTTCAGCTGACAAAGACAAAAGTTAATGAACAGGCGGCACGGAGAAATTGTGTTCTATGCAATAATTCCATTTGAAAGAGCATTTTGAAATTGCATGACCTGAAAATGAAACATATGTACACCACATGGAAACTTACTTCAGCCTCTGGAATTCAGTGTATGCCTCAGCATAAGCTGCAAAACAAATCAAAGAGACTTTTAAAATTAGCGTACAATAGTGTCCCTACCCGCACAGTTCAAAACTTACATAGGCACACATCTAATAGACATGTAGGTACAATTTTTAACTTTATGAACAATTAAATGACTTATAGAAAACTGCCCTGGATTATTCTGACACGTGACATGAATCAATTTATAGAGAAACGCTACCAAATTGGACCAGTTATTGCAGGACCTTTGTTTCCATTTGCCTCTCGCACAGCTACCATTTCCCTGTCATTAAGTTTACTGCACTGTAGCATCCTCTGTGTTGAATCCTCTCCTCCCCTACCTCCACTCTACCGTTTCAATTTTGATAGCATGAAGTTGCATCATTATGCTGCTGTGCAGAGACTGTTCCTTCAGAGCAAACCCCAAGAATAATTGGAACAACCACAAATATCACACTGGGCCCCTGCTCTGGCATCTTGGGAGCGACACTGGCCTTCAGCGTTCCACGATCAGCCCATGGTGGGAAGTCCCACTATTCTGCAAGGCTGCCCTGTACATTCCCTTCTTCCAATGGAAATCCATTACTGCCTCCTCCCCTCCCGCCGTGTTCGATAGTGTCATCAAACTTGTAACAATGTAAAGCCCAACAAAACAGAGGGAGGACGTCTTCACAAACAGTTTCAAAGATAAAGAAAAGCAGGGGAAGCACATCTAAACTACACAACATGTATTATTCAAAAGGAGGAGGGCTGGATTTTCCCTCAGGGCGGTATTGCCGTCGGAGGTGGGAATTTCAGCCAGCCAGTCCAATCCAGTAGTGATTATAACCTAAATAACAACAGAAAATGCTGGAAAAACTCAGCAGGCCAGGCAACATCCGTGGAGAGAGAAATAGAGTCAACGTTTTCCGGTCGAAACCCTTCTACAGAACTGAGAGAAAAGGCAGGAAATGAAACAAAAGGCAGTTTGGGGGCTGGGAAATGGGGGAGGGAATGAAAGGAGAGACATTAAGAGATATTCAAGGTGAGACGAGATAGTAATAGGACAGGTAAAGAAACAAACAATGGCTCTAGATGAAGTGTGAAATGCGCTGGCAGAGTGAGAGACAGCTGTCATGTGGGAGAGAGAGAGAAAAGGAAAAGGCACAAACCAAAAGTGTGGATAAAAAATATAAAAATATAATAGTGGCCGAGGTTATGATCTGAAATTGTTGAACTCAATGTTGCGTCCAGAAGGCTGTAAAGTGCCTAATTGGAAGATGAGGTGCTGTTCCTCGAGCTTACGCTGAGCTTCCGTGGAACAATGCAAGAGGCCGCAGACGGTGAGGTCTGAGTGGGAATGGAACGGTGAATTGAAATGACAGGCGACCGGAAGCTCGGGGGTCACCCTTACGGACTGAACGGAGGTGTTCCGCAAAGCGGTCACCCAATCTGCGTTTGGTCCCCCCAATGTAGAGGAGACCACTGTTATCTGGTGATTATAACCTACTGTCCTGGATCAGGGCCAATTATATGTGTAGTGTGGGTACCCAGTGAGATCTCTGTGCTATAGAGGGAGGCTGCTAATTCAATAGAGGGAAATACTGTGAAAGAAAGACTTGCATTTATATAGCGCCTTTCACGACCACCGGACGTCTCAAAGCGCTTTACAGTCAATGAAGTACTTTTGAAGTGGAATCACTGTTGTAATGTAGGAAACGCGGCAGCCAGTTTGCGCATAGCAAGCTCCCACAAACAGCAATGTGGTAAATGACCAGATAATCTGTTTTTTTGTTATGTTGGTTGAGGGAGAAATATTGGCCAGGACACCGGGGATAACTCCTCTACTCCTCTTCGAAATAGTGCCATGGGATCTTTTACGTCCACATGAGAAAGCAGACGGGGCCTCGGTTTAACGTTTCATCCGAAAGACGGTACCTCCAACAGTGCAGCACTCCTGCAGCACTGCACTGGAGTGTCAGCTTAGCTTTATGTGCTGAAGTCCCTGGAGGCGAGTGTGCTACCCACTGAGCCACAGCTGACACTGCTGGTGCTGCAACAGGGTACTTGCTGCTACTGCAGCAGAAAGGATCAGGAGCTACAGTTAAAGGAAGCAGAGGCCCAGGTGCTGGGAGGGCATAGGAGAGGTGGTCAGGACTAGGTCCCATCCCTCATGCGTTGGATTTGGTGTCCTCCCCACCGCTGCAGACTCAGCATTGCCACCCCTGTTCTAGTCTTAAAGTGGGTCAGTGGTACTATGGTAGAATGTAATTGAAAGCAGCCAGTTTCTCAAGCACCCCCTTCCCCTCACTGTCATTTAAATGTAGTGGGGCAGTTAAAGTATGGGCAGCCGAGATCCCTGCTGGAAGTAGGGGGGGTGGGGGGCGGTGAATTTGAGGGGCCTGATTAAGGGGCAGAGATTCGGTGGGAGGCCTCCTACGCCCATTTTACTTACTTTACCACCACAACATTGCCCAACACTGCATTGAGTAAAATGCAGATCTAAATCTCCTAGTTTCAATTTAGTGAATCACATCGAGATGTCATGCCAAGGAAGCCGAGAGATCAAGTTTGAGAGGTTAGATAAATATTCTGAAGTTTTACTGAATTTACTTTTGTGGGCCGAGTAAACCTACCTCAGGATATTAAATAGTAGAGTCCAGCATAGACTCCATCGCACATGGCCCATGGAGGAAACAGGCTCGATAGACCCAATAGCCTCTTTTCATTCTCCCTCCTATGGGGACTTGCCATTTTGGATCTTAACATGTGCCTGGAGATGCTCGAATGACTTTATTAATTAAGGCAGCCTGTCTGCATTCCAGGAGAGCTCCCTACATTTAAGTGTTAGTTTGGCCCAGTGCCTCCGAGTCTAAAGACCATGGGTTCAAGCCATGCTCCAGAGACTTGAGCATATAATGTAGGTTGACACTTCAGTGCAGTGCTGAGGGAGTGCTGTACTGTCGGAGCTGCCGTCTTTTGGATGAGACGTTAAACCGAGGCACCAAAAAAAACACGAGTGGTTACCATTCAAAAGTAATTAATTGGCCTTAAAGCACTTTGATACGACCTGAGGACATGAAAGATGCTATCAGTGCTTCAGACTGCTCCCTAAATCAATAAAAAGCCACCTGAGGCAGGAAATATTAGTGCCACTCAGGTACTGCGGTGTTCCGACTCCCTTTAATAGCAATACAAAGAAAGAGAGAGAAGTAAAACACCTCTCGGAATGAATTCACCTTCATTGCAGTTTCACAAATACTGATTACACAAGGTTAAAGAAAATTGGCAGACACCCTAACTCCAAAATTCCTGGTGGTTATGGGATCGTGCCTGGAGATGCCCTCCAGCACTGACCCCAACAGAGCGGGAGGTTACATAACATAAAGAACATAAGACGTAGGAGCAGGAGTAGGTCATTTGGCCCCTTGAGCCTGCTTGGCCTCAACTGCACATCCCTGCCCCTTACCATTCAAAAATCTGCCTATCTCCACCTTAAATATATTCAATGACTCCGCCTCCACAGCTCTCTGGGGAAGAGAATTCCACAGATTCACGACCCTCAGAGAAAAAATTCCTCCTCATTTCCATTTTGAATGGGTGCCCCATTATTTTGAAACGGTGCCCCCTAGTTCTAGAGTCCCCCACGAGGGGAAACATCCTCTCTGCATCTACCCTGTCAAGCCCCTTCAGAATCTTATGGGGGGAAAATTCAGTATCGCCCCGTTTAGGGCGCCATTATCGGCCGTGCGTAAAGTTTAGCGCCTGGCTCTAATTATCGTCTCTGATGGCAAACTTGGCTTTTATCGCCCCTGGAGGTGATTGGAGCGCTAAATCAGGTGCTTCACACCTGTCTTAAGGTGCAAAGGCCGAGGAGCGAGGTGCTACCTCAGAGCGCTGGCGAAGCAAGGAAGGGCAAATCAAAATGAACCTGCAAAGTGCTGCTCAGTACCCAAAACTCCTTCACACAGCGTTGAATCTCTCCAGAAGTCTCTCTCTCTCTCAAAATTCGTGGTGCAAAAATATCACCAAAGAAAAAGGCAGGAAGCGGTCGCCTTTAAATAGCGCTCCCCCAGTCCCTTTCTGACTGCAAAACGCTCCCCTCAACCTGCTGTTGCTAGCGGCAGGCGGTAAGGCAGGGGGCGCCACTCAATATCCAGACTGGGGCGATGCACACTCGACTGACGTCACGATCTGCTGGTGCAGGAGATCGTGGTGGTAGTGTTTAGCGCCGCCGCAAAATGTCTAGTTAATTTCACGAGCGGCGCAAACATCGCCACGCCCGGGCGCTAGTTGCTTTGTGCCCCATTAGCACCCTCTTAAGGTGATAACGGGAGGCGCAAACAACTGAATTTTTCCCCCTATTTGTTTCAATAAGATCCCTCTCATTCTTCTAAACTCCAATGAGTATAGGCCCAACCAGCTAAACCTTTCTTCAGAAGACAACCCCTTCATCTCCGGAATCAACCTCGTGAACCTTCTCTGAACTGCCTCCAATGCAACTATATCTTTCCTCATTTACATGAAGCCAGCGGGCGCCTGTGCCACTACGGGCAGCTCTCGGGCACCTGCCTGATCCCATGTAAAATCTGGCACTTGCCTGCCACTGGGGTGGGTCACCTAGAACCCACCTTTTCCCAAGACTCCAACCAGCTTCCCTTCTTCAGTCCTCTTACACAAGAGGACTAATCCAATACATGTTAGAAAAATCCTATTTCTTCAAGGGTTCAGGCCACTGCCCTTGCCGGGTGAAGTGCGCTTCTGGAGCTCAGTATTATCTCACTCAATATACCAACATCAGGTCCCAGTGGAGTGCGAACACCCTCCGTAGGCAGCTCTGTTCCCCAGCTCTGCCCTGGGGCCGCCCCCTCACATCATTTGTCTTGTAAGGGGCGGGAGGGGCAACGGTTCTATCCCTTTCCAGGCCAAAGGAACATCCCTAAAATGGTGGCGACCCTGCACAACTGGCCACCTGGTGTTTTCCAGAGGGTTCTGCCAGAGTTACAGCGGGAGTCCGGCAGAACCCTCAAGGAAATTTGGAGTTTCCGTCACTAGACCTCTGGCCACTTGAGCCAATCCTGACCGCTTGACTGCCAGAGACCGCAGATACATTCTTGCCACTATTCTGCCAGTGACAGATGTATTCACAATGGAATTCTAGAGACTCAAACACATAGCCAGTAAAGGTCTGCCAAGGACTCTGAACCACTTCAACTACAAGACAAACGGGTCAGAATTGATTAAACCAACAATTTAATGAAAATAATTAAAAATTACACTAGCAGATTGCTTTTCTTTTGATTTCCACTGCCCTTTGTGTGAAGAAGTGCTTCCTGACATCACCCTTGAACTGCTGAGCTCTAGATGGAGTTAAGATACAGATCAGCCACAATCTAATTGAACGCCGCAAAAGGCTTGAAGGGCTGAATGGCCTACTCCTGTTTCTATGTTCGTGCATAAACTTGAACATCCTGAAGTTGCAGTCAGTCATTCACTGCTCCGACACAGGTTGCGCTGTGGAACCCCCCCCACCCCTATAGCCGACAATCAGTGAAACTGACGAAAACTTGAGCTTTCTGCGCTAATATCGCTGTTAAACATCTTGTTAAATGTTAAGCCTTGTTGGAATAGATGTAACTGGGGTTTTAACTGTGTATTGACTGCTAAACAACTGTTCTCGCCCTGAAAAATTAATTTTATATTTGTGGAATGTCAAATTTCTTCATTATGATAAAGGTTACTGGGTTTAAAAAAAAATGTTTTTAAGTTTGTTCATGATATTTCAGCTTCTACTTTAACCCCATGTGTATGTCCCAATCTTTATTTCGCTCTCTAACATTTTTTTTTAAAGTGCTATTTTATTTCCTGGTTTGCTGTCTGAGAATTTTTCAATGTGATTGGCTGCTTAGACGGATTGATGACATCATCATAACGCTACAAATCGATTACACGTCGAGAAACCTCACGTTTTCGCCACAGAGATCGCGAGAACTCTGGGCATCGTTCTTCAAGGTCAGCGACCATCGCCGCCGCTGAGCGCAAATTATGGGCCCATGTGATGGGATCTACAGCTTGGGGGCGGGGGGGGGGTTGCGGGGAGAGAGAAAAATCAAACAACTGAATGAAGAAAAGGTCAAGTGATCTGAAGCACATCCAATTCTGAATTGGGTCAAACTCAGAAACAAATCCAAAACACACAGTTCAAGGTTCCATTGGTTCTGCTGTTTTTCTTACTGATAACCCAAGTGTTTAGAGTATTCCGTCTGAGAAACTAATCAGCCAGTCCAATTCTCTTGAAAAATCCTGTAGATAGGATGCAACCAGCCGAAAGAAAACTGTGACTTTGAGAGTGGAATGGAAACGTATTTTAGGCATAAGGAAGCTGCGTTATATTTTTATCAAGGCAGTTGACATATCATTGACAAGAACTATAAATAGTAGTTAATTCAAATCTTCGCAATTACATTCCAAATATATAAATGACCTTTTATTAAGGATAGTATAGAGGAGTCCATACATTTGATATGCTGAAGTCAGACAGATATTAAAAAATAAGTATCACATTCTGAATGAGTGGCTTACCCTCTCCAGAAAGGTCAAGATTCCGTTTATAAGAGGTTTTGCCATCAAAAATCTCCATTGTGTATTTGCCTTTGTCTCGCTCAGTTGGTTCACAGATCTGCATCCAAACCTGTTCAGCGCTTCCACCAATTCTCATTTTTTCAGATGATGCAATCTTTGAATCTCTAAATCCAAACGGAAAGCAGTATTTATAAGACATTCACAAAAAAGCAGATAATAGCAAGGCTACATATGCGGACAGAAATTGATGTCATGCACTTAACAGTCTATTCAGCGTGTACAAAGTAGCATTGCCAGACAGAATTAGACATTAAGGATATGGCATCTGCTGCAGTATGAACTAGCTATGGTCAATAATATAGTAATTAGCCACCCACAAACTCTTTAAACAAAGTAATCAATGTACTAAATAAAAGAAAAAATGGACTTTACAGTTTTATTCATTTTATTTATTGATTTCTGAATTACTGTGGAGCTTCATGCCTCGAACAGTCTACGATAATCTATAGAAAGCTGTGGTGTAATTGAATCAACCTACAGTGAGTGCACTGGAGTCGCAGGACCTTTACTAGAAATCTCTCTGCTCTGGGCAAACATCGACTCCGCAGAAATCGATGGAGTGAATTGTGCAACTTGCTCTGAAGTCTGGTTTCCCCCCGCTAAGCAGCTGCTGTGAATTGGAAAGTGAGCAGCAACAGAAACCAGGGCGACTGAGCCGGCAACTGACGCCAGGCCAGACCGTCAAAGACGGTGGCCGGGAATTTCCTCGGAGCTGCATCTAAACGGGAGTTTCCGCTGCACATCCGACGGAGTTGCGGCAGTGGAGCGGGAGCGGCTCCGAGGAAATCCACGGACAAAAAAATGTTGTCGTGTGAAACGCTTTTGTGCCACTGATAATGGGAGACTGTTTCCTGATTACTTTTATGATCTCTGAATGGTGTTAAACAGTTGTGGGTTTAGAAGAGGATGAGAGAAACTGAGTGAGTAAACTACCGCTGCAAATCTTTAAAAAAAAAAGGTGCTATAGCTTGTGTGCGCTATTTGATTTCACATAACTTCAATGAAGGGAATTTTCGGCATGAACTAGTTACCATGGAAATGATTTTATAAGGTGGTATAAATCTCGCATACTACAGACTCTGACTGCTGCAAGTGTTTGATGTCAAGAAAATTATTGAAAGGGAATCCAAGATGTCAAAGTGAGATATCAGATCGTCCTTTAGAGAAATGTTGCTATTGTTCTACTGTGCAGCAAAACCAGAAATTATACAACTGGTAAAATAAATACACGTCAGTTTAATGTCTTATTTTTCATAATAATGTTCAACTAATGTTGCTCAATATAGCTCGGCCAGAAAGATTAGCTTGTGGCCATAGACTTTGTAGATAGGAGAATCTTACAGCTTTAAATGACGTAAATGATCAGTTAACTACTGAGGGAGTGCTGCCGTCTTTCAGATGACACGTTGAACGAAGCCCCCGTCTGCCCTCAGGTGAACATAAAAGATCCCATAGCATTATTCAAAGAAAAGATCCCATAGCATTATTCAAAGAAGAGCAAGGGAGTTCTCCTGGTGTCTTGGCCAATATTTTCCCCTCAACTAACACCTAAAACAGATGATCTAGGCATTTATCTTGCTGCTGTTTTTTGGGACCTTGCTGTGCTCAAATTGACTGCTGTGTTCCTACATTACAACGGTGACTACACATCGAAAGTATCTCATTGGCTGTGAAGCGCTTTGGGATGTCCTGAGGTCGTGAAAGGCGCTATGCAAATCCTTCCTTCCTTTAAATATTACCATTAAATATCACCATTAAATGTTGGCTCTCCCATGAGAAAGATGAGCATTTTTTTTATTTTGATCTTCATCCCAATGCAGGCTTCACAGAGCAGCAGAATGCCACTGTTGTGTCACAGAGGCGTGGGCGCTTGCTGCTATTATTTAAATAATCCCTTCTCGGGGATTTGGGATGGGGTCACTGGCAGGTCAAAGCAACAGGTAGAATTCCACCATGCCACACTCTGGCAGCGCAAATGTGTCATGCAATTTGCACCTATTAACTCCTCACTGCGAAACAGTTCCATGGGTCAACCTCTCGTAGCCCGTCCATGTGCTGATTGCTTATTTGTGAGCCTTGACAGTGATCAATTACGGGGTCGTCGTCATAACAACAACAACTTGTATTTATATAGCGCCTTTAACGAAATAAAACGTCCCACGGCGCTGCACACGAGTATTTTAAGACAAAAATTTTTACACTGATCCACATAAGGAGAAATTAGGGCAGGTGACCAAAAGCTTGGTCAAAGAGGTAGGTTTTAAGGAGCGGCTTAAACGAGGAAAGAGAGGTAGAGAGGTTTTGGCAGGGAATTCCAGAGCTTAGGGCCGAGGCAACAGAAGGCACGGCCACCATTGATTGAGTGATTATAATCAGTGATGCTCAAGAGGGCAGAATTAGAGGAGTGCAGATACCACTGACTGCAGTGCTGTCCTTGCCCGACATCCACATATGCTAACCTCTAACAGAGATAGTGATGAACAGCAGGAACCCTGGCCATTTTTTTCTTCTATCTTCTCCTATCTTCAAAGTCTATGGCCACAACCCAGGGGCACCAAGACTAATTCAACACCTCCACTGCCAGCTCAGCGGAGACCATCTAATTCACAAAAGACTTGCATTTATATAGCGCCTTTCACGGCCGCCAGACATTCCAAAGAACTTTACAGCCAATGAAGCACTATTTGGAGAGTAGTCACTGTTGTAATGTGAGAAATGCAGCAGCCAATTTGTGCACAGCAAGCTCCCACAAACAGCAATGTGTTGATGACCAGATAATCTGTTTTATTGATGAGGGATAAATATTGTCCCAGGACAGCGGGGATAACTCCCCTGCTCTTCTTCGAAATAGTGCCATCATTTACATGGATCATTTACATCCACCTGAGGGAGAAGACGGGGCCTCGATTTAACGTCTCATCCGAAAGACAGCCCCTCCGACAGTGCAGCACTCCCTCAGTACTGCACTGGAGCATCAGCCTAGATTTTTATTTAAAAAAAAATTAATTACATATTTAAAATGAATTAAAATTACATTTAATTAAATATTTTAATAAATATTTTTATGGGGCTAAAAATAAACTTACCCTTTTGAAGAGTATTTTAAATTTTAAATGAGTTATCAAATTTAATTTTTCTATTTTTTAAAATTCTTAAGCTGGTAAAAGCAGGCCTTATGGCTGCTTTTACCAGGCGTAAGAATTTGACAGGCATTCAGTGGGCGGAGGTTCTGCAGAAAGCGGAACTATCCGCCCGCAGAGGCCCTTCTCCAGGGCAGGTGTCCGATCTGTCAAGAGCATTCTTGACAGATCGCAAGTGCCGGTTTTCAGCACATGCGCTTGGCATGCCCGAAACCGGCATTTCCGATGTCCCTACGGGCATGTACACAGTGCGTACACACCCGTAAGGATCGGAATATCCGGGCCATTATTGAATCTGCTTAATCAGCCCTTTCAGCCAGTGCATTCCAGATCACAACAACTCGCTGCGTAAAACAAATTCTGCTCATGTCACCTTTGGCTCTGCTGCCAATTACCTTAAATCTGTGCCCTTCTGCCACTGGAAACAGTTTCTCCTTATTTACTCTATCAAAACCCTTCATGATTTTGAACACCTCTTTAAATCTCCCCTTAACCTTCTCTGCTCTAAGGAGAACAACCCCAGCTTCTCCGGGCGCTCCACATAACTGAAATCCCTCATCCCTGGTACCACTCTAGTAAATCTCTTCTGCACCCTCGCCAATGCCTTGGCATCATTCCTAAAGTTAGTGCCTGGAATTTGACACAATACTCCAGCTGAGGCCTAACCAGCGACTTATACAGGTTTAGAATAACTTCCTTGTCTTTATACTCTCTGCCTCTGTTCATAAAGCCAAGGATCCTGTATGCCTTTTTAACAGCCTTCTCAACTTGTTCTGCCACCTTCAAAGAATTGTGTTTGTACACCCCCAGGATTCTCTGTTCCTGCACTCCCTTTAAAATTGTGCCATTTAGTTCATATGACCTCGCCTCATTCTTCCTACCAAAATGATTCACTTCACACTTCTCTGCATTAAATTGCATCTACCATGTGACTTCCCATTTCATCAGTCTGTCTATGTCCTTCTGAAGTCTGTTACTATCCTCTTCACTCTTTACTATATTTACTATATTTCTGAGTTCCGTGTCAGCTGCAAACTTTGAAATTATGCCCTGTATACCCAAGTCCAGGTCATTAATGAAAAAAAGCAGTGGTGCTAATACCGACCTCTGGGGGGCACCACTGCACACTTTCCTCCAGTTTGAGAAACAACCGTTCACCACTACTCTCTGCTTTCGTGTCCCTTAGCCAATTTCATATCCATGTTACCATTGCCAGTGCTGGGACTAGAATCCTGGTGAATCGAATAACTAGGGCTGTAGAGAGGGCTTTAAACTAATTAGTGGGGGGGAGGTTTCAAGAGAGCAAAAAATAAAAATGTCAGTGGAGAAGGCAATAGAGCAAGGTAGCAGTGGGGGAATTAAAAACCAGAGCGTGTCAGGAAGGGATAGAATGTATAAAGATAAAGGTAAAGTAGCAAAGGGGGTAAAAGCAGGAATAAATTGTCACAAAACATATTTAAAAGTTCTTTATCTGAATGCACACAGCATTCGTAACAAAATAGATGAGTTGACGGTACAAATAACTACACATGGGTATGATCTGGTGGCCATTACAGAAACATGGCTGCAAGGTGACCATGACTGGGAACTAAACATCCAGGGGTATTTGACAATTAGGAAGGACAGACAGAAAGGAAAGGGAGGTGGGGTGGCTATGTTAATAAAGGATGGAATCACTGCAATAGTGAGAAATGATGTTGGGTCAAAGGATCAGGATAGTGAAACGGTTTGGGCGGAGATAAGGAATAATAAGGGAAAAAAGTCACTAGTGGGCGTAGTCTATAGGCCTCCTAACAGTTGCAACTCTGTTGGTCAGAGTATAAATCAGGAAATAGTTGGGGCTTGTAATAAGGGAATAGCTATAATCATGGGGGATTTTAACTTTCATATTGACTGGACAAATCAAATTAGGCAGGGCAGCCTTGAGGAAGAGTTCATAGAGTACATTAGGGACGGGTTCCTTGAGCAGTATGTTACTGAACCAACCAGGGGGCAGGCAATCTTAGATCTGGTCCTGTGTAATGAGACAGGATTAATAAAAAATGTCCTAGTAAAGGATCCCCTTGGAATGAGTGACCATAACATGGTTGAATTCCAAATTCAGTTGGAGGGTGAGAGAGTTGGATCTCAAACCAGCATACTAAGCTTAAATAAAGGAGACTATGAAGGTATGAGAGCAGAGTTGACTAAAGTGGACTGGGAAAATAGATTAAGGTGTAAGATGGTACATGAGCAGTGGTGTACATTCAAGGAGATATTTCACAACTTTCAAGAAAAATATATTCCACTGAGGAAAAAGGGGCATAAAAGAAAAGACAGCCATCCGTGGCTAAGTAAAGTAATAAAGGATAGTATCCAACTGAAAACAAGGGCATATAAAGTAGCCAAATCTAATGGGAGGATAGAAGATTGGGAAGCATTTAAAAGCCAGCAAACAATAACTAAAAGATTAATTAAGAAAGGGAAGATAGATTATGAAAGTAAACTGGCAAAAAATATAAAAACAGATAGCAAGAGTTTCGACAGTTATATCAAAAGAAAAAGGGTGGCTAAAGTGAATGTTGGTCCCTTAGAGAACGAGACTGGGAAATTACTGGTGGGGAACATGGAGATGGCAGAAACGCTGAACAGATATTTTGTATCAGTCTTTACAGTAGAGGATATTAAAAAATATCCCAACACTGGACAAACAGGGGGCTATAGGGGGGGAGGAGCTAAACATGATTAAAATCACTAAGGAGGTGGTACTCGGTAAGATAATGGGATTAAAGGTGGATAAATCCCCTGGACCTGATGGCTTACATCCTAGCGTCTCGAGAGAAGTGGCGGTGGGGATTGCGGATGCATTAATGGTAATTTTCCAGAACTCCCTGGATTCAGGTAAGGTCCCAGCAGATTGGAAAACTGTTAATGTAACGCCCTTATTTAAAAAGGGAAGTAGACAAAAGGCTGGAAACTATAGACCAGTTAACCTAACAGCTGTGGTTGGTAAAATGTTGGAGTCCATTATTAAGGAAGCAGTAACAGGACATTTGGATAAGCATAATTTAATCGGACAGAGTCAGCATGGTTTTATGAAGGGGAAGTCATGTTTGACAAATTTGCTCGAATTCTTTGAGGACGTAACAAACAGGGTGGATAAAGGGGAACCAGTGGATGTGGTGTATTTGGACTTCCAAAAGGCATTTGACAAGGTGCCACACAAAAGATTACTGCAGAAGATAAAAAAATCACAGGATTGGGGGTAATATACTGGCATGGATAGAAGATTGGCTATCTAACAGAAAAGAGAGAGTTGGGATAAATGGTTCATTCTCGGGTTGGCAATGTGTGACTAGTGGTGTTCCGCAGGGGTCAGTGCTGGGACCCCAACTCTTTACAATCTATATTAATGATTTGGAGGAAGGGACCGAGTGCAACATATCCAAGTTTGCCGACAATACAAAGATGGGAGGGAAAGCAGTGAGTGAGGAGGACATAAAAAACCTGCAAAAGGACATAGACAGGCTAAGTGAGTGGGCAGAAATTTGGCAGATGGAATATAATGTTGGAAAGTGTGAGGTTATGCACTTTGGCAGAAAAAATCAAAGAGCAAGTTATTATCTAAATGGAGAGAACCTGCAAAGTGCTACAGTACAAAGGGATCTGGGGGTCCTGGTGCATGAAACACAGAAGGTTAGTATGCAGGTACAGCAGGTGATCAGGAAGGCCAATGGAATCTTGGCTTTTATTGCAAGGGGGTTGGAGTATAAAAGCAGGGAAGTCTTGCTGCAGTTATACAGGGTACTGGTGAGGCCACACCTGGAATGCTGCGTACAGTTTTGGTTTCCATATTTAAGAAAAGATATACTTGCTCTCGAGGCAGTTCAGAGAAGGTTCACTCGGTTGATTCCAGAGATGAGGGGGTTGACTTATGAGGAAAGGTTGAGTAGGTTGGGCCTCTACTCATTGGAATTCAGAAGAATGAGAGGCGATCTTATCGAAACATATAAGATTGTGAGGGGGCTTGATCGGGTGGATGCGGGGAGGATGTTTCCACTGATGGGTGAGACTAGAACTAGGGGGCATAATCTTAGAATAAGGGGCTGCCATTTCAAAACTGAGATGAGGAGAAACTTCTTCACTCAGAGGGTAGTAAATCTATGGAATTTGCTACCTCAGAGAGCTGTGGAAGCTGCGACATTAAATAAATTTAAAAAGGAGATAAGGCAGTTTCCTAGCTGATAAGGGAATTAGGGGTTACGGGGAGCGGGCAGGGAAGTGGACGTGAGTCTAGGTTCGGATCAGCCATGATCCTATTGAATGGCGGAGCAGGCCCGAGGGGCCGTATGGCCTACTCCTGCTCCTACTTCTTATGTTCTTATGTTCTTATGTCCCTTTAATCCCATGAGCTTCAATTGTTAAAACAATTCTAAATCCTGCATGCACTGAAGATGTTATTTAATTCTAATGCCGATTTTTTTCTAGTTTATAATGAATGATAGTTTTCTTTACCGAGCCATGGTTTATACCTGAAGTTTCTTTAGAAAAAAAGGGCCCACTAAGTTAATCATAAAATTAAATTGTATGAAAATAAAAAGGTAGCTCCCCAAGTTAAAGAATGCATTGCGCCTTGTGTCCCTGTATAATCGAAGGGGTAATGGAGGTTTTCTTTACGATTTCGTACATTCTTTTGAGAGCACTACATGATTGGTTAAAACTCAAACTGCTTCAGAGAGTTATTGGGCTGGATTTTGTGAATGGAGGCGAGTTGGAGGCGGGACTGCTGCTTGTCGTGTCAATGTCCCGCCTCCATCCTCGCCTGACCAATCAGAGGGATTTTCTCCTGATTGAGCTCGTTAAGCCTGACCTGCGGGCTCAGCAGGCCAATTAGGGAGGAAGTCACTGACAGAGCACGTCAATGTCAGATGTGTTATCTGTCAAGACTTCTTGAAAGAAGAAATGACAGCGTTTGATAGCTCTGTGAAGCTGTCAAACACTGCCATTCTCTTTAGTTTGATGAGCCTTTATGGTGAGGACTCATCAAACCTTTCAACTTTGTAAATTTCACATGTCTGTAGGATCGGAGGTTCCAACAGCCAGTCTGTGAAATTGACAAGGAGGATGTCGGCTCTCCCCATCCAGCGCGGCTAAAGGCTGTAGAAAGAAAACAAGGTAAGTGCACACTTTTTTAAACTTATCAGTCACCTTGCATACTTACCACTGCACACTTGCACCCATCACTCACCTCTACACCTTACTTCCAGGTGCCTCCGACCGCCACAGACCTCCTCCACGCCTCCTCCAACCTGGCGGGGTTCTCCGAAGTTGGGAAGCCTTCACCCGAGAAGGTGAAATGGCACTAATCCCTTTTTTCTACCTGTTAACTACCTGGATTAAATGCCTTTCCCGCCTCCAGGAGATGGGACCCGAAGCTGCACATCTTCCCGCCTCCTGGCAAAAGGGCACGGAGGCGGGATGGGGGTGGGTTTGCCATCCGCCCCCACTTTCTCCGATTTTACCGGCTGTCCCGTCTCCATGCCCGCCTCCTCGGGGCTTGGAAAATCCAGCCCGTTATTTTTAATTACTGTATTTTAGTAGACTTCAAATAATAATCCACAACCTTAGAAAAAAATTGGCCTTATAAATTAGGTTGTGTATAAAAAAAAATCCATAGAACAGGAATAGCTACAATCATTCAGGAAATTGTTTTTGGATTTTCACTTTCTAATTACTCAACTTACTTCACTGATCAGGTAGCTTTACTTGTTAAGTAGAGCTAAGCACAAGTCTGCATGGCCACAATACAGTGTAAAGCACATACTTCCTCAACATGCCATTAATCTACTTATTCCGATGCATGTTAATATAGGTTCACATACTTGTGATACCAGAAAACCTTCATGTCCTCCATGTAGTACTTCAAGGAGGATTGAATTCGGATTCCTTCTGGGGTGCATTTGATCTTCAGTTCAGAAGCAGACAGTCCTGAAAGTTAACACATCTTAAACTAGTGCACGCACGCATATATTGGGCGAGACAAGAAGATTCAGTATTTCTTTTAGCTCATACGTTAAATATTACACAAGGTAAAAAAAAAAACGGTCATCAAAATACACAGCTTGCAAGTCAGACAGTCCCATTTTGAAATATTCGGGAACCTGGGATAAATTTCTGCTGCTCATTGCCACTGACTAGCTTTGTAAATACTGTGACATAACACAGAATTCACAAAGTGCAATAGCAACCTCTAGTGGCATGAAAAGCAAGCTCATGTATGTACTTCCAGCGACGTGCAACAGGGCAGGAAACATAAATAATTATTATGGAGCGCAACAGGGCTAAGTTGGAAATACAGTCACTTACCACTGATTTTGCTCATTTCCTGGACAATTTCTTCATACACTGAAAGAGAGAGAAGATTACATTTTCTTTTGTTTATTATACATGTGACTGTTTAATGCGATTATATGAAAATTCATTTGTTGTTTACAGAGGCAGTTACCTGTTTATTTAATATGTTAACTGTTCATTCGCAAACGTTCATGTAACATAACTTCAA